>NC_047096.1:58824772-61224772 GCF_902459505.1 Geotrypetes seraphini
ATATGCAGATAAGCAGAAACATCTGACTATGTATAAATTTAGGAAGAACATAGAACACGACACTGGCATTATGTACATAAATAAGATTTAGATTTTACATTGTGTGTATATATATATATATATATATATATATATATATACATAGGATGTTTGTACTAGGGTACAGATGCTCAAAACAAGCATACATAAAGCATGAATTTAAGGTACATATAGAGAGGAGACAGGGTATATAAATGGAATATATATATATACTAGTTTTTTAGCCCATTACATTAACAGGTGCTAGAATAGATGTGTAGACTTAGGCATTTATTTATTTATTTCTGTCTCTCTCCCTGCCCCCTTTCTTTCTTTGTCTGTCTTTCTTTCTGTGTCTTTCCATGGTCCCCTGTCTGTCTTTCTTTCTGTCGCTCTCCCTTCCCCCATCTGTCTTTCTTTCTTTGTCTCTCTCCCCCTGTCTGTCTTTCTTTCTGTCTCTCTCCCCGGCCCCCTGTCTGTCTGTTTTTCTTTCTGTCTCTCTCCCTGTCCACTGTCTGTCTTTCTTTCTTTCTGTCTCTCTGCCTGCCTGTCTTTCTTCAGTGGCAGAAGATATTTCCCTGTCCCCAGAAGTCTTAGTATCAGGATTTACTTCACTGATATGCATTGCCACACTTCATAGGGGAATAAAAGTAAGAGAGAATTCTATAAGGAGCAATTCCATCTATAAATTTATTTGTTACTTAATATACCACAATTCCTTTGGTTAAAGCGGTTTACCTACTAAAATCAGAAAGTTAGAAAAGAGCTCCATTTGTTGTAACTTACACACATTCAAGAGGAGTAAAGTATAACGTGCTCGCTGTATAGGACCTGCAAATCATCCCCACAGGAGTTAATTAAAGGCCTGCTCAAATAAATATATTTTTAAGGCCTTCTTGAAACTGGGGAGGGCTGATATTCTTCTAACTGACTGAGGTAAAGCATTCCAAAGCTTAGGCATGGTGAAAAAGAAAGTGGAATGCCTGTCTGCTTCACTGGAGGCTTTGGAAGGGTTTAATCAATTGGCATTTAAAAAGAGCATAAGGAAGAATCAAGTTAGAGAGGGGACATAAAATTTTAAATTGGAACCGGTGAGGGAGAGGTACAACAGTCGTATGGTTTTGTGGAGTTTGGAGACATCCTAATTCACATTGAGTAAGGCCTGAGCGAATGTTATTGCAATAATCAATATGGGAACGTACAAATGCATGCAGTAACATCTGAAGTGAACGGATGGAAATCAACTTCAGAGACGAAGGGGCGGATTTGAACCTTCCATTCGCCGCTCCCCCTCCCTCCCCACGGATTTGAAGCCTCTGTTCGGGCTTACCGTTGGCAGCTCCTTTCCCACCCCTGACGGCGGCCGCACTGACCGGTCCACGATCATGCGCTTCCCCTCCCCCTCCCCAGCTGTAAATCAACTTCAGAGACGAAGGGGCGGATTTGAACCTTCCATTCGCCACTCCCCCTCCCTCCCCACGGATTTGAAGCCTCTGTTCGGGCTTACCGTTGGCAGCTCCTTTCCCACGCCTGACGGCGGCCGCACTGACCGGTCCACGATCATGCGCTTCCCCTCCCCCTCCCCAGCTGTAAATCAACTTCAGAGGCGAAGGGGCGGGTTTGAATCTTCCGTTCGCTGCTCCCTCTCCCTCCCCAGCCTTGCTCACTCCTCCATCTGTGCCACCGCTGCCGAGATGGCGATCCAGGGTGGCCGGGTAATGGCGTACGCCACATGCGGCCATGAGCTCTTCTTTGCCGGCTCCGGAACAAAGGCGAGCTGCGAGTGTGGGGCCGTTTCTGCAGCTGCGAAGTGGAGAGTAGTGCTTGTCTGGCGCGCATGCGCACTCCTACCGCCACAACCCAACAGATCAGATCTCAGGGAGCACGCGGTGAGAGTGCGCATGCGCGCTTAGCGTTTTATTATTATAGATACCTGTTGGGTGAAGAGTATTCTATACTGTACACTCAGTAAAAAAAAACCAATAAACCCTGTATTGACCTTCTTGAAACCAACACAGAAATAGGCTAAGTCTGTAACACCTTTACTGGATCTTCAGCCTGGTTCCCCTCTGAATCACTTCCAGGTCATGGGGCCAGGAAGTGATGTCAGACAGAAATCCAATGCTGGTGCCAGAAGCATACTGCCGAATCCACTTGTGCTGGCGAAGATTTAGAGGTACGTGTGGAATGGGGGACGGGAAGGAGCGGGGTGGGTGTGGAAGGAGTGGGGGCACCACCACCCCCCGGGCATCTCCTACCCTTACTACGCCAATGCACTGCGGCACCATCTCATGGAAATTTACCAAACTTTTCAAACCACCCTTGTGCATTACTGTTCACCAACCGTTAGCGTAGTTGCTTGGAAGGGTTTGAGCATCTCCCCTATAGTTAGACATCCTCACACAGTTCTACAGTGAGCTTTTCAGCATCAGCCCCAGGGACAGGGAAATACCGCTTGTACCTGGATGTAATTCACTTTGCGCTACGTACTTAATAAATCAGTTGCAGGTACTGTAGTTATAACCGCTGGGTAGATATTTGCCCTCAGGACTTGAGATGTATGATGTGCCAGCTTCAGAATCAGCTCAGACAGAGGCATGTCGATCAAAGTCTCTGCCTGGTCACATTCAAGCACAGATGCCCATCATTAACTGAGAAGGCTGTGCTTTAAGAGTTCAAACCCACCATACCTCTACTACACAAAAAACTCCTACTGCTTTTGATTTCTTGGTGCTAAAAGGCAATCAGCCAGCATTCAGCTGACTTTCAACTTTATTAGAAGGCAGAGAAATAGTGTAGGTGACCTCACCATTTCCAATCCTATCTGTCTGTGATTCTGAACTTCAGTGCGTTAACGTGTAAATTAGGGAGGGGGGGAGAAAAAGACTAAAGCAATAGCAAGTATTCTTTGAAAGCATAATAACCCAATCTAGTAGACACTCAAAGTAACAAAGAGATAAACGCCAAGGGGAAGGTCACTTTCAGCGGCAGACAGACAATGATGAGTAGCAGAGGGGGTTCGGGACCCAGCTACAAAAAGAGAGGGATTTAAATGACGGTAATTGAGTCCCAGGCCTGCGGGAGGCTTTGGAACTGCAGCTGGCCTGTGATTTTTCTTACTCTCTGCATCAATAGGGGATAAAATGTCAAAATTGATGAGAGGTGGACTGACATCACAAGCATCTCCCATTTCCCTTCAGATATTGCAGGGTGAGAATGAAAAAGGAGAGCGATTGCATGTTCGGAGCTGCTCGTGCAGGTCAGGACTTGGACCAGTGGATCGCAAACTGTGCGCTGCGGCGTATTAGTGTGCCGCAATAGATTCCCCGATGAGACGCTGGTGAGGAAGAGAGGCTCCAGTTCCAGCTGCACTGCACATCGCGAGGCAGTTAGCCGGCGCCGACGACTCTCCTCCTCGCTGGAATCTCTCCTCGCTTCCCTTCCTCTAGGATCCCCAACCGAAGTGACAGCTTCAGGGTTGCGCCCGGAGGGCCTCCATACATGCGCGAACATCGACATGATAATGTCACGCAGGCAGGTGATATCATCGTGTCAGCATCCACCCACTTCCAAGTGCCTTCCAGCCAGGGCACCGGGTTTAGTGTGCCACTGGCCAAAAGGTTTGTGGGACACTGGCTTACAGTGGGACTAGGTAAAACGTGGACCTCATGGATCTTAACTGAATGCCCTTAAAACTCTTACCTCGGGGGGTGAGGGGGATCTGTGAGGTCCATGGGAGTTAAAACAAGGATTTCTGCAGACCCCGTGTTTTACCCAGTCCCTTAGACAGTGGAATAGTAGTGGAAGAAGTCTCTAAAGAGCAAGAAACAGGGATGCCACCCGACTCCAGAAATAGGCTAATCCAGTCCTGGTTTTGCCCCAGTGCATGCATGGACTTGTAGTTCCGATTGTGTCATTGAATTGCTCAAGAAAATCAGAACTACTAGTCCATGTATGTTAAAGGGTAAAACCAGAACCAGATTAGCCCGATCCTTATAACATGGGATCAGAAGGCAATCCTACCATGAAGTCACAATGTTAGCTAGTTCTCTGCATGCCTACCTGTTCAGTGTGACCTTCAGGCTCTACCTTTTCAGGACAAACTGGCCCAATACTGGTTTTATCCCCACACTATACACAGCTTTGATTTCTTTAAGAAAAGCAGCACTATATTTCTGTGAATGCACTGCAGCAAAATCAGCCTTGTCCTGAACAAATGGAACCTGGGCTGTTTTCATGCTTTGTGTGTATCAGTGTGATGAAAAGTCATGCTTCAATTGTCTTATGCTGTATTTGTGCTTTGTATGTATCTTTCCTTGAAACAGCTATTGCTTTTTGTTTTTAGCCACTGTTAAAATCCTTAAAGCATTCTGGTAATGCAGAAATTTTGCCACTACAGGTCTTAGATGTTTATTTCGTGTGAGCAGTCTAAAGGAAACTCTGTGTGCCTTCTCTATTTCCAGTTCAGGATCAAAGGAAAGTTCCAGACATTTTGGTAGCCATGCAGTTAGAAATGCAACATCGTTTCCCTCAGATAATTCTAGTAAAACCCCAGGATTCTTCTGTTCCTATTTGAAAGATCTTCCAGGTCCAGCTGCAGTTTTTTAAATTTCAGTTTCATTTTTCTTAAAAGCTGCTTGCTGGATTCCAAGTTGGTAGTTCTCTGGTCCAGATCTTCAGTTTTGTGCTGATCAATATTTAGCTCTGCATTAAGGTTTTCCAGCTCTTTTTGCAAGTATCTGGTGAACTCTAATGGCGTTTTTAATCATGTCCTTAAGTGTCTGGATCTTGTACTTTCGATTTGGCCTTTTCAGCCATTTTGTCAGGGGTCAGAGGTGCTGTTTCCTGCCTTGTTAGTCCAGCCATGATAGAAAAGAAGGGACATTATTTGTTGGTAGATTTGATGGAAAAATCCAGTTTATTTTCTAGCAAAATAGTCTCTATTCACAGGAGCTCTCACACCATGCTTCTGTCCGGGTCAAGCTCTTCCTTTGTGCTTTGTATGTAGGATTAGCAGATGGGGTTCCGGACAGCTTTTCAAAACCTGGTACTTTGTCCAGGTTTTGAAAAGCTTTCCTTCATGTAGGAGGGCGTGCGTGGATATGACGTGATGATGTCATGCACACGTGACATCATTGCATCGCATCCACGCATGCACGGATGTCCTGCTCAACGAGAGAAGGCAGGAGGGCAGGGCTAGGGTAGGATTGGAGGCGGGACTTGGGGGCATGACAGGGCAGATCTGGGGTGTGATAGGGCAGGGATGGGTGGGACTGGGGGCAGGTCTAGGGTCCGGATTTTCCAGATGGAAAATCTGGTAACCCTATTTGTATGTATCAATGTGATATCCACATAGGTAGGGTTCCCATAAGGCTCCAGAAAAAGGAGGATGGATTGAAACATCCAGGTTTTACTTCCATTGAAAGCAATGGAAATGAGGAGGACAGACTGAGACATCTGGCTTTACTTCTACTTAAAGCACCGGAAGTAAAACCTGGATGTCTCAGTCCGTTCTCCTTTTTCTGGGGGCCATATGGGAACCCTACATATAGGCTCTGATGAAAATTCACTCTTCAGCTGTCTGTGCTGTTTTCATGCACTGTGTTAATCAACGTAAGGCCTGTATAGGCCTGATACAGATATTTTCAGCTGCCTGTGCTGTATGCATATGTCATGTGTATCATTGTGTGGTTTGAATGGCAATTTGATGAGACAATAGGATTGTCACATTTTTGAAAGTGAAAATCCCACCACCTGATGTACCCATACACTGCCCCTGCCCCACCCCATGTTCCAATAACTTCAGTGAGGGTAGCAATGCAGGCTTCAGTGGCTGAAGGAAGTACATGAGATTGCATTGAGCCCACAGAGTAATAAAGTCAAATTGTGCATTCACAGAACCCACTGGTTCTCCCCCAACAGTGGGTGCAGAGCAAAGCTAGACCATTTCCTTCTAGAACTCCCCATACACCTTGGTTTCAACAACAGTCATATAATTTTTAAAAAGTCTTTCAAACAAAAGCAAATCTACAATGTCAACACCAACTTCCGAAACAAGGATCCAATCTATGATATTTTATGGCCCTAAATGTTACAGTGGAACCCTAAAATATCAATGCATCGATTGTGAAAACTGAAAAGACAGAAGGCTACATAGAAAATTCACGCTAATAGAATATTTCAGAAACACACACAAATACAGAATAAAGACCACGAATTACAAATATATCGGGATTTCCCCGGACATGTCCAGGGGTCCGGATGGCTTTTCAGAACCCGGCCTGCTCCAGCTCTGTCCTCCCCCACCCAACTTTATTTGTTACTTATGTATCACTTATCATTCAGGTGCTATCTGTCCCGATGGGCTCACAATCTATCTACTGTACCTGGGACAATGGGGGGTCATGGGAGTCACAAGAAGCCCAGCGCTGGGTTCAAGCCCACAACTTCAGAGTGCTGGGGCTGTAGCTTTCGCCACAGGGCCAATCCTCCCCCCCCCCCCCCCAAAGGACTGTCCTGGATAGTGGCGTTCTCCAGTTTGGTTCTGCCAAGTACCAGCACCTGAACGGCCCAGGCTTCTACTGTTAAATAATGCCTGGCTATCAATCCCTTCATGTTTTCAAAGACTTTGGACACATGAAAGTATTACTCAGAAGTGAAATGCAAAATCAGAGTCAAGCAGAGACAAAGAGATGGACCTCATTCGATTGGCTTTCATTATTGACTTAAATTTCTTAAACCAAGTTGGCCAGCAAGCAGACGCTTTCAGTGAAAGACACTTCACACACAGAGCTGTATAACCATAGATCCTCATTCTCTCTTCAGCCACACATTCAAATGCTCTCCAGGTGCCATGCAAGGGCTTTCATGCTAGGCCAATAGAAGAGACTTTTCTGTTTTCCCTGGGAAGAAATGTAAATATTCAAACAGATCAGTTTTAAACAAACCATATTATCAGGGCTGGATTTCAGGGAAAGTTTGCCTAACATCTGTTGATTGCATCTGTTGCCTATTAGTCTGCATGCAAGCAGCATTCGGCTGTTGTTTCTATCAATTGCTTGTGTATTGTGTATCCTTCACCGTGCTGGGTAAATTAACACACATAGAGGGCCCATTTTCAAAAAGGACGTCTAAATCCAGTTTGTACATTTCCTGCAAGGTAGAGAAACGTCCATTTTTCAAACATGAAACGCTAGCCATCCAAAAAAAAGAATTTCTGAAAATCACCTACTTGGACATCCAAAGGACGTCCAATCTTAGGACACCTAACTTTACACCCCTATTTTGACCACAGAAATGTCCAAAATGCCCAAACCCAGACCAATAAACACCTTAGAGAGCACTGCTGTGAACTTCACATAAAGGGTGCCAGATGTACATCTTACCATAACCCCCTTATATTTTATGCTGAGCCCCCCAAAACCTACTATACCCACATCTACCACCACAATAGACCTTATGAGGCTCATGATCAAAATTTAAACACATCTAGAAACCCGCCCAAGTTAGCACTTGGACAACCTAAAAGACCAATAATCAAATCTATTTTTTGGCCTCTGAATGCAACTGAAAGGGGCATATTTGGAGGAGTGGTTGGGGCGGGATCTGGGCTGACCTACTGTTAATTATCCTGCAGGGATAATCAAATGTTTTACTAGACTTCCTGGATGGAACTTATACGTTGTGAGTTCGACCAGTGGTTCCCAACCCTGTTCTGGAGGACCACCAGGCCAATCGGGTTTTCAGACTAGCCCTAATGAATATGCATGAGAGAGATTTGCATAGAATGGAAGTGAGAGGCATGCAAATCTGCTCCATGCATATTCATTAGGGCTAGCCTGAAAACCTGATTGGCCTGGTGGTCTTCCAGGACAGGATTGGGAACCACTGAGTTATATGATGTAAAAACAGGTATAAGTGCTCAAAAAGGTATATCCAAAGGGATCAGATAACCACTGCAGAGACAAAGACCCACACACACTTCCCCAGTGTTCACTGACCCAATCACCCCCCCACAAAGAACGGAATAAAAACGTACTGTACATACCTGTCTCCAGAACATCAGCACCTAGTATAGGAAAGCCTAGTAGAGCTACACACAGGTCTCTTAAATAGCCTGGGGGGTGGGCTAGTGAACCATAGAGAGGCGGACCCAGGCCCATAAGCCCCTCTAACCACTATATGTGGGTGGAACATGTGCACCTCCCAAAAACCCTACTGTACTGCCATATAGGTGGCACCTGCAGCCTTAAGGACTATTGGGGTTGTAGACAGGTGGGTATAGTTGATTTGAGGGGGGCTCACCAAAACCTATAAGGGAGTTCTGGTGTGGCACCCTTTTTGTAAAGTTCACAGTGGTACCCCACTGCTCTGTTGCCATTTCTGGGTGGCCAGTCCATCATAATGCTGGCACCTCCCACATCCAAAAGGTCTTGTTCTGGACATTTCAGACAGATGAATTTTTGGTCAAGAATGTGGTAAAAAGACAGATGTACTGGCGGTGTGGATGATCAAACGCCTGGACGTATAGATAGACGATTTTGGGGGGAAAAATGATTTTGAACGTACTTTTCGAGAATGGACATTTGGCCACTGCTGACTTTGGGCGTAGACGTTTCTTTTGATGACGCTCCTCCATGTGTGTGTATTTGAGTTTGTCTGAAGAATGAGGGGACTGGGTAAATCTTCTCTCTTTAAAGATGCCTTCAACACTTGAGGTAAGATTCCTCCAGTAGAGATTGACTAAAGCTTTTTAAGAAGTGATCCCCTAACTACTCTACTTTCCCACCCCATTTATTTTATTTTTAATATCTCAATGTAAATTTATTTCACTGTGCCCCTTTCCCATTGGTCAGTACCAGTGTATTTTGGTTTGTAAACCTCAGCTATATTATTTTACTGTACTTAATATTGGTTTTATTTCTTTTTTAGTTGTATTTTACTATAAAACTTATTGTAAATCATTTAGTTATTGTATGATAGACAGTATATCAACTTACTAATAAACTTGGAAACGTGGACTGTGCAGACCCCACGGACTTCGCAGATCTTAACCGCAGGCCCTTAAAAATCTGCTTACCTTGGTTTTGACAGCCATGGTTTGTAATTTCAGTTTATCTCTGACAAACCTGTAAATGTGGATTTCACGGACCTTGTGGATATCTACCACATGACCTTAAAAAGAAAGCATCCGTGACATGGGGTCAGCAGGGATCCTTGTTTTAACTCCTACAGACCTCATGGATCCCTCTCACCCCATGTACCCTCATCATATCCCCTCCAGCGGGATCTGTAAGGTCTGCAGAAGTTAAAATGAGGATCAGCGAGATCCGTGGGAGTTAAAAAACAAGGATCCCTGTGGACCCCCATACCACGGCCACTTTTTTTTTTAGGCCATGCGCTTTTAGTTCCATGGGGACCATGTTTTAACTTCTACTCTTGCTGATTTGTTTTCTCTTTGTGGTTGGGATTGGGTAAACCGAAGACCCCCACAGAGATCCTCATTTTAACTCCTGCAGATCTCACGGATCCCGCTCACCCCCCGAGGTGAGCAGATTTTTAAGGGCATGCAGTTAAGATCTGCAAAGTCCGTAGGGTTCCTCGAGGTCTGTGTTTTACCCAGCTCAAGAATGAGTACGCACATGCTAATGCTTGTCTCTACAAAAGAGAGTACATATGTCTTTTGGTGCTAGCCTCATGCCATTTTAATCAACTTCCTTTGAACCACTTCAAGTGGCTGAAATCAGTGCTGTACGTCCTATAATGTATAAGGTTGGGGTTTTCAGAAATGCAGATTGCTGCACACAGGAATCCATAGGGAAATCAGCGTTAATGATCCTACACATAACACACAGGGTTAATGAACCAGTGAGATATGATAATCCTACAAGTGAAAGCCTGCAGGTCATGGATGGGTGGTGAAGTCTCTCCTGCACACTTCAAAGTCATTTTTGTGGTTTATCAATCCAGACTCAGGGTCACAAAGGATGCTCTTATCTCCTGTGCCCTGGTAAACAGTTTATATTCCTGCTGCTTATCCAGCCAGCCCAGATCTTCCCTGGCATGCTGATAAAGCCGTCCCTGTTCAATCAGCATTTAAAGCCAGATTGATGCTTTTCTTCCGGACCCAGTCTGCACCTCTTATCCTGGCAGTCTGGAGCTACCCCAGTACCCAGAAGGCATAATCCCTGCTGGCGGAGCTGGCTTGGCCTGGCGGAGGGGGAAGCTGTGTGCACCTGTCATGAAGATGCATGCGGGCCTGCCTCTGTGTTTGCATTAAAGGAAGGCGAAGCATTGAAGTGTCAGAGCGAAAATGAGACACTTTTCGTCTTCTTTGTACTCTTGCGGTTTTCCAATTGCACCAGCCCTCTGTAGCCATTTCTCAAAGGAGAGATGAGTTAACGAAAGAAAAGTCTTTCCACCCCAAACGGAACAGAGCTCTAAGAGCTATTATACTCAATCAATAGTGATTTGTGAAATCTTTGCACACAGTATTTTTTATACCGATAACCCAGGAAAAGGGAAAACAGCTCCATTTGGAAGAAATGGCGAGAATCATCGAGATTAACGCCTCCTTTCACTAAGCCATGCCAGCTGCTGCCACATAGCAAAAGCCCAGAAGCTCTTTAAATCCCTCTGGGCTTTGGAGCAGTTAATGCAACCCACTAGCGCAGCTTTGTAAAATGGAGGGTAAATTACAAGGGGGTGCTGAAAAGTTCTCAGCCCAACCAAGAAGAGAATGAAGTGGATATGGTTCAATCAATGATCTGAAACAATGTCAAAACAGAGTTTCATTTCTGCAAATTGGCACTTAGAAAAATAAGATAACACTCTGCAGCTACAGTGTCAAAATAACACTCTCAATTTAGGAAGCTGGTTGCTTGGGCTAAGAACTTTCCAGCACCCCCTTGTGGTTCATAGACAACAACGCGGAAGACAAAAGCGTGCGCCGACAACTGAGCGCAAGACGGAGGTGCGCGCCGAAGAAAATTACTGTTTTTAGGTGCTCCGACGGGGGTTTTTGTTGGGGAGCACCCCCAGTTTACTTAATACAAATCGCGCCGGCGTTGTGAGGGGCTTGGGGGTTGTAACCCCCCACATTTTACTGTAAACTTCACTTTTTCCCTAAAAATAGGGAAAAAGTGAAGTTTTCAGTAAAATGTGGGGGGTTACAACCCCCAAACCCCCCACAACGCCCCCACAACTCGGCGCGATCTGTATTAAGTGAAGTGGGGGGGGTTCCCCCCCCCCCCACGTCAGAGCCCTAAAAACTGTAATTTTCTTCGGCGCGCACCTCCACGCTGCGTTCAATTGCTCGCATCTTTGTCCCGGCGCGCTTTTGACCTGGACACCCCCCCTTGTATGTAATAAAAGTGAACTAAGTATAGAACAATCAAGCCATTGTGACATCACTGAGGTTGGCTCTTATTGGTGGAATGAGGCTTTATGACATCACAGTATCAGCTCTGGTTACCAGAGACTGAAAGTCTTCGCACTACCAGGGAGTGCTGAAAAGTTCTCAGCCCAAGCATGAAGAGAATGACGTGAACATGGTTCAATCAATGATCTGAAACAAAGTCAAAACATAGAATTTTGCTTCTGGAAACTGGCACTTAAGGGAACAAGATAACACTTCAGCTGCAGTGGCAAAATAAAGCTCAGAATTTAGGAAGCTGGTTGGTTGGCCTGAGACCTCAGCACCCCCTCATACACAAGAGTCCTATATTGGGGCAGACTGATGGTCCATCTAGCCCAGCATCCTGCTCCCAATAATGGCCAACCCAGGTCACAAGTACCTGGCAGAAACCCAAAGAGGGGCAAAGAATCCCGAATCCCAAAGGGTAACAAGATTCCAAGTTAGTGACTTCCCCCATTTCTATCTTGATAAATCTTCCTTCTGGCATTCTTTCCTGCAGAACCTTCTGCTCCAGGTGTTCGTAGCGAGACTTCATACATGGCTTAGATTTTTGGGCCTGGAATTTAAGAGTTGCTATTCAACAGGGTTAAAGCACGTGGCAGATACTGCTGTCTGCTTAAACCCCACTCAGTGGGTTGCCCCCTGATCTTCAGCAGCACTTAACCTCATAGAGCTAAAGTAAGGTTTCAGGAAAAATCTGTACTAGGGGGCTGATTCTATAAACGGCCCTAAATAGGCCGGTGCCTAGAACAAAGGCCAGTAGAAAAAAAGAGGTACTGATGTCCCTTTATAAGATTCTGGTGAGACCTCTTTTAGAATATTGTGTACAATTCTGGAGGCCGCAGCTTTAAAAAGATATAAAAAGGATGGAATCGGTCCAGAGGAAGGCTACTAAAATGGTGTGTGGTCTTCGTGATAAGGCGTATGGGGACAGACAATCTGTATACTTTGGAGGAAAGGCGGGAGAGGGGAGATATGATAGAGACGGTTACATATCTATGTGGCGTAAATGCGCATGAGTTGAGTCTCTTTCATTTGAAAAGAAGCTGTGGAATGAGAGGGCATAGGATGAAGTTAAGAGGTGATAGGCTCCGAAGTAATCTGAGGAAATACTTTTTTACGGAAAGGGTGGTAGATGCGTGGAACAGTCTCCAAGGTTGGTAGATGTGCGGAGCAGTGTCCTGGAAGAGGTGGTGGAGACAGAGTAATCTAAGGAAATACTTTTTTACGGAAAGAGTGGAAGATGCCTTGGGATAGGCCCCTGGGATCTCTCGGTTACTGCGGATGGGCAGACTGGATGGGCCATTTGGCCTTTATCTGCCATCATGTTTCTATGTTTCTAATGGCGCTGGCTGCATGTCATTCACACTAAGGTGCTGTTTACAGAATCCAAGCTAGTGGCACCTATGTGAAAACTTAGGTGCCTGAAACGTACGCCAGGGTTTTAAGGAGAATTGTGCTTAGCAGCACCTAAGTCATGCTCTGCCCACATAGGTGATAGGTGCTTATTGCCCAATTACATTTTTTTTTTCCCCAACTGAGACTAATAAGGGTGTTTTGACAATTAAGCTAGGCCCCCCTTTAGAGAATCAGCCTCTAAGTGCTTTGGGCTGAACATCGTTTAAAGAATAGCGCTTTGGGTGCGAGGACTTACTCCTGCTGAAACCTGAGGGGACGGGGGACAGTCCGCCCCAGGTGCCATGTTGGCAGGGGCTCTGGCACCCCTCCTGCCCTTGCCTCTTCCCTACCCCCGTACCTCTAGTTGTTCACCGGTGCGAGCAACAACTTTAACGTGCTCCTCATGATGACCTCATTTCTCCCATTGACGTCCCTTCTGGGTGCCACACATAGGAAGTGACATCAGCGGGAGAGATGACAGGGTCGCGAGGAGCACGTTGAAGTTCTTATTGCTCACAGCACTGAACAACTAGGGGTACGGGGGATGGGAAGAAGCGGGGTAGGGTGGGGTGGGGGTGGAGATGAGGGTGATGGAGGGGCGCCACCGCCCCGGTCACCTCTCACCCTTGCTACGTCATGCAACCAATGTCAGTTGGGTGCATACATGACCTTCATCCTATGCCCCCTTGTTCTAGAGCTTCCTTTCAATTGAAAGAGGTCCCCATCTTTTTTCATTTATACTATGGAGGCATTTAAATGTCTCTCATATCTTCCCTACTAAATTAGACCATAGGCATGGATTGGGATGGACCATTGAGGCCATGGTCACCAATACAGTAGTTTTCCCGAAAGAGCTTGGGGGAGTGGGGCCCTTCCACCCACTATCATTTTCCACTGCCCCTGAGCCCAATAGCATGCAAGAAACTCCCCATCCCTATCACATGTTCTGTCTGTCCAAATTAGATTGTAAGCTCTTCTTAGCAGGGACCATCTATTGCACATTAAATGTACAGCGCTGTGTACACCTTTCAGCAGTATAGAAATGATAAATAGTAAGAGGAGAACTTCCTAAATTCTGAGCCTTATTTTGCCCCTGTAGCTGAAAAAAGTGTCACCTTATTTCCTTAAGTGCCAATTTGCAGAAACAAAATTCTTTGTTTTGACATTGTTTCAGATCATTGATTGAACCATGTCCAGGTCATTCTCTTCTTGCTTGGGCTGAGAACTTTTACAACCAAGGAGTTGACCCCTTGAATCCACAGGAAAATGGAAGTCCAACACAATAAAACCTGTGGAGTCTGATTTGGAATCGTGAAAATCACCCGCAACTTTTAAAAGAATGAAAAGGTCCTCTTCATTCTTTTAAAAGTTGTGGATAGTTTTCAGTTCCAAATGTGGATTATAAAGTCTGCGTCAGCAACATCAGACTTTCTTTAGAGAGCTGAAACCCCTTTTCTCCCCCCAGGACATAAAACAGAAATAGATAGTACTAGAAAAAGAATCAGAAAAGCCTTTCAATGATAGTCGGGGAAGGGGGGGGCAATAAAAGAGATATGGAGAATTAATTTCTGCTAATAATTTCTCAGTAATAGATTGGAAACAGGTTTGATAATAGAACATTGCTGATTTCTATTTGCCCCCTAAAAAACCTAATTCCTAACCAATGAATCACTTTTTGTATTAAAAGTACAGTATTCCATTTTCTCGCTAAAATGCAGCTGCACGCCCAGTTATGAAGAGCTGAAATAGCGCGCACTGACCTCTGCCTGTGCCCGTGAGAATCTGACAGCTTAACATTTCCCCTCCGTTGCATCTTGCCAACATTTTCCCCCTGCAGACATGCAGGCAAGCAATGTTTAATATCTGATCAGGTGCCCAGAAAATTATGCCGACAGTTCTCTCCGAGCGATCAGCACGGCTGCAATTAAGCCAGAGAATGAATCATCAAATACTGTATAATTACGATGTGAAATTGCCTTCGCCCAAAATAAAAACAGATCTGATGTGCATAAGGCCCAATTCACATACTGGGTTGTTTTTGGGGTTTTTTTGCAGGCTCTTCATTTTACATTTAAAGTTGAAGTTAGAACTGCTTGGATGGAAGAATATGTGAAATGAATGGGGTGGGGCAGGCAGAGACTCAGCTGCTCCTGCCTGTGTGATGTGGCAGTGCCCAGATGTGTAATAGAGGGAGGCTCCTGGGTAGCAAAGAGATGAGGGTGTCTAAACCTTTTCTTCTCTTTCCCAGAAACAGAATCTACTGTAATAACTAGAACAAATAGACGGACGGGGAAGATTCCAGAGACACACATTAATAACAAGACGGCTCAGCTGGAATTAGAGATTGCCAAGATTACTTTATAGGCGTGACTTTATTAAAATCAGGGAGATACAGTTGAAGAGGTAAGAAAGAGATGACCGGGGAATGAATTGCTCCGATTCAAAGTGTTCATTAGGGAAAAGCATCTGGAAATCAGAAGCACTAATGCGACATTACTGAACTAAGGAGGCTGGTTTGACACAGTAGAGTCCACTAGCCTAGGTCTGGCAAAGCTGCCAAATAACCTAGTTCTAGGAGGGAGACTTTTTGGCCAGTCCAGATTTTAAGCTTACATCCCAAAGCAGTGGGAGATTTGTAGTCCTCGATTCTAACCCATTTGAATCATTACAAAAGCCGCATAGTGCACAAGGCAGAAATCCAAGACTGGTTTACCATCTTTCTCCTGGCACTTGGGATCTCTGCTTTCAGACATTAAAGGCTTCAAAAACAGTCAGGTGGGTCAACCTTCTTTTGATTATTAGCAGTGGCATACCTAGCATATGTGACGCCCTTGGCCCATCAATTTTTGACACACCCACCCTCCCATCTATATGAAAAACATGACTTGTAGTAACAATCCACACATCACACAAGTGTGTACCTAGGAAAAGGCAGCTTCTTACATACTGCAGTGAGCAGTAGAACATCAATACACCCACTGAAAAACTAAACAAGCCAGACTAGTACAGATTGATACTGCAGTCAATGCTAACAGAGAACCATGTCTTTCATACACACAGAACACCAAAAACACCTTTGCCCAGTATGGAATATGTAATCACAAACTAACCCCTCCCCGTTTTACAAAACCATAACGCGGTTTTTAGCACTGACCTCGGTGGTAACAGCTCACACACTCATATAATTCCTATAAGCATCGGAGCTGTTACCACCGAAACCGATGCTAAAATACGCTCTACGGTTTTGTAAAAGGGGGGATAAAATAGAAATATGTAGACAAAAGTTAAACTGAACCACCAAGAAGCTAGACTCTGCATACAATGCAACGCCACAGAAACAGAAACAGTGATGCCTGTCCTCTAATACTATACAAAATATAAAGATAGCAGATGTAAGTGTGAACCCCCCCCCCAAGAAAAATAGCAATCATCACTTTACAAATTAACAAGTAAACCCGTCCCCCTATTATGAAGCTGTGTTAGGGTTTTTATTGCAGGCCAAGCTCTGGTGCTCAAAGAATTCCTATGAGTGTTGGAGCTAATATTGTCACAACTGGTGATTAAAAAAAATCCTAATGCAGCTTCATAAAAGGAGGCCAAGAGGTGCGGGAATAAAACAAAAATGGAAAATAAGATAATACCATTTTATTGGACTAAAACATTTTTCAATTAGGTTTCAGAGGCCAGAACCTCTTTTCTCAGGTCAGTAAAATATACTGCTGTTACAATACCCTGTCCTGATCTGAGGAAGAGGATTATTAGTCCAATAAAAGTATCACTTTATTTCCATTTTCTATCCATAATAATAAAAGGCTAAGCGCGCATGCGCTGTCGAAAATCCGCGAGTCCTGGTGGCGTGAGCTGCGCTAGCGCGTGTGCCAGCGACTCCTCCCTCCCACTGCCGGTCCTCTTCAAAGCGGCCTGCTGAGGTTCGCCAGCCACTGTAGCGAACCTTGCAGGCCGCTCAAGCAAATCCAGGGAGGCGAAGGCGGGACGGAGGCTGCAATCGGCAGCGGCTGCTGCTACTCCTCCAGCCGCGTAGCTCCTCTCCGCCGGCCCCGGCTGGCAGCCCCCTCTTCCCAGTCCTCTCTGCTCCGGTGGCCCACGCATGAGGAGGAGCGGATGAAGCAGGGAGACTGTGCAAAGGGAAACAAGGGGGAGGAAGCCGAGGAATCTCTAGCACCCGTTAATGTAACGGGCTTAAAGACTAGTTTATAAATATTTATCAACACAGCTACAATACTACATTATCCTAAAGCCAAAAAATAAATAGAATTTTGTTTCTACCTTTGTCGTCTCTGATTTCTGCTTTCCTCATCTTTTTGTCATTCTCTTCCTTCCATCCACTCTCTGCCCCTTCTATATATTTATTAATTTTTTTATTTTTCAATTTTCTATACCGTTCTCTCAGGGGAGCTCAGAACGGTTTACATGAATTTATTCAGGTCCTCAAGCATTTTTCCCTGGCTCACAATCTACCTAATGTATCTGAGGCAATGGGGGGATTAAGTGACTTGCCCAGGGTCACAAGGAGCAGCGGGGGTTTGAACCCACAACCTCAGGGTGCGGAGGCTGTAGCTTTAACCACTGCGCCACACAGTAGCCCGTTCTCACAGTGGCCAATCCAGGTCACTAATACCTGGCCAAAACCCAAGGAGTAGCAACATTCCATGCTACTCATTCAGGGCAAGCAGTGGCTTCCCCCATGTTTCTCTCAATAACAGACTTTTCCTCCAGGAACTTGTCCAAACTTTTCTTAAAACCAGCTATGCTATCAGCTCTTACCACAACCTCTGGCAATGCATTCCAGAGCTTAACTATTCTCCGAGTGAAAAAATATTTCCTCCTATTGGTTTTAAAAGTATTGTATTTTTCACTCCATAAGACACACTTTTTTTCCACCCAAAAGTGAGTGGAAATGTCGGTGTGTCTTATGCAGCAAAGATAATTTTTTAAAACACCTCTACCCACCCCATCATACCTTTTTTAATGTCCTGCTCATTGTGGGTATGCAGGCTGACTGCCGCTGCTCCCTGCCACTGCGCCGCAACTCCAGGAAGGTAAGGGAAGGGCCAGCTTGCAGCAATTGCACGTCGCAGGCCCACAAGCCTTCACCAGACGTGGCCTGGACCTTTTCTCCAACATCCTGATATCATGGGAAAGCTGCACATTGGCCCTTCCCTTCCAGGAGTTGCGGTGAGCGGTGGTGGACCGGGGACAAAGGAGGAGGAATCAGCAGCGGGTAGACAGGCTTTGGCGTGGCAGGGGGGGAGGAAAGCAGGCTTTGGCGCAGCAGGGAGGGAGGGAGGGAGGGAGGACAAAGGACAAAGGCAATGAGGGGAATGGGGCACAAACTTGGGACATTGGAAGGAGGGAGTAGAAAGGAACAATTGTTGGGCCTGAGTGAAGAAAGGAAGGAAGGAGACTCATGAAATCACCAAACAAAGGTAGGAAAAATTATTTTATTTTCAATTTAGTTATCAAAATGTGTCAGTTTTGAGAATTTATATCTACTGTGTGTATATGAAAAATGAAAGGAACAGTGTGCAGAGCCTGGTAGGTACATGGACAGGGTACAGAGCCTGGCAAGAAGTGTGTGGATGGGTGCAGAGCCTGGCAGGGAGTGAGGGAGGCTGGGTGCAGAACCAGGTATATATTAGTACTCAATCTGGTTCAGAATGATTTTTTTTTCTTGTTTTCCTACTCTAAATCTAGGGTGCGTCTTATGGTCAGGTGCGTCTTATGGAGCGAAAAATACGGTATTTCCCTGTAACTTCGAGTGTCCCCTAGTCTTTGTCATTTTTGACGGAGTAAATAATTGATCCACTTGTACTCGTTCTACTCCACTCAGGATTTTGTAGACTTCAATCATATCTCCCCTCAGCTGTCTCTTTTCCAAGCTGAAGAGCCCTAACTGTTTTATCCTCTGTATCATCTTGGTTGCTCTTCTTTGAACCTTTTCTAGCGCCACTATATCTTTCTTGAGATAAGGAGACTAGAATTGAGCGCAATACTCTAGGTGAGGTTGCACCATGGAGCAATACAGGGGCATTATAACATTCTTAGTCTTGTTAACCATCCCTTTTAAAATCATTCCTAGCATCTTATTTGCTTTTTTGGCCGCTGGTACACATTGGGCGGAAGGTTTTATCGTATTGTCTACAATGATACCCAGATCCTTTTCTTGGGCGCTAACCCCCAAGATGGACCCTAGCATCCGGTAACTGTGATTCAGGTTATTCTTCCGGCGATAAATGAATTTAAAGTTTATTGCCATTGCTGCTGTTTCAGTAGGGCAGGAGGTTCCGGACCTGGTGTGCTAGCTGTGTACCCCCTTAGGATGTGCACCTAGTGCGGACTGCCTCTCCCACCCTGCGCTATGCCACTGATTATTAGAGAAAGTAATTCACTGTACAGGGACATTTATTTAACAAACAAGTGTGGAAAAGCCAGAGTTTAAGTGAGAGATCTTAATTGGTGGATTAACAGAGACTATTAAGTGAAAGAAAAGGAACATGACAATGACAAGACATTTTCCATTTGTGTTTCCTTATAAAGGCCTCTTATGGCTCAAAGTATCCATTTGTGCACCTCCTGGCCTGCACTGCTGAGCTTTTTACAATCTTGTGCATGTAACAAGAACTAGTCAGGCCCCCTGGTCTATGGCACACTGGAAACCATGGAAAAGCCTGAGCCTGAAAATGCAGTTTTTAAAACCGATTACCACAGAAATGCCCATTTTCCACCCCCAGACGCATTTGAAACTTACTGCGGTAGTGGTTGCTGCTGCTGCGGTCATCACTCCGACGGCCATAGAAATTTAATGGGTGTCAGAGTGTTTACCGTGCGGAGCCGCTTAGGCAACTTTCTAAAAAGGTAGGGGGGAGGGGGGAAATAATTGAATCACTCCTTTGACATTACATGCATCGAGACAAAGTAGTCGTAGATCTGTTTCTTTATATTCACTAGCTTTTCCATCTTTTAAATGTATTCAGTAGAGAATGTTGCATGTCCAGGTTTGTACTTGGTGAAATCTGGTAACCCTGCACATGGTGTCACAGAGTGCTGCCTCAATGTGCCTAATTTGCTGCCAGCATTTACACCAAAAAAAAAAAAAGGCATGGGAATCGGCACTATGCCCGATATAGAATCCCGCTTAGCACTGATGTTTTCCAGTGCCAAGTTTTGAGGGCCATTTACAGAATTTCTCTCCCCCACCATATGCCTATCTGTAATCTAGGAAGTATGTCCAATCAGAATGCATATTGGACTTCTGCATCAGTGACGCAGTGAGGAAGGTTGGTGCCCGGGGCGGTGGTACCCGGCATTGCCATGCTGGGTGCCCCCTCCAAATCTTGAAATGTTCACCGGCCCGAGCTGCATCTTCCACATGCAGCTCATGCCGGCCTCATGTCACGTCCTGGTCCCACGATCAGGATGTGATATCAGAAGGGAACTAAGTCCGGCAGAAGCAAGGTGCTGCTTGCGCCAGTGAACTTTTAAAGGACAGGAGGCGAGATGCAGGCACCCCCACAAAGATGGCGCCAGGACGGTCCGCATCCCCTTACTACACCACTGTTCTGCAGAGCCTCTTCAGTATCCTCAATATTTCAGAGGTAAAAGTCAGTAAGCTCATATGCAAAGGAACCAAGCAAAACATATCCTTCCATTTTCCCACAAATCAGCCAGAATGCCTTTCGCAATAGCATGGTGCAGGCTGGATGGGCTGTGTGGTCCTTTCTGCCGGCATGGTTTAAGTTTGGGAGGATACTTATATTATTAACCATGCAATGGGCAAGATGACAAAGTGACCTCTCTTTTTCTAGGTCTCTTAATTCACTCCATCTGGGACCCTGTGATTCAAGTTTGATTTTCAGAAATCTCATCCCACCGGTGGAAGAAAACTCTTCCAGAGATGCAAAAACGATGTCCACACATAGGTTGTTTCAACTTTGGAAAAAGGTCGAAGTCTGGTGGACTCATGTCTGGACTGTAGGGAGCATGAGGTAACACCTCCCAGCTGTATTTGCATAGTTTTTCAATGACGAGTGGAGAGATCCATCTTCCCCACGACCAAAAAAATTTTGACGAGCCCAATCAAAAGTCAAACAAATGATGATTTTTGCTTATGATCATGAAGGCATCATCATCACAGACACAGTTCCATGTGGAAGAAGTGTCACAGCAGTGTAATATCATGATTTCTTACAAAAAATGCGCAGAAAAATGCATAAAACCCGACCTCAGTTGCTCTTGGATGGGTCACTCATTCTTCACGACAACGCTCGCCCACACATAGGGAATGTCATCATTGAAAAACTATGCGAATACGGCTGGGAGGTGTTACCTCATGCTCCCACCAGACTTTGACCTTTTTCCAAAGTTGAAACAACCTATGTGTGGACATCGTTTTGCATCTCTGGAAAAGCTTTCTTCCGCCGGTACCTGAGCCATTCATCAACTGAGCAAAAACACTGTTTTGGATGGAATAATGAAGCTTCCCAGACGTTGGGACTCAGTCATTGCAAAGCAGGAGGACTATTGAAGGATTGTAAAGAAATACTTGGAAAAAAATAAAACATGTAAATGAAAAAAAAAAAAAAAAATAGTGTGCATTATTTATGAAATGACCCTAGTATTTGACTAGTTTTGTATGCCATTGTGTTGACTTGATCTTATAACAGTTTATTGATTTTTTTTGTGTGTGTTTCCATGGTTGTGATTCCTATATTTTAATAGGTATGTTCTTTGCTCTTGGCCTCTGCGGATTGGCAGATAATAAATCAACCGTATGAATCAATTTATCAAGCTTCGCTTGCTGGTATGACCTGAGCAGTCCGGTCTTTATCATAAAGCCATCCAAGTACCAAAAATGAAGCTTGATGCATAAGCAAAGAGTTAATTAACATTAATGAATTCCATGGCTCAGTCGGCGGCTGCCTCATTTGCATTGCAAGCGATTTCATGCTGGTATTTGTCCCTCATTAAGACAAACATTGGACAGTTGTTTGTCAGAGCAACACAGCCATTCAACATGCTAAATGTAACACAAAAGTGAATGACAGGGAGCAAATATTTGGGGGGAGGGAGGGTCGTCCCTCCCCCCAAGTCAAAAATAGAAGTTCCAGGCAAATAAAAAAGAAAGGGATGCACTTAATGATTAATTAGAGCTATGAGATTTCACCAAGGGGAAAGATGACATGTCATGTAGTTTAGTTCATATACTGGAAGAGACATGGAAAGCGCTGGCCCACACCAACAGGCCTCACTAGACTGCAATTGAATTTTTCCCTAATGATCTCTCTCTTTCACAATAAATTAAGTTAGCACAAAAAAAAATGCAGAAAATAATACTGATTTTCAGGATGGGAAAATCTGCTTGCCCAGAATTAGAACCCACGAGAACTTTCTGAGTTTATGTTGGCGAGAAAACTCTTTTGATGAAAGGGGCTTAGAGAGGTTTTCTAAGCAGGGATAGCACAGTTACTTACCGTAACAGGTGTTATCCAGGGACAGCAGGCAGCTATTCTCACATATGGGTGATGTCATCGACGGAGCCCGGATGCGGACGCCTCGCAAGCAGACTTGCTTGAAGAAACTCGAAGTTTCGAGTCACCCGCACCACGCATGCGCGAGTGCCTTCCCACCCAGCGCAGGGCAAGTCTCCTCAGTTCAGATAGCTAGCAGAGAAGCCAACCCGGGGAGGTGGGTGGGATGTGAGAATAGCTGCCTGCTGTCCCTGGATAACACCTGTTACGGTAAGTAACTGTGCTTTATCCTAGGACAAGCAGGCAGCCTATTCTCACATATGTGTGACCTCCAAGCTAACCAGAATGGGATGGTGGGAGTGTTGGCAATTTAGGAGAATAAATTTTGTAATACTGTTTGGCCAAACTGTCCATCCCGTCTGGTGAAAGTATCCAGACAATAGTGAGAAGTGAAGGTATGAACCGAGGACCAAGTAGCAGCTCTACAAATTTTCTCAATAGGTGTAGATCTGAGAAAAGCTACTGAAGCTGCCACTGCTCTGACTTTATGGGCTGTGACTTTACTGTGAAGGGGTAATCCAGCCTGGAAATAGCAGAAAGAGATACAAGCCGTCATCCAGTTGGAGATGGTATGCTTAAAAATAGGATGGCCCAACTTATTTGGATCGAAGAAAACAAAAAGTTGAGGAACAGTTCTGTGTGGTTTGGTGCGTTCCAAGTAGAAGGCCAAAGCACGTTTACAGTCCAGAGTATGAAGAGCTGATTCTCCAGGATGATAATGAGGCTTTGGAAAAAATACTGGAAGGACGATGGATTGGTTGAGATGAAATTCCGAGACCACTTTAGGTAGGAATTTAGGATGAGTACGAAGAACCACCTTGTCATGATGGAACATAGTGAATGGTGGGTCAGTTACTAAAGCTTAACGTTCACTGACTCTTCGAGCGGAAGTGAGGGCTATGAGAAACACCACTTTCCAAGTGAGATACTTCAGATGAGCCTTATCGATTGGTTCAAATGGAGGCTTCATGAGTTGAGAAAGGACAACATTGAGGTCCCAAACCACAGGAGGCGGTTTGAGAGGAGGGTTAACATTAAAGAGTCCTTTCATAAATATGGAAACCACGGGATGAGCAGAGGGGTTTCCCTTCAATAGGCTGATGGAAAGCTGCAATTGCACTGAGATGGACTCAGATAGATGTAGACTTGAGGCCAGAATTGGATTAGTACAACAAGTAGTCCAAAACAGAAGATAAGGAGGAATGCTGAGGCTCCGTATGATGAGAAAAACACCATGTAGAAAATCTAGTCCACTTTTGGTGATAGCATTGTCTAGTGGTAGGCTTCCTAGAAGTTTCTAAGACATCTCTTACAGATTGAGAAAACTGAAGAGGAGTTACGTTGAAAGGTACCAAGCTGTCAGGTGTAGAGACTGCAGGTTGGGATGAAGCAGAGATCCTTGACTCTGTGTAAGCAGAGAAGGAAAAACTGGTAGAAGGTATGGCTCCCTGGTGCTGAGTTGAAGTAGAAGGGAGTACCAAGGTTGTCTTGGCCAATGAGGAGTGATGAGAATCATGGTGGCATGATCGTTCTTCAACTTGACCAGAGTCTTGAGAATGAGAGGGAATGGAGGGAATGCATAGAGGAAGAGATTCGTCCATTCCAGAAGAAAAGCATCTGCCTCGAAGCAGTGAGGAGAGTATATCCTGGAGCAGAACTGAGGCAGTTTGAAGTTGTGGGGAGTCGCAAATAGGTCTATCTGAGGGGTTCCCCATTGTGAAAAAATTTGATGAAGAGGCGAGGAATGGAGAGTCCATTCGTGAGGTTGCAGAAGACGACTCAAGTTTTCCGCCAAGCAATTCTTCGCCCCTTGAATGTAGACAGCTTTGAGGAAGGTGTTGTGGTGGACTGCCCAGTCCCAAACCTTCAGCGCTTCTTGACAAAGAGAGGCAGAGCTCGTCCCTCCTTGTTTGTTGACATAATACATGACGATTTGGTTGTCCGTCTGGATGAGGACCACTTGGTCACGAAGAAGATGTTGAAAAGCGTTGAGAGCCTTGAAAATCGCTCTAAGTTCCAACAGATTTATGTGACATTGACGATCCGTACTGGTCCAGTGGCCTTGAGTACGGAGACCATCTAGATGAGCATCCCAAGCGTAGGTCGAATAGTCTGTCGTGAGGACCTTCTGATGAGGGGGAGTTTGAAAAAGCAAGCCTCTGGAAAGATTGGAAGAGAGCATCCACCAACGGAGAAACTTCTTGAAGGAAGGAGTGACTGAAATGTGTCAGGAAGGAGGGTCGCAAACTTGCGTCCATTGAGATGCCAGGGTCCACTGAGGAATTCTGAGGTGAAGTCTGGCAAAAGGAGTCACGTGTACTGTGGAGGCCATGTGACCCAGAAGTACCATCATGTGTCTCGCTCAGATGGAAGAGCGGGAAGACACTGTATGACAGAGTTGAAGAAGAGCTTCCAGACGTTGTTGTGGAAGGAATGCTCTGAGTTGGACAGTGTCCAGAACAGCTCCAATGAATTGTAGAGTCTGTGAGAGCTGAAGTTGAGATTTGGGAAAGTTGATTTCGAATCCCAAACTTTTTTAGGAACCAGGTAGTCCGTTGGGTCACTACAATAACCCCTTGAGATGTGGAATCTTTGATGAGCCAGTTGTCGAGGTAGGGAAATACCTGAAGACCATGATTCCGGAGAGCTGCCGCTACCACTACCAGGCACTTGGTGAACACTCTGGGAGATACGGCCAGGCCGAAGGGTAGTACTCTATATTGATGATGCAGATTCCCCACTCGAAATCTGAGATATTGACGGGAGGCCGGATGAATGGGGATATGAGTGCAGGCCTCCTTGAGATCCAGAGAGCATAACCAGTCGTTCTGCTCGAGAAGGGGATAAAGAGATGCCAGGGACAACATTCGAAACTTTTCTTTGACTAAAAATTTGTTGAGAGTCCTGAGATCCAGAATAGGTCGCAGATCGCCCGTCTTCTTCGGAACAAGGAAGTAACGGGAGTAAAACCCCCTGTTCTGCTGTTCCAAGGGAACTAGTTCGATGGCATGGAGAGAAAGCAGAGCTTGAGCTTCCTGAAGAAGAAGGGCAGTCTGGGATGGAGGAAGCTCTGGTGGAACCTGAGTGAAATGAAGAGAGTATCCTTCTCTGATGATGGTAAGCACCCAGAGGTCGGATGTAATTATCGTCCATCGGTTGTAAAAATGATGGAGACGACCTCCTATAGGGGGAAAAGGAGACAGAGACAGAACGGTGGAGGTTATGCTCTGTTGTAAACAGTCAAAAAGGCTGAGAAGACTTAGGTGCAGCAGAAGGTTGGGGTTTCTGTTGCTTCTGAGGTTGCTGTTTTTTCAGAGGAGGGCGAGTATAAGGAGCCGGCTTTGGAGCAAAATGCCTTTGATAGATAAGAGCAAGGCGTGCAGGTTTGGCAGGAGCTGGCTTTGGCTTAGGTCTGACTATAGAAGCAAATGATTTTTCATGGTCAGATAATTTCTTGGTGGCTGCCTCGATGGATTCATCAAAGAGGTCGTTGCCCTCACAAGGAATGTTAGCCAAGCAGTCTTGAAGGTTAGAGTCCATGTCAATGGTACAAAGCCAGGCAAGACGAAGCATAGCTACGGAGCAAGCAGCCGCTCGGGCAGATAACTTGAAGGCATCATAAGATGATTGGAGGAGATGCAGACGTAATTGAGAGAAAGAAGCAATGACTTCCTGAAACTCAAAATGCATTTGGGTATCCAAATAATTCAAAAACTTTGGTAGAAGAGAAAGAAGAAATTCAAAGTAAGTGATGAAATAAAAATTATAATTGAGGACTTCAGAGGACGTCATAGCATTCTGGTAGATGTGACGTCCAAATTTGTCCATAGTTTTCCCTTCCCTTCCAGGAGGATCGGTGATGTAAACCTTGGAAGGATGGGACCTTTTCAAGGAGGACTCGACCAGCAGGGATTGATGAGATAACTGAGAACTGTCAAACCCTTTGTGATTCACAGTCTTATATCTAGAGTCCAATTTCCCTGGAACAGCCGGCATGGAAAAAGGTGTTTCCATGTAACGACCAAAAGTCTGATTCAAAAGCTTATGAAGTGGAAGCTTAAGAGACTCTGCCGGAGGTTGAGGAAGATGCATGACTTCGAGATACTCCTTAGAATATTTGGAGCCAGTATCCCCAATTGAATATCCAAGTCCACAGCCATCTGTCGCAGGAAAGATGAGAAAGATAGCTGATCTATCAATGCTTTGCCTCGAGAAGGACTCGAGGACGTCGAGACAGCCTGTGTCGAAGAAGAAGCTTCGGCAGGGAAAAAGGCATCAAAGGAACCTGGTGACTTGGACGAGGCAATCAAGATTGGAACATCCTCGAGGTCCGGCATGGGAGACCTCGAACGAGGAGTCGGTGGCCTGGTCGAGGTTGGAGTAGATCGAGGCTTCGAGGAAGATGGTCTGTCGTGAGAAGAACTATGCCTTGAAGGATGCCTCGATGAAGGCCTCGAATGTCGGTGAGAACTGTGTCTGGAACCAGATCTCGAGGATCGAGGAGATTTCGCCTCGGAGACGTGGGCAGCTGATGCCGATGTATGAATAGGACTAGAGACTGTAGATCGAAGCTCCAGAGGCTTGGTGGAGGAACCTCAATGCACTCTCAAAGACTCTGCTCCTTGTATAGAGTGTAAGGATTCTTGTCGAGGCACTCGCAAAGAATCTGCTCCTTGCTTTATGTGCTTGGATGCCAGACCAGACACTCGCAGAGACTCTACCTGCAAAGAGTGTGTAAGTTCAGACTGGGGCAAAGGAAGCGGCTCAACCTCGCGGGAGTCTGCTGAATGCCCAGGCTGGATAAGGGAAAGCAGTTTGGGTTCCATGTTAGTAAGGAACTGAATAAACTGCTTCTCTAACATGGTCTGGAAAGAAGCCGGCAAGGATGGATCCGCGTCTGAAACCGGACCACCTGCTTTGGCTGGAGGTTCCTTCGAGGTAGTGTGAGCGTGCTTCGACTTGGGAGTCTTAGACACTTTAATCACCACCGGCGGAACCGACTGCTGAACTATCTGACCTGAGGAAACAGGGGAAGATACAGCAGATGACGTCGAAGCAAGAGCCGCTGCAAACGACAAAGGTCTGATGAGGCTTGAGGTGGAAGCAGTAGGTGCAGAAGGGGCCTCGGTGGAAGTCAAGGCCGAAGACGCCTTCGAAGTCGAGAGGACAGTAGGAGACTCCATCTCGAAGAGCTTGTCCACCAAAATGCAACGACGCTTGAAAGCACGACCTAGAATGATGCTTTGGCCCAAGGCACTTGAGGCAGCGTCCGTGAGGGTCCGTAAGAGAGATCGCGCACTGACACTTGCCACACCTCTTGAAGCCCGTAGCAAGCCGGGACATAGACGGAGAAATAGCCACCGCAAAATTGAAGCCCTCGGGCTGCGGCTGAGCAGCCTGTCCCGGAAAACAAACGGAAGAAGAAAAATTTTTTTTTTAAACTAAAATAAAAGAAATAAAATAAAACAGCGATTCATGAGGAAAAAAACACAAACCGCGGTTGTAGAGAAGGCACAAAGTGAACGAAGTTAAAAGCAGAGAGTCAAAGACGGACTTCTCAGCTCCGCGGAAAACTGAGAACTGAGGAGATGCGCCCTGTGCTGGGTGGGAAGGCACTCGTGCATGCGCAGTGCGGGTGACTCGAAACTTCGAGTTTCTTCAAGCAAATCTGCTTGCGAGGCATCCGAGCTCCGTCGATGACATCACCCATATGTGAGAATACTTGCCTGCTTGTCCTGGGATAAAGAATTACATTCCACCTGACCCCCGCCATGACAGCAAGAGTCTAGGGGGTGGCATGGACCTCCATGCCCCTTTTCCATGACACGTGCCTCAAAGCCCATTAGCTCCCCTGAACTCACTTCCCCCTAACGGCTCATCCCCAGATGAGCCTCCGGGGGTAAGGCATGTACCTCCATGCCCCCCATGCTGGGTCACATGACCCGTGACATCACTCTCCAGCTGATCACACTACCACATAACTGCTCATCTTCTGATGAGCCAAACCCTGTAGCTCGGAATCACCGCCGCAGCGACAGCCCCAAGCACCTCGTGTCTTAAGCAAGTCCCCTGTGTGAAAAGAGAGGGTGGGAGGGAAAGCTGCCTCCGAGGGACGGAAAGACCCTGAACCTCGGAGGCACTTACTAGTCAACCCCCTCCCATCATGCCCTGCTCTTCCTCCACCCTACCCCCCCCCCCTTACTTCCCATCACGTATGAGCTGCTTCTCCATGGCGACCAACCCGGGCCATCCAGCCCCTCGTTATAGTCGCCCATCAAGACCAGCTCTCGGGCTCTTTTTGTTGCTTTGTCCCAACAAGGATCCAGGTTTCGGCCTGTACATATGCCTTCCTCAGGGGACACTAAAAACATGTACCGTAGATCAAATACAAACTGATCAATATAAAAATGACACATTTAAAAACATTATCTATAACATATAGGGCTCCTTTTACGAAGGTGCGCTAGTGTTTTTAGTGCACGCACCGGATTAGCGAGCGCTAGCCGAAAATCTACTGCCTGCTCAAAAGGACGGCTAGTGCACACGGCAATTTAGCGCGCCTTTGTAAAAGAAGTCCATAATGTTTAAAATAACACCAAAGAATGATAAATATTGTACAAATTGAACTCTAATAACATAGTCAAAACACGACTCAAAGTATAAGCAGATGACGTGATATAAAATCTCTAAACTCATAAATTGCAGTATGATCTATAAATAAACAAAATAAGTGCTAATTACATAATATACAATCTCAGCAAGAAAAAAATAAATATATCTGCCCAACATAAAAACTAATAGTATAAAAGGAGATATGAAGCCAGACATCAAAAATGATTTATATTATGGATCAAACACATTCTATTTTATATATAATATTTTAAATGTGTCCACCTTTGCCTTGATTTGTTCAGAGTTTTTGCAATGCAGAAATATCAAAAGTTTATCTGGATAGTCAATATGAGAGTTTGGATTTGGCTGTGGAGATATGGAGGATGATAATTAGAGGAACTGGTGACGTGTGGCCTTAGAGCATGTACAGGTGAATTGGACCCAAGTGGGAATATCTTGATGCCATCTTAATATATAATGATAATAATACTCTTTGCTCAGAACTCTGAGCACCTAGAAAACTTTTGAATTTTAATAATAATAATAATAATAATAATAACTTTATTCTTGTATACCGCAATACCATGGAAGTTCAATGCGGTTAACAATAGAAGAGACTGTACATTTACAGCGATGATACATATTACAGTGTTGTTACATTTACAGAGATGTTACATAAATAGCAGTAATAAAAAGGCATATACTAAAGAAGAGACTGTACGTATACAGCGATGTTACATGTTATAACAACGGGATCTGGATAGCTCCTACTACCCCCCAGACACACCTACCCCACCTCTCCCTGAAATAACTAATAGACCACACACATATTTGGTATAAATAGCCGCAGCTCAATTTATTAACAAAACCAGAAATAATTTGCATAAATTAACATCCAAAAGCATTAACTTCCATATAACAAATCAGCAGCTCCTCCCGAGCTATCCGGTGTAACCATCAACAAAGTTTCCCCCGACCCCGCCATGAACAGCAAGAGTCTGAGGGGTGGCATGACCTCATGCCCCATTAACTTATTCAGTAGACCCCCGGGCACGGCTCCCCGCCGGCCCACCGCTCATCGCCGGATGAGCCCCAGCACCCAGTAGCTCGGGAGACCCGCCTCCCCGAGCCACTAAGGCCATCAATAAAGGGTGGGTGGGCGGGAAAAAAGCCGCCCTGGAGGACTCGGAGAAAAGAAGTCCTCCAAGGTCCCGGCTTTTGAAAGTTTTCTCAGCCACGCCCCTTAAGCAACCTCCAATCGCGCGCCTATCTTAACGCGGCCCGACTTCCCCTAGGGCTCTGACTTCCTACTTCCCTTCCCCTAACTAGCCTACCCATGGGCACTTAGGGCTCCCAGCCCCGTGTTAGTTTTCGCCCTTCAAGACAAGCTCTTGGGCTCCCTTTAGCGGTGGTACATTTACAGTGATGTTAAATGGAGGCAATGAAAAGGCAGGGCAATTAGATAAAACAGAGATTGAGAAAGAGAGGCCATAGTGGCTTGGGAGGGGGGCGTAGTCAGAGGGAATGGAGGCATGTCAAGGTCAGGAGGGTGCAGGGAAGGAGGGAAGGCAGCGTTAGCGGAATTTGTCGAAGAGGTAGGTTTTTAGTGACTTCCTGAACAGGTGGTAGGGCGGGGAGTTGGAGATGAGGGAGTTTTTAAGCCTCAGTCCCACCACTCTACCGCCTCAAAATGCTTTCATCGCGGCGAGATTTACGTGGTTATTTCCTCATTGGCTCGCTCTATTTTCTATCATATTTTCCTGTTCTCAACTATTCTAAAAGTGCATCGTGCCTTATACTATTGCACACTTCCTTATACTTTATATAAAAGTGCTTAGTGCTTACTTATTTCATCAAACTCATCTATGTTTTATTAATAAATAATCCTATATAATAAAACCCTAGCCACGCATGCGCACTCTTAACTGCATGCTTCCATGATCCCCATGCATGCATGCGCGAGTCCCCAGCCTTACTTCTTCCCAGCACCTACCTACACTCGCCGACAGGACTGGCTGCCAGCGCTGGACTCCCTGCTCTCCACAATATTCGGCTCCTCTCACCAGCCACACCAGGTCCATCGTGCCCAGCAGTCCGCTCACGTGGCGGCCCAACAGGTCCAGGACCTGTGCAGTAATCCTCTATCTATATCCCTCTATCCCCTTTTCCAGCAGGAAATTGTCCAATCCTTTCTTGAACCCCATTACTGTACTCTGCCCTATTACGCTCTCTGGAAGCGCATTCCAGGTGTCCACCACATGTTGGGTAAAGAAATCTCCAAGCTCTGCAGCTAGCAGCAGTGTCTCTGAGCTGCCACCAGCTGCAGAGTTTGAAGAGTTCTGGCTGCCAGACTGGAGGAAAAGATTTTCAGCTGTTTTGGGAAACCCACCAACTTAGGTATAGGCAGTTCCCGAGTTACAGATGCCCGACTTGTATGACTCGTACTTAAGAACGTGGTTGCGGCTTCATTTCATTCTACTGAGCAATATTTCCAGTGGCATAGACTCCTTTACTTTAGCAGATTCAGGAATGACGCATGGCCACATTAAGAATAGTGTGTGGTTGTACATGCTGTACCTTAGAGGGAACACCAGTAGGGACAGTTGGCCCTTTTGTCAGCTGGGAGCAGAGGTAAGCAGCAAGAAATTTAAAATCTACAAGTTCTGAGTTACATACAAATCCGACTTAAGAATAGCTTTAAAAACGTAACTCATGGGACTACCTATATTTATATTTTGCATTTGGGAATCTAATCTAATCTAATCTAAACCTTAAGTTTATATACCACATCATCTCCATGAGTATGGAGCTTGACACGGTTTACAAGAACTTAAAATAGTGGGTAGAGAAGAAGAAAAAGGATTACATGAACTTATGTGTAGAAGGGGGGAGAGAAAGGGGGGAAGGATAGAGTTACAATTTGCTGAAAAGCCAGGTTTTCAGTTGTTTGCGGAATAACTGAAGGGAGCTCAGGTTCCGCAACGGGGTGGTGAGGTCGTTCCACAGACCTGTGATTTTGAAGAGAAGGGATTTTCCCAGTTTGCCTGAATAGTGAATGCCGTGTGGAGAAGGAGGCATGGTAGGAAGAAAATTTAGTTACCACCCACTTTGGGTTCAGGGCCACTGCCCATCCTCACTCCCCCATCAGTTGTCTGGTAAGCCATTGGACACAATACAAAAATCTGTGATGCACATATCACAAAGCTAACATATTCCACCAGTGGTATATCTAGGATATATGACACCCAGGGACGATCATTTTTTAACATTCCCTCCTCTCTATAAAGAACATGATTTTTGGTAATAATCCACAAGTCACACATGAGTGTACCTAGGAAAAGGCAGCATCTTACACACTGCAGCGAGCACTAGAACATCAATACACACAATATAAAATAAACCCAAGCCATATTAGAACAGATCAACCCTGTACAATCAATGCTAACAAGAAAAACTATATCTTTCATACACACAGAACACAGAAACACCCTCACCCCATATGGAATAAGTAATTGCAAAATAAAAATAGAAATATGTAGACAAAAGTTAAACTGAACCACCAAGAAGCCGGACTCTGCATACAATGCAACACCACAGAAACAGTGATGCATGTCTCCTAATATTGTACAAAATATAAAGACAGCAGATGTATATTTGAGAAAAGAGAAATAAGAAATCACATTACAAATTAACAAATAAAAATAAAACAAACATGGAAAATAAGATAATGCAATTTTATTGGACTAATACATTTTTCAATTAGCTTTCAGAGGTCAAAATCTCTTTCCTCGGGTCAGTAAAGTATACTGCTGTTACAGTATCCTGTCCTGAGCTGAACAAGGGGGATTTGGTCTCTGAAAGCTAGTCAAAATTAGTCCAATAAAAGGATTACCTTATTTCCGTTTCTGTTTATAAACGTTTATCAACACAGCTACAAACAGTACTTTATGCTAAAGCAATAAAATGCAAACAAATAAATAGAAATGTTTTTTTCTACCCTTTATCGTTTAGTTTCTGCTTTGCTCATCTCCTCATTCTCTTCCTTTCATCCACTGTCTGCCCTCTCTCTGACTCTTCTGTATGACATCTGCTCTTCCAGAAACATATGCCCCTTCCAGAAACTGTGTGCTTCCCCCTCCCCCCCAGCATTGGTCTGACATTCATCTTCTTTCCTCCGATCCCCCCCTGGAATATCTGTGTCCTTCCCTCCCCTCCCCAAACTGGTCTGGCATCCATCTTCTTCCCTCCGTACCTCCCATGGTCTGGCATCTCTATCTTCTCCCCCACCTGTGGTTTTTAGTGTCTCTCTCTTCTCATTTCATTTTCTTCCCTGGTCTTCCTTCTCAATTTATTTCCTGCCTCCATCTAGATTAAATTCTTTCTTACTATCTAGTCCTCAATGTCCCTCTTTTCGCTGTGTTGCCACCCCTTTCCTTCACTACCTCTTATCCTCTCCTTTTTTCTTTAGCCACTCCTGCCTTCCAGTAAGTGTTCTCTTTCTCCACTTCCATTCAGCATCTGCTCTCCCCTCCCCACTGACATCCAACGTCTTCCCTCTTCTCTCTCCCTTTACTCCACTTCCACCATCTCCTTCCCCCTCACCACCGCTGCTGCTTTCCCACCCGCACCTGATGGGACATAATAAAGCTCCAGCACCACTCGTCCTCTCCCCCCCCCCTTTCCCCCTCACCTTCGCGGTGGCCTTTGCAAAGCGCGGTTGCCTTTTCCAGCGGGGCCTCAGCGCAGCTGTCGTTTTCCCAAAGCGGCGCGCGGCTGCCCGCTCCTCGATGACGCAACTTCCTGTTTGCGCCTGGGCAGCCGCGCGCCACTGGGAAAACGACAGCTGCGCTGAGGCCCCGCTGGAAAAGGCAACCGCGCTCTGGAAGGGCCACGGCGAAGGTAAGGGGAGGGGGAGATGGCCGGACCCTGTTTGCTACCCCCTAACACCTGGTGCAGGTTGTCTTCACTGTCTCTTACCCATAAATTGTAAACAGACAAATCAAAAAATTAATTAATATATATATAATAACTTATCTGTATCTCCACGGTGATGATGTTATAACTTGACAACTTTCCAAACTCAAATCATAACTGCTCTGTGTTATCTGTACTTCATTGATCCCCCCCCCCCCATTATTTTCCCATGAAGTGGTTTGTATATTATATACAGGTATGTATGTATTTTTGGGCCGGAGACAATGGAAGGTTAAGTGACTTGCCCAGAGTCACAAGGAGCTGCAGTGGGAATTGAACCCATTTCCCAGGTTACTAAGCTACTCCTCCACTACTGGGGGGGGGGGGGGGATTGCATCTATGTCAGCTGAATCTATGTGAGACTGAAATGATGTTGGTGAATTTTGTTGATAGGCTGTGGGCAGACAAGGGTGAAGACTCGCTGCTTATCCTTTTAGATTAGCGGTCTCAAACTCAAACCCTTTACAGGGCCACATTTGGGGTTTGAAGGTACTTGGAGGGCCTCCGAAAAAATAATGTCTTAGTAAAGAAATGACAAATTTTGCATGAGGTAAAACTCTTTATAGTTTATAACACTGTTCTTCAACCTTTTGATACCTATGGACCGGCGGAAATAAAATAATTATTTTGTGGACTGGCACCGGTCTGCGGAGCGGCAGTTGAAGAACACTGGGCTAAGTCGTGCCCATCTCCACCCAATCTCCGCCCCCAAAATAGTACTAATGGTAACACCATTTTTCATATATACACACATACAATATAATCGTATTAACAACACATAATGGTTAACCACAAAATTAAAGTACACAAATCACACTGTATGCTTTTCAACACTCATTCCTACCAGAAAACAGATAACCCCATGCAAATGCAGGACCAAAAAACTAAAAGTACTAATATTTACAAACAAACCCTAAGATGCAAGACTGCAAGCAGTACAACCCCAGAGGAAAAGAAACAAATGCATTTCTTCCTGAACAGACAGCAGATGTAAATCAATCACTAAATAAAAAAATAAAGGCATTTCCCCTACCGTTGTTGTCTCTCTCCCTCCATGCTGTGCCTTGCCTTCTGGCCTGCCCCCCAGTGTTATCTTTGGGCCAGTCCACGGTGCAATCAACGTAGGGTCTTTGGACCAGCGCCCTGAGTACTGCATTGCACAAAACTGTGGGCAGTGGCTCTTCGCGCATCCCGTGCCTCATGTGGAAGCCTTCCCTCTGATGTTGCGATGACAGAGAGAAGGCTTCCGGGTCAGATGCAGGATGCGTGTAGGAGCCTTTTCCCATGGCTTTGTGCATTGCAGCACTCAGGGAGCCGGCCCAAAGACGCAGCTTTGATCGCACCATGGACCGGTGGCTGAAGAATACTGTCTTCTGCCTGATGGATGTGCCGACCCTGTGGACCAGCAGAAAATTTCTGCAGGCCGGCACTGGTCCATGGACCGGCGGTTGAAGAACACTGGCATATAAATCTTTCCTTTTGGCTAAGTTTTAATAAGAATATTGTCATTTATAGCTAAAGAGACATATGATCAAGAAACTGTTTCATTTTACTTTTGTGACTTTAATAAACATACCGAGGGCCTCAAAATAGTACCTGGTGGGCCGCATGTGGTCCCCGGACCGCGAGTTTGAGACCACTATTTTAGATGTTATCTGCATTTGATACAATAAGTTATGATCATCTGTTGCAAAGGCTGAATGCAATTGTTTTGCGGGGAAAGGTTTGAGGATGGATTGCCTCATATCTATCAGGTAAGGAGTTGGAAGGTGTTTGCTCTGATATTTATCCATTGGTGAGAGGTGTCCCTCAGGGCTTCATTAAGTCCTGTTGTTAATCAAAATTTATTAGTCACCATTATTGCTGAGTATGGAAATCAGGCAGTGATGCTAAACTAAAGAGACAATATACTAAGACAACTTAGGTTTAGGTCTGCCTATGGGTTCTACTGTAGGGTTATCTGAGACTTATCCATTGGAGGACTAACTAAGACTCATTTGCATACTTATTTACATACAGTGGAAAGTGACTGTTCTGAAGGGACAACAAACCTTAAATAAAGGAGGAATTGGGGGAAAATAAAGGAGGAATTGGGGAATATTCCCTACAGTTAACTGCTAAGGGATGACTAGCCTGGGGAAGGGCCTTCACCTTAATATAAGGAAATGTCAATAAGACTCCAGGGTTAAAACTCCCTGAAAGGCAGAGCAGGTCTGGCTCTCGGGCGACCTGGGGTTGGGGGGGGCAGGAATGCTGGGTTTTTTCCTAACCCTCAGTAAGCCAAAGAGACCAAAGCCTCCAGAGTGTTCAGAATGACTGGAGTGTCTCGAGCCATCACAGCATAGCCTGATTGTCCATTTGTATGTGGACTCTTGTTAAGGTGAAGGGAAAATCAAGAGAAGGTTGTGGGAGCTGCCGCTGCCTTCTTGTGGGCTGTGAACTCCTGAAATGTTGAGGGGGTCAGGCTCTATCTGTTTTGCCTGAGGTTGTTAGAACGGGACTTTGAAGAAGGAAGGAAGACGTTTGAGGGTGGTGTTGGATGTGGATTTGATGATGTTCTGGGTGGCCTTTGCTATTTGCAGCAAGTTCATATGTAAAATGCTTATTTTTCTGATGGTTCTCGTCAGATGATTTTGCAGGATTTGATCCTTACAAAGCCTGAAGCTGAACATAACACTTTCAGAAAATTTATGGTGATGACTAGAGATACCCCCAAAACATTAGATGATGGCCCATAAAGACCCTACTGTACGTCTTTACTATAATAATTTGTAGTTCTACCTCTCCTCCCCTGAGCCTCAAGTAACTAATGTTGATGTCAATGACTACATGTTCTTTGACCCCATTTTTATTATGGAAATTGTATAAGCATTGTATCAAATTTTGTAATAAACTTGAACAGACTGTAGACGTCTGCTTGGCACTGGCCTTAATTCCTCACTAAGCACCACTCGACACATGAACACACATGCATTCATTTAACTTGGGGTTTTATACCATCTATTTTCTAATTAGGTATCCTCTATGTTCATCCATCGCCGTTTTTATCTCCTCCACCTTCCTCCGATAGCTTTTATTTCAGTTTCTATATGATGCTGTTTGTGCAGAGTTTAACTTCTTGAAGTTCTGGTTTAGTTCTTATTGCCTTCATATCTCTTGGTTCATACAGAATTTGTTGAGTCTGTCTGTGTTCTTCTAGCATGTAGTTTCTGTGTATAGATCTCTAGATAAGAACATAAGGAATAGCCATACTGGGTCAGACTGATGGTCCAACTAAGTCACAAGTACCTGGCAGATTCCCAAATAGTAGCAACATTTCATGCTACCGATCTCAGGGCAAACAATGGCATTCCCCATGTCTGTCCCAATAGCAGACTATGAACTTTTCCTCCAGGAGCTTGTTCAAACCTTTTTAAACCCAGACACGCTAATTGCTATAACCAACTTCTCTTAGCTATTCATTGACTGAAAAAATATTTCCTTCTATTTAATAGTACACTTCCCCCTCCGTATTTGCGGGGGTTAGGGGCAGAGCCGGCCCGTGAATATGGAAAAACCGCAAATAATATTCGGGCCAGTTCTGCCCTTATCCCCCGCCTATTTTTATCCCTGTAAGCCCCCCCCCCCTTAAGCCTTACCTGGTGGTCTAGTGGGTTTTCAGGCAGAAGCAATCTTCCCACGCTCCTGCCCTGTGCAGATTGCTCACAGGGAATGGCTCGAGAGACTACGGGGGCTCAAGGCAGCCATTTCCTGTGAGCGATCTGCACGGGGCAGGAGCGTGGGAAGATCGCTTCTGCCTGAAAACCCGCTAGACCACCAGGTAAGGCTTAAGGTGGGCTTACAAGGCTAAAAATAGCCTGAAAATTTTTAAAAAGTTCCCTCACCTTTATCATTTTGGTCATTCTTCTTTGAACCTTTTCTAATTCCATTTCTTTTATGAGATACAGTGATCAGAATTGAACACAATACTCAAGGTAAAATCACACCATGAAGCAATAGAGGAATTTTTATATTCTATGTCTTATTTTCTATGCCTTTCTTAATAATTCCTAGCATTCTGCCACCACACACTGGGCAAAAGGTTTCATCATATTGTCTATAATGACACCTATCTCTTTCTTGAGTGCCTACTCCTAAGGTGAATCCTAGTTTCAAGTAACTCTGATTTGGTTACATGTGACATGGATGTCCATTTGTTACCTACTTGGACATCTGTATTCTTATTTGGATGTGCTTTCTAAAAACTCACATTTCTACCAATTCTATGGCTGATGTACAGTGGTGTACAGTGAGGGCTTTCAGGGGAGTCAGTGAATCCCCAGCTCTAAAGCCATGCTTTTTTTTTTGTTTTGTTTACTTTTTACTTGATGCGGTTTGATTTGTAAGTAGGCAGCCTGCTCAACCAGTCAACCTGCATCAAATCAAACTTAACCCCTACCCCCTCAAAAAAAAAGCAGGGTTCTTGGACTGTGGATTCTCCAACCCCTCTGAAGGCCATGACAGTACTGATCTGAATGTGATTGGCTAAGCAGCATCTGCCTGTGTTGCCTGCTCAACCAATCAAATTTAAATCAGGGCCCTTAGGGGGTGGGGCAAATCCCCTGAAGGTCCTAACCGCACGTCACTGCTGATGTAACAGAATATAGGCACCTTGGTTCCATTATAGAATAGGTTCTTATTGTTCATCGTCAGGGTAAGTAAATAGAGGCACCTAGTTTCAGAATTACCGCCTAAAACAGGAATCTTTTTTATTATTGCTTTGAAATTCTGCTAGGGTTTATCATTCCCTTTGAGATCCTACGGTTGAAGCCTGAAGAAAAGTCACGTAAACAACATAATCCATTTTGTTAGAAGAAACACTAATTGGATTTCATGGCTGTTGGTTCAAAAGCGCTAATTGGACTTTGCAGCACATGCCATATTAAAAGCACAACTATCTAATCATTAATGTCTGGAGTCTTTAGAACAGGAAACAGGAATCAGGTTCTGCTTGGCCCAAGCTGTGTGCGTATAATACTGACTCATGGGAATGATGTAACATAGTAGTAGATTGTATTGCCAAACGTACTGTCCTACGTAACATACTGTGAATCTTAGTTTGTAACCCATTCTGAGCTTCTGAGAGGACAGGATAGAAATCGAATTAAATAAATAAATAGTAACATAGTAAATGACTGCAAATTTAAGACCTAAACGGTCCATCCAGTCTGCCCAAAGTTATACCCATTAAAAAATATATAATTAAATTAACTTGTCTCTTCTTTGATATTTCTGGGCCATAGACTGTGAAGTCTGTTATGGTCCTAGGTTCCAAATAAGAACATAAGAACATAAGAACTGCCATCACCGGATCAGACCTTCGGTCCATCAAGTCCGGCGATCCGCACACGCGGAGGCCCCGCCAGGTGCTGAAGTTGCCGTCCAAACTCACTCCTGCCTATCCACCCATCCCATTATTTGCAAGATATCTACTGTAAAGTCTGGCCAATAACATCCTCCTGTTCCATATTAGTGGAGTTCTCATTGATGCCCTCCCCAGCCCATCCTACACCAAATCACCATCTATGGGACACAGACCATGCAAGTCTGTCTAATACCGGCCTTAGTTCTTTAATTTACATCCTTCATTTTCTAATTAGAGCTCCTCTATTTTTATCCCACGCTTTTTTGACTTCCATCATCGTTTTCCTCTCCACCACTTCCCTTGGGAGAGCATTCCAGGCATTTACCACCCTCTCCATGAAGAAGAATTTCCTAACATTGCTCCTAAGTCTTCCTCCCTGTAACCTCAAATTATGCCCTCTAGTTTTACATTTTTTCTTCTCTGGAAAAGATTTTATTCTATATTAATACCTTTCAAGTATTTAAATGTCTGTATCATATCTCCCCTGTCCCTCATCTTCTCCAGAGTATAAATATTTAGGTCTTCCAGTCTCTTCTCATACTTCATTTTGTTCAAACCTCTTACCATTTTCGTCACCTTCCTCTGGACCACTTCAAGTCTTTTTATATCCTTCACTAGATACAGCCTCCAAAATTGAACACAATATTCCAAGTGTGGCCTCACCAATGACCTATACAGGGGCATCAACACTTCCCTTCTTCTGCTGGTTATTCCTCTTTTTATACAGCCTAGCATTGTTCTGGCTACAGCCACTGCCTTATCACACTATTTAGATGCCTTTAGATCCTCAGACACAATCACCCTAAGGTCCATCTCTCCATCTGTGCTTATCAGCCTCTCACCTCCCAGCACATACAGTTCGCTCAGATTTTTATCCCCCAAATGCATCTTTCTGCACTTCTTTGCATTGAATTTTAGTTGCCAGACGCTAGACCATTCTTCTAACTTTTGCAGATTCTTTTCATGTTTTTCATTCCCTCTGGGGTGTCCACTCTGTTATAAATCTTTGTATCATCTACATAAAGGCTAACCTTATCATCTAACCCAGGGGTCCCCAAAATCCCTCCTTGAGGGCCGAATCCAGTCGGGTTTTCAGGATTTCCCCAATGAATATGCATGGGGAAATCCTGAAAACCCGACTGGATTGGCCCTCAAGGAGGGACTTTGGGGACCCCTGGTCTAACCCTTCAGCAATGTTGCTCACAAACATATTGAACAGAATCGGTCCCAGCACCGATCCTTGAGGCACTCCACTACTAGTATTTGTTTAGCATGCTTGCTTTGTCCTCTTCACTCGCAGCATAGCAGTTCATAGCTTTTTTTCAGTCTTATAATTCCATTTTTTGTCTTCCTCTTACTAATATACCTGAAAAAATGTTTGTCTCCCTTTCTTTTATTTATAGCTATTTACTCTTCCACTTGCACTTTTGCCAGACATCTCTCTCTTGACTTTTCAGTTTCAACCGATATTCCTTTCTGTACTCCTCTTTTTGAGTTTTTTAAAAATATTTCACAAACGCCAATTCTTTTGCCTTTATTTTTTCCGCCACTAGTTTGGAGAACCATATCGGTTTCCTTTTTCTCTTGTTTTTATTTATTCTTCACATAAAGGTCAGTAGCTCTATTTATTGCACCTTTTAACTTGGACCACTGTTTTTCCACTTCCCTTATGTCTTCCCATCCAATCAGCTCTTTCTTCAGGTACTCTCCCATGCTAATAAAGTCCGCACGTTTGAAATCCAGGGCTTTGAGTTTTGTGTGGCCATCTTCCGCTTTGGCTGTTATATCGAACCAAACCGCATGCTGATCACTACTTCCCAGGTGATAATATTGTTGTTTTCATTGCTATCTTTGTAATCAAATCTTGTCTTTTGCTGGGGGTGGCCACCGGAAGTAACCTCCTTATATGTGTGGATATTTTGTAGGTCACTGTAAACCGCATCGATCTGAAAGGTTTGCGATCTAGAAATACGTTATGTTGTTAATTTTGTTATGATAATTAGCAGATAGTTTTTCACAAGCATTTCAGATCATAATAGCAATCTTGGGCAAAGTGTTGGAAGCAGACAACCCCCCTTTTACATAACTGCGGAAGCGGTTTATAGCGCAGGCCAGCGTGCTGAATGCTCTGCGCTGCTCCCGATGCTCATAGGAACTCTATGAGTGTTGGGAGCAGCACAGAGCATTCTAGTGCCGGCCTGCGCTAGAACCGGTTCCACGGTTTTGTGCAAAGATGCTAGTGTTCACGCATCATCTCAAGAACTGGAAACTCAGCAAAGTGAGAAAAACGTTTATGTGAGACTGCAAAATTCCAATGTTTAAAATGCTAAAAAGTAAATAAAATCAACATAGCTTAAGATAATTAAATGTTGTAAGCATGCTGAGTAAATAAGTACGTAAACTTGAGAAAATTGCAAAAAAAAAACCTGTAGGGAGTTACTTTTTTTTTTTTTTTTTTTACCTCACCCTTTTGTAAACAAAACATCAAAATCACTGAGCTACTAACTATAACTATAACCTATTCAAAAAATTTATACAGATGGCTTAACCCCAACTGGACCCCACTCAACGCAACTCCCCCCCTCCTCCCCCCTTCACCAGTTCCCTTCTCTTTAGCCTCAAGCATGTCAACTGCTTCCCTAACGGTATATATACTGGATCTGCACTATTTCCTATTTGTACAGCATCTTGTAGCTCTTGAAATATATAGCTCCATTATTCTTGTAACTTCTCCTGGAAATGACCAGAATTCTCTCTGTAATTATCCTGGAAATGTCCAGTTGTCTCTTTTGTAATCCTCCCAGATCTGCAAGGTTGAGGCAGAATAGAAATCAGTAATGTAATGTAATGTAATGGTATTGCTATCAACTTAAAAGATGTGACTGAGGGCAGAAATCTTGGGACAGCCACCTGCTTTCATACCTGAATATATATTAATGTAAACATAGACAGTCTGGTATTCAAAGAGATCTTTTTGAATTTTTTGGTTTTGGGTTGCGTATGGTATTGTCTTCTGCCGTAGATAATAGGGGAGGAGGGTGGGGGGTTCTATTTAATTTGTTTATATTGTTGTACACCACCTTGACCTGTCAGATTCTCTCAGTCAACATAAAGGGACATCTAGTCACTTCATTGGCTCCCTATCTGTTTCTGCATACAGATCAATCTCCTCTTACTGACCTACGTGTGCATTCACTCCACAGCTCCTCAGTATCTCTCCTCTCTCATCTCTCTCCACACTCTTCCTCCCCCCCCCCCCCGCCCACGGCACTCCGCTCATGAGGTAAGTCTTTCTTATCTGTACCCTTCTCCTCCACAGCCAACTCCAGACTCCGTCCCTTCTACTTTGCTGCACCATATGCCTGGAACAAACTGCCTGACTCGATACATCATTCTCCGTCTCTGGCAGTATTCAAATCTGGACTCAAAGTCCACTTTGTTAAAGTTGCTTCGTTAACGCCAACTTCGTTAAAGCTGAGCCAACTGGGACAGACAGGGAAAAATGATTGAGTACTTGAATAAATTCAATGTAAACCGTTCTTGAGCTCCCTGGGGGAGAACGATATAGAAAATTAAGTAAATAAATTCCAAAATCCAACCCACCTGCTAAGCACCATTTCCTTATCATTCCCTCTGTTATTCCCCCCCCCCCCCGCCCACCTGAGCACAGTGTATCAATGCACCTTCTTGTCCAGTTTGTCTGTATTGACTAGATTGTAAGCTCTTTTGAGCAGGGACTCTCTCTTCTATGTTTTGATGTTCAGCACTGCATATGTTTAGTGGCACTATAGAAATGATTAGTAGTAGTAGTAGTAAATGTAGATATTCACCTATGTGCCTTCACAGCCTAGGTGTCTTATAAAATAAGCTGCCCTGTATGAAACGCCCTTCAGGCTCACCAAAGGCGACCGTATCTCACAGCTCAGAGCACTCTTCGCCAGAACTTTATTCCACACACAGCTGGCAACTCATCAGGTTAGCATAGATCTGCATTAATTCCTCATCGCACACGATAGGATTGGTGGGGGGGGGGGGGGGAAGAACTTAAAAGGACACTTACACGGCACCGTTTGAACAAACCCAGTGCCCTATAAAACAGAATGTGTCTCTGATGAAGCCGCAGTGCCATACCTGGAAGCAGTAACCCGTGCAAATTGGCCTCAGCGTTACGAGCGCGTTATTGAATCCGAGAAAGATTTGGGGTAATGAGGCTGTTTGCATCCGTAGTTAAAATAAAAAACCACGGACGCTCTGCTTTCCATCACTGCGTCTTCCAAATGTTATTAGTACTATGGTAATAGTCCATTTTAATGCTCCTGCAGGAGAGAACATCTTTATCTAGCATGCTTTAAATGACTGTGATTTTTCAATTTGATGGTTTGCTGTCACTCTAGCTGGTAGCTTTCTGAGAGATCTTTTTGTTTTAATTTGAAGAATATAAGTCCTGCCCAAATCAGAAGAGACATCAAACCCTGGCTGCCTGCTTGAGATAAAAGTGAGGTCCTCGGGAGTTTAAGAAAATTCTGCCTTTTGCCTCTCTCTCCCCCATGTACCAAAGCAAGCTATTAATACTTAATGAGTCTTTTAAATTGTCCACTTGAGAGTGGGCTTGTCACTGCACAGGCTCAATGACAGACAGGCTAATTTCTCACCTTCAGCTGTCTGACAAGGATTTTCTGCTGAAAGGAAGGAGCCTGTCAAATCTTCAACAGGCCCTTTTTTTCCTCCTCTCCTGCAGCCCAGAAGATTAATGAAGGATTGCTCACCCACTCTCCTCCAGAAACAGGAAGATGTAGAGCGCAGTCACAAAAGGCAACGAAACAACTGCCTAGAGGCCAAATGTTGAATATAAGAACCTAAGTGTTGCCCTTTTGAGTCAAACCAAAGGTCCATCAAGTCCAGTATCAACAGTGGTCAATACAGCTCACAGTTACTACTACTATTAATGATTTCTATAGCACTACCAGATGCACGCAGCAGAGTTACCTTGCAAGATCCCAAAACAGTAAAACAGAGTTGATGCTGCCTATCCTAGGAATAAATGGTGGATTTTCCCAAGTCCATAATGGCTTATGGACTTTTCTTTTAGGAACTTGTTCAAATCTTTTTCAAACCCTGCTAAACTAACTGCTTATACCACATTCTCTGGTAATAAATTCCAGAGTGTAATTACACATTGAGTGAAGAAATATTTTTTTTATTTATTTTAAATGTAACAGAGAAGGTTCCCAAGCAGAGGGAGTGGTTCCATTTGCAAGCTGTGTTCAGCTTGAATTCTTCATGAAGGAAGTAAAGGAACTGAGGCCTAGATTCTTTAAAAAAAACACATTAAAAAATGACAGGCTGCTTTCGCAGCCATTCTGGTAGCGAATTTTTAAAAGTGAGCCATTCTCCAAAAAATGCTCATGTAAATGCTCTCGACTTCCCTTTCACAACTCCTAAGTATAGTGAATTACAATAATCCACCCTACTCAGGATCAACGTCTGAACCACAGTATGGAAATCGTGTGCTGGTAATATTGGCTTCAATCTATAAAGCGTTTGAAGTTATATCTATCCCACCCTGATTATTTTTAATATTTGGTTTTCCATTGTCAAACAGCTATCTAAGCACACTCCCAGGACAGTCATCTCCTTTTTTACCGGCAGTTTTTTCCCCCATAACAACCACATTTTTCAACTAAAAATTGTATCTTTGGCCTTTCACCACCATTACCTCCGTTTTGTTAACATTTAATTTCAAATCATGTTCACTCATCCAACTTCCGATCATTTCCATATACTTTTGCAAGCAAAGATCTATATTAGGGATGTCTTTATCGGGAAGAAAAACAGAATATCATCGGCATATATTCTGTGTTGCACACCCATCTCTTTAAATTTCTTCCCCAATAAGACCATATCGATGTTAAACAGCATTGCCGATCAGGCTGAGCCTTGTGGGACTCCTTTTTTAACTTCCACTATTCTTGGCACCAAACCCTTACTTCTCACCCTTAAAGCTCATTCATTTAGATAAGATGTGAACCATTTTAACACATCTTTTGTTAAACCTAGTTGTTTCAATTTCACTAATAAAATCTCCAAATTTACAGTGTCAAATGCACCAGAGACATCAAGGATACCATGAGATATTTGTTACTTTCATCTATCCCTATCCTCAAATTCTCCAATACTGAGATCATTAACAATTCGACACTGTGTGCATGTCGGAATCCAAATTGGAACTCATCAAGGCAATTTTTTTGTAATATATAATCATTTAACTGATTCAATACTACTTTCTCGATTACTGTTCGTAAAAATGGAACTACAGAGATATTAAAGACACACAATTGCAGGATCTATAGGGTAAGGAAAAGGCACTGTGGGTCAATAGACATATAGAAACACAGAAACATGATGGCAGATAAAGGCCAAATGGCCCTTCTGGTCTGCCCTTCTGCACACTTTCTTGAATTCAGACATAGTCCTCATCGCCACCACCTCCACCTTCAGATTATTCCTATTCCATGCATCTACCATCCTTTGTGTAATAAAGTATTTCATCAGATTATTCCTGAGCCTATCACCTCTTGACCTCATTCTATGCCCTCTCATGATAGAATTTCCTTTTAACTGAAAGAGACTCACCTCTTGTGTATTTATCCCACTTAGGTGAAACGTTTCTATCATATCGTCCCCTCTCCCACCTTTCCTCCAAAGTAAACATATTGAGATCTTTAAGTCTGTCCCTATACAGTTTATGCTATAGACTATCAACCATTTGAGTTGCCTTCCTCTGGATTGACTCCATCCTGTTTATATCTTTTTGAAAGTGCAGTCTCCAGAAATATTCTAAATGAGGTCTCACCAGAGTCTTATACAGGGGTCATGAATACCTCCTTTTTCCTACTGGCCATTCCTCTCCTTAGACACCCAAGCATCCTTCTACATAAGAACATAAAAATTGCCATACTGGGACAGACCGAAAGTCAATCAAGCCCAGGATCCTGTTTCCAACAGTGGCCATCCCAGGTCCCCGGTACCTAACTACCTAACTAGATCCCAAGTAGTAAAATAGATTTAATGCTGCTTATCCTAGGAATAAGCAGTGGATTTCCCCAAACCAAAGGTGGCCAAGCAAGTTGAAAAGGTGACAATAAAAGCTAGAAGGATGCTAGGGTGCATAGGGAGAGGTATGGCAAGTAGGAAAAAGGAGGTATTGATGCCCCTGTAGAAGACTCTGGTGAGACCTCATTTAGAATATTTTGTACAGTTCTGGAGATCACACCTTCAAAAAGATATAAATAGGATGGAGTTGGTCCAGAGGAAGGCTACTAAAATGGTTGGTAGTCTTTGTCATAAAGACGTATGGGGAAAGACTTAAAAATCTCAATATGTGTACTTTGGAGGAAAGGCAGGAGAGGGGAGATATGATAGATATGTTTAAATACCTACGTGGCATAAAAAGGCATGAGGCCAGTCTCTATCAATTGAAAGGAAACTCCAGGGTGAGAGGGCATGGCATGAAGTTAAGGGGTGATAGGTTCAGGTGTATTCTAAGGAAATACTTTTTTACAGAAAAAGTTGTAGATGCTTGGAATAGTCTCCCAGAAGAGATGGTGGAGAGAAAGACAATGTCTGAATTCAAGAAAGCTTGGTTGAAGCACTTGGGATCTCTTAGGAAGAAGAGGAGATAGTGGACACTGCAGATGTGCATATTGGATGGACCAGTGGTTCTCAAACCAGTCCTGGGGGTACCACTAGCCAGTTGTGTTTTGAGGATATCCCTAGTGAGACAGATTTGCATACATGTTACTTCCATTATATGCAAATCTCTCTCTTGCATATTCATTAGGGATATCCTCAAAAAACAACTGGATGGTGGCCTCCTAGGACAGGTTTGAAAACCACTGGGATGAGCCATTTATCACACATTATCTGCATTTAAATAAAGAAACAAGGGTATGTTTCAGATCTTGTAAAGAGATTTTTCTTATCAGGTAGGAAAACAGTTGATATTTATCAGCAGGCTTTTAATGGAAATGTGAAAAATTAGGAATGGCCATGAGCTCCCAATAATGTGAGAAAATCTACATGATATGTTATCAGTGTTCCCTTGTAACACGTGAAGGAGTCACCAAGCTATTCCATAGGTGATAAGTAAGTCTGAGTGGGGTGTTAATTAACTGTGATACATTTTAGTCATAAAATTGAGAGAGTTCTCTAAGGGCCACATTCCTCTTGCTAGCATCAGAGTTCATCACAATGAAATGGAGAGGTCCAGTTTAGCTTTGCCTGAGAATCCCTGAAAGGCTTTGCCTGTCGCAGGACTTGCTTAGCCACTCTTACCCTAGCTGAGATTATATGCACAGGGAATCAGATTCCATGTGCAACTCTTATTAACCTCTCCTTTTACAAAACCGCACTAGTATTCTTAGTGTTGGTCATGGTGGTTACAGATCGGATGCTCATAGAATTCTATAAGCATTGGAGCCGTTACTGCCATGGCCAGCGCTAAAAATGCTAGCATGGGAAAAACAAGATGGCGTCTTGGTAGTAAGATGCGGCGACTGCAGCTCCTGCTAAATACTTCTATTCTCTTGCTCTTTTGAGCTAAATTATTTCTATCCCTAAAAAAAGAGGTAGAGCGGCGGTAGCCTGACCGCCGGAACCTACCTTTTCGTGACAGGGAGCAATCACCAGCTTCTTGGCGTCTTCGCCTCAGGGCATTCCCGCTGAGCTGAACGCAGGGGAAGCATTGGCGTTGGGGAGCGAGATTTCACTCAGCCCCGCAGAACCAGCGCCTCCTTTGCAGCCGGGTAAAAGGGGAAGGCTAGCTGAAACGCAGACAGTGAAAGCTACGCCATCTATGGAGCTATCAGGCTTGCTGGCTCCTCATGATACAATGGCCGGATTATCTACACCGAAGGAGACTGCAGCAATTTCAGCAGTGCAGGGGAGTATTACCAACTCTTCAACACCTTGAGAGACCTGCTGAAATTACTCTGGAATCAATTTGGACTGCACTGGACTCCCTCCACAAGGTATGCCTGGGAATCTTACCACTTGTTCAAAATCAAAATCTGAAGATGCAAAAGTTTGAAGAGGACTTAAAAGCTCAAGGGGAGAAAGTTAAATCTTTAGAACAATTTGTTCAAGGAGTTCATTCTTCTTGTACTTTAATTACTCAGGACAAATTGGTGCTTTTGAAGAAAATAGAAAATGTGGAGAACTATACTAAACAGTTGAATTTAAGAATTTTGAATTTCCCCAAAACACAATGTCCCCAAAAGAATTGTTTTACAAATTTTTGAAAGAAGTCTTTAAATACCCCGAAGACGGACTCCCCCTCTACATAAAATATACTTTATACCTGTTTCTGCAAAAAAATCCTTCCTCAGAAGTTGCTTATAATGTGGACTTAAGCCCCATTAATTTTTCTAGAATTTTGGAGACCTCAGAAGAAGAAGTAGTATTTCGAACAATGCTTCTAGTGATGTTTGTATTTTTATAAGATAAGGAAGTGCTTCTTCGCCTATTTTTTAGGTTGAAAGAAGTCTCCTTTATGGATGGCAAGATTTCTATATTCTCAGATGTCTCAAGAACGACACAATCAAGAAGGAAAAGATTCCTAGAATTGAAAGAAAATATTAAATCTTTGGGGCAAAATTTCAATTGCGTTATCCTTGTAAATTTTTTTTATGGACCTTCCCAATTGCAGTTTTTCCTGGAAGGGAGTGACAATGCAGAGTTCCAATTGACTCCAATTTACTGGTCCGATTTTAAAATGTAAACGAGCTACTAATTTGATTTCTGTTATTTTTTTAATTCTTTAATCTCCATTCCCAATGGATGTGAATTATTCCTTTCCCTAATGTGTACTATTCAAAAGTTTACATTTAGTTAAAATTTGAATGAATATTTTATTTCCTTTTAAATTATAAATTAGGAAAACTTTTGTTTGATCAATAAGTTTATATTGTTGAGATAATGATAAATGAATAAATAAATTAGAATAAATGCTAGCATGGTTTTGTAAAAGGGTGTGTGTAAGTTGGTTCCTTTATTTTCTAACTCCTGTTACTCAATCTGCCTGTATGGTCCACCTCCGCTTACATCCTTTGCTCTCTGTTAAGATGTTTTTATTGAGGATTATGTTGACACTATAAATAGCACGGCATGCTATACTATGTACTGTATTTGAATATTTCTTCGGTTGATACTGTCTGTTGCCTATGTCTAGATTATTTTTGCTATATACCACCTTAAGCAAATTTCTCTAAAAAAGGCAGTAAAAAAAATAAATAATCCTAATACATAAATAAAAATCCAACAAAATCACAGCTAGACTCTGGTGACCTTGGAGTAAGTTTTCTCTGGCCCTGGATCAGATTTAGCTCCCAAAGCAAGTAGTTTTGCTGCTTTTGTTCATGGGCTCTATTCGGCTTCCCCACCCCCCGGGATTTCAGCCAGCAAACCGTGGCCTAGCCTGAGCCTCATTGGCCCTTCCCTCGTTATCATATCCCGTTAAGCTTTCCGACTGCTCTGGTAATTCGTTTAGTCTCTGCTGGAAAAATGTCAACAGCGCCAAGAATAAGATGAGAGGGCAACAGAGCCAGAAATTGCCACTTCCTCTGAAAACTGGTACTGCAGAGCTTGCCAAAAAATCAGGACACTGAACTATCTTCAATTCCTATGATTCCAGATTAACCTGGCATGGCTGGGCACCAAAGCTACAGTGAAAGGGAAATGCTCCCTGTTCTTGGTGATGCAGGACTGGGGGGAGGGGAGAAGTATATCCCTGGTCCAAGGGTCCAGTACCTGGAATTAGAGAATGACACGGTGACAAAATTAATCACCGTTCCCATCCCCGCGGATAACCGCGGTAAACAATCTTCATGTCATTCTTTAAGGAGAGAGGGAAGAATCAGAGTATGAATGGCCACAACCACCGACCCGCAAGCTTTGCTTTGAAGAATGCTGGTGTAGAAGGACCAAGGTTGAAATAGACACTAGAAACTGACATGGGATTATTTCCCGCGGTTTTCCGCGGGGACGGGAACGGTGATGAATTTTGTCACCGTGTCCTTCTCTACCTGGAATGTCTGCAAGTTCTTTTGGCTCCTGAGGCTGCAGGACCTGAGGATGCATGTGAAGGAGTTCCCAGTTCTGGGACTGGAAAACTGTGGTGTATGTTCTGGTACTCCCTACTCTTAGTGATGCAGGATTAGATATGTGTGTGAGAGTATGCCCTGGTCTAAGACTGCAGGACTGGGTGAATGGGGAATGGTGAGAGGGGGAATGGAGAGACAAAGGAGGCCAAAGAGAGAGGGGGCAAGGAAGCTGAATGAAAACCCCCACTTGTTCTGACTCCCTTTTTGTTCTGTGTGTTGGTCATAATTAGATTGTAAGCTCTTCTGAGCAGGAAATGTCTCATCCATGTACAAAGTGCAGCGTTGAGTGCACCTGGTAGTGCTATAGAAATAATAAATTGGTGGTGAGGAGGGTAAAAAGGGTATTGAGAGGAAAAGAGTGGAGAATATTAGGGAGAGGAGGGAACGAAGATTCAATGGAAGAGAGTTCGCCACACACATATTCCAACTATGTCACCATCCATCCACCTCCCATTCCTCCAGTGGACATATGCTAAGCTAATGGGGCAAGCTGGGGGGGGGGGAAGAATCATATGTCTGATCCCAAGCAACCAAGCACCTGTATATTTCTTTACTTTCTATTCTTCCCCTCCCCCAGCACTGGTTCAGGATCCTCTTCTTTGTGGGATACCCTACTCCCATCCTGGCATCTCCATGATTTGGAATATCCTATATGTCTTTTCACTTGACAAGCTGTGGGATTCCTGAGTTGGGCTCTGAAGTGGCCATTTTGGCTGGCTGGCAATTTCCTGGAGCTGTCCAGTCCATGGTGCTGAACAGTGAAACCTGCTTACATCAACTCAGCTTTATTGTCATTCTTGTGTTTTATACATCTCAGCCTGGTGACCTGATGTCAATGTACTATTTTCTTCTTTCACCTGCTGTCTGCTCCACTTTTGCTTTTATTAATATATGGTTTAGTCATCCTGCTTCAGATAAATAACCAAGAGGACAGAGTGCAGTAATTTTCTGCCAGAGCACATAGGGAAAGTACCTGGCTAGATTGTTAGATTGGGAACTGCTCAGATGGCTGTGCCAATGGGCGGTATATCCAATAAGAAATGAACATGAACTATTCTGCATTTGGACTCTCCATAATTACAGAATGAATCACATAGCCATTTTCCTTCTTTTTGCAATAAAGAATACACTCAGGTATGAATTGCTGCACAGCAGTGTTCACAGAAGAAGCACACTTCTCATTCCATTGAACTACTAATGCAGTGATCCTGCAACTCCAAGTCTAAGTTTGATTTAAAGAATCTCCCATCTCCTGCTTTCACTTACGAATTCTTTGAATTTCTTATCACATTATTATTTTATTTATGTATTTACATGCATGCAAACACATGTATTATGGCCATACACCCCTCCTTAATGCAGTGGGGGAGGGGGTGGTATGGAGGTGGTTCTATAAGTGGGCATCTCTAGTTAGACACTTTGATGCAGCCTGATGAAAGCCTATACCAGGGGTCCTTTAATCCTTGAGGTGCACAAATTAGTCTGGTGTTCAGGATTTCCATAATGAATATGTATAAGATCTATTTGCATTCACCTGGCTATATCAAATGGAGGTGCATGTTCATGAGACATGTGTTTGCATGCATGTGAGAAGAAATCCAAAGAATTGATATATGATAGGAGGGGAGGGGTGATGATATTTGATTAACTTTAGTGACCCTGACTTAGAGGGGATATGATAGAGACTTATAAGATCACGAAGGGCATAGAGAAAGTGGAGAGAGACAGATTCTTCAAACTTTCAACACCTACAAGAACGAGAGGGCATTCCGAAAAATTAAAAGGGGACAGAACCAATGCTAGGAAGTTCTTCTTCACCTAACGGGTGGTGGACACTTGGAACGCGGTTCCAGAGGGAGTGATAGGACAGGGTACGGTAATGGAGTTCAAGAAGGGATTGGACAGTTTTCTGAAGGAAAAGGGGATAGAAGGGCATAGATAGAGGGCTAGTATACAGGTCCTGGACTGCTGGGCATAATGGACCTCAGGTCTGACCCAGCAGAGGCATGGCTTATGTTCTTATGACCCTTCCAAACTTCCTGCAGAGCAGGTGAGTTGTTTTCCTTCTACCGTGATCTGTTCCTCAGTTCTCACCTCTTCTCCTCCCTTTCTTTCTCCTAAGGATGCTAACTTTAAAAGATGAATATCCACTATTCACTCTTCCCCAGCTCATCTGTTGCCCACCCCTTCTCTTCAACCAGTGAATATCTTGTCAAGCACATGATCCTCCAGAGCACCCCAAACACATGAGCAATGATCCCTCGCAGTCTTTAGATCAGTGTATCGCAGAATGTATGCCTCCCGAGATTCCAGGTGTGCTATGAGATGCCGGGGAGGAGGAGAGGCACTGGCTGACTGCCTACGGGATGTGGCTCTCGCCGCAAGAGGCATATCCTGTAGGCAGTCAGCCAATGCCTCCTCTCTATGCCTCTTCCCTTCCAGCCCCCCCCCCACTGGTGCTCAGGCCCCATCTGGAGGGCCTTCGCACATGCACGGATGTCGACTTGATGATGCGCCAGTCCCTGGTAAAGATAAATAACTGTTTTGTTGTTATTCTGACCTTTTTGAATATTTTCCTTGATAGTTTGCATTACACAGAGCATTTTCAAGCAAAATAAAGGAGGTTTTTTTATGCCCATGAGGTATCGTTTAGCCTTGCCTTAAAGCTGTTATCATGGCTGGTCTGTGTTATGTGGTCTGAAGCTTTTTCCTCCTTTCATGTTTGTTTGGCTGTATATATGCAAACGTAATTATATAATAGTGAAACTTAGGTAGGCCTGGGGGGAGGGGGGATTACAGTGAGGTGGGGTTCTTCAGGAAGGGGCAGATTTTCTTTAGGGTGGGGGCTTCTTCCAGGGAGCACTTTCAGAAAGGCAAGGTGAAAGGCTGCCCTAAAGTTATCTAGAAAGGTATCTAGATAGCAGTGATCTTAAATATCCAGATAGGTACAGCACTGCCCACCATGGGAGACAACTTTTGAAAATGATTGGGGGTTCTCAACTCTTAACTCACAACAAATTTCCCCTGACCCAGCAAAGAAAAAAAACAACCCCAAAGTACATCTGATAGTGATGACCAACCTGTATCTACCTGTGCCTAGGAAGTGACATCAAAGGGCAAGCCAACACCAACGTGGGCATGCTTCTCATGCAAAAGAAGTTTAAAAGATACGGGGGAAGGGAAGGGGGCGTGCGGCAGGGGGGCGGGGAAGGGGCACCACTACGCCACTGTTATCTCCCCAGCTGAGCTGGATTCCGACCCAGTACATTCATGATGGACTTTCCTCAAAGGGATGGTGGGAACCCTAAGCAATAAACTTGTCATCGAAAATGCAGAGTAGAAGGAATCAGAAGCTTCTAGGTTCCAGAGGAATTCCTGTTCAATACAATGCAAAAAGGTAAACATTTTTCTATGGCAAAGAAGTTCCAGGACATGGACTTATGATATCAGACTACTACTGCTGTACATTTAACATTCAATAGACGGTCCCTGCTCAGAAGAGCTTACAATCTAATTTGGATAGACACAGGACTTCTCGGGGTTGGGGAGTTTCTGGTAGAAGGAATAATGCAATGAGTATAGGTATCTTACAGTGAGTGGGAGTTACGAGTTGAAAGCAGCTTTGAAAAAGTTGGCTTTTAGCTTGGATTTGAATACCGCTAGAGACGGAGCATGACGAATTGACTCTTGCTGCCTGGAACAGGACGGAGTCTGGAGTTGGCAGTGGAGGAGAAGGGTACAGATAAGAGGGACACACGATGAACAAAGTTGACGGAAGGGAGCATAGGGGGAGATAAGTGAAGAGAGAGATTGAGGGGCTATGGAGGGAATGCACTTGTAAGTCAGTAAGGCTGAAAATGAGGCACAATCAAGTGTAAGATAAGTCAGCATTTCTTTACGGAAATATTGGTGGATGTGGAAAAGCAGTGCTGGAAATTAAGAAAACTTGGGCTAGCTGAGGAAAAAGCCGCATTACAAGTTCTAGGTTCAGGCGTCTCTTGTGTTGTCACACTTCAGTCTTCAGCTTGGCAATTCTGTAGAAATAAATATTTATGTTCAGGGGAAAGGCTTGCTACTCTGCACCAAGTATGGCAAATTAATTAAGATGACCTTCACATTACCAGCCATTAACATGCAAATAGAAACAGCTGAGAGAATATTCCTGTTAATTGATAACCAAGTCACTTCCCTGGAGAGTGGAGCTGATATCCTAAATATTGTCTCTGAACTAGAGTGTTTAACCTCAAAATATATTATATCCTCCAGGTCTAGCACAAAAAAAAGTGGTAGAAATTCGAAAGCCCATTGGTGGCAAGGAAAAAAAAACATTCTTCATGTGTTCTTTGGAAGGTTTCCCCCCCCTCCTTTACTAACGCATAGTGTGGGTTTTAGCGCCGGCAGCGGCGGTAACTGCTCTGAATTCCTATGAGCGTTGGAGAAGTTACCGCCGCTGCCGGCACTAAAACACACACTGTGCGTTAGTAAAGGAGGAGTTTATGACTTCCTTGTGGTGTGTTTTATAGTCTTTAAAAATCTTTATCCGAATTATCTCCTGACGCAGGTCATGCCAGGTTATTTTCAGAGCTCTGAGTTTACCTATTGTTTTTATTATTACCTTGAGCTCCTGTTTTATTTTATCTAAAATAATCTAATCCATAACTTATTAATTACACTATACCAAAAAGGTTCAAGGCCATTTATATTCAAAGAGGCCGTAACATCTACCATAAAATACAAAAGCAATCAATTAAAATATCATCATAACATGAATATTACAACAAGTCATATAAAAAAGTTTTCAAATTTTTACAAAACCTTAAGTAATTGATATCAGTCCTAATGTAAACAGATTATTCCAAATTGTAATGGCAGCGTAAGCAATAGAGGAATTGAGTTGTCGTTTATACCGTAGTCTTCTGATTTGTGGGAAATGTAGAAATAAAGTACCACATAATCTGGTGGAAGAATAATGCAAATGAGAAAAAAGCAAAATCAGATTATCTGAAGAGTTTGTCTGCAATATACGATGAATTGCTTGGAATAGTTTTACTTCCTTGCTGCCGCTGGTAATTTGATTGCTAGGCCACATTTTTGGTATTCTAAAAAAATAATAACTTCTGTGGGTAACTTGATATTCCATAAAGCTGGGCTTTTTTTAGTTTTTAATCAGGACTAGCCCAGAAGAAAAGTTTTCAGATTTCAAAAGCATCGGTAAATAGGAAGGTTTTTATTTTAGGTTTGAAGAGGTTTAATTAGGTTTCTTCTCTTATATAAGTGCGAATAGAGTTCCAGAGTGTGGGAGCTGTTACTAAAAAGATAGAAGATTGGGTTGAATGTCTGGGCTCATTGCTGACTGCAGGGGTCAACTCGGCCAACTCCTGCATTCTGAATATCGGGCCTGGAGGAATCTCAGCCACTGCTCAACAGTGACACCTACTGAACAGTCCTTGACCAGAGTCTACAGATGGACTGCATGGGAGAGAAAGGAATGGAAAAAATCCTCAGATAGTTGTGAATGAAGGTTCATGGTAATGTAGTTGGGTGAAAGGTGCTTGCAGAGGAGAAGGATAAAATTGCTGTCCTAAAAAATAAAACTACATCTTAAATCATGGACTGTCTGAAAAGGGAAACATTTTCAAGCCTTTCCCATATTAAAAAAATATATATATAGCGCTTTATGCACAGAAAGGCATGGCTGCATTTTCAAAACTCTACACATTGCATGGTATTAAAAGGTCTGATTTTGTAACAGGACACCTATGTAAGAAGTCTGTTGTAGGGGAAAACACCCTCCAGGGTTTCAAGACTAAGCTGGACAAGTTCCTGCAACTGGGACATACACAGGTGTGGCTGGACTCATTTTAGAGCACTGGTCTTTGACCTGGGGGCCACCGTGTAAGCGGACTGCTGGGCGCGACGGACCACTGGTCTGACCCAGCAGTGGCAATTCTTATGTTCTTAAGCCCATACAGACATCTATTTAAAGCCCATTTTATACAGGGAGCATACTGTAGGCACCCAGAGCCAGCCTTAATAATTTGTAAATGCTGATATTTGCACCTGCTCTGAAAACTACTGAGAGGAACGGCATTGAGGATGTTGTGGGAGTATTATGTGGTGAGATGTTGGGTTCTTTGGGGATTTGTTAGGGTGTCTAGTGTGTTATGGAGATGCTCAGAAACAGTTATATGTTTAGGGATGTTCTCATTTTTCTTTCCTCCTCCACTTCTCCCTCACTTGTTCCTTACACTATTCCCTCTCCTCTCCACTCTTTCCCTTCCCCTTCTACTTATAATATCCAGCTCATACTCTTTCCTCTCCCATCCCCAGTGGCATAGCAAGAGTATGGGGGCAGAGTGCTCAGGGTGCCTTCTTGGTTAGGGCACCACCCAATAGCAGCAGAGCACTCACATCTCTCCTCCCCTCCCCATATACCTCTTAAATGGACCCACTTCTCTCTGATGTCAGCTCTGACATTTTAGGGAAGCCTTCCGGGTCAGCTTCGGCAGAGGGGGACAGGCAGGAATTAAGACATGGGATCCCTGGCAGCGGCAGCTTCTTTTAGCAGAGGGGGACGGGCACAGGCGGCCATTAAGAAGGATGGGGCGTGTCTGAAATCAAGAAAGCATGGGACAGGCATGTGGGATCTTTTAGGGAGAGGAGGAGATAGTGGATGCTGCGGATGGGCAGACTAGTTAGCGTTTTGTAATGAAATTGGTAATTCATTCTTGGACCCCTGGATACCTGCACAATATGGAGCTCTTTGCCTCGTGTTCTTCTCCTGTGAATGCTGTGAAAAATATAGGATGCTGCTATGAAAAAACCTCACACAGTGTCCAAAATCCTTGATAATTACAGCAACACATCCTCTTGGTATCATTTTGCAGATTAACGCATTAGATTATTACACACCTAGTATGTCTCTTGTTAAGCAGTCCCTTTTTCACATAAACAGCATCTTTCTGTAGTCACGCCTTTCTCTTTCACACACACACACACACACGCTCAGAGTGAAAATATGCATGGAAGTTGATACCACGGTGTTACCGACAATTCCTTTCATGGGTGGTTTCTTTACATGCTGAAGATGAGGTAGGTGAGATCATTGCATCAAGAAAGTTTATGTTCAGGGAACGACAGGGAAAAGCAAAATAAACCCATAAGAACACCAAGCCCTAATTCTAAATCTCCACAGTGCATTCATAACATCATCCGTGATGGCAAATAAAGACCAAGCTGGTCCATCCAGTCTGCCCACTTTGACTTCTGTGCCTCTTAATTGTGAGAAGATTCTTAATTATTTACAAATCAAAGGTGGATCTACTGCTTGAATGCTGTAACTCCATGTGGTTTAAATGCTGAGATTGAATGGATGACATTTATTTAAATCCATGTCACATTTAGAGGTGGCATATGTGCATTCCTAAGGTATTTTGGATTTAGTTTTAACCTTTAATAGTCTTTCTGTTTTGCTATACGGGTATTTTAATTACATTTTTGCTTTTAGAGGACACACCTCGATACAGCTGTGAGCAAAGCATTATTTCATCTTGAAGTCCCTAAGCTGGCAGTAAAAAAAGATGAGAAAATTTTATAGTTATGAGAAAAGTAAGAAATTGGAAGAATATATAAGAATTTGATTAAAATGTCATTAATATGGGAGGCCACGTGATGCACTCAGGCTGAACAGACGTGCCTTTGTGCTTCTCCCGCTCCTGCTTAATTTAACCATTATTTTTTACCTGATTCTGCATTGCTACGTCATGCCAGACTACTTTAAATTGTAGGGGAAGTAACGGTGATCAGACCCAACTACTGGCAGTGTCTGGCTGTAGTGGTATGTCAGCTCACGCCCTGAAAATAAGCAAACTCACCTGCAACCACGCTACACTCCCCAAGATGGCATTGTCTAACACGCCTGCCTCTCTGAAGAGTGGCCATGTGATCACAATACAAGAGGAAGCCATCCTTGAACTCAAAAAGCATCTCGCAGCCAATCTAGATGACTGACTGACCAAGATCCAATCATCGGATGGATGACATTAAAGACATGCTGGAGTGGCAGGCGTCCCAGATACAGCATGTACAGGAATGAATCTCAACCCATGAAGACCGGCCAGGAGGCCTAGAAGCCGCATTGAGGGCGATGGGAGAGGTGCAGGAGACTCAAGGACAGAGCAGAAGATCAGGATAACAGGAGCCGCAGAAATAATATTCGTCTGATAGGGCTTCCTGAAACTCTGCAAGTAAGAGAGCTTTTGGGATTTAGTCTTCATTTGGCAGCCAGCGGAACTGGGGGTGGACAGGGCCGAACTACCCCTGCAAGTTGAGGAGTCCACTGTGTGGGTGTCTGCAAGGCAGAAGAGCATTGTCTATAACTGGTGATAGCTCAGATCTTGAATTATGCGGACAAGCACAAACTTTGAGTCTCTTTAAAAACAAGAGACCTCATACATAATGGACACCGGGTTCTCCTGTTCCAGGATTACTCTACTAAGATCTCAGAACAACGGAGAGCCTTGGCCCCGTATTGTACACACCTGCTCCAGAAGAAAGTCAAGTTTGACCTACAATATCTGGTGAAAGTACAGGTCTCCCATGAGAATCGCACATTGTTCTTGATGATGCCAGATGAGCTCAAGGACTTTTTGGCTAGACTGCAGTGATCCCTTGCTCTGGGGCCTACATTCCTTTGCTAAATCCTTGTGCTTCTTTCTAATGTCACTGGGAACTCAGGACCTGAGTTTTTGCTTCCCTTCCCCCCTCTTGTGATAGGCGGAGCAACTGCTGGGGGAACACTCCATGAGGACTTTTTATCAGCTCCCTTACCCCAGGCTGGCCTGGAGTCATGGGCACCCTGATGTGTCCTGCTTTTGAGTTATGAGATTGGGGGATTGCAGTGTGCAGGTAGCCTGTCTGACCCATCTGCTAAATACCCTGCCACAGTGGCAGGTTCAGCAAAGCCTATGAGGACCACTGCCGTGGAGCAGACCGAGGCTATCACTGAGCTGACCCAGGGGTGTCCTCGGGGCACTGGCCTTGTTGATGCTCTAGTGACATTTTCATGACTGGAGTCTGGGAGTCAGAGGACTTGTGAGCTTGGTATAAGAATTGTTTTTACCATCATTTTACTTTCATTTGGGGGAAGAGCTGCTTCAGACCAAAAGTGGTCAGACTTTAACTCAGTGCTGAGTGCATCACATGACCTCCTATATTAAGCTTCCTATTTCTTTATTCCCCTCTTTCATGGGATACCTTTCATGTTCTGGCCAACAGATGTATTATGGCTGGGGAGGATAGGGAGGGACGCCGGTAGGCTTGAGGGTTGAGAGAAATGGGGTGGTGGAAGGTAGGGGGAATTTGGGAGGTGTGGGGGTGGTTGGGCAGGAAGGGTTGCTGGTGTGTGTGTGGTTTGGTATGCTTGGCTGGATGAATGTTGGGTTAGAGTGGGGAGGTGGTGTGGTCTGCAGACAGGAGACTAGATGGGAGATCTGGGATTGGAAAGGTGTCTGGTAGCAGGGAGGATGGACCTAGCTGGGGGTGTTCGTCGCCTTGTAGGTATTTTTTTCTTTTCTGCTCCTCATCACTATATGGTTCATTCCTCACTAAGCACTTATGGTTACATTGAAGGTGGCCACCTTCAACGTAGACGGTATCCACTCCCCGATTAAATGTAAGAAAATTGTAACTTGGCTCAAGAAGCAGCAAATAGTTATTGCATATCTGCCTAAAACCCACTTAAATTCCACTGAACATGAGAAATTACGCAGGGAATGGGTGGGCAAACTGGGTTACTCCGTATACAATGGGCGACAAAGAGGAGTTGTTATTCTAGTGCATAAACAATTGCCCTTCTGCCTCCACAAATTAATTCAGGACCAAAAAGGATGTTACATCCTCATGCTGGGTAAATCATGGGGGTTTAACATACTCCTCTGTAATGTATATGTACCCAACATTTATAACCACAAATTCTACTCTAGTTTACTGAGCATTATTATGCAATGCCCCTCGTATCAACTCATTCTAGGGGGAGATTTTTATACCACAACGGACCCTTAGATTGTTTCCCCCCAAGCCAGTTCCTAAAGATCACTGACAAAAAGGGGTGAACCTTTTGAGTCAACATCTCAAAGTTGTGGACGTTTGCAGAACCATTCATCTGTTTGATAAAGAATACACCTTTTACTCTAACTCACATAAATTGTATACACGATTAGAGTATCTCCTTGTGTCTAGGACCTTATTTCCCCAAGTAGAGGGGATGATAATAGAGGAACCCCCCATTATCAGATCATTCAGCTAAAACTAAACTTCTGTGGTTAGGCCCAAAGTTGGATCATCTTCCTTCCACTGTACTTTTGGATTCTTGAGCCTCCCTACAAATTGAGTTCTCCTCTAAGATTTTGGGAATACTTTTTGATTCTTCTCTTACTTTTAAGGATCAAATAAAGTCTCTGGTTAGGAAATGTTTTTTCAGCTTACGAATGTTGAGGAAGGTCAGATCTCTTTTCCATCAATGTAATTTTTCTGTTTTGGTCCAATCTATTATGTTATCCCAGTTAGATTATTGTAACGCCATTTATCTTGGTATCACTAAGAACTGCAATTGATTGAACTACAATTGTTTCAGAATACCACCGGGAAGCTGATCTATGGAAAGAACAAATTCGACCATGTGACTCCTTTGCTTTTCTCTCTCCATTGGCTCCCGGTTTATTTTAGAATTCAGTTTAAGTGTTTATGTATTGTTTTTAAGATTTTACATGGTATCTTTGCTCCTTTTGGTCCCTTGCTATGGGAATGTTTATAGATTTTCATATGCGAGAGGTATTCATTGATTTAAACTTTCTCTTCCTTCTAGGAAAGGAATTGAAGGAGTTAAGAATTTTAGCAGCTCTCTGGCATTTAAATTTCCCCAACTATGGAATGAACTTCCCCTAATTTTGAGGTGTCCCAGTTCCTTCCAATTCTTCCATAAACTTCTAAAAACTTTTTTATTCGCTAAACATTTTGAAAACTAACTCTCTTGTATTTCAGTTTACTTTATTTTTTTTAATTTATTGTTAACCTTGTCGAGCTTCCTTTGGTTGAAGACCCGGTATATAAGGTTAGTTGTGGGTTTTTTAGATCCTATCACTGAGAAAGCTTGGAGGTTTCCCCCCGCATTGTATTATGATACAAAATTCCATAAATATTTTCGCACACACTGGTTGGAGTATGTTCACCATAATGATACTCTGGATGTTGAGCCTGATGTGTTTTGGGAAGCCTCCAAGGCGGTCCTGAGAGGACACATTATCAGATTTGTAGCTAATAAGCGTAGACAGCAGAGTGCAGCTCTTATAGATCTCTCCGCGTCCTTTATGTATTGCCTGGAAATGGTGGTGAAAGGCACAGGGTAAAACACATTTGGTCTCCCCGTTTCTACAAGTGGTAGGAAATCCAGGTTTTGCTTCAGAAATGGGCTGATTGCCCTTCCTGAATGGGTTGTACAGGGGGGTAAAGCCCTTCACAATGGTAGCGCCGGACACTTACACCTTCCACACTTTCTCTCACTTTAAAGAAACCTGGGCAATTCCCAACAAACACTTCTTAGCATACATGCAAGCTAGGTACTACTGCTCCACCTTACAACAAATTGTGGACCTCTGAAATTCAAATTTAGCCTTGCTTTGGTTTCATGCACAAATGCTGGCACTGAAACTCTTCCCTCCCCCACAGACTAAAAGCAGGCTCCACTCTGGCCTCACTCTGCCCTATGAACAAAAGCAGGACCTAATCATAAGCCCCTTTCTAGGCCTTCTTTACAAACCCTGGTGATGTAGTGGCCTCGTCAGGGCAGAAGTGGTCCCAAGTCACTCCTATCCATCCTGCTGCATTTTCCTTCAGCAGCCTTGAGAGACTGCCACAGGAGGCTGCAGCAGCCATTTTGAGACTGGAGCCAGATTGGGCAGGAATAGGATTACTATATTTCGGGCTGCAAAATCCCGGACACATGGCCCTATTCCGCCTCTGGCCCTGCCCCATTCCACCCTGGCCCTGCCCAGTTTCACCTTTGGCTCCACTCCAGTCTCTCACCGTTCATCCTCGAGCCCCGCCCCATAAACCTCCTCTCTTCTTCCCCAAGCTCCTGCCACGTCTGGAGGGCCTGGAGCATGAGCAGATGTCTGTGATGTCATCCGCACATGCTCAGAGGCCCTCCGGATGTTGGAGCTCGTCAGGGCTTTCCAAAACCCAGACAAACTGCTGGGTTTTGGAAAATCCATCCAGGTACCGGGACAGTCCTCTAAAAAGAGGACATGTCTGGGTTTTATCGAATGTCTGGTAAGTTTCAAGTTTATTCGAATTTTAATGAATCGCTTATACATAAAATACTAAGCGAATTACATTAAAATCCAAATTTGTACATACATTAAAATACAAAAGAATAATAATAACAAATCAAAAAAGGGGTTAGACCTACAGACCAACAGACATGACTGGATGTGAAGGGATGAGGGGATAAGGTTACAATGTTAATCATTTTTAAAAAAAGGGAGACAAAAAAGGAGAAAAACATTAGGAGGGGTATTTTTTTTTATTATTATTATTCTGTTTTTGGTAAAGGACTGCTGCACTGTAACTATTCCATACAGGAGGTAAAAGCATCTTTAAACAGGAAGGTTTTTAGATTAATTTTAAAACGGCTAATGTCTTTTTCGTCTCTTATATATTGGGGAAGAGAATTCCAGACTTGGGGGGCTACCATTGCAAATATATCATGTCGTCTGGTACCGATCACTTTTAAAGAAGGGACTACCAAAAGACCTTGGATTGATGAACGAAGGGGGTCGAGAAGAGTTGTATGGAATAAGTATCCTGTTTATAAATTGCGGTTCGTTTGTGGCTAACCCTAGGAGGAGCGACTTGGGCTCACTCCTGCCTTGACAAGGTCTCTAGACCAGCAGAATTTGTAATGGGAGGCCCATTTTTGTTCAGGGTTGTGGAGTGAGGCCAAAATGGGGTCCACATTTGTTTAGGGGGGAAGAGGTGTGCTAGTACCATTTTTAGCTTTCACTTCAGCCCAAACTGTGTAGTGAATTTCATCCACAGATTTAGTATTGGCTGAAACTGAAGGTCAACCTCTAAAAGCATGAACATTTACATAAGCTCTATGAGTGATGGAAGTGCTCCTTCCTAATTGCATATGCTTATATTTACCCGGTTACGCTAGTATTATATAAAGAAAAGCAGGCACTCGCTTTCCTTTGTGGAAGAGGCTTCTGTGAAGTGACAAATTCCTCAGGGAGACAAAAGAAATATAAGGGCAGAGTTACTATGCTATGTTAATGCATTAAAAGCATTATTACACTTCAGTGCACGTTATTTAACATAAGACATTATTGTCAATAGAGCCTTTTTATCTCTAATATGCATTCAACTGCAATACACATTGACACAGGCTATTATATGAATGTTTCTTCTCTTATTTTCATCCTGTAGTTATAGCAATAGGTACATTTGCTTCAAGTGTTAACAAATAGAGAATGACACGGGAACATATTTGTCCCCATCCCCATGAGTTTTGTCACTGTCCCTGCCCCATTCCTGTAAGAACCTAAGAATAGCTTTACTGGATCAGACCAATGGTCCATCAAGCCCAGTAGCCCATTCTCACAATGGCCAATCCAAGTCCCTAGTATCTGGCCCAAACCCAAAGAGTAGCAACATTCCATGCTACCGATCCAGGGCAAGCAGTGGCTTCCCCCATGTCTTTCTCAATAACAGACTATGGACTTTTCCTCCAGGAATTTGTCCAAACCTTTCTTAAAACCAGCCTCATTTTCCACTCTTAACACATCCTCTAGCAACGCGTTCCAGAGTGTAACTATTCTCTGAGTACCAAAAAATTTCCTCCTATTTAGTTTTAAAAGTATTTCCCTGTAACTTCATTGAGTGTCCCCTTGTCTTTGTGCCTTAATCGCACAAGCCTCAAGCACTTATGATCTTAAAGTGTTTCAGGCTTGTGCAGATGAGAACAGAGCTTGCAGGAATGGAGCAGGGGCAGGAAAAGAACTTGCCAGGATGGGAAAATGATTTCCTGCAGGGATGGGGGAAAATTTGTCCTAGTGTCATTCTCTACTAACAAACTCACCTTCCAAAAGTACATGGCTGGATATTTCTTTTGTCAAGTCTATGTATGACAGACCTCCACTTGTATTTTGTATTTTTAAATATTTGTACTTTTTAATTTTTTGATGTACATCGCCTTGAAATCTGATTTGGCGGTATAACAAGATTTTAATAAACTTGAAACATTAATGAACTTGCTATTTGGGGTGAGTTGTGCAGGTCACGCAGACTCTCTATGAAACCTCACGCCTGGTGGTAGATTCTCGCCTCGTACCCACGCAGGAGACATCAGTGCACAGCTCTTCTGCATTGCTCCAGGTTAGCTAAAAGACTCCGTAACATATATTTTGAAATGCTGTGTGCTGTTTACTGTGCATGTCAACTTCAGTGCAAAAACCCTTCCTACCTGCAGCAGTCATTAACATTTGCAGTAGCTTTCTGCATTGACCCCTAATTTAACCCTTTATTTGTCATTGTTGCTTAGAAGCAACATGTGTTTTTATGGCTCTTATGGGAGATCTGCATCTCCAAATGCCTGTTTACTTGGCACTGTTGCTCTCGTTCAACATCAAGTTATGTAAAACAGCCATTTTCACCATCTGCCGATTAAAGGGTTAAGGGAGCTAGGATGCAGGTATGATGAGACAGGGAAAAATGCCCTGGGGAGTGAAGCTCAGGACACTAGATCCCAACAGAGGCCAGTTCTTACTGAGCTGGAAGCACCAAGAGGCACAGGAAGAAACTGACAGGCCAAAAACATTGAAATAACAACAAACATTTTTTCCATGGGTTTGGCAAGTATCCCTGTGATAAGCTGGGACCTGCCAGGCTCCTCAGTCTTTGCAAAAACAAGATCTAATTATGTTTTTTGTTTTTTTGGAGAGCTTGCACAGGGCAGATCGTCATACATGGATAAAATCCCAGTCTAGAAGTCTCCTGGATCGCTCCAAAGCTGGAATTATTTTTACAGTGTGCATGTTAAAAGAGGCTATTAGAGCCAAAAAATCATTTTTTTTAAGAATGGAAAAAGGATCCAAATGAAGAAAATAAGAAGAGATATAAGCATTGGCAAATTAATTGCAAAGCACTGATAAAGAAAGTTTATAAGAATATGACAAGAAACTTATAAAAAGAGGCAAAAACTCATAGTAACAACTTTTTTTAGGTACAGCAGAAGCAGAAACCTGTGAGGGAATCGGTGAGATTGAGTTTTTGCACAGGAAGATAAGGCCATAGCGGAGAGACTGAATGAATTCTTTGCTTTGGACTTTATGGAAGATGTAAAAGATCTACCCGAACTGGAAATGGTTTTCAAGGGTGACGATTTAGAACAGTGGTTCCCAAACCTGTCCTGGAGGACTCCCAGGCCAGTCGGGTTTTCAGGATAACCCTAATGAATATGCATGAGAGCGATCTGCATATAATGGAGGTGCCAGGCATGCAAATCTGCTCCATGCTTATTCATTAAGGCTATCCTGAAAACCCGACTGGCCTGGGGGTCCTCCAGGACAGGTTTGGGAACCACTGATTTAATGGGACAGAGTTAGCAAGAGTTCAGCCAAGGGAGGTCTTGCCTCACCAATTTGCTTGACTTCTTTGAAGGTGTGGATCAAGATGAGCCGGTTGATATAATGTATCTAGATTTTAAGAAATCTTTTGACAACGTTCCTCATGAGAGGCTCCTGAGAAAATTAAAGAGTCATTGGATAGGAGGCAATGTTCAGTTGTGGATTAAGAACTGGTTATAGGACAGAAAGCAGAGGGTAGGATAATGGAGGAGGGTAAATAGTGGAGTGCCATAGGGATCTGTACTGTGTCTGGTGCTATTTAACTTATTAATAAATGATCTGAAAATTGGAACTACAAGTGAGGTGATTAAATTTGCAGATGACCCTAAACTGTTCAAAGTTGTTAAAACACACGCGGACTGTGAAAAATTGCAGGCAGACCTTAGGAAACTGGAAAACTGGGCGTCAAAATGGCAGATGAAATTTAAGGTGGCCAAATGCAAAGTGATGCACATTGGGAAGAATAACCCAAATCATTGTTATCGGATGTTAGGGTCCACCTTAGGGTTCAGCGACCAAGAAAAAGATCTAGGTGTCATAGACAATATACAGAAATCTTCTGCCCAATGTGCGGTGGTGGCCAAATATCAAACCAGATGCTAGGAATTATTAGAAAAGGGATGTAAACAAGAGAATATTATAATGGCTCTGTATTGCTCTATGGTGTGACCTCACCTGGAGTTTTGCATTCAATTCTGGTCACCATATCTTCAAAAAAGATATAGTGGAATTAGAAAAAGTTCAAAGAAGAGCAACCAAGATGATCAAGGGGATGGAACTCCTCTCGGATGAGGAAAGGCTTCAGAGGTTGGGGCTCTTCAGCTTGGAAGAAAGACAGCTGAGGAAAAATAGGATCGAAGTCTACAAAATCCTGAGTGGTGTAGAACGGGTACAAGTGGATCGATTTTTTTGTTTTGTTTTTACTGCTTCAAAAATGACAAAGACTAGGGGACATTCAATAAAGTTACAGGGAAATACTTTTAAAACTAATAGGAGGAAATGTTTTTTTTCCACTCAGAGAATAGTTAAGCTCTGGAATGCATTGTCCGAGTGTGTGGTAAGAGTGGTTAACGTAGCTAGTTTTAAAAAAGGTTTGGACAAGCCCTGGAGGAAAAGTCCATAGGCTGTTATTGAGAAAGACATGGGGGAAGCCACTGCTTGCCCTTGGATCAGTAGTATACAATGTTGCTACTCTTTGGGTTTTTACCAGATACTTGTGACCTGGATTGGCCACTGTGGAAACAGGATACTGGGCTAGAAAGACCTTTGCTCTGACCCAATATGGCTAAATCTGTCTTCAAAGATGTGTCATGCCACAGAACCACAGTTCTCTACAGCCCTCACAGGAGCCAAACCAGAAAAAAACCTCTACAGTCCTTTGGTGAAAATCTCCATGGCACAGAACTGTGGCTGCTACATTCGTCTACTTGGATATATGGAAAGAAGGGTCAACATAAAAAAAAAAAAAGTTCCTCTCTCTTCATCCAGTCAGTAAGGAAACAGTGCAGGTAAACCAGGTTTAAATATTACAAACCCATCTAAGGCTGTGGGTATAAACCATTACACCTCAATATGGGGGAGGGAGTGGTAGACAGAGGTGATGAGACAATAAACTTTATATAGTTGAAAAGGTCTGCATCTAAAGCAGGGTGTCCAACCTGCGGCCCCGGTCGAGAGCGATGCAGTGTTTTCCTCTGCTGCACCCGGGCGTTTATTGTCTTTCTGGCTCCCTCCTCTGTCTTGCTGCAGCGTTTGCGCGGCCCCAGAAACACTTTTTTCGGCCAGTGCGGCCCAGGGAAGCCAAAAGGTTGAATACCCCTGAAAAGGGTTCTTCTGTGTTTGATTATCCTAATTTCAAATGTTTTCCATGACAAAATTTGTCCACTTTCATTCCTGAATGCAACAAAACCCCTCTATACATTGACTTAAACATCAGCAACCTGTCACGGCATTATCCAGGTAACAAGTAGCACAGATGGGACCATCCCTGGATTTTCAGCAGCGTTATCCCAATAACAGCACTAAGACTCTCTACAGACCACCCTGGTGCTATCCGGATAACATCGGAGTGATCTGGGGCACAGCAAACTATCCAGACAACCTAGACGAGGAAAAGAGTTGCCCTGAGTTATCTGGGTACCATCCGGATCTACACACAAGATATTTGGCATCATTGAACACGTGGATATTAATGTTGAGTATTCAGGCATAACTTCACTGGGGCAAGCAGCATTTATAAGAAATGCAGATTACTGTAGCTGAGTGGAGGGGAGGTGGGTTTGTTAACACTGAAGCAAATGGACCTATTGCTGTATATTATATTTTAAGAAAGGATAACAGTGCCAAACATTACAGAGGTATTTCTGGTCTGGAATTTTGCCACTACCCAACTTAAGACAATAGGGCTGTGTATTTCCCCAGACACACACACACACTACTGGTGAGGTCAAAACACTCAGTCTGAGTGTCTCCTCATCTCTCTATCTCTTGTGGCTAAGACAGACAATTCGAATTGTATGAAAATGATAACAAAGTAACAAGTGAGCAAAGAAACAATGTACTGGCTGACAAGTAAATCTGGACTTTTTTTTTCCTTTTGTAGAGAGTGTTTCCTCGTGTAAAAGTTCATGGGGAAAACCTTTATTTTTTATTTTTTTTGCACTGAGCTACAGGCAAGGCAAAGAGACAATAACCATTATTGAACTCAGATTTTGATTCTTAAAAAAAGAGAATTAATAATGAAAGAACATTGACTGGAAACCTCAGCTCCTCTCCACCGTACCAGCAAATAGCAAGGAAAAGGATTAATGTTAACCAGCTGGTAAGCCAAATGCACATTCAGACCTACCTGGTCCTCCTACTGTTTGTTTAGATAACGGTGAGACAAGGAGGGAGAGGTTCCGGTTGTGCAGTGGTTGAAATATATTTGGACCCCGTTGCCTTCTATAGGGATGTATACAGTATACAAGGAAAAACCCTCTAAAAGATTTCCCTAAATCCTACCTCTTTACTGTATCTGTTAAAGAATGTGCAACCCAGAGGCCTTAGATGCTTTTAAAACAAGTCTAGCTCCAGACGACTAAGTTCTGTCCTGGATGTCTTGGGAAATGTTTACCACGACAAAATGTCCAAGTGCTAAGCATGCCTAAAACCCACCCATAACAGGCCTCCAACACCCCCCTCCCCCGCTCAGACTTTGGATGCATAGTGGCTAAGAAGCTTAGCAAGACATCCAAAAAGTCAGTTTTGAAAACTGGCACTTGGATGTTTTGGTGAAATAAACATCCAACTATTGATTTATACCATTTTTGGGATGTCTTGTTGCTTTGAAAATGAGTCCCATGGGCTGCAAGACCTACTTAGCACCTGGGAATCAGCCAGTGAGATCCCTGAGCACATGGAATAGATGTCCTGAATCGATCAGGGTAGACCTGCGAGCCACCCTAGAGAATGCTGGGAGGAATATGGACTTAATTCTAAATGGACTGTGAGGATCGGCACAACATGTAGATGTAGAAGGGATGTTGGGAAACAGCGATCACAATATGATCCACTTCGATCTGGACACAGAGGCGAAACATCGGTCCAGAACGACAGTCACAGCACTGAACTTCCGAAATGGGAATTACAAAGGGATGAGACTCATGGTGAAGAAGAAGATTAAGAAGAAGAAGATAAGCACTGTAAAAATGCTAGAGCAAGCTTGGTCCCTTTTTAAGGAGTTGCAAAATCTACATATACCGCGTATCAACAAAGGATTCAAGAGGAAAAAGAACAAAGAACCGGCTCACTGTAGAGGTGAAGGAAGCGATCAGAGACAAGGAAACTTTGTTTAAGGAATGGAAAAGGTCAAAGATGGACGAAAACTGGAATTAACACAAACAACATCAACGCAGGTGCCATAAGGCGGTAAAAGGGGCCAAAAGAGACTACGAGGAAAAAATAGTCAAGCAGGTGAAAAACTTCAAGCCGTTCTTTCGATATATTAAGGGGAAACAACCCGCGAAGGAATCAGTGGGACCATTGGATGACCGTGGAATAAAGGGAGTGCTAAAGGAGGACAAAGCAGTCACCAATCTGTCGATCAAATCAGGAAAGATTCCAGAAGACTGGAAGGTGGCAAATGTTACGCCGATCTTCAAGAAAGGTTCGAGGGGAGATCCGGGAAACTACAAACCGGTGAGTCTGACCTCGGTACCAGGAAAGATGGTAGAGGCGCTGATAAAGGACCCATCATTGATCAACTTGACGGACACAGGCTGATGAGGGCCAGTCAGCATGGTTTCAGCAAAGGCAGATCGTGTTTGATGAACTTGTTTCACTTCTTTGAGGGAGTAAACAGGCAGATAAACAAGGGCGACCCAGTCGACATTGTACATCTGGATTTTCAGAAGGCGTTTGACAAGGTTCTATATGAACGACTACTTCGGAAAATTGCAAGCCATGGAATCGAGGGTGAAATACTCACGTGGATTAAAAACTGGCTGGAGCACAGGAAACAGAGAGCGGGGGTAAATGGACAATACTCAGACTGGAAGAGCTCGGTGCTTGGACCCGTGCTCTTCAACATCTTTATAAACGATCTGGATATTGGTACGATGAGTGAAGTGATTAAATTTCCGGATGATACAAAGTTATTCAGAGTAGTGAAGACACATGGGGATTGCGAAGATCTGCAATGTGACATAATCAAGCTTGAGAAATGGGCATCGACATGGCAAATGATGTTCAACATGGATAAGTATAAAGTGATGCATGTCGGTTACAAAAATCTCATGCACGAATACAGGATGTCCGGGTCGGTACTTGGAGAGACCTCCCATTAAAGAGACTTGGGAGTTCTGATTGACAAGTCGATGAAGCAGTCCGCGCGGTGGCAGCGAAAAGGGCGAACAGAATGCTAGGAATGATAAAGAAGGGGATCACGAATAGATCGGAGAAGGTTATCATGCCACTGTACCGGGGCATGGTGCGCCCTCACCTGGAGTACTGCATCCAGCACTGGTCGCCGTACATGAAGAAGGATACGGTACTAGAAGTTGCTGTACTGTGAGAGATTGTATAAACTGGGCCTCTTCTCCCTTGAAAAGAGGAGATTGAGAGGGGACATGATCGAAACATTCAAGATACTGAAGGGAATAGACTTAGTAGATAAAGACAGATTGTTCACCCTCTCCAAGGTTGGGAGACGAGAGGGCACTCTCTAAAGTTGAAAGGGGATAGATTCCATACAAACGCAAGGAAGTTCTTCTTCACCCAGAGAGTGGTGGAAAACTGGAACGCTCTTCCGGAGTCTGTCATAGGGGAAAATACTCTCCAGGGATTCAAGACAAAGTTGGACAAGTTCCTGCTAAACTGGAACGTACACAGGTGAGGTTGGACTCATTTAGAGCACTGGTCTTTGACCTGGGGGCCGCCGCATGAGCGGACTAATGGGCAAGATGGACCACTGGTGTGTCGAGTATTAAGAGTCAATTTTTGCTTTAACTAGCCAAGGGCCATTTCTGACTGGTTAAAATTGACCCCCCTGTGTGTTTACTTGTGAAGTCTGTCCTCACGTGTACTTTTATGCTAGTTGGTATTTTAGAAGACACTAGTAACATATATGGTCACATATATGCAAAAAGGACTTTATAAGACTTCTTTGGTGTTCAGATGTGCATCCCATTTCTGAGCCATTGCAGCCGGATCTAGTTGCCTATGCTACCATTATGAAAGAGGTTCCTTTTTGGATGTCTCACATAGATGCTTCATTAGAAAATCTGGCCCTGTCCCCCATCATTTATATTATTTTATTTAAAAATGTATAACTTGTGCAATTTGCTATTCTTGGCAGGGAACAACTGTACCTACATAATGTTCTGTTACTGGTTTCTTCTAACGCTACTCTGCTATCAAGATAGACCATTGCTGTCTCTGGTTTTGCTAGCATAGAATCTTGCCACTCTTTGGGATTCTGGAGTCTAGATACTTTTTGGGATTCTACCAGGTTCTTGTGATCTGCGTGGGCCATCATTGGAAGCAGGATACTGGACTAGATGGGTCATTGGTCTGACCCAGTGTGGCTATTCTTATGTAAAAACACCAATCTGTACAAACGGTATCATCTACAGGTAACACCAAACTTGTTTCAGATCAATGAGGCATAAGAAAATAAAATTAGAACGTCTTGGAATAGTGAGGGGGGAAGGGAGGTTCATTTAACTCACACTCTCGCTGGACCTGGGCATCATGACTTGCTGTTAAGAGCTACAGATCAGGAAGCAACATAGATAATTAATGAGGAGGGCCTGATGAATAATTTAGGCAGGCTATGATTAGACATATACACAATAAGTAACAAATTAATTCATAATGATGAAGCAAGTAAAAAAGGCCTAACTACGAAGCTGCCATATTCACTATGAGGGGGGAGGGGGGGCCTTTGTCAGCTTTACCGAAAGTAGAGCTGTAACCTCTGGGTGTGATCCTGGCTGAGCTCACCTCGACTTTCCTCACGCAGCACATCTGCATTCCCACAGCCACATGTGTGGATTTCCCAAGTGATTAAGATGAGAAGATTTGTACCCATTTATATATTGCTTACAACCCACCACCAGAAATACCAAGTTTCACTCATTAGAAGTGTGTCACACCCATTTGAAGCTGCCTCACTCATTAGGAATCTCGTTCAACATCAAGTTATGTAAAGCAGTCGTTTCACCCTATGCCAATTAAAAGATTAAAATGAAAAGAGAGTTGTAGTGAGGGCCGATGAAGATGTCTGGCTGAAAAAATTTCAGAGTAGCGAAATGCCATCTGAAGTTAGCCGCTGAAGTCCACTAAATTAACCCTCCCCCCCCCCCCCACCCCCTTTTACAAAACCGGAGCATGGTTTTTAGCACCGGCCACAGTGATAACAGCTCCGATGCTCATAGAATTCAAAGCTGAATAACTTGTCCACCAACTTCGACCTTATTATCAAACAATGTGGTCGAAGAAGTTGGTAGACAAGTTATTAGGGATTCGGCCTTGAAAAAGCACGGGGTGAAACGTGTTGGCGAAGCACATCCTTATTCAGAGACCACAAAGCTAAGAACTCTTATAAAACTAAGTACTACAGTAAATTGAAGTAGAAAGCTTAAAACTTATAAAATGTATTGATGTTTATACCTTATACAAAAGATCCGATGACGATTGGACACACAAATCTTTAGGCAATGAAAGTTTTTGAGCCTTAAATGGTGTCGCTGAGGGTCTGAAGGACAACATTGAATATATTGATGGGGTATTGATTATGATAGCACAAATTTGAGGCAATTCAAATATTTGATACATATTTTTAATGAAATTTTAAGTTGTTTTAAACTACGTGGTCAATTACCATGGCAATTAATACTAATTAAAATGATTAAGTTAGGCAGCAATAGGGCACCTGCCACCACCCAATTTACAGTGCCTTTTAGAGAATTTGGCCCTAAGGGCCTGATTCTCTAAAAGGATTCCAGTATTAGCAGCTGCTGATCACCTGTCAGTCAAGTAGCAGCGTTCTATTCAGAATTGTGTCTACACTCCTGGAAAGATGCCTTAAATGTAGGCCACCATTTTGCAGTCCTACATTTAAGGCGTCTGTCTCTCCCATCTATGGAGACGCATACCGACATTTAAGCCTGCCCAAGGCTACGTCCAGGTGAAACAACGCCCATGCCCCACCTTGGGCATGCTTAAGCATACCGGCACATCTCTGTAGATGCACCATAGATGTCTTCCTCGCAGGCGTCATGCTCGACAGCAAATTTTCAAAATACGTGCATCCTGTTTGCCTGCCGGACTGTGGTAGGACGCCTACTGCTGCCTAAAATCGGGACGCATGGTTTGAGGATTAGCCCAAGTGTCTAAAATAATACTTTTTGAATAAAAAAAGCAAAAGTACCACAACTACAATGTCTGTTCATCAACAATTGCTACCAGCTTCGGCATCATCTCCGCTTTAAAGTGACCCAACTCATCTAACCAGTTCAAACACAGTAGGAAAAAGGAGATATTGATGCCCCTGTGTAAGACTCTGGTGAGACCTCATTTAGAATATTGTGTACAATTCTGGAGGTCTCAATTTCAAAAAGATATGAAAAGGATGGAGTCGGTTCAGAGGAAGGCTACTAAAATGGTATGTGGTTTTATATCATAAGGCGTATGGGGACAGACTTAATGATCTCAATCTGTATACTTTGGAGGAAAGGCGGGAGAGGGGAGATATGATAAGAGATGTTTAAATACCTACGTGAAGTAAATGCGCATGAGTCAAGTCTCTTTAATATGAAAGGAAACTCTGCAATGAGAGGGCATAGGATGAAGTTAAGAGATGATAGGCTCCGGAGTAATCTGAGGAAATACTTTTTTGCAGAAAGGGTGGTAAATGCCTGGAAGAGTCTCCCAGAAGAAGTGGTGGAGACAGAGACTGTGTCTGAATTCAAGAAAGCGTGGGATAGGGATGTGGGATCTCTTAGGAGAGGAAGAGATAATAGTTACTGCGGATAGTCAGACTAGATGGGCCATTTGTCCTTTATCTGCCATCATGTTTCTATGTTTTGACATTTCCCTCACCCAAAGGCTGTGTTTACAAGACACATCATGGGCAACTACTTTCTTATCAGGCTGCTAGCTGAGAATCTGAGCTTTGCTCATTAATACTTACCTCTGTTTCAAATTTTCATTTTAGAAAGTCACTGAAGACTTTATCTGTTTCCAAAAAATTGGGGGAATACATTTTGTTATACTGATTTTATAGCTGACTGTGTTTGTGCAGTTTTTCTTATTTTGTTATCTGCATAAAACTGGAAGATTTTGAGGACAGTGGCATAGTAAGAGGGGTGTGGAAGCAGACTGCCCTGAGCGCCTTCTTGCCCCCACACACCATGCTCGCGTCTACCCTTCCTGTTCACGTACCTCTTTAAATTTTCGCCAGTGCAAGCAACTGCTCTGGCCTGCTGCACGCATTGGCCTGGTTCCCTCTGAAATCACTTCTGGGTCAGAGGGAAAGCCAACGCCAATGCAAGTAGCTGGCTGGAGATGCTGCTCGTGCTGGCAAAGATTTAAAGAGGTATGGGGTGGGAAGGGAGGGCATGAGTGTGGCATGAGGGCCATGGAAGAAGCAGGGAGGTACCACCGCCCAGGGTGCCTCCTACCCGCGGTATGCCTCTGTTTGCAGAATAAAAATAAAGTGTAATGTGAAAGTATTAGAGCAGATAGCCAGCTCTGTCTTGTGGCGTAGCCAGCTATCTGTGAAACTTAAAGTGCAAGCCAGCTAAGTTTAGTGGTCAAATCTGGCCACATAAATAGTTGATCTATAAACATAGCTGGCCAGGACTGAATATCAATTTAGCCGGTTAAGTTTATAGGAGTCAAAAATAAACCAGATATTCAATACTGGTCACCAGAAATGGTCCGGCATGAAATATCTGGACTGAGCGCTGACTGCAGGAATCAGCCCAGCTAACTCCTACGCTCTGAACTTTGACCCCACCATATTTATAAGGCAGCTCCAAAATTATGGAATTCTTTACCACAACTGCAACAAGTTCATTCAGGACCTTCCTTTAGAAAACACTTAAATGCCTTTTTCTTCCAGAATTTTGAGCTGTTTTAGAGCAGTGTTTCTCAACTCGGTCCCGGAGTACCCCCTTGTCAGTCAGGTTTTCAGGATATCCACAATGAATATGCATGGAAGAAATTTGCATATATTGCCTCCAGAGACTCTGTACTTTAGACCTAAAAAATGAAGGGGGGGGGAGTGTGTAGTGTCCCCTAGAGCCAAATACCATGCTGCCAATTCAACCACCTTCTTTAAGAAGTTTCTCTCTCACCTGGAAGCTGCTTGTAGTGAGAAGTGCCAGCAGCACTGACGAGTGAAAGCATCCTGAGCTCCTTTATGGGTCTCGTGCCAGGTGCCGGCATTCGAAGGCAACGCAGCTTAATTGCTGTTTTCTAAAAAAAAAAAAAAAAAAAAATCAAATTCTTTGCCTTCCTGTTCTTTATTCTGCTTGAATTTTGTTTATCCTACCCCAGCTGCTTGCCTTTGATAAATCCGCTCCTAACACTTCTAAGAATAACATTTAAAACTAAGCTCCAAAGGAAGGCCCAATTCCTTAAGCCTAAATTACTGTTTAAATGAACATTCAACTTCTCTACAAAGCCACCACTGTTACAATGGAAAGGCAGATACAGTGTTATGAGACACATTCTTCAAATATATTGACTTACCTGTTTATTAGTGCTCGGGTCTTATTCAGAGGTCTCCCTTCTTTTTCTCTTCGTACTTTCGACTCCTTGTAGCCCTCCCACATCCCCCTACTGTCTTAAATTATATATAATCACACTTGTCCCATTATACTACAGTTCCTTCTGTAAGTTCCCTGCAGTGTAACCATGCTTTCCTGGATGTTTTTGAAGTACCTACAAGGGAGAAGAGGGGTTACAAATTTGTGGCTTATGCTGACAGTCCAAGGTAGTTAGCATTGGGTATTATATCGTGCTGAAAGGTGTACACAGCGCAGTACATTTTGACATTTAACAGACGGTCCCTGCTCAGAAGAGCTTACAACCTAACTTGGCCATGACATCTAAGGCTGGAGATGCAGAACTCAAGGTTAGAGGAGTGTGACAGGATTGACTCCATTATTTACTTTTTCCCCAAACGATTTCCTGGAACAGTTGTTGAATAGACAAATTTGGTCGGCCACAATAGATCAAATAGTACCATAAAAACGGAAAATGAATTGGAAATCAAAAAAATGAAGAATTAATGCTGTTGAAAAGGCAATTCAGGTTTTTTGAAACTTTATGCAGTTTCTTTTCTTCTTTCCAAGACTTTGGACTAAACATCGTGGAATTGATTTGCTCACTATAATCAACAAGTGAAACTAGCAAAGGGAAAGGGATTCGATGGCTCTCTGTGGCTGCAATCAAAGTTTTGTACCTGGGGCAATGAAGGGTTAAGTGAGGATTCGAAGGCCCTGTACTAACCTTTAGGTTTCTCCTCCACAAAAAAACTATGGAAAGGTCATTTAGAACAGTGAAAATAATTCAGCTGAACTTTATCAAATATTTATTAGGATTGTAGAGGATAGACAGGAGCAGATGGGAACTAGATCATTTCTTTGGCTCGAAGGTGGAATATTTAAGAGCCAAAACTATGCCGGGATCTACTGAAGATGAAAGTGTAAAACACTTAGGGCTCCTTTTATGAAGCCACGGTAGCGGCTTTTGATCACGCGCTACCCCCGCGCTAGCCGAAAAACTACGGCCGGCGGTTTAGCGCGTGCTATTACGCGCCTTAAACCGTTACCGCGACTTCGTAAAAGGAGCCCTTAATGAACGGTTTAGGATCCACATTAAGCCTCCCTTTTATGAAGCTGCTTTAGGGTGTTTTATCGTAGGCTGCGCCCAATCTGATGCAATCTGGCGCATCATCTGATGCAAGGGGAGAGGCCTAAGGCACTGATTGGCTGAGGCGCCTCAGGCTTCTCTCGTTGGAGGGGCCGGGGCACCTCAGCCAATCAGGGACTTCCTTATGGAAGAATCTAGGGAAGTCCCTGATTGGCCAAAAACAATGGCCAATCAGGGACTTCCCTAGACTCCTCCCTAAGGAAGTCCCTGTATTTTCAAGCCTAGAAACTCCTTGTATTTATTTTTGAAGAACATTTTTAATAACCGTTCTTTATCTGGCAATAATGCCACAGATAATAGAAGAGTTGCTGGTTTAGCCAAATCTTTATCAGAAGCTTCTAAGCTTGCGGTCGTCTAACTGCGGTTCCTGCTGAACCTGGTTCTGATCATCCGCTTGCTGCTCTAATACTTTACCAGGCAAGTAATAAATTGTTGCTCATTTCCTGAGTGAAGTGCTGTGGCAGCCTTGTTAGTCCACTTTTAAAGATAAGAAATAAAACAAAGATGGCACTTTTTTATTGCACTAACTTAATACATTTTTGATCGGCTTGTGGCCATATCTTCTTTGTGTTTATTTCCTAAATCATAGAAGCACTGAGCAACGCTGGGTACATGTCTGCCCAAACATGCACTCTGTATAATTTAATGATTTAATTTAAATTGTTCTTTTTCTTAGATATTTCTGGGCCAGAAACTCAGAGCTCTACTCAGTACTGTGCTTAGGTTCCATCTACTGGAGTCTTTATCTAAACTATCCCAGCCCATCCTCAACTGAATGGCCATATAAGGGACCCAGACCATGCAAGTCTGCCCAGTACTGGCCTTAGTTCTTCAGTATATACTATTATTTTCTGATTAGAGGTCCTCTGTGTTTATCCCACGCTTTTCTGAACTATCAACATTTTCCTCTCCACCACCTCCCTTGGGAACTCATTCCAGGCATCAACCACCTTCTCCGTAAAGAAGAATTTCCCAACATTACTCTTGAGTCTACCACCCCTCAACCTCAAATCATGCCCTCTGGTTTTACTATTTTCCTTGCTCTGGAAAAAGATTTTGTTCTACGTTAATACCTTTCAAGTATTTGAATGTCTGAATCATAGCTCCCCTTTCCTCTAGGGCTAAGAGGGTCCTGAGGAGTGGGATGACAACCACCAGTTTATGCAGAAAACACAGGAGACACCACCTTCACAGGACATGAAAGCAGGCAGCAATTGCGGAGGTTATTCCTTTTTGACTTCCAACTGTTGCTCCACCCTATTTCATTACATTTATTGTTTTAACCATCAAGTGAATGCATATTGGAGCACAGAATTAAGAACTGAAGATTGAGTATCTTCTATTCACATTGTCCCCTTATATATTCAGACTCCTGAGGCAGGCCCGTTTGGGGCCGAAACATGATCATGTCGAGCTCTTCCGGAATCTGTTGTAGGGGAAAACACCTTTCAGGGTTTCAAGACTAAGCTGGACAAGTTCCTGCTAAACTGGGACGTACACAGGTGAGGCTGGACTCATTTTAGAGCACTGGTCTTTGACCTGGGGGCCGCTGCGTGACCACTGGTCTGACCCAGCAGCGGCAATTCTTATGTTCTTTCAATTGAATAAATGAGATTGAACACCAATCAGTCACCTTCGTCGTTTTCTTTCTGCAACCACCAGTTTATCACATCTGAACCCAGGTCAGCCTTCATGAGTCGATCTATCATAGTCCTGATTAACACAGAAGCCACATCCCCTTTACAATGTACTCCACTGAACAAGGTATAAACTATTTAACTAAAAAGGTTCTACTATTTAAAATCATATGAGGGCTGAATAGTTAGAATGAGTTTAGTCTAGGAGCAATATTCAGAAGCCTGACCACTGCTGGCCGCATTCGACCTAGATATTCAGTGTTAGCATCTATCTAGGTACCAGGTCCTCACCAATATTCAGCAGTGGTATCCAGACAGCTACCTGGTTAACTTAGGGCAGACTGGTCTTTTATCTGCTGTCATTTACTATGTTATTTTAAATTTCTTAACTGCCTTTCCATGAAGAGATTCACTCAAAGTGGCTTACAATACATTGAATAGTAAGTAGGTGCTCTTGGGTATTTTCCCTATCTGTCCTGGCAGGCTCACAAGCTAACTGGGGTAATTTGAGAGCTCGGTGACTTGGCCAGGGTCATAGGGAGAAGGCTGGGGTCAAAGTCGCAACCTCAGGGTGCTGAGGCAGCAGCTGTAACCACTAGGCCACTCTTCCCCTGTCCTAACTTAGTTACCTGGGTGCTATTGAATATCTCGGTGCCCCAGCACTAAACGGACAACGCTGCAGCGGTCAGACAGGAAAGTCAATGGCCCTGTCCAATTAGGAGCTGCTGAATATCGATCCATTTGTTTTTCTTGATGTAACATCTTTTGATTCAGTGACAAAGTGGTTTAGAATAATGGATTTTAAAAAAAACCAACCCAATAACAAATGGATAAAACCAAATAGCAAAAGGACGATACATCAGACAAACAGAAAATGGGAGGGAATAAGATTTGTGTCAAGATACTACTACAGAGAATCAATATAACCCATTATTTTCCTACCAAAGACCAAATTACACCAATAAAATGGTTTTGGGATCATTCAAACATTTCAATCTTTAAAAAGGGAATGCAGAACATTAGAAAGAAAATGGCTCCTGACTGATAAACTACATTGGAGAGAGTTCGTTTATAAGGCGTTATAAAATGGAAATTAAAGCTGCCAAAAAGAGAGTTACAATGCTAATATGATTAAACCGGAATGTAATAGCTCCCATGCTTTGTTTCAGTTGGTTATTTAGGACTCCCAAGATTCATTTTGCAGGAACAGAACTGTCTGTTGAGGAATTAGCAGCATTCTTCCAGAGCAAAATCTCATATACAGACCATCGCTTTCTGGGAGGCAAAGTACCGCCCTTGGCCCTAGCACAGAACTGAATTTGTCAGCTTTGACTAATTAATTGATGCAAATACTGGCAGATTAAATATGTTAGGAATTATTTTAAAAGGGATGGTTCTCAAGACTAAGAATGTTATAATGCCCCTGTATCGCTCCATGGTGTGACCTCACCTGGAGTGTTCTGTTCAATTCTGGTCTCCTTATCTCAAGAAAGATATAGTGGCGCTAGAAAAGGTTCAAAGAAGAGCAACAAAGATGGTAAAGGAGATGGAACTCCTCTCATATGAGGAAAGACTAAAATGGTTAGGGCTCTTCAGCTTGGAAAAGAGACAGCTGAGGGGAGATAAGATTGAAGTCTATAAAATCCTGAGTGGAGTAGAATGGGTACACATGGATCAATTTTTCACTCCGTCAAAAATTACAAAGACTAGGGGACACTCGATGAAGTTACAGGGAAATTCACTCAGAGAACAGTTAAGCTCTGGAACACGTTGCCAGAGGATGTGGTAGCAGTGATTAATGTACTTTAAAAAACTGGAGGAAAAGTCCATAGTCTGCTATTGAGACAAAAATGGGGCTAGTCAATGCTTGCCTTGGATCAGTAGTATGATATGTGGGTTTTTGCCAGGTACTTGTAATCTGAATTGGCCACTATGGAAACAAGTCACTGGGTAGATGGATCACTGGTCTGATCCAATAAGGCTCTTCTTATGAGGAACTGTGCAGAGTACCTCTGCTCCTCTGAAGTCCAAAAAGAAGAGGAGGAACTATGCTCCCAAGTAATCAGTTCCTGTAGGAGACTTGTCTATAAAAGGCCAGAATGCTTCCAGTTGGATTTCAGAATAAATCACGGTATCACATCAGGGTCAAACCAATCAAAGTGTCTCCATGCTCCACCCTGCAAAATTTAAGGTCATCTTTGGGCGATGCCTGTATTTTAAAGGTCATGTGCTTCAGTAGAAGGACTTTGAAACCCATACTGCCCCTTAAGGTGGGGCTGGAGTGCAGAGGAGAGAGCGAGGGAATTACTGGTGAGGAAACAAGCATCACTGACTACCACCCCAAAAATACCAGCAAATTCACAGAAGTGCATGGACAACCAGTGCATGGGGGAGTCTCACTGGTTTTCCAGTTCAGATTAAAAAGTGAATCTCACTGTGTTTCTCAAGCTACAGGAGATTATAGATGTCCACAGTTTTCAAAGAAGCAATGTATACAAGGCTCTAAATTATAGGGCTATTTGTCGTTCGCATCCGGTACGGAAACAAATTGTGTACAATGGCTTATTATCCCAGACACAAAGCTCCTTCAGTTTTAAATGCAGACATTCTCCGAAACTTTATAAACATTGATTAAATGTGCATCTGTGTTGATATGTATGAAGGTCATATATTGCAGGCATTCTCATACGACACCTTCCCTCCCCCCCACTCCCCATCTTTCCCCCGTCTGTATCTTTTCAATGGATCTTCTTACACATCAGTTTGTGTCTTTTTCAGTAACAGACTATGGACTTTTCCTCTAGGAATTTGTCCAAACTTTTCTTAAAACCAGCAGACTGTGGTACTGAGATATCGCAGCTGGTGACTCCAATGGTAAAGCCCTCTTTTTACTGCACCTTAATAACTCCCCCCATACTCTCTTCATGCTCCTCCTCAAATGTAGAACGCACATTGTGCATTGCTGAAAAAGAGAAGAAGGATTCCCAGGCTCAATGTTAAAAGACAAGAATAAAGTTGCATTGACATACGATGTGTTCTAGAACAGGCCACTGCATAAATGCCCTGGACAATTTGAGCAGAGTAGATGAACTGGTGTCATCCTCTATGTTACTATGATCAGGATATTTAGAGAAAACTTTTAACACTTCAGAAACATAAGACCTTTGATAAGGAAGGAGTTAGCATAGATGTGGACTTTTTAAACTCTTTTTGAACCAAACAATTTGATTGTCACCATCAACATCCCCACCCCACTCCTTCCACCTTCTCTAGGCTATCAGTGAAATGTTCTTTTTATTTATTTATTTATTCAATTTTCTATACCATTCTCCTAGGGGAGCTCAGAATGGTTTACATGAATTTATTCAGGTACTCAAGCATTTTCCATATCTGTCCTGCTGGGCTCACAATCTATCTAGTGTACCTGGAACAGTAGGGGGGGGGGGGATTAAGTGACAGGGAACATCATAGGTTTGAACCCATAACCTCAGGGTGCTTTAACCACTCTGCCATACACTCCCCACTCTCTTTATGATTTACTTATATAGTCCAGTGGTAATTTTTGCGTAGAGCCTTGGTAGGATTACCAGATTTTCCCAAAGGAAAATCTGGACCCATGGCCACATCCCCAGGCTTGCCCAGTTCTGGCCCATTCTACCTGTGTCACGCCCCATTCTGCCCCCCCCAGCCCCGCCCCCAGACGACATCTGCGCAAGTGTGGACACAACACGATGAGGTCACCGCAATGTGTTTGTGCATGCGTGGATGCCCCTTCCTAATGCAATTTTGACGGAAAGCTTTTCAAAACCCAGAAAAAGTGCCAGGTTTTGAAAAGCCATCCAGACACCCGGACATGTCCTCGAAAAAGAGGACATGTCCGGAAAACTCCATACATGTGGTAACCCTAAGCCTTGGGGGGGGAGTGGTTTTAACAGGCCCCTAATCTTGTTGCTTTGTTGGATGTTGGGTGGACCTTTGGAGAACAATAGAAATACCATATGATTTGTTCTGAACTTCTTTCTCTCTCTCATGGACCAAGTGCAGTGGCGTACCTAGGGGGGGGGGGGGGGGGGGGGGGGGCCGCCCCGGGTACCAGCCCTAAGGGGGTGTTCCCGGCCTTGCCGTTCAGTCCCCCGCCACCCCCGAAGGACCGCTCGCCCCCCTGGCCTCCCCGCACCACCTATGAACAGCCGCAGCAGGATCGCGAAGTCAGCGTCAGCATCCCTGCGCTGCTTCCTACGACGCGATCCCGCCCCTCCTCTGACGTCAGAGGAGGGGCGGGACCGTGGCGCAGGAAGCAGCAGGGATCGCTGACGCTGACTTCGAGATTCTGCTGCGGCTGTTCATAGGTGGTGCGGGGAGGCCAGGGGGGCGAGCGGTCCTTCGGGGGTGGCGGGGGACTGAACGGCAAGGCCGGGAACACCCCCTTAGGGCTGGTACCCGACGCTGACTTCGCGATCCTGCTGCGGCTGTTCATAGGTGGTGCGGGGAGGCCAGGGGGGCGAGCGGTCCTTCGGGGTGGGTCGGGGCATCAGGCCTTCAGGGTGGGGCGGGCGGGCAGGCAAGCAGGCTTTCAAGGGGGAGGGGGTGACAGGCAGGCAGGCAGGCCTTCAAGGGGGGACAGGCCTTCGGGGGGGGGTGCAGACATTCAAGGGGTGCAGGCCTTCAAGGGGGGCAGGCAGGCCTTCAGGGGGGTGCAGACCTTCGGGGGGGGGTGTAGGCCTTTGGGGGGGTGCAGACCTTCAAGGGGGTGCAGGCCTTCAAGGGGGGAAAGGCAGGCAGGCCTTCAAGGGGGGGACAGGCCTACAAGGGGGGGGACAGGCCTACAAGGGGGGGGACAGGCCTTCAAGGGGGGGGTGCAGGCCTTCAAGGGGGGGTGCAGGCCTTCAAGGGGGGTGCAGGCCTTCAAGGGGGAGACAGGCCTTCAAGGGGGGGAAAGGCAGGCAGGCAGGCCTTAAAGGGGGGACAGGCCTACAAGGGGGTGGGACAGGCCTTCAAGGGGGGGACAGGCCTTCGGGGGGGTGCAGACCTTCAAGGGGGGAAAGGCAGGCAGGCCTTCAAGGGGGGGGACAGGCCTACAAGGGGGGGGGGACAGGCCTACAAGGGGGGGGACAGGCCTACAAGGGGGGGGACAGGCCTTCAAGGGGGGTGCAGGCCTTCAAGGGGGGTGCAGGCCTTCAAGGGGGAGACAGGCCTTCAAGGGGGGGAAAGGCAGGCAGGCAGGCCTTAAAGGGGAGACAGGCCTACAAGGGGGTGGGACAGGCCTTCAAGGGGGGGACAGGCCTTCGGGGGGGTGCAGACCTTCAAGGGAGTGCAGGCCTTCGGGGGGGGGGGGGCAGTCCTTCAGGGGTGGGGTTTAGGCCTTCAGAGGGGGACAGACCTTCGGGTGGGAGGTAAAGTCCTTCGGGGGGTGCAGGTCTTCAGGGGTGGGGTGTAGCCCTTCGGAGGGGGGACAGACCTTCGGGGGAGGGGGGTCCTGGTGTAAAAGTACACAGAGGGAGAGAGGGAAGGGGGGGTTCAAAGATACATGCATATGCCAGACTTTGGGGGTTAGAAATAATGGGTCTAAAAACAGAGGAGTGGGAGAGAGATGGTGCATAATGGGATTTAGGGAGGGAAGGAACAGAAAGGGAGAGAACTTGGAAACAGGGGATGGTGTGGAGGGGGGATAGAGATACTGGATAGGAGGATAGTTGGGAACAGAAAGGGAGAGATGGTGGATCCTGGGGTGGTGGGGAGTTGAGAAAAGGTGAATCTGTGGATGGAGACAAAAAAAAGGAAAGATGCCAGATCTCCGGGAGAGGGAAGGGAAACGGAAGGGGAGAACAGAGATGGCAGACGGATGGTTAGCACGGAGAAAGGAGACCCTGGCAAGCAAGACAACAAGAGCCTGGGACCAACAAGATTTGAATATTGATCAGAGAACAAAAGGTAGAAAAAATAATTTTATTTTCTGTTTTGTGATTACAATATGTTAGATTTGAAAAGTGTACATGAGACAGCTTGAAATGGGAACTTTTCTATTTTTGTGAATGGCAAGGCTGAGTTCAGTTAAAATATATGCTTTATAAGAAAATATAATAATGTGTTTTATAAAGTTTATAAGCATTGCTGGCATACTCGGTGAGGTGTTCCTAGTGTTGGTGGTGGTGGTAGCATGTCAGTGTGTTGAGAGGAAGAGGTAGTCTGGGAAATTCTGCTGAGCAAACTCTGGGCCCATTTCCACCCCCAGTTAGTCCACTCCACTCAACTGGTTCACACACTGAGTGGGTCTTTGGGTGTTATTTCTGGGTAGTTGTTTTAGAATCTCTTCCAGTGGTTTGTCAGTATCTCCTTCTGGTCCAAGGAAGGAAACTTTGTCAACCTTAGCATTGACCTTCAGAATATGTTTGTAACAGCGCTGCTTGTGTGGCATTAGGCTATGTAGTGATCGAAAGAAAAAAACAGACCTTTGCACATTTTTGCACTATATGGTGGGTGTATGAGGAGATTCATTTCCTGCACAGTTAAGTCCATTTTTTCTACTGAATAATAGTATAGGTACAATGAAAGTAAATAGCAAAAATGTTTGAGTAGATAATTAAGGAAATCTTTTTCATATTGCTTGCTTATGGACTGGGAAAAAAGACTGTTCAAGCAAATGTCTCCAGAACTGCTTTAATGGAAAAATGTGATTTTTTTTTTTTTAAGTACTTTGTGAAATTTATTGTTGTTGTGAAATTTATTGTTATACTTTGTTTAAACTTAAAAAGCGGTGTCATTAACAGTGAATCTAATCGAAAAATCGATTCAACAGGGTGAATCGGATCGAATGAAATATTTTTCTCTGAATCGGGCAGCACTATTGGCTACCATGAGAATGGGCTACTGGGCATGATGGACCATTGGTGTGACCCAGTTAGGCTATTCTTATGTTATGTTCTCATCTGTAGGGGCCTTTGTTTTCACTTCTTATTTTAATGTATTTTTTTCCTGGGAACTTATCAGTGTTTTTTTATAATGGGAACAAAAATGGAAGAGAATTAATGTGTGTGGAATGGGGGGGGGTAACTAATTTCTTCAGCTAAATAATTCAATCCACTTCAAACAGACATAGGAGAACTCACGCACCATTCACACACCCTCCAACCAAAAACGTCAAAAGAAAAAAACTGTTCGACAACCTCCTAGCCATTCGAGCTGCAACACTTGACCCCCAACTCTACAACCTATTGACCTCGACCACAAACTACAAAACCTTAAAAAAAGAAATAAAAACCCTTCTATTAAAAAAACACATAAAACCAAACTAACATAATCAGAACTGTCCCAAGCATCACCTGCAACTACTCCATATGTACTTCTGATGTCATGACAATTCAGACATAATTTATGTTATGTTATGTTTGGAATAATGGTTACATAAATGAGGTTCAATAAAAGAAAATTTTCTGTGGGAGCATTTGTTGGAACTTCTGTTATCCTGATTTCTTCTATCTGTGGGCTTTCTTTAGCTAACCTACTTATCTGGGGCTTTCCACTTCTGCAGCTGCCCTTTTCACGGTCCACTTTGCGCTTGCACTCTCTGGGGAGGGGGGGTTGGGTCTGGGCTTGGTGGGGTAGGTGTGTCTGGTAGTTTTGTCTGGGTGGTGGCTGGGTGTTTCTTGGGTGCTTGTTGTGCGGATTGGTGTGTCTGGTGAGCGGTCTGGGTGTTGTTGCTTGTGGGGGTTTTTTTCATTATAAAATATGGCTGAGGGTCTAGTCCGGCTTATTATTCTTGTGGGTTCTGGGGTGGGATTTGTTTGCTTGCCCCAAGTTTTGGCCTTTTGTTGTGTATTGCTATGCCTCTCATTGGCAATTTTCTCTTGGGAGAGGCTTGTTCATGCTTGTTGTTGCTGTTACTCTCATTCTGTGTTCTTTTTGATAATGTATAAGTTTCTGTACAGACCATGGTTGCTTGTCTGGACCTTTTGCCATTCTCAATAAAAATACTTTGGAAAAAAAAAAAAAAAAAAGAAAATTTTCACTGCCTGTTTCTATTCTGACCATTTATTCCATTTCATGGTTATTGCAAAAAAAAAAAAAAAAAAAATTTTACATGAGGGGGGGGGGGGGGGGGGGGGGGTGTCAAAAAATGATGGGCCCCGGGTGCCACATACCCTAGGTACGCCACTGACCAAGTGCACGATTTTATTAATCCAAAAAGTGTCAGTCACCCCCATAAAAATGCAGGATAGTTGACCCACTAGCAGTAAGTAAATCATTGCCTGGTGTTTCTTATAACTTTTGAGTTGCTGAGTCAATATCAGCTCTCAGCACTGCAGTCAGGTCATCTTGCTTTGTGAACTGGGAATAATTACAAGTCACAGAGTCATAAATTCCTCAAACACACCTGACACCGGGAAGCCAGAGGCTCGTAAAATAGATGACCTTTCATTTATAAGGAGGTTAAAAGGTTCCGTTTCATATTTTTATAGCTCTATAAAAGAGCTGAGCAAGCCAAGGCCTACCCCAGTCTGGTGAAGGATCTGCCTGACACAATTTTAAGAGCCTTTCGTTGTGTGGAAGAGTTAATGAATTAAGCTTAGAAGGGGAGGGGGGGGATCTTACCTCAACCAAATTGGGAAGCGGGCGGGGGCAAGACTCTACTAATGAGACTGTCACTTTCCATCTCCTGTCCAGTGAGAGTGAGAGAGAACAGCAAAGAGAGGGCAAGACATTCATGGCTATGAGGACAGAAGAGACCACTCGACTTCTCAAGCCCAGGGGACAAGAAGAAGATGCAGGAAGAAGACAGAAAGAGAAGGGCCAGAGATCAAATGAGAGGGAGGAAAGGAGAAACCAAAAGATTTAGGGGGCTTTTTACTGAGGCGTGCTAAATCGCCTACTGCACCTTAGTAAAAGGACTACTCAATACAGTAATATACAGAGAAGGGGCCAATTTTTAGACACCTTTCATCATTCCTTGTCTGCAACTCTCATAGATTATTGTCAAATGACTTCTTACCCTGTTCTCTCCTCACCCTATATGTCTCTTCCCCTCCCCCATCCCATTTAAAGGTAAACTCAGGTATTTATATTTATTTTGTTAGATTTTACTACTCTACCCATATTACTTCATTCTGCTTCTGAGTTCCTTTTTAGGGTTGCCAGATTTTCCAATTGGAAAATCCGGATCCCCCTAGATCTGCTCAGATTTGCCCAGTTCCACCCATCCCCGCCCAATAACGCCCCCAGTCCCGCCCTAGCCCCTTCCCCGCTTCCTGCTCTTGGACAGGGAGGAAGTCCACACATGAGCGGATGCCACACGATGATGTTGCATGCATGCGTGTGAATAACGTCATTACGTGGCATAAGAACATAAGAATTGCCGCTGCTGGGTCAGACCAGTGGTCCATCATGCCCAACAGTCCACTCACTTGGCGGCCCTTTGGTCAAAGACCAGTGTCCTAACTGAGACTAGCCCTACCTGTGTATGTTCTGGTTCAGCAGGAACTTGTCTAACTTTGTCTTGAATCCCTGTAGGGTATTTCCCCTTAAAACAGCCTCTGGAAGAGAGTTCCAGCTTTCTACCACTCTCTGGGTGAAGAAGAACTTCCTTACGTTTGTACGGAATCTATCCCCTTTCAACTTTAGAGAGTGCCCTCTCGTTCTCCCTACCTTGGAGAGGGTGAATAACCTGTCTTTATCTACTAAGTCTATCTCCTTCAGTACCTTGAATGTTTCGATCATGTCCCCTCTCAATCTCGTTCAAGGGAGAAGAGGCCCAGTTTCTCCAATCTTTTGCTGTACGACAACTCTCCAGTCCCTTAACCATTTTAGTCACTCTTCTCTGGACCCTTTCGAGTAGCACTGTGTCTTTCTTCATGCACTGCGACCAGTGCTGGATGTAGTATTCCAGGTGGGGTCGCACCATGGCCCGGTACAGCGGCATGATAACCTTCTCCAATCTTTTCATGATCCCCCTTCTTAATCATTCCAAGCATTCTGTTTGCCCTTTTCGCTGCCGCCGCACATTGCACAAATGGCTTCATCGACTTGTCAACCAGTACTCCCAAGTCTCTTTCCTGGAGGGGGTCTCTGAGTACTGCACCGGACATCCTGTATTTGTGTACAAGATTTTTGTTACTGACATGCATCACCTTACACTTATCCACGTTAAACTTCATTTGCCATGTCGCGGCCCATTTCTCGAGCGTGTTTATGTCCTGTTGCAGATCATCGCAATCCTCCTACGTCTTCACTACTCTGAATAACTTCATATCGTCCGCACATTTAGTCACCTCGCTTATCGTTCCAATTTCCAGATCGTGTGTTGAAGAGCACAGGCCCAAACAAAAGGAGGTCATGTCTGGGGAAATCCGGATGGCTAGTAACCCTTTTCCTTCTTAACAATGTTTTAAGTTTTTCTGGGGGTCTTCTTCCATCTTTCCTCTCTTCTTCAACAAATCTGGTAACCCTACACAAGGTAAAAATACGAGCATTTCCAAATAATAGGTTACTGGAAGACAAAGGTTTTTGCTGACATTGGCCTTGTTAAAATCACCAGAGGCATTCAGAGGCTTGAGGCTGAATTGCACTCTCAGCTGACCAAGGGCCCCTTTCACAAAGCCGCAGTAGTGAGTCCCGGCGTGGCAAATGCGACATAGCCCATAGGAGTTGAATGGTCTGTGTCACATTTGCTGTGTGGGAATCACTAGCATGGCTTTCTAGAAGAGGCCCCAAGTTTTATGCTTTGAGTAGGGATCTCATTTCTGTAATCTTTGAAACAGCAGATTATCAGTGCTGCCGTCATTACCAAATGCAAAAGAGGAAATCATCCAAACTGCAGACCAAATGCAGAAGAAGAAGAAAATGAACAGCAGGAAGAGGAAGGCTCATAATAATTTTTATTGCTAAAATTCAGAGAGTGTTCCCAGCTGTATCTGTATTCAGACTTCCAAAACAAATTGTACACAATGCTTACAGAGACAGGTAAACCAGGCAGCCACTCAAAGCACCAAGCTTCAGTGTCACCAACAGATAAGGCTACAATATGGCTCCAGGAAAAAGAGAGCAGACTGAGACATCAGTTTTAGTTCCGTTGCTTTCAATGGAAGTAAAACCCGGACGTCTCATTCCGTCCTCCTTCCGTCCGTTGCTTTCAATGGAAGTAAAACCCGGACGTCTCATTCCGTCCTCCTTCCGTCCGTTGCTTTCAATGGAAGTAAAACCCGGACGTCTCATTCCGTCCTCCTTCCGTCCGTTGCTTTCAATGGAAGTAAAACGCGGATGTCTCATTCCGTCCTCCTTATGTCCGTTGCTTTGAATGGAAGTAAAACCCGGACGTCTCATTCCGTCCTCCTTATGTCCGTTGCTTTCAATGGAAGTAAAACCCGGACGTCTCATTCCGTCCTCCTTATGTCCGTTGCTTTGAATGGAAGTAAAACCCGGACGTCTCATTCCGTCCTCCTTTTTCTGGAGCCATATGGTCCCCCTGCCAACAGAGAGGCGCAGCTCCCTTCAGCTGCCAGTGCCCCTCTCTCCTGCAGCTTGCATTTTTTACACAGCAGCTGTTTGAAACACATAGTACTCTGTAGATAGAGAACAGCACGTGAATCAAACAGTTGATCATTGAACCACATGGCTATACCCATGAGAGTAAAGACATTATAACAAAGGAAAAACCAAGGAAAGCTCTGTGTGTATTACTGTAAATTGCTTGGTATAATAAGCAGTATTTAAATGATAAATAAATGATAATGTTGGAAGATGGGGAGAGCCGGTTTTGGGTATATATATTACATGCTGGGAGAGCTCTCACTAAGCAATCACAACTAAGTAGCGGAGCCCCTGCCTGAGTGTTAGTGCAGAGAAAGACCTTATTAAGAACAATACATAAGCATCACAATACTAGGTCCATCAAGCCCAGCATCCTGTTTCCAACAGTGGCCAAAAAGGAAAACAGATTTTATGCTGCATATCCTAGGAACAAATAGTGCATTTTCCCAAATCCATCTTAAGAATGGCTTATGGACTTTTCATTTAGGAATTCGTCCAAACGGTTTTATTTTTTTTTTAACCCTGCTAAGCTAACTGCTTTTCCTATATTTCTCTGGCAACGAATTCCAGAGTAGAGAATGACACAGGGACAAATTTGTCCCTGTTCCCACAGGATCTATCTCCGTGTCTGCCCCCGCGAGTTCTGTCCCTGTCCCATCCCTGCAAGTTCTTTCCTCATCTGCACAAGCCTTGGACACTTATGATTATAAAGTGTTTGAGGCTTGTACAGATGAGGACAGAGCTTGCAGGGATGGGACAAGGACAGGGACAGAAGTCACGGGGATGGAGATAGATCCTGGGTGATGGGGGGGAGGACACAAATTTGTCCCTGTGTCATTCTCTATTCCAAAGTTTAATTACATGATGAATGAAGAAATATTTTCTCCAGTTTGTTTTAAATGTACTACTTAGTAGTTTCATTGCACACCTCCTAGTCCTTGTACTTTTGGAAAGACTAAACAAGCAATTTACATCTGCAGATTTGCAATTGCTGCTTTTATAATTGTATTTTAAGCTTTATAATCTTTTTTTCTATTTTAATTAGAATTTACTTTGTAATTTATAGTTTTTTTGTATTTTTACTTTCCTATTGATTATGGAGTTCTTTTCTTTTATATTTAGTACTATGCAGACCACTATGATGAAGCATCGAATATCAAATTATAAATACTAATAAACATAAGCATACCCTTTCCACTCGGTATTTTATAGACCTGTATCATATCTCCTCTCAGCCTCTCATCTGCGCCTGAAGGACCTAGCCTTTATAGCCTTTCCTCATAGGGAAATTGTTCCATCCCCCTGATCATTGTCGTGGCCTTTCTCTGTATCTTTTCTGATTCCACTATATCTTTTTTGAAATGCGGTGAACAGACCTGCACACAGTGTTTTATTCAGTGTTAGTACAATGTACACTGCAGGGAAATTTCTCAGCAGCCTTAGTGCAGTGTGCACTGCAGAGAAAGATCTCATTCAGTGTTAGTGGAGTGTGCACTGCAGGGAAATTTGTCATTCGGCAGCATTTTGCAAAGATTTCGCACTGCTGCTTTTTCATCCACAGTAAAAGAATCCTGTACTAAACATCGCACTGACCCTGCACCGGCAGCAAGACTTTCTTATACAAGACGAGTCTCCTCATACTGCCCCTATTAGCCTAAATCAAAATCACACTCGTTACTGTTGGAGCTAAGAGTCTAATGCAGACTTATTGCAGCAAGTCCAGAGATGCTAAAGAAGCCATTTGCAAAGCGGTGAATTTGCCAATTCCTCAGCAACCAAGGCCATTAGAGAACGCCGGGCATAATATTAGCCTTTTTTAAAACCTGCCTTCATCAAAACTTGACAGGTGCTAGGCCGCAGACGTAAATTAGAGGTCAATAACTGTTTTAGCCCTGACGGCAGTACTAGCTCAGATGCGTGGCCGTCATGTCAAGGTTTAAGATGTGGCTGGAAATATTTGCACTGAGCCACTGTATTGCCAGCGTAATGCTAACCCTGATTTTCTGCCTACCTTCTCTCCCCACCCCAGTCCAGGTTATTGTGTCTCTACAGAGAGCATGCAGGAGGGGATTCTGGGGAAAATATGGGGGTGGGGTGGGGGGGGGGGGCTCAGGATATTAGCCCAAATGTAAGGATGACGAGGGCCCTCTGTTTCCAGAAGGCTTGTTGCAGTGACATATTGAAAGGGCCGAAGGACCCCTTAACTTAACAACAATGGCTCCAACAGAAGTCCCAGGATGAACACAGGAAAAGACAAAAAAGGCCGATACCTAGTAAAAGTAAAAATTAAAAGTGTCTTTACTGAGAAATCAATCAAAAATGTAACCAGTGTTCAAAATGAAACATGAGCCGTGTTTTGGTATAGTGTTTAAAGCTACAGCCTCAGCACCCTGAGGTTGTGGGTTCAAACTCACACTGCTCCTTGTGACCCTGGACAAGTCACTTAACCCCCCATTGTCCCAGGTACATTAGATAAATTATGAGCCCACCAGGACAGACAGGGGAAAATGCTTGAGTAACTGAGTACATTCATGTAAACCATTCTGAGCTCCTCTGGGAGAATGGTATAGAAAACTGAATGAATATGCCTTCCTCAGGAGTCTCTTTGACTTGAGAAATGGAATTGGAGTTTATTCCTTTGTTCACCAGATACGCATTTGCCAGTAAGAAAAACATCCATAGGCTCCTCTGGGGAAGCTTCTATCTCTTGTTGGTTCATTGGTATGATCTTAAGGAAGCCAAACAGAAAAGGTGATGATGGATGGATGCTTGGGAGTAGAGAATGACCCCGCGGAAGCTCATTTTCCTGTCCCATCCCGTCAAGTTCACCGGTGCTCTGAGCCTAACCACCCTTTCAGGAATCTGGTTATGTCTGGATGCGACACCGTACCCACTATACCACTGATTTGTAAGCATAATTTGTTCTGGAAGAATGTTTGTAATCCAAATCACTTGTATATCGAAGCGAATTTCCTCATAGGAAATAATGGAAACTCAGACGATTCGTTCCACAACCCAAAAACTTTAATACAAAATACTGTACTGTATAAAGTAAAAATGTGTACAGTAAAACAAATAACGTGCACTTTACTTTTGAATAGAATCGTGGCCGGAGATGAGAGAGAGGAGAGGATGAGGGTTATTGTGTAGGACGACGTTCACTATAACTAAGAGAATCATTGCTCACTGGAATCTGTTTCTTTCTTTCAATATGTGCACTTGTACAGCGTGCTTGAACTGCGTGAATTGGGCGTGATGCTTTTATTACGTTCGGCCGTGCTCAGCGTGAGATGTGCGTATGTCGTGTTCGCTTGAACTGCAGGTGCTTGCATTACGTTCAGCCGCTCCTCTCAGCGACGCAGGTATATTGTACGCACTTGACATGACGTACGCATACGTGCTCGTTTATCTAGTTAAAATTTAATCAAATGTTTAGCTCGTCTTGCAAAACACTCACACACTACGTTACTCGCTATCCAAGGTTTGACTGCAACGTACATCGCAGGCAGCAGCTGTGGAGCATTATTGACTGCTGTTCCTTTCCACTTCGACACATCTGTTGTCCTGATTATTCAGTGTATGCATATTTAAGACTCGAAGACTGAGCGTCAACACAAACATTGTCTCGTTATACGTTCAGATTCCTGAGGGAGGCCCGTTTGGGGCCGAAACATAATCACGTCAAGTCCTTTTAATTACTAAATGAGATTGAACACCAATCGGTCACCGTTGTTGTTTTTCTTCTGCTAGATGCCCTCCAATACGCATTCAGCCACTACACATGCCCCATGCCCACTCGCGTTACCCACCCACTCACACATCCCCTGCTGCCCCACTAAGACGCACTTTACCATGGCTGTTTCAGCCAAATCCCCTCCACAGACATGCTGGGCCTATGAATGGAGGAAATTAAAGCACTTACTAACCTGCACAATCTTAGGAGAGCACTTTTCGACATATTAGTTCATTAAAAAAAGAAAAAAAATGGTCAAGTTGCTTGGTGGGAAGAAATGCAAAAGAGGCAACATATTTTTTAAATAAACTAGCATCGAGCATTCTGCTGTTCTCCAGCAGGTACACCAAGAACCCAATCCGCCTGCTGGCAGTTGATTCCCAGAAAGATTATAATGATAATCAAATCTATTCTTATTCTGGAGTCTGTTAACAAAAAAAAAGAAAGAAAATACTGTCCCAAACTCCATATGGCCATCTTATCTTTCTTTTCTGTCACTCTTGCTTTTTTTTTTTCCATATCTTTATTAATTTCTAACAATACAGAATGCATCCTGATTGGCTGCCAGATGGCGGTAGGACGCCTACTGGCCGCCTAGAATCAGAATGCCTTTATGTAGAATCAGCCTCTAAGTATATAGCCGTTGATGGAGACCACTCCAACTTTGTTGGCTGGGCTAAGAATTATTCAGCGGCCCCTCATACTCCATAAATGTATGTAGGCAAATGGGTTTAAATTTAGGCAAGTGTCATAGAAGAGAGTGATGGTGCCGAGTCGGTCTTAGAATATTCAGTGGCACTGTCAGGATCGTGCCTCTAACTATTTGTAGTTACGAGTCTTCTCTGCATAGCAGCTGCCGCTCTACAAGGGAGTGTTTTTGAATATCTGGTCCTAACTTTTTAGGTTGACATATGAGGATATTTCACTTCTGGGCAAAACGTCAGTCTTTCCCTCTTGCTTGGTTTTAATGTGGTTACCACTGGAGCAGGGGGTTCTCAACCCAGTCTTCAAGACATATCAAGCCAGTCAGGTTTTCAGGATAGCCACAACAAATATGCATAAGATAAATTTGCATGCATTACCTCCACTGCATGCAAATTTATCTCGTGCATATTTATTGAGGCTATCCTGAAAACCTGACCGGCTGTGTGTGTTCTGAAGACTGGAATGCGAACCACTGCACTAATGCCATGCCATCTGTAACAAGCCAGTTCGATCCTGGTTTTGCCCCCATTGCATTTTGGGACTTGTTCGTAAAGAAATTGGTTCCCTTGGATAATCAGTTTGGGTTGACATGTCATTCATTTTTCTATGGCGGTTAAGATCTGGATTTAATTCAAGACTGGTTTAGGTTTATATGAACATTCGTACTGGGCAAAGATAGCGCAAACCTTGAAATTCAAGTGAGAATCTGCCCCCAGACTGGATCACCGAGATCCAAACCAAGGGGAAGAGTCAAGTCAAGCTGCAATGGTCTGGATTTTTTTTCAGAAAGATCTGTGACTTTTCTGTGTCACTGTAGTTATTCAGGCCCTTCTCCCTCTGGTCTTGATGCTCACCTGTGTGAATGACCCTATATTCGAGCACGTCACGCCCCTTCTGATTAAAGCACACTGGCTACCCATTGAACATCCATATTACTTACAAAATCATGTTGCTGACATTCAAAACTAAGAAAGCAGAACAACTGGAATTTATTAACCGACTCTTGATTTCTCATGCCCCTCAGCGCACTCTTCAACCTTCCAATCCTTGCCTTAAGACACATTAATACTATGAGAAACAATATCTTTTCCATCAATGCCCCCTCGCTCTGGAACTCAGCCCAGAACTATCTAAGAAAGAAAACCTCAATTGATAAGTTTAAGTCCAGTCTAAAAACTTTTATTTTGAAAGATGCCTTTGAGGTTTGACCATCCTTTTAAGGATGTTTTAACCCAATGTTAGCTCAGCCTTTTTTGGCTGACCCCTCGTCCCCTTGCCCTTTTGTTTTTCCCCTTTTTTTCTTCTTTCCTATCGAAACTATTGTAGTTCCTTCCCTTTTCCCTTCGTGCCATTTTGTCTTAGTCCTGTAAGTCTGTTATTTTGTGTTGATGTTTCTTTGCATTATTTTGATGTTGGTTGTTCACTTGTTTTATTTTATCTTTTGTAAAACCGCTTTGAGTTTTGATAAGGCAGGATGACAAATTTTAATAAACTTGATACTTGAAACTCATTCCTTTAGCAAAATACCTCAAAATAATTTAATTGCCAAAGCTCAACTATATCAACTTGGTGCATTCATCTTGCAAATATTTTATAAGATGTAAGAAATGGAGCCCTTTATCCTGGAGAATTTTAGCCGTACATGGTGATGTAAGTAATATGATTCGTAGTTTTGGTATATGTATGGCGCAAGAACCACCTGTCGCTAAATCTGTACTTTGTTTATTCATTCAATCTGTAACATTTCTAATCATTGTAAACCGCATAGAACTTCACGATCCTGCGGTATATAAACTGTCATTATTATTATTATTATTATTATGTGGCTGTAGTGGATTCATGTGAGAGTGAGAGAATCTTTTAATGGAAGTGCTTACTAATTTGGTTATTGTAACTGTGTTTAAAGTAATGAACAGTGCTCCTCCTGAGGAAGCCAGTCGGCAAAACCCAGATCTGAGTTGAGAGGAATAATGTTAATGTATGATTGTGGATTATTACATTACATTAGTTTCTTTTATTCCGCCAATACCTTGCGATTCTAAGTGGATTACAAAAGGATGAGATTCTGGCCATATCCAGAAGATTACAGGGAAAATGTTGGTTGGAATATTTATAGTCTGTCAATGGGGTGAGGTTATTGGTTGTATCAGGAGTTTGTCTTGATATATTTCTTGAATAACCTGGGTTTTATTTCCCTCCTGAAGGTTTTGTAGTTTGGTGCTGAGATTAGTAAATTGGAGAGGTGGCTGTCTAGTTTCGCTGCTTGCATGGCGAGTGGTCTGTCTTGCATTTTTTTTACGCTGAATTATTACTTGGGGAAGATGAATAAATCGTCAATGAGAATTTCTGGATGCACATTAATATAAGGACTATTCATCGCACCCACCAACCGTAAGATAAGTGATTTGATTTTCATGGTGGTGGTGAGGAACATTTGAAAAGTGCGGTGATGCATGTCGGTAACAAAAATCTTGTACACGAATACAGGTTGTCTGGTGCAGTACTCGGAGAGACCCCCCAGGAAAAAGACTTGTTGACAAGTCGATGAAGCCATCCGCGCAATGTGCGGCGGCGGCGAAAAGGGCAAACAGAATGCTTGGAATGATTAAGAAGGGGATCACGAACAGATCGGAGAAGGTTATCATGCCGTTGTACCGGGCCATGGTGCGATCCCCCACCTGGAATACTGCATCCAGCACTGGTCACCGTACTTGAAGAAGGACACGGTACTATTCAAAAGGGTCCAGAGAAGAGTGACTAAAATGGTTAAGGGGCTGGAGGAGTTGCCGTACAGTGAGAAATTAGAGAAACTAGGCCTCTTCTCCCTTGAAAAGAGGAGACTGAGAGGGGACATGTATGTTTGTTTTTACTGACATATGTTTTTACTGACATATCCCCCATAATGATATGTTCTGTTTTTAATCAATTGTTTTTGTCATTATATGCTGATAATGAATTTTATTGTACACCGCTTTGAATTTCAGATTAAGCGGTATAACAAATTTTTAACAAACCTTGAAACCTTGACATGATTGAAACGTTCAAGATAATGAAAGGAATAGACTTAGTAGATAAAGACAGGTTGTTCACCCTCTCCAAGGTAGGGAGAACGAGAGGGCACTCTCTAAAGTTAAAAGGGGATAGATTCCGTACAAACATAAGGAAGTTCTTCTTTACCCAGAGAGTGGTAGAAAACTGGAACGCTTTTCCGGAGTCTGTTATAGGGGAAAACACCCTCTAGGGATTCAAAACAAAGTTAGACAAGTTCCTGCTAGACCAGAACGTATGCAGGTAAGGATAAGAACATAAGAATTGATGCTGCTGGGTCAGACCAGTGGTCCACTAACGCAGCGGCCCCAGGTCAAAGACCAGTGCTCTAAATAAGTCCAGCCTCACCTGCGTATATTCCAGTTTAGCAGGAACTTGTCCAACTTTGTCTTGAATCCCTGGAGGGTATTTTCCCCTTATAACAGATTCAGTTAGGACTCCAGTCCTTTACCTAAGGGCCGCCACGGGGGCGGACTGCTGGGCACGATGGACCACTGGTCTGATCCAGCAGCAGCAATTCTTATGTTCTTTTGTTTTATCACATGTAAGAGGTTTTAGGTTCTGAGCATTTCTTTTTCACTATATGTAATATCACATGAAGAAAAGATATTTAATTCTAAAAATGAAAATGATAAAGCAACAGTCCTGAGAAGGATATTTATGAAATATTTTTTTATTGTTTTATTCTGTAGTCCTTGCTTCCTGTTCCCTTCACATCAGATTTCCTCTCCTCCCCCCCTCCCCCCCCCATATACACACTGCAGAGTCCTCGTTTGCAAGCTTGGCAAATGAAACATTCCTTCGACTGGGAGAAGTTTGAGAAGTCGACCAAGTTGGAAGGCTTCCTGTGGGTGGACAGCATCAAAATACAAAATTACTTGTTTCTTTCTCTGTAATTTGGCAGTTTACAGTTTGGCAAGGCAGCTCGTATCTTTCTTTGGCAATAAGTCAGCAAAACTTCGGAGCATCTTGTGAGAGATTCTGGATCCTGCCAGAGCTTCCTAATGGTGCTGCGGTAATACCAATAGAGATTCTGAAGTTTGGGATGTAGTTATCAGTGTGGGCTACCATTATTTCATTTGGGCTATTTTATGCAGAAAGACCTACGGTAGTTACTAATAACTTGGGTAAACAGCAAAATAATCCTATTTAACAGTCCGGGTTTTGGAAGTCCCCAACCTCAGGGTCACATCTGGAGGGTGTCTGCGCATGCACAGATATTGACACGATGATACCATGTACATGCGTGTGACATCATTGCATCAATGTTCACGCATGCACAGACGCCCTCCTGACGCGGTCCCAATCTCAGGGAGGTTTGTGTAGGAGTGGGGTGGGGGACGGAACGGGGCACAACTGGGGGTGGTACAGGGCAGGGTCAGATGTCCTCTTTTTTAATAGAGGAAATCTGACAACCCTATCCCTAGCGAGCTCATAATAAATGCTTTTTTTTGTACCCGGGGTAATGGAGTGTTAGATGACTTGCCCAGGGTCACAAGGAGCTGTGGTGGGAACTGAACCCAGTTTCCCAGGATCTCAATCCACTGCACTAACCGTTAGACTACTCCTCAACTCCTCAAGGAGGAAGACTTAGGGGCAAAGTTAGGAAATTCTTCTTCACGGTGGTAGATGCCTGGAATGCCCTCCCGAGGGAAGTGGTGGAGAGGAAAACGGTGAAGGAATTCAAAAAAGCGTGGGATAAAAATAGAGGATCTTTAATTAGAAAACGAAGGATGTAAATTAAAGAACTAAGGCCGGAATTGGACAGACCTGCACGGTCTGTATCTCATATGGTGATTTGGTGTAGGATGGGCTGGGGAGGGCATCAATGGGAACTCCACAACTTAGTGGACAGACTTTATGGTAGATATCCTGCAAACAGGATGGGTGGATAGGCTGGAGAGAGTTTGGATGGCAACTTCAGCAGTTGGAACCTAGGACAATACCAGGTGGACTTTAGTCTATGGCCCAGAAATATCAAAGAAGAAACAAGTTAATCTAATCATATATTTTTTAAATGGGTATAACTAAAGGTCAGACTGGATGGACCGTTCAGGTCTTTATCTGCTGTCATTTACTATGTTACTAAATTTCCACTGCAAGGCAACAACTTTTTTTAAAAAAGAAGGAAAACAGAAAGAAAATTGTATTTCAAAAGTAAAGCACTGTAATGGAAAAGTGCATTGTACAACGTGTGACCTCCAGGGCTGACCTTTCTGCCATTAGCGAGGCCTGAGGTCTCTCTAGCTACCCCTCAGCATCTTTCAGTCCAGATTCTCCATCAACAGACAGCCCTGCCACTGACATCAGAGTTCACATTTAATCGTCTCAAAAGCTCTTAATGAACATTAATTTGATTTGAGTGCTTTTTCGCTTGGCTTCCATCTGTACTCTCCTTTGACCTCACATGAGGTCCAGGAGGACAAGAGAGCGGGTCAAGTCTCTGTAACAACACTCTGGTTCAGTGCATCCTTTCATGTGGAGCAAGCTGCTGACAGAGCATAAACAGGGCATCTTGAATTGTTAATGGACATTTTCTACCCAATCACTTTAGGGACAGTTCTATAATTTGGTGCTTCAAGTTAGATGCCATGGGTTGAGCACCAATTTTACGTATTATGACATCTTGGTGCCAAGATTCTGATATAGAATAAGAACATAAAAACAGTCATACTGGGTCAAACCAATCTAGCCCAGTCTCCTGTGGCCAACAGGCCCCAAGTACCTGCAGAATCCCAAATAGTAGCAACATTCCAGAGCTGAGATTGTGATGTCATAATGCCTCATTCCACCAATGCCTAAGAGCCAACTACATCGCTGATGTCACAATGGCTCAATTGTCCTCCACTTGGCTCACATAAGAACATAACAATTGCTGTACTGGGATAGACCAAAGGCCCATCAAGCTTAGTATCCTGTTTCCAACAGTGGCCATCCCACAGAGTAGCAACTCTCCAAGCTTTTGTGGTATATAAATAAAGTTTTATGTTATGTTATATGGCTATTGATCCCAGGGCAAGCAGTGACTTCCTTGTCTTAATAGCAGACTATTGACTTTTCCTCCAGAAAATTTCCCATACCTTTCGTAAACCCAGCTACACTAACTGCTAATCTTAGGTTTGTATACCATATCATCTCCACGTTCGTAGAGCTCGGCGCGGTTTACAGTAGAAGAAATAGGAAGGAACTACAACAGAGGGTTAGAGGTAGAAGTGTGAAGAAAATTTAGAGGACTTGGGATGCCAAGATAAAAGAGTTTCCTTGATTCCTAATTTGGAGGGAGACTTACATTTTTGAGAAAAGCCAGGTTTTCAGATGCTTGCGGAAAACTTGGAGAGAGCTCAAGTTCCGAAGAGGGGAGATAAGGTTGTTCCAGAGCTCAGTGATTTTGAAGTGGAGGAGGTCCCTAGCTTTCCTTTGTGGGAAATGCCTTTTAGTGAGGGGAAGGATAGTTTTAATTTGTGGGAGGATCTGGTGGTATTAGGGTTTGAGGAGTTCCAAGAAAGAGGGATAAGGGAAGGGAGGATACCGTGTAGGATTTTGAAAGCTAAACAGGCGCATTTATAGTGGACCCTGGCGATTATCGGAAGCCAGTGGAGCTTGGCCAGGAGCGGGGAGACATGGTCAAATTTACATTTAGCGAAGATGAGCTTGTCCGCGGCATTCTGAATCCGTTGGAGTCTGTGGAGGTTTTTCTTAGTTAGGCTTAAGTAGATAGAGTTGCAATAGTCCAATCTGGAAAGGATGATGGATTGGACAAGGAGGGTAAAATGTTTTTGATGGAAGCAGGATCTAACTTTCCTCAGCATGTGAAGGTTGAAAAAGCATTTTTTTTTACCAAGGATTGGAGATGGTCATTAAAGGACAATGTGGAATCAATGATGACGCCCAAGACCTTGCTCGAGAACTCAAGCTGCAGAGGTGAGCCAGAGGGTAGTGGGATGGAGGAGGGTAGGTGAAAATGTTTTACATAAAATTAGTATAAACAATAATAAAGATTTTACATAAAATTATATTGCATAAATGTAAAGCATATTAGCTATTGTCGTTTATAGATCCCTGATGGAAGCTGAAACACATATGTGTCGGGTACTATTGAATTAATAAAGTTGGCAACACCATTGGTCATCTCTGCTGTGGTTTTCTGCAGACTCCTAACATTTAACACAGCACTGGGTGCCTGTAGTTAGGATTATTTTTCCCTACTTGTATCGATTTGTAGTTGTCCACAATTATTTTCAGCTGACATTTCCAGGTCCACTCCCCCAGTTTCACAGGGTCCTCTTTAGATCCTCACAATCCGCTAATGATAGAACAACTTTGAAAGCTTTTGAGTCTTAATCTTGCTAGAGGGGGGTGTAAAAATACATAGAAAGTGGCTTTCCTGCTCCTCCCAGTGCTCAAAAACATGCTTTCTGATCTGGAGAGAGAGGTTAAGCCTACCGTGAGGAGTGGACCAAACTTGATGTTGATGTGCAGTGCTAAACATACACCAGAAGCTTGACAGTGACAACACAGCAAAAGAGAGGTGTGTCAAGGGCCCAGAAGGAGATAAAAGGAGCAATGATAATAAAAGGAAAATATGGTCAAAACTGACTTTATCTTTCTGCATCAGTGATTTAAGAAAATGGAAATAGGATAGCAAGCTGCCTTAGGAAGTGGTGGTCAGTGTTTAAGTGTTCTTTTTCACAGATTAAGTGTTCAGTAGGTGGCACAGGGCAGCGAAGACTCAGCAGCTTGTTAATTGAAAAAAAAAGCACTTCACTGTGAAGAGCTGCTGACAGCACGCCTGGGTACGAGGGTGCAATATCTACTCTTAGCAAGGACAGGAAAGCCTTGCTGAATAATCCCCAGATCAAAAGCTTTAGAAAAACATCAACAGATTCCTAAAAAAAGGCTGGACGCCGTCTCTTCCTGTGAGTACTTAAATGCATTGGCGTTAGACCTGGGTGTGAGGGTGGGCTTTGTAACATTATGTCCTGTGTTTAATTGGGAGGACGTTGATGTTGTTGCTCACAACGGTGAACTAGAGGGGAAGGGAAGGGGGCACGCGAGGGGAGGAGTGGGAAGAGGCGGGGCGCAGAGTGTAGGAGGGTTGCTGGTGCCCCCACCAACATGGTGCATGGGGCAGACCTCACCCCCCCTCTTACTATGCCACTGAGTCCATATACCCAAAGGTGGGTGTGAGAATCCCTACTAGGCGCTATTCTATAAAGGGCACGGACCCCAGACCACCCTTTCTAGAGTCCAGCTGAGCACTGATTTCGTGGTGCCATTTACTGAATCCAGACCTATATTCCAATAGCATGCAAGCGCACTGGTGAATGCCATTTGTTTCAAACAGCCCATGTCTACCCCAGGTTAAGTTTATTAAGCCCTGACACAGGTTTAAAACCTGAGAGTGGAAAAGCAGTACCTATCCCCATGGGCCTTTGCTGTAATATCATCCAGATTTACAGATTAAAGAACCAAGGAGTCACGAAGACAACTCAACCAGCGGAAAATTATCAGGCAGAAAAACCTCGCTCCATTACAGCTTCTATCATTACTCAGTGCATTCGCCCCAGACACTGCAATAAATAACTGCCAGCTTTTCTCATGTCTCATTTGCAGAAGAGACGTAGTAACTTTCACTGGTGAAAAAACAGCCCTGACTGCATTCGAGAGGCTTAAATCATTCCAACCTCCTTGGAAGGCATTGCATGTGGAGAATAGGTGCCACTTTCGTAGAATGCATGCTATGACAGTCCAAGCTCAGTTCAGATCATGGGCTCCTTTCGACTAGCGCCCACAATCCCTCATTGTGAGGCATCTTTAGATTGTGAGCTCTTTCGAGCAGGGACTGTCTCCTCTGTGACTCTGTACAGCACTGCATACATCTGGCAGGGTTCTAGAAATAATCAGTAGTAGTAATCTGGTTGATAAACTGAGCTAATTGCCATAGTCTGGTAACCTGCTGGAATAAAGGTGTGAGGGGTAATGCTTGAGGAAGACTATTAAAAAAACATAGTGCCCCACCATCCAATGAAAAGTGACAACCCCTGCTGCAATATAGTTTAGTTAGGAGATTTGGGATGGAGGAATCCAATTCAATTAAAACCAGAGCTGATATTGGGCATTGTGAATATGCTATCACATATTCCCTCCCAAGTGCCAGGAGCGTGGATCCAGTGGTGTAGCAAGGGTGGGAGGTACCTGGGGCAGTGCTCCCTCCCACGTCCTCCTCTATGCTCCTTTCCTGTCCTCCACACCACACTCACACCCTCCCTTCCCTCTTTAAATCTTCACTAGTGCCACACTGGACAAATATGGGTTTAGTGGTAGGTTTGTATCAGCTATTAAGGCGCTCTATACTTCCCCTCAGGCGTTCTTTTTTGTTAATGATTACTCGTCTTCCTCCTTCAAGATCTTCCAAGGTACCAGGCAGGGATGTTCTTTATCTCCTTTGTTGTTTGTTTTATCTTTAGACCCCCTGCTTAGGGATATTCATGCCAATTCAGATATAGCGGTTTTAAATTAGCGGCGTTTGCAGATGACATCTTAGTCCACAAAGAATATGGTGATTTTGCTGGTTTTAGACTCAACTTAGCTAAATCAGAGGCCTTACTGTTGTCGTTAGACTTGAAGATCTTCTGGGGCTTTTCTTTTCTTTTGTGTTTGGCAAAGGATTCCTTTCGATATTTGGGTATCCAGTGTTACACCAGATGACTGAACAGTTGCAACGGTGGAAGATCTCCCCTTTTCTTTGCTCAAGAGAATAGCATTGATTCGCATGGTGATCTTTCCACACGGCTGTATATGCTACAGGTGCTGCCCCTGCAGCTTCTGAGGAGAGATCTTAAGGCATTTTGTTGGAATGGATGAAAACCACATCTTTGATATTCTCTTCTAGTAGGCACTTGGTCGCAGGGTGGATTAGGTATCCCTAATTTCAGCTTATATAATTGGGCATGTTTGTTGAGACATTTAAAGGATTGGATCTTACATGAACAACAATTTACTCCATTATCTCTAGAAGAGGCATATTATGCCCCATTTTTCTTACACGTTTTTTACATCAGTCGTTACATTTTTTCCTCATTGCTCTATAAGTCACTTCCCCAAGATGCATCCTCAAACTAGTCAATTAGGTGATAATTATTGGGGTTAATTGGAACGCATTGGCACTTAATTGGCAGCAATTTGAATTTCGTGCACATCTTCCCTAGTCACTATTCTAGAACGTTCACACCAAAATTTCATAGTGCACAACTGAAAAAGGGCGTGGTCTTGACAGGGGCATGGACAGATCAGGGGTGGTTTCAGAAATTAGGCGCAATGGTATAGAATACTCGTACATGGATTTACAGTTGGGGGGGAAGTATGGTGTAAGATCTCGTGCCCAAAGATTGGTCACTTAGACCTAGATTCTCTAAATGGTGCCGTTGTCGGCAGCCATCTTAAAAGTGGCCGCCGATTGCGTGTCAACCATGTGACAGCACCATTGAGCGAATTACGCCTCCGGCAAAGGTAGGTGCCAAACATGGAGGACAGAGTTTTCAAGGCCCACATTTCCGGTGCCTTCCTTTGACATGAATTGTGCCTAACGCTACAGTGGTATTAGGCAGTAAAAAGCGCCTACAGGGGCATGATTCTGGTGTCAGTAGGTGCCTTGAAAATCGTTTTAAAACATCTTTTAAATGGCGTTTTTCATTTAACCTAGGCACTACATTAAGGCACCGTTTATAGAATATGGGCCCTACTGCTAAGCAACTTTTATGGAATTGGGGCTTAACTTTGGGCACCATTTACTAAAGCTGGACCTTTTTCTCCCATTGCCTCAGCCACTTAAATTTTAAGCTTTTTAAGAACCGGTGAAATTTCACTTGAATGCTTACAGCCAATGCTCAGTGTAATAAAAGAAAATGGTCTATTTGCATCAGTTGATTTTCAACTTGAAAAAATTTGATCATGTAACTAGATTCTAGCAGAAGCTACATTGGCTCCCAGTTGAGGCAAGAATATTAATCAAGTTAGGTTGTACCTGTTGTTTGTACATTGTTTGGCCTTGTAGCTGATTATATTATTGATCACTTTAAATTTACTGACAGAAAACATTTTTCTCACCATTTTAAATTATTTACGTTTCCTAATGTAAAAGGTTCCATATACAAAAGATTTTTCCTTAGAATTTTATCTTTACAAGCTAGATCATGGGATAAACCCTTTTCTGTCCTGATAAACTCTAACTTCTATCTTTCCTTAAAAAAAATGCGAAAAACCTACTTATTTAACAAATTCTTCTGAATGTGATTATAATCCATTGTGCTTGTACAGTCTCTTCATTGATGTTAAATGCGTTAAACTGAGAGGTTACTGCGGTATATAAGTGAATGTTATATATATACTGTACAATATATTATATATATGTGTGTATAGTTATCCATTGCATAATTTTCTCTATCTACAGCTCTCACTGAACATTAGTTTTGAGAATGCCAGCTCATAACAGGACAACAGATTTCTTCCTTTAATTACCACTGCATTTAATTTAATTAGGTTGGCATTTCCAGTGTCTCTTTTATGGAAGCTTCCTCTCATGCACAGTTGCCATTCAGAAGTCAAATGGAGAGTTGCCATTTGCAAATTCCCACTGAGCTAATAGCCTAGTGGATCATGTCTGCCACCGATGCTGCATTAAATGGCATTCTGCCCATCGGTGGCACTGAGAGCAAAAAGTTTGTCAGCAAAACCCGTCAAGAGAAATAAAGAAAATCCATTTGAATTTCACTCCAGTGTCCTAGGCCATTGTCCTTTTTACAAAGTAATCACTTTCCAAGAGCATGAACCACTAAAGGATAACACAGTACTATTAGAGTTATAATTACTCTAAAAGTCACATATGTGGGATTAAGTGTGGGGAAAAGAGATGAAAAAGGAAAATGCAAACTGGAGTGGCCTAGTGGTTACAGCTGCTGTCTCAGCAGTCTGCAGTTGCAGGTTCAATCCCAACACTGCTCCTTGTGACCCTGGCAAAGTCATTTAACCCTCCCATTGCCCCAGGTACCGTGGTTAAAATTATGAGGTTACTAGGACAAATAGGGAAAATGTTTACAACAGTGGCGTTGTAAGGGGGGGACGGGGGAGGGTTCGCCCTGGGTGCTTCCTTGGTGGGGGCGTTGGCACCCATTCTCCTCTCTGCATGCGCCTTCAGTTTACCCCATCGTACCTCTAGCCTTCACTGGTGCAAACAACTCCATCCTGCTGCTCGCACCAGTGTTGGCTCTCCCATCTGATGTCACTTCCAGGTCCCACGCCTAGGAAGTGGCATCAAAGGGAGCGCCAATGTGGGCAGCAAGTCTGTGATGGTATTCATGCTGGGAAAGTTACATGTACATGGGGGGTGGGGTGGGGCACCACCGCCCCGGGTGCCTCTTACCCTTGCTACCCCACTGGCTTAGAGTACCTGATTTCTAGTCAGTGTGTTGTAAACTGCTAGTATATGGAATAAAAATAACCATATTTGATGGTTAACACTCAGGAACAGAGAGGCAGCACCATGCATGCAGAACAAAAAAGAAGACTCAAATTTTGAATCAATGTTGTTTATTTGATTCCTGTAAAACTCAAGTTAGACATTGTGGCACAGGAGACCAAACATGGCATTTTTCCATTTTATTTCCTTAGTTTTACGTTTTTCCTTAAAGTGTCTATGTGACATGAAGTCAAAGTTAAACGGTTGTCGAAGGCATTAGATAAAAAGCACAAGAAGCAAAAGAGGCTGAGGATGGGACAGAGAATGGATACCAGATATTTTGGCAGCTCTTGTATATTTTGTTAAAAGTTTTGAACACTTTTTCACATTTTAAAAAAAAAAAAATTCTTTATGTGAAATGAACTCTAGTGTTAGGGTACCATGCAACATTTGAGAATAACTGGACAGCGAGAAAATGCTTGCATTTGCTTAAAAAAAAGGCTGTAATTTGATGAGAGTTAGCCTGTCATTAGATGGAGCTTCTGGGATACCAGTGACCTACCCCCCCAGACCAGCTTCAAATGACCTTTACTGAATGCATGGCGTTCCTAATCAGACTTTTAGTTTATGCACATTTTGCCACCAGGATATATGGCAGGGATATGCCTAGGCCCTGCAGTGATGCAGTCTGCCAGTCTTCTGCTATTTATCTCCTGAGAAATTCTGGTGCCTGTACTGCTGATTTCCAACTGGGAAATGCAAAGCAATTAGGACTGAAATAGACTAGGAAAAGTAACAGTCAAACATTCATATCATCTAAGCACAGGTTTTCCATCTTGGGGGGGGGGGGGAAGACATTTTAATAGTATGTCTTCAGTGGCGGAGGGGGGGCATATGGTGGCAGGAGGGAGTGGGCATTCCTCCTGCCATTTTGGGGGGTTGGGGAGAGGGAGGGGGGCTTTTTTTTTCATTGGGTAGATATTTTGCATGTGTAATACATGCAAAATCTCTGTGCCATTAAAAATAAATGAAAAAAATCCCCTGGCAAAAGCCCCCGACAGCAGTGACAGGAGGCTGCTTCTCCTGTCACTACTGTCAGGGCTCTGCACCAACTCAATCACTCAATGAGCCGGTGAGTTTGCATGCAAATGATTTGTACCTCCGTGCAAATAATTTGCATGCAAACATGATAGTGAATCAATCACTGTTTGAAAATTGGGACCTGCAGAGCTGATTTCAGTGAACAGATGAGAGACTGCCAATCCAACATGCCTTTAGGATGTAAATTCAAAAACTAGAACTGGCCAAAAAGTCTCCCTCCTAGAACCAGGTAATTTGGCAGCTCCCTGGACCTGTGAACATACAAGATCCCATACGAAATCCAAACAAAAACAAAAAAGTGGAAACCAACAATGTTCAAAACCTTTTTATTTCTTCATAAAAAGCTAAAAAAATCCACTATTCACTTTTGTATTACACGGACCCAACCTGGGCCATGTTTCAGTGAAACACCTTCCTCAGGGGTCCAATAAAAGACGATGTGATAAAATAGCATTGTTAACCAAATTTGGAGAAGGGTAGGCGCTACAGCCTGGAACCTTGCTTAACCCTATCGTTATCTTTAATTGGACCCCTGAAGAAGGTGTTTCACTGAAACATGGCCTGTGTTATACAAAAGTGGATAGTGTTTTTAGCTTTTTCTGAAGAAATAAAAAGAAGGGTTTGAACATTGTTGGTTTCCACGTTTTTGTTTGGTTTGCAATTTTCTCTGTGGAAACTTGGGTCATTTTTTTTGTTTTTAGTTGTTCCCATACACTTAATCCAATATCCTGTTCTATCCTGTCTTATACAAAGTTTTGTAATAAGCAAAATAGTAACCAAAGATAGTAAGGCGGTTGTCTAAATATCCAGATTTCAAGGTATCTGTGGCCTTGGTGGACGGTAATTGGCCATATGGCTGTTTCTAGAAAGGTGACACATTACCAGCTTGGCTATAAGGTATCACCAGATGGTGCTTTCTTTTTCCTTTCCATTTATCACCTGGCCACCACAGATTAGCCTTCGTGATAGCACAAGGCTATGTTTACAAGATCACAAATTTGGCTACCTGGATTTTAATTAGGGAGAATTCTGTCTACCATTTCTTGAGCATTTTTAAACACAGTAAACAATCAAGCCTGGTTTCTTTCTTCCCAGGTCTGTTGTTAAGATTTCATTTGCCAATCAAATAGGTAATGAGGGAGCCATTCTATTGAAGTGTGCTGTCATTGACAATGTTATGTTTCATGTCAGGTATAAACCCATCCCATAGTCAGCATTTTACTTGGATTTTCTTTTAACTTGTCTAGCACATGCCTATCATATACAGAAATTTGCCTTAGCAAGCATGGAAGGGACATTTCACAGATGTCAAGCGATTCCTGGTCACCCTGCAGCAGACTGACCCCATGGCATGCTGGGAAATGAAGGCCTGTTTTTATTAAGGAAATTAAGGAGGTATGGATGCCTCTGTATAAGACTCTGGTGAGACCTCATTGTGTACAATTCTGGAGGCCGCACCTTCAAAAAGATATAAAAAGGATGGAGTCGATCCAGAGGAAGGCTACTAAAATGGTGAGAGGTCTTCATGATAAGGAGTATGAGGACAGACCTAAAGCTCTCAATCTGTATACTTTGGAGGAAAGGCGGAAGAGGGGAGATACGAGAGAGACGTTTAAATATCTATGTAATGTCTCTTTCATTTTCTTTGCCCTATATTGTTGAAAGGAAACTGCAATGAGAGGGCATAGGATGAAGTTAAGAGGTGAGAGGCTCCGGAGTAGTCTGAGGAAATACTTTTTTATGGAAAGGGTAGTGGATGCGTGGAACAGTTTCCTGGAAGAGATGGTGGAGCCAGAGACTGTGTCTGAATTCAAGAGGTCCTGGGATAGGCACGTGGGATCTCTCGGAGAGAGAAAGAGATAATGGTTACTGTGGATGGGCAGATTAGATGGACCATTTGGCCTTTACATGACATCATGTTTCTATCTCTCCCAAGATACAACTAGGGATGGATCAGCCTTTCTGATAAAAGGTGGAATCAGTCATTAACCACAGCTTGATGAAAACATGACTCAATAAAATGTCTTGTTCACCTTGTCAGCTGAATTGCATAATAAATTAGGAAGTACTAAATGAAAACATTTCTTCTGGTTCTTTCCTTATTGTGTAGGCAGGTGGACAGGCATTCATGATTACAGGCTGAATCAGAGGCAAGTCTCTGGCAACCGTGTTTCATAACATGGAGTTCTGGCTCTTCCCATCCCTCCCCCTCCTTACTTCAAGTCTCAATATGCTGGCAAACTCTAGGAAAGTTATGGAAGGTGTATCAGCAGTAGGTAGCTTCAGGCCAGTCTTGGTCCATGCAAAGAGACAAGAGAAATTCAGGCCTTGTGGGTAAAAATCCAGCTTTCTAAAGATCTTGTGCATCCATCTTGCAGTTAGAAGCCCTGATTTTGGCCAAAATGCCTGGACAGTTGTGGGCGATGCTACTCCACATAGCTCCATGTGGTGATCTTGAAATGGGACTAACCTACCTCGCATTAGCCCAAAATGGTGAATGTCCACAAGTACATCGGCAGGGGGCATCAGGGAAGGGAGAAGGAAGAGAAAGACAGCTGCCCCACTGACACTGAGGAATAAGCTCAAGAGCCTTTTGTAAATCAGTAACGGAGAACAGGACTCGGCCCACAGCTACATCTAGGAGACAGCCAAGGTTATCAAAATGTATAACAGTCTCATTCCCAAGATGCTGGGAGGACATAGTTCTCTAGTTATGGCCAGCAGCATACAAGTGGTGGGAATGAAAATCAAGTGAGCAATTTGTGGTTTTATTCTGGATTCTAAATTTAGACATAATTCTAAATACAGTAAAACCTTGGCTTGCAAGTAACTTGGTATGCACATGTTTTGCAAGACAAGCAAAGCATTTGATTAAATTTTAACTTGATATACAAGCAATGTCTTGCAATACAAGTACATACAGTATACACACATCTCTCTCTGATGCTGCAAGAGTGTAGTGACTGTTCTAAATGAGCAAAATCTTGCACTACGAGTACATACAGGATACACGTGTCACATCATCACAACTGAGCCAATGCTTCTTCTTTCTCTCTGACGCTGCAGGAGTGTAGTGACTGTTCTAAACAAGCAAGGTCTTGCAATACAAGTAATACAGTATTTTGTATTAAAGTTTTTGGGTTGTGGAATTTCCATTATGGGGAAATTTGCTTTGATATATGAGTGTTTTGGATTACAAACATGTTTTCGGAACAAATTATGCTCGCAAATCAAGGTTTTACTGTACTTAGCTTTCTACTGTATGTTGCAGGCTAGAGATCTGGTCAGTACAGAGCATAGTATGAAATCCCACTGCTGGCATGCAGCTTTCTATCACTATTGAAAGGAAAAGACCCAGGATTATGGTTTAACAAACACTGCAGAAGGTGCATTAAGAATTCTGGCTAGAGTTATGAACCAAGGGGAGGAGGGTTCTGCAAGCCCAGGGAGCTGACTAAGATGGTTAAGGGGCTGGAGGAGTTGCCGTAGAGTGAAAGATTAGAGAAACTGGGCCTCTTCTCCCTCGAACAGAGGAGATTGAGAGGGAACATGATCGAAACATTCAAGGTACTGAAGGGAATAGACTTAGTAGATAAGGACAGATTGTTCACCCTCTCCAAGGTCGGAATAATGAGAGAGCACTCTAAAATTGAAAGGGGATAGATTCCGTACCAACGTAAGGAAGTTCTTGTTCATCCAGAGAGTGGTAGAAAACTGTAACACTCTTCCGGAGTCTTGTCATAGGGGAAAACACCCTCCAGGGATTCAAGACAAAGTTAGACAAGTTCCTGCTGAACCAGAACATACTCAGGTAAGGCTAGTCTCAGTAAGGGCGCTGGTCTTTGACCAGAGGGCCACCGCATGAGCGGACTGTTGGGCAAGTTGGACCACTGGTCTGACCCAGCAGCGGCAGTTCTTATGCTCTTTTGAATGCCTACCCTGTTTCTGGGAAAGCTACAAGTCAGGAAATTCACCCAATCCCTTAGTCCTAAAGATCACAGGGCTCGGTACTTGGGCCGATCCTTTTTAATATTTATATCAATGACCTGGAGGAAGGAACAACCAGTGAGATCATCAAGTTTGCAGATGATACAAAACTATGCCGGGCAATCAGATCGCAGGAGGATAGAGAGGAACTCCAGAGCGACTTGTGTCGGTTAGAAACATGGGCGGAGAAATGGCAGATGAAGTTCAATGTGGAGAAATGCAAGGTAATGCATTTAGGCAATAAGAATGCGGAATATGAGTATACAATGTCAGGTGCAACTCTGGGGAAGAGTGAACAAGAAAAGGACCTGGGTGTACTGATAGATAGGACCCTGAAGCCGTCGGCACAATGCGCGGCAGCGGCGAAGAAGGCAAATAGAATGTTGGGCATGATAAAGAAAGGAATCTCGAGTAGATCGGAGAAAGTTATAATGCCGCTTTATAGGGCAATGGTCAGACCACACTTGGAATACTGCGTCCAACATTGGTCTCCCTACCTAAAGAAGGATATAAAACTGCTGGAGAGGGTGCAGAGACGAGCGACAAAACTGGTGAAGGGTATGGAGAAACTGGAATACGAGGATAGACTTATAACACTAGGATTGTTCTCCCTAGAGAAAAGGAGACTGCGTGGGGATATGATCGAGACCTTCAAAATACTGAAAGGAATCGACAAAATAGAGCAGAGAAGATTATTTACATTGTCCAATTTGACACAGACTAGAGGACATGAAATGAAGCTAAGGGGGGACAGGTTCAGGACTAATGTCAGGAAGTTCTGCTTCACTCAGAGAGTGGTTGACGCCTGGAATGCCCTCCCAGAGGAGATTATTGCGGAATCGACCGTCCTAGGCTTCAAGAGCAAACTAGATGCATATCTCCTTAAGAGAGGCATATAAAGATATGATGGACTATAAATTACGCCAGGGTACACCTGGCAGGGCCTCCGCGTGCGCGGATCGCCGGACTTGATGGACCAAAGGTCTGATCCGGAGATGGCAGTTCTTATGTTCTTATCATAACATATATCTGATTAATTCTGTGTCAATTTGATTTTGAAATAGGACCAGTTCAGACTTGCTAAGCTTTTTTCTTTCTTTTGGCGCAACAGTTCCTTCTGCACATTTATAGCGCCAGTCAAAACTAGCTTCTGCTGGGCTACAGAGTGGCGAGCCTTCGCTGGCACCAGCACTCTTCTTCATCATTCCCTAACTATGCCCTGGTACCGAGGTGATAATTCTTAACCAAAGTGCCAAAAATCAGGGCTCCCTTATAAACAGTGGATCTCAACCCAGTCTTCAGGACACACTCGGCCAGGTAAGATGTCAGACTATACATGAGACGTGGGCATACAATGGAGGTGGCACATGCAAATTTATCCCCTACATAGTCATTGATTCACAATTAAATAACAGGGACTTATCAATTCATTTAAATAGCTTCAAAATAGTTAATACCTTAATATACAAAAAAGCTATCACTTCATAGTTTAAAACATTTATTAAAGAACTTTCAATATATTTTAATATTATATCCATCAATTTTTTCAAAATATAATTTATCATACATACAAAACCTTCCCTGTCAGTGCAAGCAGTAAAAACCCCTAGTTCTTCAAGATAATTCTTGACTCCTTGGGTTTTGGTCAGGTATTAGTGACCTGGATAGGCTTCTGGGCTTGATGGACCATTGGTCGGACCCAGTAACGCTATTCTTATGTTCTTAACGAGAGAGAACAGCAGGTCCACTGGAATGAAATCTCAAGTCGAATGGTGCTATGAAATAAATTTGCTAATTGCTTGGACACTTTAGGGTTTTTTACTGCTTGCACTGACAGGGAAGGTTTTGTAGGTATGATAAATTATATTTTGAAAAAATTGATAGCTTTTTTTTGAAGCTATTTATATTAATTGATAAGTCCCCGTTATTTAAATGTGAATCAATGAATATGTATGCACACGTCTCATGCATATTCATTGTGGGTTTTCCAACATCCTGACTGGGTTGGGACCTACTGCTCTACAACATGGATAACACCGATCCTAGATTTGGCCACTAGCTGTCATCCTAGTGCAGGGCTATGAATTCTGCTATCACAGCATCCCCAGTGAACCAGAGGAGCAAGAGCTCAACTTGGATTTTCCTCGTGGTAATGTACTTAGAGTTATCAGATATGATGCAAAGACATCATCGCACTGCATCTGCAGATGCCCTCCAGACATGGCCCTGACAAGACAAGGTATGTGTAGGGCCGGGTTAGGGGGAGGTGGAATGGGGCGGGGCCACACATTCTCTTTTTTTGGAAGAAAAATATGGTAACCCTAAATGTACTGTACCTCTACTACGCCACCTGGCTGGATCTTTTATTGGAGAATGAGAACCCCAAGTGCTTAAGCACGAGAGCAAAACCAGTCTCTGTCGCTGATGATCTTAGAAACCTCAGTTCAATTGAGAATCGAAAGTGCAAAAAGCACAGACATGGCTACGAGGGTGCTGGTGACCTCAGGACATCAGCAACTTCACCCTAGTTAAAGCTGGATTCCAGCAGATAAAAGTCATTGATTAGTCACTGATTTGAGTGTGCGGACAGCCTGGACACCTCAAGGAAAGAAAACAAGATAAGCTGCAATTTTCCTGCCTTGTTCCTGGTGGGTGATTTCAGTACTTTTCTGCTAATCACTGTCTGTTCTTCTCTTTTTACCATTTCACTGTTTGTGCTGAATTATACAGATGTCTGACTCATTCAAATCAAGTCCACATATTACATGGGGTGGGAGGGGGGGGGAGGTAGCGTGTATGCTTCTTTGTGCATATGTATATACACATACTGTATATACACACCCACAATACATTCACACACAAACTCATATACAGAGGTATAATACATGTTAACACATGTACACATGTGCTTTGTATATATTTACATATAAAAATATGTATATATATGTATGCATACAGAAAACCATGTGCACACATAAATATATACAAAATACAGCAAACCTGGACTACCATTGAGTCCTACAGCATAAAACTACTCCCCAAAGGAAGCAGTGAAGGCCAATAATATTGTCCCCCTTGAAGTGACAATTCCTTCCCAAAGGGCCAATAACTTTTCATAAGGGGGAGGGGAGGAGCAGGGAAAAAAGGGAGTAGTTAACATTTGCTTTGAGGAACTGCCTCCCACCTGCACCCCACCAAAACCAGGTCAGAGGACCTCATAATACAGACTAGTACCCGATAAACTATTACCCTCCGTCTTCCTTATTGATTACGGAATCAGAAAAGGAGCTATGAAAGGTTATGATTTAAAAATGCCAGCTCTATGAAAATAGATGATTACTTCCAGAGGCTGTTATAGCGGAAAACACCCTCCAAGGATTCAAGACAAAGTTAGACAAGTTTCTGTTGAACAAGAACGTGCGCTGGTAGGTGCTGGTCTTAGACCAGAGGGCCGCCGCGTGAGTGGACTGCTGGGCATGATGGACCACTGGTCTGACTCAGCGGTGGCAATTCTTATGTTCTTGTTTTCTAATCTTGGCACTATTTACTCACAAGCTTGGCAACACCTCAATAAGCCCTCAGCTGACTGGCTCCTCTTCTACACTACCAGCCATTAAGGTTACTATATGGCTCCAGAAAAAGGAGGAAGGATTGAGACATCCACATTTTATTTCCATTGATGTCGCAGAAATAGAAAAAGTACAGAGGCGGGCAACGAAAATGATAAAGGGATGGGACAACAATTCATTGCCAGTTAGCTGGTTTAAAAAAAGGTTTGGATAATTTCTTAAAAGAGAAGTCCATGGTCATAGTAAATGACAGCAGATAAAGACCTGAACGGTCCATCCAGTCTGCCATGATTGAGATGGCTTGGGGAAATCCACTGCTTATTCCTAGGATAAGCAGCATAAAATCTGTTTTACTTTTTGGGATCTAACTAGGTACTTGGGACCTGGGTTGGTCTCTGTTGGAAACAGGATACTGGGCTTGATGGACCTTCAGTCTGTCCCAGTAGGGCAACTCTTATGTTCTTATGGGAGCCAAGTATAGGACAATCATTGTGATATCATTGATGAAGTTGGCTCCTAGGCATTGGAGGAATGAGGAATTATGATGTCACAATACCAGCTCTGGATTGTTGCTATTTGGGTTTTTGCCAGGTACTTGGGTTGACCACTGTTGGAAACCGGATACTGGGCTTGATGGACTTCTGGTCTGTTCCAGTATGGCAATTCTTATGTCCTCCTTCCTTCCATTGCTTTCAATGGAAGTAAATCCCAGATGTCTCAATCCGTCCTCCTTTTTCTAGAGCCATATGGTAACCCTAAACCAGCTTATCAGATGCACAACCTTCATGCAGGGGGAAGGGGAGAAAGAGGGCTTTCCACATACTCTCCCCCTCCATTTCTTTCCTCCTATTACTCCATGAAATGAAGTTTTGGGCCTTGCATTTAGCATAATGCCATTTGTTCCCCACCCCCCCTTCACCAGTTACTGTACAAAAATGAACAATAGAACACTAATTATTTACAGTTCATTTTCTTTCATCTGTTGCTGGTTTGGTGTTTCACATTATAGAGCAGCTCTTGGCCCGGTCCTTCCGAATTTCTGTGCCCGTCAACAAATCAGTCCTGCCGGGCATCTGAGAGACCCGCTTCAGTCCCCTCTTGGAGTTGCTGCGCTTGAGGTGCTTGTGCATTCTGTTCACGGAGGCTAGCGTGGTCACGTGAAACACATCCCGGACGCTGTTCTCCGACACTTTCGACGAGCACTCGGTGTAAGCGACAGCTCCTATTTGCCGGGCTAGCATGCTGCCCTAAGAGAGAGAAGGGATAAGAAGAAATGGAGAAAAGAAAGCAAAAAGTTACAAAGATTAAGCCAACATTTTCTCTTTCATGCCAACTTCCTCATCCTGCTTTTCAAATGCTCCAGTTAGTGACTACGGCTGCGCTGAGAAAAATGAGCCCAACTCCTTGGCTTCACAAGCTCCCACCAACTTTAAATCTGCTCATTTTGGAAGATGAAAGACCTGGCTTTGGAGACGCTGAAAGGCTCCGCGCATCCAATTACAGGCCAGTACAATTCCTGGCCTTCCCCAGCAAGCTCACTTCAGCTCTGAAGCAGCCCGCTATGGCACTCGAAAGCAGTGATAGCTTAATGCACGGTTCTACACGAGGAGGGAGCGGCCCAGCGTGGCTCAAACAGCTTAACCTGCATCAGAGTAAGCAGGCCCTAACTTAACCTTGTTAACATCCAAAAATCCTACCTGCCTCATAAACAGAATGTCAAGGGCAGTCAGAAATAAATCCAGGTTTCACTGAAGGAGAAACAAGGAAGAAATATATCCATCTATCTCCATACATATAATTATCATTCCCTCTGTGAGAAATTCCCTATTTGTCCTGTTGGTTTTGTTTAGATCAGGGGTGTCCAACCTGCGACCCTGTGAAGTATTTTGTGTGGCCCCGGTTGAGGGCGATGCAGTGTTTTCCTCTGCTGTCCCCGGATGTTTACCGTCTTGCCGGCTCCCTCCTCTGTCTTGCTGCAGCGTTTGCGTGGCCCCAGAAACATTTTTTTCAGCCAATGCGGCCCAGGGAAGCCAAAAGGTTGGACACCCCTGGTTTAGATTGTAAGCTCTTTCCAGCAGCGATTGTCTCTTATATGCGTTATGTCTGGCAGTGCTAGAGAAATGATTATTATTAATAATAATTATATTAGTGGGGCTCTTTCGAAACTCAGTAGATGGATTGTTAAGTATTTTTTGTATGTAATGTACTGAAGTCAGCTTTCTTTCAATGACTCTAAAGCATTCATCTTGTGCTTGCCTCTCTTTTTCAATTATCTGCTCTTTCCCCACTTCTCACTCTCTCTAGTATCTACATGTTGTCTTCTCTCTCTCGTTCTGTTATCCAGACTACTCTGCTCTATCTATTCTGACAAGATTTTAATAAACGAGAAATAAACTCAGGCACAAAACCTTGTCCAGCATATGTTGCCCACACAGAGCTGCCAAGTCACCCAGTCTCAGGAAGGGGATTTCAGGCCACTCCTGGATTTCTTATACCCCAGCCCTGGAACTACAAATCCTACATTGCTTAAGGTGCAAGTTTAAAACTAGAACTGACCATAACATCTCCCTCCTGGAACTAGATAACTTAGCAGCTCCACATCACCCATCAGACATCCCACCCTTTAACCTTTATGTATCCTATATACCCTTCATCTACCACACAATCAACATATGGTGATTAGGGTTGCCAGCTGGATCTAGATTTGCCCAACAGAGTTGATCCAGTTCTGGGTTTAAACCATTGCTTGCCAGGACTTGTAGTTCTGATTTCCCCATTGCATTTCAGCAAAACTACACATCCTTGCATGCAATAGGGTAAATCCAGGACTGATCAACTCTGTTGGGTGAATATGGATCCAGTTGACAAGCTTAATGGTGATCAGCTTGGGCTGCATAAATGCCTTCTGAGGAGTGATGGGACCATGGCGAGTTCAGCAGAAATAGCTACGAGCCACCACTGCCAGTGTCCTATGCCTGGCTGCAGCAGTGTAATATGCTAGTAGAGCAGGACTAGAAGGACACGGGCAATGGTGACCATGAAGTGAGGTTCCTGATGCCACCAAGAGCAGGGATGACTACAGACCGAGGCAGAAGGTGTATATCAGTGCTGCAAGGGGGACACAGATCTGGGCTGCAACTCATAGCGTGTGTACCCAGAAGCCACTAGGTCCATGGTACTGGCATCAGTCATTGGTCTACAGTGAAGGTAAACAAGAACTAGATGTTGAGGGCAGTGGGAGCTTTGGGAAAGCTCCTATTACCTCCAGAAGGGTGGGGGGGGGGGGGGGGGGGGAGGAGTGGGAGCTCTAAGATGGGATGCATCTCTGCATCCCTCCCTGTTTCCTTGGTTAGTTTAGTCTCTCTTCTGGAACTTGCTGTGCCACAAGTCTCTCTGACAGTCTGAGCATGGCAGGGTACACATATGCACCCCCCACCACACACACACTTTTGTGGACACAAACCTCTTCTGCTATTTTAAACACATGATAGATATATACACACTGACACCCCTCTTTCTCTCTCTCACATACACACACTTCGCTCTTTCCACCATTAGAGATCTCCTGTGCTTATCATCACAGTTCTATGCAGGTGTTGCACCGATAAATGAAAGCACGAATACACCGTAGGCAGCAAAAGAGCAGAGTTTCACTGGAGCCCTATGCAGAAGAGCAAGTTTATTCCCACCTCTCCTTTCTTCTTTGTCCTGGCACAGCTTCAAAATGCCAAAACACAAAAAAGAGTTGGTATGGGAATAAGACACAAAGAAAAAGCTATGGAACAAAGAAAGATGAAATTCATCCATGAAGCCAGCTACAGATTGCTTCTGTGGTATATGTGCATCCAGTGGCGTAGTGAGGGTAAGAGGTGCTCAACCCCCAACCGTTCCTTCCCTGCCCCCTCCTGCTGCATGCACACCCCTTCCCTGTACCTTTTTAACGTTCCCAGCATGAACAGCAACCCTAACCTACTGCTCACACCAGGGTTGGCTCTTCCTCTGACATCACTTCCTAGGCGTGGGTCCAGAAAGTGACATCTCAATACATGTTACTTCTCATTCATTTACCTAATTTTTTTAAAAAATTTTATTTTGGACTAAGGATACGCACCCTTCTATTGCAATGTGTCGCAAACTTTTTAACCTGTGGCACACTAATCTCAGAGCTGTGGCGTGGAAGTAGACGCAGATGTCCTCCATTTGCGGCCCTGAGCCACCTATTACCTGGGGGGGAGGGGTGCTGCAGAAAGAAAGGTGAGAAGTAGCAGAGGCGCCAATGAAGATGGAGAGGCACAAGCGCCAGCTGACTGCTTCTTGCCACGTCCTGTAAGCAGTCAGCCAGTGCCATGCCTCCTCGCCGGCATCTTGAGGCACACCTGGAATCTGCCGAGTCACATAGCTTGCAATACACTGGGTCCCCGTTTCTATAGCTAATAATCTCAATGCCATTCTTCAGCTGTTCATACTGTTTAATGTTTCTCTTGCATTGATGGGATTGTGTGCATGGATTTCTCATGACAAACAGCACTGCAGCACCCTCACATTCTAAATCATGGAATCTACTCCAAGGGTTCAAAATACCTCTCTCCTTGGGAAACAGACAGCCTTATATATGCTGTGAGATAAAATTATGAATTGGCATGGCTCAGTAGCTCCTCAGTGATCTGCAGTCCACCTTGAAACTCTTAAAGAAAAACAAAACCTTCCACTGATTTGCTGGAGGAAAAATGCAGTCAATAGGCCACTGACCACAAGACCAACTATTGAATTACAAACCTCATGTTACCTATCAGATGTCCTTCAGGTGACAAAATTGTCTATTGTTTATGCCTCACCCCAAATTGGCACTGCTCCAGCCCCTCCCTTGGCTGAGCCCCACGGACTGTGGACCAGGATTGAGTGGCTGTCTTCCTTGACTTCCCCCCCAGCGTCCTCCGGATTTCCCCCCTTTAAAGCTAATTAAAGCAGCCTGCAGAGCGAACCTAGCAGGCTGACGTCAGTCTCCGCAGCACGTTCCTTCTGCCGTGGTCCGCTCCTTAAACCAGCTGAATAGGTTTTAAGATTTGCTATGGTACAGTTTTCACAATGTTATGCAAATCAGTCCAATTCTTAAATGAATAATCTCATATCCACAACTTTGCAGTGAAATATTCTCAATAACACTAAAAATTTATCAGAAGTGTTTAAAGAGCCATCAGAAGCGGCACTCCAGATATATAAAATATTAAATTGAACTATCCCTTCCATGGTCTGGCATCTCTCTCTCCTTCCCTTTCCCTCCAGTAGTCTGACATTTCTTTTGTTCCCTTTCTCCTTTCTTGTGGTCTGGTATCTCTGTCCTCTCCTTCCCTGGAAGATTGGCATCTCTTTCTTGTTTTTCTTCTACATCCCCGCAGTCCAGCATTTCTCTAATGACTACCCCCTTGTGATCCCCCAGCCACCCCACTGTGTTCCTCCCTTCCACAGGATCCGATAAGGCAGCTACTCTTGCATTCTTCAGGCTGCCGGCAGCGTGATGCTGTCTTTGGTGGCCTGGAATTTTTCCCTCTTCTACTGCTTTGCTTCTAAGTGGGGACAGGAAGCAGTAACAGAAGGAAAGCTTCCAGGCAACGGAAGGCAACATGCTGCCGGCGGCCCAAAGAGTGAAAAAGCAGCTGCAGTAATGGATCCCACCAACCCCAGACCGACCATCTCTCTTTTTCTCACCTACTCTTTCATCCAACATCTCTCTCCCTCCTTTCCCACCACCCCAGGGTCCATCATCTCTCCCTTTCTCTTCTCAACTATCCTCCTATCCAGTATCTCTATACTTCCTCCCTCCACACCACCCCCTGGGTCCAACTTCTCCCCCTTTCTTTTCCCTCCCTCCATCCCATTGTCCACCATCTCTCTCCCTCTCATCTATTTCCAGGCCCATTATTTCTTTCCCTTCACCTCTCCTCCCCCCCCCCACACAATCAGTCCATCTATCTTTCTCCCCGTAAACTTCAAGAAGGGCCTTTAGGGCAAACAGAGCAGTTGCCCTCAGCCCTGCAGCTTTAGGAGGCCCTCCCTCTCGAAGGCCATCATACTTCCATCTTTTTTCCTCCCTCGCTCAGCATCCCCCTGGCCTTCCTGGTCTAATTTTAGAAGTTCATTATAACCCCACAGCAAACAAGCTTCCACTCACCTCCTACTACCCTCTGCCGTGTTCAACTCCAGTGCATGCTGTTCCGTTGTCTTTGTGAATTTTCATTGGTTCAGCTGGGACACAATAGACCAATCACAAATGACCTTTGAGTCCCTAAGGTCAATTGTGATTGGCCCATTGTGCTAAGGTAGAACTAATGAAAAAAAGTCAGGAAGTTTGCCAGATCCGTGTTATTTCTGTACATGTTCCGCAAACACCTGAAAGCATGGCTTTTCAGAAACCTGCGAGTAAAATTAGAATTTCACTTTGTAGAACTTTGTGTAACGATAAAGCCATTTGTAACTCACTATCTACAAAATGATATTTGTAACCCACTATGTGCAAAAGTCTCTATTAATGTCACAATACGATCTTTTTTATATATGATTGTAAAGTTTTATGAAATGTAAATGCTATTTGCCTAGAACTCCATTACATGAGTATTTGGCGGGATATAAGACTGCATAAAACATATGAAAATAAAGTAATGATAGGAAAGAAGAGGCAGCATCCTTTACTGTAAATCCACATTGGGAATCACTCTGGTTGCCAAACCACCAAAATTATAAGCTGTACAACCAGAAAATACTTGACTAGTTTAGTCCCAATTCACAGGATTCATCCAGGAAGTCCTGAATCAAATTAGAGACTATCGGACACACCCAGCACAGAACTCTGATGATAATGTCCTTCAGCTGGCCTCTCCAGGTTCAATCCTCTCTGTAGCTCCTTGTGACTCTGGGCAAGTCACGTAACCCTCCATTGCCCCATATTTACATAAATATGTAAACCACTTTCATTGTAACCACAGATAGATGGTAAATCAAATCCTTTTCCCTTTCTCTCTGAGACTCTCACAAATTATTTAAAATCCCAGCTCCAACAAAAAAGAAGGAAACAAACAACACAAGGACCACAATTTTGTTCCTTTGTCTTCTCTCTACTCCCGTTCTGGAAGTGAGTTGATGCCTGTAGGGGAGCAACCGTCCCTGCCTCCAATCTCCCCTTCACTTCCCCCCTCCCCCCAAATGATGGCAGAGTTCTTCCAAGACAAAATTCACCTCAAGTTCAAACCAGGACACCTCCCCCCCACCCCCCGTTCCAGCTGTCCATTCTGCCAACCTCTCTTCAACCCCTGCCACCTTTTCTGAAGAGGAACCTGTACATCTTCTCTCCTCCAAACCTACTACTTGCACATTTGATCCAATTCCCACTCTCCTACTCAGCACTCTCTTTCCCACTGTCATCCCTCCTATCTGTCACGTCCTCAACCTATCACACTTCACCGCAACTTTTCCTGATGTCTTCAAACATACCCTAGTCACACCTCTCCTCATAAATCTTCACTAGACCCCCCCACAACCCCCTCCAACTATTGCACCATCTCCATCCTCCCCTTCCTATCCAAGTTACATGCTGTTCACCACCGTTGTCTGGACTTCCTTTCATCTCAAGCTATTCTTGACAAACTTCAATCGGGCCTTCGCCCACTCCATTCCACAGAAACTGCCCTTGTTAAAATCTCTAATGACCAGTTTCTAGCCAGATCCAATTGCCTCTGCTCTACCCTCATCCTTCTTGATCTAACTGCTGCCTTTGATACCGTTGATTGACACACTTTCCTCGCTGGGATTCCAGGGTTCTGTTCTCCTGGTTTTCTTCCTACTTCTCCGATTGCATTTTCAGTGTATGTAATGATGGATCCTCCTCCACTGCTATCCCACTGTCAATTGGTGTACCACAAGGCTCTGTCTTGGGCCCTCTCCTTGTCTCCATAGACAGTATACCCACTTCCTCAGTGCACTGATATCCTACCATGGCTTTCAATATCACCTCTATGCTGATGACTGCCAGATCTACCTCTCCAGATCAGACATCTCTACCGGAATCCAGGGCCAGTTCTCAACCTGCCAGTCCGTGCAAATCATTTGCATGCAAGCTTGATAGTGAATCAATTGCTGTTTGAAAATCGGCCAGAGAATCAGCTAACAGCGATTGAGTCGCTATCTTTAGTGAATCTGGGCCTAAGTAATTTGCCCAGAGTCACAAGGAGCAGTGCGGGATTTGAACCCACAGCCTAAGGGTGCCGAGGCTGTACCTCTAACCACTGCACCACACACTTTATTGCTTAGTAATAGGAAAACTTCACCCCTGATTATACAAATGGGGAATCTAATGGATTATTCATGTGCCAAGGTACTATAAGGCTGAATGAAAGTTTTTATTAGAAAGTGTCTAGGATTTGAAACTAAATATGCACAGTCTAGAGAGGAGAGGACACGATAAAGATATTCAGATGCTTATAGGAAAGATAATTCTAGAAAGGTGTCAGGGTACAAGGCTTTGAGGGGAGCAGACTTGGGAAGAAGAACAGCATACATTTCTTCAAGGAAAGGGTGGTGAAATGTGTGGTCTGGACTCCCACAGGAAGAGGAGGAGGTACTCAAAATTGAAGAAAGCCTGGGAAAAGCACAGAGGATCTTATCCTTGTGAAGCAGAGAGGGGAAAACCATAAAGCAACAAGGATCTATGGCACTTTAACTGTAAATTAACTGGGCAGACGCCACCCTACATCTTTTGTAAACGCACTAGAACTGAATCCCGTGACTGCCAGTTAATTAAAGACTGCCACATTCTGCCATGTGTGAGTCTCATAATCAGCAGGTCGGATCGCACTTCTGTGCTGGTGTGAAACGCAGTTCTCAGTCAGGAAGTGAGCACTATGGAAACACTATGAAAATACAGCGAGCCATAATTCCTAAAGCCCCGTATAAATACCACAGCACCTGCAGAAGTAAACAGCTTGGCCTGAAACCCATTTCCTGGTTCTGATGGTCTTTGATTTCTCCAGGTCACTTGAGTAAGATGTAAGGTTGCTTAGGCAGCATCAGGCTTGGAAGACACTACCAACCTTTAAATGCTATTAACATGACAAGCAAAATGGTGCTCAACCTATTGCAGAGAATGTGCCTTTACAGTTGTAAAACGATGCGTTCACAAAGGTCAGCTCTTGACTCGAGTTAATTGTCATCACTCCACTAGGCCTTAATGAAAGGAGTTTGGGGAAGTACCTCACCTGCTCATGCGTGACTGGAATCAGCCGCTGCTTGGAGAGTTCACGGAGTGTGTTCAGGTCGGTCCTCATGTCTAATTTGCAGCCCACCAGCACGACCTTGGCATTGGGACAGAACTCCTGCGTCTCTCCTTGCCACTGAGAGTGAGAAAGAAAACAGTCAGAAACTGGAGCCAGTGATCAAGTGGAGGAGCTCAGAAAAGACAAGGAAACTTTAATGAAGCATTTTAGGCTGTTCATGGCCAACGGTCTTCACTCTCAGTCCTCAAGAGCTACCAACAGGTCAGATTTTCTGGATACTCTAATGATTATGCATGAGAAAAATTTGCATAAAATGGAGACTGAAGTTCTAGGGCAGTGGTCTCAAACTTAAACCTTTTGCAGGGCCACATTTTAGATTTGACGGTACTTGGAGGGCCTCAGAAAAAATAGTTAATGTCTCATTAAAGAAATGACAATTTTGCATGAGGTAAAACTCTTTATAGTTTATAAATCTTTCCTTTTGGCTAAGTCTTAATAATAATATTGTCATTTATAGCTAGAAACATATGATCAAGAAACTGTTTTATTATACCTTTGTGATTATGATAAACACACCGAAGGCCTCAAAATAGTACCTGGCGGGCCACGTGCTTGAGACCACTGTTCTAGGGGGTGTGAGCGCTTAGAAAAGTGCATGTTTTTAAAAAGCCCCTTACCTCCTGTAAATGGAGGCTAAAACATCTTGTGACAGTATTCCCTAATTTAAAAAACCTCAAAAAGGCAAAAGGTATCATGTCAGCAATATAGAGGACCTAAATCAACTCGCACAAAGCTAGTGCAGGGATGGCACATGCAGCAATTCACATGCTGTACCTGGCTGGCCCACAAGCCTTCCCTCCGACGTCATTTCTGATATCGGAGAAAAGGTTCTGGGTCAGCTACGCAGCGTGTGAGTCACTGCTTGCGTCCCTGCATGGAGTGGTGCTGGGGGAGGAAAGAGTCAGTCCGGCTCCAACAAAGTAACAGGGTTGGGCTTTGGGAGGTGAGGGATGGTGCAGATCGGCAGACAGGGATCCCTAGCAGCAGCTTCAGCAATGGGCGGGTGTGCAGGGAGGGATCTCTGGTGGCGGCCAGGCAGTGTACCGCGTGTTGAGAAACACTGTTGTATGTTGTGTAGTGCTGTGTTATGTTAATCAGGTTTTCTATTCCGCCTTTACCTATTCAGTTCATGGTCAGATTACATTACAAGGGGTTGGATCAGTTCCCCAGGAAATTGCAATGGACAGTTTGATTCAGACATTCAATAGTGTTGCTACTACTGGTAGATCAGTAGTTAATAATACAGTTAGGTCATAGTTACAAATACAAGTATGTCATCATTGACTCTTCATTTTGTCCCAGGACTTGCATTAGACAGTTTAGAAATGGGCTTTTACCATTAACATTTCAGTTACTTCCTGGCTGGCTCCCTGTCTTGCTACAGAAATGATTTTAAAAGTTTTCTGAACCCAAGATACTGGTCACAATATCATAGTGTAGTTGATCCAGTCACCGGATAACTTCATTGCATGCAGGAACTTGTAGCTCTGATGTGTTAATTGCATTCCCTAAGAAAAGCAAGACTACAAGTTCCTGCATGCACTGGGGTAAACCCAGGACTGGACCAACCTGAGCATCCCTAGCTCCTTGCCCTCAAGCATAACTACAAGAGCTCCCAAGTTACCCAGTTTCGGGCTGGAGATTTTTGGCCAATCCTGGTTTTGAACTTACATCCAAAGCAGTGTGGGATTTGTAGTGTCTGATCCTGCCCATTGAAATCAACGCTGCTCGTCCCATATAGTGCACTAGGATGAAGTGGTCAGAAATCCAGGATTGCCCTGAAATCTCTAGCCTGAAACTGGGTTAACTTGGCAGCTCTGTTTTTTTGGTTTTTAAAAAAATATATATATATTTATAAGAACTTCAGGGGCAAGAGAGAGAAGGGGTCAGAGCAATGGTATCATTGTTTGCCAAGCCCCCACCAATTGAGAAAATTACTTTTTCTTTTTAAAACCAAAACCTATTTTTCTCCATCTGTGGCAGTGCAGCCCAAGAGATTGTACCCCGCTGTGCCTGGGGGCATTTCATTCCAGTCGACACTTGAATTTGCGCACAATGAACTACAGTATTCTCTTTAAAATGGCAACATGAATACTCCGGATTATCTGACATCGCCAATCCCTCCAAGCCACACTTAATAACTGAAGCAAACTGCTCAAATCCTGCTCATTTTATGTTAGGAATGAAAAAAAGGAAAGTGTTGAGATTCCTTAAGCCACAGATTGCTGAAAAGACCTCTGAACTCATTTTACAGTTTACCTCGCACACGAAGAAAGGAAAGGACCTGCAGGCAGCGGGGCCAGAAATTCTAACACCAAGCTCACAGTTTGGAGGGGTAACTGGCAGGCTCCATCCTCTTTACATGTTTTCCAATTTTTAAGGAAATAAAGGACCCAGATTGTCAATGGCGTACCAAGGGTGAGAGGCATCCCTCCCCGCTCCCCTGCGCAAAGGGAGTATGTGGTGCAGTGGTTAGAGCTACAACCTCAGCACCCATGCTGCTCCTTGTGACCCTGGGCAAGTCACTTAATCTCCCCATTACCCCAGATACAATAGAAAGAGTTTGAGCCCACCGGGACAAATAGGGAAATATGATGAAGTACCTGAATGTAAAACCACTTAGGATATAAGTGGAATATAAAGAATAAAGCATCACCAACATGCTGCCCGCATTGGCTCTCTCTCCGACGTCACTTTCTGGAAGTGATGTCAGAGGGCGAGCAGCAGGTTGGAGGTAAGGGTGGGGAGAGAAGTGAAGGCACGTGCACGGCAGGGGAAGGAGAGGAGGATGGATGCCAGCGTCCCCACCAAGATGGCTCTCGGGGCTGATTGCACCCCCCTCCCCTTACTATGCCACTGAAGTCGGTATTTCTCCTGACCCCAGAATCAGTGTCACACATTTCAGAAGGAGCTCAAAGCCCAGCTTTAGGCAGGCTCGGGACCCTAATTTTTAAGTGGAAGCCACTTTGGATCCAAATGAACTGAAGGACAGCCATCAAATATCTTATGTGAGGACTCAGCCTCTCTTCAAATTTTCATTGGGGGTATCCTCATGGAGATTGGCATTTCCAAATATATTCTCTTTGTCTACTCATTACTACCTACTATTTATCATTTCTATAGCACTGAAAGTCATATGCAGCACTCTACTCTCCTTCAAGCATCCACTTCCCCTTCCTGCTGTGAACTTGGGTAGAGAGACAAAGCCAGAATGATGAGGGCCACCCCAAAGGTCTCTAGCTTCTGTCTTTAATCAGCTCCCACCCTTCACCTTGGTCCACATAAGACTTAAATGTTAGAACACAGCTCAAACTTCCCCATCCTCTGCTGGGATCTCATTCTCCTCAGCAATGTTCTCTACAACTACATGATGCAAAAGGGACTCGCCAGCCTTGCGCATCCCAGGCTAAACATGCTTCCCACAGACAGAGGCCAAACCACCCTAGACGGAGGGAAAAACACATCTTTAGAAGTTAAAAATGTTTCCCCCCCGAGACTCAACTACAATTATCAGTCTAAGAGATCTTAAAAAATAAGACTGAAAAACCATGAGAAATATTTATAACTCACATATATCTTAAGCAAATAAATCTATCTGAAAATTTATGGGAGGAAATACCTCAGGCAAATGGCAGGAAAAGGAAAAATACAAGGCAAGATGAGAACCCTAGTTACCCCCCAATTTACATGGCTGGGTAAATGAAGTTTCAATTTGATGGGACTTTGTTATAGGTCTTTTGATGATATTATTTCCAACTGAGGACGCAAAACCCTCCTTTCCTTGAGTCTAAATCACCTTTCTCTGCCTGTCGGGCCTTAACCTCGGTTAACATTTCAACAGCTGGATCTGAGCAGCCTACCAGCCCTGTGAAAGCTGAGGACATATGGCCTCTAATGCTAAATTGACTTTAAATGCGTTTACTCCCCCACAAGTTGTCCAAGTGGAATTATGGATCGATAGAAGCAGAATTAATGCTCTGTGGACTCAACTGAACTGTTCGGGAAGACCTAGAGGGAAGGCTAGAATGGGCATGCTAGGTGAAAATTATTGTTGGTTTTTTATATATAACGCTGGCAGAAGGCACCATGCCCAGTAAACTGAGACCTTGATACAGGGAGACAATTTATTATCAGTACAAGATGTATAGGAAGGGCTGATAGCTCAGTGGAAGTATAGTGTGATTATTGCTTTGCCATGGTTCTGGATTCACCAGACTCGGTTTCTCAGCCCGGCCAGAGCTCTGAGGAGATTGTGGACATGGTGATCACTGCCACTCCTCCCTTTACTTCCTCTATCCTTCAATAGGGATAAGGGGGAGCAGAAGGAGTTCCCAATCACAGATCCATCAAACAAAATGCTCTCTCGAGGCGTAGTACAAACAAACATAATACAATTAATACCCAACCAGTGTTCCCGCTAAGGTGCGCTGGCCTGCGCGCGCGCACAAAATATTACATCGCAGCGCAAAGTTTCTCTTCACAGCGCACACACGCGTCGCAAAGGTAAGGGGAGGTAAGGTAAGGGGACGCATTGGGGGGATTGCACTTCCCCACAATTGCCATGCTTCGGTTCCTCTTCTTCCTTCCTTCCTCCCCCCCCCCCGCGGGACCCTGCGGCACCATCAACTCTTACTCCCTCTAATGTCGGCCCTGCAGCTCCAGACTTCCTCGCACCTTCTCCCCTCCCCCTTTGGATCGCTATTATTTTAAATGTTATAGCCGCGGAGCTGTATCCATCAGTGGAGATGTCTAACCTCGGCCTGCCCCGGAACTCTTACTGCAGCAGCCGCCCGTCTAGGCAGGAACAGGAAGTCACTGTTGCAGTAAGAGTTCCAGGGCAGGCCGAGGTTAGACATCTCCACTGATGGATACAGCTCCGCGGCTATAACATTTAAAATAATAGCGATCCAAAGGGGGAGGGGAGAAGGTGCGAGGAAGTCTGGAGCTGCAGGGCCGACATTAGAGGGAGTAAGAGTTGATGGTGCCGCAGGGTCCCGCGGGGGGGGGGGGGAGGAAGGAAGGAAGAAGAGGAACCGAAGCATGGCAATTGTGGGGAAGTGCAGAGCTGCAGGGAAGAGTGTTGCGGTACCCAGTTGGAGGGAGAAGGAAGATGAGGGAGGGAATTAAAGGAGATGCCAGGGCTTGGAGCGTAGGAGGAAGGTATGCCAGTCTAAGGGAAAAGGAAGGGGGAGATGTGAGAGCATGGAGGGGGAACGAAAGATGGAAGAAAAGGAAAGGAGAGAGATGCCAGAGAATCAGGGAAGGGGAGATACCAGACTATGAGGAGAGGTGTGGGAGAGGGAAGGCGAGGAGAGAGATGCCAGACCAATGGGGTGAAAGGAGAGATGGAAGGGGGAGGCATACAGTTTCTGGAAGGGGCATAGAAGGAGAGAAGATGCCATATAGGGGAAGAGAGACGGCAGACAGTGAATGGAAGGAAGAGAGTTACAAGAAGATGAGGAAAGGAGAAACCACAGAAGACAAAGGTAGAAAAAAATTTCTATTTATTTATTGCTTTAGGAGACATGTGTCACTGTTTCTGTGAAGCATTGTATGCAGAGTCCAGCTTCTTGCTGGTTCAATTTAACCTTTGTCTATGTATTTTTATTTTATCCCCCCTTTTACAAAACTGTGAAGCGTTTTTAGCACCAGCCTTGGTGGTAGCAGCTCTGATGCTCAGAATTTTATGAGCATCAGAGCTGTTACCTCCGTAGCTAAAATCCACACTACAGTTTTGTAAAAGAGGGAGGGGTTAGTTTGTGATTACATATTCCTTACTAGGCGAAGGTGTTTTCTGTGTTCTGTGTGTTCGAAAGACATGGTTTTCTGTTAGGATTGACGGTGTAGGATTGATCTGTGCTGGTCTGGCTTGTTTAGTTTTACAATGGGTGTATTGATGTACTGCTCACTGCAATATGTAAGATGCTGCCTTTTCCTAGGTACTCATGTGTGACGTGTGGTTTGTTACTAAAAATCATGTTTTTCTTACAGATGGGGGGGGGTGCCAAAAAATGATGGGCCCCGGATGTTACATATGCTAGGTACGCCACTGTATGTAAAGATACCAGAAAGCTGGCGTAGCAAAAACTTCTAAGTTTTGAGTATTTAACCCTCCCACAATCTCACGGGCACTCGTTTCAAGTTTATTGAGATTTTGATTTAAACGCAATATCAAATATTTTCAATGCGTATAACAAAAATTAATTTGGGGAAATAAATAAAACCATTTGAACCAGTGTTCCCGCTAAGCTGCGCTGGCGTGCGCTGGCGCACAAAATATTACATCGCAGCGCACACGTTTCTCGTCACAGCGCACGATCGGAAGAGGCGTACGGCAGATGGCAGGGCGGCGAGAGGAGAATCGGGCGAGTTGGCTCATAACTTGCTGGCGCCCGATATTTTTGGCTCACGGTGAAAAAAGTTTGCTCACAACACCCGCCCGCTTAGAGGGAACACTGTACCCAACCCATTTAATTCCTTCTTTACCGTCAAACCTTATCCAAATAAAGCAATAAAACAATAAACCCTCTGATATTATCACCCAGTTACTCTGCTCACCTAAGGGTTTACAAAGGCAAAACGTGGCCTCAGCGCACCCTTACATGGGTCTTTCCCACAGGACTGCACATAATCTCCATCCCAGATGCGCCCCCTCAGCCAAAACAATCAAATTTGTTTCTTAGCGCAAGGGCAGCATGCTCACATGTACATCTTACCACAGTAAGCCATTTTAAGCTGTGGTAAACACGCATTAGTACTTAGCACAGCTTGGTAAAAGGACTCCCTATTCTTCCATGAAAGCCAAAAGCCAACAAGTCAACCCCTACCCCACAAAAAAAAACCCCACAAAAAACCAACAACCCAGGATTTAACCATTTTCTGAACATAATATAATTGGATTCTAATTAAATCCTCAGAGATAAAGAACTACTACTACTATCCATTCAGTCTTGTCTGACCCTTGGATACTCTGTAGGCCAGTCCTCGCCATGCTTCCCTGTGTCCACAACTTCTTTCAATTGCTTGATGTTCATTCCCATGTCATTCAGCCAATGGGCCTTTGGTCTCCCCTGCTTCCTTTCACCATTGACCATTTCGAGTAGCACCTCCTTTTCTAGTGAATTCACCCTCATTATATGTCCAAAACAGGTCAGTTTCCGTTACAAACAACTCTGGGTTTATATGATCAAGAATATCTTTGTTGGTGATCCTAGCTGTCCATGGGATTCGTAGATGTCTTCTCCAGCACCACAGCTCAAAGGAATCAATTTTTCTTCTATCTGCTTTCGTGAGTGTCCATGTCTCGCAGCCATATGTCACGACTGAGAACACAGTGATCAGTCTTTGTTTGATGGTGACAGATATCCTTGCATGTCCATATATGGTCCATGCTCACCATGGCTACACACCCCAGTGCTAATCGATGCTTGACCTCTGCTGTCGAACAGCCACTGTAATCAATGAAGGACCTAAAGAAAACAAAGCTGTCAACCACTTTTATTTCTTCATTGCTGATCTTTATGTGGACTTTCTTGTTGGCTATAGTCATGATTTTGGTCTTCTTTATGTTTAGGTAGAGTCCCATAAAGAAAGAATTCCATAAATGTGTGTGTGTTGGGGGAGGGGGATGCAAACACCCTTTGTAAATTGCAACAAAGTTGATAGAGGAATTAAATAATTTTTTAGGAAAGGAGCCAACAACTCAGCTAAATATCTTGGGTTTTCATAATGGAAAGCCCAGAAAACCAGACACATGATCTTAAATTTGGTTCACTTTTCAATGGACAACCAGTGTAGAAATCTCAAAACAGGGGATATATGATCATTTCACATTTTCCCCATTATAAGCCTTGCAGCAATATCCCAGGGGGGGGGAGGGTGAAGAGACCATATAAAAACATCTACAGTAATCTAATCGATTGGTTATCATTGCATGGGTCAAAGTCAAAAGTCTTCTTTCTGAGAAAAAGATTTGACTCATCGTAATGAATGCAAAGCAAACATATACCATTGATGAAATCTTGTTTGCTGAATTCCATAAGAACATAAGCCGTGCCTCTGCTGGGTCAGACCTGAGGTCCATCATGCCTAGCAATCCGCTCACGCGGCAGCCCATCAGGTCCAGGACCTAAATAGTAGCCCTCTATCTATACCCTTCTGTCCCCTTTTCCTTCAGAAAATTGTCCAATCCCTTCTTGAACTCCAATACCGTACCCTGTCCTATCACTCCCTCTGGAAGAGCATTCCAGGTGTCCACCACCCGTTGGGTGAAGAAGAACTTCCTAGCATTGGTTCTGAATCTGTCTCCTTTTAATTTTTCAGAATGCCCTCTCGTTCTTGTAGTTGTCGAAAGTTTGAAGAATCTGTCCCTCTCCACTTTTTCTATGCCCTTCGTGATCTTATCATATCCCATCTAAGTCTCTGCTTCTCCAGCGAAAAAATTCCCAGTCTCTCTAATCTTTCAGCATATGAAAGGTTTTCCATACCTTTTATCAAATATGTCACTCTCTTTTGAACCCTCTCGAGTATCGCCATATCCTTCTTTAGGTACGGCGACCAATATTGGATGCAGTACTCCAGATACAGGCGCACCATCGCCCGATACAATCTGAATCCAGCTAAATCCCCAGACTGCAGATAGACGTGCCAGCAAGCAAAGGTGGTTTACTCCACCTCCCTTCCAAAACCTAATGAACAAAGTGCTTCCTGATTTACCAGGGTTCAGCTTAAGTCTGTAAGAGTCAAACCAAGAAATCGAGGCTTCCAAGCAAAGAGGGGTCTTTATCTAGATACACTACAATGCGAGTATCATTCACAAACAGATAAACCAAAATACATCCCAAAATATTTAAATACTCCAACACAAAAGAGAAGCTAAGACCTTACACATATATGAATTTACTTATTTGTAAAAGATATAAATTATTAATTAATCAATAATACAAATCCCTTATCATCATAACATCATATAGTGAATATATTCAAAATAGCAATAAAAACCCTCCCCCACAATACTAAAACTTCTGCTCAAACATCCTCAATTATTAGGCAAAGTGTTTGAGTTAGTATCTTCCATATCATGTCATAACATAACAACAGTAATCTTATATACCGCTACAACCTCACAGCTCAGCGTGGTTTACAAGAAAGAGAACTGCGCATATGTGGATAAGTGGCTTAGTGGTTAAAACAGCAAGTCGTAAAACAAGAAGACCAGGCTTCTTAGGGCCTTGGGCAAGTCACTTAGTCCTCCATTGCCTCAGGTACAAACCTAGATTGTAAGCCCTCTAGGGACAGGGATAGGGTTAACATATTTATGATGTATAAATATAGGACATACAACCCCTCGCTCCTGCCCCGCTCCACCCCACCCCCTACCTTTCACCAGTCTCATACTTGCCATGCCCTACCTTCCACCCATTTCTTTAGTCCCCCTTCCCATCTTCTGTACCTCTCTCCCTCCCTCCACCTCCCCACAGGTATTTCCTCTCTATCCCCCTCCCTACAAATCCCCCCCACAGGACAGTGCTTCTCTTTCTCCCTATGGCTCTTCCCTGTCCCCCACCTACTTCTTTGCCAAAATTTAATCTTCAGGCCAGCCAACAGTAGCAGCAAGGTGAGCTTGCTGCCATCAGCCTGCTCCAGAAGCCTTCTCTCTGGAGCATCCTGCCTACACAGGAACAGGAAGTTGCTCCAGAGAGAAGGCTTCTGGGGCAGACTCACCTCGCTGCTGCTGTCAACTGGTCTGAAGATTAAATTTCAGCGGAGCCAGAGGAGGTAATTGGAGGACAGGAGAGAATACCCCAGATATTGTAGAAAGTTGTCTAAACGCCCGGATAGTCCTCTAAAATGAGGACATGTTCGGGTAAATCCAAATGTCTGGTAACCATAGGCAGAAAAAACCTACTATACCTGAATGTAGCTTGTCATAAACCACTACCAAGGTAAAATGCTAACCCCCCAACCAACCCCCACCAAAAAAATCACTATAGAAGTCAACCATGAAACTGAAAAACTTACAAGCTGTGATCATACTTCTCTGTGGCAGTTCCAAGTCATTTGGTAGCCATTTAGAAGGCTTAACATATTGGTTCCTCACACTCCAGAAAGTTCCAGAGAACCACAGACTGCAATAGGACTACACAAATCATAACACAAGAATACCCTCACTGGGTCATACCAATAGTCCATCAAGCCCAGTAGCCCATTCTCACAGTGGCCAATCCAGGTCCCTAGTACCTGGCCAAAACCCAAGGAGTATCAACAAAGAATAGCAAGATTCCGGAACCCCAATGAGAGCAACATTCCAGAGCTGAGATTGGGATGTGGATTGGCTACCCTGAGAACATTCCATGCTACCAATCCATAGCAAGCAGTGGCTTCCCTATGTCTTTCTCGATAACAGGCTATGGACTTTTCCTCCAGGAAGTTGTCCAAATCTAATTTGGGAAACAACCAGCACAAGAGTCTAGCCATCTTCCAGTGATCAGATATATCATGTGAAATACTTCCGTATAGCTGAACCCTGGAAAGCAGGGGACTGAGTCTTCTTGTAACTCACAAAGGAAGACAGAATTTCTTCAATCTTAGTCATAAAAAAAATCTCTAACTCACTCTGCAGTAAGCTCTGTGAAAAGGAATAGACTTGCAGATGTTGTCAAGTGGTGGGAAGGAAGAAGCCCTCAAACAGTTAATAAATGGTTAGAATAAATCTTTTTTAAATGACAGGGAAAGTAAACATTGTGCTCAGAAACTGATTTATGATAGATTTCCTCCACCCCACCCCCAGCCCAAGCTCTTTTCAGCCTTATTCAGAAAGTGATAGTCTGCCTATGTGGGAAAACATTTTTTTTTAAAAGGAAGTTCCCCATGAGTGAGAAATGCTGGATGCAGGGACAATGAATCTTTCAATGTTAAAAAAAAAAAAATGGCATTCCTTTTTTCAAGAGTGAAAATGGACTTGTGGAGTTGCTGAATGGTTTTCAAATTTCTGTTACATGTCCCCCAGCTCCTTTTCAATCAAAACTGGTTTCTATGGGGATACCAGTGCCATGAACCTTTAATCATGGTGGCCTGAGGTTTATTGCTAAATGGGCTAGGGCTTTATCCATCTTGCCACCAACCAGGGAGTCAGAGACTCTGCTTCTTCTGAAAGCCAGTGCATGTGCATCCCATGCCCAGCCAGTAGGTGTCAGCATTGTGCAGTGGGCTGGGCCAGGCCTCCTTTCCTTCCTCTTATTGATAGCTGTGAACACTGCCTCTTTAAGGCATCCCTGGGTCACAACAGCCAGGTTAGCAATTGTGCCCGAGTGCTTCTGTCACCAAGTCACTGTCTGACAAATCTCACCTGGCCATTTACTTCATATTAGACATATCAGCATAACAAACTAATTACTCCTGGTGGAATTCTGCACAACTGTGAAATGCAGAATTGCACAGAATTCCCTTCTCCTGCACAGAATCTTGATCATATCAGCATCTTTGGGTTGCAGTATCAGCAGCAATTCCCACTTGCTGCCTGCCACTAACCCAGAAGTCCATCCGCTGCAGAGGGGAGGCTTCCGGGTTAGTGGCAAGCAGCATGTGAGAGTCGTTGCTGATACCGTGATCCAAAGAAGCAAGCCTTAGAGTATAGGGGAGGAGAAGAAGGAAAGTTGCTGGCACAGGAGGATGGGAGGGGTGAGAGGAAGGAAAGATGGTGGGCCAGGGGGAAGAGAGGGAGACATGCATGGTGAGGGGAAAGGATAAAATAGCACATAATGGAGGGGAGGAAGGGAGAAATGGTGCATGGAGCGAGATAGAGAGATTTGACACAGGACACAAGGAAAAAAAAGAGAGGTGTTGGATATGGGGGTGGATGAGAGGGAGGGAGAGATACTACTGCTACTATTAATTATTTCTATAGCACTACCAGACATACACAGCTCTGTATAGAGTCACAAAGAAGGAGGGAGATATTGGATCCAGGAACAGAATGGAGAGATGCCTGGAAATGGGAGTGAGGTAAGAGAGTGGGAGAAATGCTGGACCATGGGGGAGAGTACAGCAGGGAAGAGATAGGGATATGTCAGGCTATGAGGGTGGAGAAAGAAGGAAGAGAGAGCAGATGCTGGGCTATAAGGGTGGAGAGAGTGGCAAGGAAATGGAAGAGACGATAAGTTTCTAGTTTTATTTAAAATTTGTTAAATCGCCTATACAAGGTTTCTAGGCGATGTACAATTAAAAAATAATAGGTATTTATAAAACAATACACTTTAGACCACGATTTAGTCAGACAAACTTACAAATACAAGCAGCAAAATGAATATCAATAAGGAAAGAAACATGACAGGTAAAAACATGGGGAGAGGAATTTTCATGTCGTCCTAAAAAGGACAGTTATATATTATAGGCGTCCCTAAATAAAAATGCCTTTAGTTTTGATTTAAAACGTTCCAATGATGTTTCTTCTCGTTACGTGAACAGGGGCAGCATTCCACAGCGATGGAGCTGTGACAGAAAAAATGGAATGGTTAAGAGGTGTTGTGAGGCAGACCTTAGATACCTTGAAGGAATGAGGTATCTATTTATGAATTCTGGACAATTAGAAGTTAATAGAGAGATATTACAGAGGGTAGAAATGGAGGTACATTGATGATAAAAGGGAATAAGGGCTGAGGAAGGAATGAGAGAGAAGATAAAAGTGAAAAAGAGAAGGAGGGTAAGAAAAAGGCAGAAAAAGCTAAAAAGGAATGATCAATATATCTGAAGCAGGTGTAGTGAGGGAATAGACAGAAGAGAGTAGAAAAGCAAATGGATAGTAGCCACAGACAACAGGAAAGCAGAAAAAAGAAACTGGAACCAACATGATGGAAAAATATAACATCCAGGCAACAAAAGTAGAATAAAAACATTTTATTTAAAATGTTTTAAATGGAATATAGATAATTAGCAAAAATATTGTTAAAATTTTGACAAGTAAACTTGCAGAAATTTTAATTTTTTTGCGCAGAATTCCGCTAGGAGTAAAGCATTGCCTATGCTGCTGGTTTTATACACAAAACCAGTCTAAAAGCAGTTTGTTGCCTTCTAATTCTAGGCAGCATAAAGCCAACAACTTTCAGTGCTGCATATAAGACTCAACTCCCAGGTATTCCCCCACCCCCGAAGAAAGTCACAGCTCTGAGCTCTCGCTCATGCTTCTCAGACCGAGTTACTCTGTCCTATAATTCCCTCAGTTTGCCTCCACCCTCCTAGTGGGTTTATCAGAGAAACAGTAAACAAATGCTTTGCAGAGGCTTGGAGTGCCACCAGGGCAAGAACAAGGCTCTTCATGGTACTCAAATATCATTCACCAAAAAGCACAATGCTTCTCCAGTGTAAAGCCAAGCCATGAATGTATTATAGAGACAAGAGATGTTGGGTGAGGGGGTTTTACCCAGGATTGCTTCGATATAGGAGGGAGGGTCCCCAAACTCCACTAACCAGGAGCTAAGCATGCACATAAATTCGGCCCAAGAGTCACCACAGTCTGCAGTATAGTGGTACCTTGGTTTGCGAGCATAATTCGTTCCAGAAGCTCTCTTATATCAAAGCGAATTTCCCCATAGGAAATAATTGAAACTCGGCCGATTCGTTCCACATCCCAAAAACTTTATTAGAAAATACAGTACTGGTATCTCTCCTCCTCTCTACACCTTATCTTTTTTCAGCCCTCCACTGGTGGTGGAGGGCCTCCACGCATACACAGATGTCGATGTGATGATGTCATGCATGTGCATGACATCATCACTTGGACATCACGCACTTCCAGATGCCCTCGAGCCACGGCCCCCAGTTCAGTGTGCCGTCAGCTCAACAGATGCATTACAGACATAATACCCAGGATGGTTTAAAAGTATATTCTGCGATGGTAAACAATTTTTCAAAGCAATGCGGTTTTGTAAATCAGATCCATCTAGGGGTGAAAATAATCATTTTAACAGTTCCCAGCTGATCACCCAAGAATTGGCAGGTCAATAAAGAATATCAGATTTATAACCCCTATTATACCAAGGATGGCAAGAAGGTGATAAATCTTCACACAGGCCTACACATTGCAGCCATTCCCTCCTCTCACCTCCCGTGCCCAAACTTCGAGAAATATTTCTTTCCCTGACAAGAAGTCATTGGCTCGGCAATGTGAAGGTTCTTTGTCTGCTTCAGCTGGTAGGGGAAGGTCAGAGGGAGGGAGGGAGGGAGGACGGGTGGGCATCGCAACCTCCACCCAACGCAGAAGCATTTCCGACCAGGCAGATGGAACCGTACAAAAGGAGTTAAGGTCTTCACTTCACTGCTGTGGTTCTTGCCGTGACTTTTGGGGGTCAAGAGGCCAAGAGAGACCACAATGCAATTTATTCATAAAGACGCAGCCCGGCCTGTAACAAATAACTGCTTTAGCTGCCTCATGGTGGGGGAGGGGTTGTTTAATCGCCTGCAACCAACAATAATGTGCATGATGCTATTTACGGGCTCTGTGCTGGGCTCGTTTGAAATCGCAAAAATCTGATTGTTTTTAAGCCAGACAGAAAATGCTGGCGCGTAATTACTTGTGGAAGGGGGTGCTTAGGAAGAGTTCTGTCCTACAAAGAAATCTTTTTGGAAGAATTTATTCATAAGCTCAGGGACTAAAAAATAAAATAAAAGGGCTGTGTGTTTGAAACAGAATCTTCTTCTGTGAGAGATTTCAGCTCCAGAAAGCTTTGCGACAAAACATTTAATTTGATACACAGTTTTATAGCCTGCCACTTTCAGCTTAACAAACTGTACAGGACGGGTGACAACATAAAACATTCATCATAAAAATATAAATACATCATTCCAAACCAGCCATCCCCTCCAATCTCAAGCTAATATCTGAGGGGGGTTGCTGAAAAGTTCTCGTCCCAACCAACCAAGTTAGGGCAGTCTCCCAGATTCTCAAAATGGTGCCGTTCGGAAGGCGCCTACGTGTTTTAATTAGCCGTTAACGGTGCAGTAATTGACTGCGCCATTAAAAAACAAATTAAGAAAAAAAAAGTAGGCGCCATGAGGTGTCTATTCAGATGACACTGACCTGCGCCAAACGTCAAACGAGGAGCGGTTATGGACGGGGCTGACGTTCAGTGCTGCTAAGTGTGGTCCTACGTCGAAGACAGGTGCCAGGAATGTAGGCCTGTAAAACCCTGGCGCCTATCTTTGATGCACATTCTCAAAACAGCGCTGTAGTTTGAGTGATGTGCAACGGGCGCTGTGTTTTCAGGCGCCGGCCAATTGCGGCACCATTTTGAGAATCCGGGCGATTTTCAACATTTTTTTGTTCCATATTTTTCTGACAGAATGAAAAAAGTGGAAAATTGCTGGACCTCAAGCGTATAGCCCTCGATGGAGACTGCCCCAACTTTGTTGCCTTTTTAGCGGCCCCTCGTATAATAATCTTACTTTCTCCCTTAAGAAGGAGCTAGAACACTCCTTAAAGATCCAAATTCTCAATCGATTCCCGAAAGGTACATACTTGTAGTGACAATACCTTCAACTCGGTCAGAAATTATTCCACATTTGTAGAACAGCACCTGAGAAACCTTTATTTTTGTGAGGCACCAGGTGCACCTTCTGTTATTCCCCCCCTTTTTTTTTTTCTTTCTCTTTTTTTTTTTTCTCTTCTTTCTTTTCTTCTTTCTCTCTTCTCAGTGTTGGAGTTTAGCTTTTCTCTTTGGCAGTGGGTTATCAGAGTCCAAGCCTACTGCACTAGGGTTCTTCTACTTTTCAGATCAGGGAGTTTGGGGTGGGGGTGGGGTGGGTGGGGTGTTGAATCCGATCTCATGTATCTGATTATTTTCTTTGTCCTTGTGATTCTTGTTTGTTGGTTTGTGTTTTTGTATTATTTGATAATAAAAATTGATTCAACATAAATTCCTTCACAGATGGAAAGTACAAATTATGAGCATTTTTGAGCATAAATTTTCAGACTTTTCAAATTGCCCAGCCCTATATCAAACATCAGACTCAACTGGTGACAAATGCACTGTATATAATAAAGGAGTGGCACCATCCCCCCAATTTCTCATATGTGATCACACACATCTCCTAGCTATATGTCACAGACATAGGCTTCTTTTTCCCTGCACTCAGCACTTTTCTAGCGCTACGAGCAAGAAGAGCCAGTAAAGCCACTGTTGAGTCTCCACCATAGGGTTACCAGACGTCCGGGTTTTGAAAAACTTCCTGTCAAAATTGCGCTGGGAAGGGGCATCCACGCATGCAACGCCACGACATCACATGCACTTGACGTCATTGCGTTGCATGCGTGGATGCCATCTGGGGGCGGGGCAGAATGGGGCATGGAACTTTTCGGGCCTAGGGGGGAGCGTCTCCACCAAGAGATCAACTCTACAGTCGACCTCGTTCGTTGTCAGCATCTCTGCGCAAACTCAGAGGCTCAGGGGAAAGGCAGAAAGATACAGAAATACTTCCTATTGTTTTGGTGCAACAGACTTGATTATAAAGAATTGGTTCACTTTGATAGGTTGCCTATACAGGTAACGTCTTATGAAGTCCAGAAGGAAGCTGTCTGCTGGGAGTTCCCGTAGTAACTCCCTACAGCCATTTCCTGATGGTGATCTGCATGGGGCAGGAGCGTAGGAAGATGGCTCCTGCCCCGAAAGCCCTCTAGACCACCAGGTAAGGCCGGGAAGGTGGCAGGGAGGTGGGGGTGAGTCAGAGCCGGATAATCGCGGTTTTTCGCCATTCACGGTCCGGCTCTGCCCGTATGCCCCGCAAATGACGAGGGAGAAGTGTAATAGAACTTTGAATGACACAGTTTAAACTTAAACTTAATGCGGATAAAACTACGTTTTTTTCTGGCTAGTCCCATTGATAAAATTACAGATAAAATCCTTCAAATCAATGGCATAAATTTCCCACTTGCTACCTCTATTAAATTTTTAGGAGTAACATTAGATCGACTTTAGAGGAGCACAAAGAGATGTTGATTAAAAAATGTTTTGCTATTCTTTGGAAACTACGAACAATCAAAAAATACTTTGATATAACATCGTTTAGATTAGTAGCTCAGACTTCTATTCTATCCGTTCTTGATTACTTAACATAATATATCTAGGGACCCATAAAAAGATTTGTCACAGATTACGTTTAATACAAAATACGGCAGCCCATTTGATTTTTGGTCTAAGAAAGTTCGATCATGTGAGTCCTTTTTATCAAAAGTTACATTGGTTCTTGTTTGCTGTTGTGTTGTGTCTATTTCTCAAAACATAATAAAAAATTTATTTAAAAACGAACGAACAAACAAAAAAAGTTATATTGGTTGCTGTTTGAGGCGAGAATTTTGTTTAAATTTGTTTCAAGACATTATTTGGCTTAGCCCCTGAATATCTTTCCTCTCAATTTAAAGTTTACAATTCTAACAGGAATCCTCAAAACAACATGTTTATGTATCCATCTTTACAATCTGTTCGATATAAGAGATTTCATGAACGAACGTTTACGTTCCAGGCAGGGAAAATGAATGTTTGGTTGAGCTCTTTCATTTCCTTAGGCGAATCTTACAAAATTATTTGGAAAATTGAAAAACCTGACGGACTTTTTACCTGTTTGTATAACGTTTATTCTTATGTAAATTTGATGAGTTTTTCTTTCAATTTTTGCATGCATCACTGAATGAACAGTGTTCTTTTATGTAAACCGCTCAGAACTTATGGCAGGGAGGTATATAAAAATAAAATGTATTATTATTATATTTCCTAGATGTGTTTGTCCTCAGTGCGTGAAGACAAAAAAAATCCAAACAAGGGACATAGGAGAAGCCAGCATTCCCAGCAGACTGGCCACAGCCATCCCAGCAAAGCAGTCACTGCAGTGAACTTCACTTAAAAGCTCTCAGGTACACGTCTCGCCATAACCCCCTTACATTGTATGGTGAACCCTCTAAAATGCGCCCACAACCTACTGTACCCAACTGTACACAACAATAGTCTTTATGCCTGCAGGGGGCACTTATATGTCAACATAATAGGTTTATGGTCTAGACCAGTGGTTCCCAAACCTGTCCTGGGGGACCCCCAACCAGTCAGGTTTTCAAGATATCCCTAATGAATATGCATGAGAGAGATTTGCATATAATGGAAGTGACAGGTATGCAAATCTCTCTCATGCATATTCATTAGGGATATCTTGAAAACCTGACTGGCTGGGGGTCCCCCAGGACAGGTTTGGGAACCACTGGTCTAGACAATGGTGTAGTAAGTGGTTGGGCACCCATCCCCCTGCCCCTTCCCTCGTTAACATTCCCGGTGTGAGCAGCAACCCCAACCTGCTGCCCGCACCAGCGTTGGCTCTTCCTCTGATGTCACTGCCTTGGAAGTGATGTCGGAGGAAGAGCAGACGCTGGCGCAAACAGAGGCTGCGGATGCTGCTCGCACTGGGAACATTAAAAGAGGTATGGGGGAAGGGGCACGCAGCAGGAAGGGGCGGGTGGGGGTGGGGAGGGGAGAAGAGGCACCACCGCCCCAGGCCATCTCTCACCCTCGCTACGCCACTGGCACTAGTTAGAGTGAGATACGGCCTACTCCAGCGACTTGCTTGCTGCTCCAATAGGACTGGTCATAACACTTAAAAGCTGTCATATAGGCCGGTGGGAAGTAAAGGGAGCCAGCAGTCATCTGGTCAGTTTGGCCACCTTGTTGGCACTCATTCATTACTGACATAGGTCTAGCTTCAAAAGTTCAAGTTTTGCTCTGGACGTTTCTGCAATGATCCATTATTGCAGAAGAATGACCAAGTCAGAAGTTCACCCTAATCCTGACCAAAACACACACCCCTCGAGATTTACATGCACTACAGACAAACAGCATAGAAAACCGTTTAAAAATGTTGTTTTGAAAATGGAAATTTGGACGTTTTAGCAAATAAAGATGGCAAATGCCACTTTATGCCAATTTTGGGGAGGCTTTTTTTTTCTCTTTTGAAAATGAGCCCCATAGCGTAATTAGAAAGGGCCACAATAGCTATAGAGGCCTAGTATTTGATTTAGTAAGATCCAGAAAGCCTCCTGCCTCCCTTTTACAAACTGAGTACAGATATAAAACAGTTTATGTCCCAGGGAACACATTCAAAGATCCAGAACAATCTATAGCTATGGCCAGCTCCTCACACTCAATGTAAAATTTGGATAGAAAGTTCCAAGTGTCTGCCCTTGGTCTGTGGTAAAAAAAAGACGACGACAGAGGATCAGGGTCTGGGGCCTGGGAAAGTCCTGCAACTCAGCTCTGGCTCAAAGCCAAGTCACCCCTTGTGACTTGGCTTTGCTATGAAATTTTGCTATGAATTAAAAATATCCACTGACATTTACATTTTAAAGCAGCTTCCATCAGCATATACTTCAGCCCTTTTGGTTTGGCTGTTTCAGCACTGTGGGATCTCTCTGCCACAAGCCTCAGCCTGCTGGACATCCATCTGTCCATACTTTGCTAAACAGAGGTCCCCTACTAGCTCAATGATGCGATTCTTGGTTCCAAGCCAAATCCCATCTACCCCATTCTGAAATAAATTTACAATGTATGAGTTCAGAGTTACCCACTTATCCATTTTCAGCCTGGAGATTTTGGGACAGTCCTGGATTTCTGGCCATTCCATCCTGGTGCACTGTGGGACAGGCAGCACCAATTTCAATAGGCAGGACCACGGACAACAAAGCCCACACTGCTTTGGGATGTAAGTTTGAAATCAGGGCTGGCCAAAAAGTCTCCAGCCCGGAACTGGGTCAGTTCTAGGGCATTTTGGTGAACCCTGGGATCATAGTTACCAGATCTGCCTCCATATAAAGGAAGGGGGGTGGGGGGTTTGAGGAAGTCATGCTAAAAGAAAAAAAAATGAAAACACCAAACCTTTTTTAGCACGCTGTCTAGCGTTTCTGGACGACTGATGTCAAAACAGATGAGAACAGCATCAGAGTCAGGGTAGGCTAGTGGGCGAACATTGTCGTAATATGCAGACCCTGCAACGGAAGAAAGGGAGAGAAAGGTAAGGTGGGATGATATGGAAAATTTATTTTGTGTTATTTATTTAATTCATTTTCTGTCCCATTCTCCACAAGGAGCTCAGAATGGGTTACAGGTTAAACATACATAATATACAGTGAACAGGTTACGATTTGCCATAATTATAGTACAGGTTTTTATCCAACACCTGAAGCCTTTAGTAGAGAAAGATTGATTATAAAATAACAGGAGAAAAGAATAAAACCAAGTTGACTGAAATAAAATTTTATTTTTATTAAGAAAGGCAAAACAGTTTACAAAGAGCCTTAGCACTGAATGTTACTACTTCTACTTATCACTTACCGTATATAATCGATTATAAACCAGGATTTTTGGGCCCAAAAATGGGGATCCTGGTTTATATTCGGCCCAGTGCCCCCCTCCCAGAATTATTGCAAGCCGCCGCCAGGCTTTGCACCCTGGCCCCCCTCCCTGGCCCTGTCCTCATACCTCCTCTGCCAATCCCTGGTGGTTCAGAGGTGCAGTGGGCAGGAGCGAACTTTCCGCCCTCCAACCCTGCTGTTAACCTGGTCAGTGGTGGCTGCCACGAGATTGGGTTTCTTCAGCCGCTGAGCGGCAACGAGCAGGAGCTCGGCACTGAGCGGCTTCCTGACTGGCTCCCGCAAACTCAGCAGCTCGGGTTCTGATGGTAAATCCCACTTTGAGCACATTACACCAGGTTTAAAGAAACTGCATTGGATCCAAATTATATTTAAAATACAATTAAAAATTTTGAAAATACCGTATTTTCACGCAAATAACACGCACCCGTATAAAACGCGCACACGTGTATAGCGCGCAGAAATCACGATGATAAGCACAAAAACTTTGGTATAACGCGCTCACGATTATACCGCGCATGCTGCCCGACTCTCCGTTCACCCCCCTGACTTCCGTGCACTGCCCCGCCTCTCCGTGCGCTGTCCCGACTCTCCGTTCACCCCCCCCTGACTTCCGTGCACTGCCCCGACTTTCCGTGCGCTGTCCCGACTCTCCGTTCACCCCCCCTGACTTCCGTGCACTGCCCTGACTTTCCGTGCGCTGTCCCGACTCTCCGTTCACCCCCCCTGACTTCCGTGCACTGTCCCCCCTTGAAGGTCTGTCCCCATCCTGAAAGCCTGATGCCCCCCCCCGACGTCCGATACATCCCTCCCCCCGAAGGACCGCCGATTCCCCAACAATATCGGGCCAGGAGGGAGCCCAAATCCTCCTGGCCACGGCGACCCCCTAACCCCACCCCGCACTACATTACGGGCAGGAGGGATCCCAGGCCCTCCTGCCCTCGACGCAAACCCCCCTCCCCCCAACGACCGCCCCCCCAGCCGACCCGCGACCACCCTGGCGACCCCCACGACCCCCCCACCCCCCTTCCCCGTACCTTTGGTAGTTGGGCCAGAAGGGAGCCCAAACCCTCCTGGCCACGGCGACCCCCTAACCCCACCCCGCACTACATTACGGGCAGGAGGGATCCCAGGCCCTCCTGCCCTCGACGCAAACCCCCCTCCCCCCCAACGACCGCCCCCCCAAGAACCTCCGACCGCCCCCCCAGCCGACCCGCGACCCCCCTGGCGACCCCCACGACCCCCCCACCCCCCTTCCCCGTACCTTTGGTAGTTGGCCGGACAGACGGGAGCCAAACCCGCCTGTCCGGCAGGCAGCCAACGAAGGAATGAGGCCGGATTGGCCCATCCATCCTAAAGCTCCGCCTACTGGTGGGGCCTAAGGCGCGTGGGCCAATCAGAATAGGCCCTGGAGCCTTAGGTCCCACCTGGGGGCGCGGCCTGAGGCACATGGGCCCAACCCGACCATGTGCCTCAGGCCGCGCCCCCAGGTGGGACCTAAGGCTCCAGGGCCTATTCTGATTGGCCCACGCGCCTTAGGCCCCACCAGTAGGCGGAGCTTTAGGATGGATGGGCCAATCCGGCCTCATTCCTTCGTTGGCTGCCTGCCGGACAGGCGGGTTTGGCTCCTGTCTGTCCGGCCAACTACCAAAGGTACGGGGAAGGGGGGTGGGGGGGTCGTGGGGGTCGCCAGGGGGATCGCGGGTCGGCTGGGGGGCGGTCGGAGGTTCTTGGGGGGGACGGTTGTTGGGGGGGAGGGGGATTTGCGTCGAGGGCAGGAGGGCCTGGGATCCCTCCTGCCCGTAATGTAGTGCGGGGTGGGGTTAGGGGGTCGCCGTGGCCAGGAGGGTTTGGGCTCCCTTCTGGCCCGATATTGTCGGGAAGTCGGCGGTCCTTCGGGGTGGGGGTGCGAGTGGTCCTGCCGGGGGGGGGGGATGTATCGGACGTCGGGGAGTCGGCCGGGCAAGAGGGCTTGGGCTCCCTCTTGCTCCGATCGTGGATGCGGGTGCGGGTGGGAGCGCGTGCGAGCGGTCGTTCGGGGTGGGGGTGCGAGTGGTCCTGCCGGGGGGGGGATGTATCGGACGTCGGGGAGTCGGCCGGGCAAGAGGGCTTGGGCTCCCTCTTGCTCCGATCGTGGATGCGGGTGCGGGTGGGAGCGCGTGCGAGTGGTCGTTCGGGGTGGGGGTGCGAGTGGTCCTGCTGGGAGGGTGAATCGGGCGTCGGGCGGGGTGGGAACTATGTTTTAAAACTTTTGTATACCGCGCTCACGCATATAACGCGCGAGGGGTATGCGCGGTAGGTAAAAACGCGTATAACGCGCGCGTTATATGCGTGAAAATACGGTAATTCAACAAGGAATTTACAAAACTATACCAGACTATTTGAAAATGTACAGAATAGGTAGAATGTTAAGATCGGAAAATCCTGTTTTAGGGTTGCAGGTCCAGTTTTATGGAATGAGATACCTGGAGCAATACGATTCTGTAAAAATGTTTTACAGTTCAGGATATTGCTAGAAACATACTTCTTTATCCAGGCTTTTACCACATGTACTCAAATATAAACCGACCCAAATATAAACCAAGGTAACCTTTTTACCCCCCAAAAAAGGAAGAAAAAAGGTTGACTCGAATATAAACCGTGGAGCTTAATATTCAAGTGCAGTGCCTTGCCAAGCTCTGCACCCTGTTCCCCCTCTCTCGGTGCTCTGCCACAATCTGCACCCAGCCCCCTCCCTCCCTGCCAGGTTCTGTACCCTTTCCCCCCTCCTTCCCAATGCCTCACAGGTCTACACCGAACCTGCCGTGAGGCCTGATGGTCAAGCAGTGGCCAGGACAGGAACGATCCCTTCTGTTTCCTATCCTATCCTGATTCTAATTATTTTTATCTCCTTCCCACCTCCCCCCACGTACCTTAAGTAACCTGGTAGTCCAGTGGTGAATTGTGGCAGGAGCGACCTTCCTTCGGCTCCTGCCTGTGCAGGACCACTAGCTAATTGCTTGCCGCGAGAACTCATAGTAGCCAATCAGATAGCAGCTCTGCACGGGCAGGAGTGAAGGAACGTCGCTCCTGATGCAATTCACCACTGGACCACCAGATCTCATGGCAGGCCCGGCAAATGCCTGCAAACAGGTTCAGGAGGGGGATGGCTCATGCTGACCCAAATATAAACCAGACCCCCATTTTTGGGCCTTTTTTTAGGTCAAAAATCTCGGTTTATATTCAAGTATATACGGTAATTGATATTAGTAATCTATGCCTAGAAGTGAGATGGTGGAGCCTGATCTAGAAGAAAAGTTAGTGTAGAATTCTGATTTCTTTGTAGCAGGGCTAGAATTTTAAGTGTGGCTTTGTAAAGTCTGATGAATGGAGTTTTGTCTAATGATATTATGAGCTTCTTAGTTTATTAAATGGATTAGAAATATTTTAAAATATATATAATAAACTCTTCTGTACCCTTGAGAGATGAGATAAGAGTTGCTTAATCACATCACTGGGCTATTGTGGAACTGTTTGAAATAAAATTGGAAAGCCTTTAAAAAAAACAAACAACAACCCAACAACAACCTGGAAGCCCTTCCAAACAATAATAAAATGGCTAATTAGATTGTAAAGAAATCAGATGGCGTGCTTACAAGGCACTTAGGAGTTCAGTGGCTGCCATTAATTTTTGGAACCAAGATTTTACAGTCCATCAGTCCACACCTCCTTCCATCATTACTTAATGGCGTCGTTATTCGTATCCAAGCGTGGACAGCTCACTCGCAGCCCAGACCAACTCTCAGTTCAAGAATCTTTCATTTCATGCTTAAGCATATCTATAGCAAAAATCAGATCTATGGAGAGAGATTTTTGACACTGATGCTGAACTATGGTACCAAAGTAACACCCCTGCCTTGAAACATGGCGATCCTGGTTAATATATGATATGGTATTTATACTCCACCTACTCCCAAAAAAGGTTCAAAGTGGATTTTTATAAAGAAAACCATCACAGAGAAGGAGACTTGAAATTGAAGCTGAATCTTTAGACTGAAGTCAATGTTTCTTATTTTTTATTTTTTCTAGTTTATTTAATTATTTTTAATCTTATTCATTGTTTTTACCAGTTGTTTTTTTGTCTTGTTCTACTTCTACTATTTAAATCTCTCCAAAATTCCTTGTTCAACAGTTCCTCCATATGCATCTATATCTTTCTCTTCTCTCTTCTGCATTCCAAAATACTTAATTCAATACAATCTTGTTAGAAAGTTTAATTTAATTTAATCTGTACTTTGTACTTCTCTATTACTCTTTAGGTACTTTAGTTAGATTGTGAGCCTTCGGGACAGTGAGGGAATTTTTCTAAGTACCTTCCTTACTTATAATTTAATGTATATTTTCTGTAACCGCTTAGAACCTAACGGATGTAGCGGTATATAACAAATAAATTACATTACATTACATTTTACAAGATACAAAAGTAAAAGCTGAAATTTATCCTAATAAATGTTTCCTGAATAAATATGCTTTTAACTCCTTTTGAAAGTTCAAAATCCTCTCCCTAGTTCATAAAACTCATCACTCAGACACACCATCTAATCCTTTATCCCCCCTCCCCCCCTTACGATCTTTGAGATCTCCTCAGGCTGGCTTGCTCCACATGCCTTCATTCACCATATCTATGACTCTACTCGTTCCTAATTCTTCAGTGTAATAGTCCCCATGCTTTGGGACTCACTTCCTCTAGAAATTTGCTCACTATCCTCTCACTCAGGTTTTTAGGGTGGCTCTAAACTCAGTTCTCGTCAGCGACACATTCCATGATTAACCAACACCTTCCTCTCCAATACCTTTCTCATTCGATGACCTGCCCCAATTGACAGCACTTGGGCTCCAGCAACCTTTGCCCCCTTTCTGAACTGTCCCCCCCCCCCTCGGTTCTGTATATAATGGAGTTCTTTTTCTTCTCCTAACTCTTTCTCCGCTCCTATTTTACTATGACCATTTTGTAAGTAAAGCGCCCTGGAAGCATCTACCCCAGGGCAGTAAAACAAATACAGAAAAACCTTGGTTTGCGATCATAATTCGTTCCAGAAGCATGCTTGTAATCCAAAGCACTCGTACATCAAAGCAAATTTCCCCATAGGAAATAATGGAAACTCGGACGATTCGTTCCACAACCCAAAAACTTTAATACAAAATACTATACGTACTCGTATTGCAACACCTCGCTCGTTTAAAATAGTCGCTGCACTCTTGCAGCATCAGAGAGAGAAGAACCATCGGCTCCGTTGTGATGTGTATATACTATATGTACAGTATTCCCCCACGAATTTGCGGTTCACGGGCTCACTCGCAGTTTTCTCCGACCGCCTCTTCCTGTAGTAAAGTCGGGCTACACCAATCAGGAGCTGCGTGTCAAAGCAGTCGGGTTTTCAGGATATCCCTAATAAATATGCACAAGAGAGATTTGCATACCTCTCACTTCCATTATATGCAAATCTCTCTCGTGCATATTCATTAGGGATATCCTGAAAACCCGACCGGCTGGGGTTCCCCAGGACAGGATTGGGAACCACTGCACTAAAACCTGAGAGTAGCTCACATACCACCACCACCGCCTCCATGCTGCCTTGCTACCAGCCTACTGAAAATAGTGATGTACAGATTATGATTGGCTAGAATCAAGGTACCCAAAAGCAACTTCTATACAGTATATGATGCATTTCAAGATGGTTCATTTATGTGAACACCAAGAGAGTAGCACACCCTTACATCCCCCTCCAAACTCTGGTGGGTTGGCCCGGGGTGGCATGTCGCTCCAGAGTTTGTCACAGAGACAACCACAAATGTCACACAAATATTGGACCAAGCAGGCCCAATTGCTCCCAGGAAGTGGGAATTAAGCAGAAAATAATGAGCGTTCCTGGCGCCAGATTGGTAATCATGCAGGGTTTTAAATAAAACAGTATGCATTATTATATAATGTATACAGTACATGATGTTTTTGTATCGGGATTGTTTTATTTGCAATTTAATAGAAAGACTTAAATAAATAAAAATGGATCCAATGCTTTGTGGCCTCCCATTGTTTTCTTTTTCTGTCTGCGTAAGGTGGTGGCTGTACCTCGCGCACTTTCACTGCATTTTATGTTTTGGTCCTTTATTGTGGCATCCCTTCCCAAGTATGTTAGATGAGAATCTTCCTTATCTCGAGTCAGAAGACAGGCTCTTTGGAGCTGGTGTTTGCTGATGAGCTGGAAGCTGCTGGCGTTGGTGGCGAGACTGGCACAGCCCCTCTTGCTCGCTCGGTTTTATGTAACTTCTAGTTTAGGATTACTCATTGTAAACCTCTTTGATACTGTTTGAAGTGCACTATATCAGCCTCCAGAATAAACAAAAACAGAAACTGTCGATTCACTTTTGCCAAAAAAATATGGTCAAATTATGGGTGGAGTGGGAGTTGCTTAGCCAGATTGTGAGTTTTCAAAGGGCAAAGCAACCTACAAGACCCCTTTCAGGTTAAAAGTCCTATTTTTCTGTATAATCTATCAATCTTGGCACCCCTGTTTGACCCTACCAGGGTGCCTTTCTGCTCTAACCCTCTTTGCACCTGTATCATTTAACCTCTTCAGTTATGAGGGTGCAGATCATCTGCCAATTCCTCTCTCTATTCTGCTGTCTTCCCCCCCACACCCACAACTCTCTTACTTTCTCACCCCCACCCTATCAGACTAATCAGAGCCCCTGGACCTAGGACTCCCCCTTTGTTTCCAAGATCAGCCACTCTCTGGACTTGACAATATTCAACACACAAAGGGAATTATGCAGCAAAAGCTAAAGATTTTAAACATCCCCAAAACTAACAGCAATAAACTTTTGATCTATTGGAGTTTCCAGTCAAGCTGGCCAGGGGCCCCTCCACACACTTCCAATAGCATGTACTCTAAAATAAACATGATTAAGAATAGCTTTTAAAGTACATTTCGATGCCTTTCAAACCAGTGGCATTTATCAAAACAATCCCGCCCCATATCCTAAAAAGCAGGTGTTTTTAGAGGGACACCCCAACATACATCTCAAACAGACTTTTCCTTCAGAGGCATGAACACATCTGGTCAAAAGGTAGCCGGAATAAAAACAAGAAACCCCAGAAATCCTTAAGTATCAATTAACCAGCCTAACTGCTTACATCAGCTAGAAAGTTTTCTTCAGTGTGCCCCAAAGGTATAAATTACAGCGGGAATGCGGAAATGGACTTAAATTGCTTCTTAGGCTGATTAAACTTCATGTTTTCTGAACAATGTTTTTCAGTGCTTTGCTGGAAAAGGTTCAGAGAGTCTACTGCTTGTGCTGAACTTGGTTTTGTTGGGGGGGGGGCTAGAGAGGCAAGATGGTGTCACTAAATTGGAAAATGTATTTATTTATTCATTCAATTTTCTTTACCGTTCTCCCAAGGGAGCTCAGAACGGTTTACATTAATTTATTTAGGTACTCAAGCATTTTTCCCTCTCTGTCCTGGTGGGCTCACAATCTATCTAATGTACTTGGGGCAATGGGGGGATTAAGTGACTTGCCCAGGGTCACAAATACCCATAAGGCTCCACAAGGCCCAAGAGCAACAAAATAAAAAAGGTACTTGAAAATGCCAAGGAGTCAGGAGAAAGGGCACCAATCCAACCCTACCACTACGTAGACTAGGCAATTGCCTATGGCAACACAATTTGTTCACTGCCATTGTCTTGACTTTCTTTCATCTCTTATCTTCTACTTGCTTCAATCGGGTTTTCGCCCTCTTCATGCTACGGAAACTGCCCTTGCTAGAGCCTCCAATGACTTGCTTTGGGCCAAATCCAAAGGCCTCTAATTCCATCCTCATCCGCCTCGATCTATCTGCAGCTTTTGACACTGTTGATCACCGCCTACTCATCGATATGTTGCCCTTGCTTGGGTTTAAGGGCTCTGTTATTTCTTTGTTTCCGCCTACTTTTCCCATCGTACTTTAAGCGTTTGCTCTGGCGGAGCCTCCTCTGCTGCCATGCCGCTATCAGTTGGAGTACCTCAGGGCTCTGTCTTGGATCCTTCTCCTTTTCTCCATCTACACTTCTTCCCTTAGTGCCCTAATCTCCTCCCATGGCTTCCAGGACCTGTGCAGTAATCCTCTATCTATACCCCTCTATCCCTTTTCCAGCAGGAAATTGTCCAATCCTTTCTTGAACCCCAGTACCTTACTCTGCCCTATTATGCCCTCTGGAAGCGCATTCAAGATGTCTACTACACGTTGGGTAAAGAAGAACTTCATAGCATTTGTTTTGAATCTGTCCCCTTTCAACTTTTCCGAATGCCTTCTTGTTCTTTTATTTTTTGAAAGTTTGAAGAATCTGTCCCTCTCCACTCTCTCTATGCCCTTCATGATCTTATAAGTCCTCTTTAGTCCAAGCTCCACTAAATAGTTTGGTGTCTTCCGCAAATTTTATTATCTCACACTTCGTTCCTGCTTCTAGATCATTTATGAATATATTAAATAGCAGCGTCCCGAGCACCGAGCCCTGCGGAACACCATTCATGACCCTCCTCCAGTCCGAGTAGTGGCCCTTCACTCCTATCCTTTGTTTCTTATCCGCCAACCAGTTTCTGATCCATCAATGTACGTCTCCTTCCACCCCATGGTTCTTCAGCTTTCGGAGTAGACGTTCATGAGGCACCTTGTCAAAAGCTTTTTGGAAATCTAGGTATATGATATCTATGGGGTCTCCTCTGTCCATCCGTTTGTTAATTCCTTTGAAGAAGTGCAATAAGTTAGTTAGGCACGATCTCCCCTTGCAGAAACCATGTTGGCTGGTTATCAGAAGTTCGTTTCTTTCAAAATGTTCATCGATGTTTTCTTTTATCAGTGCTTCCACCATTTTCCCTGGAACCGAGGTCAGACTCACCGGTCTGTAGTTTCCCAGGTCACCTCTTGATCCCTTTTTAAAGATGGGCATAACATTGGCTATCTTCCAATCCTCCGGGATCACGCCTGTTTTCAGGGATAGGTTGCAAATTTGCTGCAGTAGTCCCGCTATCTCCTCATTTAATTCCTTCAGAACCCTTGGATGGATTCTGTCCGGACCCGGGGATTTGCCAGTTTTTAGTTTTTCTATCTGCCTGCGCACAACTTCAAGGCTCACTTCCATGGATGTTAATTTTTCTGCTTGATTTCCATTGTAGAATTGCTCAGGACTGTCACTTTACATTTCAGATGCTTAAGACTTAAAAAGAAAAACTAAAGGAGGCCTGAAACTTAAAACCCATGATGAAAGAAAAACCACTGGCATTCCCCAAAACCATGGCAAATCTGGTGGGACGGAGCTAGCTGCAAAACAGGGCACGTTGCTCAAACCAAACAAAAAAAAAATTGCCATCTCAGCTGTAGTGACCTTTAGCATACAGGGCAATTCAAAAGGATAGAACTAGAAACCCCACCTTCCCTCTCAATAGCAAATCACTTAACTTCACTAGTGGCAAGGCCTTTGGCCTCCAGGTAAATGATCTTGTTATTACACAGTGTTAATACAGAAATCTGTATATTTTTAAAGTTGTCGCATGAAAAGCTACAATAACTTTCACTAGGGAACAGACGACAGACACTGGGGAAGCTGGTGAGAAATGTTTCAAGCCAGGGACAGAAAATGTTATACTGTCTCCTGGAAACTAATTTTAGGTTGGCCAGATGGTTCCCATCTAGTAGTTTAGTCTCCATTGAAGTGGCCAGCTGCAGGAGCCCAGATTGCGGATTCTCGGCTTTTACATCTCTAAATATCACCCGTGATAGCAGGCAACATTTAAGATAATGAGTATGTTTATGTGAAATAATGAGCAAATTAAGATCTTCCCAAATTCTCCCCATGTGAGACTCTAAGAGTGCTAGTGTTGGACAACTTCTCCCCCATAGCCATTCCCGCTGTATTAGCTCTAAGGAACTTGGGGAAGTTATGCTTATCATAAACCCTCCACACCCCCCCCAATCATGCAAGCATCACATATAGAACAAGAATACTGCACAAACAAGAGCAGAGCAAATATTCAGAGCCTAATGCAGGCAGTGGCATAGAAAAGGGGGGTGGGGAGGGGCACCCGCACCCGTTGTCCTCTCCACCCCCCCCATGCTCCACTTCCCTTCCCCTGTATCTCTGTAACGTTCAAGAACACTGCGATCCCATCGATAGATTACTTCTCCCTTTACTGCTCTTCAACAGATATAAATCCTGATGTCAATCTGTTGGGACACTGGCCTTTATTGCCCTTCTGAAATGGAAAAGCATGTATTTTCTCTAGGCATGACCTAAGTCCCATCCAAAACATGCCCAGACCATGCCTTCTTGCCATGTGCACACACCAGGGGTTTTCATATGCATATCCCAGCTTTCTAAAATAGAGACTTAAACATTTATCTGGCAGAAATGTCCAAGTACCAGTTTAAACAAGTTTCAGATATGAATAGCCTTCTAAGGTGATTGCCATAGACATCTTTTCAAGGTGAGCTTGGAAACTGCTTTTTAAATCAGGCCCATAGGCTGAAAACTGAGATCCAAGATGGCGTCAGGCTAGACGCGCTGAGAATCCGCTCTGGGGACTTTCTCGTTTATTCAATTTCTGTCCTGAATTACTTATTCCTCTTACCCGATGCCGAAACGGAGGGGCCGGAGCGCCGCTAGTGCCTCGCGGAATACCGGTATCCCCGCAGCTGGCAATATCGAAGAGCTCCTCAGGCAGATGCAAGGAGCACTTTCAGCATTGGAGAGTAGCCCGCAGAGGATCCACGGAACGAGTGAGACCATGGTAGTTCCTCATGGACTGGAAACAACATTGAGTCCCGACGTCAGGGTGCCATCCCCGCAGCCTCAGACTAGCAGTTCTCCAAGGGGTTTGGAAACCCCTGAAGTCGGGGCTTTACCTTCCCCTGAGGCATATAGTCCATCGGAGAGCCTGCGGATAGGAGCTCATATCAATGAGTCCTATTGAAGAATCTGAGAGAAATACAACGTTGGAGGGTCGAGTAAGCCTATCGGGACAGCGACAAGAAATACAACAGACTGGTGAGCACTATAACATTACTACACCTTTAATTTCCTTGGAAAATCCTTCAGAGGTAACCCTGGATTCACTGTGGGACCTTATGGCTGGCCTAGTGAAGACCATAAGCCCAAAACTTCAGCAAATTGATGGGAAATTGCTTCAACATACTACTGAATTGAAAGAATTGAAAACTGAAATGACTGCGTCTAATTCTTCTGTTCAGAAGCTTGAACAGGAAATTAAGTCATCTAGACAATTACAGGATACTTTAATGAAAGATAACATCAGTCTTAGGAGAAAGATGGAAAATTTGGAAAATAACTCCAGATACAATAACTTAAGGCTAATTAATTTCCCTAGGTTAACGTTGGTAACACCTAGGGAAATGTTTAAGAGATATCTTCTTGAAGTTATGGGTGTTTCAGAAGATTCATTACCCCCCCATATCACGAGTCTATTATTTGCCTAATAAAAATCAATCTCCAAAGAGGTCTTCAGACCAAGGACTATTGAATGTCTCGGAGTTACTGGAGAAATCTGATAAAGAGGCAGTAGAACCAAGTACCTTGATTATATCAGTAGCTCTTTCTGTTGACAAAGTTTGGTTGTTAAAGTTATTCTTTAAAAATAGGCAGAAAGAATTCATGGGATTTAAAATACAGATTTTCCCTGATTTATCACGGGAGACCCAAAAGCGTTGCCGAGAATTTCTTTTGTTGAAACCAGGTGTTCTATCTTTAGGTGCTTCTTTTTATTTGCGACACCCTTGTAAATGTATAGTGTACCACCGTACAATTAAATATGTTTTCTTTGAGCCTAATCAATTGACTTCTTTTATAGCGTTATCCCGTTTAGAGGCAGAAAAATCTTAAGCCCTAGGATTATTATGGAATAACTCCTGACTCAGCCTTATAGTCATTCTTATGTATAAGGATGTACTTTATGTTCAATTCTTTTTCTTTTGTTCTCGCTAAAAGAATACCTTGGATCTTATAATTTGAGGACTTGAGCACATTAGCTATAAATTATCTTTGTGTTGTGGTATGATTTTCTTGATGTACATAATGCTAATTTTGCTTTCTGTACAAGTTTTTTCTTGGTTGTTTGATTTGAAAATGAATAAATCAGGCCCATCACGATGGGAATTTCTTCTGTCCTTCTGCTACATTTTCTTGGTCTCTGACTGCATTGCTTAGTATTCGAGGGGTTTCTGTCTCTCCAGCTTAAGAAGTGCACCGAGTGCTTTAGCAACCTCCTTGTGAGAGCTCCTTTACAAAAGTCCAAATTATTGTTTAAAAAAAAAAAAAATCAGTGAATGCCCATCCTGAGGAATTCATTGGTGGGAGACAGAAGCTGCTGTTTGCTTCTTCTGCAGGATTTTCATTTGTGCCTTAATCACAAACCAGGAGAGGCCATTCCTGTCCTCGGGTGCTAAAAGCTGGTTGGGAGTCCAGGATCTCTATGTTAAATATGCATGAGATGCATTTACATTCTCCAGTGGCACACCCATTGGTGGGGGCCTGGGCGCAACCATTTTTGCCTCAGTCACATCCAGCAGCCAGAAACGCCTTTCTGTAGTTGGTGGAGACCCCATCCCCAACAGCTGCAGAAATTCAGAGCCCATCCGATCACAATGTCTGAAAGTACTGCCACTGAAGCCAGCGTCACAAGCACAAGAACGTCAGCAGTGGCTCCATATTTCTCCAGCTGGTAGAACTTAGGGATTCCCATCATCTAAGTCAGTGTTTCCCAAGTCGGACCTAGAGCACCCCCTCACCAAGCAGCTTCTCAGGATATCCACAATGAATATGCAAAGAAAATGGAGCCATAGCCTAATGGTTAGAGTAGCTGCTTATAAACCAAAGCACAGAATCTAAGGTTGCAGGTTCAAATCCCACTTTTGTGTGTGCTGTTTGGTCTAGGGGTTAGGGATGTGGGCTCTGAACACAGGGGAACAGGGTTTGATTCCTACTACAGCTTATTATGACCCCTCATTTCTGTGGGGCAAGTATATAGAATCTTCAAGGGAGAGTTGATGGCTTTATATACCTTAATGTTCCTATGAAATTGATTTGCATACACTGCCTCCATGATATGCTAATCTCTTTCATGCATATACATTGTGGATATCTTGAAAACGTGACTGGCAAATGGGTACTCCAGGGCTGACTTAAAACACTGATTTAAGGAATTGAGGAAAGAAAAGGGGGTGGGGGAGGGAGGGAGGGAAGAGCAGTAAGGTATGTAGTGTCCAACCCATATTTGCTACTGGCCTACTCAAAACTGTTGTGGCTGCCCTACTAGTATGCAGCGCCTGTATTGTATGCAGACATCCCATGCATTATTCAACGTTGGAAATCTTGAAAACCTGACTGGTATTCGAGCACTGGATTTGCCTTCCTTTAGACAGTTACTTAAAGCAGTGGTCCCCAACCCTGTCCTGGAGGACCACCAGGCCAATTGGGTTTTCAGACTAGCCCTAATGAATATGCATGGAGCAGATTTGCATACCTAGCACTTCCATTATATGCAAATCTCTCTCATGCATATTCATTAGGGCTAGCCTGAAAACCCGATTGGCATGGTGGTCCTCCAGGACAGAGTTGGGGACCACTGACTTAAAGGACATGCTAGGAGCCCACAAGAGGCCCCTTTAAACAGATTTCACGTCATCCGAGATTAGTTTTCCCTCTCTACCACAATGCTGTCACTTGCACCTCCTTAACACAGAGTGTCTCAGCTTTCCGAAGGAAGAACACAGATACATGTGTTTCATGTGAAAAGAGGGAGAGTAGAGAGAATGGTATTTTTTCTATCTTATTGCAATGCAAACAGCCATTATTCCCATCAGCTGCTTGCGACTGTCCCTTTTTGGGGGGAGTTGAGGAGGGTTATAGGCCTTTGAGTGCAAAAATTTCTCCGGAAGCTTGTATCATAGCAACATCTCCCATTCAGTACGTGCAAGGGCTCTGTGTGGCCCGTGAATAGCTTTATTGCTATTTCAGTAATCAGAACAAGAGACAAGAAGGTCACTTTTGCTGAATAGATAGATGGAGCAGTATTTTGAAAGATTTTTTTTCCTCCCTCCTCCTCTTTTCTCTGCAGCTCCTTCGAAAGCAGCTCTCTTCTCCCCTTTCCCCCCCCCTCTCTCTCTAGATTACAAATACATTTCCAGAGGTCTTTTGAAGACTATTTTTAGGTATCCGCGTTTAGGCTGGAAATATATTAGAGCCACTATCCCAGCTGACAACCTAAACAGAGTAAGGAATTCAGGACCACCATAGAAAACATGACTCCTTCCAAATGCTGCTGAAATAAAAGTGGTAAAGGAGCTCTGAACTTGGAGCTTACAGAGTTCAGTTCAATAACTGTCAAACTCCCATATATCATCATAGGTCCTAAGTCCTTTAATTGTGACCCTATTAAAATGAATCAAGTGCTATTACGTGAATCTTTAGTTTACCATTTTCTTGTGGGTTGTTGGTTGTTGGTTTTTTGGGGGTTTTTTTTTGTTTATACAAAAAGCAACCAACACAATGTAAAAATCATTTATCTGCTTCTGGACCGAACACAATACAATACTGAGGTAAGTAATTGTGTCAAATACAATACAAAGGGGGACAAACTAACTCGAGCGGGAAAATCTCCGGACAAGCATAAAGATTGGACAGCCATGTATGTTAATGCACGTAGTTTGGGCAATAAAATTCTAGAGCTGGAAACAGAAATGAGAAATGCCGACCTAGATGTGGTGATAACAGAAACCTGGTTCTCAGAGTCCCATGGATGGGATATGGCTATACCAGGATATAACTTGCTCCGTCGGGATAGAGTAGGCAAAACAGGAGAAGGAGTAGCACTATATATTAGAGAGGATATCAAAGATACTAGGATCACGGATGTCAAGTTTACGGGAGAATCCCTAGGGGTGAATCTTGCCAGGGGCAACGACAAATGCCTATATCTTGGTGTTGTTTACAGACCCCCAAAGCAACTGGACAACATAGACAAAGAATTAATTGCAGACATCGAAACCATCACTCTGCATGGAGACACAGTGCTGTTGGGGGACTTCAATATGCCTAATCACCAACTCCATTGAGAAGATATTGAAATGCTGAACACACTAGTTTAAGCAAAAAAATTTTTAAAAAAAAACCCCACACAAAACATTTTACATGTGCGCACTCATATATAAAGGGTTACAAAAGGGAGCCTGCTCAAAGCTTGGTAGCCAAGCGAAAGCTCTCATCTCTATGCCCGCTAGAAGGCCTCAATCCTAGCAACTTACATTCTCAGGGAATCCCTTGTGGGAAGAACAGGCCTCACTCACAAGCTGGCTCAGAGTTCAGAGCTTCAAACTGCACAACCCAAAACCACTCAGACTCCTAAAAGCAGAAAAGAAAGCTGATCTTTCTTGAACTGCTCCCAGGGGCGGTTTATGTCCTCATTACAGAATCCCAAAAGGCTCAAAATGACTATAAAACAAAAAATCATTTTTGCAGGGTTTTGTTTGTACAAGGAGCCATGAGTAGGCAATTTTTTCTCTCTTGTGAGCTTATTTGGAACCAGAGCTGGAATATGGCGTTATGAATCTTTGTTCACAAGATGTTTTGCCTGTTTTATATATCTTCTCTCAATTGTTTTAAAAAATTTGGTTTTGTAGTAACAGAGCCAGTGTTAAACATGCTGGGGCCCAGGACAGATATTTGGAAGGGGGCCCCAAAGATCCACCAGCAGGCTGTATCTTCTTCCCTTTTAGACAGGCTTGGGTAGGGTTACCAGACATCCAGGAAAACCTGGACATTTCTTTTTTAAAGGACTGGTCGGGTACCTGAAGGAATTTCCAAAACCTGGCAGTTTGTCTGGGTTTTGGAAGTCCCTGAGCTCAAGGTCGTGCCTGGAGACCCTCTGCTCATGAGTGGATGTCGACCCAATGAGGTCATGTGCGTGATGTCATTGCATTGACATATGCAGAGGTCCTACAGACCTCACGGGAGACAGGAGGTTTGGCTAGAGCCGTGGGTTAAATAGGACGGAGCTGGAGGCAGAAAGGGCAGGGCCAGGTGTCCTCTTTTATAAAGAAGAAATCTGGCAACCCTAGACTTGGGGCCTTGTTGAAGTCGCATGTAGCTGCCGTAAAGGTCATCTCTGAAGCAACTGGAAGTTGCATCAGAGACAACCTTTCCTGTAGCCACACGCAACTTCAATGCTCCAGCTGCTTGTAGGAAGGAAATTTAGAAATCGCCCGCCACGAAGATAAGGGGCAGGGAGGGAGAACAGACGCTGAAGGGAACTGGGGAAGGGAGGGAAAAAGGGCGGCAAGGTGGGGTGGAGAGAACAGACGCTGAAGGGAACTGGGGAAGGGAGAGAGAAAGGGCGGCAAGGTGGGGTGGGGAGGAACAGACGCTGAAGGGAAATGTGGAAGAGAGAGTGGGGAGAAGACGCTGAAGGGAAATGGGAAAGGGAGAGAGGGAGGGAAGTGGGGTGGGGAGGAACAAACGCTGAAGGGAAATGGGGAAGAGAAAGATTCCAGACTATGGGGGGAGCGGAGGGAAGAAGATGGGTGCCAGACCAATTGGGGGGGGGGTGGAGGGAGAGATGGAAGGGAGAGGCACAGTAACAGAGCATATGGAAGAGACAGAGAAGGCAGACAGTGGATGGAAGGAAACTAATGCGAAGATGAGGAAAGTAGAAACCAGATAACAAAGGTAGAAACAAAATTTCTATTTATTTTCGCTATAGGATAAAGTGGTATATTAGTTGTGCTGATAAACATTTATAAACAAAGCCCTGCCAGCTGAACATCTCTCTAGTTCAGCAGCCAGAACTTTGATTTATAAAATGGCAATTGTACAGAATATTGTTTCTTTTTATACTTTAATAAAATAAGTTCAGTACAAAACTATTCAAGGCTTGTGTGGATGGGATCAGATGGTTGATAGGGACGGGAACGGGGACTGAGCTCGTGGGGACTGGATGGGGACATCAGACAACGGAATCCAGCCCCTGGAAAAGAGCTCCAAACAAGAAGCATACACCAAGTCATGTCACAGCTATAGGGTGTCATGAGCCACTAACTACAACCCAATTTGCCTGTTGATTTTAATTAAACTTCTAGACCATTTTCTAGTGAAGCACTGAGGTCATGAAAGGGTATCAGACCAAACAATCGGTATGGTTGGGTACCAACCCATGACTAAACATGTACATTTTCCTTTTATTTTTAAATATTGTGTCCCTACTCTTTCTCCCTTTGTTTCAAGTTTTGTCTTAATAGTTACTATTAGTTTGTCCCCCTGATTGTAAAGATATAAAACCACTTTGGTATGTATAGCCATAATAAACTTGAATAAACTTGAAACTCATCCTTCGCAGTGTTTATGAGCATTTTACCAGTTCAAGAACAACCCTGGGGCAGAGCCAGCCAGCAAATATTAAAAAACTGCGAATAACTTTCAGAGCTGACTCTGACCCACCCCCGCCTCCCGGACCTCTATACAGCTTACCTGGTAGTCTAGTGGTAAAGCGGGGCAGCAGTGCTCTTCCTACGCTCCTGCCCCGTGCAGAGCCATCCACAAAAATGGCTGCCATGAGTTCCCGCTCACAGGAACTCATTGCAGATTCATAAATGATCTAGAAACAGGGACGAAGTGCGAGATAATAAAATTTGCGGACGACACCAAACTATTTAGTGGAGCTCAGACTAAAGAGGACTGTGAAGAATTGCAAAGGGACTTGAACAAACTAGGGGAATGGGCGACGAGATGGCAGATGAAGTTCAACGTTGAGAAATGTAAAGTATTACATGTGGGAAGCAGAAACTCGAGGTACAGCTATACAATGGGAGGGATATTATTGAATGAGAGTACCCAAGAAAGGGACTTGGGGGTAATGGTGGACATGACAATGAAGCCGACGGCATAGTGCGCAGCGGCCGCTAAGAAAGCAAACAGAATGCTAGGTATAATCAAGACGGGTATTACAACCAGAACGAAAGAAGTTATCCTGCCGTTGTATCGGGCGATGGTGCGTCCGCATCTGGAGTACTGCGTCCAATATTGGTCGCCGTACCTTAAGAAGGATATGGCGATACTCGAGAGAGTTCAGAGGAGAGCGACACGTTTGATAAAAGGTATGGAAAACCTTTCATACGCTGAGAGATTGGAGAAACTGGGCCTCTTTTCCCTGGAGAAGAGGAGACTTAGAGGGGATATGATAGAGACTTACAAGAGCATAGAGAAAGTGGAGAGGGACAGACTCTTCAAACTTTCGAATAATAAAAGAACAAGAGGGCATTCTGAAAAATTAAAAGGGGACAGATTAAGAACCAATGCTAGGAAGTTCTTCTTTACCCAACGTGTAGTGGATACCTGGAATGCGCTTCCAGAGGACATAATAGGACCCGAGTATGGTACTGGGGTTTAAGAAAGGATTGGACAATTTCCTGCTGGAAAAGGGGATAGAGGGGTATAGATAGAGGATTATTGCACAGGTCTTGGACCTGTTGGGCCGCCGCGTGAGCGGACTGCTGGGCACAATGGACCTCAGGTCTGATCCAGTGGAGATATTGCTTATGTTCAGTCATTTTTGTGGATGGCTCTGCACGGGGCAGGAGCGTAGGAAGAACGCTGCTGTCCCACTTCACCGCTAGACCACCAGGTAAGCTGTATAGAGGTCCGGGAGGCAGGGATGCTTCAGGGTTTTAAAAAAACCTCACAAATAACCAAAGTTGCGAGTGTTAAATGCGCGACTCAGGAGGGTGAGGTGTAATATCATTACCCACCAAGGGAACAAAAGAATATCATAAGAACATAAGAAATGGCTTCGCCGGAACAGACCTTAGGTCCATCTAGTCCGGCGACCCGCACTCGCGGAGTCCAAGCCAGGTATTCCCTGCTGAGAAACCTTGTTTACTCATATCCCTCAATGTGATTTATGAGAAGGTGTGCATCCAACTTGCCCTTGAATCCCGGAATGGTGGTCTCCATCACGACCTCCTCCGGGAGAGCGTTCCAAGCGTCCACCACTCATTGTGTGAAACAGAATTTCCTGACATTTGTCCTGGGCCTGGTGCCCCTCAGTTTCAGTCCATGACCTCTTGTCCGAGTCACATTTGACAATGTGAATAACGATGTTTCTTGCTCTATTTTGTCGAATCCTTTTAGTATTTTAAAAGTCTCTATCATGTCCCCTCGCAGTCTTCTCTTCTTGAGGGTGAACAATCCCAGTTTTCCGAGGCGTTCTTTGTAGCTCAAATTCTCGATACCTTTTACTAGCTTCGTGGCTTGCCTTTGCACCCTCTCCAGCAGGGTTACGGTATATCCTTCTTTAGGTAGGGAGACCAGTGTTGGACACAGTATTCCAAGTGCGGTCTGACCATTGCTCTGTAAAGTGGCATTATGATGTCCGCCGATCTACTCGTGATTCCCTTCTTTATCATGCCTAACATCCTGTTTGCTTTCTTTGCTGCCGCTGTGCATTGAGCCGACGGCTTCAGGGTCCTGTCTATCAGTACCCCCAGGTCCCTTTCTTGTTCGCTCTTGCCCAATGTTACACCTAACATTTTATATTCATGTTCCTTGTTTTTCTTACCCAGGTGCATCACTTTGCATTTTTCTATGTTAAACTTCATCTGCCACTTTTCTGCCCATTTCTCTAGCTGGTTCAAATCTCTCTGAAGTTCTTCTCTGTCCTTTTGTGACCCAACTACCCAACATAGTTTTGTGTCGTCTGCAAACTTGATTAAATTACTTGTTGTTTCATCTTCTAGGTCGTTTATGAAGATATTGAACAAGATGGGCCCAAGAACCGAACCCTGGGGTACACCGCTTGTCACCTTCTCCCAGTCCGAGAACTTCCCATTTATGCCCACCCTCTGCAATCTGTTTTCCAGCCATTTGCCTATCCATCTTAGTATATCTCCTTCTATTCCATGGCTTTGTAGTTTCTTCATAAGCCTTGCATGTGGAACCTTGTCGAACGCTTTCTGGAAGTCCAAGTATATTATATCCACCGGTTCACCGCTATCAGTTTGTTTGTTCACCTCCTCAAAAAATTGAAGTAAATTCGTCAAACATGACTTCCCTTTCCTGAAGCCGTGTTGGCTAGCTCTCATCAGGTCATGAATTTCCAGGTGTTGCACTATGCTATCCTTTATTAGTGCTTCAACCATTTTCCCAGGAACCGACGTAAGACTCACAAGTCTATAGTTGCCCGGTTCTCCTCTCGATCCTTTTTTGAAGATTGGGATGACATTCGCTATCTTCCAGTCATCTGGTATTCGCCCAGTTCTAATTGACAAGTTAGCTAGGGATTGTAATAGTTCCCAATTTCTACCTTAAGCTCTTTTAGCACTCTCGGGTGAATTCCATCTGGTTCAGGGGATTTGTCACTTCTTAGTTTGTCGATCTGATAGTATATCAAGTCCAACTCCACATTCACTGTGGTGAGGCTATCCTCAATTTCTCCCTTGAATGCTCTCCCTGTTTCTGGCATTGATGCAGTGTCCTCCTTGGTAAAGACAGACGCAAAGAATGAGTTTAGCCTATTCGCAATCTGTTTGTCTTCCTTGATGTACCCTTTTCTTCCTTGGTTGTAGAGAGGGCCCACTGCCTCCTTAGCTGTTTTTTTCCCTTTTATGTATCTAAAAAAGGGCTTGAAGTTTTTGGCTTCTTGCGCTATCTTTTCCTCATAGGCTTTTTTGGCGTCTCGTACCACCTTGTGACACTTCTTCTGGTCGACCTTGTGACTGTTCCAGGCCTCCGTTGTGTGGTCATGTTTCCATTGTTTAAACGAGTTCCTCTTATCCCTTACTGCATCCTTCACCTCTTTAGTTAGCCAAGCTGGTTCTCCTTTGTTTTTATATTTCCTTCCTTTGGATTTCTGCGGAATGTAGAGATTCTGCGCTTCGGTGATGGTATTTTTTAGTAGGGACCATGCTTGATCGACCGTTTTGATTTTGGCTGCCTTTTTCTTGAGCCATTTTTTAACCATGACTCTCATACTATCGTATTTCCCTTTTCTGAAGTTAAAGGTTGTGGTTTGAGTCTTGGTACGTTTCCCCTTCCCGATGCCAATTTTAAAATTGATCATGCTGTGATCGCTCGTCCCCAACGGGACCGGGACCTCTACATCTATTGTCCTTCCAGTTATGCCATTTAGGACCAAGTCCAACTCTTGTCAGTTCTCCCACCATTTGTTCTAGGAAGCAGACCCCTATCATTTCCAGGAACTTGGATTCCCTGCCGCAATTTGAGGTTCCAAAGTCCAGTTTATCCCGGGAAAGTTGAAGTCTCCCATAATCGTTACATTACCTGCTCTACATCCATGGTTGATTTCCTCTATCATTTCTACGTCTGTTTCTTCCGTCTGTTTCTTCGGTCAATAATAGAGGCCGTAACTATGTTTTGCCCTCTGTGTCAGACAACGTTTGCCATGCATCTTCTACCATATGATAGCAGAGTGTGGTGCAGTGTTTCTATCTATTGTCCCTGCACCCTGATTTTGGGGCTCCTTGTGACCCTGGGCAAGTCACTTAGTCTCCTATTGCCCAAAGCATATTAAATAGTGAGCCCACCGGAACAGACATGGAAAAATGCTTGAATATCTGACTAAATCCATGTGAACCGTTCTGAGTTCCCCTGGGGGAACGGTATAGAAAACTGAATGAAGAAATAAATGATACAGCCTGGTGTGTACAACAGAGGAAGGAGTTAAGACCAGCACATCTTGCATTCTCCCAACCAAGATATTCAAACTCCCACATGCACCACTCCAAGGTAAAGGTCACTTATATGAACACCCTTAAAGCTGCATCTGAAAGAAACAGACATTTTGAAAGTCTGTGTGAGCCCCTCAACAAGAAAGGAAGAAAGTGAAGAACCAAGAGAATGCATGCCTTTGACAAGATGGCGCAACAGGTTGCCAAATGAAGAACACTAAGTGTTATCATTGTACAACTGGAGCAAACAATCTCCCTCCCCACCAGGACTGTGAATACTGCTTCCAGTCCTGAAAGTTTCTCTTGCTAAAATCAAAAACAACCCTTCCCTCTAAAATCCACAGTCATGGACTGCAATCACCAAACCACCTGATAATGTAAAAATAGTAACATAGTAGATGATGGCAGATAAAGACCAGAACGTATGCAGGTAAGGCTAGAGACTCAGTTAGGGCCCAGGTCCTTGACCTAGGGGCTGCTGCGGGAGCAGACTGCTGGGCACAATGGACCACTGGTCTGATTCAGTAGCGGCAATTCTTATGTTCTTATGGTCCATCCAGTCTGCCCAACCTGATTCAATCTAAAAAAAAAATAAATATTTTTTTTTAGCTATTTCTGGGCAAGGATCTAAAGCTCTGCCCAGTACTGTGCTTAGTTTCCAACTACTGAAGTCTTCGTCAAAGCTCACTCCAGCCCATCTACACCATCCCAGCCATTGAAGCCCTCCCCAGCCCATCCTCAAGCAACCGGCCATATACAGACACAGACCGTGCAAGTCTGCCCAGTACTGGCCTTAGTTCTTCAATATTTACTATTCTTTTCCGATTCTAGATCCTCTGTGTTCATCCCACACTTTTTTGAACTCTGTCACCATTTTCCTCTCCATCATCTCTCTCGGGAGCGCATTCCAGGGATCCACCACCCTCTCCGTAAAGAAGAATTTCCTTACATTGCTCTTGAATCTGCCACTCCTCATTCTCAAATTATGTCCTTTGGTTTTACCATTTTCCTTTCTCTGGAAAATATTTTGTTCCACGTTAATACCTTTCATGTATTTGAATGTCTGAATCATATCTCCCCTGTCCCTCCTTTCCAGTCTAGGGTATACATATTCAGGGCTTCCAGTCTCTCCTCATATGTCTTATGGCGTAAACCTCCTATAATTTTTGTTGCCCTCCTCTGGACCGCTTCAAGTCTTCTTGTGTCCTTTGGCAGATACAGTCTCCAAAACTGAACCCAATTCACCAATGACCTGTATAGGGGCATCAGCACCTTCATTCTTCTACTGGTTATGCCTCTCTTTATACAGCCCAGAGGCCTTTTTAGACCAGTAACAGCTAAGGCCTTTTTCCTTTCAGCAACACAAAAAACTCCCCTCTCCAACCAACCCCCAGGACTCTCATAGATCCTCTCTTGAATCCCATCCAACCTGCCAGCAAATATCTCCCAAATCTGCATGAGAAAGTGAAAGAGCAGGCCTCACAACAGGCCCAGCATTTTCTCCCTCCACTCCCAAAACCCTGGTCCAGGGCCCAAGATGGAAGTAATAAAAGAAATGGACACAAAAGGAAAGCCGGTGTGGAAACATGACAAGAAAGAGTGAAAGAGGAGAGGGATGGCAGTCTTCCCAGAAAAAAAAAGCTCTCAGTAAACAAAACCAAAAAAACAATTGCTTGTTCCCACAGAGAGCCTTGGAAACTTCACTTCAGTTACAAGAAAATGTAGGTCCAATTGTAGTATCAGATCCGCTTCACCTCAGTCTTCTCTCATTTTTATCAGGATATGATTGGGCTGGAAGCTAACCCAATTTTGCACTCTTTCAGACACCAAGAAGTGTCTGCGATGTTGCTCTTTAGTGGCTCCAAAGGCAGAGAGATTTTTGAAGAAATATTTCTTCTTCACTGGATAAAAGAAAAATTAATGAACAGTTCAGCTGGATTTGTTCTGATGAAATCCAGTTCCTCCTTTGAGAGAATCAGAAAAATGAAAAGCTTCCGAAAGGTATGGGGGGAGGGTTGCAGGGTGAAAACACAGCACAATCTGCTCAGTCTGGGGAAAATGGTAGCACACTAGGCAAGACTAGGCAGTCGCCTACAAAAGGAGCTTCAAGGACAGTGTATTGCAAACTGTGTGCTGCGCCACACTAGTGTGCCTCCTGAGATTCCAAGTATGCTGCGTCTCACAGAGGAGGAAGAGAAGTACCGGCCAGCTGATTTGCCTCTCACCGCGTATCTCCCTGGACTCCTGCCTTCCGCGTTTTCGCCGCACCCCTGGAACAGCAGCGGCAGCTCAGTGTGCTTTTAACTTGGCCACAGAGCTGCCGCGAGGATTAATTTAGTTGCAGTTTTCATCAACAGCCCCGAGGGAAAGGAGGGAAGGATAAATGTCACACTTGGGGGGAAGGGGGGAGAGGGCACAGTAAAAAGTTGGGACTCATGGAGGGAGAGACAGAGATGTTGGTTAGGGGAGGGAAGGAAGACCAGAGGAGAAGCATGCAGGAGGAAGAGAGAAAAAAGTCTTAGACTGATGGAAAGGAGGGAGAAATGTTAGACTGGGAGGAGGGCCAGAAAGGAGGCTACTGTTAAGACACATTTATTTACTACAGGTATTTGACTCCAGTTATTAGTTGCTAGGTCTCATTGCATAAAATGGCACCTTATTAAAACAGCACAAGTGGTAAAATAACACATCTTAACAGTAGCCTACATTAATAACTTCCTCCCTAGTGTGAAGAGCTTCATTCTCTGGTAATCAGAGCTGTGATTGTGATGTCATAATGCTTCATTTCACCAGTGCCTAAGAGCCAACTTCATTAATGATATCACAATGGCTGAATTGTCCTGTACTTGGTTTACTTTTATTATATATATATATAGTTCTAGATAGGATTACCATATGTCCGGGAAAACCCAGACATGCCTCTTTTAGAGAACTGTCCGGGCGCCCGGAAGGATTTCCAAAACCCGGCAGTTTGTCCGGGTTTTGGAAATCCTGAGCTCGGAGGCCACGTCTGGAAGTGTTTACACATGCGTAGCTGTCAACGTGATGACATTATACGCATTTGCGCATGTGTGTGATAGCATTGACGTCCACGCATGCGCAAGGGCTTCCAAATGTGGTCTTCGAGCTCGGGGAGGTTCATGCGAGTTGGGTCTGGGCAGGGCCAGGCATCCTCTTTTTTCAAAGAGGAAATCTGGCTACCCTAATTCTAGAGACATTTCTTTTTTTTTAAGTATGATACCATCAAGATGTGTTATTTTAGCACTAGCATGTGTCATTTTAGCTCAGGTCCCATTTTATGCAATTAGACCTAGCTACTAATAACTAGGGTTAACAGGAAAATAACAGGTCTACAGTAGTCCATGTTGATAACTTTCCCCCTTAGCTGGATAAAATGGATCTTGGAAATTGCACTCCTTATTTCTCTTTATACACACACCCAAAGTTTTATATTTATAACCATGAAATCTTTGGGTGTGAGGGAAGATTAGGGGTATGAAATATAATTGAGCAAGGGGCAGTGAAAGTACCTAAGGCCAGGTCAAGATTAAAGCATAGGCAAACTAAGAATGGGCCTATGGCCCAAATATGTAGGAAGGGCCCTCTCAAATGTATAAGTCAAGGCAGAGTTTTGCCCTGGTACATTAGCTGCTGCCACAGAGAAGAGAATCGGGAGGGCGCAGTGCCATTGCTCACCACAGAGGTCTGTCTATTCTTCCTCACTCCCTGTGTACTACTTTCTAGTCAGCAGGGGGAGCCAGCGAGCAAGGCCTCTTATCTGCCTTTTCCTCCTCTGCCAGATTTCCTCTATAATCAGAATCATGCAAGGCTCCATTTGTGGGAGCTTTAAAATATATTTAAATTACAATGAGGCGGCCCCAACATACCTGTTTGCCTAGAGCCCAACAAAGAGTTAATCCTGCCCTGCCTAAGGCACCCAAACACTGTCAAAGGCCCTGGTAATACTGCAAAGATTACAGTCTCAAATCACAGCTGGGGGAAAAAAAACGGGACAAAGAGCAGCTGTTCAGCAAGCAGAAATCTGAGCGACCATCAAACTGTTTGCGTGACAGCTACCAAGCTCCTTGTCTGGTTGCCAGTTCTGCTTCCTTGATGTTCTAGAAGCCCTACTGGCAACTCTGTACTCCCAAGCAATGTGGGGGGAAGGGAATTGAAAGGGGTATCTGATTATTCAGGCTGAGCTAGAAGCCCCTTACTGCAGAAGCATAACCAAGTATGTTACAAATGCATCCTAGAATGTCTTCACACCTCATCCTAAGTGAAGAAAAAACTGTGTGAAAGGTGATCTGTCTGGGAAAAAATAAACAGACTGTGAGATTTGTCTTACAATGATACGAGGTGTTTCTCAGCCGTAACATAACTTTGGGGCTGTGTCTTATCACATTACAACTACCTCCGTTACTATTTCTAAACTTAAAAGGGCAAGTTCTTCCAAAGGAAGACTAGAACAGCACCTGCGGGAGATTGTTTCCTGTCTAAACCCATTTCTATAGTCTTTCCTCCCCAGTCCTCTTCCATTCTGGTCAGAAAAGCATACAAGTTACCATACTTATTAACATAGCAGTCATGAGATACCTCATAGAAAATGTTTGCCACTTATTAGGACAGGCGTCTCAAAGTTCCTCCGTGAGGGCCGCAATCCAGTCGGGTTTTCAGGATTTCTCCAATGAATATGCATGCAGATCTATGTGCAAGCACTGCTTTCAATGCATATTCATTGAGGAAATCCTGAAAACTCGACTGGATTGCGCCCCTCACGAAGGGACTTTGAGATCCCTGTATTAGGAGAAAGCTGTCCTTTTTCCAGATTTTATAACATTTTCAAAAGCAAACGGACATCTTAAAATGCCGAAAAAAGTCATATCCTGATTTTGAAAAGTCAGAATTTGGAGGTTTCACATTGCAGTTCATCCAAATAACAAGGGTGTTGTGGACCTGATTCAGGCAGGACTAGGGAGGGCCAAAAAGTAGGACGTCCAACAGGGGTTTTCGAATGGGAAGAGGTTGTGGTAAGAGCAGATAGCATAGCTGATTTTTAGAAAGGTTTGGACAGTTTCCTGGAGGAAAAGTCCATAGTTTGTTATTGAGAAAGACATGGGGGAAGCCACTGCTTGCTGTGAATAGGTAGCATGAAATGTTGCTACTCTTTGGGGTTCCAGAATCTTGCTATTCTTTGAGATTCTGCATGGAATCTTGATACTCTTTGGGGTTCCAGAATCTTGCTATTCTTTGAGATTCTGCATGGAATGTTGCTACTCTTTGGGGTTCCAGAATCTTGCTATTCTTTGAGATTCTGCATGGAATCTTGATACTCTTTGGGGTTCCAGAATCTTGCTATTCTTTGAGATTCTGCATGGAATGTTGCTACTCTTTGGGGTTCCAGAATCTTGCTATTCATTGAGATTTTGCATGGAATCTTGAGCTTTGGGTCTGGCCCAGAGAAAGCCATTAAGAAGGAAAAATTAAATTACATAAATCAGTAATTTAAAGAGAGGGTATTCATTGGGGAAATCCTAAAAACCCGATTGGATTCCAGCCCTCGAGGACCGGAATTCCCCATGTCTGTTCTATGGACACGTTAGCATTTAGCGCGCGCTAAATTGGCTAGCATGCCTTAGTAAAAGAGGGGGTTAGCTAGCTGATAAAAACATAAGAACATAAGAAACGCCTTCACCGGATCAGACCTAGGTCCATCTAGTCCGGCGATCCGCACACGCGGAGGCCCAGTTAGGTGCTCTCTGTTGGAGACCGGGATTTCCCGTATCCCCCGATATGATTTGCAAGAAGGTGTGCATCCAACTTACGCTTGAAACCCTGAACACTTGTCTCTGCCACAAGCTCCTCTGGGAGAGCATTCCAAGCGCTCACCACTCGCTGTGTGAAACAGAACTTCCTGACATTTGTCTTGAACCTGCTGCCACACAGTTTCAGGCTATGACCTCTTCTCCGTGTCACATCTGAAAATGTCAGTAATGCTTCTTCCTGGTCTATTATGTCAAATCCTTTTAATATTTTAAAAGTCTCTATCAAATCCCCTCTCAATCTTCTCTTTTCGAGGGTAAACACTCCCAGTTTTCTGAGGCGTTCTTTGTAGCTCAAATTCTCCAAACCTTTGACTAGTTTCATGGCTCGCCTCTGCACCCTCTCCAGCAGAGTTATATCCTTCTTGAGGTATGGAGACCAGTGTTGGACACAGTATTCTAAGTGTGGTCTGACCATTGCTCTGTAAAGTGGCATTATGATGTCCTCCGACCTACTCGTGATCCCCTTTTTAATCATGCCAAACATCCTGTTTGCTTTCTTTGCTGCCGCCGCGCATTGAGCCGATGGTTTTAGGGTTCTGTCTATCAGGACCCCCAAGTCCCTTTCTTGTTCGCATTTGGCTAATGTCACACCCAATATTCTATATTCATGTTCTTTGTTTTTCTTTCCCAGATGCATCACCTTGCATTTGTCTATATTGAAATTCATTTGCCACTTTATCGCCCATTTCTCCAGCTGGTTCAGATCCTTCTGAAGATCCTCGCAGTCCCTTGGAGAGCCAACCCCCCGACATAATTTTGCATCATCTGCAAATTTGATTATATTACATGTCGTTTCCTCTTCAAGGTCATTTATAAAAATATTGAACAAAATGGGCCCAAGAACCGAGCCCTGGGGCACGCCGCTAGTCACCTTCTCCCAATCCGAGAATTTCCCATTTATGATTACCCTCTGTTTTCTGTTTTCTAGCCATTTGCCGATCCATCTGTGCACTTCTCCTCCTATTCCATGACTTAGTAATTTACTCATAAGCCTTGCGTGCGGGACCTTGTCAAACGCTTTCTGGAAGTCCAAGTAAATTATGTCAACTGGATCTCCACTATCGATTTGTTTGTTCAACTTGTCAAAGAATTGAAGTAAATTTGTCAAACATGACTTCCCTTTCCTGAAGCCGTGTTGACTAGCACTTATTAGGTTGTGCTCTTCCAGGTGTTGTACAATGGTATCTTTTTTTTTTTTCAATATTTCTTTATTGGTTTTCAAAAAATTACCTTACACTATAAGAGAACATGGTGTTCACAGAAATACATGAATACCAACAATCTTCCGAACTTCACCATCAGCCATAAACCCCCTCCATCCACCCCCCCATCCCACCCTACCCAATTAACCAGAAATTTACAATACAAGACAAGAAATACATTCCCCATTCCAGAAATTAAGTCAGTGTAATAGTCAGGCGTTAAGCAGATGACTTCGAGCTCTAGGGGTCAACGTTAGCCAAAAGGGTTCCCAGCATAGACGAAAAGTCCGACCAAGTGACGTATCCAACGAAGAAATTCGCAGGCGGTCCATGGAAGCCTGCTGTAACATCAAAGTGCGCCAGTGAGATAAAGTAGGGGATTCAGAGGAAATCCAGCAGTGCAGGATCACTTTCTTCCCCATCAACACTGCACGTGCCATAAAGCTCCTAAACCCTCTCGGGGAGGCGGGTTTGAGGCTGTCCAACGTGAACAGCATAACTGGACTAAATGCAAAATTGTAGGTCCACATACTTCGGATATGCCTTTGAAGCTGTTGCCAAAATGTTTGCACCTTCACACAGGTCCAAAACTGATGCCCAAGAGTTGCAGGAGAATGAGAACATTTAAGGCACTGAGCTGAAGTACACATTTTTGCCCGAAACATATAAGAGGGGGAGCGATAGAGACGCAGCAGAAATTTGTAGTTCATTTCAATCAATAATGCATTAAGCGTCACTCGAGCTGTCGCAGAAATCGCTCTCTTAATCATGGGGGATGTAACCACACAAGCCAGCTCCAAGGACCATTTAGTGGCATAGTTCTCATAGGAAAGCTCGCCCATACTCTCCTGAAGGTGCCGATAATGGAATCTCATCGGGATCAGTACCTGCGCCGACAAACTCAAGGCCTCCGAGATGGACTCCATCCAACGATCAGTAAGAAAATCCTGGGACAAGGTACGTATATATGAAGATAGTTGAAGGTATGAGAGCCAATCGCACGCTCTCCAGCCGTGGTCCCGCTGAAGATCGGCAAAAGGTTTCACGGATCCATCCGAGTTGACCAGTTGAAAAATGTACAAATTGGCATCAGCAGACCATACACTGGTTGGAGTAGGAGTGAGCCCTGAAGGAAATCCCCCATTACCCCGCAGAGGCAAATAAGGAGTTACTTGGGGCGGGATATGGAGTTGATGGCAAAGAAGTTTCCAGACTTGGCGCATGGGTCGCAAGAAGAGATCTCTTGCAGAGGAAGTCCGTGGAGGAAGACTCTGTGCATGGAGCAGGTAGCTAAAATGAAAGGGAGCACAAAGCATAATTTCTTGTCGAGAGGCTGAAAAATAATGAGTCCCACGGAACCAGTCGTTAATATGTCTCATCTGGCACGCCTGGGACAACAACCGAAGGCTGCGCAATCCCAAGCCCCCCAGATCTTTAGGACGTGCCATATGTTTCAAGGACATACGTGCCCTCTTTCCATTCCATAAATACTTTTGTAAATATTTTCCAATTAGTTTGTCATGTTTAGCTGTTAACAACACAGGAAGCATCTGAAACATATACAGCCATTGGGGCACCAGAACCATATTATATAATGCTATTTTCCCTAGCAAAGATAAGGGATATACTCTCCAGTTCTCCAATTTGTGTAAGGTGGAGTGGACCAATGGCTCTATATTAAGGGTATACAATGCTGAAAGGTCGGGGGATATAGTAACACCCAAATATACAAGAGTACCTGGGGCCCAGGTCAAGGGAAACGGTCCCCGCCACTGAGACTGAACCTCGGGGGACAATGGCAATACCATTGATTTTTGTTTATTTAATGTCAGGCCCGAGTACATACTGAATTCGTCCAGCAAATCCAACGCTCTCGGGAGAGATACAGTAGGATTTCCCAGAGTCAGCAAGAGATCGTCAGCATAGGCCAGGACCCGTAGTTGCGTGTGTCCCTCCGGTAACCCCTGCAATACATCATCCCTCAAAAGTGTGCGGATAAATGGGTCCAAGTATAAAAGAAATAAGAGAGGGGATAATGGACTGCCTTGTCGGGTACCCCGGGCTATAGAAAAATTAGGTGACCTGGAATTGTTTACCAATACACACGCTGTGGGGTCTGTGTAAAGCAAGTGTACCATGTCTAAAAACCACCCCTCAAACCCCATGTAAGAAAGTACCCTAAAAAGGTAGACCCAGTTCACCTGATCAAAAGCTTTAGCTGCATCTAAGCCCACCAAAACTCCCTGAGTACCAACATCCCGTGAGCGCTGTAGTGCCGTGAGCAGTCTACGAACATTCAAAACCGAGTGTCTGTGAGGTACGAAACCAACTTGTTCAGGGGTAATCAGGGCAGGCAACAGTTCAGCCAATCGGTTAGCTAAAATTTTGTCAAGAATTTTAATATCTACATTAATCAACGAGATAGGTCTATATGATTCAAGATCCGTCCCAGGTTTACCCGGTTTGGGGATCAACGTTATAAATGCATGATTAGCTCCCACCGGAAAGTTTCCCTTTGTTAGCGCCGCAGTGTAATATGCCTCCAATGGGCCACAAAGAGAAGCAGAAAGCAGGCGGTAAAACTCGGGGGAGAACCCGTCAGGGCCCGGGGAAGTGCCACATTTGAGTTGTTTTATCGCCGTTTGAAGTTCCTTGCCCTGAATCGGGCGATTCAGGGCCTGTCTGTCAGGCGAAGTCAAACGAGGAACCCCAGCATCTGTAAGATAATCCTCCACCTCAGGACCCCCCTGGGGGTCTCTAGAAGCATAAAAGTCCCTGTAGTATGTCAAAAAACTATGTGTGATATCAGCAGTGGAGGTCACCTCCCTACCCGAGGGTAGCACAAGGCTGGGAATGTAACGAGGATAGCGTCGAGGTCTCGTCAGGCCAGCCAGTAGTCGGCCCGATTTATTGCCAAATTTGTAATATTGAAACCTAGAGTAATGGCGGTATTTCAGAGCACGTTCATGCAATAATGTGTTCAATGCAACCTGTGCAGCCACCATAGCTTCCCGGGCTAGGGAAGAAGGGTGTGCAATATATGTACGTTTCAGCCTCCTATACTCTCCCTCTAGATGTAAAATGCCCCTGGAAAGACGCTTTCGCTGTGCCGCTACATAGGAAATAATATCCCCCCTAAGGACCGATTTCGCCGCTTCCCAAAACAAAAGTGGTGTTTCCAGATGTTGAGAATTAAATTCTACATAGTCCTCCCATTTCTGGGCAAGGTATTTTTGGAAGTCAGAACTGGAAGCCAAGTAAGTTGGGAATTTCCAGTTCCCCCCTCCGGTCGAGTCGTCACCCTGCAAAAAATCAATCCAGATTGGGCAATGGTCCGAAACGGACAAAGGGCCCACCTCCGCTGAATGGACCCGAGAAAAAGAAGCAGTAGAGGTCAGGATGTAATCAATTCGTGAAAAAGTGTTGTGAGCCCGAGATTGATGTGTAAAGTCCCTATCAGTGGTATGAAGCAAACGCCATGGATCAATAAGATCCAATGTATCGCAAAGGAAGGGAATACCTCTTGTGGGACTAGAGGTCTGAGAGGAACCCGGACCCGTCCTATCCAGTGTGGGATCGAGTACCTGGTTTAGGTCTCCCAGTAAAATTAACGGGCGTGTCGTGTCCCTGAGCCCCAATGAAACTAAAGATGTGAAAAAAGTGTGTTCGTATTGGTTGGGGGCATAGACTACCAGCAAGTTAAAAGTACATTCGGACATAGTCACTCTACACAATAGAATCCTCCCCATGGAGTCTTGGTAAAGTTGCTCTACCCTCCCCGGAAACCCCCTACGGACTAACAAGGCCACCCCTGCCTTCTTATTCGGTGAAGATGTGGAAAACACCTGACCCACCCAACCTTTCAGCAATTTAGCATGTTCAGCGTCAGTCAAGCGGGTCTCTTGGAGACATGCCAAATCTGCTCTATGATGCTGAAGGCGCTGTAATATTTTACTTCTCTTTACAGGGGATGTTATTCCACACACATTCCAAGATAATATTCTAAAAGTTCTAGCTCTCATGGATCATAAAGTGAGAACCGCTCTGTCCTTTGCCACAGGAAAACCCTCCCAGGCTCCCAGCCAGGCCCAAGAGGGAAAACATTGTCAAATACACACTCAGAAAACACTCTAGTATTATTGTGGATAGCCACAGTATGCCCTGGAATGGAGAAAAACAAAGCTCTGTACAATAGCCCACCCTCCCTCAACCCAATAACTCCCCCTCCCAATGTACCCCCATACATCCCCAAACCCCCCCTCCCCCACTCAAACCCCCAACAGGAAACCTGGCTTGCCAAGAACCTTCCTGGTTCCAGGGAAGCAAAATCACGCTTATGAGGCCGTCAGGGCCCTGTCCTCTCAAACAATTATTTCAACAAGTCCAGAGAGTTAGTATGATAAGTTGAAAAATTCAAAGGCAAATCTACCATCCTCGCCAGCAAAGTCCCCATCAGGCAATGCAAATCAGGCTGGTGATGAGGAGGACTCCATACTATTAATAAAATCTCCTGCCAGTGCCTCTGAGTCAAACACGTGCCACTTCCCTTGGTGCTGAATTTTTAAAATGGCCGGATAGATGAACATGAAGCGCCGCTTCTTTTCTACCAATTTGGTACAGAGAGGGTAGAAAACTTTGCGCCGGTCTGTTAGAGCAGCTGAGTAGTCCTGTCCAATGCGCACCGGGTGGGTCTCGTACATCAGCGATTCTCTGTTTGCTCTGTACGCCCGAAGTATCTCCACTTTGTGGCGATAATTATGTAACTTCCCGATGATTACCCTAGGGCGCTGGTCTGTCCCAGCTCGGGCGCCCACCCGATGCACTCGTTCAAAGCGGGCTGGTCCCAATGAGGCCGGCATTGGCAGCATACTAGCCAGCCACGATTCCACCACCGAGAGGAGTGCTGATTCCGCTATGGTTTCCGGGAGACCTACAAATCTCAGGTTTCCCCGGCGCGATCGGTTCTCTAAGTCCTCCAATTTGTCCTGACAGGAACGCAATTGAGTAGAGAGCGTAGCCACCTCATTTTCCAATGCCAAAGCCCCGTCCTCTACTGCTGACACCCGGGTCTCCAATTCAGTGACACGTTTAGAATTATCTTCCAGGAGCGTTTCCAGCCTGTTCAACTGAGTGGATATCAGTTCCATTCGCGGTCCCAGCGCCTGCAAGATTACTTGCTCCAGGTCCGCTAGCGTAGCCGGGGTAAAGGTCGGGCTTGTTGCTCGGGACGCGTCCGCCATTTTGTCTTCGCTCGGTTTTGCTTTTTCCCGATCTTTTTTCGCCGATTTTGAAGCCATCACGATCGGGGATTTAGCCAGAAACTTGTCCATATAAATCTAGCACCAGAGCTGACAGCGGGAGGCAGAAATTACGCGGGTTTATTCTCCGTTTTCAGCGAGAGGAGGAACAGGGCTCAGGAGCCGGTACAGCGTGCTGCCTACCAGCTCACAGCATCACGTGATCTCGTACAATGGTATCTTTAATTAGTGCTTCAATTATCTTCCCAGGAACCAATGTGAGACTCACAGGTCTGTAGTTTCCCGGTTCACCTCTTGATTCTTTTTTGAAAATTGGGATGACATTTGCTATCCTCCAGTCATCCGGTATTTGCCCGGTTCTGATTGACATGTTAGCTAAGGATTGTAATAGTTCGCCAATTTCTATCTTAAGTTCCTTTAATACTCTTGGGTGAATTCCGTCCGGTCCAGGGGCTTTGTCACTTTTAAGTCTATCAATCTGAAAGTATATCATGTCCAACTCCACATTTACTGTTGTGAGGCTCTCCTCTATGCTTCCGGCGAATATCCTCCTTGTTTCTGGCATTGTTGTAGTGTCCTCTCACCTGCATAGCCTGAAATGCAGGTTCCAAGATGGTCATGGGTGCCAGTGACTGAGCTACAAGAATGTGTGGGAATCCAATAGCCTCACCCCCACCAACACCAAATCTGAAGGCTCTGACCCCGAGGAACATCCCAAACCATGCCCTGTCACTGATCTCAACATCCCAGCAAGAAAGCAGCACTTTATAGCCACAGCTGAGATAAAAAGGAATAAGAAACTTCAAGGTGTACTCGCCATTGTAAAGGAACGACAGACCTGAAGTAGTTTGCAGTGGTTCAGAAATAATTCCACTCCCTCCAAACTGTGGCTGCAAGCATTTAGAAGATGCCAAAAATGCCCTTTTTTGTGAGGAGGTAGAATGGGGCAGCAGCATGGCGGCAGGTTGGATGGGGAATGAATCTGGTACCAACAGATGTACCCCCTAAAGTAGGCACCGCTTAGCCTAAACACCCCCAGGTAACCCACTAGAACGGGGGAAATAATTAACTGGTTGCCACGGGTACGGGGACAAGGCCATTCACCACCCTGTGGGGCGGTGAATAGCCTTGACCCTACAGTAAAGGATCTACCGAGTTGTCTCCCTTCTTTCCCCTTCAGATCAGCACTGGCAGCTCCCTTCACGCTTGCAGCCACCTGCCCGCCTGACACCCTTCCTCCCTATCGCCCATGAGTCCGGCAGTCCCACACAATCACACCAGGCCCCCCTCCACCCCCTCCGACTGGAGGGCTTCCCTCCGATGTCAGAGCTGATGTCAGAGGGAAGCCTTTCTGGTCAGCCAAGGATCCCAGGCAGTTACCTCGACCATCGGACACCATCTTACTTCCAGCTTGGCTGTTCCTTATCTTCAGTGCCAGCCGCACTTGTTTGCTGGGACAGCGCAAAGAGCCCAGCTTTTGTATTCTCTACCTCCACCTGCTGATGGATGGTCATAATGCACTTGTCTCTGGATTCAACTGCTGCTGCTAACAAGGAAAATGGCCTTAGTGTGCAGGTTTTCAAGTTAAGGCCACTTTTTACTTCAGCTTAGTACAAAGACCCTTTAATTTCCTACAGAGATATTATACTCATATACACACAGCCATGGGAGCAAGGGTAGACGGTCATATGAACAGCATACTTTTAAACCAGGATTTTAAGAAAAAAATGACAAAATCCATCCTGCCTCTTGGGACCACAGTTTTTCATATGTAAAATAAAATGAAAGCACAGAACTGGTGTCAACTGATCAATGAGGCACGAAGTCAATCCCAAAAGCAGGTTGCTGTATGCCCCCACCTGACCTCAAACCCTCATCAGGCCACAGAGAGAGGTCAAGGGTGCATGACCTCCAGCGAGTCAAAAGTTACCATGAGCTGTCCATCTCCTCGACAGGAAAGCCCTGTGAACATCTGGAGATAGGGGTGCACCCCCAGAGAGCAGACAGGCTTAATTCAATATCCCACGCTCAAGGTAGCTTATTAAAGCTTGGGTTTTAGAGAAAAAGTGCATCCAGGATACCAAGCAACAAGAAGAGAATAGCAGAATTGTGGGAGCGGGAGAAAGAACAAAACCTAAAGAGAGGGTGAAGAGCTATTTTAGTCCAAAGAGCGATTTAAAAGTCTGCTTAAGGCAGACTAGGTAGGCAATTGAAATTCTGTTGCCGTTCTACAAACTGAAAACATTTCAAAAAGGGCATTAAGACATTTTTTCATCTTTAACTTTCTTAGACACTGGATTGGCGGGAACAGAAATAAAACCCAACCAAAAAACCAAAGCCTATATTATTGTACAAGGATCCTGTTATTTTTAGTTTGTAATTTGGATTCTTTCAATTTGTTGTGTTATTTATTTGAATTGTTTAAATTGCCTTGATTCACACTATGAGCAAAATCAAGACAAGTAAGAACATAAGAATGGTCCATCTAGCCAACAGGTCACATGTACCTGGCAGAATCCCAATAGTAGCAATATTCTAGAGCTGAGATTGTGATGTCATAACGCCTCATTCCACCAATGCCTAAGCTCCGTCCTCCTCTTCACAAGCTTCAAACACTTCAAAATCATAAGCGTTCGAGGTTTGTGTGGTTAAGGCTGAGCTTATAGGAATGGGACAGGGACAAAACTTGCAAGGATGGGATGGGGAAATTGAGTTCCTGCGGGAATAGGGAAAAATTTGTCCCCGTGTCACCTAAGTGGAAGCGCCATCCAATGCCTAGGAAGGCCCTAATGACGCCTATGCTAAAAAGTAGGTGTGGTTATGTCAGAGAATAGGTGTGGTTGACTTAGGAGTCATTAGTGAACAGTGAATGGAATGGCGCCTATATCTATGATGCCTAAGTCCGCTTAGGCGCCACTAGGCGTGATTCTATAAATGGCACAATTTATAGAATCTGGCCCTAATTCTATAAAGTTGTATGTCCAAGTTTGGCCAGAATTCACTAACCGGCCAGATTGGGCCCCATCCGGGCAGGTCCAACCAATTCAGAAAACAAAAATATGCAGATGGGGGTGATCGGAGGAATGCCCCCATCTGCCTGCACGGCTCGCACATGCGCAGACCACACAGACCTGTCCCAGCTGTGAAAGAGAGGAAACAACTTAAGAAACTCTTTCTTTTCATGTGTGCTGTGCTGTTGCAAGGTTTATGAAAACAAACTGTAAGCCTAAATGAAAAGGACCTATTCATGTGAAAATTACTCTGCAAACTACTAGCCACAAAGAAGGCAGCGGCAGCCTCTTCCCTCCTTCCTTTCAGTGCGAACCCATGGGTTTAAAGCAGGGCTGCACTGCGGCATGCAGCCCCCGCTTTAAACCCTCGGGCTCACACTGGAGGGAAGGTGGCAGAGCCAGGGGGAGCAGAGAGGACATGTCAGGCAGGCCTTGGGGGCAGGCAAGCCCAGGGGTGCAGGACCGTAAGAGCCAGGGCAGGCAGATCAGGGCTGCAGGAGGCGTTCTGGGCTGCAAGAGATTGGGGCTGACAGGGCAGAGAGCAGGGCTTCAATAGAACAGGAGAGTTGGAAGGACGTTTTCAACTGCTCCTCAGAAGTCGCTTCTTCCGTTGATCGGCCAGCCCTGTCCAATGTGAAATTTTGTGTAGTGAATCAGGTAGCTGTCCAATTTGCATGCGTTTCTCCTCATTTGCATGCATGGAATCGAAGCGGATCGCAGGAGAGGTAAGTGAATCAGGCCGGAGGGAAATTTGCTAATTAAGGGGTCGCAAACCGATCGGTACACGATCGGTTTGCTTAGTGAATCTAGCCCTTTGCGACTGGGGTGCAAGCTGTAGAACTAGGATCCATTACTCACAAAACTTAATTAGCTAATGAGCTGCTAATTTGTATTAACAGCCAATTGGCACCAATTAATAGTTGGAAATCTATAACCTCCGCATGCAAAATCTAGAGTACACAACTGCACAGAGACTTTTAAAATATTAAAAGGTTTCAACAAAATAGAGCAAGAAACTTCGTTATTCACATTGTCAAAAGTGACTCGAACAAGAGGTCATGGACTGAAACTGAGGGGCGGCAGACTCAGGACTAATGTCAGGAAGTTCTGCTTCACACAGCGAGTGGTAGATGCTTGGAATGCTCTCCCAGAGGAGGTTGTGACAGAGACTACCATTCTGGGATTCAAGGGCAAGTTGGATGCACACCTTCTTGCAAATCACATTGAGGGTTACGGGTGAACAAGGTGTCCATTAGGGATCACCTGGCTTGGCCTCCGCATGTGCGGGTCGCCGGACAAGATGGACCTAAGGTCAGATCCGGTGAAGGCATTTCTTATGTTCTTAAGCAGTTACACGCACAAGTTAGTAAGCCAGACAAAGCCAGGTGCGTAAACAGACTTACGCTAGTGTTCTAGAACTTTAGGCAACCTTTTGTATTTTTGTAAAATGTGCTGCAAACTGTAAATGCCTCTTCTCCATCCTTGAAGGCCTTAACTGTGTTCAACAAAGACGAACACTGACAAATATACAGGGAGAGGGAGACAGGAGAAAAGGGGGATGCGAAAAAGACGAGAAATGAGAAGACAGCGAGAAGAGTGAAAGAATAAAAAAAGAGAGAGATGAGGCCAGGGCACAAATGAAAGAAAGAAATCGGTTTCATTGCCAAAGACAATTTTCATTCTTTCAGTGACAAGTTGATGGTTTTGGTCCAAGCAGTAAATTCCTAACAGACTGCAGCTGGTCTGTCAGGAGACCTCATAACAGGAAAGCAAGAGGACGGAGATGCATTAGGCTGTAAGCCCTCCGGGGATAGGATAACACCTACTGTATACGAGTATGACTCACATTGAGCTACTCAGAAAGGCAAGCGTTAAATCCAAACCCAATCCAATTACCTTGGGATGGGTCATGGGTTCCAGAAACCACAGCCAAATTTTGTATTGAATAAATAATTGATAGAGGGGAAAAAAAATATCACCAAGAGGAAATTCTCGGATCCAAAACAGCCAACATAATAGCAACATGGGGAATTCTGCAGTTACTAATACACATTCTCTTTTGTCTTGAATTTCTGTAATCTCGGTGTATCCAGCAAAATCCTTCCAGGTAAATGTTTCAGCATCTCCCTAACACCTCAAGACCATCTCACTAACCTTACAAAGAAAATGCTGAGAGCAAAAGTCAAAATAAAATGAGTTAAAGAGCCAAGAAAGCAGAGGGATAGAGCTGGGGGTTCTTCTGAAGGCTAAGCAATGTTTTATAAAGATTGGGCCTCCCTCAGGGCTCCTGCAAAGAGAAGCGAAAATCCGTTCATAAAGTGGTACAAGCTCTATTCAAGCTCTTTGATGCTTCTCCTTTAATTACTCAACCCAGGGTTATGACCCTAAACATAATCCTGTGGATTCCATATATGGCCCTCAAATTTGGCCATCAAAAGCACGGAGCAGAGCAAAAATGTGCACACAAATTGTTTAGGAGACTAACTAGCAATTGATTTATGTTAATTATTACAGTTAATTGCCAGATAATTACATCATAAGATTTGCCATACTGGGACAGAATGAAGGTCTATCAAGCCCAGTATCCTGTTTCCAACAGTGGCTAACTCAAGACACAAGTACCCAGCAAGATCCCAAGGAGTAAAACAGATTTGATGCTGCTCATTCTAGAAATAAGCAGTGGATTTCCCCAAGTCCATCTTAATAATAATGGCTTATAGAATTTTCTTTTATTAATAATAATAATAATAATAACTTTATTTTTCTATACCGCCATAATCAAACTGACTTCTAGGCGGTTCACATGGAAAGAAGGCTGGGCAATCAGCGAATTACAAAATGCAAGAAGAAGGAAGTTACATCATGAATTGGAGAAACATGAGAGAAGAAAGATGTTACATAATACAATGGGGTTATAAGGTGAAAAAACAAACAAACAAAAAACCTGAGAGAGGTGATCTCATTAAGCAAGGAATTTGTCAAATAGAATGGTTTTAATTGATTTTCGGAATGTGTTGTAGGTTTGCCTGGCTTTATTTATGTGGTTTCCCAGCCAGGATTGCTGTCTGTTTGCTTGGAACATGCTGATCCTATCTACCCTAGATCAGTGTTTTTCAACCTTTTTTGGGCAAAGGCACACTTGTTTCATGAAAAAAATCACGAGGCACACCAACATTAGAAAATGTTTAAAAATTTAACTCTCTGCCTATATTGACTATATATAAAGTAATTCTCTTGAATAGGAATCAAATAAACACAAAGAAAGTATTTTATAATTACTTTATTACGAAATAAAAATTATAAAAATTATAAAATACTTTATTCAGTGCGAAACCTGGGCCTGTTTGGCTGAACACAAAGCTGATATTCTGGCTGGAATCGAAGAAAGACACACACGTAGCTCTTCGTCAACAGCTCTCAGTCTCTCTCTGTATTTGGTTTTTATAGCATACAAAAATAGACAAATATACCCTCCATCCTTTTTATTAAACCACAATAGCAGTTTTTAGCGCAGGGAGCTGCGCTGAATGCCCAGCGCTGCTCTTGACGCTCATAGGCTCCCTGCGCTAAAAACCACTATTGCGGTTTAGTAAAAGGGGACCATATTGTAAAATATAGACAGCAGATATAAATTCAGAACTGTGCATAGTAAGTGAAGGGAAGTTTTCATCTCTGGGAATTTACCCAGTTAACTTTTAAGTTATTTGGGCAAATTCCTTTGAAAACTGTGGTAATACTGCCTCCACTTTGCTAAATTTAAAATAAAATCATTTTTCCTACCTTGTCTGGTGATTTCTGGTTGCACTTTCTTCTTCTGACTGTGCATCCAATCTTTCTTCCCTTCTATCAGCCTGAATGCTTTCTCTCCTCCACACCTCATTCCCTCCCCCAACTTTTTCTTCCTCTCTCCCTGACCTTTCTTTCTTTTTTTCTGTTTCTCTTCTTTCCTTCTGTTTCCCTGCCTGCCCCCTTTCTTTCTTTCTCCCTGCCGTTCCCCAAGCCACTGCCACTGCCGCTGCCATCGGGGAACAGGACCCACCAATGGATAACAGGCCCCAAAGCCGACGCCGACGCATGCTCTCCCTGACGTCAGTTCTGCAATCGGAGAGGAAGTTCCGCCCAGCCAGGCAGCGATTGGCTGGCCCGAACTTCCTCTCCAACTGCAGAATTGACGTCGGGGAGAAGAAGACTTATCGATTAGATCGCCAAGACAAAGTGAGTCCTGGGTGACCGACTCACTTTGCCTTGGCGAGCTACTGGCGCCCCTGCCTCGGGCCCCCTGTCAGCTCCGGGCCCGGCGGCCCTGCGGCACACCAGGCAACATCTCGCGGCACACTAGTGTGCCGCGGAACAGCGGTTGAAAAACACTGCCCTAGATTACTGCAACATCGCCTACCTGGACAGTACAAAAAAACGCCCCAAAAAACAGTACAAAAATTAAGATTAGTGCAAAACACTGCAGTTTGCTTGATCTTCGGACTGAGAAAAAAAGACCACATTAGCTCCTATTACAAGAAATTACACTGGCTACCTGTGGAGGCGCGAATACTGTTCAAATTTGCTTGTATCTGCTTCATGCAAGTCTGGGGCCTAGCACCTTCCTACCTGCAAACACACTTCACCCTACACAACCCCACACGTACAACCAGAAACAAAAACATCTTTGCATACCCAAAGATCACAGGCTGCAAATACAAATCCTTCAGGGTATCTATGCCAATTCGTAGGGTGTGACAATTCATAGGAAGACAGTACCCCAAGTTCACAATCCTTTTCTTCCAGATAGTGGAACCACCATAGCAACTCTTTCATTCCCTCCCTCCATGTCCCAAGATTATCTCCATCCCTTCCATGTCCCGATGCCACCTCCATCCCTCCCCTCTGTGCCCCAAGTTCACAATCCTTTTCTTCCTCTGTGTCCCAATGTGCCCCTCTCCCACCTGTGTCCCAAGTTCATGCCCCCCTCCCATCCTTCTTCCTTCCCCACAGGCCTGCGGTACCTCAGTGCCTTCCTCCCCCTGTCCTCAACCCTTCCAAACTCCCTCCCAACCACCACAATGGCCATGCCCCTCCCTCCCCCTCTCCCCAGCCCATGGCTATAGCTCTCACTGGGTAAGCCCCACCCAGACTAACAATGTACCTGGTGGCAAAGTGGGGGTCTGCAGAGGGTTATTCGTAACAGGAACATGGCCCTCTCATGCCTGTCTTGGCAGGTGAGGGGTATCTCAGTGGTAGGTTAGGTTCCTGGTGCTGGGAATGACCCCTGCTGCTGGACCATCAGGTACTCGGTTCAGGTCAATCTTGGCAGGGGAGGATCATTTCGGTGGAGGGTTGGAAGACCCCCACTGGACCACCAGCTAGTTGGGGGGCGAGTGTGTCAATTCAGGTCGGGTTCCCCATGTTCAGTACATCTTGTCGGGTGAGGTCTGGCAACTGGTACATGACAATTGACAACGACAATTGGTAGGAATATCCTACGAATTGTCTTCCTACAAATTGTCGGGATCCCTCTTTTTGGAATTTATACCAAACCTTTTTTAAATCCCAATACGCTAACTGCTTTCACCACGTTCTTTGGCAAAAAATTCCATAATTTAATTACAGGGTAAGTGAAGTAAAGATAGGAATTATTTTAAAATTTGATATACCACCTCACCTTTACCAGATCTAGGTGTTTCACAATTTCATAAAACACAAAATTCTGAAAAGAATTCCATCAGTTAAAAAAGGAAAGACCTCCAAATTTGTCTGTCTCGTATGACTATGTTTATTATTTGTAGTTTGTTCCCTAATTAATATTTTAAACTTTTACTGTCCAACGCTTTGAATTTTATGTAAAACGTTTAACCAAATTTTTATAAACTATGAAACTCTCACACACACATATCTAAATATGTACCAAGAACCCCAACCTGACCCTCCCCCCCCCCAATTCATTCAATCAGTTTTTGAGTCCTGCAGCTACATCATTACTGTTTTAATAGAGTCATAGCTAGAAAGCCGTAGTGGCTGCGGCTCGAGACATCCCAGAAATGCGTAATGCTGATGTGATGACATCACGCACATGCATAACATCATCATGTTTAACGTCCACACATGCGTGAAGGCCCTCCAGACGGGCTCTGAGCTGCCAGTGGGAGGTGCCGGCATACAGTTTGCAATACACTGAGCATAAGAACATAAGCAGTGCCTCTACTGGGTCAGACCAGAGGTCCATCATGCCCAGCAGTCCGCTCGTGCAGCGGCCCATCAGGTCCAGGACCTGTATAGTAATCCTCTATCTATACCCTTCTATCCCCTTTTCCTTCAGGAAATCATCTAATCCCTTCTTGAACCCCAATACCGTACTCTGTCCTATCACGCCCTCTGGAAGCGCTTTCCAGGTGTCCACCACCCTTTGGGTGAAGAAGAACTTCCTAGCATTGGTTCTGAATCTGTCCCCTCTTAATTTTTCTGAATGCCCTCTCGTTCTTGTAGTTTTTGAAAGTTTGAAGAATCTGTCCCTCTCCACTTTCTCTATGCCCTTCATGATCTTGTAAGTCTCTATCATGTCCCCTCTATGTCTCCTCTTTTCTAGGGAAAATAGCCCCAGTTTCTCTAATCTTTCAGCATATGAAAGGTTTTCCATACCTTTTACCAGTCGTGTTGCTCTCCTCTGAACCTTCTTGAGTATCGCCATATCCTTCTTAAGGTACGGCGACCAATAATGGATGCAGTACTCCAGATGCGGGCACACCATCGCCTGATACAACGGCAGGATAACTTCTTTCGTTCTGGTTGTAATACCTTTCTTGATAATACCCAGCATTCTATTCGCCTTCTTAGAGGCCGCTGCGCACTATGCCGACGGCTTCATTGTCCTGTCCACCAGTACCCCCAAGTCCTTTTCTAGGCTACTTTTACCCATTACCAGCCTTATCAAAAACACTTCTATATGTTAAAGTGTGAGGGGTGGTAAATTCACAGGAAATACATATAGGGTCATCATCTTCCTAACCCAATAGTATACTTTGTGTATTAGTTTCCTGTAAACTTTATTTTCAACTACTCTAGCAAAAATATTCCAGATGCAAAGTTAAGGGTGATTTATACTAAGTCTATATTATGTACTGCAGAAGCTTGGCCAGAGCATATAAAATATTATGGAGTAGAAAATTTGTAAAATCAAAACATGTTTTCACTGGAGAAAAAAGTGACACTATAACACTCAAACCACTTTTAGCTAATCCAGATTCCCGAAAGCACCAAGTGGATATGAGCAACGTTTGACTCTCATAAATAAGGTGGGTTTTTAACGCTATAAAAACTGAAATACCCTAAAAATAAAAAATAAAAAAAAGGAGACATACTAGCAGTTTTAAGATTCATTTCTACTTAGACTATTAAAGTATGGCATTACCAGCACTGTGAGATGCCCACAGGAAAGAGAAGCTAGGGGGGTGGGGGTCAGGATTTCATAAACTCAGTTTCTGGTGATGAACTGCAATGTAGCACCCTTGCTCCATAAAATGACTCAAATGGAACTTTCAAAACACAAAAACATAACACATCCATCAGTTTCAGCAATAAAAAGCAACAGCCAGAACAAGAAAAATAGAAAAAGGAAAAAAAAAAGAGGGATGTTAATATTTTTATCCTCCCAAATAAATTCAGCTAGAATACAAGAGTTTAGTGGTTTTGTCTTGCTATTACTGCAAAAGTCATTTGAAAACATCCCTCCACGGTATCAGCTGAAATGTGTTTGCTATAAGACACTCTGTGACAGCAAGCAAATGGGACACAAGAGAGGCGCAATGCGGGTAAGCTTTGATGAATTAATCCAGGGTTAAAGTTTTGCCGGCTTCCTTTTCCACACAGGGCCCCCTACACATTACTGTACTAAGAAACAGACAAATTTTTTCCCAACGCATAGTTTCAATGGGAACGAATGGGGTCTGGGAACCCAGAACAAGGTCAGTGGAGCTAAACCTTGCTGCCTGTCCACTCTAACCCCCACCCCAACCCAGTCTTTTAATCTTATCCACAGTCCTGACAGCTCTTCACTGAAGAGGGGAGGGGAGAATTCTTTAATCCAAGATTGTGGCTTTCCCACACTCTGTCACCACTGCCGGGAAGAGACCGTACTCCCTCAGGCCAGGGAAAAGAGGCACCGAGGGGCAGCCTGCTGATGGAACAGTAGCACCCCTCTCCCCCAAGCACCATCTTTTAAGACAAACAGGAAAGGGGAGAGAGAGCAATTCTTCTTCTTCCTATCACCCCAATACAAACCGGAATAAAGAAAGCCTTTTTCAAAAGCCTCAAGTTTCATGAGGACTTCTGCCAAAATCTCAAGGCAGAGCACAGTAACTCCAAAAACTAGTATCAAATGCCATACAGAAAAGGTCATGTCAGGGCATAAAGAGCTTTCTTTTTCCCAAAGATGGGGCATAGCTATTAATAGGACACAGATACCTGAGGGCTTTAGTTTTCTACTGGAAGTCATTCATATTTTTGAGGTGGCGGGCTCACAAGGGGTGGGCCCTAGAGATACAGAGTCTGTCGCCTGGAGGGCTTAGGGAGAGGGGAGAGAGTCTGTCACCTCTACTATTCACCTGCTTTACAGCCACCATTGGTCACCAGGGTTGAACCCTGTGATGTAATTATTCAGGCACAGACATGCGAGTACATCCGTGGCTTCAGCTCCTGAAGGAGGGCACAAGTTTCACAGATGTAGCTGAATGCTGTCAAAGACCAAATGGCATGCCTCATCTAATCTTGATAGTATTGTGACCCCAGGCACGGCACAGACTATAGAGGCATCACCTTAGGAGCCCTGGGAGTGTCTTTCGGTGCAAAGCTAGTTCAGCCCAGCTCCACGTTGCTCTCCTAATGCACATTACATCCGGAAACAAAGCTCCGAACCCCATCACTGAATAAAGTGCTCTGGCCCTGCTCCTTGTGCTCTGCCCTCTTACAGGTGATTGTTGATGGGTTATCAGACACCTCTGGGTCCTTCATAGACACGATGACAGCACCAGCTTCTTGGAATTCTGCACAAAGGCAAACCAGTGTGCTAATCCATCATCTTTATGTATCTGCAGCCATGTTTATGCTTTCTAAGAATTTGAAATGTGCCATGCAGTTCAACACGGAAGGCGGGCTGCTTTGAAAACATCCCTCTTTTTAGCATGTAATTTTATCAGTCGCTAATCTTCTGTCCGGTCTCACCCTCCCAAAAGTGCATTTCCTGTTAGTCCAAAACACCAACTGGCTAGGACAGCCATTGGCCACAATCAGCCAACTGTCAATAGCTTGCTCATAATATGGTTACCATCCTTAAGTGCATTTTTGCTGCTTATGGTTTAATAGCAATAAAGAGAAACCCAATGCCCCCCCCCCCTCCCCGGAGTCTCACCTTGGGGAAGTAATGTGAAGAGGGAGAATGGCCTCTTTGGGTCATGCAGCCTCTCCCAGCAGACGTCCTAATAGCTTTTCTGGGAACCTAATAGCTAAGAAAGATCAATAAGAATTTTCTGAAGTAGGGGGTGAAAAGTGGTCGCGTTTCTTTGGGGAGTTTCAATCAATTCTGCCTCGGTTACCTATCAGAGGGAGAATAATTCAAGAGGAACAAGGAGGGATCTCACCAGGAGAGGCTGAGCAGCAATCCCAGCAACTCCCCCTTTTCCTCTCTCCCATCGTGGAGAAAGGAATTCCAGTCAATTCTCTGCAATAGCAAACAATATCCAGCACTGGGAAGCCAGTTCATAAAGGGGCAGCAGGTATCGCAGGGACAAGAGGAAAAGAGAGCCCCAGGAACCTCCTTGCTGAATCATGGCAATTAAATTGCTCGGGAGCCCTTCGTCTCAAATGGGGTCCGAGTGCTTTGTGTAAAAAATAATACTTGGGTTGAGGGAGGGGTGCTTTGCTATACTGCAGAAAGGTCTCCATTAGGAAGTAGAAACTACCAAAAGCCAGAATTACTAGCTTGATTTCCAATTTCTAATTTAACTTCATTCTAAAATTTATATGCCACAGTCCTAAAGGATGTTTAAGGTGGAATACAATGAGATGATATTAATTATCTTTTATAATGAACTGCTCAGCTTTAAAGGCAAAACTGTCCCTTCCTCAGGCAGCAAATGAAAGAGGTGCAAATATCTTAATTATACATAGGAGTCCTTGAAATTTTGATCTTTTTAAAATTTTCTATACTGTTGTACCCCATTCAGATGGACTCACTCTGAAAAGGGTGATGGACAGAAGGACTAACTTCCCCAGGGGAGATGAAAGGGGGGGTGATAAGAAAACAGTAAAAAAGTTTAAGAAAGTCTGGGACAGGCCCATGAGGTCTAATATTCAGCTGCCAGGGGGCAGCACTTTGGACCATCTGCTGCTGGCGTTCAGTCCGAATATTCAATGCCAGGCCATTTCCAGCAACCAGCACTGAATAGCCAATGTCAGTTTTAACTGTACCAACTTAATTGGCTAAGTCAATATTCAACGTTAAGGCTGAATCCTTTCTAGTTCCTAAAAAGCATGATAAGACAAGAAAGAGCATATGAGTGGGTAGAAAAAAAATATTTTTTAAAAAAGGAACCTAAGAAGGAGCACCTCCCCCTCCCCCCCCAAAGAAAAAAGAACCCTAGTGAAGAAGCAGGCCTGGAGTTAGCAAGATTTTTCTTTAGCTATACAAGCGGCAAGCAGGCAATACAACTTACCGGAAAGCACTTTATATACTTAAAAGAGAGAGAACAACCTAGAGCAGAATTAGTCACAAACAATCCAAACCAAAAGATAGTCTCAAAAATTCCCACTTTCTCTGTGTCAGCTGGATCACAGTGCTCAAGTCGCAGGGCAAAAACCATGAAACACTTAATTGGCCCATACAATTGTGGCCTTCTGGCTTCTCACAAGTGCCTGACTCACACTGCGGTGGCGGCAGGGAACTGTTCCTGCATAGCTAACAAGTGACCTCTACCTGCCAGAAAGACTTACATTTAACATAATACAGTGGGAGCAAAAAAAGAAAGAAGAGACATGTGCACATGCCTTTATCACAGCACATACATTTCTCCCTCCATATTCGCAGGTTCAGCGCTCACGACTTTGATTATTCACGGTTTTCATCTTGCTGACTCCGACCCCCGAATGATATCATCCTAGAATGCCGAGAAAAATGTTCAGCGCTTTTTGTCGGAGTGGTCGGACAAATGGCAGCATTGAAGAAAAGTGTGCAGAGAAAAAGGGGTGCAGAGAGAAAAGTTCAGTGGGGTCGCGATTTCACGGTATTTGCGAGGGCTATACCACAAACCCTGCGAATAGAAAAGTTGAAAAGTTATTTACAATATTTTGGTATTTGCAGGCCATCTAACCCTAATCCCCGTGAATATAGAGGGAGAAGTGTATAGACAGACAATGCCATGTCAAAACCCACTTATCTAAATTTACAGTTTTTCTAGGTTAACATCAACTTTCCAAAACAGCTAGGCCTGTTCTTGCTCTAAACTCAAGTTTCATTTTTGTGGCATTTTTCTTGATCTTAAAAGGAAGAAGGGGGAGAGTTGGAATGCTTAACATTTTTTTTAAAAAGCATAAAATCCACAGATGTTGCAGACCGCCACAGGGCAAAAAGAAACATTGTTCTTTAGTATAAAAATATTAAAAGCCTAAGAAATGAAATTTGGAAATGCACAAAGCTGGGTAAGCCAACAGGAGCCAGGCTTTAAGGTTCTTTTTTGTATTTCCTTTGTGGCTTGAAACAAACTTGAAAGTAGCTCATTTGGGGAAAGAAAAGCAAGGCTGCAGATATCTCCTGGTGTATCACTAAAGCTTTTGTGATTTCTGGCCAGAATTGCTGCGTTCCGAGGTTGGTAAGGAGGACTTTGGCAGGTCAGTTGAATAGCCTTCTCTAATCCCTGGAAATTCCAGTTTTAAACTGACCAGTCAAGCTTCCAATGCAGGTTGCACAAGGTTTAATTTGCTGAACAGAAGTCAGTCTTTCTCATCCCTCTACCCTACCCCTAATCATTTTCCAGCATTCCGACTAGTCCATTGTCTTAATTAACTCACCCGCTTCTCTTAAAACCCCTTACTCATTTATTTGACCTAAAGAAAAAAAAAAAGACCGAGCCTCACTTCACTGCAGTTCCTCAAACAAAACAGATTCCATAGCCGACGTGCACCATGAAACCAAGCCTGATGGTTCCTGTCTTGTTGAGCTTACGTTATTGCTTTGCATCTGACTGCACAGAATAATCCTGACCTAAACAATAAAACAGACTGGAAACATCTTACCTACAAAAATTGCAACCAACATAGTATCTCTCCAATTTGAAAGCAAGCCTCGGGAAGGGCTGGCTAATTGTGTGGCTGGTCCAGGAGGAATAACACATTGCACTGCTCGCAGAGCTACAGAAATTCTCAGCTGTACTGAGGGCCACAGAATTGATTAAACAGAACTTCCAAAGCGCCTCTTGACATTATGCCTCTATATCTATATATCTCTATAGAGGCATAATGTCAAGAGGCGCTTTGGAAGTTCTGTTTAAACCTTTGTTTGCAAGTAAATTCTCCCCCTAAGAAATAATGGAAACTCCACAACCAAAAAACTTGTATTGCAAGACCTCATTCATTTAGAACAGTCACTACACTCCAGCAGCGTCAGAGAGAAAAGAATCATCGGCTTAGCTGTGATGATGTGATGTGTGTATACTGTATGTATTTGTATTGCAAGGCATTGCTTGTATATCAAGTTAAAATTTAATCAAATGTTTTGCATATCAAGTTACCTGCAATCCAAGATTTTACTGTATATATAGACTTTGTTAGTGAAATGCAGATGTTAGCAGAGAGACTGAGCTCAACTCCAACATATCCTGGCTTAGGAGCAAAGCTGGCCCAACCATTAAGCAACCCAAGCAGTCGCCTAGGGCAGCTGCAGCTTCAGTCAAAGTACACCATTAGGTCTTGACAGCCACACAAAGAACCATCACACATCGTATGTGATGATCGTAATTGTTCCGTTTAATTAATAAAATTTTAGAGGTTGCAGGCTAGGGTCTTGAAAGTTATCTGAAAGGGGGGGGGGGAAGATACTGTCCTCCTGGGAGCTCTTTCCTACATACCACCACCACCACTCAACTTGTACAGGGATCTGATTAAAACAAAACCCAACAACAACAAAACAAAAGCAAAATAAAGTCCACTGTTCAACATGACTTTTAGTCTGATGCACTAGCTCTGGCCTTGACCCTACTTTAAATATAGAAATAAAATGCTACAGCAGCAAATGTAACATTTTAAACTGAGATTTAAAGTGCCGATCTCTGCTCAATGGGCTAAAAGAACAGGGTAGCTGGGATGGGACACATTTCACAGTCGGCTATTCATTTTAAAATGCACAAGGATCACTTACAGGTCATGGACCTGATGGGCTGCCGCGTGAGCGGACTGCTGGGCGCGATGGACCCCTGGTCTGACCCAGCGGAGGCAACTTCTTATGTTCTTAAAAATCACATATAAGAAGAAGAAAAAGGTGTACATCAATCATGGTACACAACCTTGGCAGCTGCCTGTACCGAAACATGGTACAAGATATTACACAGAAAATCCAGACCGTCCAGGTCAGTAGGTTCCTTCCATTTGCCCAGGTGGCACATCAAATGAATGGAAAAGCATTCCTCATGAAAAATGTGGTGTGAAATTTACAAGATTTGTTTTTCATTTCATATGGCACATACATTCGAATATAAACCAACCCAAATATAAACCGAGAGAACCTTTTTTCCAAAAAAAAAAAGGGGGGGGGGGAAAGGTTGACTCAAATATTAAGCAAGATAAGACATTTAGGTCATCGTGGTGAGCCATCTACAAAGACTAGAAGTCCTCGCCCTCTCCGTTGATCATTAGCACACTGCTGTCTCTCCTTCTTCAACCCCTCCCCCAAGATGACCGACACTGCTGTCATACACCTGGATCCTCCGGCCATCGCACTTCTTACCCACGCTGAAAAAGCTGCCAGCGATCCTCTGTGTTGGTCCGGTGGAGGGCCTTGAGTTTGCTCAAGGCCTGCCAGATCTTGCTGGCTCCGAGATTATCGGAGAGTGTGAGAGCTCGCAGGCCTTAAGCATACGCAGAAACTCAAGGCCCTACACCGGCCCAACATGGAGGTTCGCTGACAGCTTTTTTAGCATGGATAAGTGCAATGTTGGTCGGGGGGGGGGGGTCCTGGTGTATGATAGTATCTTGAAGGAGGGGTTGTGGAAGAAAGTACAATGCCTTTTGCGGGGGCTGGGGGAGCAGCAGCGCACCAATTGTCAGAAGGGAGGGAAGAGGAGACACCAGTGTGATAGTCATTGGGGGGACTCAAATATAAACAGAGACCTCCATTTTGGGGCCTTTTTTGGCCCCAAATCTGAGTTGATATTTGAGTATATACAGTACCTATTTACCCAATTACTTTGTAGGAAGAATAAATTAGAGTATAATAGTTTTGACTATCTTACAAAGGGGTCAGATATATTTCTTCTCATTAACATTCGTGAAGTTGGCAGGTCATTTTGGGCCAGATCAGTACATGGCAAGAATATCCATACTGGGTCAGAACAATGGCCCAGTATCCTGTTTCCACAGTCATAAGTACTTTGTGATGTCACAATGCCTCATTCCACCAATGCTTAAGAGCCAACTTCATCAGTGATGTCGCAATAGCTTGTTTGTCCTATACAGTACTTGGTTCACATAAGAATTTAAATGAAGGAAGAACAGAGAATGTTGACGTTAAGGTGTTGGTCACCGATGTTTTATTGTCTGGTTTTTTGTTTGTTTTTTATTTTTAAATGTAACTTTGTATTTTTGTATGTAGTTTGTAACCCGCCCTGGATAAGGGCGGGATATAAATAAATAAACCCAACCAAAACCAAACCTAAGAATAGCCATACTGGTCCATTTAGCCCATTATCCTGTTTCCACAGTGGCCAATCCAGGTCACAAGTACCTGGCAGAATCCCAAAAAGAAGCAACATTCCATGCAAAATCTCAAAGAAGAGCAACATTCTATGCTTCCGATCCAGGGCATGCAGTGGCTTTCCCCCATGTTTGTCTCAATAACAGACTATGGACGGTTCCTCCAGGAACTTATCCAAACCTTTTTTGTAAAGCCATCTACATTAACCGCTGTTACCACGTCCTCTGGCAATGCATCCCAGAGCTCACCTATTCTTCGGGTCTTTGTCATTTTTGATGGAGCAAAAAACGGATTCACTATGGCTCACATTAAGATAGTATTCTGTAGGGAGCTCCATGCTGCCTGCCCTTTACAGAATAATAGCTTGGCACACTTCCCATGCCTAATTTTGGGCGTCAGCACTTATACCTGACAAAAAGCTGCTATAAACACTTGTGTCCAACTAATGGCAGTTTGGGCACACAGATCTAAGTATTCTATAACACTGGGCGTAATTTCTGGGAATGCCCCGCCCTTGGCTATGCCCCCCTCTGAATGTCATAGTATAGGGCAGGGGTAGGGAACTCCGGTCCTCGAGAGCCGTATTCCAGTCAGATTTTCAGGATTTCCCCAATGAATATGCATAAGATGTATTTGCATGCACTGCTTTCAAATGCATATTCACTGGGAAAATCCTGAAAACCCAACTGGAATACGGCTCTCGAGGACCGGAGTACCCTATCCCTGGTATAGGAGGTAAAGCAGATAAACATGTAACTTTATTACTGACAGTTAAACACCAATTAACTTCAATAATTAATTGTTAGCGCATAATTGACTAATTAGTTTGAACAGGCATCTGTGATCGTCACCCAAATTTGGGCAACTTGACACAGAATCGGTGAGTTTGTGGCTGGTTGCCTCAGCTGTTTTATTGGGTGGGGATTTAATTCTGCCTGAATTTAAATAAGAACATAAGAAGTTGCCTCCGCTGAGGCAGATCAGAGGTCCATCTTGCCCAGCGGTCCGCGGTCCCTGACTAACTCTATAACCTATCTCCACTCCTATCCCTATACTTGCCTCTTCTCCTATCCCTATAGCCTACCTCTACACCTATCTATACCCCCTCAATCCCTTTGTCTTCTAGGAACCTATCCAATAATTTGGTTGGCAGCTCTAAAAATGAACTTCTGCTAATATTAGGGTCAGTGAAGTGCCAAAGTGTCTGATCTGAAGGGGAAGGTGACAGGCAGATTAGTGGCACTGGAGACCTGCAAGCATTTCTTTATTATTTCGGCAATCCCCCTTAACAGGACGAGTGAAACCATTTAAATCAGCATGAAAAGAAAAGGAGAAGACGTCACCTACCTGACGTGTCCCACATGTTCAGCTCTATCCGCTGCTTCTCTATTTCAAAACTGGCCGTGTAGTTCTCAAAAACGGTGGGGACGTAATTCTGAAAGCAAAAGGGGGGAAAACGTTTTAGCCCAGGGACCGTCCAAAGAGAAGGAAAGCGGCAGCGGGAATTCCACGGCACAGTTTCTCTTTGCCGCTTGCCTTCCACGCCAGTACAGCCTTTCTCGCTACAGATCTTGCGGACAAAAAGTTTCTGGAGGAAGGAGGCTGTTTCTGATTTGGGGGGAAATGGAGCAGATTTTAGTGCTGTGAAATGTGCCCCCCCCCCCCCCCCCCGATGCATCTCTCCCTATCTAGAGCTGTGCATGATACCCAGCAGAAACCACCCCACCCCAGGACAAAGTCAGTGGGTGAGGATGCTACCGAGATGCTTTCTTTCAAAACCCCTGAATTCCCCCCCCCCCCCCCCAACAAAAACTATCATCTCTTGCCTCGGGGTAGCAGTCCTTGGCAAAGACGTGCAACAAAGCCGTTTTCCCGCACTGAGCGTCCCCCACCACCACGATCTTGCAGCGGACCACCTGGTTCTCCATGCTCGCCTCCTTCGGCGTGCAATCCGGCGCTGATCTCCTCTTTTTTTTTTTTACTCCCCCCTGCGGGGGGAGAGGTGGAGAAACTCCCGGGTCCGAGCGCGCAGCTCCGGCGCCGCCAGCTACAGCAAGAAAGCGCTTCCCGGGCCGGGGGGCGGAGCCGGGCAGTGTGCCCCCGCCCCTGCAGGGAGCGGCGCCCACCAACCGGCTCCGGAGCCACGCCCCAACATTACCATAAGAGGCGGAGCTAGGTTGAGGCTTCAGCCGGCAGCGAGGCGCATTTACGGGGACGGTTAAAGCAGTTGTTTTGCGCTTATCTTTCTGGCGCACGAGGCAGATTCGTTTGGTAGATGACAAATGATGTCATTACGCACAGCAATAAAAAAAAGTCACCCCAACAACCCTTCTTGCCGTTCTATAAGAAGCCTGGACAAATAAATGTCTTTAGCTGTGTTTTTTAAAACCCCTGAACATTGCACCAGTACAGTAATAGAGAGCGCAGCTTCGTTAGGGGGAAGCAAACAGCTCAAGGGGGCCCTGCGGTCCGGGCATCGCCCTTCACCTTCTGCGGCGGGGCCTCAGCAGCAGCCGTTTTCCAAAAGTGGCGCGCGGCGCCCCTCTGACGCAACTTCCCGTTTCCAGCTGGGCGGATTGCGTCAGAGGGAAAGCTTTGGGCCGGGCAGCCGCGCGCCACTTTTTTTTGAAAACGGCAGCTGCGCTGAGGCCCCGCTGGAAAAGGAAAACGTGCTTTGGAAAGGTGAGGGGAAGGGGGGGGGAGAGGTTGAGTGGCGCTTGAGCTTTATTATGTTTGGGTGCGTGTGGGAAAGCAGCAGCGGTGGTGAGAGGACAGGATACGCAATAGATGTGAGGTGGAGGGAGAAAGAGGGGCATGATAACTGATGGAATTAGGGTGGAGGGAGAAGGAGGGGAAAGAGACTCAATGGAATTGGGGTGGAGGGAGAGAGAGGGGTCAGGCTACTCGATAGAATTGGGGTGGAGGGAGAGGGGGCAGGATACTCGATGGAATTGGGGTGGAGGGAGAGAGGGGGGTCAGGCTACTCAATAGAATTGGGGTGGAGGGAGAGGGGGCAGGATACTCGATGGAATTGGGTGGAGGGAGAGAGGGTGGAGGGAGAGAGGGGTCAGGCTACTCAATAGAATTGGGGTGGAGGGAGAGGGGGCAGGATACTCGATGGAATTGGGGTGGAGGGAGAGAGGGGGCAGGCTACTCAATAGAATTGGGCGGAGGGAGAGGGGGCAGGATACTCGATGGAATTGGGGTGGAGGGAGAGAGAGGGGTCAGGCTACTCAATAGAATTGGGGTGGAGGGAGAGGGGGCAGGATACTCGATGGAATTGGGGTGGAGGGAGAGAGGGGGCAGGCTACTCGATAGAATTGGGGTGGAGGGAGAGGGGGCAGGATACTCGATAGAATTGGGGTGGAGGGAGAGGGGGCAGGATACTCAATGGAATTGGGGTGGAGGGAAAGAGAGGGGACAGGATACTCAATGGAATTGAGATGGGGCAGATGGTAGAAGTGGAGTAAAGGGAGAGAGAGAAGAGGGCAGAAATTGGATGTCAGTGGGGAGGGGAGAGCAGATGCTGAATGGAAATGGAGATAGAGGACATTTACTGGATGGCAGGAGTGGATAAAAAAAAAGGCAACATGCTGGATAGGGGGGTGGGGGAAGAGGATAAGAGTTAGAGAAAGGAGGTGGAGGTGAAGGAAAGGGGTGGCAAGCTGTAGGTAGACACAGTGAAAAGAGGGAAATTGAGGACTAGATAGTAAGAAAGAATTTAATCTAGAGGGAGGCAGAAAATAAATTAATAAGGAAGATCAGGGAAGAAAATGAAAGGAAAGAGAGACAGGAGGAAGGAGACAGAGATACCAGATCTGAGGAGAGGAAATGAGAAGAGAGAGACACTAAAACCACAGGTGTGGGGAGGAGATAGAGATGCCAGATCATGGGAAGTACAGAGGGAAGAAGATGATGCCAGTCCAGTTTGGGAGGGGGAAAGGAGAGATGGGAGGGAAGGAGACAGAGATTCCAGGAGGGGGGGAGCAGAGGAAAGAAGATGAATGCCAGACCAATGTTTGGGGGAGGGTGGGGAGGCAGTTTCTGGAAGGGGAAGAGAGCAGATGCCATACAGAAGAGACAGTGGATGAAAGGAAGAGAATGACAAGATGAGCAAAGCAGAAATTAAACGAAAAAAGGTAGAAAAAAACACTTCTACCTTTTGTTTGTATTTTTTTGCTTTAGGATAAAGTACTATTGTAGCTGTGTTGATAAACATTTATAAACAGAAATAAAAATAAGGTGATCCTTTTTTTGGACTAATTTTAATGCAATTTTGACTAGCTTTCAGAGACCAAAGCCCCCTTGTTCAGGTCAGGACAGGATACTGTAACAGCAGTATACTTTACTGACCTGAGGAAATAGATTTTGACCTCTGAAAGCTAATTGAAAAATGTCCAATAAAATGGTATTATCTTATTTTCCATTTTTTGTTTTATTTTTATTTGTTAATTTTTAATGTGATTTCTTATTTCTCTTTTCTCAAATATACATCTGCTGTCTTTATATTTTGTACAATATTAGGGGGCATGCATCACTGTTTCTGCATTGTATGCAGAGTCCGCCTTCTTGGTTGTTCAGTTTAACTTTTGTCTACATTTTCTTATTTTTAGTTTGCGATTACTTATTCCATATTGGGCGAGGTGTTTCTGTGTTCTGTGTGTACGAAAGGTATGTTTTTTGTTAGCATTGATTGTGCAGGGTTGATTTGTTCTAAGCTGGCTTGGGTTTGCTTTACATTGGGTGTATTCAGTGTTCTAGTGCTCGCTGCAGTGTGTAAGATGCTGCCTTTTCCTAGGTACACTCATGTGTGACTTGTGGATTATTACCAAAAATCATGTTCTTTATAGAGAGGAGGGGATGTTAAAAAATTATCGTCCCTGGGTCAGGGCAGGATTAATTCTTTGGCAGGCTCTAGGCAAACAAGCCCATTGGGCCCCTTATCATAATCTAAATGTATTTCAAAAGTTTCAGAATGGGGTCCCCTTGGTCCTTGCTGCAGAGGAAAACCAACAAAGGACGGCACAGCAGGGAAAGCTTCCCCTGCTCCCTGGAGAATGACATCAGAGGATAGAAAAGTACATACTGCTCTGGCCTCCCCCCAGCCAACTATTCTTTCTGCTTGCAACTTTCTTACCAGGACCTTGGCAAAAATTGAGAGGGCCCCTCCTAAACGTTTGGGCCCTAGGCACATACCTAGTTTGCCTATGCATTAATCCTGCCCTGCCCTGGGTGTCATATATGCATATATATGGTGGAATATGTTAGCTTTGGGATATGTACATCACAGATTTTTGTATTGTGTCCAATGGCTTACCAGACAACTGATGGGGGAGTGAGGATGGGCAGTGGCCCTGAACCCAAAGTGGCTGGTCACTAAATTTTCTTCCTACCATGCCTCCTTCCCAAATGCAAAATATAAATATAGGTAGTCCTCGGGTTAAGAATGAGTTACATTTTTAAAGCTATACTTAAGTCGGATTTGTATGTAACTCAGAATTTGTAGATTTTCAATTTCTTGCTGCTTACCGCTGCTCCCAGCTGACAAAAGGGCCAACTGTCCCTACTAGTGTTCCTTCTAAGGTACAGCATGTACAACCACACACTGTTCTTAATGTGGCCATGCGTCATTCCTGAATCTGCTAAAGTGAAGGAGTCTATGCCACTGGAAATATTGCTCAATGGAATCAAATGAAGCCGCAACCATGTTCTTAAGTACGAGTCATACAAGTCGGGCATCTGTAACTCGGGAACTGCCTATACCTAAGTTGGTGGATTTCCCAAAGTCCTGCCAGCTGAAAATCTTTTCCTTCAGTCCGACAGCCAGAACTCTTCAAGCTCTACAGCTGGTGGCAGCTCAGAAACACTGCTGCTAGCTGAAGAGCTTGGGAGGTTTCTGGCTGCCAGACTGAAGGAGGTGGTCTTCAATTGGCAGGGTTTGGGATCTCCACCATCTAGAGCAAGGGAGGCAGAAAAATTTTGGTGGACCTGGGCCTTGTGTGTTTAGTGACCCCTGCCTCTGAGTTATTGTATCTGTGGGGGGATGGGACGGGTGGGTGGGGGGTTGGGGCTTCTTTGCTGTGGGGTGGGGGTGAGGTGGGTCCGGGGAGGGCATAAGAGTCCAGTCCTCCGCGGTTGTATGATGAAAATGTATACCATTGTTATTTTTGCTGTTGCTTTTTCTTTTGCTTAATAAAATAGATTTGAACATAACGACCAACACTAAACCAGTTCTAACTGGTTTAGCATAAAAATATTTTAGCAATTGATGCTCATAATGGCTCACCACGGACTTTTCCGTGCTTCATAGCAGCCTCCAACTCAGCTATAAAAATGTAGTACAACAGGGTAATTATTATTAAAACGAGCACTCTGAACGATGCCCTAACATTGCCTACTGATGCATTAAATGAAACACTGACCTTTAAAGAGCCAGAATTAGCGACAGGTCTGGAGATGCCTGTAATGTCAGGGTCAGTACAGGGTCCTATCTTTTGGACTAAGTTACCTTTGGATTTAAGGCAGCTTCCAGTGTGTTACAGTTTAGGAAGGAGTTAAAAACTGTATTGTTTGCATGAATTTTTGCAACATGAATCAGTGTATTTTGGCATTTATTAGTTGGTATTTGTTGAAGAGTTGATTTTTAGGGTTCTGTCCATGATTTAGTAAGTTGCATTTTTGTTTTTAATTATTTTTAATGACTTTAGTGCTTATTTTTGATGAGGAACAATGTTGTTATTAGTTTTAGTGGCTCATATTTTTAATGTTTTTTGTTATGTTGTATTTATTTGTTCGATTGTATGTTTATGTTTTTGTTGCAATTTTATTATATGTGTTTTGATGTTATCTGCATAGAATTGTTGGATATGCGGGCTATACATTTTTAAATAAATAATGTGTTAAAAAAAAAAAAAAAAGAAGTATCTGATTTTATTTATCTAGTATTGTAATACTTGCTGAGTTTAATTTCGTGGGATTCCCAGTTCAGTTTCTATTTCTGGTCTCTTGTTCTGTATTTGGTAAAGGTCAGTCTGTGTTTTGTGTGTGAAGAAGTCATTTAAAGTTGTTTTATGTGTGGTATTAATGGGAGGTAGGGATATCAGGGGGAGGATGCAGAAAGGAGAAGGGATCAGGGGCCCCCTCCTTAATTTTTGCCCTGGGCCCCAGCATTCCTAAAACTGTCCCTGCCTATACTATACAGCAATGCAAAAGAAGAACCCCTAATAATGTGTTTTCTAATTGTTGTCTCTTAAACACTTAAATTTATAATGTGATCTGCTTCACATACACTCAGAATTGTGCAATTTGGCCAAGAGTAGGAGCTTCTATAGTCGAATCCACCATCCAATCATTGTGTATGGAATAGTGGAAGAATGTGAATAAAAGTGCTATTCAAAAGTTAGAATCAATATTCTCCATGGCAAAAAAAGAATATTCTCACTTAGCTTTTAAGGTTTTCTACAAGTCCCTACAAGATTCTGGATCTAGAAGCTGTGATGGAAGAAGAGGAGTTGGATATAGTGGCGATCACTGAGACATGGTTCACAGAGAACCATGACTGGGATGTAGTTATACCGGGCTATAATCTGTTCAGAAAAGACAGGGTAAGAAGAAAAGGAGGGGGGTGGTAGCGCTATATGTTAAAGAACATGTTAAAACTACACAATTGCAGGATCTCCAGGGCAAGGAAGAGGGTAGTAATCAATGGAGATCACTCTGAGGAAAGGGATGTTACCAGTGGTGTGCCTCAAGATTCTGTTCTTGGGCCTGTTCTTTTTTAACATTTTTATAAACGATATTGCTGAAGGATTGTTAGGTAAAATTTGCCTCTTTGCGGAAGATACTAAAATCTGCAATAGAGTAGATACGTCAGATAGTGTGAATAACATGAAGAAAGACCTGGTGAAGCTTGAAGAATGGTCTGAAATGTGGCAGCTAAAATTTAATGCTAAGAAATGCAAGGTCTTACATTTGAGCTGCAAAAACCCGAGGGAACGGGACAGATTAGGGAGTGAAGAGCTTATGTGCACAACAGAAGAGTGGGATTTGGGTGTGGTTGTATGTGATGATCTTAAGGTGGCCAAACAGGTTGAAAAGGTGACCACAAAAGCTAGAAGGATGCTAGGGTGCATAGGAAGAGGTATGGCCAGTAGGAAAAAGGAGGTATTGATGCCTTTGTATAAGACTCTGGTGAGACCTCATTTAGAATATTGTGTACAATTCTGAAGGCCGCATCTTCAAAAAGATATAAAAAGGATGGAGTCGGACTAGAGGAAGGCTACGTGGTCTTCGTGATAAGGCGTATGGGGACAGACTTAAAGATCTCAATCTGTATACTTTGGAGGAAAGGCGGGAGAGGGGATATATAATAGAGATGTTTAAATACCTACGTAATGTATGAGTCGAGTCTCTCATTTGAAAGGAAGCTCTGGAATGAGAGGGCATAGGATGAAGTTAAGAGGTGATAGGCTCCGGAGTAATCTGAGGAAATACATTTTTTCAGAAAGGGTGGTAGATGCGTAGAACAGACTCCAGGAAGAGGTGGTGGAGACAGACTGTCTGATTTCAAGAAAGCATGGGATAGGCACGTGGGATCTCTCAGAGAGAGAAAGAGATAATGGTTACTGCGGATGGGCAGACTGGATGGGCCATTTGGCCTTTATCTGCCATCATGCTTCTATGTAACTGATTTAGTATGAACATGTGCATATAAGTAGGATGATGGATTATGGCATAATCATGCCGGTATTAATAACTCTGCAATACCACCACAGAGCTCTGTGTATTTCAGTATAGAGCCCATGAATTGTAACACCTCACTAAAGCATTTTCTAACTCTGTATGGTAACATCTCTACAGAAGCTCATGTATTGTAGCGCCTTTGCAGAGGCTCATGTTGATCGCTCTGAATTGACTCCCCAGTCATTAGTAGCGGTATAGAAGCTCTCAATAATCATAATCATAAGGGCTATTGATGTGGTATTCAGCTGGCTCCAGTAGGTTTTGAATTGGTTTTGGAGAGTTCACCATATACAGTACCATAAGGGGGTTATGGTGAGATGCATACCTGGGACCTTTATGTGAAGTTCACTGCAGTGTCCCCTAATGTGCCCCATTACTCTGCTGGAATGTCTTTGCAGCCAGTCTACTACAAATGCTGGCCCCTCCTACATTCCAATAGCTTGTTATGTGCGTTTTTTTCATTTGGACTTTTTTTTTTTTCCAAAAATGGTTCAAAAATAGACACATAGAGCACAAACGTTTTGCAGTTTTGAAAACAGGCATGTTTGGTACTGGATTTTTGTGCATCTTCTGTAAAGTGTCAAAACTCGGACTTTATATCAAAAATGGTCTTCCACATGCCTTATAATCGGTGAAGTGAAAGCATATTTGATAAATGAGGGGGTATGTACTAGTGAATTTGATTGAGATGATCTTAATAGTCCAGTAGGAGGGATGTTAAGAATTAAATAACCACACTGATTATAATGGTGTACCTGAATTTACGAATTTTGTGAATTAAAGTAAGGGTTTTCAAAGCAATACAGTGGGCAACTGGAAGCCAGTGTTGTTCTTGAAGAAGGGAAGTTACATCTTTTGAGTCCAATTATGAATTATACAGCGGTATTTTGTGCAAACTGAAGTCTTCGTAGATCTGTAGATAAGCTTCAGCCCACAGACCCAGGTGCTCGTCCATTCCATTAAACAGCTCAAGTATCATTTCAGAAAGAAAAGCTTCGCTAGAGGACACTAAGCTCCCATGAATCAAGACCCGCTGCAGCAAACACGGTTTCTATTGGCAGAGAGCGGCTGCTCTTCACCCAACACAACTGGATAAAGCTCTTTAAACCTCTCATCTTTACACCTGTCAAATTTTGATTATCTGGAGCTGCAAAGCAATTTGCTTTTGGGCAATAAATGCTAAATCAAGGCAAGGAAAAAAAGAGGTGGGAAATGCAGAAATTAGGCCTGTGATAAAGAGGAAAATCCTCTACTACAGTAATTAGCTTTGAAATGATAAATGGATCCCCCCTCCCCCCCACATACACTATAAAAGACCAGATGTTGCTGATAGTTTAATCTGCAGAGAACAGGAGAATTTGTGGCATCACAGGGAATCTCTTAAAGGGTTTTTTGTTTTGCCTTTTGCAGTGGATCATTAGACACAGACTTCCTCCGCTCCCTGAAATCTTCCCCTTACCTGACTTTGCATGCCAGTGACATCTGGAAGTCTCCTGCTGGCATCTGAAGCTGAACTGAGCAGATAAGCTCAAGTAGGGTCTTCAGATGTTATTGTAGAGAAACCTCAAGAGAGGAGTGCAGGCACCAGTTCCCTGTCTTTCACTCCTGGTACCCAGAGTTTTTGGAGGACTCTGAGTGGATAGAGATCACAGATGCCGTATTGCAAGAAAGGAAAAGACTGGCTGTAGAAAGGACAAAGGCCTAGATTCACTAACCTTACCAATCTTGTTCCAACCAGTTTGCAACCACTTTGCGATCCCGACCCGATTCACTAACCTTCCTCCTGATCCGATCCGTTATCCCAGGACAAGCAGGCAGCATATTCCCACATATGGGTGACGTCACCGACAGAGCCCCGCAGCGGACAGCCTCGAAAGCAAACTTGCTTGAAGATCTCGAACTTTCGAGTGCTGCACCGCGCCTGCGCGCGTGCCTTCCCGCCCGAACTAGGGGGCGCATCTCCTGAGAGGATCCTCAGTTCATTTATTTCCGCGGAGACAAGAAGACACGTTTTCTTTCTCTGCAGCATTGCCTTCTCATCACCGCGGCTGTTTCTTTTAATTTAAGTCGGTCGCTGTGTTCATTTTAATTTTATCTTTTATCTTTTATTTTTCGTGTTAAAAAAAAAAAGTATATTCTTTTTTTCCTTTCAGTTCGGCCGTCGAGCTTTGGGCCTAGGCCTAGGCTCCTTCGTTCGACACGGACTTTATTTTTTCCATGTCCCGGCCTCTTACCGGGTTTAAACGTTGTCGACAGTGTAATCGGGTGATTTCAGTCACCGATCCCCACTGCCGTTGTTTACAGTGCCTGGGTTCCTCTCATTCCCCAGAAGATTGTCATCGCTGCTTTACTCTTACTCCACGAGCTTTTCGGCGGCGTTGTGCTCAATTTTTTCAACTTTTCGGTATGGAGCAATCTTCGGAGCCGGCCTCGACCGTGGCGGCTGCACCGGTCTCGAAGGCCTCGACTCCGACGACCTCGACACCTGTGGTCTCGAAGGCCTCGACCCAGACTCCGGCTGGAGTTTCGGTCTCGAAGGCCTCGACCTCTTCTACTTCGGTTGCCTCGAAGACGACGTCTTCCACGAAGCCTTCTACGGGGGGTAAGTCTCCGAGTTCTCTTTCTGGTGCCGTATCCAAGAAGCCACCAGAGTCCTCGGCGCGACCACTTTCAAAGCGTACCTCCAAGATAAGGGAATACTCACCTTCGAGGTTGCCCTCTTCGGAGCGTACTGCTGCACCTACGAGGTCAGAACCTTCTGTCTCGGTGCCGATGCTGGAGGACATGTTAAAATCTATCCTCACCACTCAGATTAATTCTTTGGTGGCTCAACTGGTCCCGTCCTCGACCTTGCCTCGGGCTGACCAGCCTGTTACTCAACCGGAGCTTCCAGTCTCCCGAAGCCGATCCCGGACACCGAAAAACATTTCTTCATCGGAGTCGTCTCCGGGCTCACCTCCCCCGAAGCATCGGTCGAAGCATTCCAGACATGTAGCCTCCAAGCTTCGGAGGGAGTCTTCGACGATAGATACCGAGGCTTCTTTGTCTCGTTCTTCGAAGGCGAAGCAGGGTTCTCGACATCGAGCCTCCACTCGAAGCCCTTCTCGATCCAGAACCCCATCGAAACCAGTCCGTCGAGACAGTTCTCCACACTCCTCGACTCATTCTCTACCACGTACACCGGGTACTTCTCCATCCAGGAGTCTGAAGAGGAAACATTCTCTTACTCCACTTCACAGTACAGCTTCTTCTCCTACTGTGCGTATGGAATCGGACATTTCCACATACTCTAGAGAAAATTCTCCATCCTACTCAGTACAACATAAATCTCGCAGTGGCTCTCCTGAAGAATCATCTGACCCAAAATCAGTTTCTTTTGCCAAATTTATTTTTGATATGGGCCAAGCTCTCAAGCTAGACCTTCATTCAGACTCTAAATATACTCCTGAGTACTTGGCGGATATGGAGCTTCCCCATCCTCCTAAAGAGTCACTCAGATTGCCTATGACTCCCGTTCTACAGCAGACCTTCACTCGCAATATGGAGACTCCTTATTCTATCACTGCCATCCCATCTAAATTGGAATCTCGTTACAGAACGGTTCCATCTAAAGGATATGAAAAGTCTCAACTTTCTCATCAATCTCTAGTGGTAGAGTCTTCATTGAAGAAAGCACATCCCTCCAAAATTTATGCTTCAGTTCCTCCTGGTAGGGAAGGCCGTACCATGGATAAATTTGGTCGACGTTTATACCAGAATTCTATGATGGCAAATAGAGTTCTGAATTATAATTACATTTTTACATCCTATTTCAATCATTTTTTAAAGATTTTGTCTTCCTTTTACCCGGATGTCTCCACCAATCGTCTATCAGAATTTAAGAATATCCTTAAGACTCTTTCTCAATTGAGACTATTCATGCTACAAGCTTCCTATGATGCCTTTGAACTCTCGTCTAGAGTCTCGGCATTTGCAGTAGCCATGCGTAGATTAGCATGGTTACGGATAGTGGACATGGATCCTAACCTTCAGGATAGATTGGCTAATCTTCCTTGTCAAGGAAATGAATTATTCGATGATTCTATTGAGGCTGCTACAAAGCGTCTTTCAGAACATGAGCGCTCTTTTGCTTCCCTCATCCGTCCAAAACCTAAACCTGCACCAACTAGAGGTTTCAAACAAACTCCACGTCGCTATCCACAGAAAACAACTCCTGCTTTTTCTAGACCTCCTGCTCGTCGGCCTCCTCCACAACAACGACAACAAAAGTCACAGACCCCTGCTAACACTAAGCCTGCTCAGTCTTTTTGACAATCTCAACTTGAGCATTCAAATTTCTCTGTTTCCAAATTCTCCCCTCCCCATAGGGGGTCGCCTGTCCAATTTTTATCATCAATGGGAGCTCATAACATCAGATCTCTGGGTACTTACCATTATCAGAGAGGGATACTCTCTTCGACTCCTTCAGGTGCCTCCAGATCGCCATCCAAGAGAGTGTCTTTCAAATCAGTCGCATCTTCCTCTTCTTCTTCAAGAAGCTCGGGCTCTTCTTCTCCTGCGAGCTGTGGAGGAAGTTCCTCTCTCCCAAAGGAACTCGGGATTCTACTCCCGTTATTTTCTAGTTCCCAAAAAGACGGGGGATTTGCGACCGATTTTGGATCTCAGAGCTCTCAACAAATTTCTAGTCAAAGAGAAATTTCGAATGCTCACTCTGCCAACTCTATATTCCTTGATGGATCAAGGGGATTGGATGTGTTCCCTCGATCTCAAAGAGGCCTATACTCATATCCCCATTCATCCAGCTTTTCGCAAGTACCTCAGATTCCAAGTAGGAAATCTTCATCTTCAGTACAAAGTTCTCCCCTTCGGACTGGCTTCTTCCCCCAGAGTTTTCACAAAATGCCTTGTGGTTGTAGCTGCAGCTCTTCGCAACCAGGGTCTCCAAGTTTTTCCATATCTAGACGATTGGCTCATCAAGGCTCCCTCTCTTTCAGGGGTTATTGTAGCGACCCAACAGACTATTCTCTTTCTTCAAAGTCTGGGATTTCACATCAATTTTCCCAAATCTCAACTGATTCCTTCTCAGTCTCTCCAGTTCATAGGAGCAACTCTGGACACTATCAGACTGAGAGCATACCTTCCACAACCACGTCAGGATGCACTCCTTCAAATTTCTCAACAATTCTTCCAACTTTCCACTGTTCCAGCAAGGAAAATGATGGTTCTGCTCGGTCACATGGCCTCTACAGTTCATGTAGTTCCTTTTGCCAGGCTTCATCTTCGCATTCCTCAATGGACACTGGCATCTCAATGGCAACAATCAGTGGATCCACCAACTCGACTAATTTCCATCACTCCTTCATTAAAGAAGTCTCTCCGTTGGTGGATGCTCTCTTTGAATCTTTCAAGAGGTTTAATGTTTTACCCTCTTCCTCATCAGAAGGTCCTCACAACCGACTCGTCAATGTATGCCTGGGGAGCTCATGTGGACGGTCTTTGCACTCAAGGGCTCTGGACTCAAGCAGACCGGAGTTGTCCTATAAATCTGTTGGAACTCAGAGCGATATTCTATGCTCTCAAAGCTTTTCAGCATCTTCTTCACGACATGGTGATTCTAGTACGTACCGACAATCAAGTAGCCATGTATTATGTCAACAAACAGGGAGGGACGGGATCTCACTCCCTCTGTCAAGAGGCTCTGAAATTGTGGCAGTGGGCGATTCTCCACAACATCTTCCTCAGAGCAGTTTACATTCAGAGTCAACACAACTATTTGGCGGACAAATTGAGTCGTCTTCTACAACCTCACGAATGGACACTCAATTCTCCTACTCTTCGCCAAATTTTTGCTCGTTGGGGGACTCCACAGATAGACCTGTTTGCGTCACCTCTCAACTTCAAACTGCCTCAATTTTGCTCCCGCATCTATACTCCTCAACGTCTCGAAGCGGATGCGTTTCTACTGGACTGGAGGAATCAGTTCCTTTATGCTTTTCCTCCGTTTCCTCTGATTCTCAAGACTCTAGTCAAGTTGAAATCAGACCGGGCCACCATGATTCTGATAGCTCCTCGGTGGCCCAGGCAACCTTGGTTCTCCCTTCTACTTCAACTCAGCACCAGGGAACCTCTACTTCTACCAATATTTCCTTCTCTACTCACGCAGAATCAAGGATCTTTGCTTCATCCCAATCTACAGTCTCTACATTTGACAGCTTGGTACCTTTCTCTGTAACAGACTTTTCTCAATTTTCTCCGTCTGTACAAGATATTTTACTTGCTTCCAGAAAACCATCCACTAGGCAATGTTATGGTCAAAAGTGGACAAGATTTTCTGCTTGGTGTTCTACACATAATTTACCACCCAGATCCGCTTCATTGACTTCAGTTCTGGACTATTTACTTCATTTATCACAATCTGGACTTCAGACTACATCTATCCGAGTCCATCTTAGTGCTATAGCTGCTTTTCATCAGCCTTTGGAGGGCAAATCCCTTTCTGCACATCCTATGATTTCTCGTTTTATGAAAGGACTTCTCAATCTACATCCTCCTCTTAAACCACCTCCTGTGGTTTGGGATCTCAATGTTGTTTTAGCTCAACTTATGAAATCTCCTTTTGAACCACTTGACAAAGCTCATCTCAAGTATCTCACTTGGAAAGCTGTGTTCCTGATTGCTCTCACTTCTGCTCGTCGTGTCAGTGAGTTACAAGCGCTAGTGGCTGATCCACCTTTCACAGTTTTTCACCATGACAAGGTTGTTCTCCGTACTCATCCTAAATTCTTGCCTAAAGTCGTTTCAGAATTTCACATCAATCAGTCTATTGTTCTACCTGTATTTTTTCCAAAGCCTCACTCTCACCCAGGAGAGGCGGCTCTTCATACCTTGGACTGTAAACGTGCTTTGGCTTTCTACCTGCAACGCACTCAGGTTCACAGAACGTCTCCTCAACTTTTCATATCCTTTGATCCAAACAGGTTGGGTCGTCCTATATCGAAGCGTACCATCTCCAACTGGATGGCTGCTTGCATTTCTTTTTGTTATGCTCAGGCTGGTCTTCCTCTGCAAGGTCGAGTGACGGGCCATAAAGTTAGAGCTATGGCGGCATCTGTAGCTTTCCTCCGATCAACTCCTATTGAGGAAATCTGCAAGGCTGCCACTTGGTCCTCGGTTCATACTTTCACCTCTCATTATTGTCTGGATACTTTATCCAGGAGGGATGGCCATTTTGGCCAATCTGTTTTGCATAATCTTTTTTCGTAAATTGCCAACTTCCCTCCATCCCTTTTTACTTAGCTTGGAGGTCACCCATATGTGGGAATATGCTGCCTGCTTGTCCTGGGATAAAGCACAGTTACTTACCGTAGCAGGCAGATATTCCCACAACCCTCCCACCTCCCCTGGTTGGCTTCTTGGCTAGGTATCTGAACTGAGGATCCTCTCAGGAGATGCGCCCCCTAGTTCGGGCGGGAAGGCACGCGCGCAGGCGCGGTGCAGCACTCGAAAGTTCGAGATCTTCAAGCAAGTTTGCTTTCGAGGCTGTCCGCTGCGGGGCTCTGTCGGTGACGTCACCCATATGTGGGAATATCTGCCTGCTGTCCCTGGATAACAACTGTTACGGTAAGTAACTGTGCTATCCGTGCATTCAAATGAGGGGAAATGGCATGCAAATGTAGGAAGGCAGTGATTCACTAAGCAATTTCAGGAACACCGATTGGGCTGGCCAATCAAAAACGAAGTGACTGCTGAGGACCAGTTGCTCACATCCTTTCCGACTGAAATAACATCTCCCTTGTGCAGAAACCCTGCTCTCTGCCGCCCTTTGAGCTCATGGTTTTAACCCGCGGGTTAAAAGTGTGTTCTATTCCTGACTGCAGCGGGGCTCTGGCTAAAGCGTGTTCGGTTCTCCCCCCTCTTGTTTTGACCTGTTCCTAGCTGCAGTGGGGCTCTGGCTAAAGTGTGTTTTGTTGCCCCCCCCCCTTGCTTTGACCTGCGCATGCGTTGGGATCGCTCTGCAGCGAACTGTGGGGTCCGTGTGGGGCGTGCCTCCGATTGCGTTCATTTGCATAAGGGCTGGTAGTGAATCGGTAGCCTGCCATGGATTGCCCATGGATCAGATGGGATTGGTAAGCTAAGTGAATCCAGCCCAGGTCTCTAGAAAAATAAAAACTTTCTGGCTGTCGCACCTTTTTACAGTGGTTGTTTGTGCTATTTTGAATGCATGTGGCTAGGGTTGCCAGATTTTCCACAGCACAGTAGAACATTCATATAACCAAAATGTGATACAGTGTCAGCAAATTACTGATCTTTGGGCTTAACTTAACTTTATTCTTCTATACTGCCATAGTCAGACGACTTCTAGGCGGTTCACACTGAAGAGAGCTGGACAATCAGCGAATTACAATGTACAAATTATAAAATTGTAAGATAATAAGGGTACAACATATTACACAAGAATAGATATAATAAAATTGTTAGAATTTAGTTTAGGAGATAAATCTATTGAACAATGCAGTTCTGTATCACATTTCGGTTATATGAATTTTCTACTGTGCTGTGGAAATCTGGCAACCCTAGCCACATGCATTCAAAATAGCACAAACAACCACTGTAAAAAGGTGCGACAGCCAGAAAGTTTTTATTTTTCTAGAGACCTGAGTCTGTTTCCTCACAGACTCAGGAAAGGCACAAACAACTGTTTAGTTTTCTTAGCTTTAAGTCACTTCCACATTTATTTTCTTTATGGGCTTGTTTACCCTGCTCCCTGGAGGTTCTTGTACACATCCCAAATCTTTCCAAGACTCCCTCAACCTACAGCTAGGAAAAGGGAAGTTTTTCTCTCCCCAGGATTCCTTCCTTCTTCAGAGATTGTCCTCTCATGGGGACCTCTCTGTGGCAGATAAACATCTGAATGCTGAGTCCTGCCCCCTGACTCATAGTAACATAGTAGATGACGGCAGATAAAGACCCGAATGGTCCATCCAGTCTGCCCAACCTGATTCAATTTAAATTTTTTTATTTTATTTTATTTTTTTTTAAATTTTTCTTCTTAGCTATTTCTGGGCAAGAATACAAAGCTTTACCCGGTACTGTGCTTGGGTTCCAACTGCCAAAATCTCTGTTAAGACTTACTCCAGCCCATCTACACCCTCCCAGCCATTGAAGCCCTCCCCTGCCCATCCTCCACCAAACGGCCATACACAGACACAGACCGTGCAAGTCTGCCCAGTAACTGGCCTAGTTCAATATTTAATATTATTTTCTGATTCTGACTCAGCAGGGTTACCTTGTTAAGGTGGCTCAGCACTGAGCTGTAAAGCCCAGTGCGGTCTGGGACATGTAGTCCGCTTAGCCTTGGGCTGCTGTGTGGAGGTGGAATGGTAGCATTAGTGGAAGATAACTCCTTACTCTTCCACAGTACCTGTATACAATGGATTAAACCCAGGACCGGCTCTGCCTATTGGACAAATCTGGAGTCAGTTGGCTGGTCCTCATTGGGTGATACTAGCTAGAGACATCTTTTAATACCTGCATAGTATAAATACATAAAAGTTGAGTGTCTTTCAGTTGAAAGGAAACTCCAGAGTGAGAGGGCATGGGATAAAGTTAAGAGGTAATAGGTTCAGGCGTAATCTAAGGAAATCTTTTTTTCAGAAAGGAAGGTAGATGCATGGTATAGTCTCCCAGTAGAGGTGGTGGAGACAAAGACTGTCTGAATTCAAGAAAGCGTGGGACAGGCATGTGGATACTGCAGTTGGGCAGACTGGATGGGCCATTTGGCCTTTATCTGCTGTCATGTTTCTATAACTATAAACATGACCTATGACCTATAAACATGACCTATAAACATGACTCTATGACCTCACAATGCACGTGTAAAGAGCCTTAGCCAATAGGAAGAGGAAATGCAAATATTAAGAGCCTTAGCCAATAGGGAGAGGAGGAGTTAGTGGATGGGCAGACTGGATGGGCTCTTTGGCCTTTATCTGCCATTGTGTTTCTATGTTTCTATAACCATAAAGCTCTATGACCTCACAATGCAGGTGTAAAGAGCCTTAGCCTATAGGAAAAGGAGATGCAAATGTTAAGAGCCTTAGCCAATAGGGAGAGGAGGAGATAGTGGATGCTGTGGAAGGGCCGTTTGGCCTTTATCTGCCATCATGTTTCTATGGGCTAGATTCACTAAGCAAACCGATCGGTTTGCGATCACTTTCCGACTACGGCTCGATTCACTAACCTTCCTCCAGACCCCATCCATACCCGATCCGATCTGTGCATGCAAATGAGTAAAAAGGCATGTAAATTTCTTAAGGCATCGATTCATGAAACCATTTTGTCCAAACCGACTGGCCTTTCCGATCCAAAAGTTTCGACTACTGAGGACCAGTCGCTTTACATCCTCGCCGATTATTCCTGCCTAGCAACTGCCAAGTGCATGTTAAGAATCCCATTAAAAATATATATCTACCCCGCAAAATAATATATGTAAACTTTCATGTACATAAGCGTTAAAAATATTTTTTTGATTTTTTTTGGAATGCGCATAGTGAGCACGGGAGTGAATCTCAAATTTGTAATGCGCATGGCGAAAAAATCGTGAATTAACCTGTGCTCTCCTTGCGCATTGTACATTTCATATATCAATGCCAAATTTTTTTTAAAAAAATCAAAAATAACTTTTAAGGGCCAGCTATCCCTCCCCCCTCTTCCTTCCAGCTAGATTGTCGTGTGCATCTGACGTCATGGGGTCGCCTTTGATTGCTTCGTGCTTCACGGCAGAAAGAGCTGCACAGGCTCGCAACAAACTTCAACATCGATCCATAAAAAAAGGACGAACTTGAAGAATTCCACACCTCGCTCACAAACCTCCGATGCTATTCCTCCTTAAACTTCTCCAACAAATTTTTCAAAAAGCTACGGTCACAGCTTAAACAGCTTGCAACAGCACTTAATAAAAAAAGAGAGGTTGGTAAAAACTACAGTTTTTATATTGCATTTTTTGCGACATCAATGCTTTGCGGTAGGCGCATTCAGAGCCCGTGATTAAACCCCTCCCCACTCTATGCAGTGAAGTCCTAAAGAGCTAGCGCATGTGTTTTGTGCTTCAAAACCGACGAGGATACAATGCGCACGCGCATCGATCGATGTTACAGCGAGACATGTGCGAGAATGGGGGCGTGTTTATGATTTGATCATTTGCATGGACAAGCTTTACTGAATCGATCAGCCAGAATGACTCGGAAACGGATAGGATACGAATCGGATCGATTTGTGGACTTTAGTGAATCTAGCCCTATGTTTCTATGTTCAGACATAAGACACAACACAGAAACCATTGCTTTTACATCTTTGGAGGGCTTTACTGTTCTGCAAATCCAATTAACATTTTTGCTGTTTGCTCAAATTCCTTTGTTCCTATTGTATGCTTCTGCAAACTTGCAAAATAAACTGCCATTTCTTGTCCACTACCTCCTGCCCCACCACCACCTTCACACACACATACCGATTTTTCATTGTACATCAGACAAAGAACAAGCTTTGCACATTTGTATTCTGCTAGCAATTTCTCTGTTTATCGGCCCTTTTCATCTCCTGCATTTGGCTTTTAGCGATTTCCATACACCAGCCCAAAGACACAGCCTAGCCGTGCAGAAAAAGACTGTTTTGCAATTCTCTGTCTGCTACAGTTCCGTGTTATAAACATATGTAAGAAAACAAGCTTTTTCTAGGTGAGTTAATGAATGCTGTGAGTAAACACAGTGTAGACAGCCCCATGTAAGTGCTACACTGATACATGTAAAATATGAACACAGCACAGACAGCTGAAGAATGACGCTTCAGATCCCCATGCTGGGACTGATACACAAAAAGAATGAACACAGCATGGACAGCTGAAGAGTGAATCTTCATCTGAGCCCTGTTCAGGTATCACAGTGATACATGTAAAGCATGAATATAGCATAGATAGCTGAAGAGGGAGGGAGGTCATCATTTGAACTGCATATTAGCATCACACTGGTATGTGCAAAACAGGAATACAACATGGAGATCTGAAAAATAGATCTTCATCCTATAATCATAAATACAGCACGGACAGCTGGAGAATAGACTGAGAAGGAAGTTTGGCCTTAATAAAAGCAACACAATATCCATTGTAGAACATGCAAAAACAGCAGAAAAAATGTAAAAGCATTAGGGACAAAAGAGAAAGGAGAGTCAGGATTCAGGAATAAGACCACAAATTAGAGATAAAACAACATTCAGTAAAGAACAGGGAGGCTTGAAGCTTTGAGCAGTCTGCTAGAATGCCACCCCAGGCTTAGTCAATCTGGCAAGCAGTTTAATCCCATGACCCTCCTTCAATAGATCTCAGGTCAGAGGGCAGGAGGGGTGAGAGGAATGAGAAGAAATCTGTGTGCCCTGGGAATTCAAGCACATGGGTTTCACATGCTTGCACCTGTGCAGCCAGTTTATGGAGACCTACGATCTCAGACAAGTTGTGAAAAGGTTACAGGCCTTGTCCGCAGAGTTTCAATCATTCATGTATGGAAGCAGTAAAAACCTAAGAAAAGCCATGTGGGGTCAAAGCAAGCTTTCAGCAGAGTCTATAAAGTAGATGTATTTCTTGTAGCTCAGAGGTTAACAACCTTTTTGATTGTGTAGACCTCTTATAATTTCCAAAACGTTCAGGGATCTCTGATGAATTCCTACTATTCTTTCATAAGAACATAAGAATTGCCTTACTGGGTCAGACCAATGGTCCAGCAAGCCCAGTAGCCCGTTCTCACGGTGGCCAATCCAGGTCCCTTGTACCTTGCCAAAACCCAAGGAGTAGCAACATTCCATTCTACCGATCCGGGGCAAGCAATGACTTCCCCCATTCCTTTCTCAATAACTGACTATGGACTTTTCTTCCAGGAAATTGTCCAAACCTTTCTTAAAACCAGCTACGCTATCTATTCTTATCACAACCTTTGGCAATGTGTTCCAGAGCTTAACTATTCTCTGAGTGAAAAAAAATTTCCCCACTAATCTCTTTCTGTTCCCCACTAATTTCTTCCTCTTCTGCTAATCCTCACCAGTCTCTCCCTCTCATGCTGTCCCTAGCCAGTCTCTACTAGTCTCAGGCCTGTATGCACTAAATGTTCCGATCATTTAACGATAGTCGCTAAACCAGTTTGACTGGTATAGCGACTGACCTAATTTGCCAACCCAATGTATAAATTGGCTTACCGTGTGCTTATCCATGCATCGTACGTTCTCTGTCTCTGCTGTGAAAACAAGGTCATTAATATTAGAACTAGCCCACCGATCAATGCTCTAACATTGCTTTGCCTTGCACTAAATTTAGCGATTACCTTGAATGACTCTAAAAACCTGACAGGTGCAGATCTGTCGGTGACAGTGTTACTGATAGGTCTGCCTTTTTTTTTTTTTTTTTAATGGACTCAGATATTGTGCAAGTGATACCCATCCACAATATCTGTCCCCATTTAAAAAAAAAGTTCTGCTGCCCCCCTCCCCCAACCACAATCTTGAGCCCCTGATGACAGCAGCATTCCCCAATGATAGCCAGTGAACCCCCTCCCCGACAACAACCAAGGGCCCCGATGACTGTGGCAACCCCCAGTGACAGCCACCAAACCCCCCTTCCGATGATATCTGTGGGCCTCCGATGACAGTGGCGCCTCCCTGATGACAGCTGCCAAACCTATGACAGTTGCCTCCCCCAACGATAGCAACAGTCCCCCAAAACTAAGAGAGACATGAAGGATGCCCACTCCCTCCTGCCTCAGCAACCCTAGTGCATCCGGACACCCCCCCCCCCAAACACACATGAAGGCCCCCCTCCCATCACCCCACCAGCAAGTACCCAAAGGAAGTCCCTGGTAGTCTGCTGGGCTGGGGGGGTGGTCAGCTCAGAATCCCCCTAGGTTAAACACTCTCCCCCCCTCCACCCCTGTACCTTTTTGTGAAGACCAGCAGGAGGCGTGCCCACTCCCTACTGCCATTTCCTTTAAACTATACAAGCTGGGTTTTTTAAATTGTTTTTAAGTTATAAAATTTACTCATGAAACTTTTCACTTAGCTCATGCTTATTCTTCAGTGCATATATCATCCGTTAAACCACCTCTCCCGACACGCATGTTTTACTGGAAACTTTCTTCAAGGTCGAGGGGAAACAAAGCAGACGCTAGCTCCCTCAAATGCTTTGTTTCCCCTCAACCCTGAAGAAAGTTTCCAGTGAAACTTTATTTCAACCAGTTAGTCAATTACTATACAGGACACAACACAGACCATGTTTCAGAATAACTGCCTACATCATGAGTCTGCAATATCTGGTAGCTAATAATCCTATCTCATATGAAGAAAGACTAAGAAGGTTAGGACTCTTTAGCTTGGAAAAGAGACAGCTGAGGGGAAATATGATTGAAGTCTACAAAGTCCTGAGTGGTGTAGAATAGGAACAAAATAAATAGCTGCCAGGCTAGCAGGTGATATACAAGAAATGAATCAGCCAATCAGACATGGGGGAAAGCACTGCTTGCCCTGGGTTGGTAGCATGGAAATGCTACTACTATTTGGGATTTTGCTGGTACTTGTGACCTGGATTGGCCTCCGTGAGGACAGGCTACTGGGCTAGATGGACCATTGATGTGACACAATAAGGCTATTCTTATGTTCAATATTCAGCCAGTGGTGGACAGAGATTTTTGTCTGCTGCTAGTGCTAAATCCAGAAATTCAATGGCAGACCCTGTGTGGGCTTCGGCATTTGATTTCAGACTTAACCGGCCATGGGTTAGCGCATAAAAATAAGACAGCTATTATGCAGGAAATCTGGCCAGTTAGGTCTGAATATCGGGACCTAACCAGACTTCGCTCCCAGAATGCCAGTTTTAAGTTTGGCATTAACTTGCCATTTTCAGTGCAAAACCACTTGGTAGTCAGTACAATTTTTATTTTCGCCGCATCAAGGATACTGCTTGTCCAGCGCATCAGTGTTAGGTGCTACTTGTTTGGCTAATCATGTGTGAGTTGCATTGATCGACCCCTGATGCAGGTGGACTCGCTGAAACACAGACTGGGTCATGTCATTTAATAAATAGATTTTTGATTGCTAAGAACTTGAAGGCCCCTTGTGCTTCTCTTTTGTGCTTCCTGTTCGGTCTGTACATCGACATTTTGATTGTCGATTCAACTTTTATCTACAGATTATTCACGCTATTAAACAGAAAACAAGGGGAGGGACATGTCTGGTGCACACACACAAACGTTTTGTGGTGCGTGCAGCTCTTGTGTGCATGCCCAGACAAAACCAGAAGCGCAAGGCCACATTGGTGCTGTTCTTCTGCGCTTTTAAATATCAGCGTTTCAAAAATGGTTTGCGCATACATTTTTTGAAAGGCTCAAATTTAAGCCCAGAAAAACAATCACTTTCACTTTTGCTTGGACCCACACTAAGGTGGGTAGAGACAACAGGGGCTTCAATCCACCTCTAGAAGAAGACAAAACCGGCAGCTTAAGGTGACAAATTGACAATAAATCCTCTCCTCAAAACCCTCTAGGCTGCCCCTGAACCACAGTGTTATAAACCATCGTTTGCTTCTGGGCATTGTAGGGCTGCCATCTGAGCGTTAGGAAGGATTGGTTACTGAGACCATTAGCATCATTTTAAATACGTTACAATCCAATTTGTGGTCATCTTTGACACAGGTATCAGCGTCGGGGCTCGAACCCTCTAAGCACTGAGCTCTGTGTAACAGGCATGCCAACCTCTTTTACCTCTGTCGTTCATTTTAAGCATCGACCCCTCAGGAATCAAATCTAGGTCCCTAAATAACAAGTGTACAGAATTGCCACCAAGCCATAGTGGCAGCCACCCTGTAATATGACTATTAACAAATTAACAGCTCTTATATTAACAGTTAATGTAACATTTTGTTGTCAGTTATTTCTACATAATAAAATGAACTCACCCAGCAGCCACAATGCAAGTACAGTGTAGCAAGAGCTCTCTGCAAGGGTGAGTAGAGCCAGAGCGCCCCCTGCTGTCCGTTGAGGAACTCAAGAGGTTTATCATAGGAACAACCCTTGTTTTGGGGTTATTGGTTTATGAAACATAATAGAAACTTAGAAACATGATGGCAGATAAAGGCCAAATGGCCCATCCAGTCTGCCCATCCACAGTAACCATTATCTCTTCCTCTCTCTCCCATGTGCCTACCCCATGTCTTCTTGAATTCAGAAATAGTCTCTGTCTCCACCACTTCTTCCAGGAGACTGTTCCACACATTTACCACCCTTAAAAAGTATTTCTTAGATTACTCCTGATCCTATGCCCTCTCATTCCAGAGTTTTTTTTCAAATGAAAGATTCTCGACTCATGCACATTTACGCCACGTAGGTATTTAAACATCTCTATCATATCTCCCTTCTCCCGTATTTCCTCCAAAGTATACTTATTGAGATCTTTAAGTCTGTCCTCATACACATTATGACGAAGACCACACACCATTTTCGTAGCCTTCCGCTGGACCGACTCCATCCTTTTTATATCTTTTTGAAGATGCGGCCTCCAGAGCTGTACACAATATTCTAAAAGAGGTCTCACCAGAGTCTTATACAAAGGCATCAATACCTCCTTTTTCCTACTGGCCATACCTCTCTCTATGCACCCTAGCATCTTTCTAGCTTTTGATGTCACCTTTTTAACCTGTTTGGTCACCTTAAGATCATCACATACAATCACACTCAAATCCCGCTCTTCTGTCATGCACATAAAGTTCTTCACCCCTAAACCGTACTGTTCCTTTGGGTTTTTGCAGTCCAAGTTTTATCCAAGTGTTAATTAAAGCATTTACAAATTGCCTTTCTGTGTCATCAGATGCCTCAAAAGCAACATAAAAATAGCAAAAAGATTAACAAACTGTAAGCACATCAGATCAAAACAAAATACATAGCACATCATTACTAATTAGTCCTTTCCTGGTTAGTTGTCTGAAAAGCACTTCAGCCATGCATACTGTTGCTAATCTCTTCATGCCAGACAGGGCCAGATTCAGCAAATGGCTGAGCCTCCCCTTAGTATGGATTTCTGCACCCAATTTTGCATCATGATTTCTTGTTAGATCACCTAAGGGGTTTAGGCATAAATGTGAAAGTATCAGCTGGTTCAGGTCTTTCTTGACAGCTAGAAGGTTTAGGGTGGGAGTACTGTAGATTGATGTTTCAGAATGGATCCATGTACGAAGGGCCCAGCCAACAAAGTGGGGGCAGTCTTCAGTAAAATGCTGAGGGCCACCAGCTAAATATTGACCCCTACAAGTGTACCCGCACACATGTATGTTTGAGTGAAGGCATTTGTCTGAATTTGATCTTTATAAAGACACATAAGCAGCTATTTTGTAGTTATATTTTAAAATTACCTCCCATTTCTCTAACGTCATATGCTTGAAAATGTGAATACTGAGTTGGTTCTATCAGTGGGCCAGGATTTAGTTTAAAATTGAGCAGCAGGAACTAGGGAAGCAAGTATGTAGTGCAGAATAAAATGTTTCATAGTAACATAGTAAATAACAGCAGATAAAGACTTGAACGATCCATCCAGTCTGCCCAATAGTCACACGCATTATACATTCAGGGTTAAACTGTCTTTTTTTTTCTTCAATATTACTGGGCCATACTCCATAGAAGTCCGCCCACTACCGTCTTGAGGTCCCCCTATCGGAGTTGCTGTCAAAGCTCACTCCAGCCTATCCTAACCATCCTGTTGCTTGCGGGATAGAGACCATAAAGTCTGCCCAGCACTGTCTTCATGTTCCCAATCACTGGAGCTTCTATCAAAGCTCTCTCCAGCCTATCCTAAACCATATATGGGACACAGATCATGTAAGACTGCCCAGTACCGGCCTTAGTTTTCTACCATTCTGTATTAGCTCCGATGCTCAAAGGAATTCTATGAGTGTCAGAGCTTTTACCACTGCAGCCAGCAATAAAAAAGTCTAATGAGGCTTAATAAGGAAGGGGGGGGGAGATATTGAACAGAATTGGCCCCAACACCCGATTTATTTCATGTAGCTTTTAAAAATATATCATTTTGGGTTTTCTTTGTGTCATTCTGATTTGCTTGGCTCGCAAAAGTTTCTCTCATGCTTCTGCATGTGCATGGATTGCACTCTTGTTCCTATATCTGTTTATTTAGAGCTGTAACGAATAGCCTATCGTACTCTTTGGCTGATCATTAATAATGGGTATCGAACTTTAACATAACAAATAATAAAAGAAACAATGTGAAACCAGGGATCGAGGCCCTGATATTGACCCCGCAGGAGGCAGCTACTTCCTATGCTTGGTGGTGGTCCTGGATATTGAATGCTGGGGCCCTTTCTGGCCACTGACATAAAATATCCATGTCACAGTTTGCTGCCTCGGACTTAGTTGGCCAAGACGATATTTAGCGGCTGGCCAGCTAAGACAAAGACCTGTTTTTTAAGGTGTACAAGTGGATCGATTTTTCACTTCGTCAAAAATTACAAGACTAGGGGACACTCGATAAAGTTAACAGGGAAATAATTTTAAAATCAGTAGGAGGAAATTTTTTTCATTTAGAGAATAGTTAAGCTCTGGAACGTGTTGCCAGAGGATGTGGTAAGAGCAGATAGTGTAGCTGGTTTTAAGAAAGGTTTGGACAAGTTCCTGGAGGAAAAGTCCATAGTCTGTTATTGAGAAAGACATGGGGGAAGCCACTGCTTGCCCTGTATTGGTAGAATGGAATGTTGCTACTCCTTGGGTTTTAGCCAGGTACTAGTGACCTGGATTGGCCACCATGAGAACGGGCTACTGAGCTTGATGGACCATTGGTCTGACCCAGTATGTTCTTATGTTCTAACCCAGGGGTAGGCAATTATGGTCCTCAAGAGCCACAAGCAGGTCAGGTTTTCAGGATATCCACAATGAATATGTATGAGATGAATTTGCATGCACTGCCTTCTTGAGATGCAAATCTACCTCATGCATATTTATTGTGGATATCCTGAAAACCTGACTTGCCTGTGGCTCTCGAGGACCGGAATTGCCTACCCCTGTTCTAATCTACTGTTTGATACCGTTAATCTATTAATGTAAATGTTTGTCTAGTATTGATACCAGTCTGTACAACCCGTACATTTTATATTTTTATCATTGTATGCTGCTTAGAAATTTGATAGGCGGGATAACAAATTTTAAATAAACTTGAAACTTAGACCTGTCAGGGGTGAAAGTCCTTGCACCTAAGTTGGGCACAAGAATATATGCCAAGTGCTATTCTACAAAAGATGAGTAAGCTATAGGAACATGACGGCAGATTTAAGACCAAATGGCCCATCCAGCCAACCCATCCAAGGCATCCACTATCTTCTCCTCTCCCTATAAGCTAAGGCATTGTGAAGGTCATAGAGCATGATGGTTATAGAAACATGATGGCAGATAAAGGCCAAACGGCCCATCTACAACATCCACTATCTCTTCCTCTCCCTAAGAGATCCCACGTGCCTGTCCCACGCTTTCTTGAATTCAGGCACAGTCTTTGTCTCTACCAGGAAACTTCCACGCACCTACCACCCTTTCTGTAAAAAAGTATGCCTTCTCACTCTGAAGTTTCCTTTCAATCAAAAGTGGAAAATAGGTTGAAACCCATATCCATGTTGGATATTTACATGCTAGCCCCCCTCTAAAAGGAAATATTGGCCACCAGTCACTAAAATAGTAAGTGGTCTTCTTAATAAGACATATGGGGACAAACTTAAAGATTTCAATATGTGTATTTTGGAGGAAAGGTGGGAGAGGGGAGATATGATAGAGACGTTTAAATATCTATGTGGTGTAAATGCACATGAGTCAAGTCTCTCATTTGTAAGGAAACTCTGGAATGAGAGGGCATAGGATGAAGTTAAGAGGTGACAGGCTCCGGAGTAATCTGAGGAAATACTTTTTTACGGAAAGGGTGATAGATACGTGAAACAGTCTCCCGGAAGAGGTGGTGGAGACAGAGACTGTGTCTGAATTCAAGAGGGCCTGGGATAGGCACGTGGGATCTCTCGGAGAGAGAAAGAGATAATGGTTATTGTGGATGGGCCATTTGGCCTTTATCTGCCATCATAGGGCACCTAACTTTTAAGAATGCCTACCACCCGCCCATGCTCCTCTCTTGGTCACAAATCCCCATGAGATCCGTGTACTAGAATTTGTGTGCAGCACTTTAGAATACGCTTAAAAAGTTGTATGCATTAATTCTAATTAGTGCCAATAATTGTTTAATTGGCACTTATTGGTTATGAGTTTATATTTATTGAAAGCTTCTATACTGCTACTAATGACTGGGGAGTCAATTCAAAGTGGTTTACATGAGCTTCTGTAAAGGTGTTACAATACAGAATTAGGGAAAAATTCAATAAGGATGCCTAAAGTTAGCGTCCACATTGTGAATGTCCAGCAACTTAGGCGTCCAAATAGATTGAATAATAAGAACAATTAACGACTTTAACAAGCAGTAATTGAAAGTTAGACTTCCAAAGGCTGTGTGCGATTCACAGAATAGGCGTCCAGAATTTCATAGACGTACATTGGAAAAAGCTCTGCCTGACAGGAGAAGCGTGGGTGTGGTTTTAATATGGACATCCATTTACAGAATCGCATTGTGCTCAGTATTCTTAAGTGTTCTAAGATGTCTATATTCTTACCTAAAATGTAGGCGTTGCAAAATCAGGTCTACTTTTGGGCACGAGTTGGATGCTAAATAGGCGCACCATCTCTCACTCACACTCATGCCCAACAATTCTCCCTTTCTATTCCCTCCCCCTCATGCCCCAAGTTAGTGCCCCCTTCCTCACTCCATTCTGTCTCCCATATTCATACCCCCCCTTTCTTTCTGTGTCGAGTTCGTACCCCCTCCCCATCACTGCCTTCCAGCCTTCCATCCTTTGTCCCTGCCTGACCCGCTACCCCTTCTCGAAGCCGACCCGTCCACAGAAACCGCAGGGGATCCCTGCCCGACTACCTGCCTGTCTGTCTGCCGGCCCATTGCACCCCCACCCCCCCCCACCCCTGAATCCACACCTGTTACTTTGTCGGAGCCGGACTCGCTCCATCCTCTCCCAGCAGCAACTCCATGCAGGGATGGCGCATGCTGCATGTGGCTGGCCCACAATCCTTCCCTCTGACGTTAATTCTGACGTCGGAGAGAAGGTTGTGGGTCAGCTACGCAGCGTGTGAGTCACTGCCTACGTCCCTGCACAGAATTGCTGATGAAAGAGGATAGAGCGAGTCCGGCTCTGAAAAAGTAACAGGGACAGCTTTGAGGGTGAGGGGTGGTGCAGTGGGCGTTCAGACAGGCAGGGAGGCATCCCCGGAAGCGGATTCAGCAGCAGGTGGGCAGGGAAGAATCCCCGGCAGTGGCATCCAGGCTGCGTACACCCAAGGGTACGCGTACCGCGTGTTGAGAAACATTGCTCTAACCCAAGAGATTGTCGTAAGCATTTTTCATAATGCGTTTGTTCTGTAACGTGTTTGTTAAGTAATTAAGTTGCATGCACAAATCTGCAATGTCCTTTGATTTGCATGTGAAACTTTGGACGCAATATGCAGAATTTGAAGAATCTCCTCAAATTACCCAAAATATCTTATTACAACACCTATGTAATCACAGCAGACTCCACCATAGATTTTTCTTCATGTTTTAACTGTACTCTGCTTTATGGACCCTTTAGAGAGTGAAAAGGTGAACTGTTAATTCTTAAAGTAAATTACATTAAATCTGAGGTTTCTTCTCCTTGAAGCCTGTTATAAATTGTCATTAAAACCTCTAATCCCAATTGGGCATCAAAATATCTGATATTTTTGTACATGAGGTGATATAATAGGGGAAGAGGAGGCTCCTCTTTTCCTTGTTTGCTGATGTGATAGCATGATGTCAGAATGGGGTTTCAAGCATCACTCTCTGGCTATGACTAGCTGCTCCTAAGATATTATTTTACCACTGCGTTTCGAGAGAGCAGGATGAGACTGATTTTCTTCTTCTGCACCCTCTGATCGTTTGTTCCAGAGCCTGTGAGAGGTGAGCATTGAGGGCAGGGATGGGGGGAGGTTGTCCTAGCGCTATGGTTGGTATGTAGAGTTGGAATTTTAGTGTTTTTTCGGAGTTTGGCCCTGTTGTCTTGAGGAGTTTGTTGCCTGTATACCTTTGCTCTTGTCAATCTGTTGAACATTAATGGTGATGAGCAGAAATTTCTCTAAGCATTGTATTTATTTATTTTAAAAATTTCTATTCTGCTTAACAACCTTTAATGCAATGACACCATTAATGCAAAAAAAGATATAAGAGATATAGAGAATTAGTAAATTATAAAAAGAAGGAGTCGATCTCTTAGGAAGGCCTGGTCTTAACAGAGGATCTTCCACTTGGACATGGCAGAGCAAGGCTTGGCTAGATATATAGAGATGGAGAAGGAAGCCAGGGTCTGCTTGTCTATTTTCTAACAGTTCAGTTTAATATTGAGTGAAATGGTGTGGTGGCCATGTTAGTCCATTTTTCAAGGTGACATAAGAAATAAAGCAAAGGAAATAAAGTGACACCTTTTTTAATATTGGAATGAGCTGTTGGTTATTGTAGAAGAAAGGGAACGATGTCTTGGCAGGAGACAGGGTTGGCTGCATCACAATGGGATGGTGGTTGCTAAGGAAAGCTACATTAGTCCCTGGGCCCATCTCTAAGTTTTATGAATAATACCAAATAGAGGGGAGACTCCTGCACTGAATCTTGTGCCTATCTCACTAATGGTATTTAGTTAGTCTGAGGCACTTTCAGGCATTAGACATGCATACTTAATTAGGGTGAACTTCCTATAGCATTTATGTGACTGGAGGCAGTTCCAGCTACATAAATGCTTTTTGTTTTAAAATCTGGGATGGTTCTATGAATGAATTTAATTTAATGGGTAATTTAATTCATAGAATGGCCATTTTTATCTGTCTGGAAAAGGGGTGTGATTTGGGACAAGGGCAGGGACAAACTTGTACATTCAGTTGCAGAATTAAGCACACAGCGTGGCAGGGAAGACTGGGGGACGCAGGCCAAGGAAGAGTAAGGGGCGCACGATGATGCCAGGTGCCAGTGCCCTGGGCACCACCCTCCCCTTGCTATGCCACTGCAGGGATCTGCAGCTAAATTTTGCACCAGGATCTACGCAAGGTTTCAGCTGGTATAAATCCAAGCGCCCAAAGTTTGAAGCAGAAATCAACTCTGAGTGCCTATTCTTAGTCTAAATGGTGTCCAACTCTTAAGTCCCAATTATAGAATAGCACTCTGCATGGATTTTTTTCAGCACTGTTTAAGCGCCATATACTGAATCTAGTCCAATATTTATGGGGTAACTTTAGCAAAGCTGTTTGGGGAATGTCTCCAGATGAGTTAGTTTTGTGCTTACAATGAAACTTACTCCTGTGCCAGGGCATGTGGCATATTATTTCAATCTGGGCCAGTACTGGGCCTTAGACTTGCACGGTCTGTGTCTGTATATGGCCGTTTGGTGGAGGATGGGCTGGGGAGGGCTTCAATGGCTGGGAGGGTGTAGATGGGCTAGAGTAAGTCTTAACAGAGATTTCGGCAGTTGGAACCCAAGTACAGTGCAGGGTAAAGCTTTGGATTCTTGCCCAAAAATAGCTAAGAAGAAAAAATTAAAAAATTTAAATTGAATCAGGTTGGGCAGACTGGATGGACCATTCGGGTCTTTATCTGCCGTCATCTACTATCTCTCAAATTTAATGCATGCCAACAAGGTCTTTCTTCCTGAATTTATTGGATAGGCAACTTTTTGAGGTGTGACTGGAAAGTGCTTTTGATCAAGTGCATTGCGCCTGCATGGCTTGAGCTGCGATGGAATATATGAAGCACACACTTTTGGTGGGGGAATCTACATCAGTGTTTGCTCAGAATATGGGATATCCTGCTGAAGATTTAACTACCAACAAGTCTGTTTCACTATATTCCGCATGGTTAAATCAAAATTGTCAGCCAAATTTCTGGAAGAGTGTGGTGCCAGATGCTTCTAAATTCTGTGGACTGTACAGACCGGCAAAAGGATTAAATGAAGGAAAATGGAATATCTCACCAAAAGTTCTCAGTGTTAACAGTCATGATAACAACTGTTATGATTATAATTGATGGAGTTGGAAACATTGCTGCTGGAATATCTACTAATGGTGCCACACACAAAATCCTTGATCGTGTAGGAGATTCCCCAATAGCTGGAGCATATGCAGTGGCAGTGCAGCAGCTATAGGAGATGGTGAGATAATGATGCGTTTCCTTCTCAGCTACCAAGCAGTGGAATACATGAAAAAGGGATCGGATCAACTTCAGCTTGCCAGAAAGTAATTTCTCAAATCCAACTTTATATTCTAGTATTCTTTGATGCTGTTATCTTTGCCATAGCAACTGGAACTGGAAGCTATGGTGCTGCCTTCTGTAAAGCTCCTGGACTTACTTGGTTTCATTACATGGTATATAATTTGTTGCCCAAGAATATATAAAGCCAAACAGAAATTCGGAGAGGTCAATACTGAATACTCCAATCTAAAAGACCAACTCCTAGTTCTCTAATTTGCACACAAGACCTAGCATCCAAATTTGAGTTTGCTGAAAGTTATCAATAATTGAGCAAAGGTGATTTATCAGTTCACGGCAGTAACCATTAGAGTAGAGAATGACACGGGAACTCAATTTCCTGTCCCTGCCCCATTCATAAAAACATATGACTAGCCTTACTGGGTCAGACCAATGGGCCATCAAGCCCAGAAGCCCATTCTCACGGTGGCCAATGAAGGTCCCTAAACCCAAGGAGTAGCAACATTCCATGCTACTGATCCAGGGCAAGCAGAGGCTTCTCCCATGTCTTAATAACAGACTATGGACTTTTCTTCCAGGAATTTGTCCAAACCTTTCTTAAAACCAGCTATGCTATCTGCTTTTACAACCTCTGGGCCAGCATATTTAGTAGACTGGCCACACAGACATCCCTGCAAATGTAGCGAGGTACCCTAGGGCACACTGAAGTGATCTTCACATTAAAAGACCCACTAGCCCAGGCACAAATCGTAACATAACCCCCTTATTGTGTATGGTGAACCCTCCAAAACCCACCCAAACCTACTTTGCTCTACTAGAACTGGTCATAACATCTACAGCTATCATACAGGCAGTTAAATACCATCTCATTCACCTCTTTGGAGGGTAGGAGAGGGGTCAGTGACCAGTGGGGAAGTGTGGGGAGATCTTCAGTGGTCATCTGCTCAGTTTGGGCACCTTTTCCCACTTTTTTATTGTTAAAACAGGTCTATATCCAAACATCTAAAATTGTGCCCTGACCGTTTTCTAAAATGGCCCTAGTCCTGCCTCTTCAGATTCAGACAACTACAATAGAAATCTGTCTACAAAATACATTTCAAAAATAGCAAATTATAAGGCATGGCGAGATAAATGTCCATCTGCCCCTTTATGTCACTTTTTTGGATGTTTTTCTTTTTTTTTTAAAATGAGCCCCAACACAGTAACACAGTAGTTGACAGTAGATTACCTGCACGGTTTATCCAGTTTGCCTAGCAAGATATACTCTTAGCATAAAGTATACTACATATGCAGACTTGATTTGGTCATTGATTTGTCCTTGCTGTTTTCAGTATACAGACCAGTGATGTACCTAGGACTGAATGGGCCCCAGGCAAAATAATTGAGGTGGACCCCACATAACACCATCACCCCTAATTGGTGGGGATGGGGGAGAGGGTGCACATTTCCTAAAGCTGGCATATTACAGTTAATAAATTAAGAATATACTTTTTTTCTACCTTTGTTATCTGAGCAACACTTTGGTCCTAGGGTTTCTCCTGCATTAATTTTTTTTTTATTAACTCTCTCCAATTTCTCTCTCTAGTCTACTAGCCATCTTTCATATGTGTCCCTATCCATCCTGTCCATCATCTCAGACCCCTCTGTGTTCCTGTCCCTGTCTTTGCCCCGTCTTTATCTTCCCCCTATCTTCAGCATCTTTCCTCTATGTCCCTATCTCTCCCCAGTGTCCAATATAACCCCTCTGTGTCCCTCTCCCTATGCTTCCTCCATAGTCAGTATCTCTTGTCCCTGCTTCTCTCCTTTCTCTTCCCTTCTTCCTGTCCCCACATGGTGTAGCATCTCTCTCTACCTTCCTCCATTAATCTAGCATTTCTGCCTCCCCTTTCTTTCTCCCCCTCAGTCCAGCATCTGCTTCCTCTTTTCTTCCTACCCTTTGGTCCAGATCTCTTTCTCTTCCCCCCCCCTCTCTACTCCATCCCCTTTAGTCAGTGTCTCAGTTTCTCTTACTCTTCCATCTTAACTTTATGTGTCAAGTTAGCCAGGCACAAATCTGAATATTGGCTGGTGCCTGATTAACTTCTGAGTCAGTGGACGTATCCAGATATTCAATGCCAGGAGCCGCATATGCCCCAGCATCAACCACTCAGGTTTAGTTCCGTCAAGTTGTTTACTATCACGGGCTGAATATTGGCCCTGTCTAGCTTGTCCTTTCTATGGACAGATGGAGAGACAGAAAGATTCTATAATAATTTGTATCCTCTTCTATGTTCACAGGTTTCTCAGCTGATCTGGTAGAACCAAAGTCGTGTGATCATCATGACCATGAACTATATTTTTAAATATCTATTTTCAGCAGTGGAGTCTGGGCTCCAACTTGCTGGTGCTGTATTTAACCATCAGGTAGTCAAAGCCAAACGTCTTCTGTTCCAAATATGGAACAGGAGCTTGCCAGATTCCAAGGTAAGTTGACATGGGGGAAGTGGGGAGGAAGGAGAGAAAGAAGGAACACACAAATATGACAGGTCATAGAGACTGGGAGACTCATTTTCACAGGTATAAAGTGTTTTCCTTATTAATCTGCTCTCTGAAGCTTTCTGTTGCTTGATGCGGCTAAAAGAAGGTACATAATTTTAGCCACACTGAGGGAAAGCGCTTCTGTGGACATGCTTCCTGTGGAGGTGTGAAAGAATTGATATAGAGGGAGTTTTCACACATGAACTCTTTCTGCAAATTTCTACTCACAGGGAAAAAAGATACACATGATTATCTGTAACTTGTAGAAAGCTCAATATAAACGTACTGCTATATAAGTACTATTGGGACCATCATTCAAACATACATAACTGAAGCAAATAATAAATTGCAAAATGGAGAAAAACAGACCTCAATAACTTGGCTCCTGGACTCACAAAGCATCCTTTAGAACCCCTATCATCATAGGTCTGTAAAAAAAATGCCACATAACCTGAAAATCAAATGCACTCATTCTAAATCTTCTTACTCTTTGGTAGGAGTCCACAATAATAAACATGTAAAAGTGATGACTCTTCACCTGAGAGTTCACTAAGAATATTGCCATTTAGGTAGTTTCCATTTTTTTCAAGTTAGCTGCTGTCATATTTAAGTCAAAGTCGGTGAAAAAGGACGAGCAGGATGGATCACAGGGCCAGTAGATGACTGCTACTCGTAGAGGTAGGGGAGAAAACAGATGGATGGAATGGACTTCAAAGTAGGGAGAGCGTTGAGATGGTGGTGGGAGAAGGGGTTGAAATCTGCAAGAGGGTGAGAGTAGCAGCCCAATGCCTCCTCTGTGACCAACCGTGTGAGGTGTGTGGGAGAAAAGGTAGCCTCCATGACACAGGGCAGCAGCTGAGATAGAGTCATCAGGGCAGATCCATGTTTCAGTGCGAGCAGGTGGAAAGATCGAGAGATTACGAGATCATGGATGAAGGAAAGCTTGTTGGAAACAGAGCGGGTATTCTATAGGGTACAAGAGAAGGGCAAGGAGGAGGGGAGAGGAGAGGAATGTTAGAGAAAAGGTTGGTGGTATTACGGGTTGGCCCGTAAGTGGACCGTAAGAGTAGGGTGGGAGTTGGTTGGGAGGACCAGGATTGGGGTTGTCTCCAGCAGAAAGCAAGAGAAGAAGGAGGAAGGTACGGGTGAGGGGAGGGGAAGGGAGGGGAGGGGAGGGGGGCATCTGCTGTTGCGATGTGGATGAGGTGCACTTAGGCAGAAGAGGAGATGATCAAATGAGAGAAAGAAAGTGCTGGATCTTTAGAGCAAAGAAGAGGGTAGAGGATAAGAGGAAGGGAGAGTCAATGGGTTTAAGGAGTGAGTGCTGTGGTGTTAAGGAGTTCCATGGCTTGGGGAGAGGGGTGAGATTGGAGATGGTTAATATCAGCAAGAAGGGGAGTAAGGGATGCCCGGAGTTCAAGATGGCATCGAGGATGGACGTCTGAGCGAGTTGTGCTCCCTTGTTTGCTGCCTGTGGCGTTGGTGTAAATCTTTCCCAGCTCTTGTTATGGGGAAGAGAAAAGGAGCCTCCCGCCCTAACCCTCCGGCAAGCAGTACCCCCCCCCCCAATGCACAATGCAGACAACAATAGAGAGCGCATTTCATCGCTCGGGAGCAGACACCTGACCTACTTTGGGGGATAGCCTGGAAACTTCAGGCGATCTCAGCGCAGGATTGAGCCAGGCGTCACTGAGTTCAGAACAATGTCTGGTTCCTCCCCAACCTGGAAGCAATTTGGTGCAGGGAGTGCTTGCAGTACTGTCGCCCCAGGAGGGAAGTACAGACTTCATCGCAGGAGGGATGCCCACGCTGGACTCCAAGGAGGAAAGGAAGTTGGCTTTGACCAATGTACCCCAGGCACCGCGGTGGAAGAGGTGAGAGGTGCTTTGACAGGTATTACCATCAGTTTAGGGGAGTTGAAAAAACCAGACAAAGTTGATATGGAAGCGCTATGGCAGGCCATATCGGTCATGGACTCCAACCTTAAATTGACTCTATCTGCTATTAAGGTAGATTACGGAACTGTCTTCTCTAAGGTGGCGCAACAGGGGGTATTACTATCCAAAGTGTCTAAGAAGTTGGAGAGACATAATGATAAATTAAAGGATATGGAAAAAGTAGAGGTGGAAATGGTTAAAGACCGTATGTATACAGCATAAAAGATGGAGAATTTTGAGAACCAATTGAGGATAAATAATTTAAGATTTTTAAATTTTTCAAAGTGTCATATCATATCTCCGGTCGAAATGGCCAGGAAATATTTTTGAGAGGTCTTAGCCATTCCACCAGAAAATATACCTCCAATTGTGAGAGCTTATTACTTAAATATTAAGAAACCTCAGGAAGAATCTACTCCAGTAGATGTACTGGAAGAAAATGCTTTGGAAAATAATTTATCATTATATCTGGAAAGTTCCCTTGAGGTGGTTACAGATAGGACAACCATGCTGCTTACTCTTGCCTTAGAAAGTGAAAGGGAATTTGTGTTTAAATTGTACTTTCGGCATCTTAATGAGCAGTTCTTGGGCTCAAATGTAAGAATATTTCCAGATTTGGATTAAAGAACCCAGAAATGTAGGAAGGAATCTTGGTCATGAGACCAACCCCCTCTTCTACAAAGCCGCGCGGTAACGGCCCCAAAGCCCATAGAGATTTAAAGGGCTTTGGGGCTGTTGCTTCTAGCATGACTTTGTAGAAGAGGGGGCAAGAGTCCTCGCTCTGGGAGCAATATTCCTTATTAAATTTCCTGCAAAATGTTATGCATCTTATTTAAATAAGAATTTTTGTTTTTTGAGCCTAAGCAGCTAATAGAATTCATTGAGTCAAACGAAAAGTTGGTGACCATGCCAGATAATGGTGGACCTTCCATACAGCTGTAGGTTAGGTACTCCATTGCCGTTACTCTAAATAGTAAGTTTATTTTCCCTCCAATGTGTTTATTTCCTTTCTTGATTTCCCATGATTGTTTAGTGGGCTAAATAAGAGTTTATTAATTTTCCTTTGTATGTTATGTATAATTCTTTTGATCTATATCAAGTTGTGAAATACTTGTAAGAATAATTTAGAATCTTATGAATAATTTTTTTTTTTTTTAAAAGAAGGGGAGCAAGGAAGTCATATTAGTGGAAGGGGGTAAGGGGAACCAGGAAGAAGCTTGGTTATGTACCAGTCTAGAGAGCAGAGGGATGCGCATGAAGGTAGTGTGTAAGTGTTGTAAAGAGGCAGTGAGGTTGAGATAAGGGATAAAAAATTTCTGCTCGTGTCGACTCCACCAGACTGAAAATGATCACTCTAGATTTGCAGTCCCTTTATAAAAAACCTTGCCATATGATTCATTGGAGTGGAGGAGAGGAAGCCATTCAGTGCAGGTAGGTAAGGCAAGGGATTACTCAATTTTAAGCCAGCAGGGATGTCTCCAGGAGAGAAGACTTTAAAACCTTGTATGTGATTCAATGGAGTGGAGCAGATGGTTTAGTGTAGATTATTATTATTATTATTATTCTTTATTCTTATATACCGCCATACCCAGTGAGTTCTAGGCGGTTTACATCAATTAGCAAATGATCTGCATTGAATAGCAGATTTACAACAAAATTAGAGGTAGATTTACAAAATTAGAAGCAGATTTACAGCGTTGGATAGCAGATTTACAACAGAATTAGCAGTAGGTTTACAAAATTAGAAGCAGATTTACAGCATAATTGGAAGAATTTTTGACAGAAAATTGCAGGCTGAATTACGATAAATTACAGTGATTTGCCACAGTCAGCCGTGAAGTTACAGCGATTCTTAACTGTCTGCAAGGAGGGCAGGTTTACATCAATATTACAGAAATTGCAGGTTTGACCGAGCTAGGTAGGGGAGGTAGAGAGTGGGGGAGGGAGGGACTGGTGAAGGAGGAAGGGGGCAGCGGTGGGGTAAGTGTCATGTGAGGTGAATGGGTTATTAAGGGTCGTGTTTGCTGAAAAGGTACGTTTTTAGTAGTTTTCTGAATGATAGGTAAGTGGGGGCCTCGAGTATCATCTGAGCTAGCCATGGGTTCGACTTGGCTGCTTGGAAGGCAAAAGTTCTATCCAGGAATCTTTTGAGAGGGCAATGTTTAGGCGAAGGGAAGGCGAACAATTGAGTTCTCCGTGATGTCCTGTTGCTGCAGTAGAGGTTAAAGTGTGTGTTTATGTAACTTGGGGTGTAGTGTAGATGGTGTAGTGTAGATGGTGTAGTGTAGATGGTGTAGTGTAGATGGTTTAGTGTAGAGTATCCTTGAAAGATACTATTGAAACAGGATATTTAGGGAGTCCCAATAGAGAAGTTTCAATAATGGTTAAAGAAAGGCAGGAGTGTTTAAGAGGAAGGCAGAGTAAAGGACTCAAATTATCCCTGTCATCTTTTCAGCAGCCTATAGATATAAGGAAAAAACACAATTTGAAGTGTCTGCATACAAAAGGTAGAAGCCTAGAAAATAAAATAGGAGAGTTTGATATACTGTTAAGCTTAGTAGTAGTTAAAAAAAAAAAAACAACAGCAAGGTGGGTTGACCCCTAAACTTTGTTTTAAGTTAAATTTTGTGTGTTTTTAATGGAATACAGTTAGCCTTGTGGACAAACGAAATGTGTTAATGTTTTTGGACCACCCTAATGTTCCAGTGGTTGGTGGATTTCTCAATATCTTCAGTGTCCTTCTCTTCCACTACTGTCAAAATATATTTTAAGATGTCACAGAGCATGTATGTGATCCGTTCCACCACTCAAATCTTAAGTTTTGACTCACAAGATGTTATTTAATGGAGCTCATTTGGTAGTGCCTTCTCTCCCTGAAAGATGCCATTTTTATCTATGTGATAGCATCGTAAGTAACTCATTTAAAATCCCAAATTAAGTTGCTGTCTTCCCAAATGGCATCACTTCCCTTTTCTACTTTTGGTACACTTCGTAGGGTTACGATATGGCTCCACAAAAGGAGGACGGATTGAGACATCCATGTTTTACTTCCATTGCTTTCAGTGGAAGTAAAACCCGGATGTCTCAATCCGTCCTCCTTTTTCTGGAACCATATGGTAACCCTAACACACTGGGAACTGCTTATTGCTGACATCACAGTTGGGGTCAAGCAAGATCAAAATGGCTTCTGCGCATCTTCTGGGTTAAGCACCAAGGCCCCTCCTCCAAAGAAAGCATTGTCACTAAGCTCTTCTCCCTCAGATAATTTTCAAAGTGGAAGCATGTGCATTTGTTCTAAAAATTTTCTGGTACCTATACAGCAGTGGTCTCAAACTCACGGCCCATGAGCCACATGCAGCCCACCAGGTACTATTTTGAGGCCCTCGGTATGTTATCATTGTTCTGGAACGTTGTCCGCCTCACTGCTGTAACCTTATGTAAGCGCTTTCTGCTGTAACCTTATGTAAGCGCTTTCCTGCGTCAGTACTCGATTGCAAGGTGGAATGGAGAGGACAATCGCATACAAAATCATGGTGTTAGGTGGGCTTAGGCGCGAGGACAGACGCAATTCTATATAGGACGCCCTTGTGCGATTCTCAAAAGCTGCTTAGGTGGCTTCAGAGACTGGGTGTCCTATACAGAATCCGGCCCTCATTCTTTCATGTCTTTATACGTATTTAAAAGAGTTTCTGTGTTTGGTAAAGCCTATGGGAATTTCCCAAACTGGACATCCTCACAAAGTCTTTTTTTAGCATTAGGCTTTATACAGTATACACTATAGACAGATAGATAGATACACAGTGAGGCAAAAATGTAACCCCCCCCCCCTAGAGTTTTCTTCTGTTTTCTCAGCAACTGCTTGGAATTTGAATGTGAAAATGTATATCTTTATTTGTTGTTACTATCTACATTTATGTGTTGAGTGAAATGAGGTTATCTTTAAACATGGCAAAATTCCAAACTTTGTAGCATAAACATCCAGCAATTTTTAAGTATTCAAAACTGTTTGACTGTAAAACTACCATTATTTGAAAAAACTGAATGCAGGGTATCAGCTATAAGCCACAAAAAAGGTGATTATAAAATCAAATGAGTGATATGAACTACCATCAAAATGAGATCTTAAACAATCACCTAATTGAAAGTTAATGACCAGTTCCAGCAAACATGATATTGGCCCAGAATGAAACCATTGGCCGTATAAAAAGATGCTGTTAGTAAAAATTTGAAAGATAACGAGAATGATAAATAAATATTCTCATATAAATTTTAAGCATTTAGAAAAGCCCAAACGTATTACATCAGACCAGTTGAGGTGAGTCAAAAAGATGCTGGAAAAATACAGACCTCCCACAAAAACATAACTAGATCACCATAAAAAGAGTGATGTTACTATAGAAAAAAGAGAGAGTTCAGAGAAGAGCGACAAGAATGATAAAAGGTATGGAAAACCTTTCATACGCAGACAGGCTAGAAAGGCTGGGGCTCTTCACCCTGGAGAAGCGGAGACTCAGAGGAGACATGATAGAGACTTACAAGATCGTGAAGGGCATAGAGAAGGTGGAAAGGAACAGATTCTTCAGCCTATTGGGAACTACAAGAACAAGGGGGCACTCGGAGAAATTGAAAGGGGACAGGTTTAGAACCAATGCTAGGAAATTTTTCTTCACTCAGAGGGTGGTAGACACCTGGAATGCGCTTCCGGAGGATGTGATAGGACAGAGTACACTAAGGGGATTCAAAAAGGGTTTGGACAAGTTCCTGAAAGATAGGGGATTGAGGGGTAAAGATAGAGGTAGAGATAGGATTATGGAAGGGTATAGGTAGAAGAAAAATGGGGATTGAAAGGTTTTAGACAAAGGATCACTTACAGGTCATGGACCTGATGGGCCGCAGCGGGAGTGGACTGCTGGGTGCAATGGACCCCTGGTCTGACCTGGCAGAGGCAACTTCTTATGTTCTTATATTAGTGACCAAAGGTTGCTTGGAATTATACCAGTTACTAGAGGAAAAAAGGGTAATAAGATGATCATAAAGAATACCATATTTTCATTATTCCAAAAGATGATGGTGATCGCCTAAAACTGCTGATTTTATAACCCTATTTCATCACCTAAAAAACTCTTTATATTCCTTCACTTTGATTTTCTAGAAAAAATCTCATTAAGGGCTCATTTTATCAAGCCGTGCTAGCGGTTTAACGCATGTAATACCGCACGCTAAACCACCGGCTGCGCTAGCCGCTACTGCCTCCCTTGAGCAGGCGGTAGTTTTTAGGCCAGCGCGGGGGTTAACGCTTGATGAAAAGTCATGCGCGTTAACCCCGCTAGCGCGGCTTGATAAAAGGAGCCCTAAATCTGAAATATACTATGGGAGATGAGCATATCTCAAAGTTCAAGAGCTCAGATCATAGGACCTCCTATGATTTAGATATCATTCCAAGTCCACATTCTGTGCTCTATTTTTTAATCATATATGCTCACTCCTCCCTCCCTCCCTCCCTTTTAAATACATTGTGAGTGCTATCTAATCATTAATTTCTTTTCTGAAGTGTTCCTGGTGCAAGAACCCTTGAAGAAGACCTTTAAATGTTATTTAAGCGTTGGTTTCTTTCATAAGATGTTACCATAACAAAATCAAAGAAGGCAACACTTATCTTCTAGTGGAACTAGCCACAATCGGCGCTGAACCTGCAATTTTTAGGTGATGAAATAGGGTTATAAAATCAGCTATTTTTTTTGTGATTACCATTATCTTATTACCTTTTTTTCCTCTAGTAACTTTTGATTTGGGTAGGGTGTTAGTTTCAGAGCCTGCATCTGATTATTTCATATTGGAATTATACCAGGCCAGAAAAATGTCTTACAAAAAAGATCAGGAAGAAACTCTAATTAATGAACCTGAAGAAATTATCTGTAAGTCACAGAAAAGTATTCCTGAACAGAGAAACACATTGGTAGATTATGAAAATTTAATATTGGTCAAAAACCTGAGTATACAATGACAGGGAAATTCTATAAAAGGTGCCTAAAGATAGGTGCCAAATAGAGGCCTAAATAAATAGATGCCTAAGTTAAGTACCTAACTTACCCCCCTCTTTTACTAATGCGCGCTAGCCAATTTAGTGTAACTGTTTTTCTGGTTAATTGAGAGTGTGTTGGAAACCTCCCTCAAGCACCCAAGCCCCAAAGCAGCTACAAACCGCATCCCCCCTCCCCCCCCCCCCCGAAGCACCAGTGTGGCAGTGGTCCAGAGCCACAAAGCTCTCCTCCATTCCTCCCTCAAGCCCTGAAGTGGCAGAAGTAGGTGGCAGTCCTGAGCCGCGAATCCCCTTGATCCCTCTCTTCCTCACCCAAAGCGCAGCAGGAGGCAGTAAAACAGGCTGCTCATGGCCAGCCCTGGCAGGGCCTTTCCTCTGATGAGTTGGAAGCTAAGTGTCTGAGGTAAACCCCTGCCGTGGCTGGCCACAAGCAGCCTATGCCTCCTGCTGACTGCTGCGCTTTGGATAAGTGAGAGAGAAAGGGAGAAAGTGAAGGAGTTTGCAGCTCAGGACCACCACCTACTTCTGCCACTTCGGGGCTTGAGGGAGGGACGGAGGAGGACTTTGCGGCTACACTGCTGCTGCACTGGTGTTTTGGGGTGGAAGGGATGGGGGTTCATAGCTGCTTTGGAACTTGGGTGCTTGAGGGAGGAAGGATTTGTGGCTCAGGATACTGCTGCTAGTGCTCTAGGGGGGGGACATTTTTTTTCCATCTGTGATTTTTTTTGCCAATTGTATGAGAGTACTAGTTAACTGAGACCCAGTTAACTGAGATTCTACTGTGCATTAGCTTCAAGTATGAGCTTTAATAAGCTCATAATTGAAAATAATAAAAATTAATTGGGTGATAGGCGTCTATCTTCATAGGTGAGATTCTACATTAGATAGTTGCCTATCTTATGGTGCCAAATATCACCTAACTCAAAGTAGGCGTTTTTAGGGGCAGAGAAGGAATTAGGCATCATTAGACGCAATTATCTAAAGTACTTAGGCGCCTATAATGTAGGCTTTTAAAACCCTGGCCTACATTGTTTAGTTAGGCATGATTCTGTAAGATACACCAACAAATCCTCGAAGGACAATTCCACTCTGACAAATGCACCCAACAATTGCGTGCACGGGCAAGTGCGCGCAGGACAATTGTGACCCATGAAGGATATCTGGAAGGCCCTGATTTACTAAGACTCCTCAGGCCCTGTCCCTTGGGATGGGGCCTGAGGAGTCTCAGCATATTAGGGCCTTCAATATATCCACTAAAAGGGTTCCCATAATCATGCTGTAAACCTAACCCATAACATTAGACAGGAAGTGAATCCTTTAAGTATCTTGCCGGGGCAGACCCACATGCATGCATTTGTCGTACGCACAAATGTTGGGGTGCAATTGTTGGCGCACGTTTTTCCTGTGAGCATTTGATGGGTCACCATTCTGTAATGGGTGCCTAAATGTGATTGAAATGAAACAAGTGCCTAACTTTAGGCATCTCTCTTTTAGGCACCCAGATATAGAATCTGTCCCTGAATTATGAACAGGAAGATGCCAATGAACAACAGAAATGTAACTACAGGAATGATTTGATTTACATTCAGAAAGAGGTGAGATGTGGTCTCAAAGAAGTAATAATGACCTAAAGCATATTGTAACTCATATTCAGCAAGATATAACTATTTCTGAATTTGAATCCTATTAGGAAGCAACAGAGACATCTGTAGAAAAAGATCTTTTTTTTACTAATCAAGAGAGCAAGACTTCTTTCCAGGAAACTGATTTAAGCCACATAAAAGAAGACATCCGTTCAAATGAAAATAATATACTCGACAATCAAAATGAAATTTTCCACAGTGCCCTAAAAAAGGGGTTAAAAAACTATGGCCACCATATCAGCCTAGCTTTGCAGAATGAAGCTATTCAACATGAAGAAAAAGATGTTTTTAGCCAAAGTGTAAAAGGTATTGAATTTGATAAAGATAAGCACTTAGAAAAGGTAAAGCCATGTTACACCACACCTACTGAAAAGACTCAAACAGATGCTGTTCAAACAGAGACTTCACATAAGAAAATAATCGTAGATGAGCTTGAAATATTTGGTGTTATCACAGCAAAGGCAAAAGTTAATTATCAAGAGACACTTGCAATTACATCAGGTCAGAAAGGTGACATAAAACAAGACAAGAAAGTAAATATAATTACTGAATATAAAGAAATTATTTGTAAACCACAAGAAGTCATTCCTGAACAGAGGAGTACATTGAATAATGACCAAATAATTACTATTGGTCAAGAACAAAGGTTAATCATGACTTCTCATCAGGCAGATGACTATGCTCAAGATAAAAAGAACTACAAAGATGATATGACTTACATTCAGAAAGGGGAGAGCTGTTCTCTCAAAGATGAAATTCTGGATGATAATGAAAGAGTTGATATTATCACAGAAAAGATAGAGATCAGTTATAATGATATTTCTTCAATTATACCAGATCACAAAAATGGCCTAAAAAAAGATCATGAAAGAAATCTAGTTACTCTATCTAAAGAAATTATATATGATCAACAAGAAATTATTCCTGAACAGAAAATTACATTAGACAAACACCAAACATTTTCAGTCAGTCATGAGAAATGGTTTATTAATACTCATCTTTTGGAAGATGCCAATTCTCAAGATAAAATGAACTACAAAGATGATATGACTTACATTCAGAAAGAGGAGAGCTGTTCTCTCAAAGATGCAATTCTGGATGACAATGAAAAGATTGATATTATCACAGAAAAGATAGAGATAATTTATAATGATATTCCTTCAATTATACCAGTTCACTACAATGATCTGAAAAAAGATCATAAACAAATCTTAGTTACTGAATCTAAAGAATTAACCCATGATCAACAAGAAATCATTCCTGAACAGAGAGTTACTTTAGTCAATGATCAAATATTTACTGTCGGTCAAGAGCAAACATTAATTAAGACTTCTCATAAGGAAGAAGCCTTTGCTCAAGAAAAAAGCGAATACAAAGATGATATAATTTATATTCAAAAAAAAGAGATTGGTTATCTCAAAGAAGTAGTTTTCGACATCCATGAAACAGTTGATATTATCACTGAAAAGAAAGATATTAAATTTAAATATCATCAGATTTCCCCAAATATACCAAGCCACAAAATAAATTTTAAAACAGAACAAGAAGAACTTCAGATTACTGAGAATAAAGAAATAACCTTTGAGTTGCAAGATGTTATTCCTGAACACAGAGTTCCTTTGGACGATGATCAAATATTTACTATTGGTCAAGAACATAAGTGTAGGATGACTTTGCACAAAGGAGATGCCTATACTCAAAAGACATGGAACTACAAAGATGATATGACTTACATTCAAAAGGACAACTATTATCTGAAAGAAGAAACTTTGGATAACCATAAAAAAATGGCTTTTATCACAGAAAAGATAGCTACTTCTTATCATGAGATTTTGCCAATGCTACTAGATCACAAATCTGGCCTAGAAAATGATCAAGAACAAATTCTAATTACTGAATCTACAGACAAAACCTGTGACATGCAAGACATCATTACTGAACACAATATTCTTTTCGACGATGATCAAATATTTACTGTTGGTCATGAGCAAAGGTTTATTAATACTAGTCATCAGGAAGATTCCTATCTTCAAGATAAAATGAACTACAAAGATGATATATCTTACATTCAGAAACAAGACAGATGTTATTTCAAACAAGTAATTTTGGACACCCATAAAAGAGTTGATGTTATCTTGGAAAAGACAGATGTCAGTATTCATGAAATACCTTCAATTATACCAGGTCACAAAAATGAAATGAAAAAAGATAAAGAACAAATTTTAGTTAATGAATCTAAAGAAATAATCTATAGGCTCCAAGAAATCATTCCTGAAGAGACAGTTATTTTACACGATGATCAAATATCTGCAATTAGTAGAGAACACATGTTTAGAATGAAGTCTTATAATGGAGATGCCTTTGCTCAAAAGAAATGTCACCACAAAGATGATATGACTTACATTCAGAAAGAGGACAGCTCTTATCTCAGTGAAGTAATTTTAAATCACTATGAAAGAGCTGATATTATCACAGAAAAGATAGATGTCAGTTTTCATGAGATTCCTTCAATTATACCAGATTACAAAAATGACCTCAAAAAAGATCATGAAAGGAATCTAGTTACTCTATCTAAAGAAATTACATATGATCGTCAAGAAATCATTCCTGAACAGAAAGTTGCATTAGACAAAGACCAAACATTTTCTCTTGGTCAAGAACAATGGTTCATTAATACGTATCAACAGGAAGATGCCTATTCTCAAGATAAAATGAACTACAAAGATGATATGACTTACATTCAGAAAGAGAAGAGCTGTTACATGAAAGACAAAACTTTGGCTGATCATAACAAAATAGTTTTTTTCACAGATAGGACAGATATTAGTTCTCATGAAATTCGTCCATTGCTACTAGATCACAAATCTGACCTAAAAAAGGATCAAGAACAAATTGTAATGACAGAATCTACAGACAAAACCTGTGACATGCAAGACATCATTCCTGAACACAATATTCTTTTGCACGATGATCAACTATTTATTGTCAGTCATGAGCAAAGGTTTATTAAGACTTTTCATCAGGAGGATGCCTATGTTCAAGATAAAATGAACTACAAAGGTGATATATCGTACATTAAGAAAGACAGCTGTTATCTCAAAGAATTCAATTTGGACGCCAATGAAAGAGTTGATATTATCACAGAAAAGATTGATATCAGTTTTCATGAGATTCCGACAATTATTTCAGATCACAAAAATGACCTAAAAAAAGATCAAGAAAGTAATTTAGGTACTGTATCAAAAGAAATTACATATGATCAACAAGACATCATTCCTGAACACAATATTCTTTTGGATGATGATCAAATATTTTTTCTTGGTCATGAGCAAAGATTTATTAATACTTCTCATCAGGAAGATTCCTATCCTCAAGATAAAATGAATTACAAAGATGATATATCTTACATTCAGAAACAAGACAGATGTTATTTCAAACAAGTAATTTTGGACACCCATGAAAGAGTTGATGTTATCACAGAAAAGATAGATGTCAGCATTCATGAAATACCTTCAATTATACCAGGCCACAAAAATGAAATGAAAAAAGATGAAGAACAAATTCTAGTTACCGAATCTAAAGAAATAACATACAAGCTCCAAGAAATTCCAGAACAGAGAGTTATTTTAGATGATCATCAAATATCTGCTATTAGTCAAGAAAATAAGTTTAGAATGACCTCCTATAATGAAGATGCCTATGCTCAAGACAAATGTCACCATAAAGTTGATATGACTTACATTAAGAAAGAGGAGAACTCTTATCTCAATGAAGTAATTTTTGATCACTATGAAAGAGTTGATATTATCACAGAAAAGATAAATGACAATTTTCATGAGATTCCTTCAATTATTCCAGATCACAAAAATAACCTAAAAAAAAGTCAAGAAGCAATTCTTGTTACTGAATCTAAAGAAATAACCTATGATCAACAAGAAATCATTCCTGAATATAAAGTTAGTTTAGACACAGGTCAACTATTTACTGTCAGTCAAGAGCAAAGATTAATAAAGACTTCTCATGGGGAAGAGGCCTATGCTCAAGAGAAAGGTCACTACGAAGAAGATATAATTTATATTCAGAAAGAAGGGAGTAGTTATCTCAAAGATGTAATTTTGGACAAACATGAAACAGTTGATATGATCCATCAAAACACAGATGTTAAATATCACCAGCTTTCTCCAAACATAACAAAATACCAAATTGACATAAAAAAAGAACGAGAAAAACTTCAAATTACTGAGAGTAAAGAAAAAACCTATGAGCTACAAGATGTCATTCCCGAACAGAAAGTTCCTTTGGACAATGATCAAATATTTGCTATTGGTCAAGAACATAAGTTTAGGATAGCATCTTACAAGGAAGATGCCTATACTCAAGATTCATGGAACTACAAAGATGATATGACTTATATTAAAAAAGAGAAAAACTGTTACCTGAAAGAAGAAACTTTTGAAAACCATAAAAAAATGACTTTTATAACAGATAGGGCAGATATTACTTATCATGAGATTCCTCCAAAGTTACTAGATCACAAATCTGACCTAAAAAAAGATCAAGAACAAATTGTAATCACTGAATATACAGGCACAACCTATGACATTCAAAACATCATTCCTGATCACAATATTGTTTTGGACAATGATCAAATATTTACAGTCTGTGATGGGCAAAGATTTATTAATACTTATCATCAGGAAGATGCCTGTGTTAAAGATAAAAAGAACTACAAAGATGATATATCTTACATTCAGAAAGAAGACAGTTTTTATGTCAAAGAATTCATTTTGGACGCCAATGAAAGAGTTGATATTATCACAGGAAAGATAGATGTCAGTTTTCATGAGATTCCTTCAGTTCTACTAGATCACAAAAATGATCTAAAAAAAGATCAAGAAAGAAATCTAGTTACTGTATCTAAAGAAAATAAATATAATCAACAAGAAATCATTCCTGAACAGAAAGTTACATTAGACAAGGACCAAATATTTTCTGTCGGTCATGAGCAATGCTTCATTAATACTTCTCATCAGGAAGATTCTTATTCTCAAGATAAAGAGAACTACAAAGATGATATGACTTACATTCAGAAAGAGAAGACCTGTTACCTGAAAGAAGAAACTTTGGGTGACCATAAAAAAATGGCTTTTATAACAGATAGGACAGATATTAGTTATCATGAAATTTCTCCAGTGCTACTAGATCACAAATCTGACTTAAAAAAGGATCAAGAACAAATTTTAATGACTGAATCTACAGACAATATAATTTATATTCAGAAAGAAGAGAGCTATTATCTCAAATATGTAATTTTGGACAGCCATGAAACAGTTGATATTATTAAAAACACAGATCATAACTATCACCAGCTTTCTCCAAATATACCAAGCCACCAAATTGACATAGAAAAAGAAGAAAAACTTCAGATTACTGAGAGTAAAGAAATTACCTCTGACCTAAAAGATGTCATTACTGAACAGAGAGTTCCTTTGGACAATGATCAAATATTGGCTATTGGTCAAGAACATAAGTGTAGGATGTCATCTTACAAGGAAGATGCCTATACTCAAGATACATGGAACTACAAAGATGATATGACTTATATTCAGAAGGAGAAGAGCTGTTACCTGAAAGAAGAAACTTTGGATAACCATAAAAAAATGGCTTTTATCAAAGATAGGGCAGATATTAGTTATCGTGAGATTCCTCCAATGCTACTAGATCAGAAATCTGACCTAAAAAAGGATCAAGAACAAATTGTAATGACCGAATCTACAGACAAAGCCTGTGACATGCAAGACATCATTCCTGAACATAATATTCTTTTGCACAATGATCAACTATTTATTGTCAGTCATGAGCAAAGGTTTATTAAGACTTTTCATCAGGAAGATGCCTATGCTAAAGATAAAATGAACTACAAAGATGATATAACTTACATTCAGAAAGAAGACAGCTGTTATGTCAAAGAATTCATTTTGGACGCCAATGAAAGAGTTAATATTACAGAGAAGATAGATGTCAATTTTCATGAGATTCCTTCAATTATACCAAATGAAAAAAATGACCTTAAAAAAGATCAAGAACGGAATCTAGTTACTGTATCTAAAGAAATTCCATATGATCAACAAAAAATCATTCCTGAAGAGAAGGCTAGATTAGACAAACACCAAATATTTCTTGTCGGTCATGAGCAATCATTTATTAGTACTTCTCATCAGGAAGATTCATATTCTCAAGATAAAATGAACTACAAAGATGATATAACTTACATTCAGAAAGAGAAGAGCTGTTACCTGAAAGATGAAACTTTGGATGACCATAAAAAAATGACTTTTGTAAGTGATAGGATAGATATTTGTTATCATGACATTTCTCCAATGCTACAAGATCACAAATCTGATATAAAAAAAGATCAAGAACAAATTATAATGACTGAAACAACAGACAAAACCTGTGAAATACAAGACATCATTCCTGAACCCAATATTCGTTTGGATGATGATTATCTATTTACTGTTGATCATGGGCAAAGGTTTATTAAGACTTTTCATCAGGAGGATGCCTATGCTCAAGATAAAATGAATTATAAAGATGATATATCTTACAATCAGAAAGAAGCCAGCTGTTATGTCAAAGAATTCATTATGGACGCCAATGAAAAAGTTGATATCACAGAAAAAATAGATGTCAGTTTTCATGAGATTTCTTCAGTTATAAAAGATCACAAAAATGACCTCCAAAAAGATAAAGGAAGAAATCTAGTTACGGTATCTAAGCAAATTATATATGATCAACAAGAAATCATTTCTGAAAAGAAAGTTACATTAGACAAAGACCAAATATTTTCTGTCGGTCATGAGCAATCGTTTATTAAAACTTCTCCTCATGAAGATTCCTATTCTCAAGATAAAATGAGCTACAAAAATGATATGACTTACATTCAGAAAGAGAAGAGCTGTTACCTGAAAGATGAAACTTTGGATGACCATAAAAAAATGACTTTTATCACAGATAGAACAGAAATTTGTTATAATGAGATTCCTCCAATGCTACAAGATCACAAATTTGATCTAAAAAAGGATCAACAACAAATTGTAATAACTAAATCTACAGACAAAGCCTGTGACATGCAAGACATAATTCAAAAGCATAATATTCTTTGCCACGATAATCAACTCCTTACTATCAGTCATGGACAAAGGTTTATTAAGACTTTTCATCAGGAGGATGCCTATGCTCAAGATAAAATGAGCTACAAAGATCATATGACTTACATTCAGAAAGATGATAGCTGTTATCTCAAGGAAATAAGTTTGGATGCCAAAGAAAGAGTTGTTATCACAGAAAAGATAGATGTCAGTTTTCATAAGATTCCTTCAATTATACCAGATGACAAAAATGACCTAAAAAAAGATCAACAAAGAAATCTAGTTACTGTATCTAAAGAAAATATATATGATCATCAAGAAATCATTTCTGAACAGAAAGTTATATTAGACAAACACCAAATATTTTCTGTCGGTCATGAGCAATGGTTCATTAATTCTTGTGATCTGGGAAATTCCTATTCTCAAAATAAAATGAGCTACAAAGATGATATGACTTACATTCAGAAAGAGAAGAGCTGTCAGCTGAAAGACGAAACTTTGGATGACCATAAAAAAATGACTTTTATCACAGATAAGACAGATATTACTTATCATGAGATTCCTCCAATGCTATTAGATCACAAATCTGACCTAAAAAAGGATCAAGAACAAATTCTAATGACTGAATCTACAAAGAAAACCAGTGACATGGAAGACATCATTCTTGAACACAATATTCTTTTGAATGATGACCAACTATTTACTTTCCATTATGGGCAAAGGTTTATTAAGACTTTTCAACAGGACGATGCCTATGCTAAAGATAAAATGAACTACAAAGATGATATATCTTACATTCAGAAAGAAGACAGTTGTTATCTTAAAGAATTCATTTTGGACGCCAATGAAAGAGTTGATATTATCACAGGAAAGATAGATGACAGTTTTCATGAGATTCCTTCAATTATATTACATGACCAAAATGACGTAGAAAAAAATCAAGAAAGAAATCTAGTTACTGTATCTAATGAAATTACAAATGATCAACAAGAAATCATTCCTGAAGAAAAGGTTAGATTAGACAAAGACCAAATATTTTCTGTCGGTCATGAGCAATGGTTCATTAATTCTTGTGATCTGGGAAATTCCTATTCTCAAAATATAATGAGCTACAAAGATGATATGACTTACATTCAGAAAGAGAAGAGCTGTCAGCTGAAAGACGAAACTTTGGATGACCATAAAAAAATGACTTTTATCACAGATAAGACAGATATTACTTATCATGAGATTCCTCCAATGCTATTAGATCACAAATCTGACCTAAAAAAGGATCAAGAACAAATTCTAATGACTGAATCTACAAAGAAAACCAGTGACATGGAAGACATCATTCTTGAACACAATATTCTTTTGAATGATGACCAACTATTTACTTTCCATTATGGGCAAAGGTTTATTAAGACTTTTCAACAGGACGATGCCTATGCTAAAGATAAAATGAACTACAAAGATGATATATCTTACATTCAGAAAGAAGACAGTTGTTATCTTAAAGAATTCATTTTGGACGCCAATGAAAGAGTTGATATTATCACAGGAAAGATAGATGACAGTTTTCATGAGATTCCTTCAATTATATTACATGACCAAAATGACGTAGAAAAAAATCAAGAAAGAAATCTAGTTACTGTATCTAATGAAATTACAAATGATCAACAAGAAATCATTCCTGAAGAAAAGGTTAGATTAGACAAAGACCAAATATTTTCTGTCGGTCTTGAGCAATGGTTCATTAATACTTATCATCAGGAAGATTCCTATTCTCAAGATAAAATGAGCTACAAAGATGATATGACTTACATTCAGAAAGAGAAGAGCTGTTACCTGAAAGACGAAACTTTGGATGGCCATAAAAAAATGGCTTTTATAACAGATAGGACAGATATTACTTATCATGAGATTCATCCAATGCTACTAGATCACAAATCTGACCTAAAAAAAGATCAAGAACAAATTGTAATCACTGAATATACAGGCACAACCTATGACATTCAACACATCATTCCTGAACACAATATTCTTTTGGACAATGATCAAATATTTACTCTCAGTCAGGAGCAAAGGTTTATCAAGAATTCTGATAAGGAGGATGCCTATACTCAAAATAAAACGAACTACAGAGATGATATCTCTTACATTCAGAAAGATGATAGCTGTTATCTCAAAGAAATCAATTTGGATGCCAAAGAAAGAGTTGTTATCACAGAAAAGATAGATGTCAGTTTTCATAAGATTCCTTCAATTATACCAGATCACAAAAATGACCTAAAAAAATATCAAGAAAGTAATCTAGTTACTGTATGTAAAGAAATTAGATATGATGAAGAAAAAAACATTCCTGAAGAGAAATTTAGATTAGAGAAAGACCAAATATTTTCTGTCGGTCATGAACAATGGTTCATTAATACTTGTCATCAAGAAGATTCCTATTTTCAAGACAAAATGAACTACAAAGATGATATGACTTACATTCAGAAAGAGAAGAGCTGTTACCTGAAAGACGAAACTTTGGATGACCATAAAAAAATGACTTTTATCACAGATAGGACAGATATTACTTATCATGAGATTCCTCCAAAGTTATTAGATCACAAATCTGACCTAAAAAAGGATCAAGAACAAATTCTAATGACTGAATCTGCAAAGAAAACCAGTGACATGCAAGACATCATTCTTGAACACAATATTCTTCTGAATGATGACCAAATATTTACTTTCCATTATGGGCAAAGGTTTATTAAGACTTTTCAACAGGACGATGCCTATGCTAAAGACATAATGAACTACAAAGATGATATATCTTACATTCAGAAAGAAGACAGCTGTTATCTCAAAGAATTAATTTTGGACGCCAATGAAAGAGTTGATATTATCACAGGAAAGATAGATGTCAGTTTTCATGAGATTCCTTCAATTATACTAGATAAAAAAAATGACCTAAAAAAAGATCAAGAAAGAAATCTAGTTACTTTATCTAATGAAATTACAAATGATCAACAAGAAATCATTCCTGAAGAGAAGGTTAGATTAGACAAAGACCAAATATTTTCTGTCAGTCATGAGCAATGGTTCATTAATACTTATCATCAGGAAGATTCCTATTCTCAAGATAAAATGAGCTACAAAGATGATATGACTTACATTCAGAAAGAGAAGAGCTGTTACCTGAAAGACGAAACTTTGGATGGCCATAAAAAATGGCTTTTATAACAGATAGGACAGATATTACTTATCATGAGTATTCCTCCAATGCTACTAGATCACAAATCTGACCTAAAAAAAGATCAAGAACAAATTGTAATCACTGAATATACAGGCACAACCTATGACATTCAACACATCATTCCTGAACACAATTATTCTTTTGGACAATGATCAAATATTTACTCTCAGTCAGGAGCAAAGGTTTTATCAAGAATTCTGATCAGGAGGATGCCTATACTCAAAATAAAACGAACTACAGAGATGATATCTCTTACATTCAGAAAGATGATAGCTGTTATCTCAAAGAAATCAGTTTGGATGCTAAAGAAAGAGTTGTTATCACAGAAAAGATAGATGTCAGTTTTCATAAGATTCCTTCAATTATACTAGATCACAAAAATGACCTAAAAAAATATCAAGAAAGTAATCTAGTTACTGTATGTAAAGAAATTAGATATGATGAAGAAAAAAACATTCCTGAAGAGAAATTTAGATTAGAGAAAGACCAAATATTTTCTGTTGGTCATGAACAATGGTTCATTAATACTGGTCATCAAGAAGATTCCTATTTTCAAGACAAAATGAACTACAAAGATGATATGACTTACATTCAGAAAGAGAAGAGCTGTTACCTGAAAGACGAAACTTTGGATGACCATAAAAAAATGACTTTTATCACAGATAGGACAGATATTACTTATCATGAGATTCCTCCAAAGCTATTAGATCACAAATCTGAACTAAAAAAGGATCAAGAACAAATTCTAATGACTGAATCTACAAAGAAAACCAGTGACATGCAAGACATCATTCTTGAACACAATATTCTTCTGAAGGATGACCAAATATTTACTTTCCATTATGGGCAAAGGTTTATTAAGACTTTTCAACAGGACGATGCCTATGCTAAAGACATAATGAACTACAAAGATGATATATCTTACATTCAGAAAGAAGACAGCTGTTATCTCAAAGAATTAATTTTGGACGCCAATGAAAGAGTTGATATTATCACAGGAATGATAGATGTCAGTTTTCATGAGATTCCTTCAATTATACTAGATAACAAAAATGACCTAAAAAAAGATCAAGAAAGAAATCTAGTTACTTTATCTAATGAAATTACAAATGATCAACAAGAAATCATTCCTGAAGAGAAGGTTAGATTAGACAAAGACCAAATATTTTCTGTCAGTCATGAGCAATGGTTCATTAATACTTATCATCAGGAAGATTCCTATTCTCAAGATAAAATGAGCTACAAAGATGATATGACTTACATTCAGAAAGAGAAGAGCTGTTACCTGAAAGACGAAACTTTGGATGGCCATAAAAAAATGGCTTTTATAACAGATAGGACAGATATTACTTATCATGAGATTCCTCCAATGCTACTAGATCACAAATCTGACCTAAAAAAAGATCAAGAACAAATTGTAATCACTGAATATACAGGCACAACCTATGACATTCAACACATCATTCCTGAACACAATATTCTTTTGGACAATGATCAAATATTTACTCTCAGTCAGGAGCAAAGGTTTATCAAGAATTCTGATCAGGAGGATGCCTATACTCAAAATAAAACGAACTACAGAGATGATATCTCTTACATTCAGAAAGATGATAGCTGTTATCTCAAAGAAATCAGTTTGGATGCTAAAGAAAGAGTTGTTATCACAGAAAAGATAGATGTCAGTTTTCATAAGATTCCTTCAATTATACTAGATCACAAAATGACCTAAAAAAATATCAAGAAAGTAATCTAGTTACTGTATGTAAAGAAATTAGATATGATGAAGAAAAAAACATTCCTGAAGAGAAATTTAGATTAGAGAAAGACCAAATATTTTCTGTTGGTCATGAACAATGGTTCATTAATACTGGTCATCAAGAAGATTCCTATTTTCAAGACAAAATGAACTACAAAGATGATATGACTTACATTCAGAAAGAGAAGAGCTGTTACCTGAAAGACGAAACTTTGGATGACCATAAAAAAATGACTTTTATCACAGATAGGACAGATATTACTTTATCATGAGATTCCTCCAAAGCTATTAGATCACAAATCTGAACTAAAAAAGGATCAAGAACAAATTCTAATGACTGAATCTACAAAGAAAACCAGTGACATGCAAGACATCATTCTTGAACACAATATTCTTCTGAAGGATGACCAAATATTTACTTTCCATTATGGGCAAAGGTTTATTAAGACTTTTCAACAGGATGATGCCTATGCTAAAGACATAATGAACTACAAAGATGATATATCTTACATTCAGAAAGAAGACAGCTGTTATCTCAAAGAATTAATTTTTGATGCCAATGAAAGAGTTGATATTATCACAGGAAAGATAGATGTCAGTTTTCATGAGATTCCTTCAATTATACTAGATAACAAAAATGACCTAAAAAAAGATCAAGAAAGAAATCTAGTTACTTTATCTAATGAAATTACAAATGATCAACAAGAAATCATTCCTGAAGAGAAGATTAGATTAGACAAAGACCAAATATTTTCTGTCGGTCATGAGCAATGGTTCATTAATACTTATCATCAGGAAGATTCCTATTCTCAAGATAAAATGAGCTACAAAGATGATATGACTTACATTCAGAAAGAGAAGAGCTGTTACCTGAAAGTCGAAACTTTGGATGGCCATAAAAAAATGGCTTTTATAACAGATAGGACAGATATTACTTATCATGAGATTCCTCCAATGCTACTAGATCACAAATCTGACCTAAAAAAAGATCAAGAACAAATTGTAATCACTGAATATACAGGCACAACCTATGACATTCAACACATCATTCCTGAACACAATATTCTTTTGGACAATGATCAAATATTTACTCTCAGTCAGGAGCAAAGGTTTATCAAGAATTCTGATCAGGAGGATGCCTATACTCAAAATAAAACGAACTACAGAGATGATATATCTTACATTCAGAAAGATGATAGCTGTTATCTCAAAGAAATCAGTTTGGATGCCAAAGAAAGAGTTGTTATCACAGAAAAGATAGATGTCAGTTTTCATAAGATTCCTTCAATTATACCAGATCACAAAAATGACCTAAAAAAATATCAAGAAAGTAATCTAGTTACTGTATGTAAAGAAATTAGATATGATGAAGAAAAAAACATTCCTGAAGAGAAATTTAGATTGGAGAAAGACCAAATATTTTCTGTCGGTCATGAACAATGGTTCATTAATACTGGTCATCAAGAAGATTCCTATTTTCAAGACAAAATGAACTACAAAGATGATATGACTTACATTCAGAAAGAGAAGAGCTGTTACCTGAAAGACGAAACTTTGGATGACCATAAAAAAATGACTTTTATCACAGATAGGACAGATATTACTTATCATGAGATTCCTCCAAAACTATTAGATCATAAATCTGAACCAAAAAAGGATCAAGAACAAATTCTAATGACTGAATCTACAAAGAAAACCAGTGACATGCAAGACATCATTCTTGAACACAATATTCTTCTGAATGATGACCAAATATTTACTTTCCATTATGGGCAAAGGTTTATTAAGACTTTTCAACAGGACGATGCCTATGCTAAAGACATAATGAACTACAAAGATGATATATCTTACATTCAGAAAGAAGACAGCTGTTATCTCAAAGAATTAATTTTGGACGCCAATGAAAGAGTTGATATTATCACAGGAATGATAGATGTCAGTTTTCATGAGATTCCTTCAATTATACTAGATAACAAAAATGACCTAAAAAAAGATCAAGAAAGAAATCTAGTTACTTTATCTAATGAAATTACAAATGATCAACAAGAAATCATTCCTGAAGAGAAGGTTAGATTAGACAAAGACCAAATATTTTCTGTCAGTCATGAGCAATGGTTCATTAATACTTATCATCAGGAAGATTCCTATTCTCAAGATAAAATGAGCTACAAAGATGATATGACTTACATTCAGAAAGAGAAGAGCTGTTACCTGAAAGACGAAACTTTGGATGGCCATAAAAAAATGGCTTTTATAACAGATAGGACAGATATTACTTATCATGAGATTCCTCCAATGCTACTAGATCACAAATCTGACCTAAAAAATGATCAAGAACAAATTGTAATCACTGAATATACAGGCACAGCCTATGACATTCAACACATCATTCCTGAACACAATATTCTTTTGGACAATGATCAAATATTTACTCTCAGTCAGGAGCAAAGGTTTATCAAGAATTCTGATCAGGAGGATGCCTATACTCAAAATAAAATGAAATACAGAGATGATATATCTTACATTCAGAAAGATGATAGCTGTTATCTCAAAGAAATCAGTTTGGATGCCAAAGAAAGAGTTGTTATCACAGAAAAGATAGATGTCAGTTTTCATAAGATTCCTTCAATTATACCAGATCACAAAAATGACCTAAAAAAATATCAAGAAAGTAATCTAGTTACTGTATGTAAAGAAATTAGATATGATGAAGAAAAAAACATTCCTGAAGAGAAATTTAGATTAGAGAAAGACCAAATATTTTCTGTCGGTCATGAACAATGGTTCATTAATACTGGTCATCAAGAAAATTCCTATTTTCAAGACAAAATGAACTACAAAGATGATATGACTTACATTCAGAAAGAGAAGAGCTGTTACCTGAAAGACGAAACTTTGGATGACCATAAAAAAATGACTTTTATCACAGATAGGACAGATATTACTTATCATGAGATTCCTCCAAAGCTATTAGATCACAAATCTGAACTAAAAAAGGATCAAGAACAAATTCTAATGACTGAATCTACAAAGAAAACCAGTGACATGCAAGACATCATTCTTGAACACAATATTCTTCTGAATGATGACCAAATATTTATTTTCCATTATGGGCAAAGGTTTATTCAGACTTTTCAACAGGACGATGCCTATGCTAAAGATATAATGAACTACAAAGATGATATATCTTACATTCAGAAAGAAGACAGCTGTTATTTCAAAGAATTAAATTTGGACGCCAATGAAAGAGTTGATATTATCACAGGAAAGATAGATGTCAGTTTTCATGAGATTCCTTCAATTATATTAGATAACAAAAATGACCTAAAAAAAGATCAAGAAAGAAATCTAGTTACTTTATCTAATGAAATTACAAATGATCAAGAAAAAAACATTCCTGAAGAGAAGTTTAGATTAGACAAAGACCAAAAATTTTCTGTCGGTCATGATCAATGGTTCATTAATACTTATCATCAGGAAGATTCCTGTTCTCAAGATAAAATGAGGTACAAAGATGATATGACTTACATTCAGAAAGAGAAGAGCTTTTACCTGAAAGACGAAACTTTGGTTGGCCATAAAAAAATGGCTTTTATAACAGATAGGACAGATATTACTTATCATGAGATTCCTCCAATGCTACTAAATGACAAATCTGACCTAAAAAAAGATCAAGAACAAATTGTAATGACTGAATATATAGACACAACTTATGACACTCAACACATCATTCCAGTACATAATATTCTTTTGGACAATGATCAAATATTTACTATCAGTCATGAGCAAAGGTTTATTAAGAATTCTGATCAGGAGGATGTCTATATTCAAAATAAAATGAACTACAAAGATGATATATCCTACATTCAGAAAGAAGACAGCTGTTATCTCAAAGAATTCATTTTGGACACCAATGAAAGAGTTGATATTATCACAGAAAAGATAGATGTCAGTTTTTATGAGATTCCTTCAGTTATACCAGATCACAAACATGATCTAAAAAAATATCAAGAAAAATATCTAGTTACTTTGTCTAATGAAATTACATATGATCAACATGAAATCGTTCCTAAACAAAAAGTTACATTAGAAAAAGACCAAATATTACCTGTCGGTCATAAGCAATGCTTCATTATTACTTGTGATCAGGAAAATTCATATTCTCAAGATAAAATGATCTACAAAGATGATATGACTTACATTCAGAAAGAGAAGAGCTGTTACCTAAAAGGCGAAACTTTAGATGACCATGAAAAAATGACTTCTATCACAGATAGGACAGATATTAGTTATCATGAGATTCCTCCAATGCTAATAGATCACAAATCTGACCTAAAAAAGGATCAAGAACAAATTGTAATGACTGAATCTACAGATAAAACCTGTGACTTTCAAGACATCATTCCTGAACACAATTTTCTTTTAGATGATCATCAACTATTTACTGTCCGTCATGAACATAGATTTATGAAGACTTTTCATTACGAGGATGCCTTTGCTCAAGATAAAATGAACTGCAAAGATGATATATCTTACATTCAGAAAGAAGACAGCTGTAATCTCAAAGAATTCATTTTGGACACCAATGAAAGAGTTGATATTATCTCAGAAAAGATAGATGTCAGTTTTCATAAGATTCCTTCAATTATACCAGATCACAAAAATGACCTCAAAAAAGATAAAGAAAGTAATATAGTTACAGTATCTAAAGAAATTACATATGATAAAGAAAAAAACATTCCTGAAGAGAAATTTAGATTAGACAAAGACCAAATATTTTCTGTCGGTCATGAACAATGGTTCATTAATACTTGTCATCAAGAAGATTCCTATTTTCAAGACAAAATGAACTACAAAGATGATATGACATACATTCAGAAAGAGAACATATGTTACCTGAAAGATGAAACATTGGATGACCATAACAAAATGACTTTTATCACAGATAGAACAGAAATTTGTTATTATGAGATTCCTCCAATGCTACAAAATCACAAATCTGATCTAAAAAAGGATCAAGAACAAAATATAATGACTGTATCTACAGACAAAGCCAGTGACATGCAAGACATCATTCAAAAGCATAATATTCTTTGGCACGATGATCAACTACTTACTATCAGTCATGGGCAAAAGTTTATTAAGACTTTGCATCAGGAGGATACCTATGCTCAAGATAAAATGAGCTACAAAGATCATATGACTTACATTCAGAAAGAAGATAGTTGTTATCTCAAAGAATTCAATTTGGATGCCAAAGAAAGAGTTGATATCACAGAAAATTTAGATGTCAGTACTTATAAGATTCCTTCAAGTATACTAGATCACAAAAATTACCTAAAAAAATATCAAGAAAGAAATCTAGTTACTGTATCTAAAGAAATTCCATATGGTCATCAAGAAATCATTCCTGAACAGAAAATTACATTACACAAAGACCAAATATTTTCTGTCAGTCATGAGCAATGGTTCCTTAATACTTGTGATCTGGAAAATTCCTATTCTCAAGATAAAATGAGCTACAAAGATGATATGACTTACATTCAGAAAGAGAAGAGTTGTCACCTGAAAGATAAAACTTTGGATGACCATAAAAAAATGTCTTTTATCACAGATAGGACAGATATTACTTATCATGAGATTCCTCCAATGCTATTAGATCACAAATCTGACCTAAAAAAGGATCAAGAACAAATTCTAATGACTGAATCTACAAAGAAAACCAGTGACATGGAAGACATCATTCTTGAACACAATATTCTTCTGAATGATGACCAACTATTTACTTTCCATTATGGGCAAAGGTTTATTAAGACTTTTCAACAGGACGGTGCCTATGCTAAAGATAAAATGAACTACAAAGATGATATATCTTACATTCAGAAAGAAGACAGCTGTTATCTCAAAGAATTTATTTTGGACGCAAATGAAAGAGTTGATATTATCAAAGAAAAGATAGATGTCAGTTTTCATGAGATTCCTTCAATTATACTAGATGACAAAAATGACCTCAAAAAAGATCAAGAAATAAATCTAGTTACTGTATCTAATGAAATTACAAATGAAGAAATTACAAATGATCAACAAGAAATCATTCGTGAAGAGAAGGTTAGATTAGACAAAGACCAAATATTTTCTGTCGGTCATGAGCAATGGTTCATTAATATTTATCATCAGGAAGATGCCTATTCTCAAGATAAGATGAACTACAAAGATGATATGACTTACATTCAGACAGAAAAGAGCTGTTATCTGAAAGACGACACTCTGGATGGTCATAAAAAAATTGCTTTTATAACAGATAGGACAGATATTACTTATCATGAGATTCCTACAATGCTACTAGATCACAAATCTGACCTAAAAAAAGATCAAGAACAAATTGTAATGACTGAATATACAGACACAACCTATGACATTCAACACATCATTCCTGAACACAATATTCTTTTGGACAATGATCAAATATTAACTCTCAGTTATGAGCAAAGGTTTATTAAGAATTCTGATCAGGAGGATGCCAATACTCAAAATAAAATGAAGTACAAAGATGACATATCTTATATTCAGAAAGAAGACACCTCTTATCTCAAAGAATTCATTTTGGACACCAATGAAAGAGTTCATATTGTCACAGAAAAGATAGATGTCAATTTTTATGAGATATTATCTGTTGGTCATAAGCAATGCTTCATAAATACTTGTGATCAGGAAAATTCCTATTCTCAAGATAAAATGAGCTACAAAAATGATATGACTTACATTCAGAAAGAGAAGAGCTGTTACTTGAAAGACGAAACTTTGGATGACCATAAAAAAATGACTTTTATCACAGATAGGACAGATATTGGTTATGAGATTCCTCCAATACTACTAGATCAAAAATCGGACCTAAAAAAGGATCAAGAACAAATTGTAATGACTGAATCTAGAGTTGATAGTATCACAGAAAAGATAGATGTCAGTTTTTATGAGATTCCTTCAGTTATACCAGATCACAAACATGATCTAAAAAAATATCAAGAAAAATACCTAGTTACTTTGTCTAATGAAAATACATATGATGAACATGAAATCATTCCTAAACAAAAAGTTACATTAGACAAAGACCAAATATTTTCTGTCGGTCATGAGCAATGGTTCATTAATACTTCTCATCAGGAAGATACCTATTCTCAAGATAAAATAAACTGCAAAGATGATATGACTTACATTCAGAAAGAGAAGAGCTGTTACTTGAAAGACGAAACTTTGGATGACCATAAAAAAATGACTTTTATCACAGATAGGACAAATATTAGTTATCATGAGATTCCTCCAATGCTACTAGATCACAAATCTGAGTTAAAAAAGGATGATGAGCAAATTGTAATGACTGAATCTACAGACAAAACCGATGCCATGCAAGACATCATTCTTGAACACAATATCCTTTTGGACAATGATCAAATATGTACTGTCGGTCATGGGCAAAAGTTTAGTAAGACTTATCATCAGGAGGACGCCTATGCTCAAGATAAAATGAGCTACAAAGATCATATGACTTACATTCAGAAAGAAGATAGCTGTTATCTCAAAGAATTCATTTTGGATGCCAAAGAAAGAGTTGATATCACAGAAAAGATAGATATCAGTTTTCATAAGATTCCTTCAGTCATACCAGATCGCAAAATTGACCTCATAAAAGATCAAAAAAGAAATCTAGTTACTATATCTAAAGAAATAACCTATGATCAACAAGAAATCATTCCTGAACAGAAAGTTACTTTACACACAGATCAAATATTTACTGTCAGTCAAGAGCAAAGATTAATAAAGACTTCTCATGAGGAAGATGCCTATGCTCAAGAGAAATGTCACTACAAAAACGATATAATTTATATTCAGACAGAAGAGAGTAGTTATCTCAAAGATGTAATTTTGGACGACCATGAAACAGTTCATATGATCACTCTAAACACAGATTTTAAAAATCACGAACTTTTTCCAAATATACCAAGCCACCAATTTGACATAAAAAAAGAACAAGAAAAACTTCAGATTATTGAGAGCAAAGAAATAACCTTTGAGACAGATGATGTCATTCACGAACAGAGAGTTCCATTGGACAATGATCAAATATTTACTATTGGTCAAGAACATAAGTGTAGGATTACATCTCACAAGGAAGATGCCCATGCTCAAGACACATGGAACTACAAAGATGATATGAATTATATTAAAAAAGAGAACTGTTACCTGAAAGAAGAAACTTTCGATAACCATAACAAAATAGCTTTTATCACAGATAGCACTGATATTAGTTATCATGAGATTTCTCCAAAGCAACTAGATCACAAATCTGTTCCAAAAAAGGATGAAAAACAAATTCTAATGACTGAATCTACAGACGCAACCTGTGACATGCAAGACATCATTCCTAACCATAATATTCTGTTGGACGATGAACAAATATTTATTGTCAGTCATGAGAAAAGGTTTATTAAGACTTTTCATCAGGAGGATGCCTATGCTCAAGATAAAATGAACTACAAAGATGATATATCTTACATTCAGAAAGAAGACAGCTCTAATATCAAAGAATTTATTTTGGACGTCAATGAAAGAGTTGATATCACAGAAAATATAGATATCAGTTTTCATGAGATTCCTTCAATTAAACCAGATGACAAAAATGAATTAAATAAATATCAAGAAAGAAATCTACTTACTTTATCTAATGATCAACAAGAAATAATTCCTGAACAGAAAGTTATATTGGACAAAGACCAAATATTTTCTGTTGGTCATGAGCAATGTTTTATTAATACTTCTCATCAGGAAGCTGCCTATCCTCATGATAAAATGAACTACAAAGATGATATATCTTACATTCAGAAACAAGACAGATGTTATTTCAAACAAGTAATTTTGGACACCCATCAAAGAGTTGATGTTATCACAGGAAAGATAGATATCACTATTCATGAAATACCTTCAATTATACCAGATCAGAAAAATGAAATGAAAAAAGATGAACAAATTCTAGTTTCCGAACCCAAAGAAATAACCTATAAGCTCCAAGAAATTATTCCAGAACAGAGAGTTATTATAGATGATCATCAAATATCTGCTATTGCTCAAGAACATACATTTAGAATCACCTCCTATAATGGAGATGCCTATAGTCATGAGAAATGTCACCACAAAGATGATACAACTTACATTCAGAAAGAGGAGAGCTCTTATCTCAATGAAATAATTTTTGATCACTATGAAAGAGTTGATATTATCAAAGAAAAGAAAAATGTCAGTTTTCATGATATTTCTTCAATTATTCCTGATTACAAAAATAACCTCAAAACAGAACAAGAAGCAATTCTTGTTACTGAATCTAAAGAAATACCCTATGATCAACAAGAAATAATTCCTGAACAGAAAGTTACTTTAGAGCCAGTTCAAATATTTACTGTCAGCCAAGAGCAAAAATTAATAAAAATTTCTCATGAAGAAGAGACCTATGCTCAAGAGAAAAATCACTACAAAGACGATCTAATTTATATTCAGAAAGAAGAGAGCTGTTATCTCAAAGATGTAGTTTTGGACAACAATGAAACTGTTCATATGATCACTCAAAACACAGATGTTAAATATCACCAGCTTATTCCAAACATACCAAGCCACCAAATTGATATAAAAAAAGAACAAGAAAAACTTCAGATTACTGAGACTAAAGAAATAACCTATGAGCTTGATGATGTCATCTCCGAACAGAGAGTTCTTTTAGAAAATGATCAAATATTTACTATTGGTCAAGAAGAAAAGTGTAGGATGGCATCTCATAAAAAAGATGCCTATACTCAAGACACATGGAACTACAAAGATGATCACACTTATACTCGAAAAGAGAAGAATTGTAACTTGAAAGAAGAAATTTTGGATGACCATGAAAACATAGCTTTTATCACACATAAAACAAATATTTTTTATCATGAGATTTCTCCAATACTACTAGATCAGAAATCAGACCTAAAAAATGATCAAGAACAAATTCTAATGACTGACTCTACAGACAAAACCTTTGATATGCAAGACTTTTCTGAAACCAATATTCATTTGGATGATGATCAGCTATTTATTGTCGGTCGTGGGCAAAGGTTTATTAAAACTTTTCATCACGAGGATGCCTATGCTCAAGATAAAATGAACTTCAAAGATGATACATCTTACATTCAGAAAAAAGACAGCTGTTATCTCAAAGAATTCATTTTGGACACCAATGAAAGAGTTGATATTATCACAGAAAATATAGATGTCAGTTTTCATGAGATTCCTTCAATTATACCGGATCACAAAAATGACCTCAAAAAAGATCAAGAAATAAATCTAGTTACTTTATCTAATGAAAATACATATGATAAAAAACATATAATTCAGGAACAGAAAGTTATATTAGACAAAGATGAAATATTTTCTGCCGGTCATGAGCAATGGTTCTTTAATACTTCTCATCAGGAAGATGCCTATTCTCAAGATAAGATGAACTACAAAGATGATATGACTTATATTCAGAAAGAGAAGAGCTGTTACCTGAAAGAAGAAACTTTGGATGACCATGAAAAAATGAATTTTATCACAAATAGGACAGATAGTAGTTATGAGATTTCTCCAATACTACTAGAACACAAATCTGACCTAAAAAAGGATCAAGAACAAATTGTAATGACTGAATCTACAGACAAAACCTGTGACATACAAAACATCATTCATGAACCCAATATTCATTTGCATGATGATAATCTATTTACTGTTGATCATGTGCAAAGCTGTATTAAGACTTTTCATCAGGAAGATGCCTATGCTCAAGATAAAATGAATTATAAAGATGATATATCTTTTAATCAGAAAGAAGACAGCTGTTATCTCAAAGAATTAATTTTGGATGCCAATGAAAGAGTTGATATTATCAAAGAAAAGATAGATGTCAGTTTTCATGAGATTCCTTCAGTTATACCAGATCACAAAAATGACCTCATAAAAGATCAAGAAAGAAATCTAGTTACTATATCTAAAGAAATTACAAATGATCAGCAAGAAATCATTCCTGAACAGAAAGTTGCATTGGACAAAGACCAAACATTTTCTGTCGATCATGAACAAAGTTTCATTAACACTTCTCATCATGAAGATGCCTATTTTCAAGATAAAATGAACTACAAAGATGATATGACTTACATTCAGAAAGAGAAGAGCTGTTACATGAAAGACAAAACTTTGGATGACCATAACAAAATGAATTTTGTCAGCGATAGGATAGATATTAGTTATCATGAGATTCCTCCAATGCTACTAGATCACAAATCTGACCTAAAAAAGGATCAAGAACAAATTGTAATGACTGAGTCTACAGACAAAACCTGTGACAAACAAAACATCATTCATGAAACCAATATTCATTTGCATGATGATAATCTATTTACTGTTGATCATGTGCAAAGCTGTATTAAGACTTTTCATCAGGAAGATGCCTATGCTCAAGATAAAATGAATTATAAAGATGATATATCTTTCAATCAGAAAGAAGACAGCTGTTATCTCAAAGAATTAATTTTGGATGCCAATGAAAGAGTTGATATTATCAAAGAAAAGATAGATGTCAGTTTTCATGAGATTCCTTCAATTATACCAGATCACAAAAATGACCTCATAAAAGATCAAGAAAGAAATCTAGTTACTATATCTAAAGAAATTACATATGATCAGCAAGAAATCATTCCTGAACAGAAAGTTGCATTGTACAAAGACCAAACATTTTCTGTCGATCATGAACAAAGTTTCATTAACACTTCTCATCATGTAGATGCCTATTCTCAAGATAAAATGAATTACAAAGATGATATGACTTACATTCAGAAAGAGAAGAGCTGTTATATGAAAGACAAAACTTTGGATGATCATAATAAAATTACTTTTGAAAGAGATAGGATTGATATTAGTTATCATGAGATTCCTCCAATGCTACTAGATCACAAATTTGACCTAAAAAATGATCAAGAACAAATTGTAATGACTGAATCTATAGACAAATCCTGTGACCTACAAGACATCATTCATGAACCCAATATTTGTTTGCATGATGATAATCTAATTACTGTTGATCATGGACAAAGCTATATTAAGACTTTTCATCAGGAAGATGCCTATGCTCAAGATAAAATGAATTATAAAGATGATATATCTTACAATCAGAAAGAAGACAGCTGTTATTTCAAAGAATTAATTTTGGATGCCAATGAAAGAGTTGATATTATCAAAGAAAAGATAGATGTCAGTTTTCATGAGATTCCTTCAGTTATACCAGATCACAAAAATGACCTCATAAAAGATCAAGAAAGAAATCTAGTTACTATATCTAAAGAAATTACATATGATCAGCAAGAAATCATTCCTGAACAGAAAGTTACATTGGACAAAAATCAGACATTTTCTGTCGATCTTGAACAAAGTTTCATTAATACTTCTCATCATGAAGATGCCCATTCTCAAGATAAAATGAATTACAAAGATGATATGACTTACATTCAGAAAGAGAAGAGCTGTTACATGAAAGACAAAACTTTGGATGACCATAAAAAAATTACTTTTGTCAGTGATAGGATTGATATTAATTATCATGAGATTCCTCCAATGCTATTAGATCACAAATTTGACCTAAAAAAGGATCAAGAACAAATTGTAATTACTGAATCTATAGACAAAGCCTGTGACCTACAAGACATCATTCATGAACCCAATATTTGTTTGCATGATGATAATCTAATTACTGTTGATCATGGGCAAAGCTATATTAAGACTTTTCATCAGGAAGATGCCTATGCTCAAGATAAAATGAATTATAAAGATGATATATCTTACAATCAGAAAGAAGACAGCTGTTATCTCAAAGAATTAATTTTGGATGCCAATGAAAGAGTTGATATTATCAAAGAAAAGATAGATGTCAGTTTTCATGAGATTCCTTCAGTTATACCAGATCACAAAAATGACCTCATAAAAGATCAAGAAAGAAATCTAGTTACTATATCTAAAGAAATTACATATGATCAGCAAGAAATCATTCCTGAACAGAAAGTTGCATTGGACAAAGACCAAACATTTTCTGTCGATCATGAACAAAGTTTCATTAACACTTCTCATCATGAAGATGACTATTCTCAAGATAAAATGAATTACAAAGATGATATGACTTACATTCAGAAAGAGAAGAGCTGTTACATGAAAGACAAAACTTTGGATGATCATAAAAAAATTACTTTTGAAAGTGATAGGATTGATATTAGTTATCATGAGATTCCTCCAATGCTGCTAGATCACAAATTTGACCTAAAAAATGATCAAGAACAAATTGTAATGACTGAATCTATAGACAAAACCTGTGACCTACAAGACATCATTCATGAACCCAATATTTGTTTGCATGATGATAATCTAATTACTGTTGATCATGGGCAAAGCTGTATTAAGACTTTTCATCAGGAAGATGCCTATGCTCAAGATAAAATGAATTATAAAGATGATATATCTTACAATCAGAAAGAAGACAGCTGTTATCTCAAAGAATTAATTTTGGATGCCAATGAAAGAGTTGATATTATCAAAGAAAAGATAGATGTCAGTTTTCATGAGATTCCTTCAGTTATACCAGATCATAAAAATGACCTCATAAAAGATCAAGAAAGAAATCTAGTTACTATATCTAAAGAAATTACATATGATCAGCAAAAAATCATTCCTGAACAGAAAGTTGCTTTGGACAAAGACCAAACATTTTCTGTCGATCATGAACAAAGTTTCATTAATACTTCTCATCATGAAGATGCTTATTCTCAAGATAAAATGAATTACAAAGATGATATGACTTACATTCAGCAAGAGAAGAGCTGTTACATGAAAGACAAAACTTTGGATGACCATAAAAAAATTACTTTTGTCAGCGATAGGATTGATATTAGTTATCATGAGATTCCTCCAATTCTACTAGATCACAAATTTGACCTAAAAAAGGATCAAGAACAAATTGTAATGACTGAATCTACAGACAAAACCTGTGACCTACAAGACATCATTCATGAACCCAATATTTGTTTGTATGATGATAATCTATTTACTATTGATCATGGGCAAAGCTGTATTAAGACTTTTCATCAGGAAGATGCCTATGCTCAAGATAAAATGAATTATAAAGATGATATATCTTTCAATCAGAAAGAAGACAGCTGTTATCTCAAAGAATTAATTTTGGATGCCAATGAAAGATTTGATATTATCAAAGAAAAGATAGATGTCAGTTTTCATGAGATTCCTTCAATTATACCAGATCACAAAAATAACCTCATAAAAGATCAAGAAAGAAATCTAGTTACTATATCTAAAGAAATTACATATGATCAGCAAGAAATCATACCTGAACAGAAAGTTGCATTGGACAAAGATCAAACATTTTCTGTCGATCATGAACAAAGTTTCATTAATACTTCTCATCATGAAGATGCCTATTCTCAAGATAAAATGAATTACAAAGATGATATGACTTACATTCAGAAAGAGAAGAGCTGTTACATGAAAGACAAAACTTTGGATGACCATAAAAAAATTACTTTTGTCAGCGATAGGATTGATATTAGTTATCATGAGATTCCTCCAATTCTACTAGATCACAAATTTGACCTAAAAAAGGATCAAGAACAAATTGTAATGACTGAATCTACAGACAAAACCTGTGACCTACAAGACATCATTCATGAACCCAATATTTGTTTGTATGATGATAATCTATTTACTGTTGATCATGGGCAAAGCTGTATTAAGACTTTTCATCAGGAAGATGCCTATGCTCAAGATAAAATGAATTATAAAGATGATATATCTTTCAATCAGAAAGAAGACAGCTGTTATCTCAAAGAATTAATTTTGGATGCCAATGAAAGATTTGATATTATCAAAGAAAAGATAGATGTCAGTTTTCATGAGATTCCTTCAATTATACCAGATCACAAAAATAACCTCATAAAAGATCAAGAAAGAAATCTAGTTACTATATCTAAAGAAATTACATATGATCAGCAAGAAATCATACCTGAACAGAAAGTTGCATTGGACAAAGATCAAACATTTTCTGTCGATCATGAACAAAGTTTCATTAATACTTCTCATCATGAAGATGCCTATTCTCAAGATAAAATGAATTACAAAGATGATATGACTTACATTCAGAAAGAGAAGAGCTGTTACATGAAAGACAAAACTTTGGATGACCATAAAAAAATTACTTTTGTCAGCGATAGGATTGATATTAGTTATCATGAGATTCCTCCAATTCTACTAGATCACAAATTTGACCTAAAAAAGGATCAAGAACAAATTGTAATGACTGAATCTACAGACAAAACCTGTGACCTACAAGACATCATTCATGAACCCAATATTTGTTTGTATGATGATAATCTATTTACTGTTGATCATGGGCAAAGCTGTATTAAGACTTTTCATCAGGAAGATGCCTATGCTCAAGATAAAATGAATTATAAAGATGATATATCTTTCAATCAGAAAGAAGACAGCTGTTATCTCAAAGAATTAATTTTGGATGCCAATGAAAGAGTTGATATTATCAAAGAAAAGATAGATGTCAGTTTTCATGAGATTCCTTCAATTATACCAGATCACAAAAATAACCTCATAAAAGATCAAGAAAGAAATCTAGTTACTATATCTAAAGAAATTACATATGATCAGCAAGAAATCATTCCTGAACAGAAAGTTGCATTGGACAAAGATCAAACATTTTCTGTCGATCATGAACAAAGTTTCATTAATACTTCTCATCATGAAGATGCCTATTCTCAAGATAAAATGAATTACAAAGATGATATGACTTACATTCAGAAAGAGAAGAGCTGTTACATGAAAGACAAAACTTTGGATGACCATAAAAAAATTGCTTTTGTCAGTGATAGGATTGATATTAGTTATTATGAGATTCCTCCAATGCTACTAGATCATAAATTTGACCTAAAAAAGGATCAAGAACAAATTGTAATGACTGAATCTACAGACAAAACCTGTGACCTACAAGACAGCATTCATGAACCCAATATTTGTTTGCATGATGATAATCTATTTACTGTTGATCATGGGCAAAGCTGTATTAAGACTTTTCATCAGGAAGATGCCTATGCTCAAGATAAAATGAATTATAAAGATGATATATCTTACAATCAGAAAGAAGACAGCTGTTATCTCAAAGAATTAATTTTGGATGCCAATGAAAGAGTTGATATTATCAAAGAAAAGATAGATGTCAGTTTTCATGAGTTTCCTTCAGTTATACCAGATCACAAAAATGACCTCATAAAAGATCAAGAAAGAAATCTAGTTACTATATCTAAAGAAATTACATATGATCAGCAAAAAATCATTCCTGAACAGAAAGTTGCTTTGGACAAAGACCAAACATTTTCTGTCGATCATGAACAAAGTTTCATTAATACTTCTCATCATGAAGATGCCTATTCTCAAGATAAAATAAATTACAAAGATGATATGACTTACATTCAGAAAGAAAAGAGCTGTTACATGAAAGACAAAACTTTGGATGACCATAAAAAAATGACTTTTGTCAGTGATAGGACTGATATTAGTTATCATGACATTCCTCCAATGCTACTAGATCACAAATCTGACCTAAAAAAGGATCAAGAACAAATTGTAATGTCTGCATCTACAGACAAAACCTGTAACCTACAAGACATCATTCATGAACCCAATATTCGTTTGCATGATGGAAATCTATTTAATATTGATCATGGGCAAAGGTTTATTAAGACTTTTCATCAGGAGGATGCCTATGCTCAAGATAAATTGAATTATAAAGATGATATATCTTACAATCAGAAAGAAGACAGCTGTTATCTCAAAGAATTAATTTTGGATGCCAATGAAAGAGTTGATATTATCAAAGAAAAGATAGATGTCAGTTTTCATGAGATTCCTTCAGTTATACCAGATCACAAAAATGACCTCATAAAAGATCAAGAAAGAAATCTAGTTACTATATCTAAAGAAATTACATATGATCAGCAAGAAATCATTCCTGAACAGAAAGTTGCATTGGACAAAGATCAAACATTTTCTGTCGATCATGAACAAAGTTTCATTAATACTTCTCATCATGAAGATGCCTATTCTCAAGATAAAATGAATTACAAAGATGATATGACTTACATTCAGAAAGAGAAGAGCTGTTACATGAAAGACAAAACTTTGGATGACCATAAAAAAATTACTTTTGTCAGTGATAGGATTGATATTAGTTATCATGAGATTCCTCCAATGCTACTAGATCATAAATTTGATCTAAAAAAGGATCAAGAACAAATTGTAATGACTGAATCTACAGACAAAACCTGTGACCTACAAGACAGCATTCATGAACCCAATATTTGTTTGCATGATGATAATCTATTTACTGTTGATCATGGGCAAAGCTGTATTAAGACTTTTCATCAGGAAGATGCCTATGCTCAAGATAAAATGAATTATAAAGATGATATATCTTACAATCAGAAAGAAGACAGCTGTTATCTCAAAGAATTAATTTTGGATGCCAATGAAAGAGTTGATATTATCAAAGAAAAGATAGATGTCAGTTTTCATGCGATTCCTTCAATTATACCAGATCACAAAAATGATCTCATAAAAGATCAAGAAAGAAATCTAGTTACTATATTTAACGAAATTACATATGATCAGCAAAAAATCATTCCTGAACAGAAAGTTGCTTTGGACAAAGACCAAACATTTTCTGTCGATCATGAACAAAGTTTCATTAATACTTCTCATCATGAAGATGCTTATTCTCAAGATAAAATGAATTACAAAGATGATATGACTTACATTCAGCAAGAGAAGAGCTGTTACATGAAAGACAAAACTTTGGATGACCATAAAAAAATGACTTTTGTCAGTGATTGGATTGATATTAGTTATCATGAGATTCCTCCAATGCTACTAGATCATAAATTTGACATAAAAAAGGATCAAGAACAAATTGTAATGACTGAATCTACAGACAAAACCTGTGACCTACAAGACAGCATTCATGAACCCAATATTTGTTTGCATGATGATAATCTATTTACTGTTGATCATGGGCAAAGCTGTATTAAGACTTTTCATCAGGAAGATGTCTATGCTCAAGATAAAATGAATTATAAAGATGATATATCTTTCAATCAGAAAGAAGACAGCTGTTATCTCAAAGAATTAATTTTGGATGCCAATGAAAGAGTTGATATTATCAAAGAAAAGATAGATGTCAGTTTTCATGAGATTCCTTCAGTTATACCAGATCACAAAAATAACCTCATAAAAGATCAAGAAAGAAATCTAGTTACTATATCTAAAGAAATTACATATGATCAGCAAGAAATCATTCTTGAACAGAAAGTTGCATTGGACAAAGATCATACATTTTCTGTCGATCATGAACAAAGTTTCATTAAGACTTCTCATCATGAAGATGCCTATTCTCAAGATAAAATGAATTACAAAGATGATATGACTTACATTCAGAAAGAGAAGAGCTGTTACATGAAAGACAAAACTTTGGATGACCATAAAAAAATGACTTTTGTCAGTGATAGGATTGATATTAGTTATCATGAGATTCCTCCAATGCTACTAGATCATAAATTTGACCTAAAAAAGGATCAAGAACAAATTGTAATGACTGAATCTACAGACAAAACCTGTGACCTACAAGACAGCATTCATGAACCCAATATTTGTTTGCATGATGATAATCTATTTACTGTTGATCATGGGCAAAGCTGTATTAAGACTTTTCATCAGGAAGATGCCTATGCTCAAGATAAAATGAATTATAAAGATGATATATCTTACAATCAGAAAGAAGACAGCTGTTATCTCAAAGAATTAATTTTGGATGCCAATGAAAGAGTTGATATTATCAAAGAAAAGATAGATGTCAGTTTTCATGCGATTCCTTCAATTATACCAGATCACAAAAATGATCTCATAAAAGATCAAGAAAGAAATCTAGTTACTATATTTAACGAAATTACATATGATCAGCAAAAAATCATTCCTGAACAGAAAGTTGCTTTGGACAAAGACCAAACATTTTCTGTCGATCATGAACAAAGTTTCATTAATACTTCTCATCATGAAGATGCTTATTCTCAAGATAAAATGAATTACAAAGATGATATGACTTACATTCAGCAAGAGAAGAGCTGTTACATGAAAGACAAAACTTTGGATGACCATAAAAAAATGACTTTTGTCAGTGATTGGATTGATATTAGTTATCATGAGATTCCTCCAATGCTACTAGATCATAAATTTGACATAAAAAAGGATCAAGAACAAATTGTAATGACTGAATCTACAGACAAAACCTGTGACCTACAAGACAGCATTCATGAACCCAATATTTGTTTGCATGATGATAATCTATTTACTGTTGATCATGGGCAAAGCTGTATTAAGACTTTTCATCAGGAAGATGCCTATGCTCAAGATAAAATGAATTATAAAGATGATATATCTTTCAATCAGAAAGAAGACAGCTGTTATCTCAAAGAATTAATTTTGGATGCCAATGAAAGAGTTGATATTATCAAAGAAAAGATAGATGTCAGTTTTCATGAGATTCCTTCAGTTATACCAGATCACAAAAATAACCTCATAAAAGATCAAGAAAGAAATCTAGTTACTATATCTAAAGAAATTACATATGATCAGCAAGAAATCATTCTTGAACAGAAAGTTGCATTGGACAAAGATCATACATTTTCTGTCGATCATGAACAAAGTTTCATTAATACTTCTCATCATGAAGATGCCTATTCTCAAGATAAAATGAATTACAAAGATGATATGACTTACATTCAGAAAGAAAAGAGCTGTTACATGAAAGACAAAACTTTGGATGACCATAAAAAAATTACTTTTGTCAGCGATAGGATTGATATTAGTTATCATGAGATTCCTCCAATGCTACTAGATCATAAATTTGACCTAAAAAAGGATCAAGAACAAATTGTAATGACTGAATCTACAGACAAAACCTGTGACCTACAAGACAGCATTCATGAACCCAATATTTGTTTGCATGATGATAATCTATTTACTGTTGATCATGGGCAATGCTGTATTAAGACTTTTCATCAGGAAGATGCCTATGCTCAAGATAAAATGAATTATAAAGATGATATATCTTTCAATCAGAAAGAAGACAGCTGTTATCTCAAAGAATTAATTATGGATGCCAATGAAAGAGTTGATATTATCAAAGAAAAGATAGATGTCAGTTTTCATGCGATTCCTTCAATTATACCAGATCACAAAAATGATCTCATAAAAGATCAAGAAAGAAATCTAGTTACTATATCTAAAGAAATTACATATGATCAGCAAGAAATCATTCTTGAACAGAAAGTTGCATTGGACAAAGATCAAACATTTTCTGTCGATCATGAACAAAATTTCATTAATACTTCTCATCATGAAGATGCCTATTCTCTAGATAAAATGAATTACAAAGATGATATGACTTACATTCAGAAAGAGAAGAGCTGTTACATGAAAGACAAAACTTTGGATGACAATAAAAAAATGACTTTTGTCAGTGATAGGACTGATATTAGTTATCATGACATTCCTCCAATGCTACTAGATCACAAATCTTACCTAAAAAAGGATCAAGAACAAATTGTAATGTCTGCATCTACAGACAAAACCTGTGACCTACAAGACAGCATTCATGAACCCAATATTTGTTTGCATGATGATAATCTATTTAATGTTGATCATGGGCAAAGGTTTATTAAGACTTTTCATCAGGAGGATGCCTATGCTCAAGATAAAATGAATTATAAAGATGATATATCTTACAATCAGAAAGAAGACAGCTGTTATCTCAAAGAATTAATTTTGGATGCCAATGAAAGAGTTGATATTATCAAAGAAAAGATAGATGTCAGTTTTCATGCGATTCCTTCAATTATACCAGATCACAAAAATGATCTCATAAAAGATCAAGAAAGAAATCTAGTTACTATATCGAAAGAAATTACATATGATCAGCAAGAAATCATTCTTGAACAGAAAGTTGCATTGGACAAAGATCAAACATTTTCTGTCGATCATGAACAAAGTTTCATTAATACTTCTCATCATGAAGATGCCTATTCTCAAGATAAAATGAATTACAAAGATGATATGACTTACATTCAGAAAGAAAAGAGCTGTTACATGAAAGACAAAACTTTGGATGACCATAAAAAAATTACTTTTGTCAGCGATAGGATTGATATTAGTTATCATGAGATTCCTCCAATGCTACTAGATCATAAATTTGACCTAAAAAAGGATCAAGAACAAATTGTAATGACTGAATCTACAGACAAAACCTGTGACCTACAAGACAGCATTCATGAACCCAATATTTGTTTGCATGATGATAATCTATTTACTGTTGATCATGGGCAAAGCTGTATTAAGACTTTTCATCAGGAAGATGCCTATGCTCAAGATAAAATGAATTATAAAGATGATATATCTTTCAATCAGAAAGAAGACAGCTGTTTTCTTAAGGAATTCATTTTGTGTGCCAATGAAAGAGTTAATATCACAGAAAAGATAGATGTCAGTTTTTATGAGATTCCTTCAATTATATCAGATCACAAAAATGATCTCAAAAAAGATCAAGAAAGAAATCTGATTACTGTATCTAAAGAAATTATTTATGATGAACAAGACATCATTCCTGATCATAATATTCTTTTTGATGATGATCAAATATTTACTGTCGGCCATGAGCAAAGGTTTATTAATGCTTCTCATCAGGAAGATTCCTATCCTCAAAATAAAATGAACTACAAAGATGATATATCTTACATTGAGAAAGAAGACAGCTGTTATTGCAAAAAATTCATTTTGGATGCCAATGAAATAGTTGATATTATCACAGAAAAAATAGATGTCAGTTTTCATATGATTCCTTCAATTATACCAGATCACAAAAATGATCTAAACAAAGATAGAGAAAGAAATCTAGTTACTGCATATAAAGAAATTTCATATGATCAGCAGGAAATCATTCCTGAACAGAAAGTTACATTAGAGAAAGTCCAACCATTTTCTGTTTGTCATGAACAAAGTTTCATTAATACTTCTCATCAGAATGATGCCTATTCTCAAGATAAAATAAACTACAAAGATGATATGACTTACATTCAGAAAGAGAAGAGCTGTTACGTGAAAGAGGGAACTTTGCAGGAACATAAACAAATGGCTTTTATCACAGATAGGAGAGATGTTAGTTATGATATTCCTCCAATGCTACTAGATCACAAAAATGAAATGGAAAAAGATGAAGAACAAATTCTAGTTACTGAATCTAAAGAAATAATCTATAAGCTTAAAGAAATCATTCCTGAACAAAGAGTTATTTTAGATGATGATAAAATATCCGCTATTAGTGAAGAACATAGATTTAGAATGATGTTTTATAATGGAGATACCTATGTCGAAGAGAAATGTCACTACAAAGATGATATGACTTACATTCAAAAGGACAACTATTACCTGAAAGAAGAAACTTTGGATGACCATAAAAAAATGTCTTTTATCAGAGATTGGACAGATATTAGTTATCTTGAGATTCCTCCTATGCTACTAGATCACAAAACTGATCTAAAAAAGGATCAAGAACAAATTCTAATGACTGAATCTACAGACAAAACCTGTGACATGCAAGACATCATTCCTAAACACAATATTCTTTTGGACGATGATCATATATTTACTGTCGGTCATGAGCAAAGGTTTATTAAGACATATCATCAGGAGGATGCCTATGCTCAAGATAAAATAAACTACAAAGATGATATATCTTACATTCAGAAAGATGACAGCTGTTATCTAAAAAAATTCATTTTGGACGCCAAAGAAAGAGTTGATATTATCATAGAAAAGATAGATGTCAGTTTTGATGAGATTCCTTCAATTATACCAGATCACAAAAATAACTTCAAAAAAGATCAAGAAAGAAATATTGTTACTGTGTCTCAAGAAATTACATATGATCTACAAGAAAGCATTCCTGAAGAGAAAGTTAGATTAGACAAAGACCAAACATTTTCTGTTAGTCATGAGCAAAGTTTCATTAATACTTCTCATCAGAACAATGCCTATTCTCAAGATAAAATAAACTATAAAGATGAGATGACTTATATTCAGAAAGAGAAGAGCTGCTACCTAAAAAAGGGAACTTTGAAGGACCCTAAAAAAATGACTTTTGTCAGCAATAGGAGAGATATTAGTTATCATGAGATTCCTCCAATGCTACTAGATCACAAAAATGAAATGGAAATAGATGAAGAACAAATTCTAGTAACTGAATCTAAAGACATAACCTATAAGCTCCAAAAAATCATTCCTGAACATAGAGTTATTTTAAATGATGATAAAATATCTACTATTAGTGAAGAACATACATTTAGAATGACGTCTTATAATGGAGATACCTATGCCAAAGAGAAATGTCACTACAAAGATGATATGAGTTACATTCAGAAAGAGGAGAGCTCTTATGTCAATGAAGTAATTTTTGATCCCTATGAAAGAGTTGATATTATCATAGAAAAGATAGATGTCAATTATGATATTCCTTCAATTATTCCACATCTCAAAATTGACCTGAAAAGAGATCAAGATCAAATTCTAGTTACTGAATCTAAAGAAATATTCTATGAGCTACAAGAAATCATTCCAGAACAGATGCTTACTCTGCATGATGATCAAATATTTTCTATTGGTCAAGAACATAAGTGTGGGATGACTTCTCACAAGGGAGATGGCTATACTCAAAAGATATGGAAGTACAAAGATAATTTGACTTACATTCAGAAAGAGAAGAGCTGTTACTTGGAAGAAGACACTTTGGATGACCATAAAAGAGTTGATATTATCTCAGAAAAGATAGATGTCAGTTTTCATGAATTTCCTTCAGTTATGCCAGATCACAAAAATGACCTAAGAAAAGATCAAGAACAAATTCTAGTTACTGCATCTAAAGAAATAACCTATGATCAACAAGAAATCATTTCTGAACTGAAAATTACTTTAGACAATGATCAAATAGATGTCAATTATATGATTCCTTCAATTATAGTACGCCACAAAAGTGACATTCAGACAGAACAAGAAAAAATTCTGATTACTGAACCTAAAGGAATAACCTATAAACTGCAAGAAATCATTCCTGAACCGAATATAATTTTGGATAATGACAAAATTATTATTGGTCATGAACAAGGGTTTATTATGACTTCTAATCAAGAAAATGGCAAGATGAGATATGCCAAGAATGGTGACCTAAAAAATATTGTCAATTTTAGGCAGAAAGCTGATCTGGATATACCTCAACTTGAATCCTGTAAAGATGCTGCTAAAGAGTCAGCAGAAAAAGATCTTTGTCATAGTAATATAGAACAGACCTCTTTCTTCCAGAAAACTGATATAGTTTACAAGCAAGACGACTTAAGTTTAGAAGAAAAAGATATAAGCTATTGTCCAATGGAGATTTTAAATAATGACCTAAATGATGTATTGAGGTACAGTCAGGTCAATGTGAACGCTAATCAAAAAAATATCAGGAGTAATAGCCACCATGATGATGATGTTCTAGTTTTCCAGAATGAAGAAAAACAACAAAATTTAAAAAATATTGAGATTGATAGAGAAAGGAAATTTTCTCAGATAAACCTAAACCTTAAGCAGCTGGAAAATACAAAACTGTCTTATATCAGTTCAATTATAATTTATCAACCAGAAGATGTACAAATGGAGCTTCCATGGAAGAAAATAACTTTGGATAGCCATGAAAAAGCTGATGTTATCACAGAAAAAAGATATCTTCACTGTCAAGACTCTCTTACAATTACACCAGGTCAAAAAGATGACTGGAAGGAAATTCTAATTACTGAACCTAAAGAAATTATCAGTGACCTGCAGAAAATAATTACTGAACAGAGAAATACTGTGGAGGTTGACCAAATGTTTATCATTGGTAAAGAGTGTGGGGTTTTTATAAACTATGACCAGGAAGATGCCAGTGTTCCTCAGAAATGTAAGCACATTTTAGATAGGATATACCTTCCGCAAAAGGTGAGATGTGATCTGAAAGCAAGTTCTGAAACAAGTTATATCATGAATGATGATCTAAAAAATATTGTTAGTGATATTCAGAAAAATGACATGCATATTCTTCAACAAGAATCTGGTTCAGAAGCTCTTGAGGACTCAGTAGAAGAAGATCTATATGCTAGTAATTTAACATTCAACACTTATGTCAGTTTCCAAAGGACTGAAAGTGGCAATAATTCTCAAAGCTGTTCTTACATCCACAAAAAGGCTGAAGGCAGCAAGCATAAACTCTCAGAAGAAGATATCAGCTATCTCAAGGAACATGAACATTCCATCAGGAAAAATACTAAATGCCATAAACATAAAATGATCCTGAAGATTTCCCCACATTTTATAAAGATACCTGGCAAAAAACTGCATCCATCCAAATCTGCAGAGAATGTTCTTATGAGATCTACAGACTCTGCTTCCAACATTCCAAAGTCTGAGAGTTCAGTAGTGGCCAGTGGCTCTCTGTCCAGTATTTCACATATCTGGATCCCAGAGTTTTCACTGAGCTTTGCACATCGAAAAATTTTAATGAGCAATGATTGGCTGGATGATACAATAATAGATGCTGCTCAGTCTTTATTGAGAAGACAGTATAACGTAGATGGACTCAAGTCTATAGTGCTATCTGTATTAGACAAAACACCCATCTCAGGTGCAGGGGTCCAGATCCATTACGATGGTGATATGCAACACTGGTTCACATCCTCCACTATGAACTCTAGAGTGGAGGTAGCTGATAGCCTGCTTCCCAGCAAACTTTCTACATCAGTGCAAAATCAGCTACTCGAAAGGTACGGGAACAGAAGGATAAATGGAAGACTGGAAGTTTACCTTTTGCCAGTTGACCATCAGCCCAATGTTTGTGACTGTGGCCTGTACGCAATTGCAAATGCGATTGAATTTTTGGAAGAGAATGGAAATCCCCTTGCTAAGTACGACAACAGACTCATGCGTCATCATCTTTTGCAATGTCTAGAGAATCGGGTGCTAGTTTCATTCCCGAAGAGCTCCAAAAAAAGACGCCTCAGTAGGATAACAGGAAGAAAAATAGTAATTTAGAAAATGTTAATAAAGGTTCATATTATCTATAGTGCAAACAAATAGAAGACGTCTTTTTATTTCCTGGGCTCAGAACAAAACCAGTGTATATCCTTTTAAAATGTCTTCATTGCCTAAATTTTCTGCAGTATATCAAAATAAGAATCAGTTTAAAATATTCACTAATTGACATATATTTAGAAATATCAGAAGCTAAAGGTCTTAATGAAACTATTATCTTTGCTGACTTGTGTCTATGATTATCATTTAGGAACAAAGGCCCGATGTTCGGTCGGTGGCAATCGATGTAACAGGTTCGAGAGTTTTCAATTGAAAAATCCAGCGCTGTTTACACTGCAAAATTTTTTATATCGATGTTACCTCCGGTAATACCCGATCAATAACAAAACAAGTGAAATGATCAAAATCATGTTGTGTACCACTAGACAAAGTGCCACAAGTGGAGCCCCGTCTTTTCTCGTAGTTACACTGGAGGTCTGGTGGTTTTACCCATATAAAGCTTGTTAGTTACATCTTAAAACATAAATGACATAATCTGATTTACAGTTAGTAGAGTATTTCAAACTACTGTATACTTCTTACCATCTATCAGATTGATAAAACTGCTTAATTCCTCTGTCCTTTCACAAGTTTTATACCAACTAGAGAATGACATGGTGACAAAATTAATCACCGTTCCCATCCCCGCGGATAACCGTTGGAAACCATCTTCATGTCATTCTTTAAGGAGAGAGGGAAGAATCAGAGTATAATTGAGCACAACCACTGACCCGCAAGCTTTGCTTTGAAGAATGCTGGTATAGAAGGACTGAGGTTGAAATAGACACTAGAAAATGACATGGGAATATTTCCCGCGGTTATCCGCGGGGACAAGAACGGTGATGAATTTTGTCACCGTGTCATTCTCTACCAACCACATTTTTTGATGCCCAGTGTGGACTGAGCTTGACCAGATAGTAACATTGGTGGACTTAATACATAGTTATTTTAATATTTTTAATAGTTTAAAAAATTAATACCTGCCTTCAATAATATGGGGTTCATAATCAAAAAAAAACCCCAAATGTCTAAAAAGTGTCCTAAATGGCTACTTGGATGATCAAAAAGCCTGATCGTCCAAGTACCCATAACCAAAGCTGGTTTTTAGACGTATCTAAAACCAGCTTAGGCCTTTCCCCTGCCTCTAAATGCACAGAGAGAAAAGAGGCATATTTAGAGGAGGGGAAAGGGCGGGCGGTGGGCAGCAGGTATAACCAAAACTGTAGGCAGGTTGCCTAGTCGGCACTTATACCTTTTTGACTTAGACAAAGTCAAACCAGGTCTAAGTGCTGAAAAAGGGGCCGCTGAGCTGATGGCCGCTTGCGCGATCAGTTCAGCAGCCCGGCAACCTACCCACCCACCCACCGCAACCATCGCGGCAGGAGAGATGCCTCATCTCCCCTACCGCGATGCCATCACTCCTCTACCCGAACTGCCACGACCCGCGGCAGTAGAGATGCCCTATCTCTCCTGCCGCGGGTCGCGGCAGTTCTGGTAGAGGAGTGATGGCATCACGGTAGGGGAGATGAGGCATCTCTCCTGCCGTGATATATCACCCCCCCCAACACACAACATCGGGGCAAGAGGGAGCCCAAGCCCTCTTGCCACGCGGCAGCCGCGGCACCCCCAACGATATCGGGGCAAGAGGGAGCCCAAGCCCTCTTGCCCCGGCGATCGTGCCCCCCCCCCCCCGCTGAGTACGATCGGGCCAGGAGGGAGCCCAAACCCTCCTGGCCCTGGTGACCCCCCGAACTGGATCAGGCCAGGAGGGAGCCCAAGCCCTTCTGGCCCCGGTGACCCCCACCGACTGGATCTGGCCAGGAGGGATCCCAAGCCCTCCTGGCCCCGGCGACCCCCCCAAACTGGATCTGGCCAGGAGGTAGCCCAAGCCCTCCTGGCCCCGGTAACCCGCTCCCCCCAAACTGGATCTGGCCAGGAGGGATCCCAAGCCCTCCTGTCCCTGGCGACCCCCCTACCCCCCACCCCCCACTACAATACGGGCAGGAGGGATCCCAAGCCCTCCTGCCCTTGACACAACCCCCCTCACCCCAATGACCGCCCCCTGAACCCCCAATCACCCCCCCCACTGACCCCCAACCCCCCGCCCGACCCCCCACCCTTCCCCGTACCTTTCAAAGTTGGTGCCAAGCCCGCTGGCTCCGGATTGGCCCAGGTGGATGAAACCCCGCCCACAGGTGGGGCCTGAGGTGCCTGGCCAATCAGAATAGGTCTGGGAGCCTTAGGCTCCTTCTGTGGGCGGGGCCTTAAGCACATGGGCTTGGCACCCATCCGTCTGGCCAACGTCGAAAGGTACGGGGAAGGGGGGCGGGGTGGGTGGTCAGCCGGGGTGTCGCGGGTCGACGGGGGGCAATCGGGGGTTCAGTTGTTGGGGGGAGGGGGGTTGTGTCAAGGGCAGGAGGGCCTGGGATTCCTTCTGCCTGTATTGTAGTGGGGGGTGGGGTAGGGGGTCACCGGGGCCAGGAGGGCTTGGGCTCCCTCCTGGCCAGATTCAGTCAGGGGGGGTCACCGGGGCCAGGAGGGCTTGTGCTCTCTCCTGGCCAGATCCAGTCGGGGGGGGGGGTCACTGGGGCCAGGAGGGTTTGGGCTCTCTCCTGGCCCGATCGTACTCAGGGGGGTCACTGGGGCCAGGAGGGTTTGGGCTCCCTCCTGGCCCGATCGTACTCGGCGGGGGGGGGGCACGTTCGCCGGGGCAAGAGGGCTTGGGCTCCCTCTTCCCCAATATCATCGGGGGTGCCGCGGGTGCCCGGGGCAGGGGGGCTTGGGTTCTCTCCTGCCCCGATGTGTGTGTGTGGGGGGAGGGTTTGGGGGGATCCTGTAACTGGTGTTTTTGACAGACACCGGTTACAGAATCCAGCTTTTAGGCGAAGGACTGGCTCCTCCTTCGCCTAAAAGCCCTTGTGTTGGACATTTTGGGCTTATGCGTTTTTTTGGTTCATTATGGGGTATAAGTGTAGACGTCGTGGGGGTGTACTTGTAGATGTAGTGGTTGGCTGGGCGTTTAAACAGCTGAAGGTAGAGGCAGACCATTATCAAAACAAGGACGTTTGTTTTAGTTATGGACACTTTCCCTGCTTCTGCTTTCAACGTTTAAGGCCTTAGGCCAAAAAGGGACTTAGACAGTTTTTTTGATTATGCCCCTCCACATCAATAACACATATAAAGCTATAATCCATCTCAATTACAACTTAAACATATATTCAAGCAAGGATTAAAATAAATTAAAATATAGTTTGCAAAGAAGGTTTATGTTTATGTTTTATTAATATTTGCTATACCGCTTAAACATATTACAGATCTAAGTGGTTTACCCTCTGTGGCCTTTTCAAATAGATATGTCTTTAATTGTAACTTAAACATAAGAACATAAGAAATGCCACTTCTGGGTCAGACCAGTGGTCCATCCTGCCCAGCAGTCCGCTCACACGGCGGCCCTCAGGTCAAAGATCAGTGCTCTAAATGAGTCCAGCCTCACCTGCGTACGTTCCAGTTTAGCAGGAACTTGTCCAACTTTGTCTTGAAACCCTGGAGGGTGTTTTCTCCTATAACAGACTCCGTAAGAACATTCCAGCTTTCCACCACTCTCTGGGTGAAGAAGAATTTCCTTACGTTTGTACGGAATCTATCCCCTTTCAACTTTTGAAAGTGCCCTCTCGTTCTTCCTACCTTGGAGAGGGTGAACAGTCTGTCTTTCTCTACTAAGTCTATTCCCTTCAGTATTTTGAATGTTTCGATCAAGTCCCCTCTCAGTCTCCTCTATTCAAGGGAGAAGAGGTCCAGTTTCTCCAATCTCTCACTGTATGGGAACTCCTCCAGCCCCTTAACCATTTAAGTTGCTCTTCTCTGTACCCTTTAGAGTAGTACCATGTCCTTCTTCATGTTCAGCGACCAGTGCTGGACACAGTATTCCAGGTGAGGGCGTACCATGGCCCGGTACAGCGGCATGATAACCCTCTCCAATCTGTTTGTGATCCCCTTCTTAATCATTCCTAGCATTCTGTTCACCCTTTTTGCCACCGCCACGCATTGTGCAGATGGCTTCATCGACTTGTCGATCAGAACTCCCAAGTCTCTTTCCTGGGAGGTCTCTCCAAGTACCGCCCCGGACATCCTGTATTTGTGCATGAGATTTTTGTTCCCGACATGCATGAGATTTTTGTTCCCGACATGTTAGGGAATGTTCCTCCTGCAAACATGCAGGAAGCCCATTCCAAATCTCTGGGGCCTTGCCCCCAAAAAGTGCATTCTCTCATAGCCACTAGATGAGCATCCGGTGTTGAGGGCAAAACTAACAGTTGTAAATCTGTAGTCTGGCTTCCTGCTTTTGCTTCCTCTGGATCAAGGGAGCAGGACCGTGTGTTATGGTCTTTGAACGTGCGCAGAATTTTATTGCGGTATCTGGAGGTCACCAAAGAGTTTTGCCTCTATGACCACCTGTTTGTTCTGGCAGGTCCTGCCCACAAAGATAGGCCGGCCTCTAAGGCTACCATTTCCAGGTGGATTCGCATGGCTATTTTTGTTGTTTATGTGGCAGCTGGAAAGAATCCCCCTCTTGCGGTGCAGGCTCATTCAACTAGAGATGTTTCATTGGCTGTTTCTTTGGACAAGATTTGCAAGGCCACTACCTTGTTCTCCTTCCATACATTCACCAAGTTCTACAGGATCGATGTGGCAGCCAAGCAGGATGCTGCTTTTGGTGCCTCTGTTCTGGCAGCGGGCTCATCAGGACTGCTCTGTTATGTCCCACTGGTCCTGGAATAAAGTGGGGATTGTACAAGAACGAAAGATTATGTTCTTATCTAATCTTCTTTCTTGTAAATCTACACTTTATTCCGGGAACCCACCCTATTCTTTGCTGATTTGCCAATTGTCTGCCTTTACAAGTATGGTAAGCTGGATTTCTGTTTTCTGACCAGCCTTTATCAGAGTGCCATTAGAATGGGTTTAGCATTTAGTTTGGGAGGGTCCCTGTTTCAGGCACTCCCTTCTGACAGTGCAGGTTGTATCTCCCTATAGCACTGTTTTATTATCGTTCAGATTTATGTTTCCTAAGCTTTTCTCTCATTTTTCATTGTTGCTGTTTTTGCATTTGTTGATATGAGCAGAATTGATTTACTTGGGGAATTCTCCCCATTCTCCTCTCTCTCTTGTTTTTGTCCTGTATAGATGTTCCTGGCTGCTTTTAGACTGACTGAGGAACTGAGGCACTAACACAGTGATGAGGTATGAGGGGGAAGGGTTTAAGTCTCTGAAATGTTGAGGCTTCCTACAAAAACCTGGCAGGTAGACGGAAATAACCCACTGGTCTCGGATAAAGTGTGGATTTACAAGAAAGAAGATTAGCAAAGTTTAGTACCTAATCTTTTGTTCCAGCAGATGTAGGAAAGACTTGAGCGGCAGCCATCCAGCAAGCATTAATGAAGAGATTAGATAACTTTCCAAAGCTCATCACAAAGACCATGACAAGCTGATGGATTTGGGAGACCTTCAAGAACTGGAAGCACTCATAGCTGATCTGAGCCTCCCAGGCCTGAGCTACCTAGACACATCCTGTGGCATAAAGAAATTCACATCAAAGCTGCCATACGATATCAACGAGAAATGGTCACGGGGATGGGGCGGGGATAGTGGTCGTGGGGACGGGGCAGCAACAGTGGTTGCGGGGATGGGGTGGGACCAGTGGTCGCGGGGATGGGACAGTGACAGGGAGGTGGTCAGGGGACAGGGATAAATTTTTCCCCCATGTCATTCTCGATGATATGACACAATTACAAACAAAAAACAGAATCTGCAGATGATCAGACAAATGGTTTGACAACGAATAACTTCAACTCAAAAGGCAATGCAGACGGCTTGAAAAAGAATGGAGAAAAAGTAACCAAGAACACACAAAACTGCCTGGCGAAAGCTAAACAAACAATACAAGAAAAATCTAAAAGAAAAACATACTACAGTACACCAATCAGATAGACATTAAAATCCAAGACACTAAAAAATGTGGGGGTGGGGGGGAGGAGAAGCTTTAAAACAGACACAGCTAGAGTAAACTCAAGGAATGGGGTGGGGGTGGGGGACAATCTGGGACAGCTGCTATACTCATGTTACCCCTCTCCTAAAGTCACTTCATTGGCTTCCCATCCGTTTCTAAATACAATTCAAACTCCTCTTACCTTCAAATGCACTCCCTCGGCTGCCCCTCACTATCTCTCTTTACATATCTCCCCCTATGATTCCCCCCTCCCCCGTGAGCTCTGCTCAACTGGTAAGTCCCTCCGATCTGTGCCCTTCTCTTCAACTGCCAACTCCAGATTCCACTCCTTCTGCCTTGCTGCACCGAATGCTTGGAATGAGCTACCCAAATCCCTATGCCGGGCTCCATCTCAGGCACTGTTGAAGGCCCAATTAAAAGCCCACTACTTCAACACTGCTTTCGACTCCTAACTCCTCTCACCTTAGGTTCTGCATCCCCAACCCTATATGTCATGTCTGTCTGTCCAAGTTAGATTGTAAGCTCTTTGAAGCAGGGACCATCTATAAATGTCAAAATGTACAGCGCTGCGTACACCTTTCAGTGATAAGTAGTAGTAGAATGTAAATTATACTTTTTTATTCTAAGAAACATGTAAAAATTAAATATTTGAAATAGAGAAGGAAGGGAAAATAAAAATAAAATGAAAAGAGGGAACAAGATAGACAATTAAAAGTCAGCACAAAGATACATTGAACAATTCAATTCAGTCACTTCTTTGTGGATACTGCAAGTCACTGGTTTTTTCATTCTTGGATCTATGCTTCCCTCTACTGGCTGATGGTCTCCTTTATCCAAACAACACTGGAAAAAAACTAAACCAACAATACAAACTACAACTAAAAGGAAAAAGGAAGACATACTACACAAACCAAATAGGCATAGAAGCCCAAGACTATTCCAATTACTAAAAGAACTCATAGACACCAAACCCTACCTAGCCAAAAACAACAACCCTCCCCCTTCAGCCACCCTTTTAGCTGAATACTTTAAAAACAAAATTAGCGTGCGCTAAATCAGCATTTAATTGAATACATTTATTTCATTTCATTTGTATTCTGCATGTGAAAACTATGTGGATCATAACAGCACATAATAAAATGCAAACGACACAAGCAGACCATTAAGAAAAACAAATACAAAAGCTATAACCCAAAACAACATTGAAAAAAGAAGTTTAAAGATCATGATTACACATTCTGAGTTCAAGAAAGCATGGAACATCATCCGTGCATGCTTAGAGCCCCTCCAGATGCGGCCGGGAGGCTGGGGCTTTCCAAAACCTGGACAAATTACCAGGTTTTGGAAAGTCCATCTAGGCACCCAGACAGTCCTCTATAAATATGGCAACTGTTCTCTCTCAAATTGAAGAAGGGGGGGGGGGGGGTTAAGCTCTGTGATTGCAGCCTTTTCTCTGGGAGAAGCAAAGCTTTCTGGGGATTTAAATCCACAGAGCACACCTTACTTATACATCTTAACATAAACACTTAAACTTGTGCTTATCCAAGAAAATGAACAAATGCCCACATAAAATGAGGGCAGAGCATTCACAGTGGGCGTAAATCCTTTAATCTTAGTAAATCATAGGCAGAGTCTAACTTTACAATACAGCTCTACTTATACATGAATAACAGATGAGATACATTATTATTATTGTCATAGTCTGTGTGCACACAGGGTATGGTAGAGGCAGTATCTTTGCTAGCTCATTGCATTCTTGCGTTGGGTACCTTGGGTGTGTGGCCTCAATCTCATCTCTTCTGGAAGGCAATCAGCAACTCAGTGCAGGGACCTTCTACTCAACAAACTCAAAAAAAGGAAAACCCTGACTTCCTGCCTTCTCTGTATGCGCACTAGTGCTGCCTGATTCAGGAAAAACATTTTTGATTCAATTTGGCCTACTGAATTGATTTTTCATGTGGACTTATTTAGAGTGAATTGATTTTTCGATTTAATTTGATTCACTTTTCCTGCCCAACTGGGCGGGGTTTTTTTTTGTTGTTTTTTTTTGGGGGGGGTTCAAAGAGTTCAAACATCCTGATGGGTTTATTTTGTAGCCTCTTCACCCACCTCACCCCCCTTTGCCCTCTCCAAAGCTACACCGGTGCTGTGGTGTAAATAAGACAAAAAAGACTTTTCCTCTCTGTTAGGTCCTAGCTCACGCTCAGTCTATCACCAGCTCTGGTAGGAAACACATTTCAAATTTGACATATTGTGATCACAAAATAGAAAACATTATTTTTTCTACCTTTTATTGTCTGGTCATTTTAGTATTCAAATCATGTTGGTCCCAGACTCTGGTTTTTGTTTGTATTCTGTTAATTCACTCACCAGGGTCTCCTGCCCATTTCCCATTTGACATTTTCTTCTTTCTCCATACTCACATTTATTTTCCATATCTGTACCTTCCCTTCCACTGCCATATCCAACACTTCTGTTTCTTTCCCACTGTCATGATGGGTATAGAGACATAGAAATAGACGGCAGATAAGGGCCATCGCCCATCTAGTCTGCCAACTCCAATGACCCTCCCCTACCTTTCTCTGTGAATAGATCCCACATGTCTATCCTATTTGGCCTTAAAATCAGGCACGCTGCTGGCCTCAATAACCTGAAGTGGAAGACTATTCCAGCGATCAATCACCCTTTCAGTGAAAAAGAATTTCCTGGTGTCCCCGTGCAGTTTCCCGCCCCTGATTTTCCACGGATGCCCTCTTGTTGCCGCGGGACCCTTGAAAAAGAAGATATCTTCTTCCACCTCGATGCGGCCCGTGAGATACTTGAATGTCTCGATCATGTCACCCCTCTCTCTGTGTTCCTCGAGTGAGTACAGCTTCAACTTATCCAGCCGTTCCTCGTACAGGAGATCCTTGAGTCCCGAGACCATCCGGGTGGCCATTCTCTGGACCGACTCCAGTCTCAGCACATCCTTACGGTAATGCGGCCTCCAGAATTGCACACAGTATTCCAGGTGGGGCCTCACCATGGATCTATACAATGGCATAATGACTTCAGGCTTACGGCTGACGAAAATCCTGCGTATGCAACCTATGATTTGCCTTGCCTTGGATGAAGCTTGCTCCACTTGATTGGCAGTCTTCATGTTCTCACTGACGATCACCCCTAAGTCTCGTTCTGCTTCAGTTCTTGTTAGGATCTCGCCATTAAGGGTGTAAGTTTTGCATGGATTTTGGCTGCCCAGGTTCATGACTTTGCATTTTTTGGCATTGAAGCTGAGTTGCCAGGACCTAGACCAGCACTCCAACAAAGTAAGAAATATGTCCTTGTGTGATATGGTGCCGACTGATACCCAAGCCATGAATCTACCGCTGGGAATTATAGTAGCAAGTTCATTATTGACACTACAAGAAGTATAGTCCCAGTGCGCATGATTAATATAAGTAGTAAAGATATACTTCCATCTCATATACAAGTGGCCGAATTGTATAAACTGTTTGAAGTAGTAAATCAAGTTGAGACCTTGGAAGATAACATAAGAACATAAGCAATGCCTCCGCTGGGTCAGACCTGAGGTCCATCGTGCCCAGCAGCCCGCTCACACGGCGGCCCAACGGTCCAGGACCTGTGCAGTAATCCTCTATCTATACCCTTCTATCCCCTTTTCCAGCAGGAAATTGTCCAATCCTTTCTTAAACCCCAGTACTGTACTCTGCCCTATTATGCCCTCTGGAAGCGCATTCCAGGTGTCCACCACACATTGGGTAAAGAAAAACTTCCTAGCATTTGTTTTGAATCTGTCCCCTTTCAACTTTTCCGAATGCCCTCTTGTTCTTTTATTTTTTTGAAAGTTTGAAGAATCTGTCCCTCTCCACTCTCTCTATGCCCTTCATGATCTTGTAAGTTTCTATCATATCCCCTCTAAGTCTCCTCTTCTCCAGGGAAAAGAGACCCAGTTTCTCCAATCTCTCAGCATGTGGAAGAAGAGATTCTCCCTGTGAAGGTAGGCTAAGAAACAAATTGACTACCCTGTTGAAGAAACAGAAAGGAGTTTTTTCAGTGAATGACAGCGATATTGGGTTTACAGATATTATCCAGCATAAAATAAATACTGGGACCACACCACCTTTTAATTTACCATAAAGACGGGTCTCCCCACATCTATTCAAGGAATTCAAAGAACATATTTATGAGCTTATAAATAAGGGAATTCTAAGGAAAAGTAGCAGTCCCTGGGCTTCCCCTGCAGTAGCCCTCAAGAAGAAAGATGGAAGCCTCAGATTTTGTGTGGACTATAGGAAGCTAAATTCAATTATAATCAAGTATGCCTATCCTCTACCTTGGATCGATTAGATGCACTGGGGTCGGCTCATTAGGTCACCTCTTTGGATCTGATCTCTGGCTACTTTCAACTGGGTATGGCTCCAGAGGATATAGGAAAAACTGCTGTTTCAACTCCATTCGGGCTTTTTGAATGGATGAGGATGCCTTTTGGATTGTGCAATGCACCTGCAAGCTTTCAAAGGTTAATGGAGACTGTCCTAGATAAAAATGTATATGAACTGTTGCTACTATATTTAGACAATATACTAATTTTCTCTGATACATTTGAGAAACACCTGGATAGAATGGACAAAGTCTTTACCTGCCTTAAAGAGACTGGTCTGAAATTAAAACCTAAAAAATAGAAGTGTAAAATTTATAGGATATATAATTTCTGAGCAAGAAATTTTGACCAATCCAGAGAAAACTCAAACTCTAAAAGAATGGAAAATCCCATATTCTTAAAAAACAAAACAAAACAGGAATTTTCTGGGTTTTGCCAGCTTTTATCGCTTTGTTCAGATTGCTGCCCTATTACATAAATTAATAGGCTCCCCAATATTGTACCATCTTAAGAGCCTATGGGGCTCATAATCAAAAAAAAAATTTCTAAAAAGTGGCATAAATGGGTACTTGGACGATCAAAAAGCCTGATCATCCAAGTACCCATAATCAAAGCTGGATTTAGACGTATCTAAAACCAGCTTAGGCCTTTCCCCTGCCTCTAAATGCACAGAGAGAAAAGAGGCGTTTTTAGAGGAGGGGAAAGGGCAGGCGGTGGGCGGGAGGTGGGCCGACCTAGACCTAGGCGTGCAGCAGGTATAACCAAAACTTTAGGCAGGTTGCCTAGTTGGCACTTATACGTTTTGACTTAGACCAAGTCAAAACATGTATAAGTGCCGAAAAGGGGCCGCTGAGCTGATCGTGGCTGCTGCGATCAGCTCAGCGGCCCCAGCAACCTGCCTACCCCCTACAGTAATGATCACGGCAGGAGAGATGGCTCATCTCCCCTGCCGCGATCCACCCTTCCCCCCCTGACAACGATCAGAGAAGGAAGGAGCCCAAGCCCTCCTGCCCTCGACGCAAGGGCCCCCCCGAACCCCGATTGCCCCCCGCCAACCTACGACCCCCCCAGCGCTGACCCCCCGACCCCCCCACCCCACCTCCCCATATCTTCAATAACGGTCGAACGGACGGGTGCCAAGCCCGTCCATCTGACAGGTCAGCCATCTGTTGAATGGCTGGCCTTAGGACCTGATTGGCCCAGGCGTCTCAGGCCCTGGATTTGAGCCGCCTGGGCCAACCGGAATAGGGGCCCACAGGAGGGGCCTAAGCCTACTGGGCCTATTCCAGTTGACCCAGACGTCTCAGGCCCTATCTGTGGGCAGGATTTGAGCTGCATGGGTCAATCAGGTCCTAAGGCCAGCCATTCAACGGATGGCTGGCCTGTCGGACGGATGGGCTTGGCACCCATCCGTCCGACCAACATTATTGAAGGTACAGGGAAGGGGGTGGGAGTGGGGAGGTCATGGGTCGGCAGGGGGGGGCCATCGGGGTTCGGGGAAGCCCTTGCGTCGAGGGCAGGAGGACTTGGGCTCCCTCCTGCCCCGATCCTGTGGGGGAGTTCGGGGGTGCCCGGGGCAGGAGGGCTTGGGCTCCCTCCTGCCCCAATAGTGTCAGGGAGGTCGGGGGTGCCGCGGGGCAAAAGGGCTTGGGCTCCCACTTGCCCCGATGTCGTGGGGGGGGGGTGGATTCTGTAACCGGTGTTGTTTTTGACAGACCCCGGTTACAAATCCAGCTTTTAGGCGAAAGACTGCTCCTCCTTTGCCTAAAAGCCCTTGTTTTGGACGTTTGGGGCTTAGGCTTTTTTTAGGTTGATTATATGGTATAAGTTTAGACATAGTGGTGGTCTGGGCATTTAAACAGCTGAACGTAGAGGCAGGCCATTATCAAAAAAAAACTCCTTTTGGACTTTTTTTTGATAGTGGACATTTTCCCTGCTTCTACTTTCAACGTTTAAGACCTTAGGCCAAAAGGGGACTTAGACATTTTTTTTTATTATGCCCCTCCACGTGCCCCAGTTGCAATTATTTCACAGGGGGGGGGTGTTTCCATCAGCAATCTGTAGCAAGTGTGGCACTCATAAAAATACCTTCGCTCATTCACTAAGTACCTGCTCCTCTATATTATGATTTGGGGAAATTATTTACAATTTTGTGGGACAGTTATTACACCAATCATTAGGACCTACTCCATTGGAAGTATTGTTTGGGAAAATATCTCGCAGACCTGGCCAATCCATAGGTCCCAGCTTATTTCTTCAAAAAGCTTGTATTGTTGGAAAAAAATGTATCTTACAACAGTGGGTTCAATCTATTCCCCTGTTGTATTGGCAATGGGAAAACTTGATGCATCAGCTGCTGATATGGGAGCCAAAGATGCTTGTAAGACCTATAAGAGGAAGAAGAGGTTTTGGGCTATTTGGGAGCCCTATATTATGGCTCTTCCCATCAGGGCTTGTAGTTTAGTTCTCAACCATGCTAACTTATAAACTGTGTTCTGGGTATCAAATATCTCAGGGTTTTTTTTATTGTTATATCAAGATTCCTTCTCTTGCTTAGGGTTGGGAGGGGTGGGGAACTGTTGGGTGGTTTATTTTGTTCTTTTCAGGAGTATTTTGGTTCTTATTGGTTTACTCTATTAAGTGAAATGTATTTTTCTCTCAGGGGGGCCTTGATATTTATATTCCAGGGACCTTAAGAACCCAGGTCCTTGGACAGTATGTGGTTTCAGTGATTTGGGAAGGGCTTAGAGGGGGGTGTAGGGTATAAAGATGGGAATACACTAGCATCAAACTTGATAATGACTGTTTTTTATACAAGTTATAATACTTATATTATTTTGTATTTCTTGTTGATTTTTTATACATTGTTCTGTACTCTATTGAAGTCATCAATAAAAATGTTTGAAAGTTAAATGCTACCATCAACATGGTGTGGGGCTTTTTAACACAGACCATCGTTAAAGTGCACCTCATCGCTTTCCCTCTAACTGGAAGTTTGCTTTGGAGAGTTGGGTTGCAAAAGGCCTCGAGAGTGGGTCTATGCTCCAGCCTTGTGTTACACTGATTTTCATTCTGCAGCAGCCAAGGGTGCAGGATGGGGTTAGAATGACAGTGGCAGAGGGGGAAGGGATACAGAAAGGAGGTTAGGGAGTAGGGTATGGCAATGGGGGGGGGGGGGGAAAGGGAAGGGAAGATGCTGGACTTTAGATTAGATTTTCCTTTCCTTACCTTACTCTCATCAGTAGTCTTATATTCTGCTTTTTTTCAATTCAGATTCAGAGTAGATTACAGTGGGAGTGTGTGGCGCAGGGGTTAGAGCCACCCTGAGGCTGTGGGTTGAAATCCCTCGTTGCTCCTTGTGACCATGGGCAAGTCACTTAATCCCCTCATTGCCCCAGATACACTAGATAGAGTTTGAGCCCACTGGAACAGATAGGGAAATATGATAAAGTACCTGAATGTAAACCACTTAAAATATAAGTGGTATATAAATAAAAAAATAAGAACTCTACATTAAAGGGAGCATATATACTTAAAAATTATTGCACAGAGATAAAATATCAAGCACAATATTTATTTAAAAAGTAGGTATTTAAAATTTTTTTAAAAAAAGATAGGAATTCAGAGTTCTTATTTCCAAAGGAAGAATATTCTACTTCTGAACTGCCTGATATGAAAATGATTGTACCAATTCACTCTTCCTAATTACTCTAAAAATGGTTGGAAACTGAAGTTTAAAGCTACAGTTACTCTGTGTAGTAATAAAATTACTGTAGTCGGAACACATCAAAGAGATTGGTATTGAGCATTATCATATAAAGCCTTATGTACTAGACATGAAACATACCTTAAACTTAATCGTGCATCTAATTGAAAGCCAGTGCAATTTGAATAAAAGAGGTGAAGCCTTTTCAAAGGTTCTAGCTGAAAAGATTAGCAGCTGCATTTTGGAACAACTTTTCAGATGCTCCACAGTAAACAGAATTGCAGTAATCCAAATATGAAAATAATATCAATTGACAAAGTAGTCAAAAACTGGATTATGACCAGATAGACCTTATAGCTCTCAGCTGTCGAAGACAAAAAGAATTATATATGATGATTTAATTCTAAATCAGAATCCAGGATTACATCTAAGATTCTAGATGCATTATCCTCAAAATGTCACCAGATTTTTACAAGACAATGGGCTACATGAAGGGGAGGAGCTTTGAACCACCCTGGGGATGCTCAACTGAAGGCTTGCCTAGCTCAGTAATTTTCAACCCCAGTCAGGTTTTCAGGATACCCACAATAAATTGCATAAAAAGGAGATAGTGTGTGCAAATCTATCTCATTAAGATTCACGGTGGGCATCCTGAAAATCTGATTGGCCAGGTTGCCAATGAGGACTGGGTTGAAATCCCCAAGCCTAGGTCATTGGATACCCTTGAGTCAGCCCTTCGAACTACATCTCCCTGCTTATTAGGGCTCAAAGCAGGACTGGATCAGCATAAGCTGACTAGGCTGAGAGGGGAAACATTAAGGCAATGGGGTCTTTTTACTAAGACGCGTTAATTGGTAACACACCCATTATATTCTATGAATACGTTAGCATTTAGCGCACATTAACCATTTGCACACGCTAAATCAGTTAACGCACCGTAGTAAAAGAACTCCAAAGTCGGTCCTGAAGTTCCTCCTTGTCAGTCTAGCTTTCAGGTATCCACACTAATATGCATGAGAGATTTGCGTACAGCAGAGGCAGAGGTTGCAGGTGTATTTCATCAGTGGCATCCCCACCCCCCTCCCTGCCATGCACGCGTGCTGCTTTCCTTCCCCGTACCTCTGTAACATTCCTACTAGTGAGCAGCAACCCCCTAACCTGCTGTTGTGCTTGCGTCGGCTCTTCTTCTGATGTCACTTTCTGGACCTGTGCCTAGGAAATGATGTCAGAGGGAGAGCCCACACAGGCATGACAGCAGGTTAGGGATTGCTGCTCACACCAGGAATGTTACACAGGGAAGGGAAACAGCGCATGCACGCAACAGTGGGCGGGGCAGGGAAGGAACATGTAGGAGTGGGGGGCGGGGGAGGGGTGACACCACCTCAGCCCCTCTCACCCTCGCTACACCAATGTATTTCATGTGTATTCATCTTGAATATCCTGAAATCCAGACTGGCCAGAGGGTGTAATCCAATACCAGCTTCAGAAACGCTGCACACTCCTAGACTTAGCAGCAGTTGCTGCAATGGGTTGGGGAAGGAGTTCTGAAGACCTTTGGCCTTTCATGAATTAATCTGCCTTTCCCAGTGCATTGACAAGCAACCGCACTTGCTTGCTCGGTGAAATCAAAGACTGTCCTTCTGCATGGAGGAGAGCTGGTGAGAGCCCTGTGACAAGGAGCTGACAGCATGTGACCTGCGTTCCAGTTTCTCAGTAGCATGTGCCCCATCACACCATGTCCTGCTCTGCTTGTCCGATCTGCTGGATAACAAACTCCACAACAGCTTGGAGCAAGTGCCGTTACCCTGGTTTCGATTCCAGCCAGGGGCCTCAAACTTCTGTAGCTGTTTATGAATTCTATATATCATCTAATTCAGTAGTTTTTTAACTTGTCCTGGGGGACCCCCGGCTAGTCGGATTTTCAAGATCCCTAATGAATATGCATAAGTCAGATTTACATATAATAGAGGTGATAGGCATGCATATTCATTAGGGATATCTTGAAACTCGACTGATTGGGGGTTCCCCAGTACAGGTTTAAGATCCACTGATCTAATTTAAACTGACACTTTTAATCCACTTTCTCCCTGCAAGGTCCAGAGTGCCTTACAATTTTAAAATTATATTAATAGAAATTACTAGCAAAATTTAATACAAGATATCACAGATTTACAGCCATCTATTTTTCTGCCTCATAAATTTCTCAAATAAATATGCTTTCAAACCTTTATGAAACATATAAGAAGATTGAATTTTTAACATCGATGGTAAAGTATTCCAGATTTGGACAGATCTGTACAAAAAAGAATTGAAGATATTTTTATAGTTTAATTCTTTTAAAGAAAGGCACAACTATATCCTGTTTATGTAAACTACTATTGGAACGTAAGAACAAAAGAATAGCCTTACTGGGTCAGACCAATGATCCATCAAGCCCAGAAGCCCGTTCTCATAGTGGCCAAGCCAGGTCACTAGTACCTCGCCAGAACCCAAGCCAATCCAGGACAAACAGTGGCTTCCCCCATATTTTTCTCAATAATAGACTATGGACTTTTCCTCCAGGAACTTGTCCAAACCTTTTTTAAAACCAGCTACGCTATCCGCTTATACCCAACCTCTGGCAACGCGTTCCAGAGCTTAAGTATTCTTTGAGTGAAAAAATATTTCCCCCTAGTCTTTGTCATTTTTGATGGAGTGAAAAATCAATCCACTTCTACCCGTTCTACTCCACTCAGGATTTTGTAGACTTCAATCATATCTCCCTACAGCCGTCTCTTCCAAGCTGAAGAGCTCTAACCTTTTCAGGCCCTCTTTTACTAAGGTGCACTAAGCATTTTAGCGCATTCTAAATCAACATGTGTGCTAACCACTAATACGTCCATAGGATAACATGCACGTGTTAGCGTTTAGCATGCGCTAATATTTATCGCACGCTAAAAAGCATAGCACACCTTAATAAAAGAGGGGGGTAAGTCTTTCCTCATACGAGAGGAGTGCCATCCCCTTTATCATCTTGGTCGCTCTTTTTTGAACCTTTTCTAGTGTCGCTATATCTTTCTTGAGATAAGACCAGAACTAAATGCAATACTCCAGGTGAGGTCATACCATGAAGCGATACAGAGGAATTATAACATTCTTAGTCTTGTTAACCATCCCTTTTTTAATAATTCCTAGCATCCTGTTTGCTTTTTTGGCCACCCCACACATTGAGCAGAAGGTTTCATCGTATTGTCTATCTTAGAGGAGGAACAGTACTCTAACCTGCTTCATACACAGTACTATTAGATAAGTATTACTAAATTTATCTTCACACTTTAAATTTTAATTTTAAGGAGTGATACTTTGTGATTAAATCTTTCTTATTCCCCTCACGGCTTTAGCAGCAGTGCTTCCAGGACATTGGTTCTGCCGCTTCCCTGATGACATCATCAGGAACGCGGCAGAGGAAATTAGGCCAGTAGAAGACCCGAAGCAGCATTTAGTGTGCCTGGGACGCTGCTGCTCCTGCCGGGTTTGTCAGCCATGTAGTGGTGGAAGGGTCAACGGGGGTTTCTGTTGTGCCGGGTAAGGTCGGTGGGGGGGGGGAGGGGGAGTCGCCATGTGTTAGTGGTGTGCCTAAGGTCGGGGGAAGGGGGAGTCGAAGCATGTTAGTGGTGTTCCTAGGGTCAGCGCAGGGGGGGGGTTTAAAAACATGCTGCTCAGGGGAATGGGAGGCAAGCAGGCTGGCATCGGAGGAGGGGTGGGGGTTCAATGGAAGGCAGACAGGCAGGATGGCATGGGGGGGGGTTCCATGAAAACATGCTGCTCAGGGGGATGGGAGGCAGGCAGGCAGGCATTGGGGGTGGGGGGGGTTCAGTGGAAGGGGAATGGGAGGCAGGCAAGCTGGCATAGGAGGGGGGTGGGGGTTCAATGGAAGGCAGACAGGCAGGATGGCATCGGGAGGTGGTTTCCATGGAAATATGCTGCTCAGGGGGATGAGAGGCAGGCAGGCTGGCATGGGGGGTTTCAATGGAAGGGGGATGGGAGGCAACGGAGGGGGTGGGGGGGTTTCAATGGAAGGCAGGCTGACATCGGAGGGGGGGAGGAATGAGGCACTGGGGGCACTAAGGACATAGAAAGGGGCACTGGGGGCACTATGGACATAGGAAGGGGCACTAAGGACATAGGAAGGAGGCAAAGGGAGATTCACAGACAGAAAAAATGACAGACAGGCAGCATGCAAGGAGAGAGAGACAAAGAAAAAAAATACCCAGACAGACAGACATCTACTCTACGGGCTTAAAGACTAGAGATTTAATAAGAGGACATTGCCACAATGCATGAGATAAAGTATTTGGGTCTTTCTCACATTTGATACAAATAGGAGAATTTATTAGACCTGCATGAAATGCTTGTACTTATGAGAAATAAGCCCAATGCAACACTCTATATGTACATTCTCTCCATATATAACCTTTAACAATTTTGGATATACAATAAATAGCTTGACTAAAATCTTGTAGAGAAATCTCCATCCCCAATTCATCACACCATTTTTGTATAATAGTATCATATGTTCTATTTGGAATTAAACACCACCACCATTTATTTAATAAAGATCCAGAAATTGGAATATCATTACTTTGATTTTTTTAAAAATTGAAAAACCTTTCATGAACACCCAATGAAATTCCCCCTCTTCGTATTTTACTAATATAATGTACTAATTGCATATATCCAAATAATGATCCTGGACTGCTACCCACTGTTAAAGAAATATCTGGAAAACTTCTTATTTTTCCAGAATCATTTTAAATCATTTTTTAAAAAGTTTTCAACTAGAGGCTCAAACGATAATGAAGAATCGAAAATAATTCCCAATACTTTAGAAGATCTTTCTACTTTTAAATATTCTGATTAAGTGATACTATACCAGGTATATGTTATGTTAATCAGGTTTTCTATTCTGCCTTTACCTATTCAGTTCAAGGTCATGGCACCACAAACGTGGAATTCTCTACCAATCCATTTAAGAGAAGAACGGTCCCTGGATAAATATAAGAGCAACTTCAAATGTTTCCTTTTGAAAGATGCCTTTACCTTTAGCTCGGTTCGTCAGGCCATCTTCACTACATCTGATGTTTCTGCTTCTTTCTCTTCTCTCCATTCTCTCTGGTTTCTCCTTACCCTTCCTGCTATTCTTCTCCTATTCATCTTCTTTCCTATCTAATATTGTATTTCCTCCCCTTCTTTCCTTTTTGGTTCTGTATGTAAGTTCTGTGTGTCTTTTGTACGTTAGATGTACAGTATGGTCCCCTTTTTTTTTTATCAAGGTTCTTCACTTTGAAATGTGATTAAGCAATTTATCAAATTTTAAATAAAACTTGAAACTTGATTACATTACAAGAGGTTGGGTCAGTTGCCCAGGAAGTTACAATGGAAAAAGTAATGGGTTTTCCCAAGTCCATCTTAACAATGGCTTTTGGACTTTTCATTTAGGAAATTATCCAAACCTTTAAACCCTGATAAGCTAACTGATTTCATCACATTTTCTGGCAAAAAATTGAAGAGCTTAATTACACATTGAGTGAAGAAATATTTTATCTAGTTTGTTTTAAATCTACACACACAAAATACCAAATCAAAAAAACACACGCCATAGAATCTACTACATAGTAGCTTTCATCACATGCCCCTTGACGGACACGATCTGATGAGGACCAGCCAGCATGGCTTCAGCAGAGGAAGATCTTGCTTGACGAACTTGCTACACTTCTTTGAGGGAGTAAACAGGCGGATAGACAAGGGTGACCGGGTCGACATTGTATATCTGGATTTTAAGAAGGCTTTTAACAAGGTTCCGCATGAACGACTACTTCAAAAAATTGCAAGCCATGGAATCGAGGGTGAAATACTCATGTGGATAGGAAACAGAGAGTGGGAGTAAATGGACAATACTCGGACTGGAAAAGCATCACCAGTGGAATGCCGCAGGGTTCGGTGCTTGGGCCTGTGCTCTTCAACGTATAAACGATCTGGAAATTGGTACGATGAGTGAGGTGATTAAATTTGCAGACGATATGAAGTTATTCAGAGTAGTGAAGACGTGGGAGGATTGCGAAGACCTGCAACAGGACATAAACACGCTCAAGAAATGGACCGCAACATGGCAGATGAGGTTCAACTTGGATAAGTGTAAGGTGATGCATGTTGGTAACAAAAATCTTATACATGAATACAGGATGTCCAGGGTGGTATTTGGAGAGACCCCCAAGGAAAGACTTGGGTGTACTGGTCGACAAATCGATGATTGGGTGTACTGGTCGACAAATCGATGAAGCCGTCTGCGCAATGTGTGGCGGCGGTGAAAAGGATGAACAGAATGCTAGGAATGATTAAGAAGGGGATCAACAACAGATCGGAGAAGGTTATCATGCTGCTGTACCGGGCCATGGTACGCTCTCACCTGGAATACCGCGTCCAGCACTGGTCACCATACATGAAGAAAGACATGGTACTACTCGAAAAGGTCCAGAGAAGAGCGATTAAAATGGTAAAGGGGCTGGAGGAGTTGCCGTACAGTGAGAGATTAGAGAAACTAGGCCTCTTTTCCCTTGAAAAGAGACTGAGAGGGAACATGATAGAAACATTCAAGATACTGAAGGGAATAGACTTAGTAGATAAAGACAGGTTGTTCACCCTCTCCAAGGTAGAGAGAACGAGAGGGCACTCTCTAAAGTTAAAAGGGGACAGATTCCATACAAACATAAGGAAGTTCTTCTTCACCCAGAGAGTGGTAGAAAACTGGAACACTCTTCCGGAGGCTGTTATAGGGGAAAACACCCCCCCCCCCCCAGGGATTCAAGACAAAGACAAGTTCCTGCTGAACTGGAATGTATGCAGTTAGGGCTGGTCTCAGGGCACTGGTCTTTGACCTGGGGGCCACTGCAGGAGCGGACTACTAGGCATGATGGACCACTGGTCTGACCCAGCAGCAGCAACTTCTTATGTTCTTAAAGGCTTGGATGAAGAGCCTGTTTCCTGAAGCAGAACATAAGAATTGTCTCTGCTGGGTCAGACCAGTGGTTCATCATGCCCAGCTGTCCGCTTCCACAGTAGCCCTTAGGTCAAAGACCAGTGCCCTAACTGAGTCTATCCTTACCTGCATACATTCTGGTTCAGCAGGAAATTGTCTAACTTTGTCTTGAATCCCTGGAGGGTGTTTTCCCCTATAACAGCCTCCGGAAGAGTATTCCAGTTTTCTACCACTCTTGGGTGAAGAACAACTTCTTTACGTTTGTATGGAATCTATCCCCTTTTAACTTTAGAGTGCCCTCTCATTCTACCTTGGAGAGGGTGAACAACCTGTCTTTACTATGTATATTCCCTTCATTATCTTGAATGTTTCAAGGTAGTCTGGCGTTAGATGTAGCCCCTCTGGGAGTGAATTCCAGAGTGTAGGGTCTGCTCCTGAGAAGGCTCATTGTTGGGTATCACATCGTACAATTTCTTTTGATGAGGGTACAGACAGGGCTGGATTAAAGGATAGGCCCAGTAGGCATGGGCCTAGGGCCCGAAACGGTCAGGGGGGCCTGCTGGTGCAGTGCTTTAGGGCTGTTTAGGCATCTCCCTCATCCTCGCTGGATTTGACGCAGAGTCATTGTTCCAGGCCCCCCCCCCCCCGCGTCATCGTCCCAGGGCCCCCCCCAGTGTCATTGCCATCACCCCGGGCCCTCCCCACCGACCCTCCCACCCCGAGACAACCGACAAACCTCCCTCCAGCACTCGTCGGCAACTGCAGAGCTCTAAACAAGCTGCTTTGTGGTTCGCGGCCTTCTGCTGGTGATTCCCTCTGCTGCGTCACTGAAGATGTCATCAGTGAAGTGGCAGAGGGAATCACCAGCAGAAGGCCGGGAACTGCGAAGCAGCCTGTTTAGAGCGCTGAAGCTGCCGACGAGTGCTGGAGGGAGGTTTGTCGGTCGTCTCGCCGTGGGAGGGTCGGCGGAGTTCGCATGGGAGGAAGCGCTGTTAGGGGCCCTCTGTGTCGCTGTTAGGGGCTGCTATGTCGGGAGGCCCTCTGAAAAGGAACATTTTGGCTATGGGGTGAGAAGTGGTCTGCCCTGGGTGCTCCAAGGCCTGTCATCTTAAACTTCTTCGGGCAGTAACAGCGTTTACAATTAGCTGTTGTTGCCAGCTTCGGACCTTCCTCTCTGCTGAGTCCTACCTACTTCCTATTTCCATGAAGGCAGGACCCGACAGAGAAGAAGGTCCGAAGCCAGCAACAGCAGCAAATTGTGAACGCTGCTGCTGCCTGAAGAAGCTCATTATGCCAGGCCTTGGAGCACCCGCTTAGGGGCTGCACTGCTGCTCGAGGACGGGGTGACAGAAGGAGGAAAGGGAGCAGAGGGGGAGAGAATTGCTGCACCCAACTGGAAGGAATGAAAGGAGATGCCAGGGCTTGGAGGGAAGGGAGGGAGAAGGAGATGCCAAGGCATGGAGGGAAGAGATACCAGGGCATGGAGAGAGGAAGAGATATCAGGGCATGGAGGGAAGGAGGAAGGTATGCCAGACCAAGGGAAAAGGAAGGAGGAGATGTCAGAGCATGGAGGGGGAGGGAGAGATGGAAAAAAAGGAAAGGAGAGAGATGCCAGGGAATCGAGGAAGGGAAAGAGACAGAGATGCCAGACCGTGGGGTAGGAAGGAAAGAAAGGAGAAGAGAGAGATGCCAGAGCATAGGGGAGGGGGTAGTGACAGAGAGAGAAAAATGGAGAGGTGGCAGAGCTGAAATCAATCATGTACAAAGGAGACGGGGCACAGGATAGACAGTTTATGGAAGGCGCATAGAAAGAGGGAAGATGCCCTATGGAACGGGGAGAGGGCGGTCAGTGAATAGAAGGGGCTGATGCTGCATGGAAGACAGAGAGAAGACAGATGCTGGCTAGAAAAAAGAAAGTGAAGACAAAATTAAAACAAAAGACAAAAGGTAGAAAATATTTTTTTGTTGCTTTAGAATAAAATAGTATTGTAGTTGTATTGATAAAACTTTTATAAACAGAAAATAAGATAAAATTTTTATTGGACTAAATTTTTACTAACTTTTAGAAACCAAAACCCCCTTTCTCAGGTCAGGACAGTATAATGTAACAGCAGTGTGCTAAATTGACCTGAAGAAGGAGGCTATGGCCTTTGAAAGTTAATTGAAAAATGGACTAGTCAAATAAAATGGTATATTCTTATTTTCAATTTTTGTTTTATTTCTATTTGTTAATTTGTAAAGTGGTGATTGTTTGTCAGTTTCTTCAAATTTACATCTGCTATATTTATATTTTGCAGAGTATTAGGGGGCTATGTGTCATTGTTTCTGTGGTGTTACACTGTATGTAGTTTGACTTTTTGGCGGTTCAGTTTAACCTTTATCTACATATTTCTATTTTTAGTTTGTGATTACTTATTCCATACTGGGTGAGGATGTATCTGTGTTCTGTGTGTATGAAAGATATGGTTTTCTATTAGCATTGACTAGCCTTGTTTGGAGAAATGCATCGGGCATGGTTCTTGGGAGCATGTTGAATAAACCTGATTTGAATCTCCTTATTTTCTGCCAATCTTCTTTTGTTTCATGTTGGATTCTTTGCCTGTTGTTACGTTACAAATTAACATACATGAAGTGGAACGTACTAGAGGAGTTACAAATTTGGTTGTTTATACATACAAATGGGTTACAGTTGGTTGACGTAGAGTGAGGCAGTTGAGAGGTGTTGTAAACTTGGTTATTAATATAGACTTATATTTCGGATAGTATTACTGCTTTACAATATATTTGAACACTTTTATATATGTATGGAAAGGGTTCAGAGTTAAAGTCTTGGGTAAGAGTGGGAAGGGAAGGAAGGATTGTTTAGAGGTATTTAGGGGTTGTGTAGAAGAAAAACTGTGTACTGGTATGCTAATCTTTGTTTTGAATAATAAAAATAAAGAAATACAAAGGGAAATAAAGAAGTAAATAAGAAAACAGATAAATGGGGGTGGGGGGTGGCCAGGGGGCCCAGTGTACTTGGGTGCCTGGAGCCCTGGAAGAATTAATCCTGCCCTGGGTACAGATAGTGATGCTCCTTGAGAGGACCTCAGAGGTCTCAAAGGTTTGTAAAGGGTTAGCTTATTCTTTAGGTATTCTGGCCCATAGTTTTAAATTTAACAGCCTTCCATGGCAGAAAGTGTCATTTTCTTGTTGAAAAAAAGAACCACAAACCACTCAAGGGCGAATCCTGCAAGCAGTTATGGTGATGACTAGCTGCATCTCTTAATCTGTTCTTCTACCAAGAGACAGTAGATGGAGCAACATTCAGACATCACAAACAAATTGGGACATGAGGAACGAGAATGGATCATGAGTAAGAGCAGGCCAAAGACATAAGTTCTGTAGTGCTACACAATAAGACACTCCCTGCTGGACAGAGTTTAGAATCTAATCAAAGCAAACCGGACAAATAGGGGTTTAGGGAATTGCTTTGGGTTTGATGAATAGGAGTGAAAAGCAGCTTCAAAAAAAGGAAATATAGCCAGGATGAAAGGAAGAAAATGTGTAAGAAATCACTGTGAATTGGGTTATGGGATGTCTTTCATGCTCCATCGAGCTGGGTGGGTGGGGGAAGGGCTGCGCCGCTGGCCCTTTAAAAGCAGCGGGGCGGCTCCAGGCTCCGGGTTTTCCGCTCGTCCCTCGCACAGCTGGTTTGCACCGAAGCCAGCAGCCATGTCCGCCGAGGAGGCAGCGGCGGCGGCTCCTCAGCCCTCCGAGGAGCAGCCAAAGGAGCAGGAGCGGGGGGCCGAGGCCGAGAAGCCGCCCGAGCCCACCTACAAGTGCCTGGTGCTGGTCGCCCACGGGGGCTACGACAAGGTGAAGCTGCAGGTCCGCAAGGGCTCGCCCGCCCCGGGCTCCGGCCAGCTGCTCGTGCGGGTCCGAGCCTGCGGCCTCAACTTCGCCGACCTGATGAGCCGCCTGGGGCTCTACGACCGGCTGCCCCCGCTGCCCGCCCCCCTGGGCATGGAGTGCTCGGGGGTGGTGGAGGCGGTGGGCGAGGGGGTCGCCGACAGGAAGGTGGGTACTCTGGCCATGGGGCGTCGCAGCGTGAAGGGACAAGCGGGGTGTGGCTGATGCCCCTTTCGGTTGGGGGGGGGGCGCGTTCAGCCTCTGGCGGGCTGACATCTTTATCAGTTGATTACAGGGGCGGGCATGATAAAACTATTGCTCGCAGGGGCACATTGAGCGTTGAAACTTCTGTTCGCCCCTTTTTTGTCTTCGTGGGGAGGGGTTGTTTTTTTTTGCCCCTTATGCCAAACAATTAAACCATTCTTTAGCCACCGCCCATGGGCTATTGAGTGGGAAAACAATGAGGGCGGCTGGGCGCATGCGCGCTCGAGGCTGGGCTCTACAGGGGTGTATGGGCTCTTGGAAATTCATAACGTTAGTTTAAAAAGAAACCAACAAAAAGCCCTAACATGTGAAAGGTGCATTCTCTTAGAAGATGGTGGTATTAAAATCGTGTGGCACTAACTCCAATAGACAAAAGAAAAGCTTCCCTAAAGATGAGGGGCGTGGGGGATGCATTTGCTTTAAAAAACAACCCTATTCTGTTAATCAAATAGTGGGGGGGTGGGGGGTGGAAGTTAAGATATTTGACTTGTTGGGGTGAGATGCATGGTAATGGCACTAGTCGACCCTGACAGTCACATTACCTTACAACTGTTTTTGGACACCCCTTGAATCTTTGAAGCAGATGCTAAAAGCAGTGTTCTGCAAATCTTTTTGTAGTCGTGGCATATTAAATTAATATTTTATTTAATATGAAACTCTGGGCATCTGGAAATGCACAGATGTCAATGTGGTGTTGTGGTGGGCGTGTGTGATGTCTTGTCGACACCCGCACATAAACGCAGGCCCTCGGGACGGGGCCCTGAGCCTACTATCACTATTGCAGGGGAGGGTACTGATGGAAGCGACCCAGGCTGACTGACTACATGGTCTCTCGCTGCAGGAGGCACGTCCCATAAGTAGTCGGCTGGCGCCTGCACCGTCTCCTCACTGGCGTCTCGTAGCACACCTGGCATCTTGTTGCAGCCCACTGGTTTGCCAAGGCACACTATGCTAAAGGAACCCCTGAATTAGATGTAATTTAGTCATTGGGCTAAATGAGGTAATGTAGCAGAGATCTCATGATTAGCAATATATTAAGGGGGGGGGACCTCATAGTGTGCAGTTTAGCTAAGCATTGCATTCTGTGAATTGGTCTAGCTACTTCTGACTGTTCCCCATCAGGGCCTCTGTTTCCTTTTCTTTCCTTATCTTATCTGTCTGCCTTTTATTTCCAATCCTTCTGGAAAAGCTTTTCTTTCTCTTGGAATGCTCCATGGTAATGCCTGCCTGCCCTCCCTCCTCCTGCATAAATAACCTTGCAGACTTGGAGTAGTGCTTATGAAGCTGGCAAGTTTAGCTCAACTTTTCCAGGGAGTACATGTCAGTAGTAAATAGCCTTACCTTGGAGCAACTTAAACATCCTTCTTCTGTGCTAACTGCAGTACTACAGACCTTCCTGATCTCTGGCTTTAACATGCTTTGTCTATCAAGGCCCCTGCTTGTGAGTAGCCTAACAGGTACCTCCTACGTCTAATGACTTATAGCTCAGCAGGAGTTGGGGATGAGATCTGACCTGAGCCTTTGAGAAGTTTTTTGGTTTTTTTTAACTCCTAGCTGGCTGCCACACCCCTCCCTTAGGTGTCAATAGGACCTGCTTTATTTTGGAACCCTAAATCTGGCCACTTAAGGCCCAGATGCTCAAAGGCTTTCTGTGGGTGTAAGATTGGTTAAAGCTGGTCTTGAGTGCAGGGATGTTCAGCCTCCAATTCTCAAAAGGGTTCTTGAGAGAGAGAGAGAGGGGGGGAGGAGCTTTTACTGATTCTGTAGTAGCCATCGAGAACCCTATGCAGATGCATTACAAGGAGCTCATTAGTATTAAAATTTTGAGTTCTCCATGTAATGCACTCAAAAGCTGTGCCCCTTTAGGACTAGGGCTCCCACAACTAAGCCAGCAGACGCTGCTCTCCCTCTACTGGCTTGGCCGATTGTGGTTCCAGAGCCATAACTGAGATGGCAGGACTCGCCAGAGCCATTGATCAAGTGAGCTGGCACGGGGAGAGTGGAGCCGCTGATCAGCTGAGCTAGTACTGGCTCTGAAGCCAAAATCGGCTTGGCAGAAAAAGCGGCAGCTACCAGCAGAAGAAGGGGTGATATCACCCTGCAGGAACTACTGGGCCTGCCCAGAAGAGCTGGGCCTGCCCAGAAGAGCTGTGCCTACCAACTTGTTGTTTGAGCAGGTGCTCTTCCCCTTTTACCCGGCTAGCTATTTATACCGAGCATCTGATTTAAAAAAAATTGCTCCCAACCTGGTATTACCATGCTGGAGCTTTGAGAATTGGAGTCTTACCGATAAGTGTTATGTTAAGACTCTTCACCTTGGGACTACTGACCCCCATGGCATTCCTCTGCATCACTCAAGGCAAGGAGGCAGGAATAGGGCAATTGCTTAGGTTCTGGCTTTTAGTTAAAATCTATATTGAGAAAATATGCTCTGGAGCAATGAAGTTAAGAGGTGACAGGCTCCGGAGTCATCTAAGGAAATACTTTTTTACAGAAAGGGTGGTAGATGCGTGGAACAGACTCCAGGAAGAGGTGGTGGAGACAGAGACTGTGTCTGAATTCAAGAGGGCCTTGGATAGGGAGGTGGAATCTCTTAGAGAGAGAAAGAGATAATGGTTACTGCGGATGGGCAGCTCTATGACCTCACAATGCACGTGTAAAGAGTCTTAGCCAATAGGGAGAGGATCGGCAGACTGGATGGGCCATTGGCCTATCTCTGCCTTCATGTTCCTATGTTTCACTATCTCCAACTGGATTAAGAGTTTACAAAAAGCTTACAAAGAGTAAATTAAGAACAGAGTGAATAAGGATAAACTAGAAATTAGGCAGCATTATAAGGCATCATGTGTTGAATAGTGCTTTAAGGGCTTCGTTCTTCTTGGCAACACCCAGTAAACTTGGCACGTACCAGGCCTCTGAACTAACTTTGACCGTTTCCAGTGGGACGTTTTGTTTGTTCATAACTACAACAAATTTATACAAGAGATGGCCTTATAAAGAAGGAAGGAACATAACATTAGTAAGTGTTTGGCACTAAAGTCATCAAGCAAAAGTCGAATTGAATCTTGAGAGAAGCTGAGAGCTGCACACATGGCAATATACTGAGTTTCTGAGGTGACTTGGTACAGAGAGAGTTCAATAAATAGGATTTAACACAACTTCCAAAGCCTCTAGAAGTCTCAGCTTTTCAGTTGCCCCTAACAGGCTTTGATTACCCTGCACTGATAAGCATCAGCAGTGTCGCCACATGGTGTATGAGTGTGATTTAGCTCCTGGTTCATAAGTTGTAGGCTTTAATTTTTAAATTGGCAAGATTCTGGTAGAGAATGGCAAAAGGGGACAAATTTCCCTGTCCCTGTGAGTTTTGTCGCTACACTTCTCCCTCTGTATTCGCAGTTTCAGCATTCACAGTTTCAATTATTCACGGTTTTTAGCTTGCTGACTCCTCCCCCCTCCCCCCAATTACATCAGCTTGCATAGAGAAATCTGATTCCAAGCGTTTACAGAGAAAATAACCGATTCCCAGCACTTTCTTCACCACGTTTTGCCTGTCCTTCAGGAATAGGCCAGGTCTCCCACCATATTATTCGTGGTTTCACCATATTCACGATAGTTTTTAATAGAAAACAGTGAATAACATGAAAAAGTTATTCACAGTTTTTCGATATTTGCGAGTCTGTTAATCACCTATCACAGCAAATACGGAGGGAGAAGTGTATCTCTGTCCCTGCCCCATTCCTGTAAGCCAGGGATGTCAAAGTACTTCCTTGAGGGCTGCAATCCAGTCGGGTTTTCAGGATTTCCCCAATGAATATGTATGAGATCTATTAGCATACAGTGAAAGCCGTGCATGCAAATAGATCTCAAGCATATTCATTGGGGAAATCCTGAAAACCCGACTGGATTGCAGCCCTTGAGGGACTTTGACACCCCTGCTGTAAGCTCTGCCTTAACCGCACAAGCCTCGAACACTTAGGATTTTAAAGTTTTGAGTCTTGTGCAGATGAGGCCGGAGCTTGCAGGGATGGGAAAATGAGTTCCTGTGAGGATGGCAAAAAATTGGTCCCCAGTGTCATCCTCTAACTTCTGGTCATTGTCTCAAAGGTTGATTAGATTTTTATGTAAAATTAGCTCTCCTTTACCTCAAGGTGTTTCAAAACAGGTAAAGGAGGTATCTTCTGAGGCAATGGAGGGTTAAGTGACTTGCCCAAGGTCACAAGGAGTCGTGTTCGAATTGTGCTTCCCTGCTTCTCAGCCTATTGCCTTAACTATTAGGCTCTCTTCCTCTCTAGATTACTATTGCAAACATTTAGCTGTCCTGTGGCAGGTAGTGATTACATAAAACATTATGGAAACAAAGCTTTTTGGAGATGCTGTTTAACAACTGCCGTTCCCCCCCCAAAAAAAAAAAATAAAAATCTTGAGGCCTTAGCCAATAGCCTGATAAAATTTTTAGATGCCACAACTAGCTTTACAAAAAAAGCTGGATCCTGGTGCTTCTAATCCCCTTGGATTCTACTTCATAGGTGGTTTAACTCCTGTGCAGCCAGTCCAGTATCTCCAAATGAGTAAATAAGCCTAAATGTTTTCTTAGGGAAGAAAGTACCCACTGAGGTCCTGGCCGGCCCGCTTCAGTAGTGCTTAGTCTTCACTATACTGCCAGCAGCACAAGTGACCTTGGTTTGATTCAGCTGGCGTAGCCTCTAGGGCTGGCTTCCTGCTCTCCAGAGCAATGCACTACTTCAGCTCAGAAGCTTGGTGTTCTGTCCCATGTGCCAAAAACTAAAGGACAGAGTAGTTCAGCCTAGGAGATCGAGGGAGTGTGGCCACTTTAGATTTTCTGGAAGACTCTCCTGACCTTTTGGGGGAAACCTGAAGTTTCATTCATTTTATTTAGATTTATTAACCACCTTTTTTCATGAGATTCCCCCAAAGTGGGTTACAGGACATTGACTAGTAATCGGGTGCTCCAGTATTTTTCCTTGTCTGTGGTACCTGGGGCAGTAGAAGTTTGAGGGCTAGATTCTAAAAAAAAAAAACACACGTAAAAATAACAGACTGGCTGCTGTCACAGCTGTCATAGTAGTGATTTTAAAAGGGAGTCATTCTCCAAAAAATGCTCATGCAAATGAGGTTGGCAGAGTAGCGAAGACTCTGCCCATTGCTAGTGAATAAACAAAAAGGGAGGGAAACCCCCAAAACACAACAGCGACATGCCCAATCTCTCCTGCCACCAAGAACAGCACCTCTGCAGCAGGAGAGATGCCCAATATCTCCCACCAACCCCCTCCCTCTCCCCCTTTCAGATGGCTGGCCAGAGGGATGCCTACTCCCTCTGGCCAACTGACCTGCGGCTCCTATGGGTGGGGCCTTATGCATCTGGGTCATTCAGAACATTGGGCCCCTCCCAGGATGCACCAGGGAGGGGAAGGCCTGACATTTTAAAGAGGTGGGCCAGCTGGCTTCCCTGCCCTTATGTACTTGACATCAATCTAGCACAGCAACCTTTTTGTAACTTAAATTTTTTTAATGTTACATAATATAGTAGCAAATATAACTGCAAGTTTCCCCCCACTCTCTCCACATAACTGTAGCAAGCGCACACACAAAAGTTTGAGGGAATACAGTCCTCTCCAGAAACATCCAAATGCCCTTCCCCCCATTCCTCCTTGACATCTAACATCCATGTGCTAGTTACAAATTTTAACATTGACTTGAAACCAATCTTATATAGCTGCTTCATGGTGAGCTCCCACAGTACCTATATGAACTGAGGTACTGGCCATTCCATGAGCTGGGCAGTTCTGACCCTTTTGCTGTCTACTGCTAATTTATGAAAGGGAACCCCTGCACTAAAAGGCTTTCATGGTTCTTCATACTCCTTATAGATGTAAATCACTTATTGTAGCAGTTACTGTTTCACACTTGCTATTGGGGTAACATTTTGAACTAGGATATGGAGATTCCAGTCTTGGGACTTAGTATGGTGGGGATAAATGTTTTACTAGTAAATGGTGTCTAAAAAAATTAAAGCTCTATTCCATTAGAGAAAAGTTATACTAAATGTACCAGGAACAGTACAGTTTGTACAAAGGTCAAGCACAAACACTGTGGAAACAGTGAATATCTTATCTCGAGATGAGCAAATAACAAAAAATGCAGAATTTATCCCTATATTCAAGGCAAATCAGGTCTCCCTTGTCCTTCTATAAAGGCAAACACCCTTCATACATCCCATTCTGCAGCATTCCAGTAACCCATTCGTTCACTCACTTTTATACTTGTACAAACCTTCCCAACCTCACTGTCTTAAGCTTTGTTTAAAAGACTGGCTTGGTCTCTAGTCCTTGTGTTTGTGCTACTGCTCTTCAGCTCACCAGATTGGCACTCAAGGATTTATGGCAGGGGTGTCCAATGTCGGTCCAATGTTGGATTTCCCCAATGAATATGCATGAGATCTATGTGCATGCACTGCTTTCAATGCATATTCATTGGGGAAATCCTGAAAACCCGACTGGATTGCGGCCCTCTAGGACCGACATTGGACACCCCTGATTTATGGTCTTTCAGCCATTTGTGTGGTGTAGGATGTGGTTTCTGATGGATAAATTTCATCCTCCTATGAAGCAGTTGATGTATGGAAATTTTATTTCCATATAAAATATCTGCCTGTGGGGCTGGAAACAGAATTATAAGATGGAAAACACCATGACCAACTTCACCAGTCCACAAGAAATGAAGGACCCAAGATGCACATGAAGGGACTAGGAAAATAGTTTTAAGTACATCAGAAGTTCCGTTCCAGAGCTTAACTGTTCTCCAAGTGACAAAATATTTCCTCCTATTGGCTTTAAAAGTATTTCCCTGTAACTTTGAGTGTCCCCTAGTCGTTGCAATTTTTGGCAAGAGCAAAAAGTCAATCCACTTGCACCCGTTCTATACCACTCAGGATTTTGTAGATTTCAATCGCATCTCCCCTCAGTCATCTTTATTTTCCAGACTGAAGAGCCTTAACCTTTTTAGCCTTTCCTCATATGAGGCATTCCATCCTCTTTATCATCTTGGTTGCTCTTCTGTGAACCTTTTCTAGTTCTGCTATATCTTTTTTTTGAGATAAGGTGACCAGAATTGAGCGCAATACTCAAGGTGAGGTTGCACCATGGAGCAATAGTCTGGTTAACCATCCCTTTTCTAATAATTCTAGGCATCTTTGTGTGGTTTGGCTGCTACCGCACATTGGGCGGAAGGTTTTATCGTATTGTCTAGAATGGAAAACAGAACTTTTTTTCTTGGGTGCTGAACCCTAGTATCCAATAACTGGGTTCATCTTCCCAATATGCATCACTTTGCATTTGTGCACCTTAAATTTCATCGGCCTCCCTCTGATGCTAAGAACTGTCAGCATTTACTACCTTATCTGACTCAATCACTATACTCCCCTTATTCCATTGCTTTCTCCCTACTACCATATTTATTTACATTCTGTGCTTTTCCTCCCACTGCCAATTTTTACTTGCAACAATGTATCTTATTCTCATCAAAGTGAACTAACCACTATCCTTCATACTCTTAATGGGCCTCCTAAATTGTGAATTGCTTTGAACCTGTAGATGAAACAGTGACGGGCCAGGCACCAGGACTTGCAGACCAGTACTGCAGGACTTCCACTAGGGTGACTGGCATTTTTGGAAATGGGGTTTGGGGAGAAACACTGCTACCCTCTGAACTGCTTTAAATTGCCGAGCCCTCTAACTACCACAGAACCATAAGGCATAAATGCCATATGAATCACTTTAACCATGCTTGACCTTCTGGAACGACTTGCATGTTTCTACCAACGCCAGTAGAAAATGAATAACTGAGCATGGGAGGACTTCTACAGGCTTACATATTAAGAGTTTAATTGGTATGGATGCCAACAAGAGATAAATCCCCTTGCAGTATGTTCTGCTCCTTCAAGTGGGGCGAATAAAGTAATATTTGACCATTAATTGATGGGAGAGGGAAGAATAACAGCCACAAGAATGGCTTTTATGATATCTGGTTACCATGTCGGATCTGGCTGGCACCAAGAAACTAACCTGTCACCTTGTCTTAACTGAAGTAGAGGGCTGCAGTGGCATAATCTGGTCTCTGTAAACTTTTAATCTGAACGTTGCGTAAGGGAAAGGGATTGAGACTGACTTGTATATCTCCTTTTTGTTGCTTTTACAACCACTCAGTGGTTTTACATACAGGTACTTTAAGCATTTTCCCTATCTGACCCAGTGGGCTCACAAACTGAGGTTGTGGATTCAAACCCACGCTGCTCCTTGTGACCCTGGACAAGTCACTTAATGCCCCAGGTGCATTAGATAGGTCCACCAGACCAGACAGGGAAAAAATGGTTGAGTACCTGAATAAGTTCATGTAAACTATTCTAAGCTCCTGTGGAAGAACGGTATAGAAAATTGAATGAATAAATATCTAAAATGTGGAGGATTAAGCAATTTGCCAGTATCACGGATATGGCACCCATAACCAGGGTGCTGAGGCTGTAGCTCTAACCACACTTTCCTATAAAGAGTTTTACCTCATGCAAAATTGTAATTTCTTTAAGACATTAACTATTTTTCTGCAGCCCTCCAAGTACCTTCAAATCCGAAATGTGGCCCTGCAAGGGGTTTGAGTTTGAGACCACTGCTGTAGACAATTAAAAATCCCAGCTGCCCTGGAAGGGAGGGGTGGGGGAGGGAAATGGATTTGGTCCTGAGGAAGGCTACTAAAATGATGTGTGGTCAACATAAGGTATATAGGGACAAATTTAAAGATCTTAATATGTATGTATACTTTAGAGGAAAGGCATAAGAGGGGAAGTATGGTGGACATTTAAATACCTACGTGACGTAAATGTGCATGAGTTGACTTAATTGAAAGGAAGTTTTTGAATGAGAAGGCATAGGATGAAGTTAAGAGGTGAAGGGCTCAAGTTATTTAAGGAAACCCTTTTTTTACAGAAAGAGGGTGGTAGATGCATGGAACTGTCTCCTGGAAGAAATGTTGGAGACACTGTCTGAATTCAAGATGGTGTGGGATCTCGGAGAGAAAGATAATAGTTACTGTGGATGGGCGGACTAGATGGGCCATATGTTAAGTCAATGTGCCTCATCTGACTTCAGTGCTTGGTGCATATTTTTTCTGTTATATTGGTGGAGCTGATAAACACGGTATGACTTGTAAGGGAAACTGAGCCATCAGGTCCTTTGCACACACCCTCACTTAGAACTTTTGGCTCCTTAAACTTAATTCTTTTGCAAAATTTAGATCTCTTATAAAAACTCGCTTGTTGAAAAACAAACCTTTGACTTATTGGATGATATTGTGAGAGTCTACTAGATTCCACAATCTATCCCAATCATTCTTCCCTAATTTCTAACCTCTCCTTAAATTGTCCTTAATATTCACTACCTGCATTTTCCGATAAAATTGGTGTTCTTTTCTTGTGTTGCTGAATCTTGTACACTGTTTGTTATTGGTGTCTTCACATGGCCCTTGCCTTGTTCTGTCTCTGGTTTTAGGTTGGCGATAAGGTGATGGTGCTGAACAATTCAGGTCTCTGGCAGGAGGTGGTGGTGGTGCCAGCTGTCCATTCGTTCATCATGCCCGAGGGCATGAGCTTTGAAGAGGGAGCAGCCTTCTTGGTCAACTACATCTCAGCCTATATGATCCTCTTTGACTTTGGCAACCTGCGACCCAGTCAGAGCGTTCTGATTCATATGGCAGCAGGTAAGAAGCATCTATCGTCTCTCTAGAGCCTTCATCAGGGTGACCTATGTTCTGGATTAAAGGTCTTAACCTTGTGTGTCAAAAACGATGCAAAATTAAAATTGCAAATACAAATCTCCAGAAGTGGAAGGCCTTAATCTTTTGTGTCTGTAGACATGAGTAACCTGTGTTCAAAAGATCTAAATAGGTACAATGTTCCCAGGACAAAGCATGTCCAGACGGCAGCCTTTACGACTAGCATGTAATAGGATATTCCCATAGACTAGTAATAGGTCTTCTGTTGACATTGTAGGACTCATCATAAGCAAGTACTACTTTTTGGCTGAGATCTTTCCACCATACCTGATTCTGAAACAATCAATCATGGGTCTGAGCCCCACTAAATTACTTTATACTTGTATAGTGCTGTAATGTTCTCCTTTGCTTTTGTTAAAGTGACTAATTTTTATCCCCATATCACTTATTTGTTTATTGAAAGCTTCTATACTGCTACTAATGACCTGGGGAGTCAATTCAGAGCAGTTTACTTGAGCTTCTATAATGACATCATGATAGCATTTTCTGAGATGGCTTTCAGTATAGACATATTAATCATAATCATCCTACGTATATATAATACACATAATACTAGTATAGTGTACTATGTTCATATTAAATCCTACTTACTTGCACACATATAACTTATATCGTGTTTCTTTGTTGTGTTCCTAATAGGGACTAGCCAGCTTTCTTTTCTGTTGCTTTACTAGTTAAAGTAGTCTGTGAAGAGGATGGTCTTTATCCCTTTCTTGAACTTTCTGGTGTCCTTTTCTAGTTTTAGTTCCTTCAGAAGGGAGTTCCACCACCTTGGAGCTTGAAAAATTTGCTGAAAAAACACTTGGCTGACTTTTTTTGTGTGCCTCTTTAGTTATTTGATTTTTCTATACCATTCTCCTTGGGGAGCTCAGAAGGGTTTACATTGGTCATCGTCATGCAAATACATGTCACATAATCTACTTCTGGGAGGGAATTATGTATACAGTACTTTAAAATTCTGCATGCACATTGAATTTTTGAGCAGCTCCCTCCCACTGCAGCTCTTCCCTGCCCCCCTCTCTTCTCTAGTGCTCGGCTAGAGAATGACGTGATGAAATTCATCACCGCTTCGTCCCCACAGATGACCATGGGAAACATCTCCATTTCATTATGTAAGGAGAGAGAGGGAAGAATTGGTATGAATGGGCACAGCCACTGACCCTCAAGCCTTGCATTGAAGAATGCTGGTGTAGGACCAAGGTTGAGATATTCACTAAAGAATGACACAAGATGGTTTCCTGCGGAGAAGGGAACAGTGATGGAATTTTGTTACCATCTCATTCTCTACTCTTGGCAAGACACCAGTCCTGTATCCCCATAGTTCCCCCTAATGCATGCACAACCACCCCCTTGCCACATGAATCCTTGTGGGATAATACTCCAAGCTTGGGCCATGGGAGAAGAGATCACTGGTGCATCTCCCTCTGTTCTGCTCCCTACTCAGCCTGCTTTCCTTCCTATCGCAAGCATCACTAAGCAGATGATATCAACAGCTTTGCAGCGTATTCTGCCATCATATGAATGTTTTGTTGGGTTGTTTTTTCATTTGAACCACGAGGCCTCTATAGCCATGCAGCTCTTGTGAACATGAGACCTAGGAAAGTGGAGGAGGATGGTTACCCAATGTGCTACAATGTGTTACCGCTTGCTACAATTCTGCAGAAAGGAATGAAGGGATTCTGTGCTGGGAAAACTGCACAAACATTGATCAAAAAAGGGTTACTCCAGAATACTGCGGTTAGATTGTTTAATTCGCCTCAACTGATCACCAATGAAGTTTAAATCAGTTGGCATAGTTCATCATATATTAGACAACCTGGGTTTTTTTTTGTTTTTTGCTTTTTTTCTCATTTGCATTATACTTCCACCAGATTGTGGTACATTTTCCACAGATTAGAATATGGTCTAAATGACAACTGAACTCTTGCTTATGCTACCATTACAATTTGGAATAATCTGGATATTAATTACTTATAGGTTTTGTAAAAATTTGAACTTTTTTACTTGTTCTAATATTCATGTTATGATATTTTAATTGGGTTGTTTTTTTTTTTTGTATTTCCCATAGATTTTACATCCTCTTTGAATGTAAATTGCCTTGAACCTTTTTGGTATAGTGCGATATTAGATTAGATCTAATCATTACTCTTGTGCAAGGACCTTCAGAAGAGGGTCTTGGTGATCAAGCCATAGCATCAAATTAGTCTTAGTTTTTATAACGGATTGAGAAGCCTTTAGTGCTTGTCCAGGGGACTTTTTGGAACAGCAGCCCTGTAATAATCTGAGCTATTCTCTTAGTAAACTGAGGCTTTAAGTTGGATGTAGCTGTCTGAAGTCAAGTATTAGGAGTCTCCCCTAGTACCAGCTGCCCTGAGGGACAGCTCTATAAAGAGCCCACTTTAGTACAGGGAGTCTCCATGTTAAGAACCAGTTACATTTTTAAAGTTAAGTCAGATTTGTATGTAACTCAGAACTTGTAGGTTTTAAGATTCTTGCTGCGTATCTCTGCTCCCAGCTGACAAAAAGGGCCAACTGTTCCTGCCAGGGTTCCCTCTAAGGTGCTCAATTGCATTGCATCTCGCACCAGACCATCCTAATTTGTCCTAGTACTAAAGGCCAAACTCATTTTCAATGGAGCTACAGATCTATAGTATTTTTTTTTTTTTTTTTTGTATAGATTATGCTACCGGTTGCCAACATCTTTGTTGGTCCCAAATTTTATTGATTTTTGTTTAATATATATTTTCAATTTTTTTCACTTTCTGCAATTCTTCATTGAAGCTTGTTTGTAAAATAAATCCCACTTAGCTTTATAGTGGACCATCTCATTGTTTACACCACCTCTCCCGACATGCATGTTTCAAATGAAAACTTTTCTTCAGGGTCGAGGGGAACATTTGAGGGAGCCTATGACAGCCGTACAACTGATGCAGGCTCCCTCAAATGTTCTCCCCGAGGTTGTGTAAATGAGAGAGAATCCACTAAAAATCGGATTTATTTTACAAACAAGCTTCAATGAAGAATTGCAGAAAGTGAAAAAATTGAAAATATATTGAATAATAAAAATCAATAAAATTTGGACTGACGAAGATGTTAGCAACTGAGTGTTATACCAGTGGTTTATATATTCAGCATTTGAACCCTCCAAGGCAGGGATCTCAAAGTCCACAATCCAGTCGAGATTTTAGGATTTCCCCAGTGAATATGCATTGAAAGCAGTGCATGCACATAGATCTCATGCATATTCATTGGGGAAATCCTGAAAACCCAACTGGATGGAGGGACTTTGAGACCCCTGCTCTAAGGTATAGCATATACAACCACACAGTTCTTAATGTGGCCCTGCATCATTCCTGAAACTGCTGCAGAAGTGTAGGAGTCTGCCACTGGAAATACTGCTCGGTGAAATCAAATGAAGTCACAGCCACCGTGTTCAGTACGAGTTATACTTAAGTTAGGTATCTAACTCAGGGATGGTCTGTAATGCCCTTGAAATAGCGTGGTTATGTGGAGGTTGCATTGAAAACAAGCTTCTAGGACATGGAAAATGGTTTCAGGTTCCTCAATCAAAACGAGGCCTTTTAGCCTTGGAATAGGAATACATTTGCAGGTGGTGACCGTAACTAAGGGCAGTATGCGAGCTACATCCTCCATCATGAATAATGGAGTTGTGGGTTGTTTTTTTTTTTTTTTTGGTTTTTGGTTTTTTTTTGGGGGGGGTTCTCAATCTGGTTAGTCTTTTCATAATCCAAGACTGGGTTTCTTGGCAACATCGTTTCCTTGTTAACCAACTGAGCTGTGAAAAGTTAAAGGGTTGCAAAGCACTATTTAAGCAGGGCTGGGTATGTTCCCAGTTGGTTACTGATGGTGTAAACAGGCTTAGACAGATGCTGAGAAATCTTGGCTTGATTATTGCAGCCAGATGCTTGTAGAAAGATAAGGCAGCCACGTGTCCTTGATTCAGAGGTACCCTGACAGATGGGCTGCATTGCCACTAGGTTTTTCACTTTAGCCGATATCTAGAATACTGAAAGCGCAAATGTCTCTTCAAGCCTGATCTCTAATGGCTTGTAAAGCCATTACAGCTCTTCATAAATCTGACTTCACAGCTCACATATGCCATTTGGCTCTGCCTGAAAATCTCCCTGGTAGTAGGTCATATCTGTATGCAAGCACAGTGAAGTTTAGCATTAGTTCAGCTATTGATTTTGAGCCTAACTCTTCAGTTTCCAGGGCTGGCTTGGAGGCAGTTTTAAGTTAAAATTCCAAGGGGCTGGTGTAGGATGTTGGCACAGAATGCAGTCAACACTAAGAGTTTAATGGCAGGTTTTGCAGAGAATCAACATCTAGTTAGATAGTAGTGTACAGCATATTAAAAACAGAGGCTTACTGGTACTTCTCCCCTAATTGCAGAGAACTGCTACAGAAGACTTAAGGTGAGCACATAGAAACCTGAATACTATGTCTGAAGGCATAGAAGGGTTGATTTCTCTCTCCTTGTAACTATAATTGCAGTTACATTGGGGCAGAATAGGTAAGACCTACTCCAGGTACTCGAGATCAATCCCACAATACCCTACAAGTAAATGGTCTCTGCTCAGACTACCAGATTTCCTTTATTAGGTAGATTGATAACCACACATGGTGCATCCCAGGATGCACTGCATGAGATCACATGCAGTTCTTTGAAATATCAGAACAGGCTGGAGCAAGGTAGGGATTGATTTTTCTCACATGGTAGGTGGGGGAAGGCAGGCCACTAGACCATAGGTTCCCAATGGGGTACATGACCTCAGCAGAGGTGTATGGCACCCTGTTGATAATCACTGCATTCCTTTTCCTATTTGTCTGCAAACAAACCAAGATGAGGCTGGGACCTTGGCTTTGTCTGCCACCAGCAACTTTTGTTGGTCCTGCCCTTATGATGTAAGCTTCATGTTTTGGAAAGGACTGACATCCATCAATGGCAGGACCAAGGCTATTGCTGTGCACCTTGTTTTGGAAGCGGTGGGGCCGTTGGATGACCACGGAATAAAGGGAGTGCTAAAGGAGGACTTTTTGTTTTGTTTCTCCTCCCCCCCCCTTTTTTTTTTTTCCTCTGTAGCAAACGGCTGTATACTACAGTAGTGACCATGGATACATTTTTTTTTTGTCCCATTCCTGTAAGCTCTGCCTTAACCACCACAAGCCTCGAACACTTATGATTTTAAAGTGATTCAGATTTGTGCAGATGAGGACAGAGCTTGCAGGAATGGGGCAGGTAGGAAAAGAAACTTGCAGGGACGGGGGAAAATTTGTCCTTTTCACTCTACTGTATACTATTGTCAGTGTTTTGACACTGCTTTTTAATATAACAAGTCTGTATAGCATTAGTTCTAATGGATTGCTCTGAAGCACTCGTTTGCATCGCAGAGGCTCAGCACATGGCTCAATTCATAGATGAACTCTATTTTTGCGCACAAGGAGGCAGTGGTAGGGTCTCTAGTAAGGGGGGTGGGGAGTAGAGCCTACCATTGCTAAATAGTGATTTAGTGTCAGATCTTGGGGTTTAGGAGGATGGGAAGGGCACATCTTCATAAGGAGCTACAGTTCTCTGGAATCTGAAGTTGAACAGAAAGTAGTTGCCAGTTTAGCGGTGAATTCCTTTCCTGTGAACACTGCCTTCATGTCTGTCTGAAAGTGTAAAAGCCCAGGGATTGAACCTAGGTCTCTACATTCCAACACACAGACCATCCTGTAGTCGGCACACAGTAACTCCTGTTTCACTATCGGTACACAGGACCAAATGGCTGGTGCCAGCTCTTAACACAGGTTTAAAAGGATCGTGCACTGCATTGTCATAAATCAGCATCTGAAACAATTAAATCCTCGGCTCAGACACGTAATGTAAACTGTAGGCTGCAGGTCTGAACACCATTGGGGGTTTTGAGACGTTCCTAGTTGACCTAAGTGACTCTTAAATGTACAAGTAGGAATGACACTGCTTCCATGGGAAGTGACTTCTTACACAAACAGGAAGGGCACAGCAGGATATGGGCCTGTTCAGGCTAGGGGCCTCTATTGAATCGGATCTCAACATCTGGCCAACTGTAGCAACTTGAAAGTGACTCTTCTCTAGCCATATCTATAATGGAACTCTGAACAAGTAGGGAGCCAGGTTAACTTGCACTTGTACTTGTACTTTGCCAAGCAGCCTTTTAACCTGTGCATCAGCTAGGCCTCAGATCTGAAAAGTTCCAGTTGGTTCCTGGCAGTTGGGGCATACAGTATGAGCCCTTTTGGTGGTACACTAATCTTACACCGTTGTCGACTCGAAATACCCAATAGCCACCTGGCTAGTTTAGTAGCCATGTACCATCTCTTATAATACAAGAAAGCTTGTCTCCAAACTAGATGCATTTTGCTGTGTCGGTAAGCTGCAGTTTAGCATGAACACTGAGGCACTAAAACTGTTGCATGCTGATATCTTTAAATAGTTTGGGCATGAAACAAAATTCTCATTCAGATTAGATTCAGGGTACCATGCTGCCTGACTCTAGAACAGTGGAGCAGGAAAAACTAGGGTCTTGGCACCCATTCAACACTTAATCTTTTCCAGGTGGAGTGGGGACTGCAGCAATCCAGCTGTGTAAAACTGTGGACAACGTGACCATCTTTGGCACAGCCTCTGGTTCTAAACATGAAATTCTCAAAGAGAACGGTGTTGCTCACCCGATTGATTACAGGACGTCTGACTATGTAGAAGAGGTCCGGAAAATTTCCCCAAAAGGTAAACTTGCAAATGAGAAGCTACATAGACCTTATAAGATCCAAGATGTGAGATTGAATTGGTATAGGAACTGGTCAAGCTTAATGGTATAGCTTCCTCTTGGACATTATCTAAACAGAAGGTGGTAATGCAGTTTTTAGGTTAGGGCATTTTAACTTCAGAAAGCATGAGACGTTGGTAGACAAGGTTTCAGTCATAGCATTGAGAGCCCTCCAGATGCCTGAAATGCAGAATAATTTTCTGGCCTGCTCAGTGTGCCATGAATAGATACAGAAGGAGCTTATAGTACCAGTTAACCTGTGTTCATAAGGATTAGCATATGGGATAAGGCTGATATGCAGTGGTTAGTCTTAGTAATGACTGAGCCAGAACAGGGCAGAGCCACATGTCCTTTCCTCCTCCTCCTCCCCAATAGAAAATATGGTTACTCTAAACTTCAGTAACACTTTAATCATTGTTTCTTCCTTCTAGGAGTTGACATCGTGTTAGATCCTCTGGGAGGATCTGATACATTAAAAGCTTTTAACCTCTTGAAACCAATGGGAAAAGTAATACTCTATGGTGAGTATATTTCTTAAACTTAAGAACTGGGTTTGGCTCATAACTTGATAAAGCTTGCTCAACCCTTGCTTCGGCATTGTTACTCAGAAGCAACACGTCTTCTGTGGCTCTTTTGGGAGATCTGCAATGCATCTCCAAATGCCTGTTGGCACTGTTGCTCTCATTCAACATCAAGTTACATAAAGCAGCTGTTTCAACATCTGCCAATTAAAGGGTTAATTAGGCTTTTATTGATGCATCTGGGTTCTGGGAGAACAGTTTGACTTTTCACGCTTGAATCTTGGTTCCACTTTTGACTAGTGGATTATTCACTTCCTCTTAGGAGCTTGGTATTAAATGTTTTGACTACAGTTCCTGTGATTATCTAGGAAATAGCTTAAGTTCCAGTCTACCTGACCAGGGCTTCATTTGCCTTACACTATGGTGTCTCCAATATGCCACAGACATCACTTGCTACCTGTGTAAGATGTCTTTGGCTTAAAAACCCATTCATGCTCGCATCGCTTGCTTTGCCAGTCCACAGTAGCATGCAGTTAGATTTGGGGATTCAGTGAATCCCCCAACTCTACAGCCCTACTTTATTTAAAAAAAATTGGTTTACTTCTTAGTCTGATGTTGTTGATTTGTTGAGCTGTTAGCTTATTGAACCAGTCAACTACATTGAGCACAAAATAAAATAGGTCTCTTAAGGCTGGGAATTCACCCAACCTCCTGAAGGCCCTGACAGTACTGATCTGAATTTGATTGGAATAGCTTCTGTTCAACCAATCAAATTCAGAAGCAGTACTGTCAGGGGCCTTCAGGAGGTTGGGTGAATCTACTGCAACTCTGACTATTGGTAAGCAGAGCACTTGGGTGGACAGTTTCTCAACAGCTTTCATTCTAGGCCTAGTAAATTGAAATTTGGAATCTAATTTATTTGCCTTGATCACTTTTGTTGTGCATAATTATGAATAGGTGAGGAAATTTGGTTCTGGCCTCTCAGTGACAATATTTCTTCAGCAATTAAAGGATTGTCGTCATAACTTTAAAGAATCCTTGGAAGATGTTGTACAAGCTCGACATACATTGGCTTTGTGCTATCTAGATCAGGGCTTCTATACTCAGTCTGCAAAACACACATCGGTCTGGTTTTCAAGATATCTACGATGAATATGCATGAACTAAATTTGCATGCAAATCTCATGTATATTCATTGTGGTATCCTGAAAACACTGACTTTGTGTCCTAAGGTCTGGGTTGAGAATCTGATCTAAACTAATGTAGTGTACAATGCTTTTAAGATTTCAACATAAGATCATGTGTAAAGCAGATCTTGTGACAAATCATTGGCATGCTGTTTCTTAGATTTCATAATGAAATATATGTAGCTTAAAACATTTGGGCTACACAACTGTTAAAGCAGGCTTTTTCCTTCCATCTTGAAGGATCTGACTGCTTGTTTTGAATATTTGGCTCCACTCTCTTGCATTGTGAGCTTAGATCAGGATGGATGACCTGGTATTTCAAGTTTTTGATGTGCTCTACTTTGGCTGTCAGCTTACCTCCCATACCTGTCTTCTGTATCTGTAACTAGTTAAAATCAGTATATTTGTATTTAGTGCACTGCTTTGCCTTATGTGATCAAAATTTGCCTAAACCTCTACCATCACCTAAACATGGGGTCCCTCAACCTTTCAGAAATCTCACTATATGCACAGAGCAGATTTGCCTTCAGGATTAGGGCAGCATTAAGGCATAGGCCAGATACATACCTAGAGTTTCCTTCAGGAGGGCACTCTGACCCATTTGGTTAGCATTAGTGCTGCCCGATTCAGGAAAAAAAATTAGATTCAATTCAGCCTATTTGAATTGATTTTTCAATTCGATTTTCCTGCCCAAGTGGATTTTTTTTTTTCCCAAATATCCTGGTGGGTTTATTTTATAGCCTCTTCACCCACTTTGCCCTCTCCTGGCACTGTGGTGTAAACAAAATAAACAAACACTTTTCCTCTCTCTCAAATCCTAGCTCACATTCGTGGTCTAACACCATAAAATAGAAAATAAATATTTTTTCTACCTTTTGTTGTCTGATCATTATTCAGATCTTATCAGTCCCAGGCTCCGGTTGTCTTCTGATAACTTGCTTGCCAGGGTCTCCTTTTTTCTCAGTGCTAACCATCTATCTTCTGTCTCTGTCCTCCCCTTCCCTCCCCCGGAGGTCTGGTATCTTTCCTTTATTCTCGTCTCCATCCACAGATCCACCTTTTCTGAATTACCCTTCATCTCTCTCTCCTTTCCCAACACCCCAGGGTCCACCATCTCTCCCTTTCTCTTCCAACTACCCTCCTATCCAGTATATCTTATCCCCCCTCCACACCATCCCTTGTGTCCAATTTCTCTTCCTTTTTGTTCCTTCCCTCCCTAAATCCTATTGTCCACCATCTATCTCCCTCTCCTGTTTTTAGATCTTTATTTCTTCTATCCTTCCCCCATCTCCCCTCTCCATGATCTCCCCCAAGTCCATATCCCTCCTCCACCAAGTTCAATTCTCCCATCTATCTTCTCCAGTCTACCAACTCCCCATCTCACTTCTCCCTCCATCTACCTTTTTTTAATTTTTTTATGGCACTCCTAAGCCCCCCACCACCACACCCCCGCACCTTTCCCAAAGAGTCCGGAAGAGGTCTGCTGGTGGCGGTAGCAATCCACTCCTGCCACTAATCCTAGCATCTTCTCTCCACTGCGGCCTGCCCTCAGTGAAAACGTCCCGTTTCCGTTCGGGTGGCCGAATGGAGAGAAGACACCCAGAGTAGCAGCAGGATAGTGAATTAAATTCACTACCGCCACTTTTGCCTGGCCAGGGAGGAGAGGAGAAAGCCTTGCAAAACTGGAAGTTACATCAGAAGCAAGGACTCCGGTGGCAGAGGGGAAGCCCAAACGAGTCTCTTGTGCAAATCGGAGCAGCAAGGCGCTCTCCTTCCCGCAAGCAAGGCTCTCTTCTCCTCCCTGGCCAGGCAAAAGTGGCGGTAGCAATAGGGCCAACGAATCGGTAAGTCCAATTTTCTTTAATAGTAAACCAAATCGATTCACCAAAAGTGAATCGGAGAATCGAATCGCGAATTGGGCAGCACTAGTTACCATAGCTCATTCTTGCCCCGGTAATTCAGCCTCAGCCATTGAGTGGGGGGGGAAGGACCAGAGCCACTGAAGCCTATATTCTCCATTGAGCATTTCATCTAGTTAGGAATAGCTCATAACATGTTTCCTCCTTTGTGTGGCTCTGTTAGAGGGAAACCACTAAGTCTTTCATGGGACCTAGTAGAATATATAACAGTGATTGCCCAATGCACTTTGTGTAGAGACCATCAAAGGGTTACATCAGCTTTTTTTTTTCCAGGGTGGAAGAATGAGGGGGGGGGGGCAGCAAACTGTCTTCACAATCCATAAAGCAGCCACTTTTTTTTACTGGCTTGACTTTTATTCCCTGTTCAACTAAGTTTACGTTATGGGACTGCAGAGGGTTTTCACAGATCAGTGATCTCTCTGAACCAGGCTCTTGGGAATGTGCATAATGTGTAGGAAAAGCCTAGCAGAAACAAGGACAATAGGCTTTTGGGAAGTAGAAGCTAGAATGGTGGGCTGGATTAAGACTCTTAGTCATGAATCACCCCAACATCTTGTCACTAGATCATAAAACTCCCATTTAGGGTCAACTGCTAGAACAATTCTTACAAAAGCAGGCAAAAATTCTCAGTAATGCTTGGGTGGCTTAAGTGGGGACCTGAAGCAAGTGAGTGTTTGCTATACTGGGATAGAAGATCCAAGGCCAGTATCCTGTTTCCAGTGGCCAATTCAGTTCACAAGATCCAAGCGGTGAGTAGGGAAGTAGATTTGAACTCGTTTCCCAAGTTCAGCCCATCTGCTCTAATCACTGGGCCATGTCCTGTATATCCTGTCGAAACAGGGTTTTTAAGTGTTTCCCTTTTTTTTCTTTGGCTGAGGAGTCACCATAGGGACAATTGCTCATTGTTCTGGCTTGATGGTCCTCATAATAGAACATTTGTGTTTCTCTTGCAAGATGTGTGGGTGAAATGGTTTTGAAACATACCAAAAAATCCTTCCTCCCCCAACTGTGAAACTCAATATTTGAGGCACCTCAGACAAAGGCCCTTCTCAGGCAGGCTGCTGAAATGCATTCTAGTGTATTATAGAACCATGATTGTAACATTCACATACTTCTGATAGCTGAATGTGTAACTTGGCCTGTAATTTAGGGCCCCCCAAATGCTGCCATTAAACTGGTGTGTGCCGAGGGTCTCAAAGCCACCAAGACAACCTGGCCAATCTGGCAAATGTTACTAAAAGCTATGTAGAGCCCTGTATAGGGGTCTTGCTTATTGTATATGGGAATTGATATATTTGGTCAGGACTCTTCTCTGAATCAAACTAGTCAACCATCTCTTGCAAGATGTGTGGGTGAAATGGCTTTGAAACATATTTTAAAAATCCTTCGTCCCCCAACAGTGAAGCTCGATATTTGAGGCATCTCAGACAAAGCCCTTCACAGAGGATCTGTAATCAGAAAATAATGGGTATACATTGAAGGAACTAAGGCCAGTACTGGGCAGGCCTGTGTCCCATCTATGGACATTCAGTCAGTTGAGGATAGGCTGGGGAGGGTTTTGATGGCTGGGATGGTTAAGATGGGCTGGAGTGAGCTTTGACAGACTCCAGTAGATGGAACCTAAGTACACTACCGGGCAGGGCTCTGGGTTTCTGGCCCAGAAATATCTAAGAAAAAGGACCACTTAAACTAAACAAATTTAAGGAAGATGTATGGTTGGGAACACAGGATGGACCACTCGGGTCTTTATCTGCTGTCATTTATTATGTTACTTTGTCTGTTTACACTCTTAATTCCCAATGAGTTATCGTGGTTTGTTTGTTTGTTTTTTTGTTTTTTTTAATCAAGGGGCAGCAAATCTGCTCACTGGCCAGAAGAAGAATTTGATGGCCCTGGCAAAGATATGGTGGAACCAGTTCAGCATCAGTGCTTTGCAGCTCATTCATGCCAACAAAGCGGTGTGTGGCTTTCACCTTGGTCACCTGGAAGGAGAGTGGGAGCTCATTGGTGGTGTGGTAGCCAATTTGATAAACCTATACAAACAAGGCAAGATAAAGCCCAAAATAGACAGCGTGTGGCCCTTTGAACAGGTAAGCTTTATTCACTGACTAGTTGTGACTTAATACTCAGAAAACACTGCAGTGGTACACATGACATTGGGACACTCATCTTAGGATGTGGGCTTGTTTCAGGCTAGGAGCTTTTATTAATAGATCTCAACATCTGACCAACTGTAGCAACTTGCAAGTGACACTTTCCTCTAGTCACATCTATCCCAACTCACACTGAACAAGTAGGGAGCCTCAGCAGATTAACAACCAGCTTAACTTTTTACTTGTGTTCACTAACCAGGCCTTGGATCTGGAAAGTTCAGTTGGTGCAGAATGCTTACTCTGGTATTCAATATGAGCCCTGTCCTGGTGGTACACGTAATCTTTACCACTGTTGTTGACTCAGAATAACCAAGTGGATATTGGATAGTTTAGTATCTGTAACTTCTCTGTAGTACAAGAAAGTTGTCGGACTAGAGGTGCATTCTACATATGTAATTGTGCACTTTGCTGTGCCAATGAGCTTAAGCATCTCCTGGGAAGGGTGTAGCTCTTTCAGACAGTTGATAGGCCTGGTTTGAAGTTTCAGTAGGTAGCTATGTAACTAGCTGGGAATCCTCTCAAAGCTGGACTTGGGTGAAGACAGTCAGGTAATCATAGATACAAATTCCATAATTGAGTCAAGTAGCATTTCTCACATCCCAAAGCATGGGGATCCCTGCATTATAGCTCATTGATTCATAGGGACTTAAAGACTGTGGCCACTGTTGTGGCATGCAACAACTGAGATGTGGCTCTTGGAACTTGTCTAAACAGATTTTTGGCATCTTTCTCTTAGAAAGTGGTGGAGCATAACCATCTGCTACTGCAATATAGAAATGTACGGTACAAGTGATACTTTGCAAAGGTATAAATCTCTGAATAGGGAGCATTTTTGCCTTTGGTGCGATTACATGGAGCCTTTTCAGAACTATTCACTTTCTTCAACTCACCACAGCAGATTGCCAGTTCAGCCTGGCATCCTTCTCTAAAGGCTAGAAATTGGCATCTGGCCCATGTTTCAGGCCACTTTTTGAAGAATCTGGCTATAATCCTAGGACACAATGTTGCTTGCCAGTGGTTGCCACAGGCATGTTTTGGGGTACAACATACGCTACTAAGACACTCTGTCTCCAATGCTATAGGGAAAGATGAGTTTTGTTCTGCTTCACGTGAATTAACTTGCATAATAAAATGGTTGATATGGGGGGGGGAAGGGAAATTCCAGATGTCTGGTACCTTCTGTGCAGTAGTGGCAAAAAGGCAAAATATATATTTTTAATGTTTGCAATCCAGTACACAAGTGTTTGAAGGGTTTGCTCAGATGAGTGTGTCCAGTGTACCTGCTTTTGAAATCCTATGGTGCTTTCATTAAGATGTCGTGCCATCTACCCTTTAACCTTTTCCTATCGTAATAAATTTTACGTTCCAATCGTAATTAGTTTAGCAAAGTTTTGGATTATTCACCGTTATCATTTACGGCTATTGTAAACATAATGTAAATAAGTCATAAAACACATAAAACCTATCCAGCATGACTAATCCCAACCCAACATCCAACTCTCTCTAATATTCTTCTATTTACCTAATGTTATCTAAAACCACATAATTCACCCCATTCTTATCTCCTAAAGACTTCTACTTCCAGTTGGTAACTCTTTACCCAACGTTTTTTGTTTTTTTTTTATTACCTAAAAAATTTTATATCGTCACTTATTCTATTCTTTCAAATTTTAAATGTAATTCTTGTTTTTAGTTTGAATGTAATCTGCCTTGAACCGCAAGGTAATGGCAGAATAGAAATCAGTAATGTAATAAGTCTGTAAATTCAAATATCTTGTGTTCCTGGCTCTTTATTAGTCCATACAGACTGTTTATCCACTGTGTCATTTTTGGAATGTCCCGTCATTTGGGACACACGATAGGAAAAGGTTAATGTAGGTAAAAGTACCATGCTTACTGGGGGTGGGGGGAAGAGAGATTGAAACTTAGTTCATTAGGGCAAAATTACATAATATGACAAGTGTTTTGCACTGGCTCGTTTCTAAAATTTGGCTGACGCCCAAGCTCTACATTTTTTTTCCTACCCCTGCCTGTATCCTACAGCTATGTTGACAGCTCACTGACATGCACTTATGTAACAAGACAGTGTACTCTACTCTTCCAAGAGCAGCAGTTTGACGGCTTCATCTGTTAGTGGTGCATAAAACAGGTGCTCCGCTTCTCCCAGTTATGCAGTCTGGGCTCCTGGATGCATTTTTGGCAGGGTCTTAAGTAGGCAAAGCATCTCTTCCAAGTAGCTTTATCTGAATCTTAAGCACAGAGCCCTTTCCATTTAGATTTTTTTTTTTGGGGGGGGGGGTCACATTGCAATGCAGTGGTTAGACCTACAGCCTTGGCACCCTGAGATTGTGGGTTTAAATCAATCCCACACTGCTCCTTATGATCCTGGACAAGTCACTTAATCTCCCCCCCAAAAAATTGCTATAAAGTAGTATATAAATACTAAAAAAACAAAAAAAAATAGGTTATGTATCTTTGCAGGAATGGTCGCTAGCACCCTTCCTCTCTGCTCTCCCACACGAGCACCTTCCCTTCCCCTCCCCCAACCTCCCAACCATATCTCTTATCTCCTCACAGGAACGAGCAGCAACTCCAACCTGCTTATTGTACCAGTGTTGGCCCGCCCTCTGTCACTTCAGGTCCCACGTTGGAAGGAGAGCCGACCTGACACGGGCTGCAAGTTGGTGATGCTGCCCATGGGGTGGGTGGAGAAGAGGGTAGGGGAAGGGGTGCCACCCCCAGGCACTTCTCACCCTCGCTATACCACAGATGCCTGAGAAACTTCCTAACTCTTATCATGTTTAGATTGTAAGCTCTACTGAGCAAAGACTCCTGAATGTGTCAATGTACAGCACAGCAGTATAGAAATTAATAGGACCATGTGCCACTTAAAGGGGTCTATGTATCTTGTGAGACTAGTAGACTGGCTATCTATCATTTTAACAACTTTGCAATGGGAGAAATAGCACAGGCCCCAGGAAAGACCCTTGAGCAAACCACTAGTGACCCTTTTCATGTGAATAACTGATCATTCGGTCCTGTTTAGTCCGTCAGAACAGGGCCTGAACAGCACACACTTCTCATCAGGAAATTAGTCAAAACTTCTAAAAATCACTTTTATACCTGACAAAAAAAATCTAAGGCAAGACTTTAGCTTCAGCCATTTTGCCCACCACAATTATTGGTATACAGATTCCCAGCTCACCCTGAGCCTTTGACATTGGCTGCACATCAGTCGTCATAGCACTGAATAGGTTGGCTTATTTATTATGAGTATTTAGTGAGTGTTTTAGTTGCAGATTTGCTCATCAACAGCTCTCACTGAAGGCTAGAAACCTACATATTGCTTCTTGCCTTAGTTTGAAACCCATAAAATCCAGCTTGTCAACTGGGAACCTTGCCCTCAAGTATTGTCTGGAAATGTGGTGCTTATGAATTGCTCTCATTCTAAAACTGCTCTCCTGGGGTGAATGTGCATCGTATGGGAAGTGCTGTAACTTACACAGACTGTTATCCTGGATCTTGCATCCTGTTGGAAATAGTTTGCATCTTGATCTCTTAGCTTCCCATATCATTTGTCCTTTACATGTCCAAAGTACAGGATGCCAAAGTTCTAGACAAGTGGCTCTTGTAGACACGTTTCAGTTTCAGAAAGTTTAAAAACTGAATGTGTCTTGTACAGAAGGTCACAAAGCCAACTTGGACACATTGTCTAGAATGGTGGGACTACCTTGTAATGTATACCTTATGGCACTACTGTAACTTTCATTTTAAGGACAGGAACCAGACGGTGGTTGTATTTAATTGTGAAACTATTCTCATGAACTGAAATTTTGGACTGGAGTCAGCAGAGTATGTTAAACATAGTAGAAACATCTCAGCTGCACTTCAGCCAATTGAGTCCATATCGAGCTATATGACCTAGTGTTTGGTGCCTCCCTTCCCTCCCTTTTGAGTTTTTTACTGTAGTGATCCCTTATTATAGCTGTAGCAACTTATTAAACCCAAAAAACACTGCTCCCAGAGCAGCACCTATTGGGGCAAATCAGCTTGTGACACTCATTTCAACTCAATCCTCCATCATTGCCAAAACATGGACAATAAATGAGCCAAACCAGAGGGAAGGAAAAGCCTCATAATATTGATGGGAAGTAGACAAAGAAATTCTTCACACTCCCTGTCTCAAGTCACTGGCACAAAAAACTTTCCCTCTGGTGAGTGTTGCAAGCTGATTTGCCTAGTAGGTGCTGATCTGGGAGCAGTGTGTTTTTGGCACTTAGGCCCATTATCCCATGGTGGAGATTGTTTTAGGGGCATTTATTAAAGCACCAGGTAATTGTGTACCTTAGACTGTAGTCGTGGGTGTTGGGAGCATCACTTGTATTCCCTGGCTCCAACCCTTGCCAAAACTATTCCTTTGGATATAAATGGGATGGAAATGAGAGGAAGTGGAACTGTTTTTCCACAACTACATTGCAAACTCTAGGAATCTAGTAGCTTATTCCTAGGACTAGATTTATTGTGAAATCTGACTTGTATCTCTTACCAGGTTGGTGATGCCATGCGACAGATGCAAGACAAGAAGAATATTGGGAAAGTGATTCTAGTTCCAGAAACACCAAAGCAAGAAAACAAGGAAGAGAATTAGTTGCAAGGGTTTGCTGTTAACATTGGTCTGTCTGCTAACGTTTTCAAGGCCTAGGAATGGACAGGTTGTTTTATGTGCCAAAATCTGAATAAATTGCTCTAGCTGCATTTACTTGACCTCTTGTGGTTGATGTAGCTAGATAATATATATAACAAAGATCACTTTTGAAAATGTTCACTGACTTGTTAAATTGGATGCTGGTTTTCTTCTCAGTTTGAATCTACTTGGTAAACTTGTTGTAATTACCGTACCTCCCCTAAATACATCCATTGGTGGCCTAGGCAAGTGTACGATGCTAGAAATAGTGGTAATGGGACTGTTTTGGGTTGTACCCTTAAATACTAAGGCTATTTATTCTTTATTTGGTTTCAAACCTCCCTTACCTGGTTCTAAATATACCTTATTTTCAACTCTGTATATGCCAATGCAAGACCCTCTACAGCAAGCATTTCAGTGCTCATAGCTGAAAATGAATCATCTATACCTTGATATCTAGATACCAACAAGATTCAAACTTGAGACCAGCAAGAGATGAATTGTTGCCTTCCACTGGACACCACCTGTGGCATTTTTAAGGACTTCTCAAAAGGCCAATTTGGCAACATGATCTGTCCAACTCTTTCCTAGACCAGAAAAGGTTAGTAAAGTTCTCTACTATAGCCGAAGTCTTGTGACAAGCAGATGTATTCCAGAGTGACTGGAACACTTAAATGTTTTGTGTATGTTTGCGTTGAGCCCAGAACTGATGTCCCTCAGCTTGACCTTGAGGTTATGCCTTTCCTTGTGTCGGGGTAATTAAGTTGGTATGATATGCGCATAAATGTGTCTCCCCTACCAGACGTATGGCCTTTTCATTTGCCATCCTGTGCCTGCAGTTTTCAAAAAGGAGCAGCTGGCATCTAAGCTGCACACTGGGTGTGAATGTAGGTGAAAACTTGGACCAAATCTTTTTAATACATTTTAGTGCACTCCTGTAAAGATAAGTGCCAAACATCACAAATTAGTAGCCAAAATGCCTATCTCCATGCCACAGTCCAACAATTGTCACCTAGACTGCCTTCATATACTCTTTCAAGAGCGTCAACCAGGAGGGCACAGGCCATAGGCCGGTCCTGGTCAATGGTACTTTGGATCTGCTTTAGTCTTCTTTTGGCCCTCTGCCTTACGTTTGCCAACAGAGCTTTTAAGCTGTCCTTGTACCTCAGTGGTGGTGGGTGTCACTACCTCCTAGTTGTCCTGCACGTTGGCACTGATTTAACTTTTTTTGGGGGGGAGGGGGGGCGCAGAGGGGGCGGCAGCTGATAGCACACAATCTAGTCACATGCTGATTTTGGAATGGAAGTAGATGCCCAATTTTTATGGGATTAGGAGCTGATTTGTCCAGCCAAGCACAATTAAATGTTGAGGTTCAGAGCAGTATGAACATAGTTCTGGGTAGAAAGGCTGGTTTTAGGCCTCTGCCATACATATATTCTCTCTCTAGCTCTGGTAGATAATGAATTGAGCCTAATCGGTGCTCTTAAGTTGGCTGTTCATAGCTCCCATCAGCGGTCTTCTTAGGCCTAGTCTTCACTTCATTCAGTAAAAGGCTCAAATGCTTAGCCAAGTAGGAAAAGTATGGGAGTTTAATCAGTGGCAGGTCTTTGCCACTTGCTTTGTAAACTACATGTCAATTTTTTTTTTGAGTGGTTTGAGGATGTTTTGTCATGTGCTACTTTATAGCTGGAGTGATAAGCTCTGAAACATGGTAGGGGATGTAGCCTGCCTACTCCTGGATCTAGGGCTGCAGCCCAGGTGCATTTTTCAAGTTTTCCCTCGATTGGCACAAGATCTAGTTGAATGCATTACCCCTGTTTGAATATGCATCGGGAGCAACGTGACTGGGTTGCTCAGCCTTGCTGTAAGATACATAACCAGACTCGACCCACATTGAAGCAAGGATATCCCCCCCCTTCAAAGGGTTTAAGGTGAGCATAGTCCAGTGGTTCTCAACCCAGTTCAACGGCACATCTAATATGTATGAAACTGGCATGGAATAAATACATGCATTTCTGCATACTGTAGATATTGGGGATGGGTGCACTGTTTGACTTAACCGGCAGAGGGGTACTCCAGAGCCAAGCTTTCACAAAGTCAATGATGCAGGAAGCAAGAGGCAGTGTATACAAATCAGTTTCATGCATATTCATTGTGGATATCTTGAAGGCCTGGCAAGGGACTACTGTAGGACCACCTTAACAACACTAGGGGGTGCATGTGCCATCGCTTGTAATGACACTTATTCTGGATCAAAGGTGAAACATCCTTCCTGGCTGACTGTGGTTCTTCTCCACTCAGCCAGTCTCTTTTTCAGGATATCCACAACAAATGTGTGAGGCTTGCCTAGTGAGGGGACAGTACAAGCAAATTGTCATGCATATTCATTAGGGATGTTCGAGAAACCTGCCAGTCTCCTAAGGACTTGATTTGAAAATCCTTTTCTGAGTGGCCTTTGCCCCTCTTAGCCTTAGCTTGGTAGCTGAATCTTTGCACAAGCTATAAAAACAACTTAATTGTTAGTACCAGATCCTGAACATGGCCTTGGCTATTGTCGGCCTTATTTGACTCAAGACTGTTCTTGTACTTTTTCTGTTTTAGTACGATGGATGCAGTAGACTTGTGTTCAGTCATACTACCCAATGAAGCTTATATTCAATGTGGTTCTTGTTTTGTAATATGACCTTCAGTACTGTTGGTCCTGAATAAGAAACTAAGGTTTGACAAAGTGCTGCTTCTGTGGAACTTTACAGAGAGAGTCCCACTCCTTCACGAGAGAGCAGACATGTCCCAGCGGCTAAAGCTGTATTGGTGCCTTTTCCTAGATCACAATCGATGAGTAGCATCAGTTTTGCAAAAGGCTTCTCCCACTATGTACCTAGCTGCTAAAAGATTATTACGGTGGCTGCTAATGGCATTTGGAGATGCCATCCTACAAATTGGTGCCCTTCCACCTGGTGAATGACTCTAGAAGGCTATCCCTCTAGTTCCTCGGCTTGTTTCTCAGGTCACATCTAGCCAGTCTCGGGCTATCCTGTCCACAATGAATATGCATTTGACTTGTTGCATGACCTAGATTGCAAAATCCCATGCATACTTGGCTGGGTATGCATGAGGACTGGGTTGAGAATTCCTACTCTTAAAATATGTCTTTGTAAGAGGTAGTAACTGCTCCATCATGGTATTCTAGCACACACTGGGCTGGGTCACGCTTTCACATGCAGAATTAATTGCCACTTCTGTGTAGCAAGAGTGTTTTTTTTCTTTGGAGTAATCTTCTGAAAGCTGTTTCTGGTTTTTAATGACAGCTCATGTGCTGATGCTGGTTTTGGCTTCTAAATTCCATTTACTCCAAAGCCCTTTCTGCTCTGCTGTTTGTGTTGGACAGCTGGCTGGTATGGAGTTCTGCGGATGATGGTAGCTAGGGCCATGTAAAAAAAAAAAAAAAGCTTTATCTTAAAATGGGTTTAAACTTTTGAGTCCCATGGCTCTGGATAGTGGGAGCTATGTTGCAGAACCTAGGACCAATTGATGACTATTGATTGGTTGATCTTTTCATGATCGGTGATACTGTGAATGTTCCTGTCTTCTGGTCCTTGCCTGCAGCCCTTTTCTGTGGTCTCCTGTAGGGAGAAGTAGGATGCTGGTATCTCCTCTGAACTCATCTCCCATAAACTATTCAACCTGCTGAGTGTTTGCAAGTTGCTATTTTCTGACCAAACCACTCATTGGGAAAAGGGCCTTTAACATTTTAACCTTGTTTTGTCATTACAACTTGCCTTTTTCAAAGGGGTGTCCCCCCCCCCTTCCCCTAGAGCTAGCTGCCTCCACCTTGTGGATTATGTTTATGCTCCTATATTAAAGGAGGACATTTCATACAACCTCATTACTGTTGTGCCTAGCTTCGAAACTCATCAGCGAGTGAACTAGGGGTGGGTATAAATGTCAAGCACAGACCCATACAAAGACTGGATTGTATATATCTTGTGTGCCCTTGTCTACCACTGGGGAGCAGTACGAGATTATAAACTCTCCTCCCACTGACCAAGCTTAGCCTGTGATACTTGGTTCTGTTCTGACAGCAAAGGACTGGCTTTCTTGCCAATGTGGTATCTATGTAAGATACACCAGATTCCTGGAGCCTTTGAATGACCAATGCCCTTTCTACCCATCACAAGAGTGGGACATGCAGGCATTTAATACTTTGAAATAGTTGTCTGAAAGTAAGATGTCTTTGGTGTGAAGTTATTCCTGCTTTTTTGTGTGTAAAACAGTTGAACAAAATGCATCTGTGCCAACTGCTGTTTACATGAATGGAAAGTAATGGCTTTCATGTCTTGTTACCATATGCCTTATGTGTCAACATTTGATTAAAAGCATAACAAAAAGGGAGCTTGTGTGTTGTGTTTTTGCTGAAGCATATGACCATCTGCCTTCAGTGGAGGGGCTTATTACTACTTATCACTCATATAGCACTGAAAGATGTATGCAGTGCTGTACATTTTGACACTTAGACACTAGACAGTCCCTACTTCGAGCTTACAATCTAACTTGGACAGACATGACATTTGCAGAACCCAAGGTGAGAGGAGTGGACCTTAAACGCTGCTAGTTCCAAGCATATGGTGCAGCAAGGCAGAAGGGATGGAGTCTTGCAGTTGAGGAGAAGGGCACAGATAGGAGGGATGTACCAGCTGGGGGGTGGAAACATAGGGGGAGATAGTGAGGGGCAGCTGCGTGAGTGCCTTTGTAGGTCGGCAAGAGGAGTTTGAATGTATTCAGAAATGGGAAGTTAATGGAGTGACTTTAGGAGAGAGGTAACATCTGATGTACAAGTAGGAAGATGGGATGGTTTAAACATTAACCAGTGCTAATTTGAGTTTAGGTTCCATTTTCCTAAAGCAGAGACATTTCAGCTATTCCACTTAGTAAAGAACAGGTGCAAAGAGCAACTCAACTGTATGTAAAGTGGGGTGTGTGGCTGTTAAACTTACCATGGACTTGATATACCACACCTCAACACAAATTGTGCAGCTGGGTGGCTTACAAAGGAGGGAGCAAATCTCAACATGCCTTCACTTGCCTTAAAAACAACTTACATAACCTCCTACAGACAGGGCTAGTTCAGGATATGTACCAAGATTTGTTCCTTTCTTCTAAGCATAGGAGCCAACTTCCTCAATCTTTGGGGAAAGGGGGTATTAAAATGTTAAGGAAATTACCTCTCCTGGACCATCAAGGTCCAAACACCTGTAGCACTGCTTCTGTGTTTCTAAGTATTCTAGAGAATTAGGGATTGCATTGCTTGACTATTTACAGTCCACCGGTCCAGGTTTTACGCTCTTGCTGAAACGGATGTCAAACTATGCTGCAGAACAAAAGCAGGTCTGGAGAGTCCAGTCTTGAGATAGTGAAGCCTGGTGCCAGGTTTTAAAACTGACTTATGGGAGAATAGTACCTCTAAGAAACCAATGTGCCTGCTTGAAGGATCCGCCTGGCAGAGGCTTACAGTGTAACAGGAAGAGCTGTATAAACAAGGCCTCCCCCTCCCCTTTTCTAGGTCTGGCAGTTTCCTGCAGATAAAGTAGAAGCCCTTAACCTGGTTGTGGTTTTTATTTGATTCGTAGCCCACATCCTATGAACTATGCCTGCAGTGGCTTTTGAATTTGATATGCTCTGCCTTCTACTTTAGAGGCAGGTAACGTTTCTTATTTTTAGAAGCTTTGGCGAAGGAAATGGCCTCTCCCAAATTTAGTGTTGGTGTGGTAGCATTAGGATCAGCTTTTTAGAATGGATGGGGGTGTAGGGTTACCATAGGTGCAGACATGTCTTTTGGGTGGGGGGGGGGGGGTAACTAGTTGGGTGTCTGGGCAGTTTTTCTAGAGCAAGAGTGTTTGACCATTTTGGCTGGGTTTAAAACCCAACAGTGGTGTAGCCACAGGCTTTGTTGTCCACCCACCCTCCCACTGAAGTCTGCATGTGTTCCTCTCCTGGCAACTGGCACATCTTTTCTAATATTTTCCTCCCCCCCCCCATTGATTTTGAGGTACAGTAGCACTATCTGATTGTGGCTTGCTAGAGTGGGAGGGAGAGAGCAAGATGCTGATGAAGGGGAGAAGAGGCTGGATGGAAGAGGGGGTGCATTTCCTGGAGACCTAGGAGTGGGATGAGGGAGAAAGTGAGGAGATAGTAGGTATGGAGAGAGAAGAGACATGAGGGCAATGCTAAATATGGGAAGGGATAGGGATGCAGAGGGGAAATTGATGAATGTAATGCTGGATCAGGCCATGTTGAGGAACTGGAGCAAGGGGAGATAGGATAGGATAGAAAAAGAGGTATGGGGAGATAACAGACATGCTGGATAGAAAAGGCATAGAGAGACTGGATGGAAGGATGGTGAGAGGGGAGGGGGATGCACCAGATGGAAGCAAAGAGAAGGACCTGCTGGATAGAGGAAGGCAATAGTGGTTGTGGTTTTTTTTTTGGGGGGGGGATCCAAGGGTGGGACCATGGTTGGTTTGTCGTCACAAATGTGATAACACTAGTTGAATAAGGGATTCTAAATTCAAATTCAACTCTGATCTGTTGTTCTAGGGCAGAGTAGGAATCCTATATGAAAGGAGCAGCTCACAGGCCCACAACTTTGTATGATACATGGAAATAATTTTAAAACACCATTTTGGGGAAAAAAAGCTTGCTGGACCAGTACAAATGCCTAAATCCAGGAGCTGGTTAGATCATTAGTTGATCTTTGAGCAGGGACAAGGAGGGCAAGAAAAAAGAAACTACCCCTCCCCTGCTTCTGTTATCAAGCTGAACTAGAGGATTTTAGCACAAGCTGGTTTGGTAAATGCTCATAGAATTCCTTTGAGCATCGGAGCCTGTGCTAAAAACCTCTAGCACAGCTTGATAACGGGGTGGGGTAGGTGGTTTCTTTTTTTTTTTTCTTGCTATCCTTTTCCCTGTTCAAAGATCAACTAACGATCTAGCCAACAGAGTTTGAACTACCAGTCCCAGCATGCCCCAGGGTGGGAGCAAGGCAAACCAGAGCTGGACTGGGTAGCGCAAGGAGTTGTAATCAGCCCCAAACCACCCTGAGCCAGGGGAGCTCAGGTGATTGGAATGTTAATCAGTCCCAGGGAACTGACAAGGCAGCAGGGAAGCTCATCCTAGCTCCCATCTCCAGACTGACCGGATCTGAAGGAAGTCACCTCAGTCAAGGCTCAGGTACAGTCCTATCATTTTGATCCTCCTTTTTGTTCTGAGGCTGTTACAAGACCTAGAAGGCATGCTGCCATTGCTGGAACCGAGCTTGCTGAAGAGAGCAATAAGTGTGGATGGTTTATTCGAGCTGATTAAGACCCAGCTATTTTGGTTTTGAACTGTGGGGGGTGTTTTTTCCTTCTGTTTTGAAATCTCTGGCTTGGGGAAGAGGGTTTATTTTTTTGTGTTTTCCTTTTTCATGTTTTCCCCCCAAGCACTGCTAATTGGACACTGGGATACAGCAGCTGAGTTTCAAGCCATGTGTTTTGTTTCCCATTGCTCATGACTTACCTGGTTTTCATATTTGGGGGGCACCATCCAGAAGCAGCAGAAAGCACATTTTTTTCCACCTTAAACACCTGTTTGCTGCTTTTATTCCACTCCACCTACTCCAGGCCTCGCCTTACCGCTTGCCAAGGCCTGTGTGCTCCAGGTTAGGCCCCAGGTAGGGCCGTTTCCAGTCACAATATGTACAATTTTATCTGGTTACATGCCCAGTGGTTTGGTTTTCAGCAAGGTATGGGGCGGTTCTATTTAGAATCCTTTTCATAACACATTGTTCTTTATTTTGGAATAAATGTTGTCCTTTTAATTGATTACGGTTGATTTTGTTTTAGTAGATTATCCTTTTTGTTAGATTATCCATCTAAAATCTATCTCCCTGTTAAGACCACATGCATTATGCCCCTTTTTTGCTCCTTTATCTTGGTTTTTTTATTTTATTTTCTTTCAGCCCCATTTGTATTGTCTTCCTTAAAGAATTGTTGATAAGCATGGAGTAGGGAATACGTATGTTTTGTTAGAAGTTTGATTTATGCATATTGTCAGATCTTGCACACATTAAGTTGTTTTTTGAGAGGATATCAAGTTGGTCACATTATTTCATTCAATAGCAGGTTGGCAACAGTTTCTTTTTATGGCAGTCGACCAATCCATTGGACCTGTCGAGTTTCTGTACAATTCTCATTTTATTACTGTTTTTTATTTCTTTGGTATTGTACAGTCAGTTACTCTCATGTTGGTGAGATGATCATTGCTTATGATATTATGCAAAATATTTCAAGTATATTTTTCATAGCATACTCTGATTTAGATTTTATTGTTGGTTTATTTATCTGATATTCACATCGTAACCTTCTATTTTTTTAATATTAGTTATTCATTTTATGATGCAGGCACCTTAGCCAGAAGATGGTCTGTCAAGTCCATGACTTGCTACTTGCTTTTATGATTGACAGACTGCTTTGCACATGGATTTTACTGTTTGCTATTAATAAAGAAGGTTTCACAGACAGGCCTGCTCTGCTCTTTCCCTTTTAGATTTTGCTACTATTTGTGCAGCGGTGACTCTCCATTGTGGTTACTATTAAATACTGATCAATCACTTCATGGGGTGTCTCTCAATCTCAGCCCTTCTACACACCAACATTCTTTGGTGTAAGGCTTGAGCGTCAGTGGCTGGGCCCATTCACATTGATTCTTATGTGAGCTGAGTTTAGGATAATAAAGCCATTGTGACATCACTGAGGTTGGCTCATAGGCATTAGTGGAATGAGGCATTATGATGTCACAATCTCAGCTCTGGAATGTTCCTAGTATTTGGGCTTCTACCAGGAACTTGGGGCCCTGTGTTAGCCACTGTTAAAAATAGGATACTGGGCTTGATGAAGTTTCGGTCTGTCCCAGTATGGCAACGTTTATGGTCTTACGTTCTAACCATCCCATGTCATTCTTTAGTCTATCTCAACCTCAGTCCTTCTTCAATGCAAGGGTTGAGGGGCGGTGGCTGTGCCCATTCATACTAGGATTCTTTCCTCTATCCTTAAAGAATGACACGGGGATGTGGTTAACCATAGGGATGGAGACAAATTCTGTCCCTGTGTCATTCTCTAGTAGGAGCTACTGTGTGTTATTTTGCTGTTAACCCCTGTTAGTAGTAATTAGGTCCCATGGCCTAAAATGGGGCCTGTGCTAAAGTAGGACATGTTACTGGTAGAATAGCACATCATCTCCATTAATTAAAGATAAAATGTCTCTAGAAATCACTGCTCTGTGTAGAGAATGTCCCCTGTCCCCACAGGATCTCTGTATCCCCATCCCTGCAAACTCTGTACTCGTACAGCAATGTTGATGGAATATGGGCCTTTAATGCTGAACTCAAAACCAGCTATTTTGGGGGTTTCTATGGGCAGAGTCAGCACTTGGGCCAGTTAAATAATGCTGTTCAGCATTCAAGTGGCCAGGTTAACCACAAGTGTAACCCAGAGCTGGTTCAGTGCTCCATCACTTACTTGGTTATGTGTTAGGCGGCTGTGCAAGGGATTGACATTGATTTTCTGGGGTTAACAGTGGTGCTAGCCAGCAAAACACTGATTGAATATCGGGCCAACAAATTCTAAAGCGTGCAGCTGAAAGATGGGCATGGACCAGCAGTGCAGTAAGAGGGGAGGAGAGGGGGGGGTGCAGCCAACCCAGGGCACCATCTTGGTGAGGGAAGGATTAGGTGACTTGCCCAGGGTCCCAAGGAGCAGTGTGGGTTTGAACCCACAACCTCAGGGTGCTGCAGCTGTAGCTTTAACCACTGCACCACTCTAGAAATCAAAATGTAGTAAAAGGGAGCCAAGTATAGGACAGTCGAGCCATTGTGACATCACTGATGAGGCATTGGTGGAATGAGGCATTATGACGTCACAATCTCAGCTCTGGTTCAGAGGCTGAAGCTTTTCACACTATTCATTCAATTTTCTATACTGTTCTCCCAGGGAAGGTCAGAAGGGTTTACATGAATTTATTCTGGTAGTCAAGCATTTTTTCCTGTTTGTCCCGGTGGGCTCACAATCTAATGTATCGGGGGGATTAAGTGACTTGCCCAGGGTGACACGGAGCAGGATGGGTTTGAACTAGAGAATGACACGGGGACAAATTTGTTCCCGTCCTGTGAGTTTTGTCGCTGTCCCTGGCCCATTCCTATAAGCTCTATTGCTTGAGCCTTGTGCAGGTGGGGACAGAGCAAGGACAGGAAAGAACTCTTGAGGCTGTAGCTTTAACCACTGGGCCACACTCTTCCTTTCCTTTGGCACTTAATTACCTTGCTGACGTTCATTGCGTAGCATAACTTTATTTGCATTTCCTTCTATAAAAGGGCTGCTTATTTAAACAATATTGCAAGCAGCCAGGTGGATGCTGACTTTCGCCAATTATTAGATAATTCAAATTCTTATTTGTGTTAGGAAATTATTGAAAGCTTTATCTATTTGTTAAATTTCTGGATAATTGATTTGTATTTTACTGTGAATCGCTCGAGTCCTCTTATTTTGATAACTGCACTGATCTGCAAGGTATTGGTGAGATATAAATTTTATGTTTAAAATACAGGGTGCACTTTGATCAAATCTATTGTTTATTTGCCATTTTCCTAGTAAAAAAATTTCAACAAACTATACAAATAAGTAGGGTTGAAGACTCTTAACGTCACACAGATCTAATCGTCTGACAGAAGCAGATGAATTACTTATATCTGAGTCAGGGCTTTTGCTGCCCATTAATTCCCTACTTGAAGGATGCTTCGGCTGCTAAACACAGATGAACCTCTAAAAAAGCACTAGCAGACCACTATGAAATGGAATCAGATTCTGCCCAGTATTGTACAGCTGCTTGACGTGTCTGGGTCTGTCGGGAGCAGGGCCCGTGTTTCTCATTTACTCAATTCCATACTCCTTCAGCTTTCGAAAGACATTTCCAAAGTACTGAGCATCGGGGTACCCGTTTCTGGAAAAGACAGTCAAACTGTTAACAGGATACACACAAGTCACAAGCCTGCAGCAGGGTTACTGACATACTGTCACATGACTTCTCAGCATCCTCCACCATGCCTGCCTTTCAAGACTGAACGAGGAAAAGGCCTCAAGATTGTTTTTCCTATGACTTAATGTCAAACCGACACATTAGGGCATAAATTCTTATCATGGGTCAAAAACCTCGTGGAATTTTTTTTTTTTTTTTTAAGGGGGGGGATATCGTCACTTCTTTTTTGTATCATTTCATTATAGTGCTAGTCACAGTGAAAATTTTAATTACAAGCAGCTTCTGAAAAAAAAAAATCACTTATTACATTGATGTCTTCGATCCTGCCAATACTTTTCACTTTTAGGTGGTTTACAACAAGAAATTAGCCTGGGCATTCCCAGGGAGATTGCAAGGTTGATACCTATAGTTTGCGTCAGGATCTGGGAAGGGTCGATACAGTTTGGTTAGATCATTTGACAAATTTCTTGAATAGTATGGTTTTCAGTTCTTTCCTGAATGTTTTGTAGTTGAGCGTCATGGGCAGCAGATTTGAGAGGTGGTGGTCCATTTTTTTTGCCGCTCTGTACTGTTTCACATCTAGGCTTCATTATAATATAATTTACTTTCTCCTTTACAAAGCTGCGCTAATGTGTTTTTTGCACTGGCTGCGAGGGGGGGGGTAACAGCTCAGATGCGCATAGGAACTGTATGAACGTCTGAGCTGTTACCGTGGTGACCAGTGTGGCTTTGTAAGGGAGGGGGTTCATTGCCAAAAGACAAATTTATATTATAAAGAAGCACGCCCCTGATGAAGCCTCGATGTGAAACGGTACAGGCCACCTTTGGGAAGAAAAATGCTTTTTTTTTTTCTTTTGTACAGAAGCTGCTTGTAATTTAAATTTTCACTGTGAATAGCAACATAATGAAATAATATAAAAAACAAAAAAAGTGAAAATTAACCCCCCCCCAAAAAAAAAAAAAACAACAAAAAAACCCCAACAACTTTTTCTAACATGAGGTTTTTGACCCATGATAAGAATTTATGCCCCAATGTGTCAGTTTGACACTAAGGCACAGCAAGAACAATCTTGAGGTCTTTTCCTCATTCAAACAACATCTTCTTAAAGGTGGTTTTAAGAAAGGTTTGGACAAGTTCCTGGAGGAAAAGGCCCTAGTCTGCTTGCCCTGGATCGGTAGCATAGACTATTGCTAGTTTTGGGGTTTTGGCCAGGTACTAGTGACCTGGATTGGCCACTGTGAGAACAGGCTATTGGGCTTGCTGGACCATTGGTCTGACCCAGTAAGGCTCTTCTTATGGTCTTAGTATTCATTGGGATGACCAGTGTCCAGCAATCCACACATACTACTACTGTTACTTATTTCTATCGTGCTGCTAGATGTACATACATTAAATATGTAAGAGACAATAGAACTTACAATCTAATTAAAACGGAGATAAGGAACAAATAGGGGTTAAGAAATTTCTTATAGAGGGAATGATAAAACGTTACAAGTGAGTGGGAATTAGGAGTTAAAAGCAGTCTCAAAAAAGTGCACTTTTAGACTAGATTTAAATACTGCCAGAGATGGAGCTTGATGTACTGACTCGGACAGTCTATTCCAGGCATACGGCACAGCAAGATAAAAGGGACGGAGTCTGCAGTTAGCAGTAGCGGAGAAGGGTATAGGTATGAGAGACTTACCCAACGAACAGAGATACTGAGAAGCTGCAGAGTGAATACACTTTTGTAAGTCAATAGGAGGAGTTTGAACTGTTTGCGGAAATGGATAGGGAGCCAATGGAGTGATCCGAGGAGAGGGGTGATGCGAACATAGCATCACTGGCAGAATATAAGTCCTGCAGCAGAATTTTGAACGGATTGAAGAGGGAGAGGGGGTTATGTATAGGGTTGCCAGATTTTCCAATTGGAAAATCCGGACCCCCTAGACCATGCACATAGATCTCATGCATATTCATTGGGGAAATCCTGAAAACCCGACTGGATTGCGGCCCTCAAGGAGGGACTTTGAGACCCTAGACCTGCCTCCAGGCCCAACCAGCTCCACCTATCCCTGCCGTGTAATGCCCTAATCCTGCCCCTCCTTGCCTGCTCGTCAGGCAGGGAGGAAGTCCGCGCAAATGACGTCACACACACGTACAGACATCCACCCTCACTGACGCAATTTGGGGAGGCTTTTCAAAACCCAGACATCTGGTAACCCTAGTTATGTGGAACAGCTATGAGAAGCAAACTGCAGTAATCTAGGCAAGAGGCGATAAGAGTGTGGATAAGGGTTTTGTTAGTGTGCTCAGAAAGCAAAGGTTGGATTCTGGTGACAGAGAAAGAAACGACAGGCTTTAGTGGTCTGTTGGATTGGTGTAGAGAAAGAGAAGCGTCAAAGATGACTCTGAGGTTGTGAGCTCATGAAACAGGGAGGATAAGAATATTATCCACAGAAATAGAGAATGGGGAAGAGGAGAGGTGGGTTTAGGTGGAAAGATAAGGAGTTCTGTTTTATCCATATTCAGTTTTAAATGGCAGTGAGACATCCAAGCAGCAACATCGGACAGGCAGGCAAAGACTTGGGCCTGAATTCCTGTAGAAATTTCTGGTGTAGAGAGTTAGACCTGAGAGTCATCAGCAGAGAGGTGATACTGAAAACCATGGGAGGAGATGGAAAAAGATGTCCCAAGACAGAGTCCTGAGGTACACTGACTGATAGTGGGATAGCAGTGGAGGAGGATCCACCAGAACATACACTAAAAGTACGATTGGAGAGACAAGAAGAAAACCAAGAAAGAACAGAGCTCTGAAATCCAAGTGAGGACAGCGTAACAAGGAGTAGGTGGTAGTTGATAAGTGTCAAAAGCAGCAGATAGATCGAGAAGGTTGAAGATAGTCTTGCTAGGAACAGATCATTGGAGACTTATAGCACGGACAGTTTCCGTAGAATGCAATGGGTGAAAGCTGACTGAAGTGGGTCAAAAACAGCTTGAGATGAAAGGAAGTCTAGGCAACGGCGATGAACAGCACGTTCAAGTAGTCTGAATAAGAAGGGGAGGAGGGAGATAGGGTGATATTTGGAGGGGCATGTGGGGTCTAATGAGGATTTTTTGAGGAGTGGTGTAAACTATGGCATGTTTGAAGATTGAGGGTATGACAGATGAAGAGATGACAGTAGGAGAAACAGTAGATGGGTGGGAATCGGATCAGAGGAACAGGTAGCAAGTTTGGAGGAGGAAAGAAAATGTGCAGTTTCCTCTTCAGCGATTTCAGAAAAGATAACAGGGGTTGAAGGAAGGATGACAGAATGGTCTGCAGGAAGGAAGGAGGTGGAGGTGACCTGGTTGGGAGCACAAGGTTAATCTTGTAAACCTTGTCGCAGAAGTACTCATCCATAGTCTGGGGGGGGGGGGAGCACTCAGAGGAGAGAGTTCAGAGTGGCAAAGAGATGGCAAGGGTTGGAGCCAAGAAAGTTAGTAAAATAGGTAGTTAAGTAGTCTTTTTTGGCAACTAAAAGAGCAGACTGGAAGGAGGTCAGCAGGAATTTGAGATGTATGAAGACTGAATGAGTGGCCTTTGAGCCAAAGACGTTCAGCAGACCGGACACAGGAACGTAAATAGCTGATTTTAAAGTTGAGCCAGGGCCTTACAGAATGTGGAATGGGAGGAGCAAGGATATTGAGAGGAGAGAATGGTATTATAGGAAGAAGCAGCCTCATTGACAGACTTGTATAACAAGGTGGTTGAGAGGAGGGATGAAATAGTGCAAAAGTCAACATCCTGAAGATTCCTAAATGTATTGGTGGAGATCGGCTGTGTCGGGGGGGGGGGGAGGGTGATGAATTGTGAAAGTTATCAGATGATGGTCAGAGAGTGGAAGAACAGAGGTGCAGAAATTGGTGAGAGAGCAGTTGGAGAAGATGATGAGATGAAGGCAGTGGCCATTCTGGTACGAAAGGGTAGTGGAGCACAGCTTAAGATTGAATGTGGACATTAAAGCAAGAAACTAGAAGCTTAAGAGTCAGAGGAGTCGTAAGCAAGAATGTTAAATTCACCAAAAATGAGGTAAGAAGATGGAAGGATTGAGAAAGAAGGAAAGCATTAGCAAGGAAGAAAGGGACTTTATCAGGGGGTCAATAAATGACTGCCACTCAGAGAGGTAGTGAAGCAAATAGACTGACGGAGTGGATTTCAAAGGAAGAAAAGCTGCGAGACTGAGGTGGAAGAAGTTGGGAATCTACAAGAAGGTGAGAGTAGCAGCTCAACGCCATCACCGTGACCAACTGGCAAGGTGTATGGGAGAGAAGGTAACTTCCACGACACAGGGCAGCAGCTGAAGGAGAGTCTTCAGGACAGAGTCAGGACTCAGTGCAAGCAGATGGAGAGTTCGAGAAATAAAGAGGTCATGGATGTAAACAAGCTTGTTGGAGACTTAGGTGCCCATTTTCAACCAAATTTGGGCATCTACATTTAGGCACTCAGATTTTTAATTTTTTTTTTCAAACTGCCGGACTTAGGGTGCCAGAAGGGATTCTGTTGCATGACCCTTGGCCAAAGGCAATCACTGCTATAATTGGAGGGTGGACAGGATTATAGAAAAAGAGTAACATTCAGGGGTAGTCAGAAATAAAGGTCATGAGATCAGATCCTAGCCCTGGTTTTGACAGAGCTGGAAGCCCGAAGGAGCAGGAGAAATAGTCCAGAGTGAGAAAATAAATATAATTTGCTTTTCAACTATTCTCCTAATCCGGAAATGCAGGTATTACAAAGCAATTCAGTGGCTCTTCCAGCCCATTGAACAGAGTGACCACACCACAGAAAAATGTCATGCTATGAATTAAATCACCTCAAAGAAAAATTATTTTAGGTATTCATTTTTTCTCTCTTAATTGTTGACGTACTTGGATTTCCCTCCTTGCTGGGAAGTTTTATGCGGGATGTTCCATGTGAGATTGTCCCCAGAAGGATGTGGCTGGATTTTAAAGGTTAACCCTTGATCCAGGGCCCTCTCCAACAAAGTCAGTAACTTCCGACCTTCCCTATTGTCTGGCAGGAATGCTTCAAACCGCCCACCTGTATAGCGACTCTCCGGATTTGGATCAGCAGGCTTTGGAGAAAGACAGACAGAACCTGAACTCCATGACTTATGAAAATAAACCTTTTTAAAAGTATTATTTTTATCCCAGGAATTTTTCCCCATTTTCATACCCCTACAGCTTTTCAACCAGGGGCCACAACCAATACACTTTTTTCCTAAGCCTGGCCAGCAGATGTCACTATTGTGTAACAACCAAGTCCTTCCCAATTGCCACCTACATGATGTCCCAATGTTCTCCCAGCCTGAAGATCTTTAAGAAAAAGAACAACTTCAGTGCCCTAGATGTAATGAAGGTCAAAACCAAGACTGGACTCAACTCATTCAGATCACCTGAAGCCAATTTGTAACCCAGAGGAAAGAAGAAAGACATTAGCAGGAGTAAATCATAGGGGTACATGACACGGGGACAAATTTTTCCCTGTCCCTGCGGGAATTCAATTTCTCATCCCATCAAGTTCTTTTCCTGCCCCATTCCTTGCAAGCTCTAGCCTTATCTGCACAAGTCTCAAACACTTCAAACTCTTAAGTGTTTGAGGTTTCTACAGTTAAAGTTGAGCTTACAGGAATGGGACAGGGACAGCGGCAAATGATAAATTTTAATAGTGTCTTAGGGGTGTCTTAGAATCATTCTTTATAATACTGAGGGCCTCAAAATAGTACCTGGCGGGCCGCATGCAGCCCCTGAGCAGCGAGTTTGAGACCACTGCACTAGGGGGTTTGTCTACTAAAGTTCGCCAATAAATGAGTTTAGCTTGTGCACTAAACCCATTTCTAGGGCGCCTAGGAAATAATTCTAGTATTTCTCTTTGAAGTTGTGCGCTAATGTTCATACTAGCTTACATAACCACTTATCACCTCCTGCATATGGATGCACTAACCAGTTAGCATGCGGTGTTCAGAATCCACTAGCTAGATAACGTGCCCATACCCATTCTTTGCCCCGACACTCCCCCTCCTGAAATGTAATGCAAAAAATTTATATTGTGTGCTTACTTTACATAGTAACACACATAGTAGATGACGGCAGATAAAGACTCGAATGATCCATCCAGTCTGCCTAACCTGATTCAATTTAAATTTTTTAAATTTTTTCTTCTTAGCTATTTCTGGGCTAGAATCCAAAGCTCTGCCCGGTACTGTGCTTGGGTTCCTACTGCCGAAATCTCCATCAAAACCCACTCCAGCCCTTCTACACCCTCCCAGCCATTGAAGCCCTCCCCAGCCCATCCTCCCCCAACCGGCCATAAAACTTTCCCAAACTTCCCAAAACTCCCCCAAACTTTCCACAAAATATTTTAATGTATGTAGCAGTGTGTTTTTTGTGCATGTTAGGAACTCAATTTCCCTGCAAGTAAATTTTTAAGGGGCACTAATGAACCAAAGGCCCATTTATCCAAGTCCTCGTGAAACACCCCTAAGACACTATTAAAATGTATCATTGCTCAACACTCTTATTTTGATTCCATGTCATACGTTTCTGGACTTCCACTCTAAAAGGGTAATTTTCATAGCGGATTTTACTGTAGCCCAGAGCATTAAATGTTCCGATGTTCACAGAATTCCTATGAGCGTTGGAGCAAAATCGGAGCATTTAGCACCCCGGCCTGCAGTAGAAACCTCTACCGTGGCTCAGTAAATAGCCCGCCTAAAGCTAAGCGGGTTCCAACATACATACAAAATTACGACCTGGGTTTAATGGCACTTTACCTGCAGAAATGATTTTTATAAAATTGCCCACCTGATCTGCAGATAAACTTACACTTGAGCTAAGTTCAAGTTTGTTTTGATATATAGCAAATCTTAGCTGCGGACAAAAATTTCAAAGTAAATAATGAAAGGCATAGACATACTCGGAGGAAAGAATGAGAAGAGAAGAGAATACAGGTAGTCGTCAACTTATGACCGCAATCGGTTCCAACTGATAGGTCGTAAGTCGATTCGGTCGTAAGTCGGTCTATGTTAATACAGTATTGTACTATCTATTTTTTTTTTAACCCCTCCCCGCCTACCTTTTCTCTGGTGGTCCAGCGATGTATCCTGCCTGAGCCCCTCCTGCTGATGTTAGAAGCCAGCAGCGCACCCGGGCCACCACGCGCAGGAGCGAGTTTTTAGAACTCCCGCCCCACCCTGCGCCGCTGACTGACACACTGCTGTAAGTTCTCACGGGACTTGTGGTTCTCGCGGCACTGCCGCATCCCTCCGGCCAGCCTTACTTCAAAAAGGTACAGTGGGTGTCAGCGTTTGGGGGGGTTGTCAGTGGTTCAGGGAGTCAGCAATAGGAAGGAATGCGCATCCCTCCTGCTACTCTTCACTTGGGGGGGGGGGGTGTCGGCGGCAGGATGGAGTGGGCATCCCTTCTGCTAATTTCAGGGGTGGGTGTCGGGGGGACGGACCTCTGCCACAGCCAGCTCAGCTGATTGTGGCAGGCTTATTTCCCCCCCCCCCCTTCCCCATGGTTTTGGGGAGTCCTGCTGGCTCAGCTGATCGTGGATTCCCTAATCGCAATCAGCTCAGTCGGCCGCATCTACTTTTAACTTTTGAAACACAGGCCAGCATTTTGCTGGCCTACATTTCAGTCGTTTGTTGCGGCTCTAGGGAGAAGCCTAGGGATGTTTAAACTCACCCATGGCCACTTCCAGGCAAAACCATGCTCAGCCTTGGGTGAACTCAGGTGTTCCTACCCATCTCCCTAGACCTACGGCAAATGCCTAGAGTGTAGGCGTCCTGCCTCAGGGAGTTTTATTTTTTCTAAAAACATGTATCCTGATTGGCTGCCAGACGCCAGACTGCCTACAATTGGGATGCCCGTTTATAGAATCAGCCCCATAATGTCTGCAAAAACCTAAAAAGAAAAGCCCTTAAAAACAAATGTGTTAGTTTGGCAATTAGCATAGCATACGTTATACATGTGGGTGCATTTTATGTGTAAAAAATATAGTGCCCCTTGATTGGATAAAGTAAGTGAAATTCATAATTTAAGGCCAATTTCATCTAAAAAGTCATCAATGGTGCACCTAGATTGCCAGCTTTACTGCCAACAACAGATTAAAACTAAACTAAAGGTTAAAATAATTTTCTCTGTCATTTCTGGTTGTACATGGAAAAGGATCTTATTCTACATCCAGTAAACCTTATATCCTGCCCTCGCATGACAAAGGCTTTGTAAGAATGTGTCTGAATTATAGCCAAAGGAGTCTCTGTGGATAAGACAGCCACATACAGGTGATGTTACCATATTGTAGCACCTATCTTCAAGAGCCCAGAAAATCCAGAAAACTTTATGGGTATGTGCAAAAGCCCCTTCCTACTAGCTATAGACACCCATGGAGAACCCCTGTTACAAGTAAGCAACCCAGCTTCACATGAAGTTGAGTTTTGCCTAATAAATATTTTTCCTCTCTTTATATTGTAACCAATAGAAAGAACACATCAGAAAATTCAACCTACTTACCCCCTGTACCCCATCAAGAATGTCATATATGATCTTTATGGTTGGGTCCTGGTAATAACCCATGACACTGCTAGACAGGATTCTTTGGGTCATTGTTCCTCTGACTGTATGTTGAGCTCCAACTGGCGAGGAGTGCGAGCAAGCTATACAAGTGTCTTCTGAGGCAGAGAAACAGTTCCTACAGAAGGAGTGTCCACAGTGGGCAGTGGCTGTTCCAGTATCTCCTTTCTTACACTGGTCACAATTCCTGGCCTTCTTTTCCACTGTCTCTTGGCCAATGTTGGGGTGTCTTAGCTGGGGTTTGGCTGCAGTCTCCTCCTCGGCCCCATGGTTTGGAAAGAAGCTCTTATCTACGTTAATTTGACCACCCAAACTCAGTTTGGAAATGAAACCAGATTGCTCATTCAGCATCTTCAGTCCTGCAAAATTCTGCTGTGTGTTATACAGTCCTGTCGGCAATGAGTGCGGGCTACCTTCCCATAGGCGAATGCCGGATCTCTGATTTCCTGTTTCATCCTGGAGTCCTCCCTTAGACTTGTTTTTCAGAAACTGAAATTTATTAGGAAGTGTTTTCTTGACTTTGGAAACATCCATTTCAATCCCACCATTCTCTGGCCTCACTTGGTCTCTTGGATGAATGAGGGCTTCTTTGCTGCCTTCCTGAAAAGCTTTCACCTCTCTTAAGCTAGCACCATTTTCTGTTGTCATGTTGTACTCAACATCATCACTATTTAGTATTAGTAGTTCTTTGGGGCCACTTGAATCCTCCTCATGTTCCGTTCCTTGAAAAGCATCAAGACTATCTGAGGTTCTTGGAGAGTCAGATTTCATTTCTCCAGGAGTTTCTTCTCTGTCCAGGTAGGTTTGATGATCTGAAATATCTGAAACAAATGCTGAACTGTAAGGAACTGAATGTGGTTTGGAGCTGTACACTTCTTCAGTTTGATGCTGTCTGGACTTATGCTTATCAGTGGCATACAGCTGTGATGAATACCTCAAGACCTTTGATCTACTTGTGATAAATTTGGTGTGCTCTTCTGCTATGCTCAACTGTGCCTCCTTGGGGTATGTCAGGTGCAGGCTGTGTTCTAGCTTCTTCAGTCTAAGCTTACTGCAGTGGCCTAGTAAACTATGACACCACTCACTTAATGCCTCATCATGAGGACCTTCAACACCAAGCTCACTGTAGCTGAAAGTCTGGTAGGTGAACTCAGTGGACAACCTATTGTAGAAAGACACTAGGTACTGCTTGATCAAGTCAAGCTTTGTTTTGTTATCTGCTCTGATTTTTAAGATGGTAATATCCTGCATGTTTACTTCAGCAATCTGAATTCCACTTCCGTTACATAATTCTGTAATATTTGACTTGTCTTTCATATAAGACCACAACCAAGTGTATAAACACATTTCATCCACAATCTCGGAATCTTTTGCCACTTTGCTGAGTTCTTTGACATTAATTTCTGGGCAAGGTGGGCTGACTTCCTTTAATCTGCCAGCAGAAAAGCTGTTTGATCTCTTAAGAGTGTTTTTGGGTTTGTAGTGTTCAGAGTCTAAAAATTTAGATATTTCATGTGTGTCGTACAGACTTAAATATTGCAAGGCATTGTCATGTGAATATGGTTTTGTGGGACCTAAATTCTTCCTGGTGCCAGTGCTGTGAAGACTGTGAGTGCATTTGTCTATGCTAAATGATGGAGAGATCTCAGGAGTCTTAGGTGAGATGTCTCCTTTCATCACGTCGGTCAACTGAGGATCTTTCTGCTCATTCTCTCCAGTATCGGCTCCAGGTAAGTTTTCTGTTTCAAAGTTTTGAATTGTATGCTCTTTATTGAACGGAGTGCTCAGTAACATCTCACCATTTTTCTGATGGTCACCTTCCTTGGACCAAATACTTGATGGGCGCATGCTGTCCTCATTAACCAGAGATGTTGTTTTTAGAAGAGACACTTCAGCTTTTGGATGGCTGAAATTAGCTGCTAATTTGTGCTCTCCCTTCAGTTCAGACTTGGTGGGGCTTGACTTTTTAAGCAAAATATCAGATTCAGATTCTTTTGAACTTCCAGAACTGGTTGTCCGCTGGTGAGTTCCACTGTTTGAACCAAGCGATAGTTCTGACGATTTAACCAATTTCCCCACTTCTTTTAATGTCATTAAACTTTGAATGTAATGTTTGGCCTGGGGTAAATCAATGACATTGCCAATTAAGTAAAAGCACCTGTCATCCTCAAGGCAAAGAAGAGAGGGATATAGTTTCTGAATCTCTTCGGGCACCCTCTGAAGGGACTTGCTTTCAATCTTCAAATTTATTTTGCTTATCTGCTCTTTCCGAAGACTTGCTTCAAATCGCTGATACAGGTGCAAAAGATCAGAGTGGGCCTTTGTCAAGGTGCCAATGTGATTGCCCGTTTCAAAGCCTACCTGCAGGTACAGCGTAGTTATACCATCACTGCTGACATCTACCACTTCCACCTCGTGCTTAAATAATATTGTTTGGAATTCTGCAAGTTGGAATTTTTGAATGTACATGTAGATGTCTGAATCCATCACCAAAGAAAAGTCCTCCAACTGTTCAATGTCTTGCTCATGGCCAGGATTTCCATACTTGGCTTTTAGACCATTACCCTCAAGAATCCTCAGATTTTGTGTTTCATACTTAGACTTTGGATCTCCCTTTTCAGCCTCAAACCTTTGATTCTGTTTCTTCGCCTTGAATTTTTGGTTCTTGGTTTCAAACTTATACTCTGCCAATGGACAACTGACCTCTTCTGAGTTTCGAATGAATCCAAATTTAGATCCATCATCCATTTCATTGTTCCTCTGCAGTGAAACATGTTCTTTTAAGTTCTTATTTTCGAGGCCTAACATTTTCATAACATCATTGCTGAAAGCCTGAATTTTTGTATATTTTCCATTCACGGTGAATAATTCCTCTGTTTGATCAAAGCTAAACTGAACATCCTTATGGATTTCCCTTAGACTCTTCATGGAATGTTTGATGCTGTCTGGAAATCTTCGGTAATCAACTATCATGGAGACTCTGGAAAATATCTGTGTAAATGATTTAAGTATTAGAGATGGCAAAGCAGATGAGACTAAGAAGCAAGCAAAAACCACTCTCTAGATTTTAAGGATACAAGAGGTGTCAGACCAATAGGCTATCGAACCCAGATGTGGCTAATGCAGGTTGCTTGGATGTACTCAATGGATCCTAATGGAGATATTCATTCCCTGTGTATCTCGATCCCAAAAGAACTACATCAACCCTGCACAGCATGCGGCCTAATATGGCTCTCACTGTGGCCCGTGCAAACTCATACTGTCTGCCCATCCACCCGCTTCCTGGTGTTCTAATTTTAAATTTTCAGGCAGCTGCCGCGTCAATGAGCAAGCCTGCCCTGGAACACTTCATTCTACACTGTGCAGTGGCTGCCCAAAGACTTCCAATTACAATGCCAGGAGGCGATGGGTGGGGAAAGGCTGCACCTGTGCTGTAGGGCTCTACCGGGACTAGGGTGGAGCTCCTAGGCCCCCCCAAACCATGGAGCGTTCCAACATCTCTGCTTGTATCTTTAATCTTGTCCAGGGTACAGAGCCCAAATAAGACAAGTCCAGGGTTTGACACCATTTAATGAAGGAAGCTGACTTGTTCTACCCATCTACTGTATACTGGCAGCTAGAGCCCAAAGCTTACTTGCATGGACATCAGAACAGGAAAGGCTAAGCCGTGTGAGTTGTGAGGTTTTTGTTTTTTATATGAGTTTATGAGCGGTACAGCGCGAGTCTTCATTAACATTCAGTTCACAGTGACCAGAAATAATGGATGGTAAGTTAACATTATTAAATTTAGCTATCTAATACTTCTTAACATGTTTTTAATTGGTACTCTCTTGAAAATATAGGAGGTTTGCCACCTTCATTTTTTTTTGTGTGTGTGTGTGTAAATTTAACGTGACCTGCGGCCTGTGCTACATTTTCCGACTTTTGTTGCAGCTCCGGATCATTTTTTGAATTGTGCAGGGCTGAACCACATCCTCAAGTCTATTAGGATCTGTTGGTATCTTCCAGGTGACCCAGGCTGGCCATAATTGGAGACAGGATATTGAGTACAGTGGTCACATTCTATGTTTCTATGACCATTGGTCTGTCTCTGTATGTCACCTCTTATGCTCTTATATAATCATTATTAATGGACTTGTCCTGAAACATGCCTATACCTTTTTTTTTTTTTTTTAAATTATATTGTAAGTGGGAGTGTGTGGTGCAGTGGTTAGAGCAACAGCCTTAGCACACTGTGGTTGTGGGTTCGAATCTTGCATTGCTCCTTATGATCCTGGGCAAGTCCCCAATGTCCCAGGTACATTAGGTAGAGTGGAAGCCCACCGGGACAGGTAGGGAAAAATGCTTGAGTACCTGAATAATTTGTAATCCACATAGAATTGTAGGATATACGAAATATAAATTATTATTATTATTATTTTTTTTTTTAAAGGTAGCTTCGAATACATTCTCCAGTTACAAATTCACTAGTAGCTTTAACTAAATTTTCAAGCAACAAATGCCACAGCATAATTGAGTGTTGACTGAAAGATATTTTTTCCTGTTTATATGAAATCTGTTACCAGTTAATTTCACTGAATTTCTCCTGATCCTAGTACTATTTTGAAAGAGTAAATAACTGCTCTATATTTACACAGTAACCTAGTAAATGTCAGACAATGACCTGAACAGTCCATTCAGTCTACCCTGTAATTACATGCATTACAATTTCATGACTGAATTGTCTTTTTTTTCTTTGTTATTTCTGGGGCATAGACCTTGGGAAGTCCACCCAGTACTGTCCTTAGGTTCCAGCTATCCAAACCAAAAGTTTCTCATTCATATTCTAATTAGAAATCCTCTGGGTTCATCTTGCGCTTTTTTTAAATTCAGTCACCATTCTCCTCTTCTCCACCGCCCTCGGGAGGGCATCTCGAGCATCCACCACCCTCTCCATGAAAAAGAATTTCCTAACATTTCCTACCACTCCTCAACCTCAATTTGTCTAGTTTTTTTTAATTTTATTTATTCAATTTTCTGTACTGTTCTACATGAATTTATTTTTCCCTGTCTGTCCCGATGGGCTCATAATCTATCTAATGTACTTGGGGCAATGGGGGAATTAAGTGACTTGCCCAGGGTGACAAGGTGCAGTGTGGCTTTGAACCCACAACCCCAGGGTGCAGAGGCTGTAGCTTTAACCACTGCGCCACTCTAGAAATCAAAATGTAGTAGAAGTGAGCCAAGTATAGGACAATCTAGCCATTGTGACATCACTGATGAGGTTGGCTCTTATTGGTGGAATGAGGCATTATGATGTCACAATAACAGCTCTGGTTATCAGAGGCTGAAACTTCCTCTCCTCCAAAGTAGACATGTTGAGGTCTTCTAATCTCTTCTTGTACTTCTTTTGGCGCAAACCCTCATTGCTTTCCTCAGGACTGCTTCAAGTCTTCTTATATCCTTCGTCAGATACAGCCTCCGAAACTGAACACAACACTCCGAGAGGGGCATCAACACCTCCTTTCTTCTGCTGGTTCCACCCCATTTGCGATTTTATAGATGCAGGGCTTTTTTTAGGCAGTACCTTCTTTGTCACCTGTTAAATTTCTCTCAGGTTCCCAAACAGTGACATCTACCAGTGTTATGCTGAATGTTAAAAAGGAGTCTAGGGGAGATCTGGGATATTACAGAGCAGTAAGCCTGACTTCAATGCCGGGCAAAATGGTGGAAACAATTTAAAAAAATAAAATTGTGCAACACGTAGACAAACCTGATTTAATGGGACAGAATCAGCATGGGCTCTTTATTTTTGGTTTGTAGAAAATGGCGTATGTTCACTTGATAACTGTAAATTAATCGAAACACTTTTAAAACAGAGAATAATGAAGTTTCTGGAACCCAGTGGATTACAGCAGTGTTTCTCAACATGTGGTACGCGTACCCTTAAGGGTACGTGAGCCGCTTGTTGGGAGTAAGCAGCAACGGCTACCACTGAGGATACTGCTGCTCGCCTGCCAAAGCCACTGCCCTCCACTCTCCTGTCAAAACTGTCGTCGGTGATCCTCCTTCCTGCCCTCCTGTCAAAGCCGCTGCCGGGGATCTATCCTCCTCGGCTGCCCCCCTCCACTGAAGCCAAACCAGAGGGCTTCCCTCCGATGTCAGAGCTGACATCAAAGGAAAGCCTTCCGAGTCACGGGGGGGGAGGGGGGGTTCCCAGTTACCTTTTGCCTTCAGCGGCTCTCGTTGCAGGGACACACAGGCAGTGGTTTACACGCACGTAGCTGACCCAAAAATCTTCTCACTGATGTCAGAGTTGACATCACAGGAAAGACTTGTGGTACAGCCAAGTGCAGTGTGTGAATCGCTGCCTGCGCATCCCTGAAATGAGAGCCGCTGAAGGCAGAAGGAGCAAGTGCAGCTTCAGCAAGTAAGGTAGAGAGGGGACATGATCTTGGGACAAAGGAAGAAAGGAGGGGGAAGGAAGGAGCGTGTTGGAACATAGGAGGAGCATGATTTTGGGACAAAGGCTAGAAGGCAGGGAAGGGGGGGAGGGTGATAGAAGGAGAAATTGGCAGGGGGCTGGTGGGCAGTGGTGAAAAATGCTGCACCTGATCCAGGGGATGAGGGGGGAGAAATGTTAAATGTGGCAGTAGAGGGGGTGAGGGAGATGCCTGGATCTCTCGACAGATGGACAGTGAGAGAGAAAGGGAGACATGCTGCCAATAAGGGTGGAGGAGAGAGGAAGAAAAGTTGGACTCTTGGAGGGACAGAGAGATGTTGGTTGGGGAAGGGAATGAGATCTGGAGGAGAGGAAAAAAGGCAAAAAAGAAGGACACTTTTATCTAGAACTGTTTCAGTCAAGTCCAGAGTACAAAAAGGTGCCCTGATTGAGCAGCTCACTACTAGAGGGATGAAGGTATGACCCCCTGCTTAATCTCCTAGTAGGACTAAGGGGCATACGCTGAAGATGCTAAGTAGTAGATTTAAAAAACTCTGAGAAAATATTTCTTTACTCAAAACTCTGGAATTCAATGCTGGAGAAGTGGTGAAATCAGTTAGCATAGCGGGGTTTAAAAATGGTTTGGATAATTTCCTAAAAGAGAAGTCCATAGGTCTTTATTGAAATGGTTTGTGGAAATCCACAGATTATTCCTAGAATAAGCAGCATAAAATCTGTTTTGCTCCTTGGGATCTTGCCAGCCTGTGACTTGTGTTGGCCCCTGTTGGAAACAGGATATTGGGCTTGATGGACCTTTAGTCTGTCCCAGTACGGCAGCTCTTATGTAAGCCAAGTATAGGACAGTCAGGCCATTGTGACATCACTGAGGAGGCTGGCTCTTAGGCATTATGACATCACAATATCTGCTCTGAAATGTTGCTACTATTTGGGCTTCTGCCATGTACTTGGGACCTGGGTCGGCCACTGTTGGAAACAGGATCCTGGGGTTGATGGACCTTCGGTCTGTCCCAGTATGACAGTTCTTATTGGCTGCCTCCCTCTCCTCTAAGAAATGGAAGTGACAGTAGATATCAGGCTCTGTGACAGCTTCAGATATTATGACCTTTCCTAACAGAGCAGCAAGGAGTAGCCTAGTGGTCATTGCAGTGGACTTTATACAACGGGACCCAAGTATAACTCCTACTTTAACTCTTTAATTTCTGTACCTAGAAATACCTACTGTACCTGTTCCGCCCCCATTTTATGTGGGCATTTACTCAGTTTCTTGTAGAAGAGTTGATGTTGTACAAATCGGATTCTAACTCACCCAACCCTACAGCATCCCAGAACAAACGGAATTTATGATTTCCCCCTCAAGTCCCCACAAGCTATCCTAAGAACATCTGAATGACATCAGAATTCTTCAGCAGAACACTTTACCTCATCAGGGCTGAGTTCAAACGATGGGACTGTTATTTTCAATGGATACGGCTTGCCACTGACCGACAGGACATGAGTCTTCATGTGCAGCACTCGCTGGGCCACTAGGAGAGTGATGAGGTAGAAAAAGCATTGAAATCTTTCCCAAATAAGGAACATTTTGATATTGCAGAATTTTGGAGCAAATTCAGTGCTAAGGTAATACTTGAACAAAGCGAGATGGAATTCCTTCAGTTCAGAAATTTTGGACAAAATTGCACCAATTAAACAAAGGTCAAGAATAAACAGAAAAGCAAATGCCTAGTTTGATAATGAATTATTAATTAAAAAATAGTATTGTAGAAAGCTGGAAAGGAAGTGGAGAAAAGAGAAAAAAACAGATTTAAAGAAAACTAAATTGGAAGATAGCAATTATTGAAGGATGATCTTTGTTGTATCGAGGTCAGAAGGCAATTTGAATTCAGTTTAATGTATCCAGTGCATCGATTTAGTAGATTGTATGCTTTTGTTGTCCATTCTTAGTCAACTTGGGGATTGAGGGAAATGTTTTGAAGTGGCTTAGAGGATTTCTTACTTGTAAAATTTCAGGGTTCCACAGGGTTCACCTCTATTATCTATGTTATTTAATATTCTTATGAGATCTTGTGTACAAATACTCTGCCAAGCTGGGTGTGGGAGTGTGTGGGGCAGCAGTTAGAACTACAGCCTCAGCACCCTGAGGTTGTGGGTTCAAATCCCATGCTGCTCCTTGTGACGCTGGGCAAGTCACGTAATCCCCCATTGTCCCAGGTACATTAGATAGATTATGAGCCCACCAGGACAGACAGGGAAAAATTGCTTAAGTACCTGAATGTAAACCACTTGGGCTACATAAATACAAGTATAAAGTTTTATATATGTGGATGACATTATAGTCCTCCTTCCTGTACTGTCATCTGCAGAAAACATATCAGAAAAGCCTTCTTGAACACTGTAAGGATAAAACAAAGTTTCCATTCATAGGACAAGAAGATGAAATATGGAATAACAATGTATTAAAACTGAGTAGTTCCGATTTCTAATTTGAATTGAGCCTGAAAATATTAGGGATTTTTCTGACGGCAACCTAACAGTGCATAAACAGGTGACAGTCCTAGTAAAGAGGGCTTTTTTTTTAACATTACAAAAATTACGCAGAAGAAGCTGTTCAGAACCTTCAGTTCTCAGAGTCTTGTATTGTCTCAATTAGACTACTGCAATATAGTCTACCTGGGCTGTCCGAAATCTCTTTTAAGGAAGCTTCAAACAGTACAAAATATGTCTTCTGGTCATACCAATGACAGAGGAACCTCCTTTGTTATTGAATTGCATCAGATGCCAGTAGAGGCCCATTTTCATTTTAAAATACGCACAATGGCCCCAAGATAATATAGGAAGGCACCACAATATATGTTAAATTAGATTTGTTTCTCTAAGAGCAATAGGTCAAAAAATTCTATGTGATACTCTGCTATTACACTTCCCAGATCCTAAAAGAATTCATTTTTTAAAAGAATTAGGAAGCTTCAGAACTATTTCAGATGTTAAAAGCTTAATATTTAAGAAAATAGTATGAAGTTTGATTGCATTTTTTTCTTATGTTTTAATGTTCCTTTCTTTTAGGGGATCCTTGGGTTTTATTTTGGTTTTATTATTTGGGATTCTTCCCATTCTATTTTCCAAGATTATAAAGGAATTTGTCTTAAAAGAATTTTGTCAGTGGGGTTTTCCTATTTAGCATCTGCAACTTGAAATACATTCCTTTATTCATCTAGAAAGCTTTAGAACTATTTGGTTTTTTTCTGGAAGTTACAAAAGAGCTATTATTTCAAAATACCAGGTCAGATTGTATTTTAGTTTATATGATAAATGTTCTTCCCAGGGAATATCTGGCTTCTTAGCACTTGTAATCTGCATTAAACTTTATGAAAAATGGTAGAATAGAAGTTTTGTATTACAATTATTCAGTGATATCTGCACTTTGTCCCATACCCGCCTTATACCTTCACTCGTGTACTGTTTGTGTCTTAATTGCCCAGTTATTCAGTAAACTTCTCCCTCCGTATTCCCAGGGGTTAGGTGCAGAGCCGGCCTGCGAATAGGGAAAAATCACGAATAATTTTTTGAGCTGGCTCTGGCCCACCCCCACCTCCCTCCTGCATCCCCGACTTTACCTGGTGGTCTAGCGGTGACAGGGGTCAGAAGCGATCTTCCTATGCTCCTGCCCCGTGCAAAGCCGTCATCAAAATGGCTGCCATGAGTGCCTGCCCCGCGTCACCACTAGAACACCAGGTAAGGTCCATGGAGGCTCGGGCAGCCTGCAAAAAGTAGTCCGGGGAGGTTCGGGAAGCCTATAAAAAACTGCAAATAATCGAATTTGTGAGTAGTGAAACTGCAAATCCAGAGGGAGAGCTGTAATAACTGCTTTTCAGTAATCTGGTAGGAAATATTCAAACAATATCCCTTGTCTAGAAGCATCTGCTATATGGGGTCTGTCTCTTATTTTTCCATTTGGTCATACCACTTCTTTAGGTCAGCCACCTACTGATCATGTGTAATAATTCATTCCTCAAAATCCTTCAGGCGCTGGCCAGTCTCATCAATTATTTTATGCAGGCTTTCAATGTCAGTATGCATGTCACTTTTAATGCTTACAATAGCAGATTTTAATTCTTCCATTCAGGCTTTCAGATCCTCTTTCCTGTCCCCTCTAGATCACATTCCCCTCCTGCATCACTTAGGGCTTCTGAGAATGCGCCCTCACACATCTCTGCCTCATGGCTTGGGGAATCTGCTAGTCTGAACGCTAACACTTGAAGGTCCAGTTGTGATTTTTTCCCACCACTAGGCAAATTGTAAAGCCTAGAAGCCCTCAAACTTTTAACCTGGAACAGCGGCCATTTGGGTAAGTGGCATCACTTCCTCTTATTTTTAACTCTAAACACATGTGAGGTTATTCCCAAAGAAAGGCATCACCCATAACCATTTGATGAAATGAGTCTTCAATATTACTGGCTGCCACTTCCCCCCCAAACATGGATCATTCCAATTTCCTAATAACATCCATCTGGTTTTATGCCAATGTGTTCTGCCTGGGTTTCATAATCCTTACCATCTTCCTCTTCAAAAGTCACGAGGGCATAGGCTGGAGTCTCCAGAACTACATCAACATTTTCAATCTCTCCTCCGCCATTGCGTGAACGCAGAAAGTAGATTGTAAGCTTATCCTTCAGTCTTTCAAGTGGTATTTCAATGGGCAGGCCCTCCACACGAAGTGTCCTCATCTCCATCTCTTGTTATGCTCTACAGAAAACTACAATTTAAAAATAACCCACAAATGTCTACAATGAGATTTCAGTATATGGTGGGATCTCGGACACAGTAGGACCAATATTCAAAGGATTTATACTCCTAACTGTGAGTTTTGCTCCTAAATTGGAGCCTGAGTACATAAATATTTACTCAAAATATCATTGAATTTTTAAACTTAAGAGCACAAAAGGTGGGTGGCAATGGAGGCAGTTTTAGGGTGCAGAAAAGAAGTTAGATGCTTAGCTCTGATTTTCAGCACTAGGTTCATACATGAGGTTCATAAATCTAGGCAAACGAATGGCAGGCCTAAATTTATAAGCATAACTTTTAAGCTTCTAACTTAAAATGAATTTTCGGCTGTAAAGTTATACTCCTCCATTTGGCTGAAAATAGGGCACAAATTTAGAGGGCAAAATTACAGGCATAACTTTAGCCCAGCATTTTCTGAATATTGGGCCTTGTATTCATTCCAGCCCCAGGTGCTTAATGTTATACATACATTGAGTGGCATTATCAGTTTACTTTGTACTACTTAAGACATGACTAAGTGGTCATATCCACAAGGAACTATCCATTTAATTGAGGCCTGCTAGTCGGCAGATCTTGATTCGCTTCATCCTTATTTGGATCAAGATGCTTGTGCCACTCTCCTTTACAACCCTGTAACATAAAAAATGGACTGCTGCAATACCGAGGGTTGCCAAATTTCCTCTTTGAAAAAAGAAGGCATCTGGCCCCGCCCCTACACGAACCTCCCCAAGCTCGAAGGCCGTATTTGGAAGCCTTTACGCATGCGCGCTTGCGTATGATGTCATCACAGTGACAGCCACGCCTGCGCAAAGGCTTCCAGACGTGGTCTCCAAGCTCAGGACTTCCAAAACCCAGGCAAACTGCCGGGTTTTAGAAGTCCCTCCGGGCGCCCGGACATGTCCTCTAAAAATAGGACATATCCGTGTTTTCCCAGACATCTGTTAACCCTAGATCTACCAGAACCTCTAAAGAAATTTATAATCGGTCCAGAACACTTTGATTTGCCTGCTCACTCAAGTCAATCGCTATAACCACTTACCTGCTTATTCATCAATATATTCACTACAAGATTCTCACATTAGCTCATAAGACTCTTCACATGGGGAATCCACCACATCTTTTTTTCCCCCTTATTACTCCCTACAGACCGACAAATCCCCTCTGCTCTATGTCACAACATTCAGTGGTGTGGCAAGGGAAATTTCCGCCCATCCCTGCCCCGTTACGCCCCAGTCCTGCCCCTAATCCCGCCCTAGCCCCGCCTCCGCTGCTTGCTCTGGTCAGGCAGGGCATCTGCGAATGTGCCACGATGACATCATGCCCACTCGCGGATTAGCGTGACATCATCGCATGGCATTCGCGTATGTGCAGATGCCCTCTTGCCCGACACAATTTCGGGGGAAGCTTTTCAAAACCCAGACAAAGTGCCGGGATTTGAAAAGCGGTCTGGAGGACCATGTCCAGGGAAATCCAGAGGTCTGTTAACCCTAGTCCTGAGGTGCTTGATGGCGGGCAGGCCACAGAACTCATGGATCCGTATTTGTGCTCTAAACATGTTTTGTTGAACTATTCAGCACTGCACTGGCACCCCCTCCCCCCAGCCCTTCCAAACTTCCTGTTCCAGCCTTAACACGGAATAACACAGGAAACATATTTTCACCAGATTTCAACCTTTGCTCTTTTTCCCCTGCAACTCTATCCCTCCTTTTAATATATTCCTGTTTAGTGCAAACTATAAGGGACCCTAACTGCTTAGACTTTAGGTGGTATATACAGTTTTAAAATAAAAAAATACATTCCTTCCTCTCTGCTTCCATTTGCTGCATGCTTAGGAATGCACAGTCCCCAGTAATAATACAGAAGGCTGACTGGGTCATAAAGTAAAAGATCTGTTCCTTCTGGAATGAACCTTCCTAGCACCAGGGAATTCTTGAGATGACTCATTCCTAAAGTCCCTCTGACTCTGTGATGGACGGAGCGCCAGGAAGGAATTACAAGGAAGTTCCATGAGCCCAGAGGGGGAAAGGCTTGCCAAAAAAAAAAAAAAGGAAAAACCATGAGTTTAACATGAAGTAATATTATATGAACATTACTCAGAAATATGCAGGCGCTCTTCTGTATGGGGGGGAGGGAGAGAGAGGAACACATGGAAATGAACAGAAGAGAACACCCAAATCCAGTCCTTTTGAATTCCCATTCCAGTCTGATCTTTTTGTGTGCTAGTTCATGGTAAGAAGTGCACAAAAAGAGTTCCAATAGAAGCTGGTATCCAGAAAAACAAAGAAATACTGCAGAAGCGATGTACTTGACGACAAGTCTTTATTGAAATGGATTAGCATTGTGTGGATGTGGTGCTAACTGTATGATGAGCTGACCGGGACCCAACACGGTCCGTGTTTCGACAAACCGTCTTCCTCAAGGGTCCAATGCAAGAATGGGCAAGCCACAACAACGTATAAAATCCGGAACTGGGAGAAGTCCTGGAAAATCTGACCAAGCTGCAATCCAGCTAGTAGCCGATGACCCAAGCTCGCTGGAACGCAGCTTGGTCAGATTTTCTAGGACTTCTCCCAGTTCTGGATTTTATAAATTGTTGTGGCTTACCCGTTCTTGCATTGGACCCCTGAGGAAGATGGTTTGTCGAAACACAGACTGTGTTGGGTCCCGGTCAGCTCATCATACAGTTGGCACCACATCCACGCAATGGTTACTCATTTCAATAAAGATTTGTCATCAAGTACATCGCTTCTGGACCATTGGCCTGACCCAGTAAGGCTATTCTTATGTTCTAATTTCTTTATTTTTCCAGTTCATGGTAAGCTGCATCCAGGCACAGCAAGTATTTCCTTGAAGGCTTAGTCTAAATTTGTACCTCAAGCAATGGAGGGTGAAGTGGCATTGCCAAACTCACAAGGCGAATTTAAACCTACCTGTTAATTTCCCTTTCCTTCAGTCTAGATCAGGGGTAGGCAATTCCGGTCCTCAAGAGCCACAGGCAGGTCAGGTTTTCAGGATATCCACAATAAATATGTATGAGATGGATTTGCATGCACTGCCTCCTTGAGATGCAAATCTATATCGTGCATATTTATTGTGGATATCCTAAAAACATGCCCTGCCCTGTGGCTCTCAAGGACTGGAATTGCCTACCCCTGATCTAGATGAATGAGCTCCATTTCTCTGCCAGCAGATGAAAAGGTTCAGAGTTGATTTAATTCCCTGTATAGGGAATTGGTGCTGCTTTCTGCTCTTTAGAATACTCGTGTCAAAAGCTAAGAACCTAGGTAAAGAATCTATTTATGTGAGTCCAAAAAAACAAAACACCCTAAAACCAAACGTGATGTAGCTAAAAACCTGGTCAGAAAACCTCTGGATGAGTCTTAAATTAAGAGGTAAAGAAGAGGAAAGCAATGAGGAGTGGGAGAAGTGGGGGAGAGTAGAAATGGAGCAGGAGCCTTCACTGTATCAGGACAACAAAAGTACTCCACCCTAAGAGCTAAGGTTCAAAAATGCCAAAAGTTAATTGAAAGAGCCAGGATTTTACAAGAATGTTTGGAACAAATATAGGATGGGAGTGAATTCCATGATAAGGACCGAAGTATGAGAGAGGTATGTCTCGAGTGATGTCTGATGAAAAGAAAGGGACTACAGTTTGGTACATACAGAATTCGAGGTTTGCCAGAAACTGTAATCTGCTTATGTAACGGATGGGGGAAGTGTTCCTCCTTTGGAACTGGTTGAGTGGAAGATGACAGAAGGTAGAGGAAAGGGATGTTACCAGTGGTGTGCCTCAAAGTTCTGTTCTTGCTAAAGGCTGTCAGGTAAAATTTGCCTCTTTGCGGATGATACCAAAATCTGCAATAGAGTAGACACCCCAGATGGTGTGAATGGCTTGCCGTACAGTGAGAGATTAGAGAAATAGGGCCTCTTCTCCCTTGAAAAGAGAAGACTGAGAGGGGACATGATCGAAATATTCAAGATAATGAAGGAAATAGACTTAGTAGATAAAGACAGGTTGTTCACCCTCTCCAAGATACAGAGAACGAGAAGGCACTCTCTGAAGTTAAAAGGGGATAGATTCCGTACAAACATAAGGAAGTTCTTCTTCACCCAGAGAGTGGTAGACAACTGGAATGCTCTTCTGGAGGCTGTTATAGGGGAAAACACCCTCCAGGGATTCAAGACAAAATTGGACAAGTTCCTGCTAAACTGGAATGTACGCAGGTGAGGCTAGACTCAATTAGGGCACTGGTCTTTGACCTAAGGGCCGCCGCATGAGCAGACTGCTGGGCATGATGGGCCATTGGTCTGACCCAGCAGCGGCAGTTCTTATGTTCTTATGTCTGTTTCCATATATAGCCAATTTGGTTAAGGATAGGCTGGGATGGTTTAGATGGGCAGGAGAGAGCTTTGACGGAGACTACAGGAGATGGAACCTAAGCACAGTACTGGTCCAGAAATAGCTAAGAAGGAAAATTTTAAATTAAATCAGCAATTTAAAGAGAGGGTAAGTTTGGGCACCCTGGATGGACCATTCGGGTCTTTATCTGCTGTCATCAGCTATGTTACTATGTTTCATAGAGAGCAGAGGCTAAACACTCTTTCTTCTGGCTGAAATTCTCTCACAGCTGCACCTAAATCCGCCTGTTGCTTGGTAGCAAGCGGAAAAATGTAAACAAGAAATGTCTCAGCCTTTGTATGCCAAAGCATTCCTTAAAACTAACCCAGCAGGCAGGTAAACATCTCCTGGAAAAAGCCCTTCAGTGAAAATGAAACTGTTCCACAGAAATACGTTGATGAGGGGACCACAGGGTCCACCACCCAAACTGTTCCATTTCTCTCCTGCTGCGAGATACTGTAAACCCCAGCAGGGATATTTTTGTCAGCGAGAATAAGAACAAGACATTTTTGACCATTAATTCTTGAGAACTAGAAGTAAAAGTAATGGGAGGTTCCCTCCCCCCCCCCCCCATGAAAACTGAATAGGAATAGAAAATGTACTGTCCCAAATGGAATAAGAATTACTGGAGCCACGAAAAAAGTTATTCCACACTTTTCTTGACACTTTTCATGTCAATGAGGAAAATGCATCTAGTAAATGGGCCCAAGGATAGGGAAACCAAGCCATTGTGTCATCACCGATGAGGTTGGCACTTAGGCATTGGTGGAATGAGGCATTATGACATCACAATAGGAGGGACCGTTGAAAAGTTCTCAGCCCAACTAAGAAGAGAACGATGTGGAGCCATGAAACTTACGAGTTATTTCACACTTTTCTGGACACTTTTTGTTTCAATTTTATGTATGAAATGTGAAGTGTCGAGAAAAGTGTAGAATACTTGTATTTCTATACAAGTCACCCTGAATTAGGCGTCAGGAAGCTGTGTGCAAAGCGCAAATTCCATACTGGCAATTGCATGCATAATTGCTGTTAGAACATACTAGCATAAGGCTGTGGTTACAGGCCTAACCATAGGTGTGGGCACTTATGCTACCTCAATGGCTAACTGCTGTAATAGTGGTTCTCAAACCAGCCAGGGCTAGATGCACTAAAGTCTCCAATCATCTAATGAGCATCACCAAACAGGTTTGACTGGTTTAGCGACCGATCATATTTGCCGACCCAATGCACAAAACGGCTCACCGCTCACTCATTCTCTGAGGGCATTAACATTAAAGCCAGCCATTCGAATTGTGCTCTAACTTTGCATGCCAGAATCGGATCGGAAAACCCGACAGTCGGTAACTGCTACTGACAAGTCTGCCTCTTTTTTTCTTAGGGCTGCCCCCACCCCCGATGACCCTGGTACCAAAAGAGGCATGAGGGGGTGGGCATCCCTCCTGCCGACAGCAGTGTCAGCAAGGGGAGGCTACTTTGGGGCTTCCCCTGCCACTCCAGCTGTTCAGGCTTCCCCAAACCGGCTCTGCACATGTGTCAAAGTCTCTCTCAGAGCGACTGGTCTGATGGGATTACGACGATCCTCCGTGCAAATCATTTGCGTGGAAAGTTGTTGGAACATCGACCGCAGTTCCACAATCGGCCAACAGCAACTCGCACGGTCTTAATGACTGTGTTTAGCCCCCAGTCGGGTTTTCAGGATATCCTTAATGAATATGGATGAGAGAGATTTGCTTATAATGGAGGTGCCGGGACAGGTTTGAGAACCACTGTTCTATAACAAATGTGCTTAAGTGCTAGGCAAGTCTCTGACCTGCCTAGGTCCACACCCCCTTCCAGTTGCAGGCTATTTTACATGATCAATTGCTAGAATCCCAACTACGAGTACTTAAGCACATAAATGCAATTTAGCACCAATTACCAATCATCGGTTGTTAACATCAATTAGCTTATTATTACATAGTAGCATAATGTAATGTAATTTATTTCTTATATACCGCTAAACTCCATTAGGATTCTAAGCAGTTTACAGAAAAAATAGACAATAGGGTGCATTAAAATTATAAGTAAAATAGGTACTTAGATAATAGCAAATGGCAGCAGATAAAGGGTTAGATTCACGATCCGATGAATTCTTAAAAGAAAAATATGCAGATGGGAGCGATCAGAGGAACGCCCCCCATCTGTCTGCCCGGATCGCTGGTGTCATTTCTCCGCACAAAGCCATGGTAAGTGGCTCCTACGCACGTCCCATGGCTGAGCCAGAAGCCTTCCCGTTGACGTCGTAGGAAGCTTTCGGCTCAGCCGTGGGGCGTGAATAGGAACCGCTGTCCATGGCTTTGTGCAGAGAAATGACTGTGGCTGGAAGGAGGATGGAGACGGCCAGAAGAAGGTAAACACCCACAGGAGGGAGGCACATACTTGGGGCAAAGAATGGGACTTGGGAGAGAGAGAGAAGGATACGTTGGGACTCAGGAGGGAGAGGGGCATGTTGGGACTCGGGAGGGAGGGGGAGGGGTGCATTGGGACTCAGGAGGAAGGGAGAGGGGCATGTTGGGACTCGAGAGGGAGAGAGAGGGGCGCATTGGGACTCAGGAGGGAGGGAGAGGGGCATGTTGGGACTCAGGAGGGAGGGAGAGGGGCGTGTTTGGACTTGGGAGGGAGGGAGAGGGGCGCATTGGGACTCAGGAGGGAAGGAGAGGGGCATGTTGGGACTCGAGAGGGAGGGATAGGGGCGCATTGGGACTCAGGAGGGAGGGAGAGGGGCATGTTGGGACTCGGGAGGGGGAGGGGTGCATTGGGACTCGGGAGGGGGAGGGGTGCATTGGGACTCAGGAGGGAGGGAGAGGGGCATGTTGGGACTCAGGAGGGAGGGAGAGGGGCGTGTTGGGACTCAGGAGGGAGAGGGGCGTGTTGGGACTCGGGAGGGAGGGAGAGGGGCATGTTGGGACTCAGGAGGGAGGGAGAGGGTCGTGTTGGGACTTGGGAGGGAGAGAGAAGGGTGCGTTGGAACACTGAAGTTAGAACAAGGACCCCTATTCTTAAGTACGAGTCCAACATAAGTCAGATGTTCGTAAAACGGGGACTGCCTGCACTATTTTTGTGCACAAAATATAGCTGTCCCTTGTGCAGAGATATGTGCACATCTGTGGCGTGCTCTGCCATGTTACCAGGCATTGTTGTGTACTGTTTGGCGCTGCATTGGAGAGCAGTTTTCCTTTGCACTAAGCTGTAGCACGCCTTTGCCATGTGAGGTTCCTGTAATGTCTCAGAAGGTTCAGATGCTCAAGTAGAATTCAATAGAAGTTCTTAAAGCATTGTAGTTATCAAAAATAAGTTTTTCTTATCTACTACTACTTCTAATAATTTCTAAAATGCTACTAGACAGAGTCGGCAATGTACACAGTACAGTAGATGCAGGTACCAGGCCCTAGTGTAAGTTTTGTTCCTGGGGCAATGGAGGGGTGGGTGGTTTGGCCAAGATCACAAGGAACTGCAGTGGGAATCAGGCCCAGTTTGGCATATGGACAGCATTACGCTTTTTGTTTGGGGGGGGGGGGCAAAAGCTCTGCCCTAGACCTCTCTCTCTGGCTCCCGGCTCCCCCACCTACCTCTTCCCCGACTGCTGTCATTTGAAATCTTCAGGCAGCCGTCAGTAGCAACAAATGAGCCTGCTGCCGTCGGCCTGCCCCGGAAGTCCTCATTCTGCAGCAAGTGGCTAATGCAGAAGGAAGACTTACGGGGCTCAACGACGGCAGCCTGAAGATTTAAAATGACAGTGAGCAGGTAGGAGTTTCAAGCTTTATTAAAATTTGCTATTCCACTTATCTGCTTTTAAGCAGTATACATACAATTATAAAATCAGGGCTACTTAGACTAAGACCCACAAACGTACTGGAAGAGTAGGGAGGAAGGATAGGAAGCTCATTAAGGTGGGGGAGTCGGGAGAGCCATAACTCTTCTGACCTCTGACCGCCATGGCCCCTGTGGCCACCCCAATTCCGACGCCCACTGCCCCGGCCGAAAGGCATCCGGAAGTGCGCAACATCATCGCATCTATGTCCACGCATGCGCGAAGGCCCGTCTGCCCATAACCCGCTTCAGTGGAGGGATCCAGGAGGAGGGGAGGTGCGGGGAGAGCAGGAGAATCACCCGTGCCGGCTGACTGCGTACAGGAGAGGCATGTCTAATAGGCAGTCAGCTGGCGCGGATGCCTCTCCTCCTCGTCAGTGTGCATTAGACTGATCCTCCACACCATTTAATTTGTCTCCCCTCCATTCAGAAGAACCAAGGGGCCCTTTCATTCAAGTGACGTACGCTAAATCCGAGCTTAATGCAGAATTTTACCGAGCAATAACAGTAGCATAGAAAGGGTGAGCAGCGCCCCTCCCCCACCCCCCCTGCTGCGTGCACGCGCGCCCCCTTCCCTTTCCCCGTACCTTTTAAGCTTCTCTGGCGTGAGCAGCATGCCCACATCAGCGTCAGCTCACCCTATGACGTTACTTCCTAGGCCCAGGTCTTGGGAGCGATGTCTGAGCGCGCCGATGCCAAGACGGACGACATCCTCGAACTGGGGAAGTAATAAAAGGTACGGGGGAAGGCAAGGGAGGGGCGTGTGCATGAGGCAAGGAGAGGAGAAGGGGGGGCAAGCCCTTAGGAAGACAGCGGCCAGGCCAGACCACCCCCTTCGACCCCACATTACTACGCCACTGAGCACTAAGCCCAGATTTGACATGATACCTTTTATTTTAAACATTTCTATTCCGCTTATAACCTAAACGATTTCCAGTGTTTACAACAAGATAATAGACTTAAAAGAATGCTTTAACAAATAAATAAGCATAACATAACATCGTGCTTCTTAACCGCGTAACCATGAGTTCTACGTGGTTCACAAAATCTTATAAAGTAAAAACAATTTAAGAACGACGGAAAGAAATTATTTGACCAAGTATTTTGAAAAGAGATAAGTTTTCAGTTGAGTTCTGAAGCTCCAAGCAATAACGATCGAAATTCTCTGTGGTGTGAAGCTGCCTAGAGTGCTAAAGTATGGTCCAGAAATTTCTTACTTTTACAGCCCTGTACTGAGGGGAAGGTGAACAGGGCATGAGACTTTCTACTATTTTGATACGATGCTAGAGAGAATCTATTAACCCTATAAAGCGGAGTGGTACCATACATAACCTTATAGCAAAAGCAACCCAACTTAAAACAAAACACGAGCCTCCATTGGCAGCCAATGCAATTCACAATAAAATGGAGTCACGTGATCATATTTTTTTAAGACCGTAGATCATTCTAACCGCTGTATTCTGAATCAATATGAGTCGAACCGTGTCTTTCTTGGGGACTGCTAAATATACAATATTTCAATAATCCAAAAGACTCAGTAATAAAGATCGTACCAGAAGTTTAAAAGCCGAAATATTGTTTTTTCATGGTCAGCTGCTGATCCAAAATAACTCCCAGTGTTTTAATTGTTGGTTGAACTGTATACAAGGTAGAATTTTTACTAATCAATGGCTCGTGAATAGTCTCATGTGGCGACACAACAAAGAACTTTGTCTTATCAGGGTTAAGCTTGAGTTTGAAATCCTGCATCCAAGAGTTCATCAATCTCAACACAGACTCAATTTTATGAGAGATACGAGATAATACTGTGAAAATTGTGATATCGTCAGCATAGCCGAAGAGTTCTATACCTAGGTTACTCAAACTGTAACCCAAAGAGGAGAGATATACATTAAATAATGTGGGTAAAAGTGGGGAACCTTGGGGTACACCACTTGGATTTTTCCAGTTAAAGGAAAACTGATTATTAAACTGATCTTGTCTGAATTCCAAGAACATTACCCTGTAGTATAGGCCAAAAGCATCCAAACAAGCCAACAATTTGGTCTGATCTTCCAAATCAACGGCACTACTTAGGTCGAATTGAAGCACCAGCGCACTGTTACCCTTGCTCAGTAGGCTACTTAAAAGGTCGAATAATGTAGCCAACACTCTCACTTTTTGAAAGATTTCAGATCTTTACATTGCCTCAATGAGGACATTCTCTCCATTTTATATTACAGGTTGTCATTAATGTAACCATTAGCCTATGGAGCCTATAGGTTATGGCTCCAGGAGGAGGAGGAGGATGGATTGAGATATTTGGCTTTTACTTCCATTACTTTCAATGGAAGTAAAACCCAAATGTCTCAATGACTGTAGCGGGTTTCCGGGTCTCTCCGTGTCTTAGTAGAAAGAACCGACGTTTCCGCCATCATGCTGTGGCTTTCTTCAGGCCATGCTGTGGGGTCTGCAGTGTGTCTTTATATATAGTGGGTTCACGGTCAGCCCAACAAGCTTTCCTGCCAAAAATTCAAATTTCTGGACTCAATCAGGTCCATGAACCCACTATATATTGAGAACCGGGCAGCCTGAGTCCAGAAATTTGAATTTTTGGCAGGAAAGTTTGTTGGGCTGACCGTGAACCCACTATATATAAAGACACACTGCGGACCCCACAGCATACCCTGAAGAAAGCCACAGCATGATGGCGAAAACGTCGGTTCTTTCTACACTGGTGCGGCGAGACCCGGAAACCTGCTACAATCACGACGCCAGCCGCAGAAGCCTAAGGAACCCGAATGTCTCAATCCGTCCTCTTTTTTTTCTGGAGCCATATGGTAACCCTAAGCCGAGGACCACTTTCTGCTAAATGCTGTCATGTTAACTCTGTGTTAGCACGCGGTGAGTATAACATGCGATTTGGCTACAGCTTCCACGCACCCTCCTCAAAAAAAAAAAAAGTAGAAAAATGTTGTAATACATGGTTTAATACATGGTATCAGGTAAATTACCACAATCCCCTAACATGTTTGTGCAAATAAACTGTTACTGCATGCTAAGTGCTCATTGCCCATCCTCAAAATAAACAAGATGACAATTAAATTATAGCGGATGACAATTATAATATTGAAAGGTCACTTTGGGCAGCCACAAAACTAGGAGACTTGAAGAAAGCGCAGATGTTTTATTCAGCATATGTGGACCCCTGAGCCCCAAGCTGGCTTCAGAAGTCCCGTAACCAGGAAGTTTCAGAGAGATTTATACATTCTTCTGGCTATACAACTGAATTCTAGACAAAAACTTTCCAGGTGTTACTTTTCTTAACAATCATTGGTCCTACGCTCACACTAGCAGGTCACTGATCTAAGCCCTGCAGTCTTTCTGTTACATGTCCAGGAGGGTGGAATACAATATCATATGCTGAGATAGCCAAAAGAAGCTAAAACCCCCAGTGCAGGACATAATTCAGCATTTAATTAAAGAGAAAACTTAGTTCAACACTTAGGAAAACCAGTCCCAGACTCCTTCAATATAGTTTAGCAGATTCCTCCCCTCCAGCAGGTTCCAAATGCTCACCTTCCCCACTTCTAGGGACAATTTTCTTTCTTATCCCCAAAATGCATCAGAAGCAGCAGCAGCAAAGCCGATCATGAGATCTAGGGAGGAAAAAAAAAGAGGATGATGAACATCAGAGAATGGCACCAGAACTGGAATTAACTCCACTTGTCACTCCCTGCAATCTGAAGCTCCCAAGTTGGGTTTGTTCACTCTGATGCTCCCCTGCCCCACGCAGTCCAGAACAAGTGAAAGCTTTTAATGGTTGTGGGCAAAGGGGCAAAGCAGAGAAACAAACAGCTGCCTCCCCCCCCCCACCGCTGCTGACTCCAAGGTACGATGGGGGGGTGGGGGAAGAGAACTGTAGTCTTCCTTACCCCCCCAACGTTGAATCGGAAGGAGGAACATCCAGGCCTGCCACTTGCTCTCGCTTTTCACGAAGAAACGTAGCAGAGGAACAAACCGAAAAGAAGAAGTGAAAGTGAAAGTGTTCGTTGCTTTACGTTTTGTGCAGTGCTGCGTCCGTCCAGCAGAGGTCCCCCCAGGCTAGAGATTACAGAACTGAAAGCTAATAAGTATCGGCCTATTTGGAATTCGCATCTTAGTAGTAATTTGTTTATATGGTTGGTTGGTTTGACATTTTTTTTTTTTGTTCCTAAAATCTTAGAAAATGCAAGAGGTGCCTTTCTGAATGCATCAACTGTTTGTAGCGTCAAGAACCTGTTCTTGGCGCTTTTTTAGCCCCAGCCAAGGATTGTGCGTCCCAAAGATTTACCACCACAATGAGCAAAGTTTTCTATTGGTGTAGCAGGAGTACACATGTGGAAAGATCTGCGTTTGGTTTTGCTTTGCAGCCCCAAATAATTGTAAGTCTTAGATTCCAAATGAAAAAAGAAAAGAATGCAAAACACACAACAAATTTCTTCCCCAGAGTTCCCAAATAAGTCAACCCACATGACAAAAGGAGCATTAATGACCACAAATGAAATGCTGAAAGGAAGGCCCAGAGAAGGGCAGCTGCGGGCTTGGCGATGATGGCAATAAATAGGATTGAGGAAAGGGAGGCTCTGCTTCTAGAAAGTCTGCCTAAAGGTAGGCACTACTATTGGCACTGATTCTATAAAAAATAGATGCCCATTATAGAATCATGCTTAGGCAGTACGCAGCATCCTAGGATTGCCAGATTTTCCAATTGGAAAATCCGGACCCCCCTAGACCCGAAACCAGGCTCACTCAGTTCCACCCATCCCCACCCTGTAATGTCCTAATCCCACCCCAGTCCCGCCTTAGCCCCATCACCCGCTGCCTGCAGGTGAGGAAATCCGCAATGCGATTTGAGGAGGCTTTTCAAGACCTGGACAAAGTGCTGGGTTTCCCGGCAGACGGCTTTTCAAAACCCAGCACTTTGTCCAGGTCTTTTGAGAGGACTGTCCGGGTACCTGGAAGCTCCCAAAGCTCGGGGCTGCGTCTGGAGGGCGTCTGCGGATGGCGCACACATGCACGCATACCTGTGATGTCATCATGCCCACGTCCACACATATGCAGATGCCCCCTGGATGCAGGCATGAGGTAGGTTTGGGGGTGGGGCGGAACCAGGTATCATCTTTTTTTTAAAGAGGAAATCTGGTAACCTTAGGTGTCTCCAATTTAGGCCTGGTTTTGTTATGCCTAACAGCACCTAAGGTTACCAGATTTCCTCTTTAAAAAAAAGATGATACCTGGTTCCGCCCCACCCCCAAACCTACCTCATGCCTGCATCCAGGGGGCATCTGCATATGTGTGGACGTGGGCATGATGACATCACAGGTATGCGTGCATGTGTGCGCCATCCGCAGACGCCCTCCAGACGCAGCCCCGAGCTTTGGGAGCTTCCAGAACCCAGACAAACTGCCAGGTTTTGGAAATCCCTCCAGGTACCCGGACAGTCCTCTCAAAAGAGGACATGTCCGGGTTTTCCCGGCCATCTGGTAACCCTAACAGCCCCTTATTCAAAAAGAAGCGCCTAACTCAAAACCACACCCATGATCCGCCCCCTAACCACACCCACTTTTAGTAAAGATGCTTTGGGCTAGGCACCTACTCTTTGTAGAATCGAGATTTTCGAGTTAGGTGCCTACGTTTCAATTGAGTCCAATTAAAGCCGATTGTGAGGTGTCAAGTGCCAAAAACGCACTGATTACGCCTATTGCTCAAATTAGGCGCAGGCAAATTTATAGAATTAGAGCCAAAGTGACTAGTTTTGGTGGTGCAAGCAGGGTTATAGGGGAGGAGGGAGGGAATCGAGAATATAGGATGGTGAGAGGCGCCCAAGGCAGTGGTGACCCTCCCCCAGCCCTCGTCTCCGCCATCCCTTCCCTTCCCCCGTACCTCTAGTTCACTGCGAGAGCAACAATTTCAATGTGCTCCTCGCGACCACGTCATTTCTCCCTCTAACGTCACTTCCTATGCGAGGCACCCAGAAGCGATGTCAGCGGGAACTGACACAGTCACAAGGAGCACCTTGAAGTTGTTGCTCGCAGCGCTGAACTGGAGGGACAGGGAAAGGGAGGGTGAGCATGCATGCCATGATGCCTCCCCACCTCCTCCTCACTACGCTACTGGGGTTACCTGATGTCCGGGGAAACCCAGGCATGTCCTCATTTTAGAGAAGAAAGGATTTGGGCAGAGAATGGGAAGCTACGGGACGTAGGAGGTGATCATTCTCCCCCACAGCAGCATCCTAGAACCCCCACCCCGCTCAAGGACCCCTCTTTTTCCCCCACCCATCCACAATGCCCTGTCCTTTGCTCTGTAGTACGTTCACTACTCACCCAAACCAGTGCTCTTGCTCTCCGCCTGTTTTCCACAGTCCCTGGCTGCTCACTATCCAAGACTCCGACCACGGGGCTTCACTTGTCCAAACGTCTCTCGCTCAAGAACGAGAAGAGGGCTTTGCCTGCGCCACACAGCACGGAAAGTCAGCCAGGCAGTTGAAGTGCGCCTCTGCCGAGTGGCCATCCCCTTTCTCTACTCGGTCACACTGATGCCAGTGTTCAGGCCACAGGGCATTTTGGGGGAGGTGGAATGGAGGAAGAGCCTGGCTTGCACTGCACTTTGCAGGCTGTCCGTGCAACATAAACAGAACATTACTGAAAGTGAAGGGAGTAACACTTGGATATTATTATTATTATTAATTAAAAAAAACAAACAAGTAATCTTAGAAACCAATTCCAACATGGCCATGTTTTGTCCAAAGGTCTGCATCAGGGATAAACAACTGACACATTGAATTATGCACCTCCTCCCCCCCCCCCCCAACCAGGATTCTGTATACATATTACATTACATTACATTAGGGATTTCTATTCCGCCTGTGCCTAGTTTGCCCACTGCCAAGATGTGCACCCAAATTAATTGGTTATTGAGCTGTTAACCATCGACCAATTATTGATATTAATTGGCACTCATTAACATTTGTCTATCTGGCTGCACACTGTTCTGTTAGGCATGGCGCCAAAGTGTGGAACTCAAAAGGGAGCATGGCCACGGCCATCAGGGGCGTTCCGAGGGTGCCAACATTCCTACGTCTGGTGCCTACAGTTGGGTATAGGAGTTGGCACTACATGTTATTCTATAAAGGGTGCGCAATGTAGCATATGACATAGTGCCAGTGTTTTTCAATAGAATCTCCCCCTTAGCGTGTCAACATTTTTAGCCAGATCCTTATTCAAATCACAGTGTTGAATTAACATGTCATTAAATAATTGCTATAAATATGTGAAATACTTAGACTCGCAACCGTGATGATTAAAAGATAAACCAAACCGGTATTGTCTCTGGGACTATCATGGTATTTCACAGTCCCGACTGCCTTAAATGATATACAGTAAACCCCCGCAAATTCACGGTTTGCAAATCGCAGACTCATTAATTCGCGGTATTTTCTGACTACATCTTCTTGGTACTAAAGTCATGGTTACACCAAGCAGGAGCTGCTTTGACACTCTATCTGGTGTATCAAAGCAGCTCCTGATTGGTGTAACCATAACTTTAGTACCAGGACGAGGCAGTCAGAAAATGTGCCTGGCTTCGTTAGTACAATTTATGCACCCGCCAGCGCAGCAGCTGCCCTCTCCTGCCTTCGATCAACTGAAAAACCATATTCGCGGTTTTTCAAAATTCGCTGGTGTTCTTAGAACGGAACCCCCTGTGAATTTTGGGGAGTACTGTATATAATATAACCACCGTGTGTGTAATGTAGCTTTCTCAATAAATTAAAAAATAATGAAATAAAATGAAACTTATCTGAGTGAAAAAGTAAGTTTGTCACTCTGTATCAGACGGTCAGCAGGTCCCCAATGACCGCGGCAATACTGGGATTTGTATTCGCAACTCAAACAACTCCACTAGAGATTACCGGTAGTGTGCTGTAACCCCTCAAATAAACAAACATTTTTAACCAGCCAAGTTGATGTTATTAATATGCGTATTTGAAGGCATAAGAAGGATGCTAAGAGCACGGAAGGTCAATTTGTGACTTGGTCTCTCAGCCATTATTCTCCTGGATACTATTGAGGGTAGCTGGCTGCCTTGTGATGCAGTGTTTCATCTGTAGGATGAAAGAGATGATAGGAGCCAGGGGGTGGGGGGTGGTCAAGACACGTAAGGATGTCTAATGTTTACTGTTGGGTCTATAGAGTTTAGAGAATGACATGGGGACAAATTGTTCCCCATCTCTACAGGAACTCATTTTCTTATCCCCGTGAATTATTTTCCTGTCCCTGCCCCATTTCTGCAAGCACCATCCTCATCTGTACAAGCCTCAAACACTTTAAAATCATAAGTGTTCCAAGCTTGTGTGATTAAGGTAGAGCTTACAGGACAGCGACAAAACTCGCGGGGACAAATTTGTCCCCGTGTCATTCTGATAGAGTTGAGCTCTGCTTCTTTCAAAGCTATGACGGCTCCATCACACCTGCCATCACCCTTAGCAGATGTCCATACCCCTAAGCGCTCTTTATGGACTCCTCACTACCATTTCTCACAGCTCCCCTCCCAGGGCAAAGGTCAGACTTTGACAGGATGCAGGGTGGAGATGGCTTAGCTGATTCCAGGTACCTTGAAAATGTGTCTCAATTACATGATTCAGCTTTGCCACTGGAGTCCTTTTGTGATGCAGAGGCCTCAGGTATTCCCCCCCCCCAAAAAAAAAAAAAAAAGAAAAGAAAAGAAAACCAAACCAACCAACCCAGCCCTGTCCCTTCCCCAGGACTGGAGCGGATTGGAATAAATTGGATTAGGATGCAATTTAGGACAAGAGAGACTAGTTCCAATGACTTTCACAGGTTCCTTGCAGAAATCCGGTTGGAGGGAAGGTTTAGCGAGTTGGGTTTATCTTTGAGCTGGAAGCTGAAGGGTCTTGCATCTCTCCCCCCCTTCCCCAAACACACACACTTTATTTTGTAATGAGCTGAAGAAACAGTCCATTACATCTACTGAATGATTTACTATTACACAATATGTGATGCATTTAGTAAAATTTTGTTAACGAGTGGTTTAATTTTACTGATGTGCTTTACATTTTTATTACCATATGTATTATATTTTATAACTTTTATGTATGCAAATATCCATACATCATAATGGTATATATACGAGTGGCCTTCCTTGACTGAAAATGAGCCCACTCGGCAGCGCCTCTCCCTTTGTCACTTTCCTGGTGTGGGTGAGAGAGGGCTTCTTGCAGTTGAAGACATGAACCGCAAGTGGTTATTTATTGTAGAGGATTTTGCCACTCTGTGGTGAGATGTAAAACCTGGTAAAGATGCAGAAATCACATACAAGTAGACAGCGCTGGAGCAAATTCAAATTAATCTAACTTTATTGTTTGTGAACTACACCCAGGCTGCAACCGCTGCTCCCTCTAAGGCAGTGTATCACAAACAGTGTGCCGCCCAAGATTCCAGGTGTGCTAGGAGACGCTGGGGTGGAGGAGAGGCATATCCCGTAGGCAGGCAGCTGGTGCCAGCGCCTCTCTTCCCTTCCAGCACCTCCCACCGGCGGAGGCTCATGGCCCCAGCTGGAGGGCCTTTGCGCATGCACGCGACGTCAGATCGTCAACATCCATGCACTTCCGGATGCCCTCGAGTCACGGGCACCAGTTTAGTGTGCCACAGCTTTGCAAAGTTTGTGAGACACTGCACTAAGGCTTGGTTGGGTGCGTGCAAATTTTTTTTGTTTGTGAGCAACCAGTTCCAAAAAGCAATGTTACTTACCGTAACAGTTGTTATCCAGGGACAGCAGGCAGCTATTCTCACTAGTGGGTGATGTCATCAGACAGAGCCCCGGTACGGACGTCTCACAAGCACGTGTTGCTTGTAGAAACTTAAAGTTTCTAGATGCCCGCACCGCGCATGCGCCGGTGCCTTCCTACCCGGAGATCCGGGCGTGTCTCCTCAGTTCAGGTAGCTAGCCTGAGAAGCCAACCCAGGGGAGGTGGGTGGGACGTGAGAATAGCTGCCTGCTGTCCCTGGATAACAACTGTTACGGTAAGTAACATTGCTTTATCCCAGGACAAGCAGGCAGGTATTCTCACTAGTGGGTGACCTCCAAGCTAACCTCAGTGGGATGGAGGGGGAGTTGGCGACTTAAGAGAATAAATTTTTCAATACTGTTTGGCCAAACTGTCCATCCCGTCTGGAGAGAGTATCCAGACAATAATGTGAGGTGAATGTGTGAACCGAGGACCAGGTGGCAGCCTTGCAAATTTCCTCGATTGGTGTTGATCTGAGGAATGCTACTGAGGCTGCCATTGCTCTGACCTTATGGGCTGTGACCTTACAAGGAAGTGATAATCCAGCCTGGGCATAGCAGAAAGAGATACAAGCCGCCATCCAATTAGAGATGGTGCGCTTTGATACGGGTCTTCCCAACTTGTTAGGATCGAAGGAGACAAAGAGTTGAGGAGTGGTTCTGTGTGGCTTGGTGCGATCCAGGTAGAAAGCCAAGGCACGTTTGCAGTCTAGAGTGTGAAGGGCCGATTCTCCGTGGTGAGAATGAGGCTTAGGGAAGAATACTGGAAGTACAATGGATTGGTTGAGATGAAATTCGGAGACCACCTTAGGCAGGAATTTCGGGTGAGTGCGGAGGACCACCTTGTCATGGTGGAATACTGTGAATGGTGGGTCCGCCATCAATGCCTGGAGTTCGCTGACTCTGCGAGCGGACGTAAGGGCTACAAGGAAAAGCACTTTCCAGGTGAGATACTTCAGAGGGGCCCTGTTGAGTGGTTCAAACGGGGGCTTCATGAGGTGGGAAAGGACTACATTGAGGTCCCAAACTACTGGGGGTGGTTTGAGAGGAGGGTTAACATGGAAGAGTCCTTTCATAAATCTGGCGACCACCGGATGGGCCGAGAGGGGTTTCCCTTGTAGAGGCTGGTGGAACGCCGCAATAGCGCTCAGGTGGACTCGTATGGATGTGGACTTGAGCCCAGATTGAGATAGGTGTAGGAGATAGTCCAGCACGGAGGATAAGGAAGCTCGCTGAGGTTCCTTTGACTTAGAAACGCACCATGAGGAGAATCTGGTCCATTTCTGGGAGTAGCATTGTCGAGTGGCGGGCTTCCTGGAAGCTTCCAAGACCTCCCTCACTTCTTGTGAGAATTGGTGAGGGGTTACGTTGAGAGGAACCAAGCTGTCAGGTGGAGAGACTGCAGGTTGGGATGAAGTAGTGATCCTTGATGTTGAGTAAGTAGTGAAGGAAACACTGGAAGTGGTACTGGTTCCCTGCTGCTGAGTTGAAGTAGGAGGGAGAACCAAGGTTGTCTGGGCCACCGAGGAGCTATTAGAATCATGGTGGCCCGTTCGAGTTTCAGCTTGACCAGAGTCTTCTGGATCAGCGGGAATGGTGGGAACGCATATAGAAATCGTTTCCCCCAGTTCAGTAGAAAAGTATCTGCCTCGAGGCGATGAGGAGTGTAGATCCTGGAGCAAAACTGAGGCAGTTTGGCGTTGTGGGGAGCCGCAAAGAGGTCTATCTGAGGCATCCCCCATTGCGTGAAGATTTGGTGAAGGGGGTTGGAATGGAGAGTCCATTCGTGCGGTTGTAGCAGACGGCTTAGTTTGTCTGCTAAGACGTTGTTCTCCCCCTGGATGTATACTGCTCTGAGTAGGGCGTTGTGGCGCACCGCCCAGTCCCAGACTCGTAGAGCTTCCTGGCAAAGGAGGGCCGAGCCCGTGCCTCCTTGCTTGTTGATATAATACATGGCGGCCTGATTGTCTGTGCGAATGAGGATTACCATGTCGTGGAGTCGGTGTTGGAAAGCTTGGAGCGCATTGAAGATGGCTCTGAGTTCCAATAGATTGATTTGGTGTAGTCTTTCCGCACTGGTCCAGAATCCTTGGGTGCGGAGACCCTCCAGGTGGGCCCCCCATGCGTAATTCGACGAATCGGTTGTGAGAACTTTCTGATGGGGGGGGAGAGTGCATCAGCAAACCTCTGGATAGATTCGAAGAGATCATCCACCAAAGTAGAGACTGCCGAAGAGCAGGTGTGACTACGATGCGTTTGGACAGTGGATCGAATGTCTGATTCCACTGTGATGCCAGGGTCCACTGGGGGATCCTGAGGTGGAGTCTGGCAAAGGGTGTCACGTGTACTGTGGAGGCCATATGGCCCAGGAGCACCATCAGTTGTCTCGCCGGTAGGGTTTGGCGAGTAGCCACCGACTGGCAGAGATGAAGAAGAGACTCCATGCGTTGCCGGGGCAGGAATGCTCGGAGTCGGGTGGTGTCCAGGACCGCTCCGATGAAGGGGAGGGACTGGGTGGGTTGTAGATGAGACTTGGAGAAGTTGATCTCGAAGCCTAAATTCTGGAGGAAGTAGGTTGTAGCCAAGGCCGCCGAAGTGACCTCTGGGGCTGACGGGGCCTTGATGAGCCAGTCGTCGAGGTATGGAAACACCTGTAGACCCCTGTCCCGGAGTGCTGCGGCCACTACCACCAGGCACTTTGTGAAGACTCTGGGGGATGAAGATAGGCCGAATGGTAGCACTCGATACTGTAGGTGCAGATTTCCCACCCGAAATCTGAGGAACTTTCGGGAGGCCGGGTGAATGGGGATGTGAGTGTAGGCCTCCTTGAGATCCAGGGAGCATAACCAGTCGTTCTGCTCGAGGAGGGGGTATAGAGAAGCCAAAGTCAACATGCGGAACTTCTCTTTGACCAGGAACTTGTTGAGGGCCCGAAGGTCTAAAATGGGTCGCAGGTCGCCCGTTTTCTTCGGGACGAGGAAGTACCGGGAGTAAAACCCTCGGTTCAATTGGTCTGACGGGACCGGCTCGACAGCCCGAAGCTGAAGTAAGGTTTGGACTTCCTGAAGAAGAAGGGCGGTCTGCGTCGAGCTTGAAGGATACTCTCTTGGAGGATGGTCCGGGGGGACCCGGTGGAATTGAAGAGAGTATCCTTCTCTTATGATGGAGAGGACCCATAGGTCCGTGGTTATGGCCTCCCATCGGTGGTAAAAAAGATGGAGGCGGCCCCCTATGGGAGAGGCCGAGGTTATGCTCCCGGGAGGGGCGTCAAAAGGGCTGGGGAGCCTTAGGTACAGCCGGTGGCTGAAGTTTTTGCTGAGACTTCTGGGGAGGTTGTCTCTTCGCAGGTTGTCTCGCAGCAGGCGTTTGTCTGGGCATGTAACGCCGCTGGTAAATCAGGGGTGGCCTGTAAGGTCGGGACTGTTGAGGTTTGGGTTTGGGCCGTAGGATGGATTGAAAGGATTTTTCATGATCCGACAGCTTCTTGGTAACAGTTTCGATAGACTCATCGAACAGGTCAGCTCCAGCGCATGGTACGTTGGCGAGTCTGTCCTGTAGGTTGGGATCCATATCGATAGTACGGAGCCATGCCAGGCGACGCATGGCTACCGCGCTTGCGGCGGCGCGTGCCGAGAGTTCGAATGCATCGAAGGAGGATTGCATCAGCTGGAGGCGTAATTGGGAGAGGGAGGCTACCACTTCCTCGAACTCGAATCGAGCTTGGTTGTCTATGAACGGAGTGAACTTGCGGAGCACCGGCAAGAAGAACTCCAGATAGGAAGAGAAAAAGAAGTTGTAGTTTAGCACCCGTGACGCCATCATGGAGTTTTGGTAGAATTTTCTACCAAATTTGTCCATCGTTCTCCCCTCTCGGCCCGGCGGTACAGAGGCGTAGACCTGGGAGGGGTGAGAGCGTTTAAGGGAGGACTCGACCAGTAGGGATTGGTGGGAGAGTTGAGGGCCCTCAAACCCTTTATGGTGCACGATGCGGTATCGAGCATCGAGTTTGCTGGGGATCGCCGGTATGGAATACGGCGTTTCGAAGCACTGCATGAAGGTCTGGTCCAGTAATTTATGCAAGGGGAGCCGAAGCGACTCCGTTGGAGGGTTAGGTAAATGCATGGTGTCCAGATACTCTTTGGAGTATCTGGAGCCCGTGTCAAGGGTCACATCCAGATCATCCGCCATTTGTCGGAGGAATGATGAGAAGGACAATTGTTCCGCCAGCGTCGGTCTGTGGGACGGGCTGGAGGATGATGAGGCCTCCAGGTCCGTGGACATCGGGGAGTGACAAGGAGAATCGGGCACCGGTGTCTCCTCGTACTCCGGGCCCCTTGGAGGGGACACCTCTGATGAGGAGTATCCCCTACGTTGCAGTTTTTTCTGCGGTGACACCTCCGAATGGCGTGAGGAGTGCCAGGATGAGTGTCTCGATCGGTGCCCGTCTCGGTGGCGGGACGGGGATCGGGATCGTCTGTGCATCGCATGGTCTCCCGAGGCCCCCAAGTGGATAGGGCTGGAAGCGGTGGATCGTAACTGGGTTTGCGATGCGGGTTCTTGCGATGCTACCCAAGTCTGGTAAGGAGTACGGAAGAACTCTTCCTGACTATGCCCAGGGCTTCGAGTATCGATCGGAGGTCTGGTCCCATGTTGGCGTGGAGGCGTAATGGGTTCTAATGGCGGCATATCGGTAAGCGAGGCTTGCCGCGTGGGCATCGCCGCCCTCCCCCGTTCGTCCTCGTCGGTTGTCGAGGTCGAACGGTGTGGGGGAGGGGGAGGGGGCGGACCGCCCCTTTGGATCGGTACCGGGAGGTCACCCTGTATGGCAGCGATGAGCCCGGGTCCGATGGTCTGCATGAGCTCAACGAATTGAGCTTCCAGCACGGACCGTAGCGAAGCCGATAAGGAGGGATCCGCACCGAAAGGGGGTCCTCCTGCACGGACATCGCGCTCCTTCGAGGCCGAGTGCTTCTGCTTAGTAGCTTTCGGCACTTTGATGACCATTGGTGGCACTGTGGAAGGAAGAGGTACCTGAACCGAGGAGACCGGGGCAGGCACCGACGTCGAGCTCGTGGATGGTGTCGGGGCGAGCGATGCCGGTTTCACCACGCTCGATGCAGGAGGGGTCGATGCCGGTTTTGCCCGAACCGGGGAGGTATCGGATGAAGTGGAGGCTGAGGGATCCTTAGCTGCGTCCATCTTGAACATCGATTCCCACAATAGGCAACGCCGCTTGAATGAGCGTGCCGTAAGGGTAGAGCAAGGCCTGCACGATTTCGGAATGTGGTCAGGGCCCAAACACTGCAAACAGCGCCAGTGAGGGTCCGTGAGTGAAATCGCGCGTTGGCACTTGCTGCACTTTTTAAACCCGGTGATTGGCCGGGACATAGGCCGGAAAATCTCCGCCGCGAGGTCGAAGCCAGTGGGCCTGAGCCACGTGGCCGGCCCGTTCGACTCGCCGGAGGAAATAATCTTCTTTTTTTTTTACGAAAAGAAAAGAACTGTTATTAAAAGAAAGCGAAAACGCGGACAAGGAAGGCAAATTTAACTGAATTCAGCTAGCGCATGATGAAGTTGAACTTCTCAGCTCCGCGGAAAAGAAAGAACTGAGGAGACACGCCCGGATCTCCGGGTAGGAAGGCACCGGCGCATGCGCGGTGCGGGCATCTAGAAACTTTAAGTTTCTACAAGCAACACGTGCTTGTGAGACGTCCGTACCGGGGCTCTGTCTGATGACATCACCCACTAGTGAGAATACCTGCCTGCTTGTCCTGGGATAAAGCCAGATTTGCAAGTATTTTTGTGAGCGATGCTCCTTGACTGTACGAGCAATTGCTGATATGCTCCGTTTAGAAGGAACAAAGGTTGCAACCACTGGTCACAATAAGTTTTAAGCTATGTTTTTTGCCATACAATTGCTCTATCAAAATTGATTTACTAGGAAACTCCATAGGCATTCTGCCACCTCCCATGTTTCCAGGGAATGAAATCGGATGCTTAGCTTTTTCTTGAAGTTTAGGCTACCATAATCAGGACCCCCTGGCAGAGTTGGTCTAGGTGTAGAGAATCGCAGGGGCAGCAGTTTTTATCTGGCCAGGAGGAGTAAAGCTACGATGTTTCATGCTATGTTCGCCTCCTGTGCCAGCCGAGGCCAGGCTGCCACTTCCAGATGGCTGAGGGAGGGGGTATAATTTGAGATGCCACTGCTACCCTGGCTCTTTTAGTGAGAGAAAGTAAGGTTGCAGGAAAGAAGGACTCGAGGTGGGACACCTCCCTCTTCTGTTTCCACCGTCAGTTTCTTTGCTATAGGACATTTCTGAAATTATGTAGCACTTAATGAGCAAAGTATCAGTCTGAGAAAGTGTAGACGTTGATTTACAATGACAGGTACACTAGTACAGGCAACGGTTGCAAAAGTGTGTGTACATGCGAGAGGTCAAATTCTGACCTTTTACCCCGAGATTTTGGGACCAAAAAAATTACCCAAAATGGGAGTTTCTGTTTATATTCTGGTCAGTGCCCTCCTGCCCATCTCCCGGACCTGTTGCAGGTCTCCGCCGGGACTGCCCTAAGACCTGGAGGTCCAGAGGTGGGCTGGGACAGGAGGGATCCCTCCTGCTTCCTGTCTCATCCAACTCTAAGAACTTTTACCTCCCCTCCCACTGCCCTGGCATACCTTTCAAATCCAGCAGGGAACTGAGGGGGATCTTCCTTCGCTGAACTCACTGCAGCCATTCAGCTAGCAGCTCTACACAGGGTAGGAGCGAAGGAAAATTGCTTCTGCCCTGATTTACCACTAGACCACCAAGGATTCAAAAGATACACTGGGGAGGTGGGAGGGAGATAAAAGTTCTTTGAGTTGGCCTGGACAGGATGCGAGAGGGATCGCTCCTGGCCCCACCTACCGCTAGACCACCAGGTCTTACGACAAGCCTGGTGGAGGCCCTCAAGGCATGGGATGGGGGACATGGGGCAGAGCTGGCAGGGAACTTGTATATTAACCCCCTGGTTTATATTTGAGTCAACCTTTTTTCCTCCTTTTTCATTGGGGGAGGGGGAGTTACCTCGGTTTATATTCAAGTATATACTTTATGTCTGTTCCTGGAAGTAAATATGGACCTTCACAGATCTGTAATATTATATAAGGTAACTGATAAGTTTTGTATTTGGGACAGAGAATCTGGTTTTTGGCCATCTCTGCCTTCCAGTGCTGTCAAACATTCATTTATTGCTACGATGATGAGTTACTGGTGTAGGGAAATGGGACTGTTTTACATTGCCCAGAGCTACTGGTTACAGCTTGGTAAGGAATGTATTCATCCGCCAAGATGGCTGCATCTTTCTGTCTGGTCTTTTCAATGCCTCTGAAAAAGGTTTATTTGACTAAATAACTTAGCCAAATACCTCTTGCCTGCACTTTTGATATTCCTAGTTCTCAGCTGGGACTATTTCTGCTTTACTCTCAGTGTTTCACTCTGTGGGTTAGTTTGGGGATATTTTTCCTTCTTTCCTGTTTGAAGGATCCTCGAGCCCCTGGTTGAGGGTTTCCAGGTCAAGATCAGGAAACCCCCCAACAACATAAAGGTCAAGCAGGGGCAGCATCTTTTCCAGCTTATGTTTCAATACCTAAAGCCCAGCAAAATCTCTCTATAATGATTTTCACAGACCCCCCCCCCCCCCACACACACACACTCCCCAAACTAGGGAATGACATGGAGACAAATTTTCCCCCCATCCCTGTAAGCTCTGTCCTCATCTGCACAAACCTCAAACATTTTCAAATCATAAATGTTCGAGGGTTAAGGCAGAGCTTACGGGAATGGGACAGCGATAAAGCTCACAGGGACGGGATGGGGAAAAATTTGTTCCAGTGCCGTTCTATACCCCAGCCACCGAGGCCAAAATATTTTTCTTAAATGTATCGATTTGCAGAGCATTTATGTTCAAAGTGGACGACAATCCAAATGTCATATGATAACATCTACAAAAAATCTCTAAGCAAAACAAGACCTCATCGCCCTCTCATCACAATAAAATTTCCAATATATAAAAAGCCTCTACCAATTGTTTAAAAACCTAAAAAAGGACCAAGAAAGGCTTTCAAAAATACTTTAGGAAGCAGGAGGAAGAATAGTCCAGACAGTGGGCCTATGGCTTGTAACAGTTCTGTCTTGTGACACAACTTGCACCCCCTCCCCCACCTTTAGAAAACCGCACAAGAGGTGTTTAGCGCCAGCCAGCGCACTGTGCCGACGCTCATAGGAATTCTATTCAGCGTGCCGGCTGGCGATTAAATCCTTGCACGTTTTTGTAAAAAAAAACAAGGGCAGGGTTAAGATCCTTCGAAGCAGTCAAACTAGGCTGAATGTACGTTTCAAAGTGTCTTATTATAGGTTCGAATTAATAAAATGATTCAAACAAACAGGAGTCAATCCATTCATCATAATGTCAATCAACATAAGTTTAAATAAACAGGCAGCCAATGAAGAGATACTTGACAAGGTGTAGTGATGTCACAGTCCTTGCCCCTCCCCCAAATCATTTTAGCAGCTACATTCTGTGTGATGCTGTTTATCTGGGCTACCTTTAAACGAGATAAAATCTGACAACGTCCTGAGGACCATCATTTCTACCTGGGCTTCTGTTTGAAGATGGGAGTCTAGCATTATGGTTCTCTGCATTTGGGGGGGGAGCAACCTTGAAGGACCTGGTTGCCACCTCACCATAAGATGCTACTTTGTTCCTGGTTCAATCTTAAAACATTTCTGCTTAAAACAGCTGCTACTACATGAATAAGACATAATAGTCCTTGTATGGTCAAGCTCCGTGGAAAAATATCAGAATAGCATCTGTATAAATAGAATATAAGATTCCAATGGGTTTCATAACCTATCCCCATGGAGCTCACAAATGCCATGAGAAAAATGGATGAGAGTGGAGAACCTCAGGGGATCCCCCTGAATTATTTTCCATCATGAAGAGGATAAGGTTCAAAAGAACCTCAGGAACCACCTAAAACAGCACCATCCACTCCAGGAGAATGTAATTGGGATAACAGTAGGAACCAAAATCAAAAACTGCTAGGTCTAATTGCATTTAACAGGAAACAAACAAAAAAGGAAATGCAGTGCCCTTCTTTTGTAAATGCAGCTGCAAGGGCCATAAATTGGAACAGGAGATCTGGTGCACCTCGAATGCTAACATCAGTGATGTGGCAAGATAGAATTGAAATTTAACTCGCACAAAACAGAAAGTGAAGTCTGAATACAGCACAGACAGCTGAACAGCAGATCTCCATCAGAGCTCTCTGTGAGAATCTCTCATGAAGATGAGCAGCTGGCTTGGGAAGGATTGTTTGTAAAATCAGGAGGCTCAAGTCAGACCAAGGCAGTCCCATCCTTTCTAGAGCCCCCCACTGGCACTGCTGTTAGAGCCAGTGTCCTCTTCAAAGAAGGCAACGGCGTGGCTCCCCACCGGCACATAAGAGAGAGCCTCCACCTCACCACCACCATTGCTGGCCTTCTGAAAGTAAATCTCCAGCAGGTCTTGCAGCGGCTCCTTGTCCATGACATCAGGGATTCCGGTTAGCAGCACACTCCTCCTACAGGTGGATGTTCTGAACTGCAGATGATGGGGGAGAGGAGAGGAAATAACAGAACTGGTGTGAGGAGGACAGTAGACGGGGCTTAAGAATGACTAAGCGCATGGCACACCTAGGGATGGTCAAACCCAGGAAGAGGGCAGCAGTAGGTTTAAAAACCTCTAGATCCGGCGCCTAGGGTCTTTGGGAACTGCGATTCTGAAAGCAGCGCCTGCGGCAGGGGCACCGACACATACACACTGCGGATAAAGAGAGATTCAAAATTCACACCAGATGCTCCTTCCCTCTCAATCCCCTGATCTCAGTGACATAGTAAGGGGGGGAAGGGCAGTCCACCCCTGCCCCGGTCTTCCTAAAGGTGCCGCACTCCTCCTCCTCCTCTGCTCACCCCTTGCCTTCCCCAGCAGAAGATTGCTGCCCGCATCGGCGCTTTCTCCGATGTCACTTCCAGGACCTGCGCCTAGAAAGGGACGTCAAAGGGCGAGCCAGCACCAATGGGGGCATGCTGCTTACACTGGAGAAGTAAGAAAGGGAAGGGAGCGCACTGGGGCCTGATCTCCCCCTCCCTCCCCCACCAAACACAACCCCACACACACACACGATCTGATTCCATAAATGGTGCCTAACTTAGGCACCCTAGCGACGCCTAACAAAATCCATACACACAACTAAATTGGTTTTTAATTGGTTGAATGGCATGCCAAGCTGTTAAACCCCAATTAAAAATTGATTTTTAAAATAAGTAATTAAGGTTGTGCCTGGATATCCACATGGTGCCTAGAATGCCCACCTGAAAAGTAGATGTGGTTACGGGCAGACATTACTAGGCATGCAAGTTAGGCACCTGGTCTAATATACTAGCGCCTACCTCAATGATACCTAGCGATGCCTAGCAATTGACTGACAGACACACAGATCGGCACCTACAAGTAAGGAACACTTAGGTACCGTATTTAGAATCAATCCCAGACCGTCTCCGAGAGACTATGTAAGCGTGTGGCTCTTAAATCTTGAGATATGTCCAAGAAACACAGACCCTAGAATGACCCCCACCCCCACATTCCAAGACCAGCATGCTCATGCAAAGATGTACCTTTAAATCTTTGATCTCCCCATCTACATAGGATGTGGCTTTCAGTAGATGGGTTTTGCCGTTTGACAGCAGAACACTGAAGGAGCCTGTCTTCACCAGCTCTGTCGCCACTGTGGAGAGACAACACAATGAATTCATAATCAAGAATCAGACAACTCTCTAACAAATGACACCAGAGTCCCCTTCCTCCCCCTAAATTTCTCAATGAGCAAGAAACCTACATTTTGTACCCAGCAGGAGATTCACCCAAGGTGGTTACCTGCAATAATCACACTTTAATCGGGTTATTTCTTGGTTAACCAGCCCTGCTACTTTTTTGTCTACTGCTTGTGAGTGATGTGAATCGGTATTGTAAGATTTCATGTTATGAATCTACTAAAGTAGTACATTTAAAACTAATCTGAAAACATATTTCTTCACTCAGTGTGTAATTAAGCTCTGGAATTCGTTGCCAGAGAATGTGATAAAAGCAGTTAGCTTAGCAGGATTAAAAAAAACAAAAAAAAGTTTGAACAAGTTCCCAAAAGAAAAGGCCATAAACCATTATTAAGATGGACTTCAGAAAATCCACTGCTTATTCCTGGGATAAGCAGCATGAAATCTTTTCTATTCTTTTGAGATCTTGCCAGATACTTGTGACCTGATTGGCCACTGCTGTAAACAGGATACTGGGCTTGATCAACCTTCAGTCTGTCCCAGTATAACAATGCTTATGTACTTATGTAAATATATATTGTAAAACTTCCTTTCACAGCCCCTCACTGGCTCAAAAATTCCCAAATTTGTTCTCTGGGATTCCCAGTGGGGTTTTTTGCTTATGACCTGGATGGGCCACTATCAGAGAGAAGATGTGCTACTAGGCGCACACAGTGCTGCACATTGTACATGTAAGAGACAGTCCCAGCTCAGAAGAGCTTACAATCTAATTATGACAGACACACAGGACAAAAGGGGTAGGGAATTAGAGGGGGAGAGGGCTGATGAGATGGAATCTGATAGGACAAAGGGGGGGGTCTGAACTTGGTGCTCAAGAAGGGAATTGGAGGAGGCTGAAGAGGTGGGAGGGGATGACAGACAGATACGTTGGCAGGGTTAGGATTTAAACGCAGCTTCAAATATGCGGGTTTTCAGTCTGGATTTGAATACCGCCAGAGACGGAGCTTGCCGTAATGAGCCAGGCAGGTTGTTTCAGGCATGCAGCGTAGCAAGGTAGAAGGGACAGAGATAAGAGCTGGCAGTAGAGAAGGGTACCTGCTGAATGGAGTTCCCAGGGGAGAGTAGAGGGAGTTGAAGCACTACACACACTTAAAATGTAGGCGTCCATCCTCAAACGTTTTCTTTTTTTTTTTTTAGAAACGTGCGTCCTAATTAGCTGGTGAGAAGGCAGTAGGACATGTACCACCGCCTACAATCAGGACACTGTGAGAAGGGGTAAAACGCGGACCTCACAGGCCTTGCGGATCTAAAACCGCACGTCCTTAAAAATCCAAGGTCCGTGCATTGACAAGTCCGCCTTCGCTTTCCCTGCAGCTCAGCTCAGGCCCCCGGCTCCCTCGCGGACCTGAACTGCATGTCACATCCTTAAAAATCCGAGGTCCGCGCCACTTTTGAGGTCCGTGCCACTTTTAGTCTCTAGCTCTGACAGAGCTCTATGACAATTTAACTCCGATGGATCCTAATGCTTTTCCCTCCCTATGCTAGGATCCTTCAGAGTTAAATTGTCATAGAGCTCTGTCAGAGCCAGAGACTAAAAGTGGCACGGACCTCAAAAGTGGTGCGGACCTCGGATTTTTAAGGACATGCGGTTTTAGATCCGCGAGGTCCGTGAAGTCTGCGTTTTACCCCTTCCCGGACGCCATTTGGAGAATCGGCCCTATAATATGCTGAATCCACCAACAAATGCATTGCTTTTTCTGATCTTATAATTTCTAGGATAACCAGTATAAAATCTGTTTTACTACTTAAAAACAGAGATACTGGGCTTGAAGGACCTTCGGTCTGTCTCAGTACGGCAATTCTTATGTGAGCCAATTATAGAACAATCAAACCATTGTGACATCATTGATGAGGTTGGCTCTTAGGCATTGGTGGAATGAGGCATTATGACATCACAATCTCAGCTCTGGAATGTTGCTACTCTTTGGGTTTCTGCCAGATACTTGGGACCTGGGTTGGCAACTGGACTTGATGAACCTTTGGTCCGTCCCAGTACGGCAATTCTTATGTTCTAATGAGAGGAGAGATACTGAGGAGCTACAGAGCGAGTACATTTGAACATCAGTAAGAGGAGTTTGAATCATATGCAGAGATGGACAGGGAGCCAGTGAAGCAACCTGAGGAGAGAAGTAATGTGCATATAATGATCCTGGTTGAATACGAGGCACACAGCAGCATTGTGAACAGACCGAAGAAGAGGAGAGATATGGCTTAGTGGAAGACCCGCAAGAAGCACATTGCAGTAATCCAGACAAGAGGTGGCTTCTGTAGCTTAAAAAAAGCTTCATACATCATATGTATGAATTCGGAAGTGAAGTACTGCCCAGGTTGCCTGGAGGGACCTGACAGGACTTCCCGTGGTGCCTGCTGGGGTTTGTCCGCCAGCACGAAGCTGCACTTTGCTGGGAACACAAACTCTCCCATTTTCTGACTCCAGCCAAAATTTCTGGCCTAGGAAACATTTTGTATGGATTCTAATCCCCCCAGAGAAGGGGTGAAGACCAAAACTCCTGTCTTCCTCCCTTCACCTGCCATGCCACATGTGGAATGATGCCCCCCCTCGGACAGGCATCCACCATAAATTTGGAATGATCCAGAACATCAGTTCCACTCTTTGTTTCAGATTTTTCTACTATAATGGAACAATGATTTGTTATTGTTGCTATCCATCATGATTATGCATGAGATAAATTTACATACAGAAGCAGTGCATGCAAATTTATTGTCGATATCCTGAAAGCCTGACTGGCTAGTTGTGCCCTGAAGACTGGGTTGAGAACCCCTTCGTTATAGGACCTCCTGTATGGCTACATCTCTGGATCGGTGGTTCCCTCCCAGTCCTGTAGGTGTTCCTATGTGGGTTTTGTCTAGACTGGTTGGAGGTCCTCAAGGGCGGGTTTGAGAATCTCTACACTGGCAAGAAAACAGGGAATGTTTTTGGACAAAGGCAGCATTTTCCTGTCTCAAGAAGTAAAATCAGTAAGTACCACACAGAAGTCGTAGTCTACACTGGAGCCACCTTACCACTAGCCAGTCTTACAGAAGACTAGTAAGCAATATCTGAGAGTTCCCCGTCTATGGTACACCAGTAAGGGCAAGGGACTCAGACGCCATAAAGACTCCGGTGAGACATGACTTAGAAATGGAAAGGGCTGGGTTTGTGTTGGCTCCCCCACCTCCATTGTCCAGAAAGGTGAGAACTGCGTTCCCCGTGTCGGGTAGGAACTCTCGTTCCTCCACCTCTCCACCGCCGTTCTTGCGCTTGGAGAAGAAGAGTTCCAGTTTGTCCAAAAGCAGGTCCGTTCTCTCAGAGGCCGGGATGTTGGAGACCAGGATCCTCCTGTTACAGAGTTTCATCTGCATCTGGAAATTGGAGGCAAAACAAGAGACTTGAAAACAGATGCAGCAAGGAAGCCCAGCCAACCCAAGAACTCTAACACTTCAGGTACTCAAAGGCAGATGCTAGAGGTCCCTGGTACAGCAGGACATCCTCCAATGCAACTTTTCATCAAAATCAACAGAAGCTTTATTCACCATTTTACTTCTGTGTGTTTTGTATCTGAATTTGGGGGGATTTACACCAATTCTCAGTAAAGAAACAAAAAAAACCAACCCAATAAAACCACTACACAAAAAAGCTATAATTTAATTTAAGACGGTATTGAAAACAATTCTGTTTGTGGAGGCTTTTAGCCGATTGGATTATAGTACTGGTTGAGATGAATTTTAGATACAAAAATTAAAACAAAACACAGCATAACGTATGTCCAATTACGATTATGTTTGTATTTTATAAACTGCTTAGGATAAATGGGTTAGACATTTCTTAAATAGATAAAATTAATTCATTAATACTCTTTTTGGAAGAGTTTAGTAATCTTTAAGAAGAATCTGCCTACTAATTTATACGGTTTGTAAGGAAACAGATTGTGATCCTCTGTCCCAAGCTCCTGAACTTTAAACTGTGCAAGGCCTAGTTTTAAAAAGAGAAGCACTACTGAAGTATCCTCAGCATTAGGGCACCGAGTTATACATTTATTTGATAAATTTGTTTAACTTCCTTAATCGTTTTTCCTCTACGTTTTCCGGCGTGCTCCTGTTGTATACAAGTACGTTACACGCTTGTCTGTTTCCTCCTACTTCATGCTCATGACCTAAGTTAGCTGCATTCATGCCGTCTCTCTCATTGTAAACCAGTGATCTCAAAGTCCCTCCTTGAGGGCCGCAATCCAGTCGGGTTTTCAGGATTTCCCCAATGAATATGCATTGAAAGCAGTGCATGCACATAGATATCATGCATATTCATTGGGGAAATCCTGAAAACCCAACTGGATTGCGGCCCTCAAGGAGGGACTTTGAGACCCCTGTTGTAAACCGTCTTGAACTGAAAGGTATGACGGGATATAAATAAAGCTATTATTATTATTATTTCCCCTCCTATGGGAAGAGCTCTAGAGGGTCCAGCAAAGACTAAAAAGATTACAAACTCCTATGGAAACACCAGGAGAAAGTAATAATCCAATGTATTAAACCAGGGGTGTCAAAGTCCCTCCTTGAGGGCTGCAATCCAGTCGGGTTTTCAGGATTTCCCCAATGAATATTCATGAGATCTATTTGCATGCACTGCTTTCATTGTATGCTAATAGATCTCATGCATATTCATTGGGGAAATCCTAAAAACCCGACTGGATTGCGGCCCTCGAGGAGGGACTTTGACACCCCTGTATTAAACCATCTACAACGTAGTAAATCAGTGGTTCTTAAACCTGTCCTGGGGGACCCCCCAGCCTGTCAGGTTTCTGAAGATATCCCTAATGAATATGCATGAGCAAAATTTGCATGCCTGTCACATACTTTATAGGCAGATCTCACTCATGCATATTCATTAGGGATATCTTCAAAAACCGACTGGCTGGGGGTCCCCCAGGACAGGTTTAAGAACCAGTGCCCTTGAGGGGCTGATATTGAGCCAGTGATCGTGTTTTGCTGACTGCCACCAGTATTATGCAGTGTACGTACAATGACTACTTTAAAATCAATAAAAGCCCTCTACGAATACATAATTCTAGCTCAATCTTAACTATTGTAGCCTTTCGTATCCCCCTAAACTATTAAACCTCCCCTTTTACTAAGTCGCGCTAGGCCTTTTTTTAATCACCAGCTGCAGTGATATTAGCACCGATGCTCCACATAAAAAAAAGCCAATGTTGCTTCCTAAAAAGGGGGGATAGTCCTTTGTTTTCCTCTAAACTTAAACCCTCCCCCTTTTCACAAAGTCACACTAGCCAGCTGCCGTGCGACAAAATCTCTATGAGCTTTGGGGCAATTACTGCAGCAGCAGCCGCTAGCATGGCTTTGTAAAAAGGGAGAGGGGGAGGAATTTCCTGACCCCCCTCTTCCCCTATATAAGGAATAACCTCTGTTTTTAAAGCTTTCCTGGATGCTTTGTATTGTCTAATCTTATGTTCCATTATTTTTCTTTAAAGAATTGGGAAGGTGGAAAAGCTTCGCCTTTGCGGCAGTACAATTCAATTTGTTCTGCATCACACGTTGGCCAGCAGAATGACGCCATTTCACTTTCCCATCCTCAGTACTTCATAACAGCGAACCAGCCGGAAGAATCACTTTTAGTGCACAAACTTCTTCCAAATGTGCTTCAGTTGTTGAATCTACCTGGAGCTTTGAAGGATAACCAAAGGAAAGATTATTGTGTCGGAAAATGTGCCTTCTTGCAAAGAAATGCATTTTGCAATATTGGACTTCTGCAGAATCTCCCAGCTACTGGCGGTGGAGGAATCGGTTTCAGGACTTAGCAGTTTTGGACGGTAAGGATGCTGGACATTCTTTGACATGTTAAGAAGCATTTTCCTCTGGTCTGCGACTCATATATATATATATATATAATCTTTAAGCCCCAAAGGCAGTGTCTCTCAAACTATTTTTTAGCTCCGGTACACTAAACGGAGCAAAGGTTTTTCACGGCACATTACAGTTGAAGTGATAAAATTGCAAAACCAACAAAAAAATTTAATTGTCTGGGCGGCTCTATCCTTACGCGCGCAGACGCTCATAACATTGACAGAGTCTTGCGTACACAACGTATACATCATCTATTCTAGTGTACACTTATGAAGAGAATTTTCTTGGGGCACACCCAGAATCTCTTCAGGGCACACCATTGTACCACAGCACACAGTTTGAGAGGCACAGTCCAAAGGGTAGAGCTTAATCTTGAACTCACTGTGAACTGATGCCTGAATTATGCATTTGTTATTTCAGAGTATCACTGCTCCTTTGGGATGGCGGAGGGGGGGCGGGGGTGGAATAAGGTACTGTTATTAGAGGGCTAAAAAAGAGTCAAGGTCCTCTTTTGGTTTATCTTTAGGGGATAGGTTTGGGATTTTGTGATTACATACGCCAGTTGGTGATGCAAGTTTGTTATATATTTTTGTAAAAAATTTAATTAAAATAACACTACAAAATCCTTCCAAAAATCTCATTCTGGTTGGGCAAACATACCTCTATAGCCGAGGGCATGAGCAAATGCACAGGCCAGGCCTTCACCCGTAGGTGACACTCTTCCAGTGGAACATCATGGTCTCTCATCTCGATGATATTCTGAGCCACTTAAAGAGAGGCAGAAATGGACGAGACATTAACTCAGTAAAGGAAGTCGCTAACTCCTGCCACCTAGATTTCCATACCAAAATTCTGGCGTGCTTCTAAGATGCACACTCAGATTAATTGACAAACAACCAATTATTGACATTAATCAGCACCCATTAAAACTTGTGCTGGCTGCATGATATTCTATAAAGCATGGCATGTAACTCAAAAGGGAATGTGTACTGGAACAGAACATATGCAAGTAAGGCTAGACTCAAATAGGGCACTGGTCTTTGACTTAAGGGCTGCCGCATGAGCAGACTGCTGGGCACGATGGACCACTGGTCTGACCCAGCAGCGGCAAATCTTATGTTCTTAAGCCTGCATTTCTTACCCTCTGCCTCATCAAATGTGATCAGTGCACATCCCCCGGAAATCGGGAGCTGAATCCTGGGTTTGACAGTGATGCCGTCTGGAAGCTCCGCGTCTTGAATGTGCCCCTTGAAAACCATTCGTCTCTCAGGTCTGCAAGAGATCTGAAAACCGGTGTTTATGATCAGTATCTGAAGTCACCCACACTGATTCCTCCATCATAAACTTCCATATTCCCATGGAAGGGCGGTGGGTGCATGGAGCAGTCTTACTGCTGAAGAGATATCATCCTTGGAGCACCGCTTCTCATCCCAGCCCAGGACACACCCAACCAATCTGCTTTTCAGAATATGCATGAGAACATTCTACACACAATAGAGGGAGTGAAACATAGAAACATGATGGCAGATAAAGGCCATATGACCCATCTAGTCTGCCCATCCGCAGTAACTATTATCTCATTCTCTCTCCAAAAGATCCCACGTACCTATCCCAGGCCCTTTTGAATTCAGACACAGTCTCTGTCCCAGCTCTTCTGGGAGATTGTTCCATACAACTACCACCCTTTCTGTAAAAAAGGATTTTCTCAGATTACTCCGGAGCCTATCACCTCTTAACTTCATCCTATGCCCTCCCATTGCAGAGTTTCCTTTCAAATTAAAGAGACTCGACTCATGCACATTTACATTATGTAGGTTTTTAAACGTCTCTATCATATCTCCCTTCTCCCGCCTTTCCTCCAAAGTATACAGATTGAGATCATTAAGTCTGTCCCCATACGCCTTATGATGAAGACCACGTACCATTTTAGTAGCCTGCATGCATATTGGAAAAATCATCCCATGATGCATATTCATCAAGGATCTCCTAAAAGCCCGACCAGTTGGGTGTGTTCTGAACTGGGTAGAGATCCCTCGTATTGGAGGAAAAATCTCCTGTATGGTAACATCTGTGGATCAGTGGTTCCCATTCCAATCCTGAAAGTGTTCCTGCCCAATCTAGATCCATATAATGAACATGCATGACAAATATGTACTCACTGGAGATCCAGTATATGCAAAACTCTCTCTTGCGTGTCCATTGGATATCCTGAAAACCCAAAAATCTGTGGAGTCCCTAGGAAGCCTGAGTTAACCACTAGACAGATACTGTAGTTACTTAGCACAGCAACCTCTGGGGGCGCTAAAGAGCAGTTTCAGAACCCATTTACAGTACTTAAATTATTTTGGAAAAGGAGATGTTGGGTGATCACGGTTGTTTTAAGTTTCAAATCTCAGGGGTCTAGAGGCCTTAAAGTTTATTGTGTGTGTGTGTGGGGGGGGGGGGGTGGCAGGGAGTACAAGACTAAAGGTTTGCCAGGGACACCTATTTCTCTTGCATCTTTCCTGCCTTGACCAGTCAGGATTTCAGGATTACCATATTTAATATGCTTGAGATTGAGTCTCAAATATATGACATTCTTTCTATGAAAGTTTCCCTGATTGGCTAAGTGTGCCTCTGGGAAAGGACCAGAAGTGCTGCTCTAGAGATTCCCTATGGATAGGGTTATCATATGGCTCCAGAAAAAGGAGGACGGATTGAGACATCTGGGCTTAACTTCTATTGAAAGCAATGGAAGTAAAACCCGGATGTCTCAATCTGTCCTCCTTTTTCTGGAGCCATATGGTAACCCTATCTATGGATTCATATCATTGGAGATAGAGCCAGTTCTGAACTTGTACAGTTACGCCCAAATATTTCTTAGGTCACTGCAGAAATAGGCATCACAACCTGCAGTTCAGTTCTTTGCAGGGGTGTCCGAATGCTGCTTTCATTTTATTTTTGAGTTCGTTTTACATCTACTAATCAAATCGGTATGTACTGCAAAACAGAGAACTAGCCTTCACTTCTGGGTTGTAAAATCTTGCTCCTCCCTATCCCAGGGCCCTTTTCCTCCTTTACCTTCCTCTCTTCCTCCAGCACTCTCTTTCTTTCTGCTGCCTCTTGCAGCTGTGCCTCTAGATCTTGCTTCATCTTCTGCAGTTTTGCAGTTTCATCCTCTGCTTCGTCCAACATAACCTGTAACCAAAAACAGGATAGATGTTGGCCCATTGGGGACATACCTTGTATGGGATATGGATGCAGAGCTGCCAGATGACTGAATATTTGGTGTTTTCGTTTAACCTGATGACATCCTTTTGCTCCTTTCTGCTTCCAGTTCAGTTAGAATAGCATCTAAGCCTTCAATTTGTTACTATCTGAGGATTTTGTTTCTCTTTTTTTTTTTTTTTTTTAATATTCCACACCCCAACATACTGTCAATCATTGCAGCAATGGTCCAGAGCTGGAACCCTGCAACCATGGGGCCCAACTGTGGCCACTAGGCGTCAGTGGTGAGAATGAAAGTGACAAACCTTAGAACACAAAGAAACCCCCCCCCCAAAAAAAAGCCCCAGGGAAACCTAAGAGGATGCAGCAAAACCAAGAAACAGGCATGTTCCTATTTTGTGCATGTTGGCTGCTGCAGCTGTTTGAGAAGTCTGAAGTTCTATATTACTCCTGGAGGAATACTATGCAAAAAAAAAAAAAAAAGTCATAATTCTGTGCACAAACCCCCTCCTTTACAAAGCCACTAGTATTTTTAGCACTGGTTGCCTTGGAAACAATTCTGACGCTCATAGAATTTCTATGAGTTTCAGAGCTATTACCGCGGCGGTTGGCGCTAAAAACTCTAGTGCGGCTTTGTTAAGGAGGAAAATGTTGCAAAATTATGCAAATTTGTCAATCTAAACAATGTTTTTGCTAATTATTATCCATATTCCATTTAATACGCTCAAAATAAAATGGGGTTTTTTGTCTAGACATTTTATTTTTCCATCATGTTGATTCCAGTTTTTCTTTTCTGCTTTCCTGTCTGCTAATTTTCTTTCAAGCAGCTGCTGTCCATTTGTCTTTTCTCCTCTCTTCTATCAATTCCCTCACTATACCTGCTTCTGACATATTTTAGCATCCCTTTTTCTTCCATTCCCCATCTAATTTTTTCCTCAGCCCTCCATATCCTTTCATCTTCAACCTATTCCCCATTATCACAGTTCTACACTCTGTAATCACTATCATCTCATCCATTTCCTTGTCACCTCTTCCCTCCTGGCCTCTTTCACAGGGTCCCACCATTCTTCTAGCCCAGCATCTGCTCCCCCTTTCTTCCTTCTCCATCCTTGTAGCCTGTCCCTTCTCTCTTGACCTCACCCTCCATGGTCCAGCATTTCTCTCGCTATCTTCCCTCTTTCCAATTGTCCAGCATCTCTCCATCACTCCCTTCTGTTCCTGGATTCAATGTCTCTCTCCTTCTCCCCTCTCCTTCTCTTTCAAGAGTACTATATGCACACCACACAAATGTTTTCCAGGATGTCATATTACCTTTCAACCTAAGTGACAAGCTTGCCCAGAGGTTTAGGTGTGCAGTACCATGCAGAGGACCTGGGTTTAATTCCCAGCTCAGGTCTTTGCTCCCCCAGTTAAGCCAGGGCTAGACGTGCTGTGACAGCAGCTCTCCCAGGCTTTGGAAGGAAGGGGGGTAGTCTTTGTAATTATACAGCGCTAATACCTGTTGGTTGAATTTAGGGCCCACAACTGCAGAGTTCTGTAAGGTAGCCCATAGCAAAGGACGGTCAATTTAATTACTGGTCCAAAGTAAGTTGGTAAGATATGATGTGTGGGGGGGGGGGGGGGTAGGGGGAATCCCTATTTAGTAATGAAGGAATACTCATAGCCCTGGAACTTTTTGAGCTGGAAATTTCCTGGTTTAAAAAAACGACCTGGGATGTGCAACTGGTGTTAGACATGCAAAAACTTGGGAGGAGACCCCAAAGCTCACCTTCAGGTTAAGTCTCCTTTAGATTGAGGCAGCCTTTGTGCCTGCTGTGGCATAGGAGCCCAGAACAACTCTTCTGGATGCCATCCTCTAAAGCCAGCCCTGCTGGAGTGTCATTTGTCCAAATTCAGTCCTTGAGGGCTGTAAACCAACCAGATTCTCAGGAGTGCACTAATGAATATACATAAGAGAGATTTGCATAACATGAAGTAGGGAGCATACAAATTGCTCTCATGCACATTAAGAACATAAGAATAGCCAATGGTCCATCAAGCCCAATAAGCCCGTTCTCACGGTGGCCAATCCAGGTCACTAGTACCTGGCAAAAACCCAAAGAGAAACAACATTCCATGCTACCAATCCAGGGCAAGCAGTGGCTTCCTCCATGTCAGTCTCATTAACAGGAATTTCCTCCAGGAAATTGTCCAAATCTTTCTTAAAACCAGTTATGCGATCCACTCTTACCACAACTTCTGGCAACACGTTCCAAAGTTTAACTATTCTCTGAGTGAAAAAATATTTACTCCTATTGGTTTTAAATGTATTTCCTTGTAACTTCATCGAGTGTCCCCCTAGTCTTTGTAATTTTTGACGGAGTGAAAAATCATTCCACTTGTACCGGTTCTACTCCACTCAGGATTTTGTAGACTTCAATCCTATCTCCCCTCAGCCGTCTCTTTTCCAAGCTGAAGGGCCCTAACCATTTTAGTCTTTCCTCATACGAGAGGAGTTCCATCCCCTTTACCATCTTGGTCACTCTTCTTTAAACCTTTTCTAGTGCCACTATCCCCCTCTTTTACAAAACTGCGATAGTAGTTTCTAGCGCGGGGAGCTGCACTGAATGGCTCACACTGCTCCCGACACTCATAGGAACTCAAAGAGCGTCGGGAGCAATGCGGGCCATTCAGCGTGGCTCCCTGCGCTAGAAACTGCTATCGCAGTTTCGTAAAAGGAGGCCTATATCTTTCTTGAGATAAGGAAACCAGAATTGAACGCAATACTCCAGATGAGGTTGCACCATGGAGCGATACAGGGGCATTATAACATTCTTAGTCTTGTTAACCATCCCTTTTGCATCCTGTTTGCTTTTTTGGCCGCCGCTGCACATTGGGCAAAAGGTTTCATCATATTGTCTATGTTGATACCCAGATCCTTTCTTGGGTGCTAACCCCCAAGGTGGACCCTAGCATCCGGTAAATGTGATTCAGGTTATTCTTCCCAATGTGCATCACTTTGCATTTGTCCACATTAAATTTCGTCTGTGACTTGGACACCCAGTCTTCCAATTACCTAAGGTCCGCCTGCAATTTTACATAATCTGCATGCATTTTAACAACTTTGAACAGTTTAGTGTCATCTGAAAATTTAATCACCTCACTCATCATTTCAATTTCCAGATCATTTATAAATAAGTTAAATAGCACCAGTCCCAGTACAGACCCCTGAGGCACTCCACTCCCTGCGGCACGCCCTCCATTGAGAAAAATTACCATTTAACCCTACCCTGTTTTTATCCAATAACCAATTCCTAATCCACAACTGAACTTTGCCTCCTATCCCATGACTCTTTAATTTTCTCAGGAGCCTCTCATAAGGAACTTTATCAAAAGCTTTCCGAGATACCATACAGCAGGGGCATTTTAAGAAATTTAGGGATGTTTGGGAGCCATTAACAAAATATTGTACAGAATGAATATTATTATCTCCCTTTGTTCATACACGTCCAGGGTGGGGAGGGGGGGGAGGGAATATTTTATGATTTATTATGCTTAAGTACAATTGTTAGATATAAGGGGGGAGGGATATTTGATGCGAGTTAAACTTTGATGGTAAATTAAGTGATGTTAAAAGTATAAAATGATTGTATCTTAGGTTACACTTGTTGAAAGTTTTAAAAATGAATAAAGATTAAAAAAAAAAAAAAAAGCTTTCTGAGATACACTACATTAACTGGCTCACCTTCTTCCTCGACTGAACCCATGCTGACTTTGTCTCATTAATTCATGTTTGTCTATGTGTTCCACAATTTTATTTTTTATCATTGTTTCCACCATTTTGCCCAGCACTGAAGTGAAGCTTACCAGTTTGTAATTTCCCAGATCTCCCCTGGAGCCCTTTATAAAAATCGGCGTAACATTGGCCACCCTCCAATCTTCAGGTACTACAGATGATTTTAGCAACAGGTTACAGATCACTAACAGCAGGTCAGCAATTTCATGTTTGAGTTCTTTTAGTACCCTGGGATGTATACCATCCGGTCCAGGTGATTTATCACTTTTTAACTTGTCAATTTGGCTTAGTACATCTTCCAGATTCACAGAGATTTCTTTCAGTTCTTCCACATCATCACCCTTGAAAACCATTTCCGATTCAGGTATATCTCTTACATCTTCTTCCGTAAAGACTGAAGCAAAGAATTCATTCAATTTTTTCACTTTGGCCTTGTTCTCCCTGAGCGCCTCTTTTGCTCCTTCATCATCCAACGGTCCCCACAGATTCCCTCACAGGTTTTCTGCTTCTGATGTACTTAAAAAAAATTTGTTATGAGTTTTTGCCTCTTTTGCAAGTTTCTCTTCATATTCTTTCTTAGCTGTCTTTATCAATGCTTTGCATCTAGCTTGCCAGTGCTTGTGCCTCTTCTTATTTTCTTCATTCAGATCCTTTTTCCATTCTTTAAAGGATTTTTTTGGCTCTAATAACCTCTTTCACATCACCTTTTAACCATGCTGGCTCTAGTTGCCTCTTCTTTCCAGCTTTGCTGATACGTGGAATACATCTGGTCTGGGCTTCCACAATGGCATTTTTAAATAACATCCATGCCTGGTTTATAGTCCTAACCTTTGCAACTGATCCTTTTAGCTTTTTTTTTAACCATTTTCCTCATTTTATCATAGTTGCCCTTTTGAAAATTAAATGCCTCTACATTAGGGACATCCTGAAAATCTGGCCTTTTCAGCTCTTGAGGACAGATATTGGATAGGCTTGATAAGTTATAATGAACTCTGCAAACAGACATGGCTTGTTTAAAAAGAGGAAAATAAAAGCAGGGATACCACTGGGTGGATACTGTCCTAAAGAGCTCAGCTTTGCCCTGAAGGAGAAGGAAACAGACCTGGTGAGTCAGTTCCAGGTTCTCATTTTCCTGCCTGTCTCCTTCAATTCTCATCGTCAGCCGGCACGCGCGATCCTTCAGCTCTTTCGTTGCTTTTTCTGCCTCCATTCTAGCGTTCTCCAGCTCACTTTTATCTTTTTGAAACTCTTCATATTTGGCCTAGGGGAAGAGAATAAAATGTCAGTGGACACAACCTATTGAGACACGTTTAATGACAGAATTTGAAACCCAGAGAGCCTGTGGCTTTTAGTTATAAGACTGAGATATTTTTAGCTGATTTGGCAGGTGGCTTTCAGCCATCACAGTCAGTCTTAAACTTCAATCTGGGAAGTAGTATATGCAAATCAATCTTATGCATATTTATTGTGGATATTCTGATAATGTCACTGGCAAGGGGGTAATCCAGGACTGACTTGAGAAACACTGTTCTAATATGCATAACTGTCATGCATTTCAGTGTGGATATGCTGACACTGTACCCTCCCTCCTCCACTCCGCTATACATGTCAGGGGCAGGCTGATGCAGCCCTAGCTTTATCGGCATTGCATGCTGGGACTTGTAATTTTAATTTCCCTAAAAAAGGAGAAAACCCAGCATTGACTCATCACTTCTAGCCAGAGGAAGGGGTCATGGATTTAATATACCACTTTTTCTGTGGTACAACCAAAGCAGTTTGCATATATTTTTGCAGGAATTTTCTCTGTCCCCAATGGGCTCATAATTTAAGTTTTGAACTGGGGGAACAGAGGGTTAAGTGACTTGTTCAGGATCACAAGGAACTTTAGTCGGAATGGAACTCATTACACCCCACCTGTCCTGGAAAAATGAAGGAAAAAGTTTTTTAAAATGTGCCGGGGTCAGAATGTGGTGGCATCATTACGGGAAATGGTCTGAAGAAAGCTGGGAACTGGGCAGGAATGAGGTGAGCTTACAACCTTCAGGAGTTAGAAGTACCTTGCAGTTCTCAAGTTCCTGTTGCAGACACTCTGGTGTCATTTGCAATTCTGGAAGGGAATACTGGTTTTGGCGGTCCAATGGAATAGACTCCTAAGTAAGAAATAAAATCATTTTAAGTCAAAAATTACACAGTTTGCACTAAAGATAGTCTTTCTCGATCTTAAACTGGTCCATCCTTAATTCTATGCAGACAAAGTGAGTAGCCACTTTGGCAGTTAGCAATCACTAGGGTGTCACAGCACCACCTCTGTGGAACCAGCAAACCATGATGGCAGAGCCAGAAGGAAAGAATGAGTAACTATTGTAATAAAGTACAGTAAAACCTGAAGCATGCTTGTAATCCAAAGCACTCGTATATCAAAGCGAATTTTCCCATAGGAAATAATGGAAACTCAGACGATTTGTTCCATAACCCAAAAACTTCAATACAAAATACTATAGTACTTGTATTGCAAGATCTCGCTCATTTAGAATAGTCAATACACTCCCACAGCGTCAGAGAGAAAAGAACCGTCGGCTCAGTTGTGATGATGTATGTACTTCTATTGCAAGACATTGCTTGTATATCAAGTTAAAATTTAATCAAATGTTTTGCTTGTCTTGCAAACCAAGTTACTTGCAAACCAAGGTTTTACTGTATTTTCACTAAGGAAAAGAAGGTGGAACCTTCTGAAAGCATTCCTGCCACATATGTACAGTTTAAACACCACAAAAAAACAAACAAACCTAGAAAGAGATTTTCAAAAGCTGGGGGCATGGCCAAATACAAGGAAGCAACTTTTACTCCCCAAAATAGAAAACTATTTTCAAATAGAAAGAAAAGAAAAAGGGGATACAACTGATTTAATAAACATGCAGTTTGATGTTTTGAGAATCACCACACTAAGATGGGGAGGAGTAGATTTTGCACCATAATTCCAGTAAAGTTAAAGGGCTCTCCCCCACTCCTCCCCCGGCACCTCCCATCAAGCGTTTGACAATATGTCTATCATTTTAAACAAAAGATACGATTGCTTTTCTGTTCCAGGCAAATTGGGCATGTAATTTATACAGAAACACTCTTTCTATCCACTATTTTGTAATAGTGGCGTCAAATAAATAAATATGATAATCTCTAATGGGGTCTTTTTTATATAAATTTATTGTATTCTTCTACTGGTATATTTTTCTATTTAATAGGTAGGGAAAAAAGCCTCGGATCTAAAGCAAAAAGCACCATCTGGCATCTGTATGTGGTCACTCACAAAACTCTTGATTTAATCATTGGCAAAAACCACCTTCCTTCCTCTTTAAAATAGCCGTGTTTAGCTCGTACTTAATTATATAATTTCTTTTTCTTTTCTTTCTTTCTTTTATTTTATATATCCAATTTATCAATCTTATTTCAGGAAGGTTGTATATCAAATCTCCTTCATTCCCACAAATATCAGAGTTCTTTGATTTCTATATTACACTGATTTGGCGACACTTACATACAAGAAAAACCGTCGAATAAGGGAGAAACTGGAGGTATTGTACTTATCTTAAACGCTTTCCTTTCATTTAGCTGTATGCTCAGTATTTTTGAAATTACTCTTCTCCCATTTCTCCTTTTTTCTATATTGAATGTCTTAAGTTGCTTCTTTTTTTCTCCACCAACGCGACCAGCGTTTCATGGTGTTCATTGTATAATCGCTGCCTCAGGGTAATTTCTCAATAGAACGACTTTTATCCAAACTTTGTGTATGCTTTCAAATTGCTAGCTTTTTTCCATGGGAATATACCCTGAAGCAGAAGTTATACAACAAACATTGCAAAACACTGGCCGCGTTAGTGGAGCAAAAAAGAAGCGACTTACGACATTAAATAAAGAAAAAAGTAGAAACAGGAGAGGAATACTTTTGAAAATACCCCAACTCGCTAGCTCACAGCTCGGCAACACCCCCCTCCCCCCCACACACACCTTTTTCTAAACACGCACTGACTTCCTGCAACGACCCCATAGACTTTCCTCTGTATGTTCCACCCTCACTGATGTCACTTCCTGTATTTTTCTCTGGCACGACATAGAAGGAAGCCTGTGGAATCAGGGCAAGTAGCGGATGAACATTGCTGGGGGGGGGAGGGGGAGGTTTCAAAGCTGCGGGCAAGGGAGGATAGTGGCAAATGCCAGATCCAGGGACAGAAGAAGAGGTGGCAAGATGCAGGATAAATTATGTGGCAGGGAGCAGTTTGGGAAGGCCCACCCAAAATAACAGGAGTGGCTTTGCTACTGCCCGAGTCTTACACCTTAGAGTTTCATACCATAAGGACAGGAAGTGGCTTAGTTCAATTTTCAAAACTTACCATGCCTTTAATGATGGTCACTAAACCGGTTCCAGCCAGTTTAGTGGGCCAGAATTTTACCGCCTGGTTATCAGAATGGCTCACCGTGGGTGTTTCGGAGCTTCCTAGCTTGCTTTGACTCTGCCATGCAAATGTAGTACAATGAGGTAATTAATATTATAATGGTAGCAAAATGGGGTCATTAATATTTAAATGAGCACTCCGAGCGATTCCCTATCATCACCGGTTTATTCTCTAAACAAAGCACTGGCTTTTAATGACCAAAAATGACCAGCTGGTCTGGGGGTGCCAGTACTGTGAAAAGCACGTCTCAGGTGCATGTATCTGGCTGTGGTTCATGATAAAAAATGCTTATAAACACACTATTCACATAAATAATACAGTAGACTCTCAGTTATCCGGCACCCATGGGAACTGGTGGATGCCGGATACCTAGGGGTCCTTTTATCAAGCCGCGGTAGGGGTTTAACACGTGTAATACCGCGCGTTAAACTGCCTGCCGCGCTAGCCGCTAACGCCTGCATTGAGCAGGCGTTAGTTTTTTTAGCCAGCCGCGGGGGTTAGCGTGTGATGAAATGTCCGACACGCTAACCCTGCTAGCGCAGCTTGATAAAAGGACCCACTAGTTTCTGGTTGCTTGAGAGTTACTCTAAAAATAGTTTTGTTTGCCTTCCAACCTTGCTCTCTTCCTCTCTCTATCATCCCCCCACCCTCAATTGTAGGACCAGCATCTGTTCCTCTCTTCCTACCCTCCTTTCTGATCAGGGTCACTTTCCCTCCCTCTGCTGGACCGTCCCCCCCCCCCCACACACACACACTGGTCCACCTCCCCCCCTGTCCCTCCCTCCCTCCCGAGTCAGCTCTCCCTTCCTCCATGAGGGTCTGGCCTCTTTGACCACCCTCACTTACCCGAAGCAGCAGCAGCAACAGCAGTGTAAACAGGCTGCCTGTGGCCAGCCCCAGCAGGGCCTTTCCTCTGCCGCATCTGAAGTGATTTTTATCCGGCAGTAATGCCACAAGTGTAGATGATTCGGCTCTCTCTTTTATCAGAAGTTTCCAAAATCTTTGAAATATCCACTAAATTTTTGACTATTCGCCTGCCTAGACTTTGAAGCTGAGGACATAAGGTTTTACCCAAATACGCAACCAAGCCTCACAGTAAATCAAGGGTTACTTCCGAGAATTTATCAAAAGAAAAATGTAATTGCCTAATTGCGGACTGCTCACCCTTCTGCATTTCAGCAAATGGAGTACCATACGAGTTCTGTTCCTGCTCAGTAGCTGGAATTAAAGCTGAATCTTCCATCGTCTCGCCCCCACACTCCAGGGGTATGAGTGCATTCCTGTGAAGTTGACCTCTGAGCTTTCTGTGAAGGGATCCTCACCAACAGGGTTTTCCTCCCCAGCGTTAAGGAACTAGGAGTCGGCGGCTGAGGAAGAAGAGTTCTGATGTCGGGGCTAAGTGTAGTATCAGAGCCCAAGAGATCTAACTCTCTACCGCTCCCTGCAGGTGTCTCAAGCAGGCAGCCTGGCTAATGTCTCCTGATTCAATCTCTAGAGAAAGCTATCAATTGTGCCTAGCAGGGTGGACTCGGGGCGCCATGAGGCTCAGGCAGTGCTTCTGCTGCAGCGCTTTGGCATGGCAACAAAGAAAAATCTCTCCCCACAACGGAGAAGAGAAGCAAAGGAAAAGTTCTTCCCACGGGTCTCTCAGAGCATCAGGCAAGTGCGGCCATCTTGGGTAATGAGATACACCAAAGGTGTGTCTTATATGTGCTCGTTGAAAGCCGATTGCACTTCTCCTCCCCTTTGCTCCACCCGATAGCACTGGCACGCCTACGACTGACCCACCAACATAGCCTTTTCAGCCAATGTACTTAAACTACAGGAGGGAGAAGTCGACGCGAAAAGGAAACTGCCTTAAAAGCGCTGGGCTTTTATCTCTTTTGTGACACAAGCACCTAATGGCTACAGCCACATGTGATGTGCGCTTATGACATGTGCCCATATTGCACACCAATAAGGCACGCCTATGATATGCGTGCCCTACGGCGTAGATTTTCCTGGCACATGCATACATTTACGCCTCTTTCTGTGGATTATTCTGCGCATGTGCCGATTGCCATCACCTATAAATTTTGCAATCCTCCACAAACCTCATTTAAATATGAGGTTCAAAATGGCTCGTTTTTTCCAAATTGTTAGATTTATGTCCGATACAGCGACCTGTTGGATTTTACCAGTGATAATAGAGAATCCAGCCCTAAATCGTGATTCCAAATGAGGTTACAAAACCTTATATTTGGGGTCAAGACCTGGGCATGCAAAAATCAAAGCCATCACTGACTAGTTTATTCTCTAGATTTTTGGGTAATTAAATTCCATGATGATCATTCAGTTGTAAGTTGATGTAATCTTTTGTAAACCGCATAGATCTACAAGGTTACATGTTAGAAACATAGAAACATAGAAATTGACAGCAGAAAAGGGCCATAGCCCATCGAGTCTCCCCATACCAATGACCCACTCCCTGATTCTTACTCCCCTATAGATCCCACATGAATATCCCATTTTCTCTTAAAATCTGACACGCTGTTGGCCTCAATCACCTGCTGAGGCAGCTCGTTCCAATGATCGACCACCCTTTCGGTGAAGAAGTACTTTCTAGCATCACCTTGAAATTTCCCTCCCCTGATTTTCAGCGAGTGTCCTCTGGTTACCGTGGGCCCTGTAAGACTGAAGATATCATCTTTCACCTCTATACGCCCCGTGATATATTTAAAGGTCTCAATCATGTCCCCCCTCTCTCTTCGCTCCTCCAGTGAGTACATCCGCAGTTTTTTTAACCTTTCTTCATACGTGAGATCCCTGAGCCCCAAGACCATCCTGGTAGCCATTCGCTGAACCGACTCAACTCTCAACACATCTTTCCGGTAGTGTGGTCTCCAGAATTGAACACAATACTCCAGATGAGGTCTCACCATGGATCTGTACAGTGGCATTATGACTTCAGGCTTTCTGCTGACAAAACCCCTACGGATGCAGTCCATCATTTGTCTTGCCTTGGACGTTATGTTTATGCCAAGCCTGGACTGTAACAGGCCTGCACGGACCCCAGAGAAGTTGGGGGATGACAACAGCATTGGCTGCGACAATGTACGAGGGCTTGGGGCAGCAGCATCATAGAAGACAAGCCTCTGGGGTCATTGCGACAGAGAGTTTGAGAAACCTTGGCTTAGTGGTTAAAGCGATGGGCTGAGAACCAGTGAAAATTAACACTCCTTGAGATTCAGGGGCTAATCGCTTCATTTCCCACTGTCTCAGGTAGCTACATTAACTATAAGCTCTCTGGGTAAGGGGCATATCATACTTAACATTATCATCAATGTACAGTGGTGTGTACATCCCCACCTGTTTCTTTAGGGTTTAGCTCAGGGATGTCAAAGTCCCTCCTCGAGGGCCGCAATCCAGTCGGGTTTTCAGGATTTCCCCAATGAATATGCATGAGATCTATTAACATACAATGAAAGCAGTGCATGCATATTCATTGGGGAAATCCTGAAAACCCGACTGGATTGCGGCCCTCAAGGAGGGACTTTGACACCCCTGGTCTAGCTGAAATCCATTCTCTATTGCTTAAAGAGATCCAGCTCTGTGTTATCCCTCAAGAAAATAGAATTGCTACAGGCAGTGATATCTTTTATTACCCCAGCAGATGACATTATATGGAAGCTCTCTGGATCAGGAAACCCTGGTCAATTAAGATATTTAGCCTATCCGGAATAACTGGAAGGGGGTGGGGGGAAGTAGAAGGAGGCCAGACCGAAAACAAGTACTATCAGGAAATATTATACCTTAGTTCTTTTCCCTTTACTATTCTAAATTTACCTTGGCACTCATGTCTTCCAAGTCTGTTTCCATCAAATCTGAAAATGACTTTGGCAGCCGTGCTCAACCTGGTCAGGTGACTGCAACAAGACACAAGAGGAAGTGAGTGATTTTGCAATGCGCCACCCGCAGCTTCTTGCCCATTTTGCTATCTCTCTGGGTTGTATTCCCCCGTTTCCATCCTTGTTTTGCCCTAATGACATTTTTACATTTTTACAATTATTTTTTTTTTAAATTAGCACCATGCCCCTCTGTCTGCAAACTAAAGAGGACCTGCCCCCCCAAATGGATCCAGGAAAATAAGCCCCATCCTAGTAGAGCGGTGTGTGCCCTCTGACACATGTTGAAAATTTGGGGATAAATATTCAGCCGGCACTGCGCATTTTTCTTGGCTGCCATGGGCCTTATGCCCATTTATTCAATGCTGGGCCATATCTTGATATATACAGCCCTTAACTGGATAGGTAAAATTGGACAAAGATAAGACTGTGACAACTTTAGAGAATCACTTAAAGTGGCTTAAATCTCTGATTGTAAGATGTTGAAGAAGCAGATCCACAAAGTCTCAAAACACAGTGCTTCCCAATCATAAAAATGAATAAATAAATTCCTTTATTTTATCTTTTATTGTTTCATTAATAGTTCTGTCCTCCACTAAGGCCCTCACCAATTAGTGTGCGCTAATTGCTAATGCGTGTATGTTAGTCTGTGGATGCGTTAGCGTTTAGCGAGCGCTAATTCGATTAGCGCACCTTAGTATTTTTAGTTATTAAAAAAATTTATATACAGCGTATAATTATGCGGTTTCCATTTCACATACATAAAATCTTGTTTCCCTGCGATTACCACATATAAAATAGACATATCTAACCAACATTATTAATCGTCCCTGTTATAAACAGGGATAGAGCGCAAATTCGATCGATTCAGAAATACAAACAAGTTGTCAAACACAATTCTAAAAGGCGATTATCAACTGAAATATAAGTTAGCATAAGGCGGCATTGGCAAATAATTGAGTTTTCAGCATTTTCTTAAAATTCATCCTCCCCACACAAAACCACAGGATACCAGACGAGGCATTCCATAGTTGTACGCCAGCCACAGATATCAATGAGGGGGAGGGGTTAGTCTTATCAGGATAATTATCTATGTATATTCAAAAAGTACACATTCATAACTCGATGGAGTGGCTACACCTGAACATATTTCATTCCAGTTCAGGTATCTTGTAGCAAGCCTCCTCACTTTTATGTTTTTCCACTTACGTCGGAGCCCCAGAACAGCTTTTTTTAAAAAAAATATATCTTTATTGAGCAGACAATATCCAACATATCAACAAGGCACAGAAACATGCAATATATCACAAGAAACTTCCAATCAGAAAACATTCAAAGGGGTTTTCGTTTTATCCTCTTCCCACCCCCCAAATAGCACAAAAGATGACAAGCTGCCAACAGGTATACAGCACCCGGAACAGCTTTTAAGAATAAGAACATAAGAACATAAGAAATGCCTCCGCTGGGTCAGACCTGAGGTCCATCGCGCCCAGCAGTCCGCTCACGCGGCGGCCCATCAGGTCCAGGACCTGTGCAGTAATCTTTTATCTATACCCCTCTATCCCCTTTTCCAGCAGGAAATTGTCCAATCCTTTCTTAAACCCCAGTACCGTTCGCTGCCCTACAACGTCCTCTGGAAGCGCATTCCAGGTGTCCACCACACGTTGGGTAAAGAAGAACTTCCTAGCATTCGTTTTGAATCTGTCCCCTTTCAACTTTTCCGAATGCCCTCTTGTTTTTTTATGTTCTGAAAGTTTGAAGAATCTGTCCCTCTCTACTCTCTCTATGCCCTTCATGATCTTGTAAGTCTCTATCATATCCCCTCTTAATCTTCTCTTTTCCAGGGAAAAGAGACCCAGTTTCTCCAATCTGTCAGCGTATGAAAGGCTTTCCATCCCCTTAATCAGTCGTGTCGCTCTCCTCTGAACTCTCTCGAATAACACCATATCCTTCTTAAGGTATGGTGACCAATACTGGACGCCGTACTCAAGATGCGGACGCACCATTGCCCGGTACAGCGGCAGGATAACTTCTTTCGTTCTTGTTGTAATACCCTTCTTGATTATCCCCAGCATTTTATTCGCTCTCTTGGCAGCCGCTGCGCACTGTGCCGTCGGCTTCATTGTCATGTCCACCATTACCCCCAAGTCCCTTTCTTGGGTACTCTCATTCAATAACATCCCTCCCATCGTATAGCTGTGCCTCGGGTTTCTGATTCCCACATGCAATACTTTACATTTCCCAACATTGAACTTCATCTGCCATCTCTCTGCCCATTCTCCCAATTTGTCCAAGTCCCTTTGCAATTTTTCACAGTCCTCCTTTGTCCGAGCTCCACTAAATAGTTTGGTGTCGTCCGCAAATTTTATTATCTCACTCTTTGTTCCTGTTTCTAGATCATTTATGAATATATTAAATAGCAGCGGCCCGAGCACTGAGCCCTGCGGAACACCACTCGTGACCTTCCTCCAGTCTGAGTAGTGTCCCTTCACCCCTACCCTCTGTTTCCTACCCGCTAACCAGTTTCTGATCCATCTATGCACGTCTCCGTCCACCCCATGGTTCTTCAGTTTCCGGAGTAGACGTTCATGAGGCACCTTATAAGCACAGATAAGTGAATTATAGAAACATGGCCCATCTAGTCTGCCTATCCGTAGTAACTATTATCTCTTCCTCTCCTAAGAGATCCCACATCCCTAAACCACGCTTTCTTGAATTCAGACACAGTCTCTGTCTCCACCACCTCTTCTGGGAGACTGTTCCATACATCTACCGCCCTTTCTGTAAAAAAGTATTTCCTCAGATTACTCCGGAGCCTATCATCTCTTAACTTCATCCTATGCCCTCTCATTCCAGAACTTCCTTTCAAATGAAAGAGACTCGACTCATACATCATCTATCATATCTCCCCTCTCCCGCCATTCCTCCAAAGTATACAGATTGAGATCTTTAAATCTGTCCCCATACGCCTTATCACGAAGACCACACACCATTTTAGTAGCCTTCCTCTGTATCGACTCCATCCTTTTTATATCTTTTTGAAGGTGCGGTCTCCAGAATTGTACACAATATTCTAAATGAGGTCTCACCAGAGTCTTATACAGAGGCATCAATACCTCCTTTTTCCTACTGGCCATTCCTCTTCCTGTGTAACCTAGCATCCTTCTAGCTTTTCAACCTGTTTGGCCACCTTAAGATCATCACATACAATCACACCCAGGTCGTGCACATAAAGCTCTTCACCCCCTAAACTGTACCGTTCCCTCGGGTTTTTGCAACCCAAATGCATGACCTTGCATTAAATTTTAGCTGCCAAATTTCAGACCATTCTTCAAGCTTCGCCAGGTCTTTCTTCATGTTATTCATACAGTCTGGCGTGTCTACTCTATTGCAGATTTTGGTATCATCCGCAAAGAGGCAAATTTTACCAGACAACCCTTCAGCAATATCATTTATAAAAATGTTAAAAAGAACAGGCCCAAGAACAGATACATATATATAGATATATGGGAAGAAGCACGTTCTATAGGCAGCCAGCTGGCCTCTCCTGATCTATTCACCTCTCCTCTTTCATCACCCTGCAGCCCCCCCCCCCTTGGTCTGGAGGGCCTTCGCACATATGCGGACATTTGACACTGTGACATCACACATGCACATGATGTCACTGCGTCGATGTCCGCACATTTCCAGATGCCCTTCAGCTGTGGCACAGGGTTTAGTGTGCCTTGACTTCCAGAAGTCAGCGAGACAAAACTTTGGAACTCACAAGAAAGGACTTTGAGATCTGGGCTTTTTAACTCGTTACCAACATTTCAATTCTAATGCCCATCACTGTCTGATCATTTGTGAGGGGTCCTTTCCCCACTGTTCTCACTTCAGACATTCAGTGGAAAGCTTTTTATCATTTCACTTGCTTTTCCAAGCAATATCATCTTTCCAAACTCCTATGTAGTCCTGGTTGGCAGAGGGGGGGGGGGGGGGGAGTGCTTCCTCCAATCTCTACCTGGGCCTCGGTCTGCAGGAGGTTCCAGTACATTCAGCCTGAGGCATCGCAGCAGGGTCCAGACTCTGGGGCCGATTTTTAATTCTCAGCAAGTTGCTGCCTACTGCCCCACAAATTTATTTTATTATTTATATATATGTATAGCCTGCCCTCCCCAGGTTAATATTCACATAACGAAATATGGACAAAAAGAGGGCAAAAGAAGCTGCCCAGATACCCCTCAAACAGCACCAAAACGAAGACATGTCTGGGGAAACCTGGACATATGGTAACTCTAGGGGGGGGGGGGTTGCCTCTGGCCCAATATAATATTGGCCCTGGCCCTGGGGGAAACGAAATGTTTAAAGCATTTCCGATCTTAAACAGAGAACTGCAACCTTTGAAGCCTCCCCCCACCCCAAACTGGTGCCTGCAATCTCATATTATCATTTCTTGTCCTTCTAGTTTAGCAATGCCATTTCTAGCTTGTCCCCTCAGTCCGGAGGCAGACGCCATCCTGGGCTTCTAGTTTTCACACTCTGGAAGTCGATCTGAGTCGAAAAGTAGCGTTAGCCACTCTCCGGGGCTCCCGATCCGGAAAACCGACCCCCAGATAGAGTCCTAAGGATCCCCCCTCTTACTTGCGCTTCAGAATCCCGGATCCGTCCTTCGCCAGGGCTGCTTTCACTTTCATTTTGCGTTAAATAGACGCTCAATAAGCCCCGCCCAGCCTTTCGTTGCCAATAGGAAACGATCCAACATCACTGTCCTTTTAACATACCCGGATGTATCTGTTCTGTTCCTCTTCCCAATTTCCACTTAACCAAGTTTCGAATCTGAATGAGATCCAGGCTTTCTTTGATACTCTTAGGAATGCTGTTCATTCCAGTTTTTGTGACTTTCTTTTCAGAGCTGCTATTTTTTTTATTTTTTCGTTCAGAGGGCCAGCGCCGCAGGGTAATGGAAATTATGAGTGCACTTCCACTAAAAGACCGACAGGAGGCAGCAGAACCGGTGCACAAGTTGAAACAAAAACGAAAAGGTCGGCACACATTTTATGTGCAAAAACCATTTGAGTAGAGCTGCCAAGGGGAACAACTTTTTCAGTGAGAGATTTAGGGTACACTCTGCTCAGATCTTCCACACAGCCCCATCCCATTTCGTAGCCCAGCGCACCAGTAGTTTATTTATTTATTTATTTAAAATATTTATCAACCGTCTATATCTAGGCGGCATTACAGTAATAACATGCACAGAATATGACAAACAGGACTTTTACAAACATGTTGACTAATCGCATTTTAAATACATCTTTACAGTACAGTTCATCTTAAAACAGGGGTGTCAAAGTCCCTCCTTGAGGGCCACAATCCAGTGGGGTTTTCAGGATTTCTCCAATGAATATGCATGAGATCTATTAGCATACAATGAAAGCAGTACAATCAAATGGATCTCATGCATATTCATTGGGGGAAATCCTGAAAACCCGACTGGTTTGTGGCCCTCGAAGAGGGACTTTGACACCCCTGTCTTAAAACCAGCATTCAATGTTTCAACTTTATTGAAATGCTTCTAAAAATAGTGCAGTTTTAAGGATTTTTTTTTTTAACTTCTGAATATCCGATAACGCTCTATCGCATTGCAAAGTTCTGCACGGTTGATAAATTGCCATAGCTTGTAATAGATACCAAGGAATCCCATAGTAAATGACTTTGTTTGCTCTATTTTATTTATAACCCACTTTTCCCAGCAAAATTAAAGGGGATGGGACTTGGCTGACTGCTCAGAAACTAGTCATGCAGAATTAGAACCAGATTGGTGCTTTTATTTTCCACAACAAATACATAAATACTGTACAGTATTCATTCTATTCCACACATGCACATAAAATTGACAAGAAATACTTTCCAACAATTGCACTTTAAAAGATCTTTCTAACAGCTTGAGTCCAACGCAGTGGCGTAGTAAGGGAGGGGGTGGTGGACCACCCTGGGCGCCATCTTGGTGGCAATGTCAGCACCTTCAAAAATTATCCCCACCATACTTCTCTGCCAGCATGAGCAGCAGCTCCAACCTTCTCCTCCCACCAGCCTCAGCGCTCCCCTCTGACATCACTTCAGGGTCCCACGGCTAGGAAGTGATGCCAGGAGAGCCAACACCCGCAGTGTTAGAAATCGCACCAGGGAAGCTAAACAGGTACAGGGGAAGGGAAGGGGAATGCACAGCAGGGGGGGGGCAGAGTAGAGGGTGAGGGGGCATCTCCCACCCTTACTATGCCACTGGTCTAAAGTCTGTATGGACAGAACCCCTCCTCCCCCTTTAAAACTCAGGCTGCCGATTGCATAAGGGGCACTTGTCTTACCAAAGCAGTGTAAAAAAACATTTTCACGTTTGACCCCTCCTCTTATGACATGCACCTATGATGCCTCTTTCCATGGATTATTTTGTGCATATGTCAGTTGCTTTCTCCAATGACAGATTGGGTGGGATTTCCATGGGCCTTCGAGCGTCATTTTCAAATCGGGTAATTTGCCGGCACCACAGCAACCCATAGCATTTTAACGGTGATTTTAGAGCTTCTGAGCCTTAAAGTCTAAAAATGTTCATACCCCCCCCCCCCCCGACTTGCTTATTCATGCAAGCACAAATATGCATAAAACAGTTTTACAGTCAGCGATATCAAACATAGTAAAGCTTGCTCCCTACAAATTAAATTATAACGTGGCTTTTCTCAATTTGTAACCTGGAAACATTTTACTCATGGGTACCTCTGAATGGGTCTCTCATATATTTACAACAATTTGGACCTCTCTTCACGTTGAGGATTTTTATAATAAACCCAGCTCTCTGCACCTTAGATCTTCTCATTGCAGTCTGGAAGTTCATTGCTCATCCCACCTTTCTTCATTGGTTAGCTCTGGGTGCTCTATAAAGTAGATCTTAAGAGGCAGTGTGGCATGGTCTTAATGTAGCCTCCAATCCAAGCTACAATTTGCAGATCAATTTGGAATCTGTTTAACAAAAAGTGCACTGACAGAAAAGGACTAAATTCTGAAGCTGGGCATCCAGTCAATTTACTGATTAATCATAGATATACCGATATGTAATATAGTAGATGCATTTTTTTTTAAATTTATTATTTATATACCACTTATGGGCTCAAACTCTATCTAGTGTACCTGGGGCAATGTGGGGTCACAGGGAGCAGTGAGGGATTTGAACCCACAATCTCAGAGTGCTGATGCTGTAGCTCTAACCACTGCACCACACAATCCCCTGTATAACAGTTTGTGATCATAGGTAACATGTTTATACCTCATTGCTGCTTCAGAACACTTCTGGCTTATTGAGGGACTGGTGGAGGCCTGGCTTCATTTACCAACTGAAGTTCTTTAATTAAACCAGGGTTGTAACTTAAAATGTCCTGGTTTTAAAGTAATGATGAATATTTACCAGTACTTTAAATCTGGACAAACAAATAGATCCGGAACCAAAATTTTAAGCCAAATATTAGTAAGAGTAGGAGTTGAAAGTCAAAGGTTTGGTGTAATGATGCCATAGTCCTGACTAAAACAGTGTCAGAATACAAGGGTAGATAGGGAGAAACAATGATGAGGGCAAAAGAGGGAGACGGGTGGGGGGTCTCAGTGACAAAGGCCACTACATAGATCAAGGTATCTATCTATAGTTACAATGTGACACACCCTACTACAGGGCTGTATGAACAGCATGTAAATCCCCTAGTGGCAAAATTCTAAAAAATTACATTCTGTAACATCTTGCAGTCTGGGGAAGCAGGTTTATAAGAATGTACAGTTGCGATTAGTTTTATTAGTGGGCTTCTCATGATGTGTCAAGTTTTCATTTCATTCCTGTTCTCACTCTGAATTCAAAAATACGTACCTTAGAAACAATTTGTTACTAACATCAATGCCATGTATCCTTTCCAATAAAATGTGCATCTCCTACATACCTCTTCTATGCACATAAACAATACATTCTTTTGTAACATCGTATCAAAATACAGGTACAGATGATCAAACACCTAGACTAACTTATTTTACTTAAAACAGTTGTCACTCTAGACCAGATGCAAACTGTGCCTCCTGAGATTTCTCTCCCTGCACTTCGCAGATCCCTCCTTCGAAGCAGGTCACGGCCAGATGGGCCTCCGCGCACTTCTGGGTGTATACCGGCCGGGGCACTGGATTTAGTGTGCCACCAGCCGGAAAGTATGTGAGACTGCTCTAGACCATGTAAAATTTCCCAACAATCCAACAGACCCGTGTTCAAAAGATTTAGGCACCTAATTTAAGATATCAGACACCTAGATCTGCCAAGTTGAAGTTTTTCCCAAGTTCCAATGTTTAGTATTAGGGTATTTTAGGTATACAATTTTATTAGTCTGTTGCTTCTTCTAATTTTATTTTTCTTCAATATTGGCTTTTTAGTAACTAACACCACACACTGTCCCCATTAAAATGGTGTACGGTCTTCGTGATAAGGCATATGGGGGACAGACTTAAATATATCAATCTGTATACTTTGGAAGAAAGTCAGGAGAGGGGAGATATGATAGAGACATTTAAATACTTACATAGTATAAATGTGCATGAGTCGAGTCTCTTTCATTTGAAAGGAAGCTCTGCAATGAGAGAACATAGGATGAAGTTAAGAGGTGATAGGCTCCAGAGTAATCCACCACCTCTTCTGGGACACTGTTCCATGCATCTACCATCCTTTTTGTAAAAAAAAATATATTTCCTCAGCCTATCACCTCTTAATTTCATCCTATGTCCTCTCATTGCAGAGTTTCCTTTCAAATGAAAGAGACTCGACTCATGCACATTTACATTACATAGATATTTAAACGACTCTAACATATCTCCCCACACTTTTGAGCAACTTGCTTGCAGAAAAACTGAGGGGGCATGAGAAGCTCCCTGGGAAGGAGGCAGAGTTCAAAAGATGATTGACAGCATTCTGCAAGCAACTTGCACATTCAGATGCATAACCCTAGCATTCAGGACTAGACACATTGCACTAGAATGCATATTAGAGACCCTGTCTGTGTAGACTTTGCTGAGAAAACTGGACACACCTCCATCATTTACTCTTGAGTCTCTGCACTAAATCTGCATTACTTTTGGCCATTAACCCACATTATGTGCAAAAATCTAGCACACTTTAGCAAATGTCCTTGCAAAAATCTAGCACACATGTATGTCCTTTAGTTCTAAGGTTTAGAAATTCTGTATGATAGCTTTAAATTTAATCTGGATAATCCAATAAAGAAAAACCCTTTGTTACTAGTGACCAATTCTGAAAAAAGCTTTGAGTCTAATCTAATCTAATTTCCAACTTATATACTAGATCATTCCAGGAAGGACTCACAAAGATTTAAAAGAATATAATAGAAAACAATAATGAAGGTAATAGAAAAATTTTAAATAAATCAGATCAGTCCTCAGTTAAGAATCTCTGAAAGAGATGTTTTCAGATTTTTCCTAAAAAGTGATAGAGATAATGACATTCATAAACATTGGGGGTAAGGGCAATCATGTTTAGTGTATTTGAGAAAGTGGGACTAGGAAGAGTGTTTAGGGAGGACCGCATACTGACTCAAAGGCATGCAATAAAATCAATGGAGCTTATACCAGCAGTTTTTCTTTGGACAGAGGCACTAGACAAGAGTTCCCATATTCCCCATTTTTATTCACCCTTGTTATGGAACTCTTTGCCCATGAACTGAAGATAAATTTAGATACTGTAGGAATCTTAGTGGGTCAACATACACAATTTTGCAGTTTGTGAATTACATCATATAGCTAAACCTAGTATCCCTTCCAGTTTATTATCAGAGATGAAACAATATGTATCCGCTTGGATTTGATTTAAATCACTAGTTAGAAAGACTTGATTTAAAGAATGGTTTTCTACAGACTCATTCTTGCTGGTATAATCTTAATATTTATAACCAGTTAGGCCAGTTCTTGATATACTACTCAAAACAGTCTACAGAGTTCCATCTAACACAGGGATCTCAAAGTATCTCCTTGAGGGCCGCAATCCAGTCGGGTTTTCAGGATTTCCCCAATGAATATGCATGAGATCTATGTGCATGCACTGCTTTCAATGCATATACATTGGGGAAATCCTCAAGGAGGGACTTTGAGATCCCTGATCTAACATATTGTGGGAGCATTAGCTTGGTTCCACCCCTTCTTTTCAGAGCTGCTACTGCTGCAAAATGATTGTTACCGAAGTATTTAGCAATTTCAACAACATTGGTCTTTATTTCTGGGACACTGAAGTCTTTGGCTAGAAGCACAACCATATGCTCTTCTAAATTGTTCATCTTGGATACATTTGCAACATTTTCTGTGACTAAATTGCATACTAGACATTTGAATTTTTTCACATTTTATTATAGCTTTTATTGCTACTTCCTGTAAGTATTTCCTTCTTCTATTGTTATACAAGCACAATGGGCTGAGAAAATCTGTCTGCACATACAGCACTCCCGCAATGAGTGTTGCTGAGATCGCCAACAGGTGAGCCTTTGCACATTGAAAGATCAACTGTGGAGGATGGGGCTTCCTTCTCCACATGTGGCACACCTTCTAGGAGTTCCTGCTGCAATGAAGCCCAGATGGCAGCATTTACCAGCAATGCTGATGCTCATAAAATTCTGGGAGGCAAATAGCATTGATTGCTTAAAAATATTTTTGCCTCTACTGAACTGTATCTTTAATTTGAAGGGTTATTTCCACCTGTTCAGTACCCCTGTCTGTTTCAATCATTTCCACAATAAGCAACTCCCTAATCCCTCATTTGTCCTGTTTGACTGTCCTGAATAGATTGTAAGCTCTGTCGAGCAGGGACCGTCTCTTTATGTGTTATAAGTAGTAGCAATAGTCGTTGTAGTAAGGGTGATCAATGTCAGTTTAAGGCACCTCACTACCAAATATTTGTGATCTTTTTGTCAAAAGGCTTTTGTTTTCCTGTTCTGGACACTGGCCCATGGGTAATTCTTTCACTGACTAGTTCACAGCAGCATGACTTGCATTCTCTGTTATCAGTCCAATAATAGTGCTCGACTGTAATCCAGAAGAACTCCACAATCCTTGATCTTTAAAACAGTGTGAACAGTCTGGCTCACATAAAAAAAGGAGCAGCGTGCTCAAAGTTCTTCTGGCTGTCTGAAAGAGGATTCTGGGATCTTGAAATAGGGAAAGTTCTTGTTTATTACTGACCTTACTTAGTAGCAGCTTTTTTGGAATTCTATGTTGAAAGGAAAAAGGCAAAATAAGGAATTAATTTAGGCCCCCTTTTATCAAGACATGTTAGGGATTTTTTAAAATCACCAGCTGCTGCAGTAAAAGCTCCAACACTCAGTGTCAGAGCTTTTACTGCAGGGCCGGTGGTAAAAAACCCTAACGCGGCTTGATAAAAGGGGGGCCTTAATATGTATTCTCTACAAAATACCACACTGTCTACATTTTGCTGCATCAAATTTGCCTTTATTTCAATAAATCTAGTATAGTAAATGCATTTTACTGCGTGCCACCTGATGGAGTGCACTGGAAGTGAATTTAGTGTTATTTAACCTAACTCTGGAGATGGCCACATAGTGGACACAAAGCTGTAGCAGGAATAAATGTAAGTATCTATGCAGCAGGGATGCACATAAAAGTTATGTACATAAGTGGGAGCTCTGCCTATGTCCCACCCCCTTACAAATGCACATTATGTGGCCCTTCTATTAAAGGGTGTTAAGCACTTAACATGAAATGAATGTACAGAAACAGGGTAACGTGACAGATTCAGGGCTTTGTGGTCTGTTTTTGCCCATTACCAAATTTTTCTGTTAGGGGGTGTGGTATAGGCAGAGAGGAAGCGGACACATTAGTCAGCTAGTATCTTCCATTTACCAAGCACAGAAGAGCGACCAAAATGGTTAAGCAGCTGGAAGAGTTGCCATACAGTGAAAGATTAGGGAAACTGGGCCTTTTCTCCCTCGAACAGAGGAGATTGAGAGGGGACATGATTGAAACATTCAAGGTACTGAAGGGGATAGACTTAGTAGATAAGGACAGGTTATTCACCCTATCCAAGGTAGGGAGAACGAGAGGGAACTCTCTAAAATTGAAAGGGGATAAATTTCTTCACCCAGAGAGTGGTAGAAAACTGGAATGCTCTTCCAGAGTCTGTCATAGGGGAAAACACCCTCCAGGGATTCAAGACAAAGTTAGACAAGTTCCTGCTAAACCAGAACGTATGCAGGTAGGGCTAGTCTGTTAGGGCACTGGTCTTTGGCCAGAGGGCCGCCGCGTGAGTGAACTGCTGGGCATGATGGACCACTGGTCTGACCCAGCAGTGGCAATTCTTATGTTCTTAGCTAACAGAGTTAATGTGGACCCCTTACCATCTCCTAAACAGAAATCAATAAGTGCTTCTTCACTAACCAAGAGCAGGTACCATGTGTCAATCTGAATGTTAATACATGTCCTGCATTAAAATATAGTGGAACACCCCTTCTTGATGCAGCTTTAGTTTTGGGCTTGCAATGTGTTAAAATTCTGCATTATAGCATCTTAAACTCAAAACTTAATGCATTTCAGTAGCATGGCCCCTATACATAGATGTAAGTGAATATTTGCAAATAGCACGTAGGCAGATATGCATGTATGCACCATATTTTAAAATATTTACATGTTAACACACAAATATGAGTGCCTAGGTTACAGATTTCTAGCTTTGCAAGTGAACTCTCTCTTTCTGGGTCTATGGGAATAACTTTTACTAAATATGATTCAAAGTTTTAGAACACAAAAAGCCACAACCTATTGATCATCCCATACCTAATAATGCTGACACAAGAACTATAAATAAAGTACCATCAAAAAGCATCTTTGATATTCTTTAGCTGACGGACTGCTAGGTCTACAGGCAAATTAAATTTTAAATGACTGAGCCGGCTGAGGATATTAAGGGTACTCTCAAAGCCACTGTTGGCCATGTAACTCCAGGGCTGGTAATGAGACTGAATTAGGAGGCCTGATTTACAGATCAGATTAATCCAGGAGACCAAGCGCTGCTCATTCAAAGCCATGCAGACCAGCGCTTTGAACTCAGAGTCAGCACTGCGCTTGAATGGATCATGCTCCGTGAGCACTGTGTGGATGGCAGACAAGAGGCTCTGCTTGGGGGTGACAATGGCATTTCCAGATACTGGCAGGGCAAAAGACTGAGAGAGTTTGCGAGCTGGGGATTCCACAAAGGCTCGGCCATTCTTAGCATTGTAATACTTCACAAAGAGTTCCCAGGGGTGCATGGTCTGTGGGGCAGTGCTGAACACAGGGATCAAACAGGCAATAGGGGCCATCACCAAACTCATCCCTTGTGAAGAAGTGTAGAGTCCGTGGGCCAGCAGGTCCCGGATGGCTATAGCCAGATCCTTCCTGACAGCCACCGTCAGTTCATCTCGCCCGCCCAAAGAAATATCTTGCCTTGAGGTGTAGCTGATCACATGATCAGTGTGTTGCTGCTGTTTCAGGGCCAGCTGTTTAACTCTGTGCACAGTGGATTCCAGTTTCCTAACCAAGGGAGAATAGTCCTTGGCAGCCTCATCCTGCTGCCACAGCCTGTTGGATATCTGGCCCATAGAGCAACCAAACTGGCTGATGGCAAAGATCTGCAGAATGGCCAGCGCTCGACGCAGCAGCTGCAGCCCTGTTTCTCGCATCTTTCGTGCCTGTTCCGGATTCACTGCTCAAATCCAGGATGAAAAACAGAAAAAATGGTAATATGTATTATTCATTTAGTGCCATTAATGTACAAAGCACTGTGCAAGTTACAAAATCTAGTCTTCTTTCAGCAAGTGCATTCTACATGAAAAGCAGCAGTGCTAGAGACATTCCCCCTCTTTTACAAAGACCCAAATCCCTTTAAATCCTTATGGGCTTCGGGGTTGTTACCGCAATGGCAGCCGCTAGTCTGGCTGTGTAAAAGGGCGGGATTATTTGCTGCATTATGGGTCTCATCCCTCTGGCAAGTTAATTCTTCCACTACCGTTTTTGAATAAAGATTTTGGTTAGAAGTTTTGTGGGAAATTGCAGATTTTTCTCTTTTCTAAGGAAATATCTATGGCATGACCTCTTCTTGTCTAAAAGAAGTTTTTGTTCTTGTTTTCTAATGAGATTATAAATTAGGAATACAAAATAAATAATACAGCTATACTGTCCCTGCATTATTAGATTTGCTGAACTGCTAGGATAAGGAGGAAATTTCTGAGTTTAGTCTGAAAGAATTGATAGGACAGACTAGGAAAAGATAGACTGTATGGTCTTAAAAGAAAACAAGATCCACCTGGGATATTCTGAACAGTCTTGGTTTAAGTATTTCTACAGAGCTTTGGTCTTAGCCAGCGTGCAGAGTGCTATGTGCAATGTACTTATTTGCTCTCTTATCTTTAGACCTTCAAAAACCTATTAAAAAAAGCACACTTCTTCCACAGTTTTACACGTATTCAAAGTTAGGGGATTGCAGCCTAGCCTTCACTGTAAGGCTAAAAAGAAGTCTCAGAGGAAGGAACTAAAGAGTCCTACTTGTGAAAACAATAACCTACCTTTGCTGTTCCCAGGGGTCTTCCTGATATGTGGCTTGGAAGAGCCACCTCCATCACTTTGACCCGTTGAGCACTTGCAGTGCATCTCCTCATTAAGGGGGCTACCAACTTCATCTATAAAAAAACAGCAAGATGATTCATGATTGCAAATTAACTCCTTAGGAATCTCTGCAATGAGAGATAAGAGGTGATAGGCTCCTGAGTAATCTAGGAAATACCAACCCCCATTGGCAGCAATGCAGTTGGAAGACTCCAGTTCAGCTAAGAGGGAACATACAGTAGGTTGTTAGTTCCATCCGCAGCCCTCTATCACCTACCTAGCAACAGCTTTGGCTCACATGCCATTAAGAGCAGTAGCCTCATTCACCTCTACCTCTCCAAACAGTAGCGCCTCTCAATTTCCACTCACCCCTGCCAAAAAAAAAAAATTTGGATTCTTAAAACATTTAAACTTATCTTATCAAGATGGTTGTTGGAGAACCACCTCCAGGGCAACAATGTGCCTTAACGGCACTTCTGTGGTTGCTATTACTCTTAAATATCCTTCTGATCAAGATAGCTTCAATGTAGCTGCCTCTCCAGGACAAATATCCCCCAATTTTTTTTTTCTACATTGCCCCAGCACTTACATAAATATACCTCTCTTTCTGCCTCCCCCATCACCACACACACAAACCTCTATAGCTCTCTTTCTGCCTCCCCCAGCATACACATGGCACTATCTTCTCTGCCCCCCCCCTCAGCACATACACAGTTTTGTCAATCACCAATCCATATACGCTCCTGTAGCATATACCCCCCCCCCGGCAGCTGTCTCCTAATGATGACTGCTACACCCCCCAAAAAAAACAACCTGAATTCGCAAAACTATTCTCCAGCTTTTAATCTTCTCTACCCGCACAAAGCTCCTACACCTCAGCACACCAGTTTGCGCTCCCCCCTCCCCATAGCAGCACAGGCACTCAGTTCTCATCCTATCCCCTGGTGTACACCCAACTCTCATGCACCCCTCCTCCACTGCAGATACATACTGCTGTCTCCTCTCCCCTGCAGCACATAGCCAACTAAGTTCCAAACCACTCTGCCCAACATGGCACCCAGCTTACATTCCCTCAAACTCAGCTCCAGTCTGGCAAGGATCAGAAGAAGGAAAGAGTAGCTGTGCACTGGGCCACATCCTCCTCCTCTGCCTCTTCGGTGCTAAATGCAAAATTTGATCCACATGGTTAAATTTTTACATTCTGTACAGAGTGGCAAAAGAGGAGGCTATGGCGTGACATGCAGCTGCTCTGCTTTTCTGTTTCTATTCAGTGCTCGCCAGGGACTTGTGGTGGGTAAGGTTGCCATAACCCTCTACAACCAACTATCTACACTATGGTTGCCATCTCAGAAGAAAAAGTGATACATGTGTATATTCTATGATTATTTCACAAACCCTATCTAATGTTATGACAAACTAAAATTAAAGTTTTGGAGTCACCTCAGTAAGACCAGCATATAATTCCTCCATTGCAAAACATTAAAACACAAACTCATGCAAAAATACACTCAGGGCCTGATTTTATAAAGGACATTGATCTCAGCGGCCACCTAAGAAGTCTTTAGATTAATTGTGGCTTTTTATTTTCTAACAGATGCCTTAAATGTAGGCCCAATCAAATCATTTACTATTTTGTCTTTGTTACTGTTACTTTTAATGTTAACAGTAGCTATTTTAGTTCACTCACTTCTAGTTTAACTAAAATATCTACTGTTAACCTTAAAAGTAACAGTAACAAAGACAAAATAGTACATGATTTGATTGAGAGTACAACAGTGGCTTTCATATATTATCGTTAAATGTAGGCCAGCATTTTACAGGCTTATATTTAAGGCATCTGCTTCACATAGAGATGCTTACAGACGCCTAAAGTCACTTCTAGTGGAAACCACACCCATGCCAGACTTGGGCGTCGGTAGGTGTGCCTAGACACCTCCGTTGGCACAAGTCAGACATCTATATTGTAGGCATCCTTTACAGCATGAGATGCCATTTGTAGACTCAATCCCTCAAAACCTTACTCTATCATAACAGTACTATCTCCCAGGACTCAAAACAGCAACAACTTTTAATCTGTGAAAAAGCAACACTGTAAATATACATCATGCCTAGAATACCAATACACCATTTAGTGAGAGAACAGAACAGGACTCCCACAAATCTTTACAAAGAAACTGAATGCTAGCTAGCAGAAAACCGTATCTTGTTCATACATGCAAAACATAGACACACAACAAATATGAAATAAGGAATGACAGGACAGTAGTAGAGAAATGTGAAGGCAAAAACAAAACTGAAATGGAAACTTCAAGGAGTCAGACTACAGCAATATTGGAGAAACAGAAATAGAGAGTGTAGTGCAGTGGTTAGAGCTACAGCCTCAGCACCGAGGTTGAGGGTTCATATCCCACACTGCTCCTTGTGACCCTGAGCAAGTCACTTAATTCACTAAAAAAATAAGCTGGAATTTAAATAGTAGAATCAACAGAGGCAACACAGAAAGAATTGTTCAAGGAGGAAAAACCTCAGACCTCTTTAGTAGATAGCATCACTGGGAGAGGGGTAAAGGGGTAGGTAATGTCATTGGTATATAAATACTTAAATAAAGATATCAGAGATACACATTTCCCAAAGCTGACATGGACCAATTGATATCATCACAATAAAATACTTTTTTCTACCTTGGAGGATCAGTGAATATGGATACATTTACCCTAGTGATTATCTGCGGGACATGAGTGATTCACTATTGACTTCTTGGGTTGATTTATGTTGTATATTAGGGTAGGTATGCTGTCTGCTGGGATGCTTTTTTGAACTCTTTTGTTCTACGTGCATTTTTGTATCCATAGTTATTGTGCTTTGTACTTTAAAACTGTCAATAAAAATTTAAAATAAAAAACAATCTGATGAAACAGCAGATAAACAAAGGGGAACTGAACCCTGATTAGAGTTTGTTTAGAACTAAGTAGAATACTAAATCAGCTTAGCATGCTGAATTTCCTTCTTTAAAAAAAGGAAAGCCAAGATAATATACGACAGTCTCTCTAATCAGGTTAAAAGATAACTAGTAACTAACCAATTCTTTTATAAGATAAACTAGTACCTCTAACTTACAAGTATTACTGCTAATATAAACTAGCACATACCAACCTTGGATAAAATTGATGAACATTTCCAGATCTCTTATTTGTGTCTTTAGCTGTTCTACCAGCTGCTCTTTAACCCTTGCAGGATTTACTATTTGAGCAATGGCAGCATCCACACGCTGGCGCAGCTCTTCCGGTGACAGAGAGTCAATGTCCTCATTCAAATTCACGTCCAACTTCTTTATTAACTCATCTATGATCACCTACAGGACATAACAGAACAATTGACATTAACGTCCAACTTTGGATTTTTCTATTTGAGTGATTTCAACTTAATATGCCCCATAATTAATGCAAAGCAGTACACCGATTCATATAAAGTACCAAACAAGGGTACAAGGATCTTCAACAATGGAAGCCTAACAGTAATAGACTTTCTGCAACTAGTTCTACCTTGCATCATAGATACTTCACAGGTAGCCTACTGAATCATTTCATCAAGCCAACCTTGTTAAAAATGATTTTTCATTTATATTTTTTTATTTTCTTTAAATAACTTACATGTTAAAAATTGCAAATTCAGCTTCATCATTGGTTGGCCCAATGATGAAATGATTTGGTAGGCTGCCTATGAGGTATCTATGATACAAGGTAGAACCACTTGTCAATTACCTAGAGCCACACTTATGGGGTGTATTTGGGATCTATACAGATCTAAACTCTATTTACATTATCTAGCAACAAGGTAGAATGGACTATCCTGTTTCATGCATGGGAAGTGCTGTATGGGGTGCAAGAAGCACTAAAAATTATTTTTTAAAATGTTAATTTGATAAACTTTGTGGACTATTTAGCTTTATTTCTTGCAAAATTTCTCAAAGTGATTTATGGCGTCAAACAAAGCAATTCCAAATTAGTCTTTTCTCAGAAGTTATATGGAGCTCCTCCTATAGTCTCTGTAACTTTAAACTCTTGGACCAGATGAAATACAGAACATAAGCTTCTGAAAACAAAACCATTACAATCAAAAAATTGATACGGTCTATACCATCTGTGTGAGCTACAAAACCCTACAGTTTTGGGCATGAGTAGATTATTAGATTTTTTTCCCTCGCAGTAGTTTTATCTTCCTCTTCCAGATCACTCAGAACCAGAACAGAAATCTTGGTACCATGAGCCACCCACCCCCTAATTAAAGAGACAAAATTAAAGCTGCATTTCCAGGACCAGATGATACACAATGTAGAAGACCTAATGGTTAGCATGTAACAAGAAAAAACTAGATGTGATAAATCTGAATTGCATCAGGGCAGATTTGGGTTGGATGTTAGAAAGAATAGCAAGGCACAGGATGTTCAATAGGTATCTATGATACAAGGGAAAAGTCAAGAGGCAGGTGCACTAAATGGCCTTTAGACTTAATCTTCCAGTTTTAGAATCATAAGATATGCTTTCTAACGAAAATAAGACAGCACACCAATTCCAAAGAAAATTCCAGGAAAAAGTCAGAACTACAGAGAAGCCTGAAATCCATGGAAATGATAGCTCTACTGTACCCATATTTTTCTCACTAATAAGATAACGGGACAAGGAACAGAGCTAATCATTTCCTACAGTGAAACTGGTTATAAGATCATCATGTATGTCCTTGTCTATTGGTTCCCTTACTTTCATTCAAATTTCTGCCACACAGAACAGAGCTAATGACCCTGGAATTGCTATCAATTTTTAAAATTGATTTATTTAAATCTGGTAGGAAAATAGGTCTATTCGGGTCACAGTGAACTGTAAAGTAATTGCCCTGCCACCGACTAACAGTGACAACTTTATGCAAATTTCTGAACCAAAGAAGGAATCTGCATTTCACAAAATGTTCACACACTTTACACTATGTTACACAATTTTTATTTGTGGGCAATAACTAATTTCCTAATTGCTCATGCCTAAAAAATATCAAAAATTTCTGTTATTTCCACAAAACTGTGCTTTTGTGACCAAGATGGTCAAATTTCCTAAGGTCTGCCTGTAATGTTTCACAATCCACATGCATTTTAACAACTTTGAACAGTTTAGTGTCATCTGCAAATTTAATCACCTCACTCATCGTTCCAATTTCCAGATTGTTTATAAATAAGTTAAATAGCACTGGTCCCAGTACAGATCTTTGCGGCACGCCACTGTTTACTCTCCTCCATTGAGAAAAATGACCATTTAACCCTACCCACTGTTTTCTATCTGATAACCAATTCCTAATCCACAACTGAACTTTGCCTTCTATCCCATGACTCTTTAATTATCTCAGGAGCCTCTCATGTTGAACTTTGTCAAAAGCTTTCTGAAAATCTAGATATACTATTATCAACTGGTTCACCTTTATCCACATGTGTATTCATACCTTCAAAGAAGTCAAGCAAATTGGTAAGGCAAGATCTCCCTCAGCTGAACCCATGCTGACTCTGTCTCATTAAATCATGTTTGTCTACGTGTTCCACAATTTTATTTTTTGCAATTGGTTAGTGATCTGTAACCTGTCGCTAAAATCATCTGATTTCTAGATACTGAAGTCAGGCTTACCGGTCTGTAATTTCCCGGCTCTCCCCTGGAGCCCTTTTTAAAAATCAGCATTGGCCACTCTCCAATCTTCAGGTACTACAGATGATTTTAGCAACAGGTTACAGATCACTAACCACATGTCAGCAATTTCATGTTTGAGTTCCTTTAGTACACTGGGATGTATACCATCCGGTCCAGGTGATTTATCACTTTTTAACTTGTCAATTTGGCTTAGTACATCTTCCAGATTCACAGAGATTTCTTTCAGTTCCTCCGCATAATCACCCTTGAATATAATTTCCAGTTCTGGTAGATCTCTTACATCTTCTTCTGTAAAGACCAAAGCAAAGAATTAATTCAGTCTCTCCACTATGGCCTTATCCTCCCTGAGTGCCCTTTTTGCTCCTTGATCATCAAATGGTCCCACGGATTCCCTCACTGGTTTTCTGCTTCTGATGTATCTAAAGAAATTGTTATGAGTTTTTGCCTCTTTGGCAAGTTTCTCTTCATATTCTCTCTTAGCTTTCTTTATCAATGCTTTGCATCTAACTTGCCAGTGCTTGTGTGTCTTCTTATTTTCTTCATTCGGATCCTTTTTCCATTCTTTAAAGGATGTTTTTTAAAAATCTAATAGCCTCTTTCACTTCACTTTTTAACCATGCCAGTTCTCGTTTCCTTTTCTTTCCATCTTTGCTAATATGTGGGATACATCTGGTCTGGGCTTACATGATAGTATTTCAAAAAAGATATAGCTTAATTAGAAAAGGTACAGAGAAGGGCAACAAAAATGATAAAAGGGATGGGACAACTTCCCTATGAGGAAAGGCTAAAGCAGCTAGGGCTCTTCAGCTTGGAGAACAGATGGCTCGGGGTGATATGATAGAGATCTATAAAATAATGAGGAGTGGAAAGGGTAGATGTGAATCATTTGCTAATTCTTTCAAAAATAATAGGACTAGGGGACATGCAATGAAGCTACTAAGTAGTCAATTTAAAACAAACCAGAGAAAATATTTCTTCACATAATGTGTAATTAAACTCTGGAATTCATTGCTGGAAATGTGGTGAAATTAGTTAGCTTAGCAGGGTTTAAAAAAGGTTTGGATAATTTCCTAAAAGAGAAGTCCATAGGCTATTATTGAGATGGCTTGGGGAAATCCACTGCTTATTCCTAGGATAAGTAGCATAGAATCTGTTTTGCTACTTGGAATCTAGATAGGTGCTTGGGACCTGGGTTGGTCACTTTTGGAAACAGGATACTGGGTTTGATGAACCTTCAGTTTGTCCCAGTATGGCAATGGTAGTGAATTAAATCCTCTGAGCCCTATTCTACTGTGACTAGCCCCAACTTTATTTCCAATGAGAATCATAAGTCAAATTATTTTACAACAGAAAAGTGAATTAAAAACAAACAAACAACCAACTTGGAGGACTACCTATCTCACTGGGTGTCGGTGAGGGACTGTTGCTTCCTCAAGGAGTATCAGCTGCTGATAGTTTTTTTCTCCAGCCTTAATTGCGCCCCTGAGCAATGCTGACCTTCCATCACGCATTGCTAAGGGCAGAAATGACATCATCTGGGGCTTCAGGAATTGCCTTAAAAAAGACGTTGCGGCTGAAGCTTCCTCAGAGGATTACCTACCTCACCGGTGAGGGACCGCTGCTGATAGTTTTTGCCTCTAGCCTTAATCATGTCCCTGAGCAGTGTTGGCTTTCCATCAGGCATTGCTAAGGGCGGAAGTGATGTCATATTATTGAATTGTTTTGCACTCGTTTGAAAAGACTTTTTTGCACTTAATGAACCAAATACTTACCTTTCTAGCACATTGCACTGGTAACAAGATGGTGCAATGATAGACTCTGAAAAGCAGTTAGGGATTTGTCCCCGTCTGTGATTTTTCTGCCACCTTTGGTTCTGAGCACCACCGTCAGTTTAAAGGATTTGAAACTTCAGTGTCTCTTTTTTTTGTTTTGATGAGTATTGTTCCTTCAGGGCACTATTTTGCTTAAAAAAACACCCAGCAGTGATTTTGAAAATAAGAGAAAATGCGGACAGTTATTTATGTGAATGGGCAGACATGGAGCTGAGTTTTAGCTTAATTTTTACAGGTAAGCTCTTTGGGGTAGGAACCTGATATATGGATTGACAATAATCCTTTTGTGTTAGTGGAAAGTTTAATTATGTCTCTTAGATTAGTGGGTCTGCATTTTAATTGTTGCCATGTTCATATTTGTTTCTACAGGACCCTGTGTGACCTGTTTTCACCCTGCGTTTTCTTTTTCAGCACTACAGGACCCTGTATAAGTCTCTTTCAACCTGTGTTTTGTCTCTCAGCAATACAGGTCGAGGAGCTGCAGTTCTCAGCAGAATTTCTGCTAGCCTGCCTAGCAGAGGGAGAGCTCCTCCATTACTATATGTTGCCTTTGTTAATGAGCATGTGCTTCCTTTGCAGTGCCACACGCATCCCTCTGAAAAGAAAAAAAAAAAAAAAAAGACACCCACATTCCATCACAGTAACGCTGTTTTAGTTTTGGCAGGCACAAAGCATTCAAGTAGCCTGCATGTCTCGACTCCCTAGGACAAAGAAAAAGAAGCATACACTCTCAGCATTTAGTAGCAGTTTCAGTGCACAGTGAGGACAAGCCTTATGCCTGAATTTCCCCCAGCACACATGAACTGATCCTGGTTCCTTTACTGACAGACAGGACAGGAAAAGCTGCATTATGAAATTTTAAATTCTTGGACATTCCCCTTATTCCAGTTTCACTGCAACTGATTGCCAACTCACAAACAGATTTTACTTGTTGCTGCTCACATTTGCATAGACATTCTGGACTCATAATATTTTGAACTAATCACTGGCTACATATTACATTACATTACATTACATTAGGGATTTCTATTCCGCCATTACCTTGCGGTTCAAGGCGGATTACAAAAGGTTAGTTTAAGGACAGGATTACAATGAATTACCGAATTACAGAATTAGAGAATTACAGAGTTACATAATTACAAAATTACATAGTGAATAGCTAGTTAGGTAAGATGTAGATCTTAAGGGTTTTTTAGAAGTCGTGTTGTTATTGCTGTTTTAGGAATTTCTTGAAAAGTGTGGTTTTTATTTCTTTTCTGAACGTCTTATAGTCTGGGGAGGTCATCAGCAGGTTGGATATCTGGTTGTCCAGTCTTGCAGCTTGTGTGGCTAGGAGGCCGTCATGTTGTTTTGTTCTTTTTACTTCTTTGGATGGGGGGGGTATGAATGGGGAGTGCGTTTTTCTGTGTCTGGTGTTGGTTGCTTGGATGAGGCGATTGTTCAGGTATGATGGGCTGTCTCCGTGTAGGGTTTTAAATAATATGCAGTAGAATTTGAATTGGATTCTTTCTTGGATTGGGAGCCAGTGTGAGTTGATGAAGGCCTCGGTGATGTGGTCGTGTTTTTTCAATGAATAGACGAGTCTTAAGGCTGTATTTTGGATTGTTTGTAGTTGTCTTATCGTGGTTGCTGGACATGGGAGGAAGAGTATGTTACAGTAGTCCAATATGCCTAGTATTAGGGATTGTACTATAAGTAGGAATTGTGTACTTTCGAAGAATTTTCGGACTTGTCTCAGGTTTCTCATGATTGCGAATGATTTTTGAGTTGTTTTGTTTATTTGCGGTTGCATTGTGCAGCATCTGTCTATGGTCATGCCTAGTAGTTTTATGGTTGTTTGGATGGGATATTTGGTTGCGTTTATGTCTAGTATGGTTGTGGTTTGGATCTTGTCGTTTTCTAGGAGGATGAATTTGGTTTTGTCTTGGTTGAGTTTAAGTTTGTGATTTTCCATCCAGGTTGTGACTGCTTCCAGTGTTTGGAGAAGTTCGTCTGTCATGGTTGGTTTGGAATGATCGTATGGGATGAGGATGGTGATGTCATCCGCATAGCTATAGGATGTTATGCCTAGATTATCCAGATGAGTTCCTAGAGAGGCAGTGTATAGATTGAAGAGGGTGGGGGATAGTGGAGATCCTTGTGGCACGCCGCAGGGGTTTGACCAGGATTCTGATCTTTCTTTGTTAGATTTTACACTGTAGGTTCTGAGTTTTAGGAATCCTTCGAACCAGGCGTATACTTTATCTGAGATGCCTATTGCATCTAAGATCTGTAGAAGGATGTTATGGTCTACCAGGTCGAATGCCGCCGATAGGTCCAGTTGTATGAGTAGCATTTTTTTTCCTTTACTAAGTTGTTGTCTGACGGTGTCCATGAGGGAGCCTAGTAATGTCTCTGTGCTGAAGTTTGTTCTGAATCCTGATTGCATGGGGTGGAGTAGGTTGTGGTCCTCTATGTAATTGGTGAGGAGTTTGGCTACTAGGCCTTCTATAATTTTGACATATAGCGGAATTGAGGCTATAGGTCTATAGTTAGATGGGAGGTTTTGTGGTGCCTTTGGATCTTTTTGGATTGGGGTGATGACGATTTCGCTGAGGTTGTCAGGGAATGTGCCCTCTGTGAGCGTGAATTGGATCCATTGTAGAGTTATGGTGCGGAACTTTACACTAGAGGTGGTAAGGAGATATGAGGGGCAATGGTTGAGGTCACTGGAGGCATGGCTGTATTTTTTGTAGAATTTGTTGAATTCTGACCATTGTATGTTTGGGAATTGAGTCCAAATTCTGTCTGCTGCGATTGCCTCTTTTCCTGTAGTGTGGATTGTGATTGGATTTTGCTTGGATGGGTTGAGGATGAGTGTGGCTCTGGTGTTGGTGATTTTATTCTTGAAATGTTCTGCTAAGAGGGTAGGTGATGGTGGAGGTGTGTTCGTGGTGGTAGTGTGTGGTTTAGTGTCTGTTAATTCTTTCAGGATTTGGAAAATTTTTTTGGAATCTTGTGTTTCTGTGCCTATGAGCTTGGTATAGTAGCTTTTCCTCTTGTCTTTTAGTAGATTTTTGTATAGTTTGTTGATTTTTTTCCAGTCGGTTTTTGTTTGTTCTTGGTTCTTTTTTCTCCATTTTCTTTCTAATCTTCTACACTGTCTTTTGAGTTGGAGTAATTCATTATCAAACCATTGGTCTGATTTCCTGCTGATTCTGGTTTTGGTTTGTAGGGGTGCCAGATTATCAAGGATGTTGGTGGATACATTTTTCCAGTGGGAGATGAAGTTTTTTGGGTCGCCGTCTTGGATGGTTTCGTCTACCTTTGACCAGAAAATGGTTGGGTCGATATGTTTGCGTGAGGTATATGTGGTTTTTTTTGATTGAGGTGTGTGTTTGGTTTTGGTCCAATTGATATTGAAGTTATAGATGTAGTGGTCTGACCATAGGGATGGGGACCATGTTCCGTTAGGAGTTTGGATTTCTTGATTGGATGGTTGGTGAGACATGAATGCTGCAATGTCCAGTTGATGACCTTTTTCATGCGTGGTTTGTGGGTTTAGGATCTGGAAGGATAATGCATTGAGGAAGGATAGACAGTTGTTTGCTGGTGTGGAGGTTGGGTCTTCTAGGTGTAGGTTTAGGTCTCCTAGTATGAGGTTAAAATCAGCTGTTAGTGAATTTTGGTAGATGAAGTTTTCAAATTCGGGTCTCACTGTGGTCCAGTTTCCTGGCGTTATGTAGCAGAGCAGGCAGTTTAGAGAGTTTTCCAGTGTTGTGTCTGTGAGTTGGCACGCTAGGAAATCCATTTGTGGAGTGGATACTTTCTCGAGTATGTTTAGAGTTAGGGAGTTTTTGAATATTATTGCTAGTCCTCCTCCTCTTTTTTTCTCTCTGCAGGTTACTGTTATTTTGTATCCCGGTGGGCATACCTCTTTTATTCTAGGGTCTGTGTCTGAGGTTAGCCAGGTTTCAGTGAGGAATAAGCAGTCAAGTTTTTCTGTTGTTATCCAATTTTTTATGTTTTCTGTTTTGGGTCCTAGAGATCTGATGTTGACATAGGCACATGTAAGGGAGGTCGTGTTGGACTGTGGAAAGTAAGTTGTTTCCGGGTATATGAGTGTTGTGGTGGTTGTTTGAGGTTTTGTTTTCGGGGGTGTTGATCTTCTTCTCCAGATAACAGTGATGGGGTGTTGATTGTTGGTGTGGTGGTTTGGGTATCTTGGTGTGAGTATTCTTCTGTTGGGGGTTTGGAAGTTGGTTGTGCTTGCGGTTGAGGTTGTGGTGGGTAGGTTGTTTGCTGTTGTATTCCAGCTAGAAATGAGGAGGATTATCAGGATGGTAGCTATTTTGTGTGTATTTCGGGAGGGCTTCATGTTTGATGTCTGGTTTGGAGTGTTTGGGTTGTTAGGTAGAGGGAGTGGGTCTCTCTTAGAGACCTGGTTGGAGGGGGAGGAGCGGGGTATCTTTCGCTCCTTACCTTATATTGGAGGTAGGCAGGAGGTCCGGTGGAGTAGTCTCCGGGGTGTAGGTGCTCACGTCTCTAAGGTCCGCTGGTGCTCCTCTCAGGTGCTCCACGAAGGCGCCCACTAAGAGGCTTTATTGCATAATCTAATAGGCCCATTATGACTTCTTGCCAGATGTGTATTTTCTTTATCATTGTCTCATGCATTGTTTCCTGAAAAAAACTCTTTGTTTATCCTGTATTTTAATTTTACTTTCCTTTACTGTCTTATGTACACCTACAGCAAGTTATAGGCCTGTAATGTGTGGCACTGTTTTTCATTTTTATTATTTGCTTACAAATCTCTAGTTCTCTGGTCTGCACATTATTTTAATTAAGGGAGGTTTACTTGGTATGGGCTTTCTTTGTGTGCCTGTGAAACCTGAGGTTGTCAGCTTACAGAGACATGGTCAGAGATTCAAACTTTTAAGGATACAGAGTAAATTGTCAGCTTGAGTGGTGCTAGAGTTTAAGTATATTATAATGTTTTATGCATATTCAGAAATTGCTGTAAACAAATAATAATTTATTTCTTATATACTGCCAAAGCCATTATAATTCGGTAAAATTTTTCTTTAAGCCTGTTACCTATAAAAGCCAAAAGGAATTCCTTTGTTCAAATAAGTCCAACCTTGTACAATGACGTGTTAACTGAACATTGGAAGAGTCAAATGATGTATTATTGGTCATTGCGAGAGTACATAAGCAGGCACCAGCTTTTGATTGAGGGAAGATTCCTCTCTCTCCATATGGGCCAGTTAGCCTGGGAGAGATGGGCTTACCCCCTCACACACAGAATGTTTTTACAGAGTTGGCAATGAATGTAATGCAATTTAATCTTAATTCTAATTGTAACCTCAAGTTTAATTGTATATAAATTGAATAAATATTATTTTGATTAAATTACATGTCTGTGAATGAGTTACTAGCATGAAATATACCCTGTATGTTGGGACACGACGTAAATCTGCATACTCAGGGAAAAAGGAAAGTCGAGTCTAAAAGTTCCACACCAGTTGTGACTGGGCCAATGGATCGCCATATAATACCCCCCAGTGGGGAGTTTGCTCTTACTGGGGAACAAGATACACCTTCAGGGGCATCGCTTAGTCCCTTAGATAGAACTCCTCCTCCCCCTCCAAAAGAATCCAGTGAAAGTGAAGCCAATTTGGCTCTTTTTGGCTCAGGAGATCGGCTCCCAAGTCTCCTCAAGAATATCTTATACATACATCTATGCCACAGATCTTATCTATAAAAGAGGATGTTCTTGTTGAGCAATTACCCTCTGAGCCTTCACAGGATATTTCTCCAAAGGATATATGGCAGATACATTTTAGAATGGAGGGGTTGTTGAAAACAGTCATAAAGCAAAATGTACAATTCTCTCACAAAGTTATTCAGAAACTTGAAAATGTGGATGTTAATTTGAAACTGTTGGATAAACGTTTGGGGACAGTAGAAACACATATTTCCACCTTGCAGAAGATTTCTACCTCTGCAATTAAAGATTCCCAAATAATACATTCTAAATTTGAATTGATGGAAAATTTGCAATGTTCCAGAAATCTGAGATTGGTAAATTTCCCAATGACTCATTTAATTTCACCAGAAATTTTGCTTCATAAATTTTTTTAAAAAGGTACTGGGACTTCCAAACTCAGAAACTTTGGTAATCGCAAATTGTTATTATATCTCACAAAGAAAAAAAATTACCGTTGAAAAGGGAGTGGACCAGTTGGTACCTGTTGATCTGAATTTAACCAAATTTTTAGAAGATTCCCAAGACAATATACAGACTAGGTCCACTCTTTTACTGACATGTGTAAACGAGGTCGATAAAGGATTAATTATGAAAACTTACTTTCAAAATGAGCAAGCAAAATTCTGTGGCGATAATACAGTTTCAATATTTCCAGATATGGCTAGAGCCACCCAGTTGAAATCTAGAGTTCTGGCTCTAGGAGCCACGTTTTTTTTCTCAAGTTTCCCTGCAAATGTTTAATTCAGTTTCAGGGTAAAGAATTCATTTTCTAGGACTCAATTCAATTAGAAAGTTTTCTGAATCAACAAGAACAGCTTAAGGTTTAATAATATTTGACTTTTTCTTTTTTGTGGTGTTAATTAAAGAAATCACCTAGATTTGGAGGATTTTTGAACTTATTTAATATATTAGTTATGATTATTTCTTAAAGATTGTTGTATTATAATAAATAAATTGTATTTAACCCCATTTATTAATGTGTGGAGGGTGGGGGGTGGGGTTTAAAAGTGTTGGATATTTATAAAGATATATGTATGGGGTTGAGGGAGATAATTCTTGTGGTGTGAAATTTGTAATAGTTTCAAGTGGAAATGTATATTATGAAGTGATTTATTGTACACTTGTTTGAAAATTTATAATGAATAAAGAAATTAAAAAAAAAAAAAAAGATTGTTGTATTTAGTTCATTCTCCTCCTTTACCTTATTGAATGTTTTTATTTGTATTATTAGGTTTTGTCCCCTGTTGATGTGGGCTAGATCAGTGTTTTTCAACCTTTTTTGGGCAAAGGCACACTTGTTTCATGAAAAAAATCACGAGGCACACCACCATTAGAAAATGTTAAAAAATTTAACTCTCTGCCTATATTGACTATATATAAAGTAATTCTCTTGAATAGGAATCAAATAAACACAAAGAAAGTATTTTATAATTACTTTATTACGAAATAAAAATTATAAAAATTATAAAATACTTTATTCAGTGCGAAACCTGGGCCTGTTTGGCTGAACACAAAGCTGATATTCTGGCTGGAATCGAAGAAAGACACACACGTAGCTCTTCGTCAACAGCTCTCAGTCTCTCTCTGTATTTGGTTTTTATAGCATACAAAAATAGACAAATATACCCTCCATCCTTTTTATTAAACCACAATAGCAGTTTTTAGCGCAGGGAGCTGCGCTGAATGTCCAGCGCTGCTCTTGACGCTCATAGGCTCCCTGCGCTAAAAACCACTATTGCGGTTTTGTAAAAGGTGACCATATTGTAAAATATAGACAGCAGATATAAATTCAGAACTGTGCATAGTAAGTGAAGGGAAGTTTTCATCTCTGGGAATTTACCCAGTTAACTATTAAGTTATTTGAGTAAATTCCTTTGAAAACTGTGGTAATACTGCCTCCACTTTGCTAAATTTAAAATAAAATCATTTTTCCTACCTTGTCTGGTGATTTCTGGTTGCACTTTCTTCTTCTGACTGTGCATCCAATCTTTTTTCCCTTCTATCAGCCTGTATGCTTTCTCTCCTCCACACCTCATTCCCTCCCCCAACTTTTTCTTCCTCTCTCCCTGACCTTTCTTTCTTTTTTTCTGTTTCCCTTCTTTCCTTCTGTTTCCCTGCCTGCCCCCTTTCTTTCTTTCTCCCTGCCGTTCCCCAAGCCACTGCCACTGCCATCGGGGAACAGGACCCACCAATGAATAACAGGCCCCAAAGCCGACGCCGACACATGCTCTCCCTGACGTCAATTCTACAATCGGAGAGGAAGTTCCGCCCAGCCAGGCAGCGATTGGCTGGCCCGAACTTCCTCTCCGACTGCAGAATTGACGTCGGGGAGAAGACTTATCGGCTCGATAGATTAGATCGCCAAGACAAAGTGAGTCCTGGGTGATCGACTCACTTTGCCTTGGCGAGCTACTGGCGCCCCTGCCTCGGGCCCCCTGTCAGCTCCGGGCCCGGCGGCCCTGCGGCACACCAGGCAACATCTCGCGGCACACTAGTGTGCCGCGGAACAGCGGTTGAAAAACACTGGGCTAGATGAATGATGATGTAGTAATTAGTTTGTTTTTTTATATTATTTCCTATTTTTATTTTTCATTCCTTTCTGTTCTTTGTACTGAACTGTTGAAAATTATAAATAAATAATTTTTTTTAAAAATCCACAATAAAGAATATGCTCTAGGAAAGAAATAATATTTCAGACAAGCATCTCCTAAGGGCTACTTTTACTAAGCTGCGTTAAGGTTTTAACGTGCAGAATAGCGCGCGCTACACGGTAACGTCAGCATTGAGCTGGCGTAGTACGGGGTACGTAGTTCTAGCAGCGTAGTACGGGGTTAGCGCGTGCTAATCTGCTGCATGCATTAAAAACACTAGCACACCTTAGTAAAAGGAGACCTAAGTTTCAGCCAACAAAAGAGCAGACAGACATTCTATGAACCAGAAACCTCACCTGCTGTCTCTCCATGACCATGGACTGAGGAAGTGAATCATAATTCCCCTCCTGGTATGCAAATGTTTCAAGATCATCCAACTGTGTCTTCAGCTGTACAATTAACTCTCGCTGCTTCTCACGTTGAGCTTCAATGCGTTCTCGCTTTTCCCGCTCACTCTGAAACAGGTTCAAGGAAAAGGACATTTAACACTTTCAGTAGCAAGGTTAGAGTGGAACCATTTGCTTATAACAGCAGACTGTACCTGACCAATTTTGTTCTTTTATTTATTAGAGAATGCGATGAACTTAACACCCCCCCCACACACACAAAATACCAATAGCAAACAAGTAACAGCGGGGTCTGCCTATATATAACAAAACCCCCCACTCTCCTCTTACTCTCCCTCTTAATTCCACCAAAAACACTATAGAGTCTTCAGGTTGGTATAATCAGCTGCAGCTCAGTTTATTAACCATAAACATAACATATCTTAACTTCATTAACATAATTAACATTGTATAACGAGCTCCTCCCGAGCTACCAGATGAATTAGTGTTATTCTCTCGACCCCACCATCACAGCAAGAGTCAGAGGGGTGGCATGTCCCTCATGCCCCTTTTCCGGGTCACCTGACCCACCGGGCACGCTCCCTGCCGTCCCAACGCTCATCACCTGATGAGCCTCATGACCCAGTAGTTTGGGAATATGCCACCCCCGAGCTAACAGCTACCCTCAACAAAGGGCGGGCGGGCGGGAAAAGCCACCCTGGAGGACCTCAGAAAGAGCCGAGTCCTCTAGGGTCCCGGCTTTCAAACCTCACCCCCGCGCCTCTCCTCCAATCAATTTAAAACTCCCTACCCTGACAGGCCCTCTGCCCAATCCAGTGGCTACTCCCTTCTGCCCTCCCCCTACCTACTCTAATCCCACCTACCCCCAGCCGATGGGCAACACGAGGGCTTTACCAGCCCCATGTTGCATTACGCCCATCGATACTGAGGTCTCGGGCTCCCATTTACAAAATAAAACTACAAACACTTCTAAAATATACATATTCTATTCTTTTCCCTGCTTCTAGTTTTTTTTTCTCTGTCCCCATGGAGCAAGACTTCTAACCAACCAGATAGCTTCTTTCTCCTAGTATTCTATTTGCTGTACAACCTCTGACTGGCAGATTTGTAGGTCAAACTTCAATAGCAGCAACCAAAACTGGTTTTAATTGGTCTATGACATTTCATTTTGAACAAAAAAATTGCAAAGTTACTGTGGTACAAAAGAGCAGTCACTATCTACCAAAAGAAAGATGTTCTTTTTAAAGAAGGCTAGCAATAAAATATGGCCAGCACTAAATAAGAACAAAACCAAAGTGCTTTGGCTAGGACCCTCAACTGACCCACCCTACACTCCAAGGATTACAGTAGATGACAGACTTTCCACAGAACTATAATCCTGAATCCTAGGAGTAGAAATTGATAACTCCCTATCCATGAGAGCCATCTTCAATCAATAAAAAAACAATCTTTCCTTGTGATGAGAAAGCTAAGTTCCATCAGATAATACATCGAAACAGAGGCTTTCTGAATTTTAGTAAAATCTGTAATCCTATCTCGATTAGACTATTGTTATGCAATATTAGTTATTTGCTCTAAAACATTGCTGTTGCATCTACAACTAGTTCAAAATGTAGCAGTAAGACTCATATATGGACTATGGAAATCGGAACATCTACAGCCTTACTATATGAAACTGGAAGGATCAAGTTTAAATTAGGCATCACTGTCTTTAAGATCCTGACAGGAAATGCCCCTGACTACCTAACAGAGTTGGCTATCCTACTCCAGGGTGCCTCCAACAGATATTCTACCAGAAAACTTTTCCATTTAAAATTCCCAGCATGCAACAATATAAAGTCTACCAGGCAAATCACCTCATCCATCCAATATCAATTAGCAGATTGCTGGAACCAACTACCACTCACACATTCTATCCTGTGACCACTATCTCAGGTTCAGAAAACTTTTAAAAGCATTTCTGTACCAAGACAGGGAGCCAGCCCAGAAATAACTGAAATGGTACTTGTAAAAGCCCATTTGTCCAGTGCAACTCTTAGGACATAATGATAAGCCAAAGATGACCTATTTAAACTTGTAACTATGTATTTGTAACTATGACCTAACTGTATTATTAACTACTGATCTACCTGTACTAGCAACCTTATTGAATATCCATGTCAAACCATCCATTGTAACTTCCTGGATAACTTACCCAACCTCTTGTACTGTAATCTGACCTTGTACTGAACATATATTTATTTATTTATTCATTCCATTTTCTATACCGTTCTCCCAGGAGAGCTTAGAACGGTTAACATGAATTTATTCAGGTACTCAAGCATTTTCCCTTGTCTGTCCTGGCGGCCTCACAATCTAATGTACCGGGGCAATGGGGGAATTAAGGGCTAGATTCACTAAGCCCACCAATCAAGTTCTGACCACTTAGCAACCCTTTTCCGATTCGATTCACTAACCTCTGCCCCGATCATCCTCTGATTTGTACATGCAAATGAGGGGGAATGGCATTCAAATGTAAGCAAGCAGCGATTTACTAAAAAACACCTGCAACACCAACTGGGCTGGCCAATCAAACAACTAGCGACTGCTGGGGACCAGCCATTCACATGTTTCCGACTGCATCTCCTGCTCTCTGCTGCGATCCTCCAGCTCTCTTGCCACCCTGCTCGCTACTGCCACAATTCTCCTGCCGCCCTGCATCTCCTGCTCTCTGCCCCAACTCTCTGCCGCCCTACTCTGTCCCAAATTTCCTGCTCTCTGCCCCAACTCTCTGCCGCGATTCTCCTGCCACCCTGTTCTGCCCCGACTCTCTGCCCCAACTCTCCTTCCGCCCTGCTCTGTCCCAAATCTCCTGCTCTCTGCCCCGAATCTCCTGCGCTCTCTGTCCCAACTCTCCTGCTCTCTGCCCCAAGAGCTGCCCTGCTTCTGCCACGGCCTTCCCCCGCAGTATAAGCCCGTGGTTTTAACCTGTGGGTTTAAAGCAGGTTAAAACCACAAGCTTGCTGGGCTAGTTAAAAGTAAAAAAAAAAAGGTTGCTGCTCTTCAAGCATGCGCAGACCATCTACAGATGGTCTGCGCATGCGTCGGGATCGCTACAGAGCACCCTCATTTGATGAGGGTGATTCGTGAATCAGCCCCCCCCCCCCCCCCAGATCAGATCAGATCGGATCCCTCAAGGATCAGATCCAATCCATGTCCTTAGTGAATCTGGGCCTAAGTGACTTGCCCAGGGTCACAAGGAGCAGCATGGCTGTAGCTCTAAACCCTGCACCACATTCTCCAATTACCCTCACAATCCTATGACAATCTTAAAAATAATATCCTATAGTAAATCTTAGTATATAGAAATAAAACTAAACTAAAAGGAGATAAGGCGATACCTCTTTCTTGAACTAACAATGCATTTTTGAATAGCTGCTTCTTCAGATCAGAAACAAACAAATGTTGACAAATATCAGTATATTATAGGTGAAACATGAAAGCATTCCTATGACAATCACAGGAAGAGGGAGGGGTGAGCAAGGGCTGGGTGGGTAGATGGGAGACAAAGTTAAGAAGATGACAAAGCAGTTTAAATTTATTGGGCTAGATTCACTAACCTGCCTTTCCTTGCCCGATTGCATTCAGGCTGACAAATTCACTAAAGGCCTGCATGCAAATAGGGATGATCGTTGGCACGCCCCCCACCAACCACATGGATCGCTGGAGAGCGATCCTTGAGCATACACAGACCATCTTCCTTGACTGTAGATGGTCTGCGCATGCACTGGCCCTTCATGCCTGATAGAGCATTTTTTTATTTTTATTTTTTTTTACTTAGCTAACAGCAGAGAGGATGTGAGACAAAAAGCATGTCAGTAATGATGCTTGCATGCAAGAATGGAAAATTAGAAAAGCTTAAAACCAGGCTTTGTATTCTAAAGCAGGTCTAATTTCATTTAAAACTTGCCTATCTTTACCATAGAATATTTATAAACTATAGGTCTGCTCCAAACATTTTTCTATTAAAAGCTAAAGAGAGAAGGAATTAAAAGGCTAATTGTTTTACTCATATAGAAGTACATGAATAGCATTGGCATTCCTCTGCAATCCCATTTTTCTCTCTCTTAACTTAAAATTTTGGGCACATAGAGACATATAGATCCCACTCTGTGGATATAGGGGCAGTTAGTAGGTAAAACATTGAAATATTCAAAGCAGCCCTACTCTCCTTCAGCTCCTTCTTGGCCTTCCTAAGGAGAATGAGGTATGCACCGTCTAAGAAAGACATTTGGACAACTAAACTAAACAGGGAATGATTTACAAATGATAAATAGAAGATAATAGCAAAATTTCAAAAGAATTAATTTTCAAAATGTTTGGCAAATATTTTAAAGATTTACAGAAAAATTGAAACGAACTGGAACTCCTTCTGTTCTACATATGGAAAAAAAAAAATCACTGAAGCAGCACAAACATCCAGTGACTCTGCTTCTTACAACCTGGAGAAAAGAAGTGTTTCTCAAAGATTGGATAAACACTTTTCTTCTGAACAAATTCATAAACAGCCAGCTGAGGATAACAACATGCCTTTTAGCCCCAGAATGGAAATTTGTACTTAAAACTTCACTTACCAAACCCTCCAGGTGCAAAGCATGAAAATAAGTCAGGAATATATAATTAGCTACTCAAGCAAGAAAACAAATCATACAGCTCTTAAAACAATGCACACTTTTGTATTCTCTTCTATCACTCCTGCCCCCCAACTACGACCTTTTGCAAATCACTCAACCTGTTTGTGAGCAACATTTAGACTATAATCTCATTTGGACTTGGACTCTAATCATATAAATTACTTTATAGAACACTGGATAACTAATTTTATATAGAAGGCCAAAACTAAACATTATAATTGAACAATTTGATCTATAACTGACATATACAAAGACACCTTATTGCTTACCAGGGTGCCGATATGATTATTTTTCCTTAAACAGCACACAAAAGGATCTATGTAGTAAATATTGTATTACAGTCATACTCTGAAGCTCAGCGCATGATTTTCTAATCTAAGAAAAACATTTTGCTCCCCCATACAGTAACCAAATAATACATAAATAAGTTACATTACGTTACATTAATGTTTTCTATCCCGTCAATACCTTTCAGTTCTAGGTGGTTTACAACAAGAAATTAGCCTGGGCATTCCCAGGGAGATTACAAGGTTGATAGCTATAGTATGCATCGGGATCTGGGAATGGTCGATACGGTTTGGTTTGTAATGTCGTGGGAGGGCATGGGGTAGAATGCACACACAGATTTACCCTAGAACAAAGATGCTTACCTGTAGTAGGTGCTCCTTGAGAAGAGCAGGCATATATTCTCACGTGGGAGACACCATTCACAAAACCTGGGATGGACACTGCCAGGTGCACTGTCACTTTAAACTTTTAGGCAGTGCCTATACTAGTCGCATGCTGGTGCCTTCCTGCTTGATGTCTGCTCACAGGATCATCAGTTCAGCAAAAAAGTAAGTCAACTTAAGGGAGGTGGGCAGATTGTGAGAATATATGCCTGCTGTCCTCAGAGAACACCTGCTAAAGGTATATTTCTTTACTTTAATCGAGGACAAGAAGGCATAATATTTCCATATGTGGGACTCCCAAGCAGCCAGCACCATATCCCTTGAAAAAGATAAAAACATTTAATATACAGGAGCCTGGTGAAACTCCACAGAGTTAAAAAAAAAAGTTAACTTTAAACAGAAAATAGATTATGCAGAACTGCCATTCAGAAGTGGCACCTGCACACGCAGCAGCGTGCTTGTGCGCCACTGTCCCCGACGTGCCGGTAATCAGCAGGCAGCAGCCCTACGAACCACCAGCGACTGACCCAATTAGGGAATTAGTGCGCTTGTGTGCCACAGGCCCCGACATGCAGCAGGCAGCCATCCACTGACCTCCAACATTTAAAGGTACCGCCGGGGTTTTTTTTTTTTTTTGTATATTCGCTTCATAAGACACACCCTTATTTCCGCCCACTTTTTTGAGGGAAAAAATTGCATCTTATGGAGTGACAAATACGGTATTTGAATGAAATGCTTTATGCTGAGATTGTTTGAGACATTCTCACTAGTCTACTGGACCAGTGACCAGAGATAAGGGATTAGTCAGTATTTCCAGCACCTTGAGGATAACAGTGCATTTTAAGGATGAATACAATAGCGATTTTATGATCCCAGTGGTGCAGCTTGGGATCTGGTAAGCATGCTCTATTTCAGTGCTCCCAAGTAGGTCCTGGAGTACCCTTCTGCCAGTCAGGTTTCAGGATATCCACAATGAATATGTATGAGACTGATTTGCACGAGGTGGACATGAGGTGTGCTTTGAAATTATCAGTTTCCGCATCTGAACAATAAGGTTAGCTATTTCTATTTTTAACTCACCCGATAAATTTTCTTTTATCAGTCTTAGTAGATAAAAGCTCTGCTGGAATTGGATTAAGTAGATCTAATTCATTGCCATCTTGGCCAGACAGGGGTATCTCATTTTGAGCACCTACCTCCAACTAGAGCTGCAAAAGTCATGTCAATTTTATGTTGCTTACAACAAAGCTCCAAAGTTCTTTGCTGTTCTTTGCTTAAAAAAAAAAAAAAAAAAAGTTGCTTGCAACAATGGGAGGACCTACAATCAACAATAAGAGCAGGAAAGCTGGCTGTAAGTGGCTATCTGGCTCTGCCCATAATTCATTTTTTAAATGTGCAATATGACTTCCAATTTTAAGGAAACAAGAGAGACTGCTGCATTTATATTCTCTGTCTTTAGCTGACTGAGCTTCTCTCTTCGCCTGCCAGTTTTGCTATCTGGACCAGCAGGTTTGCCCTTGGGTGTGTTTGGCCCACACTAACACATTGTATTATCTGCTGCTGAATCCTACACCATGAATCATAAGTAGCAAAATGTGTGGTATATGAAAGGAGAGGCTATGACTAAACACAAAATCATTCTGGTTAAAATATATAAATATATTTATACGCTCATGCTTTTTTTCTCAAGGCCAGTTTCACAGAATCATCTGTCATGCATACTGCAAATACCGTCTCTCCAGTGACATAAACGTGGTTCTTTATGCAACAAAGTCTTTGAAAATGAAGAGCTTTAAATTACTTCACATATTACATGTGAGGGAATCACGCACCGATATTTTAGAAATTATGCATGATAGCCCACCATTCCCTGGGGTATATTTATCCCCCAACAGGTCCAGCATCCCTCTATCCCTCCCCAGCATCTCTCTTTCTTCCCCAACTCCCAAATTGCTCCTGCTCCTAGAACTGCCATCTTTCAAAATACTGCATACCTGAATATAAACCGATCCAAATAAAAACGAAGTATATTTTTTTCCCTCCAAAAAAGGGGGAAAAAAGGTTGACTCGAATATAAACCAAGGTTAGAAATTTGGGTTATCTTGGTGAGCCAATTTATAAAGGCTGTACCTATCAACTATCTCATACGTCACTAAACATAAAACAAATATCTATGATGCATATATCACAACAACAAGGCCCCTACATAGGAAAACACAACTACAAGCAACCATAAACTTAAATAAATGCAGACAAAAATCAAACTTAAACCCCAAGATTGGTAAGAGATGCAGTTCAACACCAGAGAAAGAGAAACAGCACTCTACACTTTGGAATATATAAAGAAAGCAGTGCAAATATACCGTATTTTTCGCTCCATAAGACCCTAGATTTAGCGCAGGAAAACAAGAAAAAAACCATTCTGAACCAAATTCTCCCTGCCAGGCTCTGCACCCAACCCCACACTCCTTGCCAAGCTCTGCACCTTGTCCCCACTCCCTGCCAGGCTCTGTACTGTGTGCCCCCTCTGGTGGTCGAGTGCTAGGCTGGGATAGGGCAGGCCGAGACAGGCCACAGATGTCAAGGCAGGTGACTTTTTAAAATATGCAATGTCACCTCAGTAACAACTATAGAAAAATAAAATATAGCACAAAATATAGACAGCAGATATAAATTCTCAAAACTTACATTTTGATCACTAAATTGAAAATAAAATCATTTTTCCTACCTTTATTGTCTGGTAATTTCTTTCTTTCTTTCCTCAGGCCCAACAATTGTCCCTTCCTATGTCCCCCTCAATGCAGTTTAGTCTTTGTCCTCTTCCTCCCCCCGTTGTCTGGTGATATCTTTCTTTCCTTCTTCAGGCCGAACAATTGTCTCTTTCTCCCTCCCTCCTATTTTCCCCTCACTGCCTTCCAGCCTTTGTCCTCTTTCCCCCTACCCAACTCAGGCTGAACAATTGTCCCTTCCTATGTCCCCCCTCAATGCATTCCAGCCTTTGTCCTCTTCCTCCCCCCGTTGTCTGGTGATATCTTTCTTTCCTTCTTCAGGCCGAACAATTGACCCTTCCTCACTCCCTCCTATTTTCCCCTCACTGCCTTCCAGTCTCTATCCTCTTCCCCCCCCTCCAAGCCTGCCCGCCCACCCACTAGATATAATTACCTCCCATTGCTGCCGTTGTGAGGTCATGTCAAGGAAGAAGCAGCAGCAGCAGGGGGGGAGGAGGGGGGGGGGCGGGGTTACTTCTGGCTCAGCACCAGAACAGAAGAAACGTAGGAATTGCTGGGAAAGGCCAGGCAGGTGCAGCGATTTGGAAGTAGCCTCAGGTTTCAACTATTAAGACTGCTAAGCACAATAGTTAAAAGACCCTTATGTTGAAGGTAAGGATTATCAATCCAATCTGCACATGTGCAGAGGCCCTCCGGCTGCGACCCTCAACCTGTCACTTCGCTGATGGTGGATCTTGGAGCAGACGCCAGCGAGGAGGAAAGTTGTTAGCGCTGGCTGACTGCCTATATGACGTGCCTCTCACCGCAATAGGCATGTCCTGTAAGCAGTCAGCTGGCATCTCTCCTCCTTACTGGCATCTCATTGGAGTATACCTGGAATCTGCTGCGGCAAGTTTATGATTCACTGTGTTAGATCCTCTGAACAGAATCCAGAGGATCCAGCTCCTTGTTCTTCTCTACCAGCAATTTACCTAAGCATCTTCCACTTCCTGTGGCTTTTAAAGCGATCAGAAGCATGGAGAAAAAACAGAAGCCATGTCACTAGATCGTCCAGAAGTCATGTCACCAGATCTTCCAGCTCTAATGCTTTCCACTATAAAAACAAAACAAAAAAAACCCATAAACGGATCAGTAGGATACTTAGATAAACTGCTGGCAGATTTTTTTTTTTTTAAAGGGAGCTGGATCCTCCAGATGGGTCATTCCATGTCAATTCAACCAAAATTTGTAAACTCCCCCACCGCATCATTTCAGAAACTGATAATCTACCAGAATGGAAACAAATATTCCCCCTCCTTTACTAATGCGTAGTGCGGGTTTTAGCGCTGTCAGTGGCGGTAACTGCTCCGACACTCACGAACATCGGAGCAGTTACCGCCATTGCCAGCCCTAAAACCTGCACTATGCATTAGTAAAGGAGGGGGACTGTTAGGTGCCATTGAGTTGTGTTAGAGTCCTAGCAATTTAATGATCAAGTTTTCATGGCAGAATGCAGAAGTAGATTGCCGGGCCTTTCTTCTGTGCAGAATAAATTTGATGATATCACCGTTGGCGCGTCAAACGTGATCCTCCACCTCCAACACTGCCCATCTGCTGATGCTCAGAAAAGTGGCACATTATTAGTCCAACATCTTCGCTGAAAGGGGAACAACACAGTTTGCTGCCAACTGAAAGTTTGGGCACCTTTTTTAAGCCTTAATGACGTTTGGTTGAGATAACTATTTTTAAATTGAGGAGCCTGATTTGAAAAAAGATGCTTATATAGAAGGAAGATATTTTCTTCCTTTAATTTTCCTTTGAAAAGATTTCTGTAATAAGTCTTAGTAACGCTAATCATTAAGTGTACTACAGCTGTGAAATTCCCACCACTTATTCAGCCCATTATGAGCTGGGACACATGGTTTCTGAGATTAGTTGTCCTGTAACAAAATGCCACTTTCAGCAAAGCACTGTGCCAAAGACATTAAAGGAAAAGCTTTCAATTTAGTTGCAAGTCCATTTCATAGGTAACGAATAAGGACAATAGCCCCCTTCCTAATCCCACCCATATCTGATCTTGCAAACTGTTAACCTCTAATCTCTAAACTATGAATGTTCCAATCAATTTATGAAACTTTTCTAACTCATTGCAAATAGCACGGAACTTCCCGGTCCGGCAGTATATAAACTGTTGTTATTATTAATGTTGTTAATTTCAGATGTTCACTGTTATACTCTGTAACTCGCTGTCTGTACAGTTTCACCTCATTGTAAACCGCCTAGAAGTCGCAAGATTATTGGCGGTATATAAGAATAAAGTTATTATTATTATTATTATTATTTCAGAGGCCAATTTTCATGATGCGGGGGCAGGTGCAAGAAAACCCGTCACCTACTCACCGAGCTGTCAAGCAGGCTGGCGTCCTGCGCCCGGCAGCCCAGCACGTGCGGGCAGCCCCGGAAAGCGAAGTCCTCGAGCTCGCGCAGGAGCCGCTCCTTCTCCTCGCTCTGCCCCGCGCGCACCACCTGCCGCAGGCGGAACTGCACCTGCGCGAAGTGCGACGTGAGGGCCAGCAGGGACGAGTTCAGCTGCTCCTGCTCGTCCTCCAACCGCCGCAGGCGCTCGCGCACGGCGGCCGGCAGCGCGGGCCCCCGCCACAGCGGCTGCGCAGGCTCCTTTCCCTCCGTCTCGGCGGGGCTCGCCACCGCCCCCACCGGGGCCCACCGTTCCCCTGCCAGTCTCGCTTCGCCGTCCGACAAGGACGACTCCTCCTCCGTCGCCGACATGGCGACAGCGACCTTTAACTCTTTAACGTGCGATAGCAGAGCGACGGTTAAGAGAGGCACTTCAGCCCCGCTCGGCCGCCCGCCATCTTGGAAAGAGAGATCACGTGGCCCTTCCTCCGGCTCGCGCCTCCTTCTGACAGCTATGTTCTAGCGTCTCCCTGACGACCGCGCTTCGCCCGCCTCCCTCAAGGCTGTCATGCGCTAGCTGGCTGGAGGAGGCAGATCCCGGGTTTCCCCTTACATGTCAAGGCTGGGGGGGTTTGTTTTTTTTAGAAAGGATCCTGAAAGATTTGCATGATCTATTAGGAGTGGCCTAGTGGTTAGAGCTACAACCTAAGGTTGTAGGTTCAAATCCTGCACCTCTCCTTGTGATCCGGGGCGAATCACTCCATTGGCCCAAGTACAATATTAGATAGATTGTGAGCCCACCGGGACAGATAGAAAAAAAAAAAAATGCTTGAGTACCTGGTTGTAAACCGCTTAGATAACCTTGATAGGTGGTATATAAATACCTAAAATGCGTATACAGTAAAACCTTGCATTGCAAGTAACTTGGTTTGCAAGTGTTTTCAAGACAATCAAAACATTTTAAATTTTAACTTGATATACAAGCAATGTCTTGCAATACAAGTACATACAGAATACACAACACAACTGAGCTGATGGTTCTTCACTCTCTGACGCTGCAAGAGTGTATGTAGTAACTGTTCTAAACAAGCAAAATCTTGCAATACGAGTACATACATAAGAACATAAGAACATAAGAACTGCCATCTCCGGATCAGACCTTTGGTCCATCAAGTCCGGCGATCCGCGTCACATCATCACAACTTAGCCAATGGCTCTTCTCTCTCTGATGCTGTAGTGGCTATTCTAAATGAGTGAGGTCTTGCAATACAAGTACATATAGTATTTTGTATTAAAGATTTTTGGTTGTGGAACGAATCGTCTTGAGTTTCCATTATTTCCTATTGGGAAATTCGCTTTGATATACGAGTGTTTTGGATTTCAAGCATGTTTTCGGAACGAGTTATGCTTGCAAACCAAGGTTTTACTGTATATATTTTTTTTTCATCTTCTAGCTTTGGTGGTCATCCAGTGAGGAAGACATTTGTGATTAAAACCAGAAATATGCATGCCTGATCTGCTTGTCAAAAAGCCGAGTGCGGAGTTTGTTATTACTACTACTACTATTTATTGATGCTTATTATTCAACTGGGACCTTTAAAAGAGGTACTTATTTTGTACCTGACAAAATGCATCATGCCTCAGGTTGATTGGAATGACAAGTCTTCAGAGTTCTTTAGGAATTTAGCACCAAGGACAAGCAATCATAGGTTCACACATTCCCTTTTCCACTTCCATCCTTTTCCTCTTCTCTCAAGAACAGATTTAAGGATTTTGCTCCCACCGTTTCAGTAGTACTAAGAGCCTCTTTTACAAAGACATGGTAGTAATGATGCTGTGGTATTGACAGCATCGCTACCACGGCTTTGTAAAAGAGGCCCTAAGTTTGTACCTGGAGCAATGGAGGGTTAAGGGACTTGTCTAGCATCACAAAGAGCATTAGTGGGGTTGGAACCATGGATTCCTTGGTTTTTAATCTGCTGCTCTAACCATTAGGCTATTCTTCCACCAAGTGGTGTAGTGAGGGAAGTTGGTGCTCAGCATTGCCTCCCCTTGCACTCTTCCCTACTGCCCTCATATCTCTCTGCCCCCCCCCCCAACCCCGGATCCATTTTGGAGAAGCCAGCTCTACTTTTGTTGTTGTGCTAGAAGCATGGAGAAATTTGAACACGATATGGATCCCCTGAAGTAGCCTCTTTAGGTGTGGGATAAGAAGTTAGAAGTCCTACTTCTTCAGATGAGTGATATCTTTCTTCGTTATATTTGATACTGTTGTTCTACAGGCCACGTAGCTTAAACCGTTTTGTATGCTTATAGCTGAGCTGCTGCCATAGTTTAATTAGTTTGGGATTTTTTTCATCTTTTTTTGATGCACTTTAAGTCTATTGAATGTTGACACTTTGAAAACATTGAAAGACTGAAAAACTGAAAATTTATAATCCACATGAATGAAAGTTATTTATTTATACTTGTACGGAGTTTTTTCATAAACCAGTGATGATGCAGGCGGCTTAGGGCACTTGTGTAGTCCCGGCTGCCTGCAATTGAGGTTTATTTTTCTCCGGTTTTTTGTTCTATTATTTTACACAGGTATTGTGTTATGTCAACAGTTTTTGTGTCTTTGTGGTATGAATGAATCCCTGCTACTAAATATTATTTACAATACATCTTAAATCACACTTTTTTAGATTTTTATACAGACAGATTCTTTGTTCCAAAAAGACACATCCCCGAGCTCTGGTCATGTACTTCCCTATTCCCTATTGGTACAAAAAATGCATACCTATCTATTCCCCCCCCCCCCTCGGTCCACGCCTCCCTTACTCCCCCCTACTCCCGGGAGGGGGGCCAGACAGGAACAGGGGGCACTTCTTGAACTTTCTTTACCTTCCTCCATGTCTGGAATCCTTATCACCTTGCTGATGCTGACTTGTGGATTTTACAGCACTGTACATCATCCCCAGGATGGCATCCTTGTAAACAGTCTTATGCAGAAAGTTGAAACAAAGATGCAAGGGTGACATTCCAGCACCCTGGCCAGGCCTGGTTCCCATGGCTTACTTCAAAGACAGGCGGCAAATAAATGTCCAGCCTGTATTTTAAAAGTCCTTTCTTTTCTTTACATGGGTTGACCGGTCCCCCTCTTCTCCTCCTTCGTCCTTCGGAGGGTTGTTGTTTGTTATGGGTTTATGGGTTTTCATATGTCAAATGCTCATGCATGTGTCGTACAGCACTGATAATGGCCCAGTACAAATAAACAATGGCCACAGAGCCTTGAAGAAGTATATTCTCAGCAGGGACAAGATGTAAGAACTTTGTGCAAAGGCCAGCAGAGTATCAAACGGATACATGTGTTCACAGATAACAAGGTACAGGCTGTTTCAACTGGTTAGCTTGTATAGGAAGGCTTTTCAGGCTGCTGGAAAATGTGTTAAAGTTTCTATAGTGTCCAGCATACACAAGTTAGTCCAGTGTATCCAGGTTATTCATCTCAATCTGATCCCTTATTGCTATCAAATAAATCTAAATTAAAATCCATGTACCCACCCTAGTATATGTGAAGTCTGCAGGTATTTTTGTATCCATGATCCCTCCTCACCTGCAGTGATGTAGTAAGAGTGGGCGGTCGACCCCGGGTGCGGTCTTCCTCTCCGCCCCCCTGCCCACTCCTCTCCTTGCCTTTCCCTGTACCTTTTTTTGCTTTCCCGGCGCGAGGTTGCTGTCTGTGTTGACATCACTTCTGGGACCTGTGCCTAAAAAGTGATGAGAAAGGGTGAGACAACAATGTGGGTATGCTGCTCATGCCAGGGAAATTAAAAAGGTATGGGGAAAGGTGAGGAAAGCTCCCCACAGAATTAAAAAAAAAAATTTCCCCCATCCTATAAACAAGGTAGAAGAGAGGTTGGGACTCCACAATGGTGATCATCTGGAATGGCAATTCAGTAACATGACTTTGGTGAAACAGCATAAAATCTGTTTTCTCCTTAAGATCTTGCTAAGTATTTGTGACCTGAGTAGACACTGCTGGAATGGTAAGTATGAAAGCATTGAAATTACCTGTTTTGTCTGATTTTCTCTATCACAAGTTTCAAGTTCAAAAGTGGAGGAACAGAGCCACAATGCCATTTAACTTTTAGAACAGGAAATTGGCCTTGATGGACCTTCGGTCCGTTCTAGTATGGCAAGTCATATGTTTGTAGGCAAGTCATATGTTTGTGATCTATGGAGGATTTCAGGTTGGATAGTCAGAGGAAAGCCCTCTCCAGGGCCATAAGTCTGACATCACATCTGTCTCATTCTGTCTTCAGGAGAATATCAAGACTTCAGTACAAACCCTAAAATATCTAGAGATGGAACCCAGATTGGGGGCTGAAGAAGGCTGGCAGAGAAAGCATTCATCTGTAACATGGGCACAGCTCCTGGAAAGCTTCCACTGCCCAGCCTCACTGATATGGTAAATCATTGTTGGTTCTTTGTGCTCCAGACATTTGTTCTTTCATGATTCTGCTGAAAGGAACTCTGTGTTTCACAGCAAGAGAGCTGTTTCTACCAGTGCTCAGATTACAGGGAAATAAAGCTAATTTCTAAATTTCAAACCTGGCAATTTCCTCTGTTGACTGAAAGGACCGTGAACTTTGAAAGCAGCCTTAGATGAAAGATTGGGGTTTGTTTTTAAATTATCCAAACACTTTAACTTTCAGCATGTTGTCTTTGATTTAACATCAGTTTTGGGATGAACATTTTAAAAAATTACATGTCAAGGAGCAGGAATGTTTTATATTAGGTTACTGCACTTGTTCCTAAATCCATTCCTGAAGAAACCTCTCGTCTTCTCCATTTCAAAAGATCTGGATTGAAAGCAATTCAGAATATGTGATCCGCTAAGCAATAAAGGTTCCAAAAATAGAGTTACAAATCACAGAATAAAGTTGGATTTCCTGGCGGTCTAGTCGTCCAAGTAGACGATTTAAAAAAAATTATTTTTGGACATCTAGCAGTTCACATTTCAAAAATGGACGTTTCTGAGCCTCTGGATTTGGATGTCTTGCAGGAGACCAAAGGCTTTAAAAATCTGGAGAGGAAACCTTAATTTTTGACAGTCTTGAGGGCCATTTTCAAAAGTAAGTAAGATTTTGGCATTTCCTGCAAGATGTCCAGATCCAGGGAAAGTTTAGTAAGATCTTAAGATAGTCACAAGAGAGAAAAGAGAAGGGCCTTTGACTACTGCTAAGCCTATTTCCTTATTTGAGTTGCTCCTCACTTTTTTTTACTCTCCCTCTTTGTAATTGTGGTCTACGAAAAAACTAAGTTTTTATAATTAATCAAATTTTTCCTAGATTTACTACACATTAGTAGGGGTCTGAGTTGGACAGTAGAAATTAGAGGAGTGGGGTCAGAGTTGAAGGTTTGGTGTACTGACTCCACAGCCCTTGACCCAAGGGATGGTCACCTTAAGCCATGTTTGTATACGCTGCTGAATCACTGTCCAAAAAGCTTTAACTTTTTGACAAGACCACAAACTACGGCCCATTGTTTTCCCCGACGTCAACATAGCAGTGACGTAGCTGGGAACCTACAATTTAAGCAAGCACATACTCTTATGGAGATTGGAGTAAACTGCAGTGTTTCTCAGCTCAACTCAACTCGGCCTTGGAGTACCCCCTTGCCAGTCAGGTTTTCAGGCTATCCATAATGAATTTGCATAAACTTGATTTGCATCCACTGCCTCCATTCTATGCAAATTTCTTTCATGCATTTTCATTGTGGATATCCTGAAAACCTGACAGGCAAGGGGGTACTCCAGGACCGAGTTGAGAAACAGTGCTGTAAAGAACCTGTGTCTCTTGTTCTGGCAAGGTACAGAAATCAGGGGAGAGACAACAGAAAGAAGCAATGGTGCTGTTCTCAGCAGCCAAAGATCAAGACCCTCTTTTATCAAACTGCGATAGCAGTTTTTAGGATGGAGAGCCACGCTGAATGGCCTGCGCTGCTCCCAACGCTCATAGGAACTCAATGAGCTTTGGGAGCAACATGGCTCCCCACACTAAAAACTGCTATTGCAGTTTGATAGGAGAGGGCCTAAGTGTTGCTGCCGCCTTCGGAATCACGTCCTTATGCAGGGCTTCAAGGCACTGCTGCTGCTCTGACAGATAACTTTTATGGTTGAGCAAACACAAGAACGGATTAGGCATTGCTCAGATCTATGGAGGGACAAAGAGTGGCAGATGTGCTATTGTCCTCTCTCCTGGCAACCCACGCAATACGACGTCAGCTGCAAAAATCCTTTTGAATAAAATATATGTGATCTCACTGTCTGTAGTATCTATGATTTTTAAGAGATCGACATTGATCATGTTGCCAATTAATTTTGCAGGTCATTATTGCAAGAAATAGTTTATACTTTATTAACTGACCAAACAGGATAAAGTGGTGTACAGACTAAAATAAAAACTTGAAAGGAACTCTATTGTTAGGTAGGAAAGCTGGAAAACCCGCATATCACACAGCAGACAACAAAACTTGAACTACTGAGCACATTTCCAGAGTAACATTCCAAAATAAACACAGTAACAGTCACAGTTCAAGGAAGACTTTCCTCCTATGCTGCACACAGTCCCTCGAGGCCTTTTGAAACAAAAAAGTTTGAACTAAAGATTTATTTTAAAAAATGATAGTTCAGTTTAAATATACAAAGGGAGACTATTCTAAGTAGCAGGTGCTAACAATTAAACGGCGCTATGGGGCTTGTAATAAAAAAACAAACAAATCCAGCGACATCCAGAAAATTGCCTAAGTCAGTACTTGGACATCCTAGTTGCCGGGACGTCAAAGTGCATATAATTGAAACCATTTTCCTGGGCGTTTAGCGGGATGTTTTAGTTCCAGGGAGCATGTTAGAAGGTGTTATGGGCGGCTTTGGGTGTGCTTAACATAGATGTCCAACACATATAATTTAACCTTTCCCAAGATGTCCTAGGACCTAGACGAAACTTAAAGGTTCGGAGCTAGACCTGTTTTTGAAGCATCTAAGTGCCACAAAGGTACCCAAACTGATCAGTTGACCCCCAGCACTCCCCCACTACTCACTAACCCCCTCCCACCCCCCCCCCACCCCCAAAATCTGAAAGAAATGGTTCATAGCTGTCTCTAGAACATCAGCACTTAGTATGGGAAAGCCTAGTAGAGCATCACATCTGGTGGATGGGCTGGTGAACCATAGAGAGGAGGACCCAGGCCCATAAGGCACTCTAACCACTATGTTTATGGTGGAAAGTGTGGAGGCCACCAAAACTACTCTACTGTCATTTAGGTGCCACTTGCAACCATGAGGTCTATTGGAGTGGTAGACAGGTGGGTCTAGTAGGGTTTGGAGGAGCTTTGGAGTGCTCATCATAAATTATAAGGGGTATATAGTAAGATTACAGGGCGGGGATGGGCGGTACTGGGGATGGGTATAAAGGGTCTGGATTTTCCGATTGGAAAATTTGGCAACCCTAGGCCTACCTGCACATTATCATCTTTCCTGTTCCCACCTAGGTAGGACGCTATAGAACCAAGGCTTCTGGGGCAGGCCAATGACAGCAGGATCATGTTGCCAACACTGCTGGCTGCCCTATTGAAAGTGCAGCGGCAGAAGAGATACTGGGGACAGGTGAGATTCGGAGAGCCATACCCAAGTCCAAGGTGGGGGACTGGAGAGAGTGATTCCAAAACCTGGACAAACTCCCTCCAGTCCAGGAAACCGATTAGACACCCGGACATCTAAAAAGAGTACATGTCCAGGTAAATCCGGACGTCTGGTAACCGGGCTAGGGTTACCGTATGGCTCCAGAAAAAGGAGGATGGATTGAGACATCTGGGTTTTACTTCCATTGCTTTCAGTAGAAGTAAAACCTGGATGTCTCAATCCGTCCTCCTTTTTCTGGAGCCATATGGTAATCCTAGGGCCTAGGTAACCCTATCAAACATTTTGCACACTAGCCTCATCATTCTTCCAATCACTTTTCTTTTTAGCCCTACCAGCTGGCCGGCTGGTCTGAACCATGGCTGCCCACTGTTCTTCCTCCTCGGTGCCAGCATCATCTGCATGTTTACAAGGCCATTCTTTCCTGATGCTGATAAGAAAGAGTCAGGAGAGGGAGAAAAAGTTCTCTAATGCCATCTTACCGATTGCTAGATATTTGGATAGCATTCTGTGTTAATTGCAATGTTTCTAATGAATGCTTAAGTAAAATGTATATTGTTCTTATAAATAAAGTTTATTTGTAAAAGCAATAAAAGCTTTAAAGAAGGCAGTTCAGAAAACATGGACAGGATTACTCGTGACCTGGAGTTAGCTGCTTTGACAGTGTTTGGCGAGCTTGGTCCCTCTCTCTGTTAGACCAGTTACAGTCAAGTAAATAAATCCCTGCAAGACTCAGTGAAGAGATAAGGCTCACTTAAGCCCGGTAGATTAAATCGTTTCCAGTTACATCCCTTGGAAGCCCTCAAAGTGCTGGGAGAAGGCTTCTGGAAGGATCTAAAAAGCACTCTTTTGGGGGGTCTCCTGCATGGAAGGGGGTGGGGATGAGAGGTTATATATGGGAAGTGACAGCTGAAGAGTCTAATTATAGTGAGCTGGGATCATCGGAGAGAGAGAGAAATACAGGTCGCTGCCATTACCACAAGCCCAAAAGAATAGTGTCTGAGTTGTACACTGTTCAGGAACAAACCAGGGACTCCATTCAAGCACTCATTTTGTGCTGCTGTATATCCCACTGGAGAGACTCTGCAATGTCTTTATAGCCAACATCCTGCGTACAAAGAGAACAGCTTCAATCCTCCGCAGTTTAAGAAAGCAGCAGGGGAGCCATGAGGTAGGTGTACTGAATGCAGAGACCCTCTGAGCAGAAGTTTCAGCTGCTTTATTCTTCCTCTAATGGGGAACAGGGTTTCTAACTGGCTTCAGATTCACCCAACAGGTTTGATCCATGCCAGGTTTTACACAATTGCATGGAGGAACTTGTAGTCTTGCTTTTCTTAGGGAAACCAGTTTGGAAATCAGAACTACAAGTCCCTGCATGCAATGGAGTAAAACCTGGACTGGATTAACTTTGGTGGGCAAACCTGGAGCCAGCTGACAACCCTAATAGAACAGTGTGAGGCTCTGAACTGAAAAAAATACCACACTAAAATGTTTTTTGTTGTATCTTCCACAGAACTTGGCCAATTCTTTTTTTTTAATATTTAAGTATTTATTGAAAATAAACTTTTATGGTTAACAATGCACAGGAGCAATACAATATACTCAGCAGTATATATATACATCAAGGAGTATCATGTACTAACAGCAGGAAAATAACGTGAATTGAAAATAAAATATAATCATGTCAAATAAACAAACGCCCACCTCCCCCATATCCCCGCTAAATACCAATTTCCCCATTATCCACAATCCCCATCCCTCCCCCCCCACCCCATTCTTCCGGCAGACGACAAGGCAAAGGTCCCTTACAGAGCATCCAGTATTTCTTCCAACTTCCTCCAGGTATGAAAATAGACGATATAGTTATGTCTTCTCTTTGCTATGGCTACCTCCATCTTTCCCATAGAAAGCAAACGAGACACCCATACATCTCGAGAGGGAGCTTCCACACTTTTCCAATGATTGGCAATTAGACATTTCGCAGCCGCTAAGCCCCATCTAAGAAATTTAGTCTGCCAAGAGCAATCCCTGGAGTTATATAAGCCCAAGAGACAGCTCCTAGAAGAAAGATCAACACATTCCCCCAGACATTCAGACAGGATATCAGTCACCACCTTCCAGAAGGGCTGAATAAGTGTACAATCCCACCAGATATGCATAAAAGATCCCCCCTGCCTTCCACATCTCCAACAGAGGTCAGGCACTCCAGGGTAGATTCTATGCAGGCGTTCTGGCGTATAGTACCATCTCGTCAGCACCTTGTATGCATTTTCCTGAACCAAGGCACAGGTAGAAGCCTTATATGCCTCCCGACAAATCGTTTCCCAATCTTTATCAGACAACTGAATGCCCAGATCTCTCTCCCATGCCAATCTAAAGGGATAAGTAGCTGGTACATAACCCCTCCTGAATTGATAGATCACTGACAGTGGCTTAGGTGCTTTCTGCAGCAACAACCAGAGATTTTCCAAAGGTTCCTTATCAACCTTTAGCCCAGAACCCCAACCCTGAGCTATAATAAAATGCCGAATTTGCAAATAGGCAAAACAGTCCCCGTCTGGTAAGTCATAGTTTTGTTGAATTATATGAAATGGGATTGGTCCATCCTTTCCAATTAAATCACGAAACACTCTTAACCCCTTTTGATACCATCTGTGAAAGACCCTGTTATCTCTGCCCGCTGGAAATAAAGGTTCGTGTTGTATCCCCGCCAATGTTGAAACCAAAGCCCCGTCACCCATCTGTTTACGCGTTTGACTCCATAATCGTGCCAAATGTTGCAAAAAGGGATTAGACATGCTCTGAACCCACATGCGTTGCGCATCCGATGCCCACATCTTGAATTTCAGAGGTACTATATCACTACAATTCTGTTCTATTTGTACCCCACTTTTATAGTCCCCAACTTCCCATTCTAGCACCAGTTTCAACTGCGCCGCTTGATAATACCACGACAAATTAGGCAACCCCCTGCCCCCCTCCTCCCTAGGGGCCCACATCAAGGATTTGGATAGTCTAGGCGATCTACGATGCCAAATAAAGCTTCGAATGTCCCTATCCAGTCTCCTCAAATCTCCTAATGGAACTGGGATAGGCAAAGTCTGAAAAAGGAACAACAGTCTGGGGAGTACATTCATTTTTATGATCGCAATCCGACCCCACCAGGATAACCACAGCCCATGCCAACGTTGCAGGTCCGCTCTGATCTGCCTATAGATAGGCATATAATTCTTGTCGTAAATTCTCTGGAGGTTTGAAGGAATATAAATTCCCAGGTATCTAATCCCCTGCTCCACCCATCGGAAGGGAAAAATATCCCTCAACCTATCCATCTCATGTCTTGTTAGCGTCAGGTTCAAAATCTCCGTTTTTGTTAGATTTATTTTAAACCCAGAGACCTCCCCATATGTGTCAAATAGCTGTAGTATATAAGGTATAGAGTGCTCAGGTTGTCCCACGTATAGGAGGATGTCATCTGCAAACATCGCTATTCGATGTTCTCTCTCCCCACTCACTACCCCTACCAATGATGCATGCTGTCTAACAGCTATTGCAAGCGGCTCTAGGGACACCGCAAACAATAAGGGAGAAAGGGGGCATCCCTGCCGAGTTCCCCTGTATATGTGGAAGAAGTCAGTGTATGATTGATTAATCCGTATACATGCTCTCGGTTCTACATATAGAGCCCGAACCCACTCTCCAAACCTTCCCCCCAGACCCATCCTATCCATCACTTCCCATAGAAATCCCCAAAGAACCCGATCAAATGCTTTCTCAGCATCAATCGATATCAAAACCGCCTTATCTCGGCTCTCCCCCACTTTCCATAGCAAGTTCAGAGTTCTCCTGATGTTATCACTCACCTGTCTCCTCTGAATAAACCCCGCTTGATCCTGATGGATCAAGGTAGGTAATACCTTTCCCAAGCGCTTAGCTAAAACCTTGGCCAGTATTTTGGCATCTATATTTAACAAAGATATGGGTCGGTAAGAACCACAGAGTAAAGGATCTCTTCCCGGTTTAGGCAAAATCACCACTCCTGCTTCCCCCATCGTAGGCGGGAGCCTACCTCCCCCAGATATTCCATTAGCTACTCTAACTAGAAGGGGCCCCAAGTGCTCCGAAAATTGTTTATAGAATCGGCTAGTGTACCCATCCAATCCTGGCGATTTACCGTGCTTCAACTCCCCAATCACCCCTAGAATCTCTGACAGCTGTACCGGCTCTCTTAAGTATTCCTGATCTGAATCTGGTAACACCGGTATCTGCAACGAATCCAAAAATCTAGTCTGCGCTCCCTCCTCCATGGGCCCCGGGCGCCCATATAGTTCCGAGTAAAAACATTTGAACTCCTGTTGAATAGTGGAATCCCTGACTTGTATTTCCCCCCCTACTTCCCTTGTGATTCTTGTAATAGTATTCCTGGCTTGTTTAATCTGGATATATCTCGCGACTTGTGCACTAGCTTTATTACTATGTTCATAGATATTAATTCGGAAGCGCTCTCGCTTTCGTTCCATTTCTTCTACTTGAAGTTGATATAATTCATCCCTAACTCTTTGTAAGGATAGCAGTGATCGGGCATCCCTCCTATTCTGATGTTGCATTTCCAGTTGAGTCAACCGGGTTCGTAATTGAAGAAAAGTTCGGGCTCTATGTTTTTTAAATCTAGCCCCCCATTTGATAAATTCGCCCCTAATAACCGCTTTAAGAGCGTCCCACAAGATAGCATCAGATACTTCCCCATTATCATTCAAAGTTAAATAGTCCCCAATAAGACGGTCTACCGCATCAACCACCTGAGGGGAACTCAGCAGGGATTCATTGAGTCGCCAATATGTACTACCCCCCGGGTCTAACATTTCCGTGCAAGATATCCATACCGGCGCATGATCTGACACATGCATCGGTTCTATCTCTGCTGCACGCAGCCCCCCTGCTAAATTCCTGTGAATCCATATCCCATCCAATCTCGTGTAAGTATTTTGTGCATGTGAATAGAAAGTGTAAGCCTTTTGTGTACCATGTAATAGCCGCCACCCATCTACTAGCCCAAGGGAACCCATTAAAGCCCTGAGCTCTGCAGCTGGTTTCCGCAGAGACCTGCGTCCCCCTCCTGAATGGTCCAGTGCAGGTTCAGGAGGGACATTAAAGTCTCCCCCCACATAAATCGCACCTTGCGCAAAAGTACTCAATGCTCTCCTCAATTTCCTATAATAAGCTTCCTGACCTACATTAGGACCATAGATATTAATAATGGTTAGTGTGCGACCCTGTAGTGTTCCCCGTACCGCCAGACACCTCCCTTCCCCGTCCCTGTATTCCTGTTCAACCTGCAGACCCAGTCCCTTACGTGCCAAAATAGCCAATCCCCCTGCCCTTTTGGATGCTCCCTCTCCCTGGTGGGTCCAGATCATGTCAAACTGCGGCCGCCGAAGCAATGACGTATCTCGGGGCCTTAGGTGTGTCTCTTGAAGAAGACAGATATCCCATTTCATACGACCCAGTTCCCGAAAAACGATACTCCTTTTGCCTGGGCTATTTAGCCCATTTACATTCCAAGATCCTATAGTCAGCCCAGGGGGTAATCCCGGTGATCTCCCATCCCCCAGAGCCCGTCGTCTGCCGAATCCCTTACCAACATCTCCTCCCCTCCCCCCTCCCCCCCTCCGATTAGCTGATTCCCCAAGTTTTGAATCAGCCATGATAAGAAGTGAGTCAAACTGAAAAGGCCCATAAAGACACATCCCGTAATGCTTACCCTCATTACCCCCCCTTCCATTCACACACTTATTCGCAAGAAGTCACTTATAACATATTTCCCCCTATCTACTATAAGTCCAAAGAACCAACATTTTCTGTAAAATTCCACCACCCTGAACAGCATAATCTGTGAATGCCAGAAACATCCACTCTATTTTCTAATACCAACAGTAAAGTCCCATTCCCTACTAATGTGGGAATATTCTTGAATTAGCCAGTGTAGTCCAGACTGGATCTCCCTATCCCGTAGCAGACGTGGAAGGCAAGTTTTCCTCGGCCCCGCGTAGTTTGTCGCTTGATGTTGTCTCCTGTTCCAGGCCACCCTGACTCCTGGGAGAGATATCCGGAGGCATCCGACATCCAAGTTCTTTCAATGCCATCCAAGCATCGAGGACATTATCCACCTTTCTATGAGTCCCATTTATAGTAAAATGCAAGCCAAAGGGGAAAAGCCACCTATATCTATACCCTTCAGCTCGCAACAATTGGGTGATTTCTTTGAAAGATCTTCGCTTCTGTAATGTAGTCAGAGCTAGGTCCTGGTATACCCCAACTTTCAGCCCCTGCCACACAAACTCCGGGCGACGTCTGGCAGCTTGCAACACCTTTTCTTTCAGCTGGAAATCACCAAAGCAGGCAATTATATCTCGGTTACCAGGACCCCTCAATTGGCCCAGACTTCTATGTGCCCTCTGCAAATCAATCACCGGTGGATCTATATGGCCCTCATCTGCAAGCAAGGCTATACAAAATTCAGAGACCACTTCCCTAGCATCTTTAAAGCGTTCCAGGTCAGGCACCCCTTTGAAACGCAGGTTATTTCTCCTGGAGCGGTTCTCCAGATCCTCAACCTGTTTCTTCAAGTCCTCCATATGTGCTACAGTAGTATCCATGGTGGCTGTTCGTTCCTTCTCCACCACTTCCACGTGGCTCAACCTTTCCTCTGCAACCTGGACTCTGCCACTCAGATCACTTACTTCTGCTCGAAGCTCCCCCAGCGCAGCTTTGACATCGGTTCTCAGACCCACCATTTCTGCTTTGAGGTCTCTGAACCACAATTCCATCTTCCCTTCCATACAGCTATCAGACGGTAGTGTTCCGGTCTGCAAGGGCGCTGGTGGTTCTGGCGCGTTCGGCTCCGCCATCTTGGATGCCGCTATCGGGGAGCTGGGAGCTTGCGAGCGAGTTTTCACCGACTTAACACTGGTGAAGTGAAATTTCTCCAGCCGCCTCCGACTCGCCATGCAATCCGCCGTCGGTATCCTCCGTGGGTGATGTTCGCTACTTCGCGATAAGCAAATTTATTTTTGAACGCCGCGAGCCCCGTCAGAGCTCTGAGTTTAAGCGGCCATCTTCCGTGGTGACGTCACTCCTCTCCCAGAACTTGGCCAATTCTTATGAAATTTAGTGCATTGTATCCTGGATGAAGTTGATGTAAAATGTTGTAAATATTTCCCACACACCACAACACTACCTTGTGAAAATGAATTGTGAACTGAATAAAAACACATCAAAATGTTTTATGGCATATGAGTATCTTGCAGAAAAAAGTAAAGTCAAAAAGTAATGTTTCAATTAAGCAGATGTTCGAGGTGTGCTCTCTTTGCACGAAGGCACGCCCTTAGCCTTGGCCGCCACTGATCTGTGGACTTGTCAATGACGCACTGCTTCAGCTCAGCCCAAACAGAGATGAGGCACTGTTTAAAGTCTTTGACGTCAGATATCGCTGTCTGGCAGATGCGTTCCTATATCAGGTCCCAGATCTGGTAGTCAGCTGGATTTAGGTCAGGTGAATTTGCAGGCCAGAGGTCTGGACCAATGAAATCTGGGGTCTCCCAATGTAGCAGTTCAATGGTGCTCTTTGCCCTATGTGCTGGGGCATTGTCCTCTTGGAAGATAAAGTAGTCTCCCAACATGTGACGGATCACTGACAACATAACATAAGAACCTAAGAATAGCCTTACTGGGTCAGACCAATGGTTCATCAAGCCCAGTAGCCCATCTAGCTAGATACTTGGGACCTGGGTTGGCCACTGTTGGAAACAGGATACTGGGCTTGATGGACCTTCGGTCTGTCCCAGTACAGCAATTCTTATGTTCTTGTGTGAGCCAAGTATAGGACAATCAGGCCATTGTGACATCACTGATAAAGTTGGCTCTTAGGCATTGGTGGAATGAGGCATTATGACATCACAATCTCAGCTCTGGAATGTTGCTACTCTTTGGGTTTGTCCCACGTACTGTGACCTGGGTTGGGCCACTGTTGGAAACAGGATACTGGGCTTGATGGACCTTCGGTCTGTCCCAGTACGGCAGTTCTTATGTTCTTAGAACATTCAAATAATATTGATATAGTTTGGTGTTAGCATAATGCCAACAAAATAGCTAATAAGCATGCATTAGAACATAGATATGATGCTGATGCTTTTCTACAGTATAACTCACAATGCAGCCGAGGGGCTAAGTGTAGATGTATAGATGGGGACAAGATGGGCAGTGCGGAGTCTAATTTATTACTTGCATCTAGGTAGTACAACCACACAGGGTGTAAGGTAAGCTGGAACACCATAACTGAACCATCTATTGGCTTCCCTTGCTGAAGTAATTGAAATGAAGTAGGTGCACTTGGGGGCATGTCACACAGGGCACATCTGTTGTTTGCTATGCTCCTGTAACTAGGACATTGTTTTGTCTCTTACTTCTTTCATAGGCTCACCCGTAGGTTCCCTTCCAGGGACAGCAATATACTTGTACTGATATAATCCACCTCACTTGTGAACTGTGTAATCAGGACAGTTGCTGGACAAAACAGTGCCTCCCTGTACAAGGGCTGCTTTCAGTATCCCCCCCCTTCCCTATCAATCTTGCATGCTTGCAGACTGACAAAAAAAATGCAGCATGGGGCCCTCTTGGCTAATCAGTCTTTTTCTGTCTTGGTCTTAAGTGTAATTAAAAAAAATTTTTAGCACTGATTCCTAGTTGACCTATATATTTTTTCTTTTTAAGACAACCTGCAAAAACCCTCTGGTATGATCGTCCGAAATACGTCTTCCTGGAGTTTTGTGTGGAAGACAGCAAGGATGTTAAAGTAGACATTGAAAAGGAGAAAATTATATTTAGGTATGTCAGTGCCTTTCAATCTGGTAGCAGATTGGACAACACTCTCCTCCTTCAGGAAGACAAGACTAAGGGGTGATCTCAATCAGTTTCATTGGTTTCAGCTGAACTTCAGCACATGGCTACTAGGGTCTGGCGTAGCACATGGCACAGCATGAGCTCTAATTCCCTCCTTCCTCCCTTGAATAGCAAGAGCACCTCTCCTGGACCCACCTGTAGGCCTTCCCAGACCTACTGTATATCCTTTGGTGGCCTAGGGGCTAGTTGGGGCAGGAGTTATCTCAGCTTCTCCTGCCCGTGTCCTCTCCTCTGTCATGACCTCTAGCGCTAGAGAACCCAGTGTAACGTTTCAGTTCCAGCCGAACAAAGCCAAACATGAATTTCAGACCAGTTTTGGCACTGAAGCCTAAACCAAAACTGTAATTCGGTTGGCCTCTACAGAAGACGATCTCAAATATCAGGATATGCACCTGAGGGTGAACAGCAGATGTTTCTTTATCTGTGTGTTTTCCTGCTTATATTGGTGTTTGTGTTTTTGAGGACAGGTGCATGAATGCTGATGGAGATGAAATATACAATGAGATCCAGTTGTATAACACAATTCATCCAAATGTAAGTACTGAGGTGGGATCTCTTCATTGGTTGGTCTTCCTGGGATTGGGACTTGTATACCACTCAGTTTGGCAACATAGTCACTGTTGCCTTATGTGGCAGGGGGACTTGGCTTTTCCACAATTACTTGCATTTCATGGCACATGCATGGTACAATAACACTCGGTTCTTCTGCTAAGCCACTACGTGAGGGAGTCAATAGGATGCTACCACTCTCCCCCTACTAGATATTCCCTCATAATACTAGAACCACTGTAACATAGGTAGCTCCTCCTTATGGGATGTGACATGGGAAGGAGGAGTCAGGGAAGCAGCTACCAGGAAGCATAAGAGGCAGGGCCAGAACTAATTTACAGAGGCCCAGAGGGAGAAGGAGGAAGAAGTGGCCTTAACTACAACCACTAGATATTCTGCTTGGCTGAGGCAAGCTGAATCTTTTCTTGTTGAATATTTGGGAACCTGACTCTTAGATTTGGCTAAGGCCAGACTTTGTTACCTGGCCAAAGGAAGACAGATATAAGACTGTGTGTGGGACATGGCAGTTACAAGCCACAGTCCCTTTCTTGGTAGGGTTACCATATTTTTTTTAAAAAAAGGAAACCCTGGACACATAACCCCACCCTGTTCTGCCTCCAGCCCCACCCAATTCCACCTCTTGCCCCCATCCTGTTCCACCCTCCAGCCCCACCCCCAGAAAGTTTCCTTTCTTTGTGACAAGCTCCAGACACATATGGAGGGCCTGGAGCATGCGCAGATGCATGTGACATCATCCGTACATGCTAAGAGGCCCTCCAGATAAGGCCGGAGCTTGTAGGGACTTTCCAAAACACGGACAAAGGAAAGGAAGTTTATGAATAAGACTCAGTAAGGTCTCAAGAAACAGAAAAGTTGAGGATTAGCCTATGGTTTCAGGGTTTTCTGCATGTGCTCTTTAGGCTTTCTATTGTCATTTTGTTTGTAGAACATCCCATAGCCCTGATAAATCTTTTGGGAGGAGGCCTGAGGGGAGAAATAATGTGATTCGTGGAAATTGAACCACTCAGATTCAGTCTAGATGAGCAAGGAATTGAAGGAGAAAGGATGCAGAGTTTGACCTGCATACATCCATTTCTTTGATCTATCATAAATTGCAAACCAAATGGTTAGTGTATGGAACACTGCTTCATCTACTCTGAGATTTAATTTCTTTTTCTACAGGACTCCAGAGAGAAACGATCAGATAGATCTATCACCTGCTTCTTGAGAAAGCTGAGAGAGAAGAGAGCCTGGCCACGTCTCACCAAAGAGAACAACAAGGTGAGGTGGGATAGTAGCAGGTATCGCTCGTCCCTGAGGAGGTTTGCTCACCAATTTTGTAGAGACTTTTTATTGCTTGCTAGCAAGACAAACTATCGTCTACCTCAGGTGTGTCAACCATGTGGTCCATGGGAAAGTTTTTGTAACCTGCATTGTAGTATCTAATGCACGTTCTAAATGTAGTATCTAGGGCCCAATATTCAGCTGGTGGCGATCAGCATTTGCCGACCACTGCTGGTGTAAAATACAAAAATTGAACGCTGGGCCCTTTCCAGGTATAGGGAGAAGGCTAAGAACATAAGAACATAAGAAGTTGCCTCCGCTGAGTCAGACCAGAGGTCCATCGCGCCCAGCGGTCCGCTCCCGCAGCGGCCCATCAGGCCCATTGCCTGAGCAGTGATCCTTGACTATTTCTATAACCTATCTCTACTCCTATCCCTATAACCTAACCTCAACCCTTATCTGTACCCCTCAATTCCTTTGTCCTCTAGGAACCTATCCAAACCTTCTTTGAAGCCCTGTAACTTGTTCCGGCCTATCACAGCCTCTTGAAGCACGTTCCATGTATCCACCACCCTCTGGGTGAAAAAGTACTTTCTAGCGTTTGTTTTAAACCTGTCCCCTTTCAATTTCTCCGAGTGCCCCCTTGTACTCGTGTTTCCCCATAATCTGAAAAATCTGTCCCTGTCCACTTTTTCTATGCCCTTCAGGATCTTGAAGGTTTCTATCATGTCTCCTCTAAGTCTCCGCTTCTCTAGGGAGAATAGCCCCAGCTTTTTTAGCCTGTCAGTATATGAGAGGTTTTCTGCCCTTAACCAGCTATGAAGGACTGCATAAAGATAGAACTATGTTTTTCCTTAATGTACTATTTTTGTAACAGTTAAAAAAGCAGACCCGCTCCAAAGGCACTGCACCGAAGGAGCATACCAAAAGGGCAGGTCAAGCCCCTTTGTGTGCCCCCTTCGGGCGTAATTTAATCTGATTAATTTTTATTAAGAACATAAGAATTGCCGCTGTTGGGTCAGACCAGTGGTCCATCGTGCCCAGCAGTCCGCTCACACAGCGGCCCCCAGGTCAAAGACCAGTGCTCTAAATGAGTCCAGCCTCACCTGCGTACATTCCAGTTTAGCAGGAACTTGTCCAACTTTGTCTTGAATCCCTGGAGGGTGTTTTCCCCTATGACAGACTCCGGAAGAGCGTTCCAGTTTTCCACCACTCTCTGGGTGAAGAAGAATTTCCTTACGTTTGTACAGAATCTATCCCCTTTTAACTTTAGAGAGTGCCCTCTCGTTCTCCCTACCTTGGAGAGGGTGAACTACTTGTCTTTATCTGCCAAGTCTATTCCCACTGTTTATTTATGGTGTTTAGATCTGTACCATAATGAATAGTATGCAAATGTATATTCTTGTTCTACTACTGAGTAGAGTAAAAAATAGTTTGGTGGCATTTACTACCTCTATTAACATCTTTAAGTAATCCATCAAATGTAAATATATACTATCAGGGTAATGTTATAATGTATTAAACAATACATGAGCCTAATATGATTGTAGTGCTTATAAATAATTGTAAGAAAGATTATCGTAAGAAAGAATACTTAATTTGAAATATTCATAAGAGATGTGTTGAACCACTGCTACCAAACCAAATTAAGGTACATTAAATTGTTCCTGTACCAAGTTTCAAGTTTATTTAAAATTTGATTTCTCGCCTAATCATGTATTCAAGGCGATGTACAATTCCAAAATAATTTAAAACAATGTACAAAGAGACAATGCAAATACCGTATACAGAACTTACGGGACAAACAGAACCATTAAGGAAGGCAATATTTGATAGAAAATGAGACAATTATGGAAAATTACACAAGGAGGGGTTTTATTTATTTATTAGCGTTTCATATACCGCTAAATTAGCCTATAACGTATCACTCTATTGGTAACAAAGCTAAGTTAATTAGAGATTAGTTAATTGATCATCAGCCAGGTTTTGTATTTTTAACAGAAACATGGTTAAAATCTGACCAAGACCCGATATTGAACGATATATGTCCCTTGGGTTATAAATTCCTCTCTATGATCTTGGAAGAATCGTTTTGTTCAGTCTTTAGAAATATTGGCATGTGAGGTTCAAGATCCCCCCTTAGTAGGACAATTAACATGCAACCTTTTTTATTGTCCACTAGGAAAATGATTAAGTGCTACAGACAATTTTTATGATTTTATTGTGAAACATACTTTGGAACTCATCCTCTCACTTATTAGTGGGAGACATTAACTTGCATTTAGAACAATTAGATGAGCCTAGACCTTGAAGGTTTATTACATCATTTTAATATTTTATCACCAACTTCACAACAAACACACACGTAAAAGGCCATCAACATTTGTTTGGGTATTTTAATAATCTTGGTGACCTATCCAGTGGCGTACCTAGGGGGGGGCGGGGGGGGGGGGGCGGGCCGCCCCGGGTACCAGCCCTAAGGGGGTGTTCCCGGCCTTGCCGTTCAGTCCCCCGCCACCCCCGAAGGACCGCTCGCCCCCCTGGCCTCCCCGCACCACCTATGAACAGCCGCAGCAGGATCGCGAAGTCAGCGTCAGCATCCCTGCGCTGCTTCCTACGACGCGATCCCGCCCCTCCTCTGACGTCAGAGGAGGGGCGGGACCGTGGCGCAGGAAGCAGCAGGGATCGCTGACGCTGACTTCGCGATCCTGCTGCGGCTGTTCATAGGTGGTGCGGGGAGGCCAGGGGGGCGAGCGGTCCTTCGGGGGTGGCGGGGGACTGAACGGCAAGGCCGGGAACACCCCCTTAGGGCTGGTACCCGACGCTGACTTCGCGATCCTGCTGCGGCTGTTCATAGGTGGTGCGGGGAGGCCAGGGGGGCGAGCGGTCCTTCGGGGTGGGTCGGGGCATCAGGCCTTCAGGGTGGGGCGGGCGGGCAGGCAAGCAGGCTTTCAAGGGGGAGGGGGTGACAGGCAGGCAGGCAGGCCTTCAAGGGGGGACAGGCCTTCGGGGGGGGGGGTGCAGACATTCAAGGGGTGCAGGCCTTCAAGGGGGGCAGGCAGGCCTTCAGGGGGGTGCAGACCTTCGGGGGGGGGGTGTAGGCCTTTGGGGGGGTGCAGACCTTCAAGGGGGTGCAGGCCTTCAAGGGGGGAAAGGCAGGCAGGCCTTCAAGGGGGGGACAGGCCTACAAGGGGGGGGGACAGGCCTACAAGGGGGGGGACAGGCCTACAAGGGGGGGGGACAGGCCTTCAAGGGGGGGTGCAGGCCTTCAAGGGGGGTGCAGGCCTTCAAGGGGGAGACAGGCCTTCAAGGGGGGGAAAGGCAGGCAGGCAGGCCTTAAAGGGGGGACAGGCCTACAAGGGGGGTGGGACAGGCCTTCAAGGGGGGGACAGGCCTTCGGGGGGGGTGCAGACCTTCAAGGGAGTGCAGGCCTTCGGGGGGGGGGGGTGCAGTCCTTCAGGGGTGGGGTTTAGGCCTTCAGAGGGGGACAGGCCTTCGGGTGGGAGGTAAAGTCCTTCGGGGGGTGCAGGTCTTCAGGGGTGGGGTGTAGCCCTTCGGAGGGGGGACAGACCTTCGGGGGGGGGGGGGTCCTGGTGTAAAAGTACACAGAGGGGGAGAGGGAAGGGGGGGTTCAAAGATACATGCATATGCCAGACTTTGGGGGTTAGAAATAATGGGTCTAAAAACAGAGGAGTGGGAGAGAGATGGTGCATAATGGGATTTAGGGAGGGAAGGAACAGAAAGGGAGAGAACTTGGAAACAGGGGATGGTGTGGAGGGGGGATAGAGATACTGGATAGGAGGATAGTTGGGAACAGAAAGGGAGAGATGGTGGATCCTGGGGTGGTGGGGAGTTGAGAAAAGGTGAATCTGTGGATGGAGACAAAAAAAAGGAAAGATGCCAGATCTCCGGGAGAGGGAAGGGAAACGGAAGGGGAGAACAGAGATGGCAGACGGATGGTTAGCACGGAGAAAGGAGACCCTGGCAAGCAAGACAACAAGAGCCTGGGACCAACAAGATTTGAATATTGATCAGAGAACAAAAGGTAGAAAAAATAATTTTATTTTCTGTTTTGTGATTACAATATGTTAGATTTGAAAAGTGTACATGAGACAGCTTGAAATGGGAACTTTTCTATTTTTGTGAATGGCAAGGCTGAGTTCAGTTAAAATATATGCTTTATAAGAAAATATAATAATGTGTTTTATAAAGTTTATAAGCATTGCTGGCATACTCGGTGAGGTGTTCCTAGTGTTGGTGGTGGTGGTAGCATGTCAGTGTGTTGAGAGGAAGAGGTAGTCTGGGAAATTCTGCTGAGCAAACTCTGGGCCCATTTCCACCCCCAGTTAGTCCACTCCACTCAACTGGTTCACACACTGAGTGGGTCTTTGGGTGTTATTTCTGGGTAGTTGTTTTAGAATCTCTTCCAGTGGTTTGTCAGTATCTCCTTCTGGTCCAAGGAAGGAAACTTTGTCAACCTTAGCATTGACCTTCAGAATATGTTTGTAACAGCGCTGCTTGTGTGGCATTAGGCTATGTAGTGATCGAAAGAAAAAAACAGACCTTTGCACATTTTTGCACTATATGGTGGGTGTATGAGGAGATTCATTTCCTGCACAGTTAAGTCCATTTTTTCTACTGAATAATAGTATAGGTACAATGAAAGTAAATAGCAAAAATGTTTGAGTAGATAATTAAGGAAATCTTTTTCATATTGCTTGCTTATGGACTGGGAAAAAAGACTGTTCAAGCAAATGTCTCCAGAACTGCTTTAATGGAAAAATGTGATTTTTTTTTTTTTAAGTACTTTGTGAAATTTATTGTTGTTGTGAAATTTATTGTTATACTTTGTTTAAACTTAAAAAGCGGTGTCATTAACAGTGAATCTAATCGAAAAATCGATTCAACAGGGTGAATCGGATCGAATGAAATATTTTTCTCTGAATCGGGCAGCACTATTGGCTACCATGAGAATGGGCTACTGGGCATGATGGACCATTGGTGTGACCCAGTTAGGCTATTCTTATGTTATGTTCTCATCTGTAGGGGCCTTTGTTTTCACTTCTTATTTTAATGTATTTTTTTCCTGGGAACTTATCAGTGTTTTTTTATAATGGGAACAAAAATGGAAGAGAATTAATGTGTGTGGAATGGGGGGGGGTAACTAATTTCTTCAGCTAAATAATTCAATCCACTTCAAACAGACATAGGAGAACTCACGCACCATTCACACACCCTCCAACCAAAAACGTCAAAAGAAAAAAACTGTTCGACAACCTCCTAGCCATTCGAGCTGCAACACTTGACCCCCAACTCTACAACCTATTGACCTCGACCACAAACTACAAAACCTTAAAAAAAGAAATAAAAACCCTTCTATTAAAAAAACACATAAAACCAAACTAACATAATCAGAACTGTCCCAAGCATCACCTGCAACTACTCCATATGTACTTCTGATGTCATGACAATTCAGACATAATTTATGTTATGTTATGTTTGGAATAATGGTTACATAAATGAGGTTCAATAAAAGAAAATTTTCTGTGGGAGCATTTGTTGGAACTTCTGTTATCCTGATTTCTTCTATCTGTGGGCTTTCTTTAGCTAACCTACTTATCGGGGGCTTTCCACTTCTGCAGCTGCCCTTTGCGCGGTCCACTTTGCGCTTGCACTCTCTGGGGAGGGGGGGTTGGGTCTGGGCTTGGTGGGGTAGGTGTGTCTGGTAGTTTTGTCTGGGTGGTGGCTGGGTGTTTCTTGGGTGCTTGTTGTGCGGATTGGTGTGTCTGGTGAGCGGTCTGGGTGTTGTTGCTTGTGGGGGTTTTTTTCATTATAAAATATGGCTGAGGGTCTAGTCCGGCTTATTATTCTTGTGGGTTCTGGGGTGGGATTTGTTTGCTTGCCCCAAGTTTTGGCCTTTTGTTGTGTATTGCTATGCCTCTCATTGGCAATTTTCTCTTGGGAGAGGCTTGTTCATGCTTGTTGTTGCTGTTACTCTCATTCTGTGTTCTTTTTGATAATGTATAAGTTTCTGTACAGACCATGGTTGCTTGTCTGGACCTTTTGCCATTCTCAATAAAAATACTTTGGAAAAAAAAAAAAAAAAAAAAAAGAAAATTTTCACTGCCTGTTTCTATTCTGACCATTTATTCCATTTCATGGTTATTGCAAAAAAAAAAAAAAAAAAAATTTTACATGAGGGGGGGGGGGGGGGGTGTCAAAAAATGATGGGCCCCGGGTGCCACATACCCTAGGTACGCCACTGGACCTATCATTTTCTATTCCAGATTGGTCATAACCGTTTTGGTCAGACCAGTATATGGCATTTTTGTAATTTATTGGACCCAACAAAACTATCATAAAGTTATACCATAGATTACATCTAAAAAATACAGTTATAAGAGGAGTAAGATAGATCATACATTGGAGTGAAATGAAGAATATTATCCCTGAATCTCAAGAAGAACATATTAATGGTTTAAGTAATTGAACGGTAATTGTGTAGGGGGCGGGGGGAGGGCAGTGTTCCCAGTCTTTCACCAGTTCAATTGGGCCTGAAGCACCAGTGAAGAGGTAAGGGGGGCAATGCCCCCCCTCTTTCACCAGTCCAATTGGGGCTTAAGCATCAGTGGGGGGAGCAAGTCTCCTTTGATATGCCCCCCTCTTTCACCACGATATTTGTCTGATGGAACATCAGCTTCAGCAAAGTAAGTGCTTGCCAGCGATGAAACAGCTGCACTCAACTGGCCACACTGAAATGACCATGCTGAATTGTTCTAGACCAGTGGTTCCCAACCCTGTCCTGGAGGACCACCAGGCCAATCGGGTTTTCAGGCTAGCCCTAATGAATATGCATGTGAGAGATTTGCATATAATGGAAGTGGCAGGCATGCAAATCTGCTCCGTGCATATTCATTAGGGCTATCCTGAAAACCCGATTGGCCTGATGGTCCTCCAGGACAGGGTTGGGAACCACTGCTCTAGACCCCCCTGGAACACCCCAAAATAGCTGGTTTCAGCTTGAGCACTAACCGGGTATTTTCAGAGGCACTACGTGATTAAGGGGGAAATTTATCAAGGGGTGCTAACCAATTTATTGTGTGCTAAATCCTCATTTAGCATGTGGTAATCATTAGCGCACGCTACGTTGGTTCGTGCCTTTTGATGAATTCCCCCCTAAGTGCCACTGAAAATGCCTGGTTAGCCCCAGACAGGCAATTAAGCAGCCATGAGCCTCTCCTGGCTGTTTAAATCATTTTAAATATTGGGCCCCTGTTTTTTTTCTTATAATATAAATTTGGTTCTTAAGTAACCGTAATGGGGAGAATAGCGAGGACAAATATTTTACTGTGGTCCATCAATGAATGCAAAGCTGCTTTAGCTGCCCATCATTAGACATGAGTTTGGCATACCTGGTCTACCTTACATGAATAGTCATCTTATCCATTTTTAAAAATGGAAGAAAGCTTAGCAAGAACATTTATTGACAAGGTTAAAAAAAAAAAAAGTCAGATATTTTCTTTGCCTTTAAATATGCCTGCCTTCTACCTCTGCCTCTGAGCATATTCCCCTTTTGTGTGCTTTCTCAGCCAGCATGGTTATTTGTGGATTTTGACAACTGGAGAGACTGGGAAGGCGAGGAAGAGAGTGAAATGGCCCAGGTGCAACATTATGCAGACGTAAGTGACAGGCCACACACCTAAATATCACCTGCCGAAACAAGTGTATTTCATATGGGTGCAGTAGGCCTGGATTTCTTTCAGGACTCTTGTCAGTACATGATTGGAGTGTGATGTAGGATCAACCAAACATGCAGTGCCAGACCTGATTTTGCCCCATTGCATACCTGGAGTTGTAGTTCCTATTATCTAAGGGAATAAAATGGGACAATCAGAACTTCAAATCATAGCTAGAGAATGACACGGGGACAAATTTTTTCGGCTCTCTCTGACATCACTTCTGGGTCCTGCGCCTAGAAAGTGACATCAGAGGGAGAGCCGACACAACGCGGGCAGTAAGTTTGTGATGCTGCTTGCGCTGGGAAAATGAAAGAGGTATGGGGGAAGGGAAGGGGGGAGCACACACAAAGCAGGGGAGGTTGGGAAGGAGCGGATGGGGGGAGGCAGGAGGGGGGCGCTTCTGTCCTGGGTGCCACTCACCCTCGCTATCCAACTGGATGAGTTAGTGTACTTTAGTTTTTAATTAATTCTTCCTTCTCCTATGTTTTCAGCTATGTATTCTAGTCGTAATTATATGTGAACTGAGTCAACTGGATAATACATAACTAGACTAGATTGTAAGCTCTTTCAAGCAGGAACGGTCTCTCGTGTTTTGTATAGCACTGCATATGCCTGGTAGCGCTATAGAAATGATAAACAGTAGTAACAACTTCTTGAAGAGAAAAGAGGAGAATAAGCTATTTTGTTATAACAGGGAAGCAGGGTAGTACAGTGGTGCCTCACACAACGAACGCCTCGCACAGCGAACGCTGCACACAACGAACTTCATGTCTTGATTCACACAACGAACTTCGTTTCACACAACGAACTTCATTTCACACAACGAAGTCGCCCGAGCTGCCGATGTATTGCATCCTTCCGCGCAGGCACTGCACTTAACTGCCCTCTCTCACTGTATACAGTCGTCCTTTTAAGATAAACTCAATATTTTTTATATATCATGAAGCAGGAAGGTGATTTCTGTTGAAATGAAACGGGAAATAATTAGAAGGAGTGAATGTGGGGTAAAACAGTGTGACCTCGTCAAAGAGTTTGGCCTCAGCAAGACCACCATTTTCACCATTTTGACAAATTTATCTTTTTTTATGTCATCTTAGCATATTTTATGCTGCAGAACAAATTATTTTTTTTAACATGTATTGTTATGGGAAAACGCGTTTCACATAACGAACTTTTCGCATAACAAACTTGCTCCTGGAACGAATTAAGTTCGTTGTGTGAGGCACCACTGTACTAAAGCAGAGGGTTGGATACACATCGTTGCAACAGTAAATCAAGTTCTCATGATTTTTCTAGACCTGGGCATCAGGGCAGAGCCCCTCAGTGTTGCAGGTACAGTCTTGAGTCCATTTCCTCTTCTCACTGCTTCTCATTTTCTATTAATTGCAGATGATCCAGAAAGTGAGTGAGAGAGGCCCCCCTCCTGCAATGGATGATCTGGATGACGGGGATGTATGTACTACCTAAGATACTACACTTAATCAATTCAATGTCGGCGCCTAGGCTTCTAGTAGGATTGCCACTACATGTCATAAGGAACAGCCTAAGCCAGGCCTGCTTTTACCTTATTGTTTGTATGGGCTTGTAGTTCTGATTGTCCCTTGAATTTCCCTAGAAAATCAGAACTACAGTACAAGTCCATAAAGCAAGACCAGAACTGTTTCTAATGACATTAAGGGCTAGATGCACTAAAGTCAGCGATTGTCGCTAAACCGCTGTTACCGACCCGATGCACAAAATGGCCTACCTCGTGTTTTACCCCTCGATCGCCCATTTTCCGATCCGGCCATGCAAATTAGCTAAATCCCCATGCAAAGTAGCTTAGTGATTGATTCACTAATGTTGCTTGGCTATTCCAAATGGGGTTATAGTGATCATAAAAACTGATTTGCCTAGGCCCATTTCTCTTCTTTTATCAATGGCACAGATATTTTGCGTGTGTTACACACACAAAATATCTCTCCTATATGAAAAAAGTCCCCCACCACTGATGATGGCCCTCCCCAAAGACCCCCAACAAATGTGGCCCGCCGAGCCAAACAGGTCCAAACCCAAAACAAATGGCAGGAGGGACCGGATGCCCTCCCTAACCCCCAAACATCTCCCATACCTTTTTAAAACATTGGAAGCAGGAAGCCTGCTCTCAGGCCCCTGTCTAAATGCCTTCCCGGTGCATCATGTGATGCATGGGGAGGGGCCAAAGACTCTGACTGACTCAGATGTCTATGGCCCCACCCCTTGGAAGGGGCCTTAGGCACCTCCCTCTATATCCAGGATACTGAGGAAAGAGCCTAAAACCCTTGGGAGAGGCCTTAGGCATCTGAACCAATCAGGGCCTTTGGTCCCTCCCCGTGTATCACATGATGCACCGGTGACAGGAATACCAGTCCATGCAAATCATTTGCATGTAAACTTGATAGTGCATTGATCGCTGCTGGAGAATGAGCCAGAGAACTGGCCAACAGTGATCGAGTCAGTATCTTTAGTGCATCTAGCCCTAAGTCAGATAGCAACCCTAGTAGAGGAGGTGCATTCAGGTCTTATGCATAGTTATTGTGGATATTGAAGTAACGCTGCTTAGTTTACCTCATTGGAATGACTACAAGATGGCATTGTATTTTCCAAAACAGACAATATTTTTATTGTTAGTATAATGGCTTACAAAATTATAGCAGCAAAGACATAGCAGAAAGAAATATATATTGTCAGTTCAGAATATGCAATGGAGTGTAACACTTACACTCATATGCCGAGCAGGGGGCTAGCACATCCTCCAGCATAAGCAGGTAAAACTCTCTGGCTCTACCTGTGATGCATGTTTCTTTTATACAGATAAATTCTTTCTTTGTTTCAAAAGGCCCATCCCCGAACTCTGGTCATATGACTCCCTATTGATACAAAAAATGTATACCTAACTTTCCCCCCCCCCCCCCCCAGTCCATGCCTCTCTCACTTCCCCCCCCACGAGAGGAGCCCAAGCAGTCCAGAAACAGAGGGCACTTCGTGAACTTCTTTTTACATGTCTGGAATCCTTATCACCTTGCTGAGGCTGATTTGTTTGTTTTACAACACTGTATATCTTCAGGATGCAGAAAGTTGAAACAAAGATGCAAGGGTGACATTCCAGCATTCTGGCCGTGCCTGAATCCCATGGCTTGCTTTAGAGACAGGCACCAGGCACCAGGCCCCCACATCCCTACTCCCCCTTCATCCTTCAGGGGTTGTTACTTGTTATGGGTGTTTTATGACTTTTCAGGGTGCCTTGCATATGTTAAGTACTCTTGCATATGTCATACAGCACTTATAACAGCTCAGCACAAATGAACAATAGCCACCGAACCTTGGAGAAGTATCCTCCTAAGGGAGACAAGAACTAGGCCAGCAGGGTTAGCATTTCAAAAGGATACATGCGTTCATAGATAGCAAAGTACATGCTGTTCCATCTGGTTAGCTTGTAAAGGAAGGCTGTTTTAGACTGTGGGAAAATATGTGTTAAAATGGATGTAGTGTCCAGCATACGCAAAGTAGTCCAGTATGTCCACAAGGTAGTCCAGTATGTCCAGGTTATCCATCTCAATATCCTGAAAATTGTAAGTTGGGAGCAGGAGGGGTGCTCAGTCCCTCTTGCTCCAGGCCTCCTCTGATGGCGAATACGGGCCTTAGGCCCCACCCCAGTACATCATGTGATGCACAGGGAGGGGCCTAAGGCCCTGATTGGGAGGGTCCTGAGCGAATCAGGGACTTCCTTAGGGAGGAGTCTAAGGAAGGCCCTGATTGGCCATTGTATGTGCTATTATATTGATATTATCATCATTTTGTGAACCATCCAGAATAAACAAATATGTTTGCTGGTGTTTACAGCTAAATCTATAAATGGACTTGAAAATAATTTTGCAGGATTGGGGGACAGTTTGGCTATAAAGGAATACACTAACAAACATGGTATTTACCCCAGCCATTTTCTGGTAGCAGTCATATATAATATGTGCTTAACAATTTCATTCTTAGCCTACCTGTAGGAACTAGTCTACTACTACTTATCACTTATATAGTGCTGAAAGGTGTACACAGCACTATACATATTGATATTTAATAGATGGTCCTTGCTCAGAAGAGCTTACAATTTAATTTGGACAGACATGACATATATGAAGAAAGGCTAAATAAATTGACATATATGAAGAAAGGCTAAATAAATTGCAGCTGTACTCACTTGAGGAACGAAGAGAGAGGGGGGACATGATTGAGACGTTCAAGTATGTTACGGGCCGTATCGAGGTGGAAAATGAATCTTCTGTCCTATAGGTCCCTCGACCACCAGAGGGCATCCGCTGAAAATCAGGGGATGGAAGTTTCATGGTGATTCCAGAAAATACTTCTTCACAGAAAGGGTGGTTGATCATTGGAACAGTCTACCTCTGCAGGTGATTAAAGCCAGCAGCGTGTCAGATTTTAAGAGAAAAAGGGATATTCACGTGGGATCTCTAAGGGAGTAAAGTCAGGGGGGTGGGTCATTAGAGTGGGCAGACTTGATGGGCTATGGCCCTTTTCTGCCGTCATATTCTATGTTTCTATAGGTTGCAGAACCCAAGGAGTTGAAAGCACTCTAAGAGGTGGGCTTTTAACTGGAGCTTGAATGGAGTCTGCCGTAGGGATTTGGGCAGCTTGCTCAAAGCACACAGCGCAGCAAGATAGAAGGGAAAGTCTGGAGTTGGCGGAGGAAGACAAGGGCACTGACAGGAGGGACTTACCGGCTGAGAGGAGTTCGCAGGGGAGGGGGGAGCATAGGGGGAGATAAGTGAAGAGAGATAGTGAGGGGCAGCCAAGTGCATTTATAGGTTAGAGGAGTTTGAATTGTATTCGGAAGTGGATGGGAAGCCATTGAAGTGACTTTAACCCTTTCAGGACCATAAGGATCGTAGGCCAATTTTTGTGGTTTTGACGACATTTTTATGGTAAAAAGGGCTTGCAGATGCCAAAAAATTGATTTTTTTTGTGAAATATCATTATTTTTTTTTTTTTAAATCGCACTTCTGGCTTATGGACAGTGTGGCAAGTGAATCTTCTCGTCAATCTGGCAACGACGCTAATGAATGAATGTCGGAACCAGTTTGTTTACATAAAGGCAGTATCATATGGAATCCGTACATATCAAATTTAGAACTGTAGACTATCCCAATCAAAATTTATAGGATTTTAAAGTTATGGGACAAATATGTCCCTTGGTCCTGAAAGGGTTAAGAGAGGGGTAACGTGAGAATAGCAGCTCTCAAGGAATGAGTCATGCAGCCAAATTCTGGATGGATTGGAGGGGAGCGAGATGTCTAAGCGGAAGGCCTGAGTAGCGAGTTACAGTAGTTAAGCATGAGGTGATGAGGGCATGGATAAGGGTTTTGGTAGTGTACTCGGAGAGGAAGTGTCAGATAGAGGAAGAACCAGTAGGTTTTAGTGATATGGCCCGCAAAGAAGAGAGGTATCAAAGATGACCCCAAGATTGCAAGAAGACAGGGAAGATGAGAGTGTTGTTCAGAGACAGAGCATGGCGAGGTGGGTTTAGGCGGGAAGATGTGCAGCTCCATTTTAGCCATATTCAGTTTTAGATGGCGGTGAGGCATCCAGGCAGCAATGGCCGAGACTCTGGTCTGGGTTTCAGTAGAGATCTCTAGTGCTGAGAGGTAGATCTGGAAGTCCTCAGACTAGAGGTGATATTGGAAGCCGGGGGAGATCAGTGCTCCGAGTGAGCAAGTGTAAATTGAAAATTGGTTCCAGGACAGAGCCTTAAGGTCAAGAAGCTGCAGATTGATCTTTATTTCTACATACTAAAATGGGCCTAACAGAGCAGCCACATGCTATCCTGTAAAAAATTTTTTTTTAGGAAAGAGGGACAATGACTTGTTGCTAAGATAAGACTTTATTAGCAATTAATTGTACAGTCTCTCTCAACGAACATTGGAATAATCTGCATTTCTGAGTGAAAACTGGTATTTGATTCTCTCTTTTCAGGATGAATTATGAAAGAAATTAATGTGGGTACAAAGAGCTGTATGTGTCTGACAGAATAAATGGATCCAGTGGCAGATCATTAGAGCTGCAAGAAAAGCCATCGCAACACACGACTAACTTTAGCACCTGGTTTTAAGCATACAATGCCCATCTGTCTTCACAAAGAAGTTAACTCTGCAATGATGAGTGACCAGTGTTCCTTCTACATTCACATCTGTTCACCATCACAGCCAGAATATACATGTAGTAGCACAGGCAATGAGATGCATTCAAAGAGTTAGTATGCATGGATGATGTGAATAATCTCGTACTCATGGACAGAAAATGGCTGCGTGAAACGTTTGGGACTGACGCTGCGCTACTGTACGTGGAACTTTGCTATTGATGGATTTAAAGTGTTTGTTATCGCATTGTCCCAAAACTGTGCACCTGGATTGCTGTATCTTACTTGCCAACTTCCTGCACAGAGGGAGTTGTGGCTCATAGCGTGAAACTCGAAAAAAGGCAAAGCAAGCTATTCTTAAGAAAACCACCTGGGCAACTTCTCTTTGAAATATGGATGAGCTCTGTGCACTGGAGGCATCCATGTTATTTGTGCAGGTAGCTAACATTAGTCTGTGAAAATTCCATGTATGCCTGCCTCTTTCCTCCATTAATCTAAACACCCCCTTCCCAACCCTTAACAAAGAATGGCCCCTTTTCAACCCCGCTAAAATTTCAAGCGCTACTGCAGTCTACACATACTTTTCAGCAAGGCAGAGGGGAGAAATTTTCAAATGTAGAAATTGACCTGAGTTAGTGGATTTCTAACTTACTTCATGTGATGTAGTCAGTGGCAAAGTGAGGATGAGTGCTGCCCCTTCTTGTCCTCCCCCTTGTCACACACATGTGCCCCTTACCCTCTTTAACTTCCCCGGTGCGAGCATCACCAACTTGCTGCCTGCGCCAGTGACGTCACTTCCTAAGCACGGGACCTGGAAGTGATGTCAGAGGAAGAGCTGAAGCTGGCGTGAGCGGGTTGGAGTTGCTGCTCATGCCAGCGAAGAGCTAGAACAGGGGTAGGGAACTCCAGTCCTCGAGAGCTGTATTCCAGTCGGGTTTTTCAGGATTTCCCCAATGAATATGCATGAGATCTATTTGCATGCACTGCTTTCAATGCATATTCATTGGGGAAATCCTGAAAACCCGACTGGAATACGGCTCTCAAGGACCGGAGTTCCCTAACCCTGAGCTAGAAGTACAGTGGGTGAAGGTGCGCACGTGATGGGGAAAGGAGCACAGGGGGGTGGAAGAAGAGGAGGTGCAGAGAGGAAGAGGGGTGCCGGCATCCCCACTAAGATGGCACCTGGTGCGGACTGCACACCCCCCTTACTACAATATTGGATGTAGTTTATTTGTATGCCATTTGCTTTTCTGGCTTAAAAAAACGGATTATTCATAGCCACTTTTGGATTAGAACTTACTTAACCATAACAGGTGGAAAATGGCCACTTTTTAAGCAGGGATCCTCTAGGCCAGTGGATCCCAACCCTGTCCTGGAGGATCTCCAGGCCAATCAGGTTTTTAGGCTAGCCCTAATGAATATGCATGGAGCAGATTTGTATGCCTGTCATGTTTATTATATGCAAATCTCTCTCATGCATATTCATTAGGGCTAGCCTGAAAACCCGATTGGCCTGGTGGTCCTCCAGAACAGGGTTGGGAACCACTGCTCTAGGCTGCATCTTCCCAGCAGTCAATTGAATGTATATCAGAGTTGTTCTTAAGCAAGTTCTAATTAAACCCTTCTACTGCATATTTGTAAAGCTTATTATACGAATCCTTTTAACTCCAGTTAACACTCCTGATGAGTGAAGAGATTTTAGCTTGCAGATAGTTCTGCAAATTAAGGCCCCAATTCTATAAAAGATAGCTATAGTTAGGCGCCTAGCCAATCAAGGCACGTGGAGGGGCATAATCAAAAGAAACATCTAAGTCCATTTTGGGCCTTAGTCGTAAGTCACACGGGAAAAGGTCCATTTTCGAAAAATACATCCAACATATTTTTTTTTCTCGAAAATAGTCCAACTGTACTTCCTGCCGTCTGATCATCCAGACGGTATAAAGATAGATACCCCATTTTCGTCCAAAAATTTGTCCAAGTCACAAACGCCTAGAAAAAGACCGTTTGGCCGCGGGAGGGGCCAGAAAATTGTTGGACTGGACACCCAGACATGGCACCAGAGTAGTGGGGTACCTTACAGGGCAATGCTGTGAACGTCACAAAAAGGGTCTCACATAAACATCTCACTACAGCTCCCTTATAGGTCATGGTCAGCCCCCCAAAACACCCCCAGAATCTACTAGACCCACCTACCGTCCCAATAGCCCTTATGGCTTCAGGAGCCACTAGGGGGGTTTGTGGGGGTGCATATTTTTCACCATGAATGCAGTGATTAGAGTAGCTTATGGGCCTGGATCATCCTCTCTTAGGTTCACTAACCCACTCCTAAGAACACTTAAGCCACCTCTGGGCAGCTCTACTTGGCTATCATATGCCAGGCTGCCAGGTGTTGATGTTCTGGAGGCAGATATGTAAAGTTGTTATTACGATTTTTATGGGGGTGGGGGGTCAGTGATCATTGGGGCAGTGTGTGTGGGTCTGTACTTTGTGTCTGTAGTGGTTATCTGGTCACTTTGTATACTTTCTTAGACCTGGTTTTAGATAGCCTAAGTCACAACGTCCAGGTTCTGTCTAGGCAGTGTTGTAAAACTTTTGGTTATACGAAGGTACGAAAGTCTAGGACGGCCCACATCCTGCCCAAATCCCGCCCTCAACATTCCTCCTGACATGCCCCTTTTAGCTCTGGTCATTCAGCAGCACTGTGAAGGCCCAGGTCATTTTTAAATACATCTAAAACCCGGTTAGATTATTGGCACTTGGACAACCTGCTCACTGATTATGTACCGATTTAGGCCGGTTTTTAGATATATTTCCATTTCGATTATGAGCCCCCTACTTTTTAAATTGGTATTGCTAATTGAAAGTGCCATTAAAAACCAATTAAAAAGTTTAACTAGATAGTAGGTGCCTTGTCACCTCAATGTAGGTGTCCACAGAGACGCTGGCATATTTGGACTGCTAATATGAATGGCACCGTCATCCTCTTTGAAGCCTTTATGCGGAGTCCCACAGGGATCACCTTTATCACCTATTCTTTTCAACACCTACATGTCCTTTGAAACTTTTCAATTTATCCCCCTGCGAAACACTATTTACATATGCAGACGACATCTTTGTTCTCGAACCTCACTAACCTTGTTGGGAATATAAGAGATTGTATAATGAAACTTCAGTCTTGGGCCCTTATTGTACAAATGAAACTGAACGAGTCCAAAACCACTTTGGCTTAGCCCAAAATTAAGAGCAGCTACCTTTGTTCATTGTGTTGCCTTCAGGATCCTCACTGCAGGTTGAATTCTCAAGTGAAGTTTTGGGTGTCATTATAGATTCAACACTTTCATTTAACGACCATCTTAATTCTCTGGTAAAAAAAATGTGTTGAGGAAAGTGAGATCCAGTTTCCATCATCAACACTTTGCTGTCCTTGTTCAATCATCCTTTTGAGGCTGGATTATTGTAATTCGGTCTATTTAAGCTTGTCCAAGAAAAGCTTTCAAAAACTTCAACTGATCCAGAATACTGCTGCTAGGCTGATCTTTGCAAAAAGTAAATTTGATCACATCTCTCCACTCCTGCAAAAATCTCATTGGCTTCCAATAATTTCCAGGGTTTATTTTAACATTTAATATCTTACATGGCATCTTCCCTCCTGTAATTCCCTTGTCTTGGAACGCTGCAAGATCTGATATTACCTGATCTACTCAGAAATTCAAATTGTCTTTTCCTACGCCAAAAGGCGTTATTTACATTGGCATATTAGGGAAGTCTCTACTTTTTAAAATTACTGAGTTTTGGAATAATCTTCCTGTTCAACTACACAATCTGGGCTCTTTCCAATCATTTCAAAAACATCTGAAAACTTGCTATTTTCAAAGTTGTAAATTCCACCCCTCTCCATACTATTCTAAAACCATATTGTATCTGTTCTCCTTTCTAATTTCTTGTAAACTGTGGCGAGCTCCACTGTTATAGAGAAGATGCGGTATATAAGCCTAAGGTTTAGTTTAGTTTAAGAAAGTGTGGGATCTCTTAGAAAGAGGAAGAGATAACGGTTTCTGATGGGCCATATGGCCTTTATCTGCCATCATGCTTCTATGGAGTTTGGGCATGTATTTAGTTAGATATCAGTGTTTCTCAATTTGGTCCTGGAGAACCCCCTTGCCAGTCAGGTTTTTAGAATATCCACAATGAATATGCATAAACTTGATTTGCAGGTACTGCCTCCACTATGTGCCCATTTCTTTCATGCATACTCATTGTGGATATCCTGTAAACCTGACTGGCAAGGGGGTACTCCAGGACAGAGTGACTGATTTTAAGCGAGGAGAGAGATGATGGGATAAGGGAAGCAGACTGATGAAAAATAAAAGACAGGATAAACAACACGGGGTAACACAACTGTATGTTGGGCAGGGATGGTTGCTTGTTTTGTATTTAATTAAGTAGCATAAAGAGTTCCATAAAGAGCTCAATTTATTAAGCTTCTTTTCCATCACTCACAAAATAGGAAAACAGCTTTAGCACTTCAGGCACTAAAGGAATTGCATTAGACCTCAAACAAGATATGCTCCCATCTTGCTCCTCACTTTCAGTGGAGACAACCAGCAGGGATAGGTGGAAGTCTCAGCCAATGTCTCCTAAATCCAAAGAAAATAATCAAGGCCCAATTTTACCTCTCTAACCCAGATGTGTCTGCAGGAATCCAAGCCTGGCTCTCAGCCTGCTTGTTTGATGTTGCTGCCTGGATGTCCTGCCACCACTTGAAACTGAACATGGCTAAGACTGAGCTACTTATCCGTCCATCCAAACCTCTCTCCTCGCCCCACACTTTCTGTCTCAGTGGATAACACTGTTATCTTCCCTGTCTCGTCAGCCCTCAACCTTGGTGTCAACTTTAATGTCTCTCTGCACAAATCCACCAGACTGCCATAACCTGCCGTTTCTTTATAATATTGCCAAATCTGACCCTTCCTCTCTGAGCACACCACCAAAACCCTTATCACCTCTCATCTAGACTACGGCAACCTGCTTCTCACTAGTCTCCCATTTAACCTCTGTCCCCTTCAATCTGTTCAAAATACTGCTGCACAACTTATATTCTGCCAGAGTCACTATGCTCAGTCACCCCCTCATCACTGGCTTTCTTTCTGCCTCCGCATACAATTCAAACTCCTCTTATTCATCTACAGATGCATTCACTCTGTAGCTTAATATATCTCCTCCCTTATCTCTCCGTATACTCCTCCCTGGGAACTCCATTCATCGGGCAAAATCTGTGCCTTTCACCTCCACTACTAACACCAGACTACATCCCTTCTCCCTTGATGCACCATATGCCTGCAACAGATTGCTTGAGTCGGTACGTCAAGCCCCATCCCTAGCACTTAACTGTGGCCCCCTTGTGACCCTGGGCAAGTTGCTTGACACACCATTGCCCCAGGTACAAAAAAAAAAAAAGGCAAGAGCCCGCTAAGGACAGAGATAGTACCTGCCTATGTGTACAATGCTGCGTATGCCTAGTAGAACTAGAGAAATGATTAATAGTAGTAGTAATAATTCAAGATAAACAAAAAATCCACCTAAGCCATCTTTCAAGGGCAAATAAAGATTAAAATAAATAAATCCCATCAGAGTGACCCAACAGAAGCAGAGCAACTCACACAATTTCAATATATAACAATATAATAGTCAGAGCAACCCACTTTTTCCTAATACAGAATGAGCCACTACACATAGAAAAAATTTCTGGGGTCAAATGGGGGAACCGGGATGTTCTTGTGGTTGGTGAGTTATGGGAGCGCGGTCTGGAGCTATCTGTCGCTCATCGTTTCCTTTCTCATGGACTGAGGAGCCCCACACTCTCATTGGCTATTGCATTTGTTCTTTTTGATAAACTCTAGGTGGGGGGTCGTGGGCTCCTCTTTCTTTTTGGTTTTTGTCTGCGCAAAATGTGGACTTTATATCATTACTGTGTTCTCTGCTGGTGATTGTATTATTTTGCGATGTTCACAGCCGCTTTTGTTTGCATCTGTTTTCATTGTATGCCATTTGTTACTCTGGTTGACCTCAATAAACATGATTAAAAAAAAAAAAAAAAGAATAAACCAAAGACTAGAGTTGTAATAACTTTTTATTATGGACAATGATTCTGTTGCAGATTTAGAATCTCAGCTGCTGGAAGAACCATTTATTCTTGCCAGTCTTATATCTGAAAAACAAACATTAAGTCAGCACATTAGCCAAAGTGATTCTCCCATAGTACACAATTAAAAGGCCCCCTGTAATTTTGGCATAGGCAACTGTCATATAAGTTAAGCAGGCCAGCACAAGTCATTCCCTGAGAGAGTATTTCTATTTTATTTTACCTTTTGTCTTCTATTTTAATATTGTTATTGTGACTGCTCTGATTTGGTTTTGAGAAGAGCAGGATAACAAATTAGAATTATGAAAAGTTCTTTCATTCACATCCTAAGCTCTTGCTGCAATCTCAGAGCTCGATCACTATATGGACAAATTTCTTTTGCATTCATTCACATAGGAGAGGTATCCCTGGGCTATTTTCCTCAAATGTTACATTGCATAATTGTGAATAATAGGTTTGCCGTAAAACACCTGCCAGAATGCCAATGGAACACATCTTCCACACCCCATGTCCCTACTATCAGCAATATAAGACACCAGACTCAAATTTCCCCACAAAACAAGGAATGAAGGACGTGAAAACGTAAATCATGAGGTCATCGTTACCCAAAGCAATGAGTCTGGATAGAAAGGCAGCCTAATAGTTACAGCAGTAGGTAGATAACAGGGAAACCAGGGGATGAAATCTCACTGCAGCTCGTGATCTTGGGCAGGTTACTTAACCCTTCATTACCTCAGGTACAAATTTATACTGTAAACCCTCTAGGACAGGGAGAACCGTATATACAAATATAAAAAGATTTGGGGCCAAAAAAAAGGCCCCAAAAATGGGGTCTCTGTTAATATTTGAGTCTTCCCCCTCTGCCACCAACATTCCCCCCCCCCCACAAAACCAGCAGACTTCAGCCTGTACCCACATCTGTGCCCCTATCCCCACTAGCCTGCAGCTAGAATGCGTTCCCTCCCTCCCAAGCAAGAGTAAAAACCCCTCTAAGACCTACCTTGACTTCCTGGTGGTCTAGCGGAGCAATTCCCATTCACTCCTGCCCATTCTTTCTTTGCAGCAAAAATGGCTGCTGAGACTTTCAACAGCAGCCTCACGAGACTGCTGAAGCCTCACAAGACTGCCACTGGAAATCTAGATGGCCATTTTTGCTGCGGAGAAAGAATGGGTACAATACCTAGTGTACCTGAATACAACCCACCGTGAACTATTACTGAAAAAGTGTGAACTAAGTCTAAAGCCCTCCCCTTCGGTTACTGCTCTTGTAAGGTCAAAGAAACAGTGTCTAGCGTCAGGTCAAGCTGGAGTGTATAAGTGCTACAACTCAGTGGCTGGGTGAGTAGCAGCAATAGAAGCTTGTAAAAGAGAAACTGAGATAGATTAAGGAGTGTACAAACAATCTGTGCTCACCTTTCCTCAAATTTCACTTTGGCTTCACGCCTAGCTTTGCGTTTGAGAGCAGGGTCTCTGAATACATCCTTGTTGACAATGGCTTTGTCCAGAGGAATATCAACAGAGTATCTAATAAGGAAAAGAAAACCACAAAACATTGCTGTAAAAAGAAAAAAACCTAGTATAAAATGCCTCGTTTCAATAGTTTTGGCTCATAGTGATAAGCATGACCAATTCTGCCCCACTACTGTCTTCTCAAACCACTCACCACCTGTCGAAAGTCTGCTGTCATCCCACAGAGTTTGGAGGAGTTAGGTTTACTTGTTTTAAATTTAAGTGGGCTGGGGATGGGAGAACAGACAGACAAACTATACTATAGACATGCTGTATAATCTGATAAGCCTCTCTTTGTACAGAATTCAGGCTAAATCTCAAAAACTGCAAAGTCACATCAATCAGGGCAATCACTCAAGCCTGCACTCGGTGGGGTGGAGGTTCATGCTGCTACTTGAGTTTACATCCTGCCCTGTCATGCCACTCGTTCTCTGTTACCACTGCAGCAAAAGAAGTATATAAAAGTGCCAACAGGCCAGGAGCTGTAGCAGCCCATGCGGTAGGAGGACAATGGCCCTGGCTCGTCACGTTAGTCCCAGATGGATCTCCTTTCTGTTTATTTGCCCTGAAACTCCTTTAGATTCAGCCCCACATACTTAATCTCCTCTGTAGCAGTAAGCTAATATCTTGACAATGACACACTGGTCTGTTCCAATTATTAACACTCTCATATCAACTAAACGCAAAAAGATGTATGACAACTTACTTGCAACACATGCAGCTAAATTGGACTCCTCCATCACCAACCTACTGACAGCATCAACTGACCTCAAGGCTTTCCGCAAAGAAATCAAGACCCTACTATTCAAGAAATTCACCCAAATGTCCTAATCCCTTCCTTTCCCCCTCTCTCCCCCTCTTAGAACCCACTCATCAAAATTGCTTTAGACCTTACGCCTTAATTGTAATTTGTATTTCTCTTCCTGGAAATGTCCAGTTATCGTTCTGATGTAATCCGCTTAGAACTGAAAGGTACAGGCGGAATATAAGCCAGTAATGTAATGTAATGTAAAGCCCAGATAGCAAGCTAAGGATGTGATTTACTATAGCTTTTTTTCCCTACTGTATGGAGAAAAAAAAAGGGGGGTGGGGACAAATATAATCAAGTTCAGGAAATTTTTATAAGTCCTGTCTTACTTTACAGCAATGTCTAGAATAGTCTATACTGCCATATTGATCAAAGCAAAGTCCTTGATTGTGCATCTACTCTACTCTTACACTATTCAGACTAATGCATGAAACGCAGCTGCAATCCAGAAAATTAAATAAATGAATAAGCAAGTAACATAAAAACATGATGGCAGATAAAGGTCAAATGTTCCATTCAGTCTGCCCATCCACAGTAACCATTATCTCTTCGTCTCTCTAAGAGAGCCAATGTACCTGTCCCATGCTATCTTGAATTCAGATAGTCTGTCTCCACCAACTTTACCAGGAGACTATTCCACGCATCTATGTATAAAAGTATTTCTTTAGATTACTCCTAAGCCTATCACATCTTAACTTCATTCTATGCCCTCACTCAAGAGCTTCCTTTCAAATGAGACTTACCTCATGCGCATTTATGACACATAAGTATTTAAACATCTCTATTGTATCTCCCCCTCTCCTGTCTTTCCTCCAAAATATGCATATTGAGACCTTTGAGTCTGTCCCCAAACACCTTATGATGTAGATCACCAAACTAATTGTTTTTAAAGATGCAGTCTCCAGAATTGTACACAATATTCTAAATGAGGTTGCACCACTTATACAGGAGCATCAATACCTCCTTTTTCCTACTGGCCATACCTCTCCCTATGCACCCTAGCATCCTTCTAGCTTTCGCCATCGCCTTTACATCCTATTTGGCTACCTTAAGATGATTACACACAAGTCCTGTTCCTTTTTCGTGCACAAATATTCTTCACCCCTATATTGTACTGTTCCCTTGGGAACAAATGTATGATCTTGCATTTATTAGCATGAAACCTTAGCTGCCAAATTTCAGACCATTCCTCAAGCTTCACTAGGTCTTTCCTCATGTTATCTACACAATGAAGGGCATCCACTATTTCTTCCAAAAGTTGTCACTGAATTTCATCTTAATCAGTCAATTGTTCTACCAGTATTTTTTTCCTAAACCTCATTCTCATCCAGGAGAAATCGCTTTGCACACTTTAGACTGTAAATGTGCTTTGGCCTATTACACTGACCGGACAAAGCCACATCGAACATCTCATCAACTGTTCATCTCTTTTGATCCAAACAAGTTGGGTCATCCTGTTTCTAAGCGAACGATTTCTAACTGGCCGGCTGCCTGAATCTCGTTCTGTTATGCTCAGACTGGACTGGCACTGGAGAGTCATGTCATAGCCCACAAAATTAGAGCTATGGTAGCTTCTGTTGCTTTCCTCAGATCTACTCTCATTGAAGAAATATGTAAAGCTGCCACCTGGTCCTCAGTTCATACCTTCACTTCTCACTACTGTCTGGAGTCCTTCTCCAGAAGGGATGGGCACTTCAGCCAATCTGTATTGCAAAATTTATTTCCCTAAGGGCCAACACTCCCACCATCCCATTTCTGTTAGCTTGGAGGTCACCCATACGTGAGAATATGATGCCTGCTGTCCCTGGATAACACCTGTTACGGTAAGTAACTGTGCTATATTGCTACTCCTTAGGTTTTGGCCAGGTACTAGGGACCTGGATTGGCCACTGTGTGTGGGCTACTGGGCTTGATGGACCATTGATCAGACCTGAGTGGTTTTCTTGCAAAAACGAAGCTTGTATAGGCAAAAAAAAAATTGTAATTTCAAATTCCAATTAAGAAACTGAATTCCTGGAGGGCATTCAAGACTCTGTAATGAGGCTTTTTACAAGCTCTGGCGAATAAGGGAAAATAATCCACTAGTCTAGGAAGAGTAGGATTGTACTAGAATTACTAAATTGCCATATAAAACATTTCCTTTCCCGTGATAGCAGCAGAGAGAAAATTTCAAAGTGCATTTTTAAAAATTCACAGCAAGCTTACACAGAGCCCAGTCTATCTTCAGATCAAATCTTCTGATTTGTTGAAGTAAAGACACTTTACAGTGAATATGACTCATCTGTGAAGGTTTATGGTACACTATATCCTGCATGCATGGATTTGAGTAACAATAAATAGTACTATTGCTGACACTTCCAAAGCAGCTATACTGTTAAACTTATCCTCCCAAAACCCCTCTTTGGAGCATGTTGAATATTCACTCATGTTAGAAATGACTAATAAATCTTTAATTACACAATTCCCACCTGCCTTACCTGGTTGGCATCAAATGATTGTAGTTAAAAACCTTCACAAATGACTTGATTTTGGACCGCTTAGCAATCTTCTTCTTGCCCATTGTTGAAGTCACTTTGCGTGGGTATCGATCAATGCCAGCCACCAGAGCATGGCTGTAGGGTCTGTCTGAGGTGCCATCATCTATGTTCTAACACAACCAAACACAGTGCACTTTGAGGGAAAAAAATCATTTAAAATTCTTAATCTTACCCAAAAGCTTTAAATCGGTTTATGTTGAGTTTTTTGATGCTTTGTGGATTCTGGCTTCAACCTTTCTGAACATCAATGATTTTTAAAAAATACATATTTCATTTCTTCATCTTGAACACAAAGCAATTTCTCCTACTGCCATACACAAATCCTAAAATGAGATACTTCAGCTGAAACAAGAAATTCCTGCATGCCCATAGATGAGCAGCTATGGTATCAATGAGCATTCGGACAAAGTCTTTATGGCATTCCCTTAGAAACTTTAGTAGTGCAATCCCCCAGTTGTTCCCATCTCATTAATGTATCCTGATGAGATCATACCTCACTCTCTTACAAATTAGCAAGTGGGACCCTGTGTTGGAGTTTATTGGGCTAAAATTCAAAGCTCTATTCACAATATTTCTGGGGTACTTACGTCCTTTAACATGATATTTTTGTTTTGGGAAAAGAATATGTGGGGCCATTTTCAAAGAACGAGCTCAAATTTATTTGCCTTCTTTTTAGTTGTTCATTGTAGTCATGCTAAACAGCGGAAAGACACTAGTCCCCTAGGAACGGAGTAGTTACAAAGGAAAATTTTACACACACTGGGAGAGAAAAGAAATCAATTTCAAGATCTGTGAACTCTTTATATTCGAGTCCTATAAAGTTTTTTTGTTTTAATTTCAGCAAGCAAATTGTCTTGCGAGTGTTTAAGAGATTCATTTTAACTTCTATTTGTTATGTTTTGGGGAGGGAGGGTTTGGGGTTGGATGTGTCCTCTTTATTGCCACTTCTGTTCTAAGCAATCTGACAAAAGATATTTAAAAATATAAATAATTCCTGTACTGTTAAAAACAGCTAAAAAATGGTCAGCAGTACCTTTACTATGACAGCTTTGCGCCCAGAATAACGTCCAGCCAGGACTAAGACAACCTTCCCTGGTTTCATAAATTTACCCATGTCTGGAAACGAAAAAAAAGATAAATTTAATTTCAGTCCTGCGCTTTCTTCATATCATATCATCTCCTTAAAGTTTTAGGACAATAACGTGTTAACTGCAACATCGTCTCCGAGCGGCCCACATAACCCCGAGCTTCCATCCCGTCTCCTAACGCTCCTGAGCCTCAAATATTACCCCCATTCTGCAGGGCTCGTCCCGTGCAACGAAAAGCCTCCTCTAATTACCGGTCCCAACGCCCTCCTGTACCGGATGGCACCCGATTACAAAAAGAAAACTACATCAACCGCGTACTCACCCGCAAACGCGCGACAGCCGGCCTCCCCCAAAAAAAAAAAAAAAGGAAGCGCGCTAGCTCGCCTAACCTTTCACCGCGTGCGACGGTGCGTCACTTCCGCTTCCGGGGGACACGCGCCACCTTCTCTCGTAGCTGAAAACCGGGGAGTAAACCGACGAGGAAAGGTTAGGCGAGCTTACGGCGCTTCCCTTTTTCTAGGGCAACCATCGCGCCTTGCTCAGCAGCTGCCATCTGGGCAGTCGTGTTTAGGACCCAGGGCTGCAAGTGTACCCCGGAAGAGGTAGTGACGTCCTGTCGAACGCATAAGCCATTGGCCAGAGGGCGTGACGTTGCTTCCAAGGGCGGAAACAGTCGATCGCAGCATGGCATTTGCGTGTCAGAGGGACAGCTATGCCCGGGAGGTGAGCCGGGCTGCGGGGAGACGTGTTCTCACTCATCCAGCCCGATTTTCTGGATGCACACAATGAATATGCATGAAATAGATTCGCATTCAAGGAGCGCGCACCCAGAGGGGACAGATTCAGAACCAATGCTAGGAAGTTCTTCAGCCAGAGGGTGTGATACGACAGAGTAGTTACACTTCCCCCTCCCCATTCGCGGTTTCTGCATGGGAGGGGGAAACCCCCCCCACCATATTTTTGCCTCCCGGTATCCCGGCTTTGCCTGGTGGTCTAGCAGGCTTTCGGGGCAGGAGCGATCTTCCTACGCTCCTGCCCCATGTAGATCGCCAATAGGAAATGGCTGCCGTGAGCTCCCGCCGTAGTCTTGAGAGACTACGGGAACTCACGACAGCCATTTCCTATTGGCGATCTGCACGGGGCAGGAGCGTAGGAAGATCGCTCCTGCCCCAAAAGCCTGCTAGAACACCAGGTGATGCCGGGGGAAGGCGGGAGGGAGACAGGGCTGGGTCAGAGCCGGATATTCACGGTATTTCCCTATTCGCAGTCCAGCTCTGCCTCTATCCCCCGTGAATAACGAGGGAGATGTGTACTGGGTTTCAAGAAGGGATTGGATGATTTCCTGAAGGAAAAGGGAATAGAAGGGTACATATAGAGGATTACTATACAGGTCCTGGACCTGATGGGCCACCGTGTGAGCGGACTGCTGGGCATGATGGATCTCTGGTCTGACCCAGATCAAATCCCGGTGCTGCTGCTTGTGACCCTGGGCAAGTTACTGAATCCTCCAGTGCCCACTGCTTTGAATGTCAGCTCTAAAATGCCAAAGCCACAAAGAGGTGGTTTACAAGTCCCCATTGGGGATACCTGGAAAACCAGATTGCCTTGATGTGCCATGAGGACTGGGTTGAGAACTCTGAATCATGGTTATAGTAGCATTGGAAATGGGGTATGATAAAATTACAGTAAATCAGGTTTTCAAGTTTATTTCAAATTTGTTATACTGCCCACTCGAACCTTCTAGGCGGTGTACAAAAATAAATTTCCCGAGTTTGTCCATCAAGCCCCTTTCCTTGTTTTAAAGCAGATGTAGCTTTCAATCCTTAACCCTTCTCCTCTGCCTTCCTACCCAGCCAGCTGATGATCCGTTCCCCTGTTTGTCTTGCCTGTTTAGATTGTAAGCTCTTTCAATCGGGGACTGTTTTCTTGATCTTTGTGATTTTGTACAGCGCTGCGTGTGTCTGGTAGCACTATAGAAATAATAGTAGTAGTCCCAAGGACATAGTCAGTTTGGCTTTCAGGGTATATGCATGCACTGTCTCCTTGGTATGCAAATCTATATCCATATATATTCATTATGGATAGCCTTAAAACCTGACTGGCTGGGGATGTCCCAAGGACTGTTGCAGATGATGTTGAAGAGTTATAAGAATAGCTAGTAATGGTTACAGCATTGAGCTGGTTACTAGGGTTGAAATGGCACTAATATGTCTTCTGACCAAGTGTAAGTTACTTAACCTTCCGTCTGCATCTGGTACAAAACTTACCCCCCCCTTTAGAAAGCCATGCGGTAACAGTACCGAAGCCCATTAATTCCCAATGGGCTTCAGTATGATTACTGCGGGCCGCCACGGTAATCGGCATTGTAAAAGAGGGTCTTAAATATCTAAGTCTCCAGGTAACAAAACTGAATGTAACAAAAGTTAAGTTACTATGGCGAACAGAGGAGCTAAAATCCAAATAAATAAAAATAGGTGATGTATTATGATGATCTTGTGAATTATCTGAGGTTGTAAGATACAGGGGATAATTGTTTTGGCTTTGAAACATGAGGTGGTTTCTTTATTCTTTGTCTCTAACCCAGGGATGGGCAACCTCAGTCATCAAGGGATTAAACCCAGTTAGGTTTTCAGCATTTTCCCAATTCATATACATAAGATCTAGTTTGTTTATTTATTTATTTATTTATTCATTCATTCATTCATTCATTTAGCCCAGTGTTCTTCAACCTTTTTACACCTATGGACCGGCAGAAATAAAAGAATTATTTTGTGGACCGGCAAACTACTAAGACTGAAATTTAAAAACCCCGTTTCCGCCCTGTCTCTGCGAGCTCAGTCCCTGCAAACCATCTGATCCCATCTGCACAAGCTTCAGTTATAATTTTATATTGAATGTATTTTATTAAAGTATAAAAGAAACAATATTCTGTGCAGTTGTAATTTTATAAATACAAATAATACAGAGCATGGATCAACAAAACCCCTGTCTCCCCTCCCTTCACATATATCCGCTCTACTATCAAGAAAACCGAATAAGCCAAATTATTACAGAATGCTACATAGAAATATCATGCTAACAGAATACCACAGTCACACATGACAGGAATAGTGTTAGAGGAGTGCAACTTTACTAGGACAACTGCCCCCTGGTCAGAGAGAGCTCTAAGCCAGCTGGAGCTAAAGAAGCACTGCCTGGGCTTTGCAGTCAGTCCCCAGTTATGTCTAACACCAGCTCTAGCAGAATATATATTTCAAATCTGATATATTCTAATCACAAAATAGAAATAAAATTATTTTTTCTACTTTTTGTTGTCTCTGTTTTCTGCTTTCATCCTCTTTTCACTCTCTTCCTTCCAGCATCTGCCCTCTCTGTCTCTTCAATCCAGCATCTGCCCGTTCCATCTACTGTCTGCCCTCTTCCCCCTTCCATATGGTATTAGTCTTTTTTCTATGCCCTTCTCCCCTTTCCATTCAGCCTGCGCTCACTCTCTCCTTTTTACATGATTCATTCTAGCTTCACTGCTCTCTTCATTTTTATCTCTCCTACACCAGATCTAGCGTCTTTGTCCCTCTGCTTATTTCTCTGCTGATCCTCTTCCCAGCATCAATCTCTCTACTTTCTCATTCCTGTCTCTCCCCTTTCCCTCATCTGATCTCTCTATTCGACCCTGATCTCTTCCCCTCCTCTAATCTTCTTGTCAGCTGTTTCTTTCCTTTTTTTCTTCTCCCTTCCCTCCTCCCCCTGTCCAGCAGCATCTCTCCTTCTTCCCTCCAGGTCCAGTAGTAACTGTCACTTTATTTTCCCTTGTCCAGCAGCTTCCCAGACTCCTTTCCCTCCTCCCCTCCCAGCAGCATCTCTCCTCTTTCCCTCCAGGTCCAGTAGCAGCTGTCCTTCTATTTTCCCTTGTCCAGCAGCTTCCCAGCCTCCAACAGTGGCTTTCTCCCCTCCCACCAGCTCTCGGTACTTGCCAGCGCAACAATTCACTAAGGCAGCCTTGGGTCCTTTGTTGGGTCGGGTCACCTCTGAGAAAAGAGGAAGTTGCATCATCAGAGGCAGGCCATGACTCAGCAAAAGCCCCAAGGCTGCTGAAGTGAATCGCTGTGCTGGCAAGTACTGAGAGCTGCTGGGAGGGGAGAAAGCCACTGTCAGAGGCTCCCCATCATCTCGCCAGCCCTGCGTGGACCAGCAAGAAATTTCAACTCGTCAATCTTGCCGGGCCTGCGCGAACCGGCAGGAAGTTTCTGCGGACCGGCAGTTGAAGAACACTGATTTAGCCCATCCTCCCAAAGGAGCCCAGAACGGGTTACAAGAGTACATTCAGAGTTTAGACAAGACTTAAGTGAAAGTACAGACTTGTATGTATACAATGGAAGCAGTGCATGCAATTAGATTTCATGCATATTAATTGGGGAAGTGCTGAAAATCTGACAGGGTTGCGGCCCTCAAGGACCGAGGTTGCCCACTCCAAGGGACACAAGTCAGTCAGGTTTTCAGGATATCCAAAATGAATATGCATGAAATAGATTTGCATACTATGAAAGCAGTGCCTGTATAGATAGAAACCAGTTCTGTGGGTACCTGAGCACTCCCCAATATTGTACATTACATTACATTACATTAGTGATTTTTATTCCGCTTGTGCCTTGCGGTTCAAAGCGGATTACATAAGAAGAGAGCTGGACATTTCCAGGAGGGTACATGACATTGGAGAATACAGATTGATGGTATAGACTAATGACAGAGAGAGTGTGTAGACATAATAACAATGGAAGATAAATCAGGTTACATTACTATACATATCAAATATTCTGTTTCCATACGTTGGTAGGCAATCGGTTTCGGTAGGGTGAATTAGGATTTTTTTTTTTTTTTTTTTTTAAATATATGTATTTTTTGTCGATTGATGGTATGGTGCCAGGGAGTGATCAAACCTGGTTGGTGGAAGAGGGGAGGGAGATTAGGTAGATTGTAAATACTTTTTGAAGAGCAGCGTTTTGATTTCTTTACGGAAAGCTTTGAAGTCAGATGTTGAGGTTAACAATCTAGTGATGGAGGGTTCGAGTTTTGCTGCATGCGTTGCTATGAGGTTATCATAGAGCTTTTTACGATGAGTGCCATTGAGTGGTGGGTATGAGAATGGTGTCAGTGTTCTTCTTCTGGGTGGAAGGTTACGTTTTAGGCGATCGTTTAGATAGGCAGGTGCAGTACCGTTGAAAACTTTGAAGATTAGACAGTACAGTTTGAATTGAATTCTGGCTTTAATTGGTAGCCAATGAGAGTCTAGGTAGGCGTTGGTGATGTGGTCATATTTTCCGAGGGAGTAGATTAGTCTGAGAGCTGTGTTCTGAACGGTCTGTAGCTTTTTGATCATGTTTGTAGGGCATGGTAGATATAGGATATTGCAGTAGTCCACAAGACCTAGTACCAGGGATTGTACTATGATCCTGTAGTGTTCTTTGTCAAAGTATTTCCTTATTTTTCTTAGGTTGCGCATTGTGAAGAATGCCTTTTGGGTAGTTTTGTTGATTTGAGTCTGCATAGTGCAGCATCTGTCTATCAGCACTCCCAGGATTTTGAGGGAGGATTGGATTGAGTATTTGATTGCTTTAATTTCCAGGTCTGTTATGGATGGGTTTTTGTCCGTTTCGAGCATTAAGAATTTAGTTTTGTCCGAGTTTAGTTTTAATTTGTGGTTTGTCATCCATTTTTCTACTTCGTTCAGTATTGTTTCCAGGTGTCCTGTTGAGGTGTGGTCTTGGGTTTCGAAGGGGAGGAGAATAGTTATGTTGTCTGCGTAGCTGAATGATGTTACATTTAGGTTGTCAAGAGTGGTACCAAGGGAGGAGATGTAGAGATTGAATAGAATGGGTGAAAGTGGAGATCCCTGTGGGACTCCGCATGGATTTGACCATGGGTTGAATTTCATATCGTTTATCTTAACTCTGTACGTTCTTGTTTTAAGGAATCCTTGGAACCAGTTGTAAACCACCCCTGAGATTCCTATTGCATCAAGTATCTGGAGAAGTATGGTATGATCAACTAGATCGAAGGCGGCGGAAAGATCTAGTTGGATAATTAGGATCCTGTGTCCTTTACTGAGGTGTTGTCGGGCTATGTCCAGTAGTGTTGCTAGTAGTGTTTCCGTGCTGTGGTAAAATCTAAATCCTGATTGGGATGGGTGAAGTATATTGTGGTCAGCTAGGTAGTTGGTGAGGTATTGAGCCACAAGTCCTTCAATCAGCTTGACATATAATGGGATCGAAGCGATAGGTCTATAGTTGGTAGGTGTGTCTACTGGACCTTTTTGGTCTTTCAGTAAGGGTGTGATTATGATCTCTCCAAGATCTTGTGGAAATTGGCCTTCTATGAGAGTGCTTTGTATCCACTGCGTGAGGCTGGTTTTGAATTTGTGGGAGGCATTTGTGAGTAGATACGATGGGCAGTAGTTCAAGTCGCATGAGGTGTGGCTGTATTTTTTATATAGTCGGTTCAAATCAGGCCATTGTAGAGTTGGGAAGGTGGTCCATGTTCTGTCTGCAGTTACGGCTTCTTCCATTGTGGGGGTTGTTATTAACTCGTCGAGTGTGGTAGTTAAGTTGTTGAAGGTTGTCCTGATTTTGATGATCTTGAGTTTGAAATGGTCTGCTAATTGGTGAGCTGTTGGTGTTTTATTGCCTTGAGTGGCAAGGAATGGGTTTACATTTCTTTACTGTGACCAGGGAACATCAGCTTTTGTTAAGCACCCCCAATCATTTTGAAAAGTTGGCTCTTATGAGTGCATGTAAATTTTAAAGTGTCTGTCTTGAAAACCAGACTGGCTTGGTGTGGCTTGAGGCCTAGGTTGAGAATCCATATTCTAACCTCATTTTCTAAAACATCTCTCATTTGCATACTTTGGTGATTCCTCTCTTATTTACAACTGTACACAAAATGCAAGATGCTGTAAGAATTTTCTGTCTCTCGATTCTTTTGTACCAAACTGTTTTTATCATTTCACTTTTTTTTTTTTTGAAGTTTTCCACAGTTGTAGTATCCTGCAGCCCTGCAGAAGTAAAGACAGATGTGAATGGAAAGAAAGGAATTCTGAAAGGCTTTCAGGTCATATTAAAAGACACTCTGCTGTTTCCAGAGGGAGGTGGACAGGTGAGAACAAGGATATTCTTAAACAACTTAGGTAAAATTGACTGCTCAGCATGCTACTTCTCTGGATAGCAGGTACTGCTGCTTAGATAAGTAGTGCTGATTTTCAGTAACATTATCCAGATAATGTTGCTCAAAATCACAGCAGCAGATGAGAGAGGAGTGTTGGCGGAAGAGGGGGAACATTTCCCTTTGCTGGTCAATCAGCTGAGCCATCAGGACTCGGGGAGACCTGCAGCTAAGTTTTATTTATTTATTCATTCATTCATTCAACTTTCTATACATTTCTCCCAGGAGATCTCAGAATGGTTTACATGAATGTATTCAGGTACTTATGTATTTGGAGCATGCAGAGCAGCTTTGACAGAAGGGGGGAGCTGTGCTTAGTGGTTGCTCTTCTGAGCAAGCGCCAGGCACAGTTTCTCCCGCTCTTTACCGGCGATTCTCGCGTGCATATAATTTGCATGCTATTATGCTAAGAATCACCTGCAAAATAAAAATTGCTCCCAATACTACAGTGACTCAACAGATTTTACTGGCAGGGTTTGAGAATCCGGCCCTTAAGTGATTTTTCTGTTTTCAATTGCGTTTACACCCTATGCCCTTCACTTACTCTGTAAATCCCAATTTCCACCTTCTGTATTCATCCCCTCTCCATCCATATTATTTAAACCTGTCTTTCTGCCTCAAATTCCTTACCAAATCCCATATCCTTCCCTGTCACTTATTTCCTACCACCTCTACTCCTTTTCTTAACCCCTTATTGTAACAACCATTCCTCCTTTTACCTTCCCTATTTCTACCTTTTCTCACTTTCAAAGATCTATCTTCTTCCTTTGTCTCTCCCCCTCTCTATAGCACTCTTCTCTCTTTAAACTGCCTCCAAATCCCTTAGGCGTCCAGGTCAATCAGAGTTTTAGGCCCCTTCCTGGTGCATCTGGGGAGGGGCCTGAGGCTCTGATTGTCCCAGGTTGTTTAAGGCCCCTCCCATGATACTTACACGAGCTTCTGCTCAAGCTGAAATAAGCCCTAAAAAAGGATATCTCGGTAATAAATACCTACCACCCTCTTTTAGATCCTGCAGGACTTTCTCTGATCAGATTTTTCCTGTAGAATTCCCAAAATAATTGGGTCCATATTTGTGCTTTTTGCCCCCATATGTAGCCAGATGACAGAGGATTCTTAAATGACATCCCAGTTCTGCAAGTGTCCCGTCAAGGGCCTGATGCTGTTCATTTTGTGCAGACGCCCCTGAATCTGGACTTGGAGGTGCATGTGAAGTTGGACTGGGAGAGGAGGTTTGATCATATGCAACAACACTCAGGTCAGAGCATAAACAGGTAAAATTGTACCCTGTTTAGAAGTGTACGACAGAATGGAATATAACTTTTTTGAAAGCATAGGACCTCTTAGGGAGGAGGATATAGTGGATGCTTCGGATGGGCAGATTGGATGGGCCATTTGGCCTATCTGCCGTCATGTTTCTGTGTCTGGTCTTGCTGCATTTGAGTTCATGAAAAGGACATTTCAGCCATTGTGCTTTGACTTTCTTCAGGGTGTGCTGTGAGATCTGCAGTTTGACTTTATACAGTGGGTTCTCAACCTAATTGGTTGGGGTTTCAGGTGGGTGATTTCCTCAGTGAGGTGGGAAAATCTGTTGGTTACAAATCTGAATTTTGATGCGAAAGTTAGTCACGTTTAAATTTTGATGAGAAAATGTGTTTGGATAGTTCTTAGTCTGGAGGAGGAGGAAGGGGAGGAGTTTCTGTATGCCACTTTCTGAAACTCTAGGCAAGGGGAAAATGTTCACCTTTGTGTTGATTCATTTTGCACTAAACTTCTTTTGAAAGAACAGTTCCCATGTCTTGTTTAAGATGAATCCTATGTTTCCATTGAGGCTACATAGGTGTCTTGCTGCCTCTACTGCCCCTTTGATATTTTCACAGTACAGCCTGAAGAAAGTCATAGCATGATGGCTGAAATGTCAGTTCCACTTATTCAACTGCAGGAAGACCTGGACAACATGCTTTCATGATCATCAGAAATCTACATTAATATCAAAAAAGGAATTCTGCTTCAAATGCTTCATCCACAGCTATAGAACTGTTTAACATTTTAATAATAATAGTAAAAAAATAATGATCGTAATAATTTATATCCCGCAGTTCAAAGCGGTTTACATCAAGAGAAGTTGTCAAACAACAGCAAAAATACATACATTAACAGTGTACCTGAAATACATCACTAAAATGGTTTAGAAAAATTGATCATATAAGATTTTCAAAGATCTTATGATTGATATGTAGAAGAAATTATTAACAGTTCACTTACAGTTTTACTTCAAATACCAGCCTGACAAGATAAAGTTCTGTCCAAGAAATTAACTTCTATTCCTACTCAAAACTTTGGAGTAGATATACACTTTTCCCTCCGCATTCGCGGGGGTTAGGTGCAGAGCTGGCCCCCGAATAGGGAAAAATTGTGAATAAGTTTTTGGGCCGGCTCTGATCCACCCTCGCCTCCCTCCTGCATCCCAAGACCTTACCTGGTGGTCTAGCGGTGATGTGGGGCAAGAGCGATCTTCCTACGCTCCTGCCCCGTGCAGAGCCATCATCAAAATGGCTGCCCTGAGTTCCCGTTGAGACTACAACAGGAACTCAGGGCAGCCATTTTGATGACGGCTCTGCACGGGGCAGGAGCATAGGAAGATTGCTCCTGCCCTGTGTCACCGCTAGACCACTAGGTAAGGTCCGGGGAGGTTCGGGCAGCCTGAAAATAGATGAAAATTAGAAGAAACTTAGAAGCAAAAAATATCATGAATAATCGAATTTGCGAATAGGAAAACCGCGAATAGTAGGGAGAGCTGTACAATGTCAGACATTTGGTGATGTTTTCTGTAAAAAAAAAGTTCAAGGTAATTCAGATTCTTTCAAAGGTGTCAAGTTATCTTTGGAAGAGGATTGTGTTTCTGATGCCACTTGGGATGAATTTACTCCCATTCCCTCAAGTTATGGGGTCCTTTTACTACAGTTTTACTGATTGGGAATAGTAGGTCAAATCAGAGCTCAAGCAGAGCTTACCTACTATTAACTGTTTAATTCATACCAGATGCCACCTGTAGGAAAAGCCTCAGCAATCTACGGGAGCCATATAGAAAAATCATAAAATCCTTCCAGGCTCCCTCTTTCAGTCACTGGCATAAAACCTCCCATCTGGTGCTTTTATTCTTTAAATAATTCCTTCCTTCAATATTTAATATTCTTCAAAGTAGCTGGATGACTGCAAATGTCATTGCAAACACTGTTATTTTAGTTATTTTAAATAATCTTTGATTGTTCATTATAATTGTTTGAATCTAAAAATCAACCCTATCTTTTTACAGTTCTGGCTCCCTATATCTGGAAATTCAATGCCAGAGCCCAGACATGACCTGGCATTGAATTTCTAGGCATAATGCTGTCAGTGGTCAGCAAACCGCTGAGTGTCGCTGGCTGAATATAGAGCCTGAAGTGTTCTGAACCAGGACTTTAAAAGTTGCAAAATATACACAGGATCAAGTAATGCTTTTTGTAGAAAGACTGCATTTGCAGAGATGGAAAATGCACATTAACATCACCAACTTCCTAAACCTTTTCAACATCGTGTGGGTATAAAATTCCAAACTAGCTGTAGAGTTGATCACTGTTGCACAGTAACATTCTGCAGGGGGTGAGGGGTGGTCATATTTGTATCTGCTTGACTGTCTTGTAATAGCTGAACACTTCACCACATGTAGTTAAAAGCAGGTCTCTTGTCTGGCACATGGAACAGACTTCTAGTGGGGGTGATAGGAGCCAAAATGGTGGCAGCATTAGCTCTAATCATTTCAAAACTAACCTTAAAACCTTTCTAAACTAAACCTTAGGCTTATATACTGCATCTTCTCTATAACAATAGAGCTCGGCACGGTTTACAAAAATTAGAAAAGAGAACAAGTACAATTTGAATTTGGAATAATATAGAGAGGAGCAGAATTTACAGGATGCTTTTGAGATTTAGATAAGCGGATCACCTAAGTCTTCCCCATCTCCATATCGTTCTTCCCATTACCTTCTCAATTTTTTATTTTACAAATTGTAACCCTCCCCTTTTTCCTCCTGTGCCATGTCTTGACAATTCAAATTTTCATATGTTGAACTCTCCCTTGTTTTGTTTTTATAATGTAAACCACTTTGGTACTAAAGTGGTATAACAAACCACGATAAACTTGGATGCTTGGGATAGTGCAGAGGGAGGGGAGGAGAAGCTTTTGGAGAATGGAATACCAGTACCAATGGACAGACTAGGTGGACCTAGCGATTACTTTCTGCCAGTGCCTTCTGTGTTGACATGCTTCACTCATTTCTAATTTCAGGGCAACATCTCATTACTGCCATTGCGGATTTAATGTTTGGATTCAAAACGACTTCCTGGTAAGGTGAACCAGCTGCACTCTAGGTCAGCAAAAAGATTAAAAGTCTGCATTAGGTTACTTCTGGAGAGCATTAACTCAGAGCAGCAGAGCTTGTCTGGTTATAAATGGAGAGGAAATGCCAAGAGAAGAAGTACGGTGGCTGGGGAACTAGCTCCAGGTTAAATGGTAGATAATGTGTGTCAGCGCAATCTGACATGTCGCTCGCTGATTCATAGCAGCAGTAAGCTGGCTGTCTCCAGAAGATCTGAGCATTTCATTTGTATTGCTGCTTTAGAGTTTAAATCCTAACACTTTTTGGTGCTGTCCTGTTTGAAATTCTGTTAAAATTTGTGAAAAAAACAAAACCCACCATATTCAATTGCGCCTGCTGTGACTCTTGAATTGAAGAACTTAGGGCTAGATGCTCTAAAGTCAGTCGGTAACACCGACCGGATCGCTGTTGGCCGATTCTCTGATCGATTTTGGCATGTAAATGATTTGCACAGAGGTACAAATCATTTGCATGAAACCAAGACAGATCAATCACTCAGTGAGTGATTGACACATGTGCAGAGCCCTAACAGCAGTGACAGGGGAAGCAGACTCTTGTCACTGCTGTTAGGGCTTCTTTTTTTTAATGGCACAGATGTTGTGTGTGTGTTACACACGCACAATCTGTCCCGTAAAAAAAATAAAAAGCCCCCCCTCCCCTGTGCTGGTGGTCCTCCCCAACGACATCCCCACAAACCGGCCCCACAGTACCCCACGGCAGCGAAAATGGGAGGAGGGATGCCTACTTTCCCCATGTCTGGCCAAATACCCCCATGCCATGCCTCCATCCGGTCCTGGACCCCCCACACCCCCTGGTATTTTTTTTTGCATAGCCAAGTGATGTTAATTGCTGGGCTACTTTGCATGTGGTTTTAGCTAATTAGCATAGCTGGATTGGAAAATGGGTGATTAAGGGGAAAACACGCGATGATCGTCGCTAAATCTGTGAAAACAGGTTTAGCAATGGTCACTGACTTTAGTTCATCTAGCCCTTAGACACACAAAGTACCATAGTAATCTAATGACTTGCCCAAGGGCACAGAGAGCTGCATTGAGGTGTGAACTGGACTTCTTTGGTTCTTAGCCTACTTATCTAACAATTAGGCTAGTCCTCTCCAAATTCATTCACTCGAGCTCAGTGCCTTATTAAACAAAGAGCAAAGTAAGTTATAAGATTTATTAATTACCATAGCTTTAAAAATGATTTGTACTAATTGGAAACAGGTCAACTGTTGTTTTTTGGTGGAAAACAGTGTCAAATTCATAGATATAAGAAAGAGATGGAAACCATTGGATGTAGACAGCATTAGACTGTATTGTCTCCACTGGCCTCTTGTTTTATTAGGTCACCTTTTGTGATTATAAAGTAGAGAATGACACTGGAACAAATTTTTCCTCGTCCCACAGGAACTCAAATTTCCCATCCCGTCCCCTTGAGTTTTGTCACTGTCATTGTCCCTGCCCCATTCCTGTAAGCTCTGCCTTAACCGTACAAGCCTCGAGCACTATTTTAAAGTGTTTGAGGCTTGTGCAGATGAGGACAGAGCTTAGGCATTGGTGGACTGAGGCATTATGACATCACAATCGGAGTTCTAGAATGTTGCTACTTAGGATTTTAAAGGGTTTGAGGCTTGTGCAGGATGGGGAGCTTGCAGGAATGGGGCAGGGATAGGAAATGAACTTGTTGGGATGGGAAAATGGGTTCCCGTGGGGACAGTAAAAACTTTGTCCCCGTGTCATTCTCTATTATAAAGCTGTCTTTCTGCTCAAGTCTGCATCTAGCAATTTCTTATGCTAGGTTCATTCCATTAGGCTATATTTTGTTTTTATTTTCACTGGGATGTTCCTAGGTTATTCATATACAATCTTTTATCATAGTTGTGCGATTACATTCCAAGATTTCTTGTATGATTAAGTCTGGCACCTGTACCATACTTAATCATACAGTCCTTTTCTTAATTATAGTTTCATTCATGTCCATTTAGGTTTTGCTATAGGCTTCCCTTGTTGTAAGTTAAGCTTATTCAGGATTTATAATAAGGCATATCTGTGCCACGTGTTACTATATTTTTATGGTCATATTGTTTATGGTTATGTTTATTTTATGTACTAAGTGCAGTTGTAGCAATCATCTGTCCTTACTCTTAGGTATAGATTATTTTTCAGATATTTACGGTATGTATTCTGTTCATTTTCAAAGCTCGGGTCTTGCTCAATATATTTATTAATTCATTGGCCCACTGATATATATTCTTATGTTTATTTCCATTGTTATCCATTAGGTTTTTAATATATTTATTATATATGGTTTTATTTTTTTTGATTGTCTCAGTCTTTGCATTTTCTGCACATTCACTTTTCAATCTACCACCTGAAGACACATTTGTAAAGTCAATTACTTCAGAAATCGCTCTCCTTTATTTAATTAAATGATCTGATTATTAATTGTATTTTATATTCCTGTTAAAAAAAATCAGTACAGAAAGATTTAATTTCCATAGATCCGTGCCAAACTCACACTGGGAATTTTACAGGGAGCTGGGCCGTCAGCGCAGCACCATAGAACTCGACTCACCTGCGGTCACGCTAGAGCAGGTAGAGTCCATCGAACAGACTGTGAATGAGAAGATCAGGCAACACATTCCCGTCATTGTCAAGATTGTGTCTGTGGACGACCCAGAGGTAGAGAAAGTAAGTGAGAACTCCTTGGGCTTCCCAGACTGACTACCCAAAGGCAGTATTGATTGTTCAAAGTCAATAAATGGCATTGAAAGTTAGGCACCAGGATGATGCATGCTGAGTTCAAATGACAGTACTATAGTGATACCTTGGAATCCGAACTTAATCCGTTCCAGAACCCCATTTGAGTTCCAAAGCGTTCGGGTTCCAAGGCAATTTTTCCCATTGAAAATAATAGAAACTGGATTAATCCGTTCCTGGGTCCCACAAACTCAAATTTTAACAGGAAATACACTGGATTTTAAGGTAAAATATTAACAAATATTCCAAAGCAGCATTCAGATTCTGGGGCAGAAACAGACACATACAATGTGCAGGGCGTTCGGATTCCAAAGCAGAGTTCGGATTCTGGGGCAAAATTTACTACAAAAAAAGTTCAGATTCCAAAGCGTTGGGTGCCCAACTTTATCCAATTAAAGAGTGTGTCTTACAAGAGGGCATCAGGAAAAGTTGAAAGGGGACAGATTCAAAACAAATGCTAGGAAGTTCTTCTTTACCCAACGTGTGGTGGACACCTGGAATGCGCTTCCAGAGAGCGTAATAGGGCAGAGTACGGAACTGGGATTTAAGAAAGGATTGGACAGTTTCCTGCTGGAAAAGAGGATAGAAGGGTATAAATAGAGGATTACTGCACAGGTCCTGGACCTGTTGGGCCGCCGCGTGAGCGGACTGCTGGGCATGATGGACCTCAGGTCTGACCCAGCAGAGGCATTGCTTATGTTCTTATGACAGCCTCGCAAAGAATGGCTGACAAGCTCTCCCCCCCCCCCAAGTATGTTTGCCATCTGATATTTCAAGTCTTGTCAAAAGTCATGAATAAAATGATGAAACTGAATAATCCTGGTTGTTTTGATCGCTAATGTGTATGATTACTGACTGGCTCTTTTTTCCCTTTTATTTTTGGCAACACCAGTCTACATTTTACACCATTTATGCAGGGATGTATAGTTGTAATTCCCCTAAGAGGTCTAGGTCTGTGATGAGGTAGAAGCAGGCCTGGATCAGGGATGAGTCTGATCCAAATGCTCATATATAGAGTTGGCTGGCAACACTCTGTGAATTGTATTTCTGCCTGAGACTTCTCATTACCTCGTAGACAGTAATGGGGCTTTTTATGTGCTAGAATTGTTAAAGCTTCTCATTTTCACTGGTCCGTTGTCTTCCAGGTGAGAAGCCGTGGTTTGCCAGATGACCATGCTGGGCCAGTTCGGATAATAGATATTGAGGGTGTTGATGCCAACATGTGCTGTGGCACACATGTCTCAAACTTAAGCCACCTACAGGTATAGTTGCGATGGTTCACATACTCTCCCATGTTTTAATCTTCACTAAAAAGAAAAAATTTGATCACGTAACTTCCCCTTTTAAAAGAAAAGCATTGGTTACCAGTAAACCACAGAATTACATATAAAATTGCATTACTCACACATAAAATACTAATACACATTCTTAGAAATTCCTTATACTCCCACAAAATCTTTAAGATCCGAAGAAAAATCTTTACTAGTAGTCCCTTTGCTAAAATTCGTTTATTCAAGGAGCGATACGATTTTTTCTGTTACAGCCCCTCAAATTTGGAACTCGCTCCCGATCAATATAAGAGAAGAAAAATTCCTTAGTAAGTTTAAAAGTCTTCTAAAAAGCTGGCTTTTTAAGGACGCTTTTAACGGAATCATTTAAATTCTATTATATTAGGATACTTTACAGTCGACTAGTAGTGCTGGTAAGCAAAAATTAAGTGGGTAACCTTCCCTAAACTCTTGTTTTATTACCTATCCATTTTCTTTGTTTATGGATTGTATTTAATCCTTCAATTTTTTTTTCACTCCCTTTTTCACATGTATTGTTTTGTTAAAATAGTTCCAATTGTCTTGTCTTGTTTGGTTTTTTTAACCTAATTTTTAACTAAATGTATTTGGATTTTGCGATCAAATTAAATATTTCAATAAACTTGAAACTTGAACCCAAGTCATTGACAACAGATAAAGACCAACCTAGCCCACTTAGGAGAAGAGTTTCTAAAATAGCCACTAAAATCTTTTTTTAATTCTTTATTCATTTTATAATTCACAACAAGTGTACAGTAAAATCAAACAATTAGAACACAATATCACTTGTGTCTATCATACAACAAAAAGATATAACCCCCACCCCCTCTCACTTCCATACACAACAAAAAATATACCACATGAATATAATATCTTATCATTCATATATATTATTAATAGAAATCCAACCCCCCCCGATCCACATGTAAGAATTAAAATTGGGAAAAGTGTAAATTATTCATTATAATAATTATAATAACCTTTTTGAACTGCCAACGCTCTTTCCATTTTAAACAATAAAATCTGACAGGCCACTATTGCAGCAGTAAATGTGACGATTTAGAAAAGGCGAATGAGTTTCAGAAATCCGCGCTTGCAAATGAGGTTTGCGGAGGGTTGCCGAATTTACATGCTGGTGATAGTGATCGGCACATGTGCAGAATAGATCAGCGGAGCCGGTTTAGCGACCGTCATTAAAGGCACAGTAAGTTTTGAGAATCCGGCCCTTAGGGCTCCTTTTACTAAGCTGTGGTAGCGTTTTTAGCACGCGCTGCATATAAGCGCGGAAAAACTAACATCAGCTCTATGGAGGCATTAGCATCTAGCGTGCATGGCATTGTAGCGCAGCTTAGGAAAAAGAGCCCTTAGTCTGTCTCGGAGGTTCTCGACTCAGTCCTCGGGACACACCTAGCCAGTCAGAATGAATATGCATGAAATAGACTTGCACATAATGGAGTTATTACATGCATATTCACTAGAGCAGTGGTCTCAAACCCGCGCCCTGGGGGCTTTCGGTATGTATATCATAATCACAAAAGTAAAATAAAACAGTTTCTTGATCATATGTCTCTTTAGCTATAAATGACAATATTCTTATTAAGACTTAGCCAAAAGGAAAGATTTATAAACTATAAAGAGTTTTAGCTCATGTAAAATTGTCATTTCTTTCATAAAACATTAACCATTTTTTCTGAGACCATCCAAGTACCGTCAAATCCAAAATGTGGCCCTGCAAAGGGTTGGAGTTTGAGACCACTGCCTTAACTGTATCCATGACATCCTGTTTGTCTTTGGGAAGCAGAACCAAGATTGTGATGTCATAATGCCTCATTCCACCAATAAGAGCCAACCTCATCAGTGATGTCACAATGGCTTGATTGTCCTGTTCTCCCCTCTGCCCTTCAACCCAGCCAGCAGATTAACCGTTCCCCTTAACTCAGTGGTCTCAAATTCGCGGCTCACCAGGTACCATTTTGAGGCTCTCGGTATGTTTCTCATAATCACAAAAGTAAAATAAAACAGTTTCTTGATCATATGTCTCTTTAGCTATAAATGACAAGATTCTTATTAAGACTTAGCCAAAAGGAAAGAATTTTACCTCATGCAAAATTGTCATTTCTTTAATAAGACATTAACCATTTTTTTCTAAGGCCCTCTAAGTATCTGCAAATCCCAAATGTGGCCCTGCAAAGGGTTTGCGTTTGAGATTACTGCTCTATAGGTATCCTGAAAACCTGACTAGCTAGGTGTGTCCTGAGGACTGGCTTAAGAGCTTCTGGTTTGTCCCACTGACATTCTTCCGTTTGGAACCAATAAGCGCCCAAGCACAATGGCCAACATGCTGCTTCTCACCTATAAAAGACTCAACAGCTGCATGCAGAGCCAAATCACTGATTTCTGTTGCCCTTTAATGGTTTATAAGGATTTTGCATTTATTTCTCGACTTTTGCCAAATCGAAGCTGAAGGCAATGTACACAAGTTATTTCCCTGACCAAATGCAGTCTGAGTTGTACTTGGGGCTTTACTGCTGTCGGGGCTAGTAGAACTTTAGTGTTAAAACAGCCTGTTTCATGGCAAACAGTTGAGTAACTGCAGTCCCCTTTTTTATTTTTTTCAATTAAGGTTATTAAGATTCTTGGTACAGAGAAGGGGAAGAAGAACAAAACCAACTTGCTTTTCCTGGCGGGCAATAGAGTGCTGAAATACTTGGAGCGAAGCTACACAGTGGAAAAGACATTAACCTCCCTTCTTAAGTATGGTGCCACGATTTGTGCTTATTCTCAGAAACTCTGCCCCTCGCTTCACCTCAGTTTTCATTTGCACAGAGAAGACATGAAATAAGCGGCTTGGGGGAGGGGGGCATGTCTTTACGTGAACTGACAGGCAGAGGCCGGATGAGTGGGAAGTGCTAACAATTGAATTTTCACTAACTCTTCGGATTTAAATCAGTCGCTCTTCACTCGGGGCTCCTTTTTACGAAGGTGCGCTAGGTTTTTTAGCGCACGCGCAAAATTCTAAAAAGGAAGCGGCAGTGGTTATTGCGAGCGTTAAGGCCCTAGCACACCTTTGTAAAGGGAGCCCTCAGTGTTCATTCCCAACGTTTCAATGTGACATAATGACATTTTAAATAATGTTGTCAATACAACTAGTGCTTTCAGGGATCCTCAGACCGCCACCCGAATAATATAGCTCGATGCGGCACCAATCCTCATCGATCCCAAGAATACAGCTTGCTATGCTGCATATTCTTTGTTTGCATATTTTCTTAATACTCTGTGCATTTTATATATTTTTAATCATTTTACTTCATTTTAGTTCATCCCCTTGCCGGCGCGTTTTATGCTCCTTTTTCAAGGTCGGGGAGATACGTAACTATGTCATTCAGACTATTTACAAACAGCTGCTGCAAAACCAAGGGTCTTGTTCTTGGGCTTGGGGGGGGGGGAGGAAGTAGTCAGCCCTCTCCCACCTATACTTTATTTCCTGAAAGAGAAGCATTCTTTTTACTGGTCCCCCCCTTATTGAGTAGAACCCTCACTCCTTATGTCTGACCAGAGCAGTTATGTAGCCATGAAGACAGCGGCAAAATTAAAAAAAAAACTGTGTCTGTTTCAGAAATGGACCAGATGAACATTTGGAAGCTGTGGAGAAGATGCAGAAATCAGTTAAACTGCTACAGAAGGTACAGACACGCAAAATATTAGTGCCATTAAAAAAAAAAAAAGAGAGAGAGAAAAACCTCCGGCAGACCTAGCAGTCGGGTTTTTAGGATGGTAAAACCCAATGGAAAATAGCCAAGCAATGTAAGTGAACCAATCGCTTGGCTATTTTGCACGGTCGAATCGGAAAATGGGCAATCGAGGGGGAAAGCACGCGGTGGGCCGTTTTGTGAATCGGGTCGGATAGCAGTCATTTAGTGAATTGGGGCCTAAAGGTCTTTGGGGATACTGCTGCCTCACCCTGCCATCCTTTGTAATCCACTGAATGGGCAATTAACTCCTTTTGTTTCAGGCTTTCTATGTTCTCAAGGTAGATGGCCAGGTTCATTCAGAATTTCAATTTATAGTCCTTAGATATAATTCTTAGATTCAGAAATCAAGCCATAATTCTTAGATTCATTCAGAGTTCAGCCCAAGAAATACATTTTAAAATCCTTAGATACAATTCTTAGATTCCAGATATTCAGCAAAATGAATCATATCATGCCAAAGTATCTGAGACAGTGAAGGGTTAAGTGACTTGCCTGGAGCTGCAGTGGGAAATTAATGAAAATAAAAACAAAAATTCTCTCAAATATTAGCTATCAACAACGCAATCAATTTGTCACACGGAAGGTCTGTGCGCTAGTGCTTATGAGGAAACTTAGAATCATAAGTGGAGAAAAAATGCCTCAAGTGTACTTATGCACAAAACAACTCCTCAAAAATGCCAAAGATACTTCAAAAGATCCAAAGAAAAGGCAAAAAACAGTCTTAAGGATTCTGAGAGTGTAGAATGCTAACAAGACACCCCTAGGCAAGGTAGCATAAACCCAATAGTAAATAAAACTATAGAAATCACTAATTTTAGGGGAAGAGGCAACCTCAGTGTGGAGGATCAGCAAAGGGAGAAGAACTCCAGAGCTTCACACAAAGGGCAAAGGTACCTCACCTCTGCCTGCACACCATCATGGATTGCCTCACGTGCAGAAATCAAGATACAAATAAGTGCTAAACCACAATAGGGTGTAAGTGACACTAGGAGTGAAAAAATAGCCCAAAACACTCAAAGAACCTTCCCCAAGAAAAATCAAAAAAGAGGCCACAGCCGACTTAGCTTGAATCTGCCTTGCAAATACTTGTAGAGAACGCGATGCCGGGTTCAACCAAGCCCGGTTTCAGGAGAGTAATATCCCTTCATCAGGAACCCTTGAGTGGAGACCCTTGAGTGGCTCCAATTGATGATATCTATGTCTCCACTCAAGGGTTCCTGATGAAGGGATATTACTCTCCTGAAACCGGGCTTGGTTGAACCCGGCATCGCGTTCTCTACAAGTATTTGCAAGGCAGATTCAAGCTAAGTCGGCTGTGGCCTCTTTTTTGATTTTTCTTGGGGAAGGTTCTTTGAGTGTTTTGGGCTATTTTTTCACTCCTAGTGTCACTTACACCCTATTGTGGTTTAGCACTTATTTGTATCTTGTGCAGGCAGAGGTGATGTACCTTTGCCCTTTGTGTGAAGCGCTGGAGTTCTTCTCCCTTTGCTGATCCTCCACACTGAGGTTGCCTCTTCCCCTAAAATTATTGATTTCTATAGTTTTTATTTACTATTGGGTTTATGCTACCTTGCCTAGGGATGTCTTGTTAGCATTCTACACTCTCAGAATCCTTAGACTGTTTTTTGCCTTTTGTTTGGATCAAGTGTACTTATAGCAGCAATTTACATAAAGTAAAATACAGCTGCCTTCCTATCATAGGCAAAACAACTCCACTAATTGTTTCTTCAGACTGTCACTATGCAAAATGGAAACCCTTCGTGTGTGCATGCCAGTCACTTATCTGTACTTTGTTGAAAATGCTGCAGAGAGGTTGCTCGTGATTAAATGGACCCGCGCTCAAACAACTTTCATAATGCTCCAAAAAATCTCCAAATTCTCCAGTTTGGCAGTGGATTTCTTTGACTGGTGGGACTTTGGCACCTTCACCAGCTAAGGCAAAGTATCGCAAACTGTGAGCCGCGGCACACCAATGCGCTTTCTGAGATTTCAGGTGTGCCGCAGTACACTGGGAAGAGGAGAGGTGACTGTCTACAGAATGTGCCTCTCATGAAGAGAGGCCTGTCCTGTAAGCAATCTCCTGACGCCAGCACCTCTTCTCTCTGCCGGCCCTTCTCTCCAGCGCAGGCCCTTCTCTTGGTGCAAGGCCCATTTGAAGGGTCTTTGCGTGTGCGCTGATGGCGGCGCACTGATGTCACGCATGCGTCAGTGCACTTCTGGGTGTCTCGAGCCGAGGACACCGTGGCCTGGCTCGAAAAAGTTTGTGAGACACTGAGCTAAGGTATGATACGAGGGGAGAGAGAGGAAATGCATATCCCCCTCCCCCCCCACCCACCCCCCCCGTTCTCCTCCTGTGCTACCCCATTCCTGTGCTGGCTATGCTCCACTTTTTATTGTATGATTAATCGCGATTTAAAATTTGAATCGAAATTCAGCTCTGCTTTATACCAATGGGCCAAGAGGCACTTAGTTCATGCTAATATCTGTTAACGCGTGTTAAGATTTAGTAAAATGGCCTCGAAGTTAAGAGAATAAATCCTTTAAAACTCAGGCCCTCCATTTTTTATTTTTTATTTTTTTGCTTATTTCAGACTAACTTGAATTTACTACGAGACCTTGCTGTGTTGACAGCCCAGAATTTCAAAAGCAGTGCAGACCGAGGCTCGCTGTTTTCTTTGCACAGGTAAGATGAGGCAATCAGCATAATGTGCTCCTCTAACTCTGTCCATTTGCTAAAGTGGCGTATCATATGCTGGAGGCTGGGATAGCCCATTTAGTGTTTATTTCTAATTAGCACTGGAAGGAGCTTAAGAAAGGTCTAGTGCCTCCATGCAAGCTGGGAGTCCTTGGGGAAATTTGCAAAACACATTCATACCCTTTTAACCCTTGTGGTCTCCTACCAATATGACCCCACCAAAATTTCTGGTTTTCTGATAAAGGTGATTTTTATTTGTTTATATTTAATTTTGATTAAAGTAAAGCTGGAATTTGTTCTCTCTCCTTGTTTGAGCCTGTCCTCCTCCACTTCTTTCTCCCCCTTCTTCCAGGCCCAGAGCTGCTTTGCCTAGGGTCTGCTGGCTGAATCTGGAGGCCAGCTTACTGTTCCGGTGGGCAAAATTTCATCTTCAGGCTCTTTTCAGCGGCACATGTAGCAGGAGTGGACAATGTCCACACCGATTTCCTCAGCAGGCAGACACTGGATCCTTGAGAATGGACACCGTCTGTTGCAGCCTTCCATCCCTTTGTTCGTCACTGGGGTCGCCCAGCGTTTGATCTGATGGTGACAGCAAGAAACAAAAAGGTGGACCATGTCAGTTGAAGATCCAAGCCCATAAACATAGGTCTGGATGCTCTGGTCCAACTGTGAGCTCTTGTATATGTTTCTTCCATGGCCCATGATAGGGCGGATACTCCATAGAATTGCAAACCATCTGGGGAAAGTCATTCTCTTGGTACCAGATTGAACATGCAGACCATGGTATGCAGATCTAGCAAATCTTCAGACAGGTGCAGGTCTCAGACTGCGGGTATAGCCGGACCTTCTATCTCAGTGGTCTATGGTCATGGAAGGTCTGGATCACTTTGCTCATAAGGCATGGTTCTTGGGTGCTCGGTGTTAGCGCACAAAGGTAGTGATTGCTGCTCTTCTCATAGTCAAAAAAGCCTACAATGGTTTCTGCTTAGGCTAAGACATGGGAAACATTTCAGCACTGATGCATTAAGGAGAAGGTGGAGCCATTCTCTGCTCCGATCTCAGTGGCGTTAGCTTTCCTCCAAGCTGGCTCTGCTGTTTTTGATATCAGATGTCATATCACTACTCCAAAGTTTGGACAACTAGTTCACAATTGAATTTTTCCAAACTTCTTTTCTTGGGCCCTCGAAACACAGCCCATGTCGGGTCTGTGAAATTTCTATATAATCAATGTGGATAAGTTGTCAAGATCATTTGAAGCTTCTTTGCAAGAAATAAAAGAGTTAAGTCAAGAACATTGTGGTTGCCACAGTTTTTTTTGCGTTTGGATTTGCTCCTTCTTCTGTGGACAATTGGGTCTTCTTTTTTCTGTTTTCCCATCTTGATGAGAGTCTTGCAGTGGCGTCCCTCAGAGTCCAAGTAGTGGACTCTAATTTAATATTTATGAGTCACACAAACCTAAACAAGCTCTAAGCGACATAAAGAAGGAAAAGGGTAGATTGGGCAAAGAGGAGAAGTAAGGAAGGGAGAAGGGCGAGAAAAACCTAACCATACTAAGCAAAAGAACAGGTTCATAAGGTGATCTAGAAATTTAATTGTCAAAGAGTAGAGTTTTCAGTTTCTTCTGGAATTGTGCATGGTTGGCTTCTGTTCTTATTGTCTCTGTGAGATCATTCCAGATTTTGACTCCTAGGAAGGTGAACATGGATTGGAAAATTCTTCTGTACTTGAGATTTTTCGCTGAGGTGGACCATGCATCAGATAGGAGTTTGAGAGGAGCGGTTTAGTTTCCATAGATTATAAGATGTATGATGCAGGATGTTTTTAATTTTATTTGGGATGAGATGGTAGCCAGTGGAGTTGTTTGAGGTATGATGCAGGATGTTTTTAATTTTATTCGAGATGAGATGGTAGCCATTGGAGTTGTTTGAGGTATGATGCAGGATGTTTTTAATTTTATTCGAGATGAGATGGTAGCCATTGGAGTTGTTTGAGGTATGATGCAGGATGTTTTGAATTTTATTCGGGATGAGATGGTAGCCATTGGAGTTGTTTGAGGTATGTTGAGATGGAGTCATATTTTTTCAGACCGAAAATGAATCTTACTGCCGTGTTTTGTATTTTGTGGGTAAGGGTGGTGTTGATTCCCAAGTAGGCGGAGTTACAATAATCCAGTTGTGATGGATTTATGTACCTTCGGAAGAAAGTATATAGTTGGAATGGAGGGGAATTGACAAAAAGATAATTAAATTATTTTGTTGAAATTAAACCCTCAGTGTTCGCTTTACATAATGAATTATGAATTTCTTGCTGACACTGGACAGTAGGATCCCCCTCCAATTAGGTTATGTTGAGGATTTCTTTTTTGTTGAGCAGTTGCAATGTTTAACACATTTGTTATATTTTCAGAACAGAACAGAGTTGTAGTTCTGGGAATTTCCCCGTACCCTTCCTTCACATATGTTTCTATATAGGGCTATCACCTGCTTTGGTTCAAACTGAAGGGGGCAGCAGAGCCCTCCAGTGAAGGAGGAGGTGTTAAAAAGCTGGAGTGGATTCCTTCTGCATGGCTCGCGGGCATGGGGAGAATACCGTACTATCCAGAATGACACACCTATTTACTAGGAAAGATATTAGCAAGGTAAGAACCTAATCTCTTTATCTTTTGTTGTTTTGATATCTCCTCACATATTGGTGAGTGATACTGATAAGGAATTCCCTGCCTGGCAAAGGGGGGGGGTATATAAGAAATGAATCTCGCTAGGAGAGGAATTCTGGTTGTGTTCATGTGTGTGTGTGATTATATTCTGATTTCACATTGGACTGTATAATCACTGGTTGAAGTAAGGGAGGAGTGCGGAAGGAATATTTTGTAATTTGAAAAACTGAACTATATCTCTGTTAGTTTTATGTATCTTTTTTTTGCTTGTTCAATAAAAATTATTTATAAACATCGTTTTTTAAAATTTATCTCCATGCAGACATACAAGCATGAGAAAAAATACACTAATTTAGTATTCTTAATATTGTTTAGATAAAATAAATTTGACATTAGAAGCCACACAAAAACATCTCTGGATTTTGTTTCCAGAGAATGTGATGAAAGCAGTTAGCTTAGCAAGATTTAAAAAAAGGTTTGGATAATTTCCTAAAAAAAACATCTACAAGCCATTATTAAGATGGACTTGGGAAAATCCACTGCTTATTTCTAGGATAATTTGTTTTACTCTTTTGGGATCTTGCCAGGTACTTGTGACTTGATTTGGTCACTCGCTGGGCTTGATAGACCCTCGGTCTGTCCCAATATGGCAGCTCTTATGTTCTGACTTTTCCAAAAGAAGGACCTCCTCCCCACCCCACCCCAAACATACCTTTTTTTGTATTCATTTTTATTTTTTATGCCACTCAGGAAGGATGGAGATAATGAGTTTATGAACATCGTCGCCAGTGAGATTGGGCCAGAGGTGAGTGTGATGATTTCTGTGAACCCTCTCGCATGCTCTTCTTTTTCCTCAGGCTGTATGAAGTTTGGGGTGCAGTCCTGCAAATGAGACATTCCATTATCTGCCCAGTGGGTCAGAGTTTCTGGGATACTTGAATCACATTTTTATAATCATATGTGCATATTTTTCCCTGTGGAAGATTCTTCAAATTTTCAAGACAAAAATATGATAATGCTTAAACTTTGAAAATTACTCTTGGGAATTTGTGTTTTCCTTTAATCCTGCCCTTTACCACATGTATAATGAAGTTTCAAAAGTCCGCAACTAAATATGAACCCTTCCCGTCTGGACAACATTCATCATGTATAAGCTGTACACTTGACTTAGATGAGGGGGGAGGAGTTGGGGGAAGACAGATTTATAAAAAAAAAGTCTGTACCTGTTCATGAAGTACTGCTTTGGCCATGGAAATGCTTTTGAGAATTGCTTCCAAAGAGCTTTTTATAACAGGGCACTTAGGTAAAAAGTTTAGAAGGCTTCATAGAAACATAGAAAAAGCGGCAGAAAAAGGCTACAGCCCATCAAGTCTGCCCATTCCAAGTATCCCCCCCCTGAATTTACTTCCTTAAAGATCCCACAAGAGTATCCCATTTATTCTTAAAATCTGTCACGCTGCTGGCCTTTACCACCTGGAGTGGTAGTCTGTTCCAATGATCCACCACTCTTTCGGTGAAGAAGTACTTCCTGGAGTCGCCGTGAAACTTCCCTCCCCTGACTTTCAGCGGATGTCCTCTGGTGGTCGAGGGACCCATGGGCCAGAAGATATCATAGAAACATAGAAACATAGAAAAATGACGGCAGATAAGGGCCATATAGCCCATCAAGTCTGCCCACACTATTTACCCACCCTCTTAGGTCTTCTGACCTCTTAAGTATAATTGTAATTATACTGTCACTCTACTGACCTGCTCATTGTAATTATACCGTCACTCTACTGACCCGCTCATTCAAGTCCTAGTGACCCTATCCTTGGCATGACCTCGTAGGGATCCCACATGGGTATCCCATTTGTTCTTGAAGTCTGGGATGCTGCGTGCCTCGATGCGTCCCGTGATGTATTTATACGTTTCGATCATATCTCCCCGTTCTCTTCTTTCCTTGAGTGAGTAAAGTCGCAACTTCTGTAGTCTTTCACCATACGGGAGATCCTTGAGCCCCACGACCATCCTGGTGGCCGTTCGCTGAACCGACTCGATCCTTAGCACGTCCTTTCGGTAGTGTGGTCTCCAAAACTGAACACAGTACTCCAAGTGCGGCCTCACCATGGCTTTGTACAACGGCATCATAACTTCAGGTCTCCTGCTGACGAAACCTCTGCGGATACACCCCAATATTTGTCTTGCCTTGGAGGAAGCCTTCTCCACTTGATTGGCAACTTTCATGTCTTCACTAATGATCACTCCTAGATCGCGTTCCTCCGTGGTCCTAACCAAGGTCTCGCCATTTAGTACATAAGCTCTATGCGGGTTTCTCTTGCCCAAGTGCATTATCTTGCATTTCTTAGCATTGAAGCCTAGCTGCCAAGGTTTTGACCATTGTTCCAGCAGCAGTAGGTCGTGTGTCATATTATCAGGTAATGAGCTTTTGCCTACTATGTTGCAAAGTTTGGCGTCGTCGGCGAATAGTGATACCCTTCCTCTAAGTCCTTGTGTCATATCCCTTATGAATAAGTTGAATAGAATTGGGCCCAGGACCGATCCCTGCGGCACTCCACTGATCACGTCCGACGCTTCAGATGGGGTACCATTCACCACCACCTTCTGACGTCTGCCGTTCAGCCAATCCCCAATCCATGTAGTTAGAATGTCTCCTAATCCTATCGATTTTAGCTTGTAAAGTAATCTTCGATGAGGGACGCTATCAAATGCTTTGCTGAAGTCCAAATATACCACGTCTAGTGACTCTCCGGCATCCAGTTGTCTAGTAACCCAGTCAAAAAAGCTAATCAGGTTAGATTGGCATGATCTACCCCTGGTGAACCCGTGTTGGTGTGGATCACGTAGGTTTTCTTCGTCTAGGATTGTGTCAATATGCTGTTTGATCAGCGTTTCTATGAGTTTACACACTACATCCTGTTTTGGTCTGGGGCAGACCGCAGCAGAGGGAAAGTACACCAGCGATCCTCCACAGGCTGTAATTAGTTTTTAAAGTGAGACTGAGAGACCAGGGGGACCCCGGATGATGGTGGAGAGAATGGGGAAGCATGCCGACATTTGGGGGGCTCCCTGGTGTGGTAGCTATTAGAAGTACACGAAGTGAGGGAGGGGGGTCCAAAGGGAGGGGCATAGGCTGGACTGAAGGGGGGGGGGGTGAAGTAGAAGAAATAATGGGTCTGAAAACAGAGGAGAGGGAGAGAGATGGTGGACAATGTGACAGAGGGAGGGAAAAGAAAGGGAGAGAAGTTGGACCCAAGGGATGGTGTGCAGGGAGGTGGAAGAGAGATATTGGATAGGAGGCTAGTTGGGAAAAGAAAGGGAGAGATGATAGACCCTGGGGTGGTGGGAAAGGAGGGAGAGATTCAACGCTGCCCCAATGAAATTATCTAACTGTGTGTTTGTCGAATCCTGCTCTCCACACTCATTATAGGTATGCAGTTATATTTATTTCACTCCCATGCAGGAAATGGAGCCCTCTGACCTTCTCTTTCATTGTTTGTTCTCAGGAAATCCTGATATTCTTAACTGTCGGAGATGAGAAGACATCTGGGTTGTTCCTGCTGGCAGGACCAAATGAATTAGTTGAGAAACTGGGACCCAGGTACAGTATATATAAGACTACCTACATAAGTATTCGGTGGCACGTCAATTGCACCCCAACACCTGCGCGCAGGACAATTGCCTGCCGCCCTTTCCAGCGGCTCAGCAAATATCTCTCAGAGTTGTTTATCTAGCGGGGAAGCAAAATGTTCTTGTAGAAAAATTGAGCAGACTTCTTCAGTCTCACAAGTGGTCCCTCAGCATGTCTGTCTTATATCTAATCTTCTCTTGGTGAGGAACACTGGAAATAGATCTGCTTTCTTCCCCCCTAAACAGCAAGCTTCCGCAATTTTGTTTCAGACTCTTTACCCCAGATCGCATGACTTCAGATGCCGACCTGTTCCACTGGGGGAACGATTTCCTTTACACATTTTCTCCAGTCCTCTCCTCAAACTTTGCCAAGATAAGAGTACCATGATTCTCATAGTGCCTTTCTAAGTTTGGTTTCCACTACTACTAGAACTCTCATCCAAACAGCCATGGAAATTGCAAGCTTTTTCAACCCTGTTAACAAAGGGTCCCTCCATCCGAGCTCCTGTTCTCTAGCTCTGACAGCATGGTTTCTCCCTTTGATCATGTAACCACTATTGAAGATATGTAGATATCATGGGCGTGCCCAGATGCTATTAATAATTAAAACTGGAAAATAAAAGATTAACTTTGAAATTATTTGGAGTAAATAAGACAGGTGAATTGTGGACCTATCTGTAAATGGTTATTTTAAGTTGGCTATGATAAAACCAAACTGGATAACAATCGGCAATTCTTTTGGCCCCTCTGTTCAAGTCTCCCAGCCTGGCTCGAACACCACCTTCCAGTTCTCTTCTGCAGTATCAGACATTATCCAGGAAGCCATTGACTCAAAAATGTTACATGTACCGTGTCGGGTCCCTTGGTTTGTTGAAAGGTGGTATCATTGACCACATTTAATATTTGATATAATAAACATATTGTCTTGTACATATTGTCTGCAGTTTTTTCTTATTTCCCGCTTTAAGTGGATACAGTTCTCTAGCTGGTGAATCAGCTAGAGAACATACATATGTGTTCACTTCACCAACTATGTGCCAGGTAGCTTAGAGGTGCCTGATTATTCAGCGAAGCATGGTAGGAGCAGGAGATCATGCAGCTCCGCTAAATGAGGTTCCTGTGCACCAAGTGGAGAGCCTGAGAAGACAATACCGCCTGGGTATACATTCTTTGTCCCTCCTCTCTCAAAAAGGGGAGCCCAAATACAGCTTTTCAGTGGGAAAATGTAGGATTGACACAATTAAAAATTCCTCTTAAATAGAAAAGGAAACCAGCCAGATTACTTAACCCTAATGACGGTAACCTTTCTCAGGTTAGACCAAAGTGAGCGATTGCACAAAGAGGTACCGCATTAGCTCATCAAAACTAACAGTAAAAGAAATCAAGCAAAAGAAACCCCCATTGGAAACCAGTTAAGCAGAAGCAGCAAAGCCAACGGATGCCACTAATAATGCCTTTCTGTGGTTGGCAGTACCGTATTTTCGCGGATATAACGCGCACCATTGTAAAACGCGCACAGGGGTATAGCGCGCAGAAATCACGATGATATGTACAAAAACTTTTCTATACCGCGCTCAGGCATATAACGCGCATGCTGCCCGACTCTCCTCTGGCCACCCCGACTCTCCTTTCGCTCTCCCCGACTCTCCTCTGGCCACCCCGATTCTCCTTTCGCCCTCCCCGACTCTCCTCTGGTTGCCCCGACTCACCCTGACTTTCGGTGCACTGCCCCGCCTCTCCGTGCCTGTCCCCCTTGAAGTCCTGTCCCCCCTTGAAGGTCTGCCTGTCCCCCCTTGAAGGTCTGCCTGTCCCCCCTTGAAGTCCTGTCCCCATCCTGAAAGCCTGATGCCCCCCCTCGACGTCCGATTCTTCTCCCCCCTCGGCAGGACCACTCGCACCCCCACCCCGAAGGACCGCCGACTCCACGACAATATTGGGCCAGGAGGGAGCCCAAATCCTCCTGGCCACGGCGACCCCCTAACCCCACCCCGCACTACATTACGGGCAGGAGGGATCCCAGGCCCTCCTGCCCTCGACGCAAACCCCCTCCCCCCAACGACCGCCCCCCCCCCAAGAACCTCCGCCCGTCCCCCAGCCGACCCGCGACCCCCCTGGCCGACCCCCACGACACCCCCACCCGCCTTCCCCGTACTTTGTGTAGTTGGGCCAGAAGGGAGCCCAAACCCTCCTGGCCACGGCGACCCCCTAACCCCACCCCGCACTACATTACGGGCAGGAGGGATCCCAGGCCCTCCTGCCCTCGACGCAAACCCCCCTCCCTCCAACGACCGCCCCCCCCCAAGAACCTCCGACCGACCCGCGACCCCCCTGGCCGACCCCCCCACCCCCTTCCCCGTACCTTTGGAAGTTGGCCGGACAGACGGGAGCCAAACCCGCCTGTCCGGCAGGCAGCCAACGAAGGAATGAGGCCGGATTGGCCCATCCGTCCTAAAGCTCCGCCTACTGGTGGGGCCTAAGGCGCGTGGGCCAATCAGAATAGGCCCTGGAGCCTTAGGTCCCACCTGGGGGCGCGGCCTGAGGCACATGGGCCAAACCCGACCATGTGTCTCAGGCCGCGCCCCCAGGTGGGACCTAAGGCTCCAGGGCCTATTCTGATTGGCCCACGCGCCTTAGGCCCCACCAGTAGGCGGAGCTTTAGGACGGATGGGCCAATCCGGCCTCATTCCTTCGTTGGCTGCCTGCCGGACAGGCGGGTTTGGCTCCCGTCTGTCCGGCCAACTTCCAAAGGTACGGGGAAGGGGGGTGGGGGGGTCGGCCAGGGGGGTCGCGGGTCGGTCGGAGGTTCTTGGGGGGGGGCGGTCGTTGGAGGGAGGGGGGTTTGCGTCGAGGGCAGGAGGGCCTGGGATCCCTCCTGCCCGTAATGTAGTGCGGGGTGGGGTTAGGGGGTCGCCGTGGCCAGGAGGGTTTGGGCTCCCTTCTGGCCCAACTACACAAAGTACGGGGAAGGCGGGTGGGGGTGTCGTGGGGGTCGGCCAGGGGGGTCGCGGGTCGGCTGGGGGACGGGCGGAGGTTCTTGGGGGGGGGCGGTCGTTGGGGGGAGGGGGTTTGCGTCGAGGGCAGGAGGGCCTGGGATCCCTCCTGCCCGTAATGTAGTGCGGGGTGGGGTTAGGGGGTCGCCGTGGCCAGGAGGGTTTGGGCTCCCTCCTGGCCCGATATTGTTGGGGAGTCGGCGGTCCTTCGGGGTGAGGGTGCGAGTGGTCCTGCCGGGGGGGGGGGATGTATCGTACGTCGGGGAGTCGGCCGGGCAAGAGGGCTTGGGCTCCCTCTTGCTCCGATCGTGGATGCGGGTGCGGGTGGGAGCGCGTGCGAGCGGTCGTTCGGGGTGGGGGTGCGAGCGGTCCTGCTGGGGGGGTGAATCGGGCGTCGGGCGGGGTGGGAACTATGTTTAAAAACTTTTGTATACCGCGCTCAGGCATATAACGCGCGAGGGGTATGCGCGGTACGTAAAATCACGTATAACGCGCGCGTTATATCCGCGAAAATACGGTAGTACAAGTCTGAAGCAAGAAGTTTATCCTGTAAACGGTGGCTTTGCTAGAGTGGTCACTTGGTAATTTTCGTTTTGGGTTCTGTAACGATCGTTTTATTGTTTATTCAAATTTGACATACTGCAAATTTTGGACACCCAAATGAAAGCAGTTTACAGTAAACTCTTTGAGGGAAATTAAAAGCAGATCTCCAATGTTATCTTTCTGGAATGATTGGTTGACTTTTTAAGATAAAGATACTCACAGGGAGCAGCCACACTACTGTTCACCTGCGTAATCAGGAGACTCGGCTTAATCTAATCAGATATGTTGCAGTAAAGAGTTCAGACAGCCTTCCTGGTAGATTCCCATTTAGCCTTCGATGGAGGTAGAAGGAGCCTGTTTTCTGTTAATGACCTTAAAGTACGTAAAGGTGTATATGGGATTGTAAGCACAGAGAGATATACAGGGACACCTGAATAGAGCAAACATTTTTTTATTTTATAGTCAATGGGCTACCAATGTAGGTGTTTCATTAAAGGGGTAACGTGATCAAAGTGTTTGGCACAACAGAGTATTTTTACAGCGGTGTTTTGCAATGCTCGTAATCGTCTGAGGTCAGATTTCATCAGACTTGCATAGATTGATTGATTGATTGATTCCATTTTCTATACCGTTCTTCCAGGGGAGCTCAGAACGGTTTTACATGCGTTTTATTCAGGTACTCAAGCAGTTTTCCCTCTCTGTCCCGGCGGGCTCACAATCTATCTAATGTACCTGGGGTAGATGGTATTACAGCATTCATATCTAAGATTTATGAATGTGTAGAATAATAAACGAAGTGATTTCAGTGTTTTAATCATACTTGAAATCTGAACTGAAAAGGAATGACAAAGCAAGCATAACTCCTTGAGTTGAGTTATGCTGCTGGTTGCTGCAGAGTTAGACTGTGGAGCACTGCCATCTTTTAGCTAAGAACTGCTCCAACCTGGCTACTGATGCTGTTTTTATACACCACCTGGTTTGACTAAACCCTTGATTGATTGATTGATCCATTCATTCAATTTTCTATACCATTCAACTCAGAGCAGTTTACATGAATTTTTTCATGTACTCGAGCATTTTTCTCTGTCTGTCCCGGTGGGCTCACAATTTATCTAAGGTACCTGGGACAGCCCTAGCATGGGTAAAACGCAGCCTGTGTCAGGTTTCTTTATGTCCATTGTGTCTCCACTACAATAAACAGATTTTGGTTACTTCACTTCTGCTGATTTGCTGTTTTGACCACCATTTTGGATTTTGCCAACCACCTGCCTTGTTGTTGTTTTTTTATAACTCCTAGATACTGAAAAGATGTGATTGGTGAAACAGGTCTGTCAATTGGTGTGATTTTAGGTGGAGGGTCGGTACCTGAGATCCAGGTACTTAATAAAAGTTTCAAGTGGCCCAGCCACTTTCCTAGCTGTCTTTTAACTAGGTTGAAGGGAGGCTTTGTACTGTAAAATTCTTTGCTAAGGGAGAAAATTGTACACGAGTGGTGCATTTTACTCAGGGGGTTTGCCAACTTTTTCCATTTTAGATTAGTTTTTTCAGTATTGTCGACTCATCCAGTTCTGGTTTACTCCCAGTGCATACATTTTTATTTATTAAAAAAAACTTTTTTATACCGTTTACAAAAAAACCTAAATGGTTCACATCAATTAAAACATACATAAGATGAAAAACAAACCATAAAAGCTACATAATTTATAATTATGCTGCTTTTCTAAACAGATCATTATGTTCTGAGACTTTAGCTTTACTGAAAACGAAAGCAAACCTGAGGCTTGTGGAGACTGGTAAGATGACTTTCTGCTGTGCAGGAGTTAAAATCGGTAACTCCCTTGTGGGCCAAATACGAAATGGCCATAAAAAGGGCTTGTTTAAAAAACTACTCAAGACGCCTTTTTCTAGCCAATAATTTGTTTCTCTGGTATAATTGATGAATTATTCACGATCTCTTTATAAAAGCTTTGGTGTTAGTTTGCAGATATGACCTCTGAGGATTGTTTGTCTTATGTTTTTTTTTATAATTTTATGTATGTAAATTATGTAAACCATTTAGTGCTAAATATAAATTTTTTTAATAAATAAAACTAGGATTAGATTGACTTGTTACCATTAAAAATCTGCAGCCTTCTTTTTCCTCTTGTGTTTCATTTCCCTGCTTCTGTCTCTTGTCCTGGCAGAGTGGCTGAGCTTCTGGAGGGAAAAGGTGCCGGGAAGCGGGGTCGCTTCCAGGGCAAAGCAAACAAGATGAGCCGCCGCCCCGAAGTAGAGGCACTGCTGCGAGAAGCCCTGGCTGACTGGCGGCCGACAGAGGAGTGAGAAGACAGATATGGTAGAAATGCAGAGTATTACCATGGTGTTGACTTTTTAAGAGTTGATATAAAAAAACACCAAAGGACACTGGACCACATCACAAGCCTTTCACCTGGTTGTTTAGGATGCTAAAATGAATAAGGCATCAGCGATTGTAGGCCTTTTAGTGATGATGTATATTTGAAAAATTTGGTTGAGAGCTGTTTTCCCTTCTATTGACCCAACTGTGGGGAAATGAAAACAATGAAGTGGTCCATTTATGTGGCTTAAAAGTTGAAAAGCAGATTGACAAAATTTCAAGTTGCAGATATTTAAGTATTCATTAGCTGTCAGCCCAACCATCACTGTCTACATCACCAACTGGAACATGAGTTAATAAACAGCATTTATGGAACATTATCATTTTGTCTGAATGTTCTCTGTCTTGCTCTCTCATTCTCCTACATTTTTTCCTCTTCTGTTAATTCCTCTAGGCTGGGATCACTTTCTACTAACTCTCATTGGGGTTCTGAAATCTTGCTATTCTTTGAGATGCTGGAATGTTGCTACCCCTTGGGTTTTGGCCAGGTACTAGGGACCTGGATTGGCCACCGTGAGAACGAGCTACTTGGCTTGATGGACCATTGGTCTGACCTAGTAAGGCTGTTCTTATGTACTCATAATGAACATACATGAGATAAAATTGCCTGCATCTTCATTGTATGCAAATCTTTTAAGTTCAATAATATTTATTGGGTTTTTAAAAATACATAAAATGAAATTAAACATCAGCAGAATAGAGAAACTATTTGAATTGGAGGTATATACAAAATAGGTACGTTTTCAGTTGAGAATAAGATTGTACAAATAAAACAACAAAATCCCATAATAAATTCAAAAATAAAGATAAGAAGTCATTCCAGCCAAGTAAATTCTCAGTAACAATATACACCTAAACTATGATCTTTATGTAGTTTTTAACAGGCTCTGTAAAGGCAGTTTTTGGAGGAAATATATTGAAAATTATTCCTGAACAATTGCGTGGTTCAATAGTTTTCAGTAGCATGTGTTTATGACTCCAAACTTGTGTCCAAAAAGTCTATACCGTAGGGCAGAAGAATAATATAGAAACATGATGGTAGATAAAGGCCACATGGCCCATCCTGTCTGTCCATCCTCAGTAACCATTATCTCTTTGAGAGATCCCACATGCCTATCCCATGCCTTTTTAAATTCAGACACAGTCTCTGTCTCCACCACCTCTTCTGGGAGATTGTTCCATACATCTACCACCCTTTCAATAAAAAAGTATTTCTTTAGATTATTCTTGAGCCTATCACCTCTTAACTTCATCCTATGCCCTCTTATTTCAGAGCTTCCTTTCAAATGAAAATGACTCTGCTCATGTGCATTTATGCCACGTAGGTATTTAAACGTCTCTATCATATCTCTCCTCTCCCGCCTTTCCTCCAAAGTATACATATTGAAATCTTTAAGTCTGTCCCCCATACGCCTTATGACGAAGACCACACACCATTTTCGTAGCCTTCCTCTGGACCGACTCCATCCTTTTTATATCTTTTTGAAGGTGCGATCTCCAGAATTGTGCACAATATTCTAAATGAGGTCTCACCAGAGTCTTATACGGGGGCATCAATACATACTTTTTCCTTTTGGCCATAACTCTTCCTATGCACCTATGCATCTTTCTATCTTTCGCCGTCACCTTTTCAATCTGTTTGGCCACCTTAAGATTGTCACATACAATCACACCCAAGTCCTGCTCTTCTGTCGTGCACAAAACTTTACCGTTCCTTTGGGTTTTTGCAGCCCAGATGCAAGACTGCCAAATTTCAGACTATTCTTCAAGCTTCACCAGGTCTTTCTTCAAGTCATTCATACCATCCGGGGTGTCTACTTTATTACAGATTTTGGTATCATCCGCAAAGAGGCAAATCTTACCTGACAGCCCTTCAGCAATATTGCTTATAAAAATGTTAAAAAGAGCAGGCTCAAGAACAGAACCTTGAGGCACACCACTGGTAATATCTTTTTCCTCAGAGTGATCTCCATTGACCACTACCTTTTGTCGTCTTCCACTTAACCAGTTCCTGACCCAGCCCATCACATTGGAGCCCATCCCAAGTGCACTCAGTTTATTTATTAGCCGTCCGTGTGGTACACTGTCAAAGGCTTTTCTAAAATCTAAATACACCACATCTAGCGTGCTCTATCCAATTCTCTGGTCACCCATTCAACGAAATTGATCAGATTTGTCTGACAAGACCTACCTCTAGTAAATCCATGTTGCCTCTAGTCCTGTAATCTACCGGATTCCAGAAACTTCACCATTCTCTGTTTTAAAAAAGCATTTCCATTAATTTGCTTACCACAGAAGTTAGACTTACTGGCCTGTAATTCCCTACTTCTTCCTTACTTCCACTTTTGTGTAGAGGGACCGCATCCGCCCTTCTCCAGCCCCGACTTTAGAGAAGCGTTGAAAAGGTCAGTCAGTGGAGCCACCAGAACTTCCCTAAGTTTCTTCAGCACCCTCGGATGTACACCATCTGGTCTCATCGCTTTGTCTACCTTTAATTTAGCTAGCTTCTCACGAAACACAACCCTCTGAAAATCGATCGGGGTCTACCATTCCACCATCCCTATTTGCATTTGTCTTCTGCGGTCCCACTCCCAGATCTTCAACCGTGAACACAGAACAGAAATATTTGTTAAGCAATTCAGCCTTTTCTTTATCAGCTTCTACATATTCCTCCCCTTCACTTTTGAGTCTTACAATTCTACTTTTGTACTTCTTCCTATCACTGATATATCTAAAAAATGTCTTGTCTCCTCGTTTTACTGTCATCTATTTTCTCTTCCATTTGTATCTTTACTTTCCCCTCATGAATATGCATGAGGTATCTGCACGCATGCTACCTCCATTGCTTGCAAATCTGTCTCTCGTTAGAATTATCTTGACAGCCTGACCTGTTTGCAGCCGCTAAGGAATGAAATTGTGTATAAGTTTAAAGTAGATAGGTAATTAACATATGCAGGCTGGTTTTGAAAAAAAAAAAGGTTTGGACAAGTTCCTGGAGGAAAAGTCTATAGTCAGCTATTGAAACAGACATGAGAGAAACCACTTCTTGCCCTGGATCGGTAGCTTGAAATGTTGCTACTCTTTGGGCTTTTGCCAGGTACTTGTGACCTGGATTGGCCACCGTGAAGATGGGTTACCAGGTTAGATGAACCATTGGTCTGGCCCAGTAAGACTATTCTTATGTCCATGCTGCAGTTCTGTTATTTCCACATATTTTATTTCTTTTAGAACTTCTTTTATTCCATCACTTGAAGCAGTGAATATTCTGGTACAGTAGGTATTTTTCTGTCCCTGAAGGCTCACAATCTGAGCTTGAACCTGTGGGCAATGGAGGGTGACTTGTCCAGCATCACAAGGAACTGCAGGCTCTCCTTGATCTCAGCCCTCCAACAATCAGGCTATTCCTCATACCTCTTTTGTGTGCTAGGTTTTCTTTTCTTGGACACTGGTGTTGTGCAATTATTCAGTTCATGTACACCATGAGAAGGCTGGAGGCCAGATTGGCACACGACTTGGTTGTGCATATTTTACACCTCCAGAGTCCTCACAGCACATCATACACACTCTGTGGCTCCAGCACCCTGAGCCACAGCCCTGTGACCCTACAGTCCCTGACCCTCAGCTCTTCATTTTTGTTGACCTGTTTTTATGAGGAGAAATTCATGTTTACGCATCAAACTGACCTTTGACAAAGAGATTAGGACTAATCAATTATTGTGTCACATTCTGTGTTTTGCTTCCTAGAGACCAAAAAGATTGGTTGTTGTTTTTTTCAATTGCTCAATCATGTACACAAACCTCATGGCTAAAAGAATGCCTGGTACCTGAAGTCCAGGCCATATGGAAGCCCAGTTGCATACCTGTCACTGTGGGGCTGTTGGCGAGAGGCTTGTAGTGGATGACTGAATGTTTGCCTTCTGCCGTGACCTGAATACTGGAGTGTGCAGAAAGCTGATGGCATACAAATTTTATGTCTGCAGAACTTGAGTGCTAATAAGGGGGGGATGCCTGCCAGACACATGTGCACAAAGGTTCAGTGGTAAGCGAGGCTTTTTGCAGGCTTGTCTGAAGCAAGCAAAAGTTGCAAGCTCATTTCTGCTGCAATGCCACCATAATAAATATTCTATCTTATCTGGATAATTACCCAGGCACCGGTGCTAAATATCAAAAATTCCCAGAAGGGACGCACTAGACAATCACATTTTTTTTGGAGGGGCATGAGAACCCTGCCCCTGCCCAGCAGCTCTCCCTCCCCTCTCAGGCGACTGGGGTCTCTTAACTCTCCCCAACCTCCCATTACCTTTTAAATCCTTCAGTTCTTTGCTGGCAGCAAAAGCAACTCGTATCTGCTGCATGTACTGGCCCTGAGCCTTCCCTGTGACTCAGCTTTCTGGTCCCACTGACTCACACACAAGTGATGCCAACCCAGAACTGGACCTGTCTGTCCCTAATAACTAAGTAACTAAAGAATGTGGTCGGTTCAAAAAGTTCCAGGACAGTTTGAATTGTGTGCCAACGGGAAGTTCTTTTGAGATGCGCTAGGTGGCGTCGAGGAGCTTGAAACCTCACGAGTAACCTTTTTTTGTTTGTCTATATCTCGTTTTGTCGCCGAGCTGCAGCAGTTTTTGTGAAAGTGTGTTTTCATGATCGGCTATTTTTTATCATGTGTGACCTCAATGAGCAGCACTATAGCGTGAAGTTCTGTCTTAAATTGGTAAGACCGCTACAGAACCTTATGAAATGTTGAAAGTGGCTTATGGGGAAGATGTCATGAGTTGGGGAAGGTGTTTTGAATAGTATTCACAGTTCAAAAGTGGTCATGAATCAGTGGAAGACGAATCGTGAACTGTAAGACCATCAACGTCAACTGATAATGATCATGTTGATCAAGTGAGGGTTCTTATTTGCACTAATCAGCGATTAACTGTTAGAGAATTGGCAGAGGAATGCAATGCATATCTCCATTGATTCATGCCACAATATTCTACCAAAGAAGTTGGGGATGTCTCGCGTTGTGGCAAAATTTGTTCCATGGTTGATGACCGACGACCAGAAGAATAACCGCAAAAAACATGATGACAGTTCTTCCCCAGCCACCTTACTCTCCTGACTTGGCCTTTGCTGACTTCTTCAAAAAAGGTTCACGGGGAGAGCCTGGAAACTACAGACCAGTGAGTCTGACCTCGGTACTGGGAAAGATGGTAGAGGCGCTGATAAAGGACCGCATCATTGATCACCTTGACGGACACGATCTGTTGAGGTCCAGCCAGCATGGTTTCAGTAAAGGCAGATCTTGCCTGACGATCTTGCTGCACTTCTTCAAGGGAGTAAAAAGGCGGATAGACAAGGGCGACCCGGTCAACATTGTATGTCTGGATTTTCAGAAGGCATTCGACAAAGTTCCACATGAACAACTACTTCAGAAAATTGCATGCCATGGCATCAAGGGTGAAATACTCACATGGATTAAAAACTTGCTGGAGCATAGGAATCAGAGAGTGGGGGTAAATGGACAAGATGGCTGGTAAGGGGATAGGAAAAGGAGAAGGATTGTGAGGACTTGTGGCATGGAGAGGGAAAAGGAATGAGTTTGGGAAGAGTGAGAATGAGAAGTAGAAAGTGAATTGGAGCCATAACGAGAGCAATAAAAAGAAACAGAAATCTACAAGAAGTGAGGTAGTGAGAAAAGGGAGTGCTGCTTGATTCAGCGAAAAAATTTTTGATTTGATTTGACCAATTGAATCGATTTTTCCATTCGATATGCTTTCCCTTTCCAATTGGGCATTTTTTTCAAATGTTCTGGCAGGTTTATTTTGTAACACCACCACGATCAAACTTAACTCTCCTCAAAAAGAGAGAGGGAGACCTCACGGCATATATAGTTTAATAGTCACCATACATATCAAAACATAGGTGATGGGAAAAGCCCCAGAACAATATAAGGGAGTCACAGAGGTACTTGACTCTCAAAAGCTCCCGTTCGTCAGTCATTTTTTGAGGAGAGTTAAGTTTTGATTGTTGCTACTGAATCAATTCAAATCAGCGAATCACGCAGCACTAGGCCTCAGGAGTTACACAAAGGAGTGCGCTAAGGAGCACGTGCTCCTTGTTATGTGATGCATCAGGTGCCGTCCAGAGAGGGCATAGATTAAATAGGTAGCAAAGCTAGTGAGGTCACCTGAGTGCTTGCTTGGGAGGGACTACAGCCAGCCAGACAGCGGGAGAGGGTCTACTGGTAGGCAGCAAGAAAGATGGGAGTTGGAGAGATAGATCTGCAGTCATCCTTGAAAGAAAGCAGAGGAAAGCACTTATTTTAGAGTGCGGACTGGACTAAAGCTGAATCTGTTCAGCCACAATCTGGGTGCAGACTGTAGAAGGCTGCCTGGCCCTAGCTCTAACTTCTGAAGCTGTCATCGAAGCCCCAGTCCAGGCCAGTGGCATAATGAGGGTGAGAGGTGCCTGGGGCAGTGGGGCCCCCCCTTCGTCGTCTTCGCTTCCCCCCCCACCTCTACATGCTCCTGCCCCCATGCTGCTGTCACTCCAGTGTTGGCTCTTCCTCTGATGTCACTTCCTAAGCACAGGTCCAGGAAGCATAATAAGAATTAGTACATTGGGGCTCCCCTGACAACCCAGGTACTTTGAACCCAGAGAAAACCAAGAGAGAATTGCTGTATTATAAATATCAAATGTATCATTGTGAAAGAACATCGGGTAAGATGCTGGCCAGATTGACAGGACCTTGGTTGGGCCCATGAATGTGTCAGCAGCTTGAGACCAGGATCAGCATATGAAAACAAAATCTGAGGAATTAACTGCCAAACACAATGCTGGGCTTTACAGGGCTTAGGAACCAGATATAGAGGCTGCTGCAACCTGTTTGGAAGAAATGAGCTTTCGGAACTTAATATCTGTGGATATGGAGTGGATGAATGTGCCAGTTAGCCGGGAGAGAGGGGATATTCAGTGGGCAATCAAAATACTCAAGGTTTGTAAAGCTCCAGGCCTAAATGGCTTTACCAGTTAATTCTATAAAATATTATAGTTGCAGCTTTGTAGACCACTGGAGACCTACTTTGATTCTGTGCTAGACCAAGGGTATTTCTCAGAGCATGGTAATGAGGCTCTTGCCATGGTGATCACAGAACCAGAGAAAGATCCTACAAATGAGGAATCGTATTGCCCAATCTATTTATTAAATACAGATTTTGAAAATCCTGACAAATATTTTTGCTAAGAGGCTACCTAGCTGTACTCTGTGGGTAATGCAAGAGGTAGAAGTGGGCAGGCAATGTCCAATATCTGAAAACTTAGGAGGCGTTATCAATATGCCTGGCTGCTCACAGATGACACCGCCAGCTACACACGCCCACATCATTTTTAGAACTTTCCTTTTTAATGCCAATCTTTATAAGTCCCCGCCACCGAACGGCTCCAGTTACGTTCGACTAAGCAAGCCAGCTGGCGTTTGGAATTTTGTCATATTCAGTATCCCCAGATGAAGGCACCCTTTGGTGCCAAAACTTGGATCCTTGTTGGGACATTACTTTGTTAAAGAATAAATTGAAAGAATTTGGTTTTAAGGATATCTCACTTGCCTTTCTTTTGCTTGTCCTATTTACACAAAGGCAAGACTCTTCTCTCGCTGCTGCTGTTTTGACTTTCAGCTGCAACACCAAGAAAGCTTCAATCGGGTTGACTGGGAGTGTCTGTTCAGGGCCCCTGGAGTACTATGGTACACAGGGATACTTCCTAGCAACACTATGAGCTATTTATTACAGATCCACAGTGGTGTCGGTGGTGTGCTATCTGAAAAGTTTTTCATGTAGGATGCCCTGCTTCCCTTATTTTTTCTGCTGTAGCTCAGAACCAGAGAATTCAGGGAGTAAATATGGGTCATGGGAATTTAAAGATTGGACTTTTGCTGATGATATGTTGGTCTTACTGAGTAACCCTAAAGACTCCCTAATGGAGGCATTAAGAAGATTTGGGGGGCTTCAAACTCAATCTAGATAAATCTAAAATATCAATTGGCATTTAACGTTGATAAGTCAAGACCATGGGGGAGGGGGGGAGGTTTTGATTATTAGGTATTTTTGATACTGCCTTTCAACAGAGCAATCAAAGCAGTTCATAAATTAAAATCAACTTATAAAGGCGAAAACATCAGTACTTACAGGAAAGCAAAAGAAGCAGATGGTCCTATGAGATATTTAGGGATTCAGTTTAGGAGAGGTGGTTGGGATTGGGGCAATGTGCAGAGATGCAACGACTATGGGGATGTGAGCACTGCGTCTGCCAGAGGTTGTCAAATGTGTTTGTCTTGCTAAGATAGTGGGAGGGTTAGAAGCAGGTGGGAAAAGGGGGAGAGGGAGGTGACTGTTGATGGCAAAAGAAAGGATATTGAAAAAAATGTAGAGACAGGGATAGTAAAATTGAAACTGGGCAATACCTTTGTGAGGTTGATGTGTTATTGCCAAGAATCATGGCCCGGGCTTGTTTCCTTTGTACCGATGAATTGCAAATAAACAGATATCAACAAAAGTTAACACTCTTAAAAATACAATTTAATATGAAAAGTCACTGTACAAGGTAGACTGGGAAATAGATGGAGGGGGGAGGGGAGGGAAGGATGGAAGGAAGATGCTTGCTTGCTTCCCTTATAACACTGTTAGCATTCTCTTTATAAGAAGATCTTTCCTGGTACCTGCTCTTTGATCTCCTACAGTACCTTTTTCTCCTGACCTCGTAAAACATGAGATACACAGTACGGAATGATCGCCGCAGCTGTCAGAGGCTCGGCCATACTTTTACAGAATGATAACAAGTAGAACAGCAGTTCAACGTCTGTGGGGAGCTCAAAGGAGTCGTAGAGGTGGAGGACCAGCAGGGAGGAGATGATGCAGCAGAGGCGGAAGGTGAGCTTCTGCCCCTGCTTCTCCTTGCAGCTTTCTAGGTAGAGCTGGGAATTGAGAGCTAGTCCCAATCCGAAGAAGATCCCCAGGTTCCTGAGAAGACCAGCAAAAGGAGTGGTGTCAATGTGAATCCACTCAGGCTTGGCGCACCATCGCTTAGCTTTTTCCAAAGACCAGAGGAGATCCACACCAAGAACCTTCAGCAGCAAATAGAACCCCAAGGCAAAACAGAAAAGGAAGAGGGTAGAATAGAAATATCTCTTCAGACTCCCTTTGTAGACTGGGCTAATGTGCTCAAAAATTTCGGCTACTACCATACCTGTGAAAAACAGAAAGATCTCCAGGTTAGAACCATTCACAAGCTGTGTAACTCCACTGAAGCATGGGATATGTATTTACAGCACAGTGTATGGATCAAGGTAGAGCTCAGCAAAAGATTGAAATACATTCTGCATTCTCATTCGTTAAATCAAAACAACAAGACATTTCAAGACTTGTAGTCCCTCATCATTGCCCTAGGTTCCTTGAGGAACCTGTAATGCATGCCAAAAATCATTTCTCACATAGTATGGATTTTCTGCTGCACATAAACAATGCTTGGAAGTTAATGACAGCTGATCTGAAATCAGTAAATGGACATGTGAAAATGGACAAACCAAAGCAAGCAAGAAGATGGCAACTCCATGAGTTCCACATGGTGATGTCAAACAGGATAGCTAATATCCATGATAAGTGGGTAATTTTATGTGGATACACATTTCATATGTGGACAGGCTTCTCCTCCAGTTCTTAATTTCTATCTCAGAGGAGATCAAAGAAAAGAAATCTTACACAAAAGTGAAATTTAAATATTCAAGGCCTTGAGGAGCGTTTTGACCTCTTACTAAAATTGGTAAGATGACATCCAAAAGTCTCCCCACACAACAAGTGGCTCGCCAGTTTATTGGGTTAATGTCATCATCAATTAATTCATTATCAAACATACCGCTGTCAGTGTATGACACGGTGTATCCAAAGAAAACATATAAAGGAATGTGGCAGATTAGTGCATTATAGTGAATGCTTTCGATTTCTTTTCTATGATCTCCCCTGAGATAGAAATTAAGAGCTGGGGGGGGGGGGGAGAGATAAGCCTATTCACATAGTTATTTAGACCTAACAATTTCACCAGACTCTCCTTTCCAAAAAAGTGGATTTTTTTTCCCCTGAGGAGAGGGCTTGATTCAACTTACCCATGCTGTATAATAACATCAGAAAGCACCAAAGTTCAGTTTGGGACAGAATCTCAAACTAAGCCCTTGAAAAATATAAATTGAACATAAACTTTCAGTTAGAAAGAACATGACATGGAAAGGCAACTGAATGCTGACCTGAAAATACTCCTGCGATGACCTGATGGGGAAAATGGGCTGCCAGGAAGACCCGTGATAAACAAACACAGACCTGAACCCCCCAGAATCCTGTCCACAGGATGCTCCGGAGACACCTAAATAAGATAAAATTGGAGAGTGTGAGGATGTGAACATCCTTCTGTGACTTGATTGGATTGCAGTTAGAAAATGACATGGTGACAAAATTCATCACCGTTCCCGTCCCTACGGATAACCGCGGGAAACCATCTTCATGTCATTCTTTAAGGAAAGAGGGAAGAATCAGAGTATGAATGGCCACAACCACTGACCCGCAAGCTTTGCTTTGAAGAATGCTGGTGTAGAAGGACTGAGGTTGAAATAGACACTAGAAAATGACATGGGATTATTTCCCGCGGTTATCCGCGGAGGTGGGGACAGGAACGGTGATGAATTTTGTCACCGTGTCATTCTCTAATTGCAGTATGCTAACAACAGGAAACCATACTTAATTTACTGAAATAAAAAGAACATCATATTCCTATCCTGGTTATAACAGGAAGCAGTAGGTTATTCAGTAGTAGGGTTACCAGATTTCCTCTTAAAAAAAAGAAGGCACATGGCCAAGCCCTATTTGCTCCCAGCCCCGCCCTGTCTGCCTCTAAGTCCACCCCCACAAAGACTTTGTGTCTTCTTCCCAGAGCTCCAGGACACATCTAGAGGGCCTCTGCACATGCGATGACAGCATGCTCATGTGTGTGATGTCATCACATGAACATCCGTGCATGCACAGAGGCCCTCCAGACGCAGCCTCAAACTCAAAGCCTTCCAAAACCCAGACAAACTGCCAACAATTATCTTCCTATTTAGGGCTATGACAGCAATAACGCTTCAGAGCATTCATTCCTACCAGAACACCTGGCCTTGGTCACACATGCAGAGTACAGATAAATCCTATGCAAATACAGGACCACAAACCCAAAGTCCTAATGTACACAAACGAAACCCTAAGATGCCAGGCTCTACATGCAGTACAACACCAGAGAAATAGAAAGAAATACATTTCTTCCTGATCACTGCAAAATATAGACAGCCCTGCTTCTTCCTCATAGCCACAACATAGGGCATGACAGCGCCTCAATTCTTCAGTTGAAGATCTGAGCCCGACAGCACAGATCTCGATGCTCTTGTGGTACCCTGGCCTCAGGGGATTCATCTGTATGTCTTTCCTCCCTGGTCCATGATAGGCTGAGTCATTCAGCGAATAGCGACCCTTCTAGGCTGTGTCTTTCTGGTGGGTCCGGACTGTTATGTCTGTACTGTAACTGTGAATTTGTTCCCTCTATTTTATATTTTTAATACGTTTTTAATGTTTTGTATAAATTGGAAACCGCTTTGTTTATAAAAGCAGTATATCAAGTTCTAAATAAACTTGAAACTTGACTGGCCTTGTAAGCTGTGGTACTCAGTTCTGCAGTGTCTTCACAGAGGTTGTGGCTTTTAGTTCCGTGCCTCTTCAAGATCTCCTTTCTCAGGATCCGTTCTCTATGAAGGACCCAGGTTGCTTTGCTTTTACTGCATGGATTTTGTGTGCGCAGTGTAGCACACACAGGCTATTCAGAGATAGTTCTTGCCCTGTTTCTCAAGTCTATGCAGTTGACTATTGTGTCTGCCTATGCTGGGGCATGGCAGACTTTCCAGCATTGGTGTGACCAGGAATGGACGGAGCTATATTCTACTCCACTTTAGATAGTTTTTGCCTTTCTTCTGGCTGGCCTAGATACAGGACTCACTGTGGCATTCCTTCATATTCAAGTGGCTGGGCTTTCTTGTTTCAGAGCCCAGGATGTCCTTATTCTGAGGCATCTCACAATACCATTGCCAGATTTCTGCAGGGGACTATATGTATTAAATTACTGATTAGATCACTGTTCTCTTTGTGGGACCTCAATTGGGTGCTGTCTGGCTTTACCATAGCTCCCTTTGAGCCTATTTGGGATGCTTCCCTCTTGGCCTTGACTTTCCAGGTTGTCTTTCTGGTTGCTGCTACTTCAGCGAGCCATGTCTGTGAACTTTAAGATTTTTCTTGCCAAATAATTTCTCTGACTTTACTCTATCCTTCTCTTGATGGGCAAAATAGTATTAAGCAAGATATAGAGGGGTCCCAAACCCCAGTATGTATGACACTCTTTTGCCTGGGACTGCATTGATCACTGACAGAAATGAAACCACAAGCGCATGATTTATAAGTTATTATAGAGTTGCTAATATTAAGGGAAATTATTAATGAAGTAAGAATGACAAGAAATCACATGACCAAAGAACCAAATATGGACCTTGTGGCAAAAGGCAATCATATGCAATTTTATCATTGGATCTTAATGAAGAAATTGCATTGTAATTGGAAGATGTACTAACTTACCTGTGAATAATGAATAAAATGATCTCATGAAGTTAATAAAATGGGCTGTCATTCGTGGTTCAGGTAGATTCTTGGTTGGAACCATGCCAGTTAGCAGATCACCAAACTCTCCCAAAACCTTGATGTTTTAAATACAATTTGTGTCTGGTTGTTATTCCTTGGCTTCTCCCAGTAATGGAAGTAAGGGCTGGAGGGGGGAGGATAGGAAGCCTGTCCATAAAGTTATTCAGAGCAAACACTGTTTTATGGATATGTAACACTCTCTCTCCACTCCTTTGACTTCTCAGATTCAGTGAATTTTTAAACTTTAACCTCAGAGAATTTGCTCAGAGGAGTGGCCTATTGGTTAGAACAGATGTCTTGTGAGTTCAATTTGCACTACAGCTCCTGGTGATTCTGGGCAAATCACTTAACACTCACTTCATTGCTCCATGTAAACCACATTGATTTTTCCCCATCCCCACAGGAACTCAATTTTCCCATCCTGTCCCCGTGAGTTTTGTCGCTGTCCCTGTCGCCACCCCATTCCTGTAAGCTCTGACTTAACTGCACAAGCCTCAAACAGTTATGATTTTAAAGTGTTTGAGGCTTGTGCTGATGAAGACAGAGCTTGCAGGAATGGGGCACAGACAGGAAAAAAACTGGCCGGGATGGGAAAATGAGTTCCCTTGGGGATAGGGACAAATTTGTTACCGTGTCATTCTCTATAAAGCACACAGAAAAAGCGGCATATCAAGGCCCATTACCCTTTGCCCCTCAGACCAAACCAGTTCTCGCTGGAGATTGGTAATCCTGCTATCTACTGCCCGATTGAATTACCTGTTTTTGAAGCTCTTTGCTGGATGTCTTTGAAGTATACTGGTCAGAATAGCAGTCACCATGACATAGTAGACTCCAGCAGAGCCCATTGCATGGCCAGAGGGACTTCCTGGTAAAAACAAAATGTGGATGGAAGAAAATAGCATTGGATGTTAAGATTTTTTCTCTCTCTTTTATGCTGACTATGCACTCCATAGGAACCTCCACCTCCCCATTCCTTATCCATATGCAAAGGGCTAGAGCAATAGTCTTGTGCACAGAAAAGGATATTTCATTTTGCTATAACTGTGAGAATGACCCTGGACAATAGCAAAACAATCAACAGACAACAGCATTTTCCAAAGGAGCCCCCTTTACAAGAACAAAGAATGCAAAGATAGGTGTGTGGCAGGTATTTGAGCTCTCGCTCTCTCTCTCTCATATTCTATCTCTCTCTCTCCTTATGTGCATTCTTTCATATTCTCTCATTCATATTCATGCTCTCTCTGTCTCAAATATTCTCCCTCCCCTTCTCTCCTTTTTCCTCTCTGTCTTGTTTGCCTTTCACTACCACCTGCATACTGTATCACTTCCCTCTCTCTCATTTTCACTCTGTCTCACATATTTTCTCCCTCTCTCCTTATCTCTCCTTTCTCCTGAGTGGGATAAAACTGGGACTGGCATTCTAGCATGGAGACACGTAGCCATCTCATTCTAAGACAGGGGTTCTTAACTCATTCCTTGGGACTCACCCAGTCCGTCAGGATTCCAGGATACCCCCCAATATGCCTGAGATTATTTTGCATCCACTACTTCCATTATATGAAAATTTATTTCATGCATATTCATTGTGGGCATCCTGAAAACCTGACTGGCTATGTGAATCCCGAGGAATGGATTGAGAAGCACAGGGTATTGGACTGAATCCTTTAAAGTTCAGATGGCATCATACAGGAGAGGCTACATTAATTCTCCAAATAGAAACTGTGATTATTTGTGGTTTATTTTATCCTATGAAACACCTGTACCTTATAGATGTTGAGCTCACCAGTATGTGGTAGCAATGCAATGCTGCATTCAAATAGAAGTGAAGGTGTTAATGTCTGATATTCTAAGGCAGTGACATCAGCTGGTGATTAGAAAGAGACATTTAAGAATCTGCAGGTGCTGAGGACATTAAAAAAGAGACCGAGAACTGCCTGATAGAGTCACTGCAGCAGAGAAGAAATAGCCGAGTTCTATCGCAAACAGGGCGGTCGACTGATGATCTGTGTCTGGACTCGTAGAGAATGACACGGGGAAAGAATTTGTTCCCGTCCCTGCGGATAACCGCAGGAAACCATCCCGTGTCATTCTTTAGTGTCTATCTCCAAGTTTCCAAGTGTATTAAAAATTTGTTATACTACCTTATCAAATATTTCAAGGTAGTTGTACAATAAAATCAAGGGGGGAACAAATAGTAACAGAGAAACGATATCATCAATTAAGACGAGAGACAAACAAGACAAAAGGACATACTGAAACAAGAGGAAAAGGGAGAAGTACAATATAATTAAAGGAAAGAGAGAAACACAGGAAAATACAAAAGGGCTGGATGACAATAAGCAGTCTAACTGAAGTGGACTGAAATTAAGTTTAAAAAATCCTTAAATGGACAGTCAAACTTGGAAAGCATCTTTAAAAAGGAACGTTTTAAGGAAGGATTTGAATTTCTCCATGGTTGTTGTCTCTTTTAAGGAGTTAGGCATCGAATTCCAAAGGGAAGGAACAACAACTGAAAAAATGGAATTTCTCCTGGTATTGATGTGTCTAAGTGATGGAACTACTAATAAATTTTGATCAGAGGATCGGAGGGTGCATGGTGATGAGTATGGGATCAGAAGTTTGTTGATAAATTCTGGCTGTCCTGTTTTTCTTGATTTAAATGGCAGTAATAATGTTTTATAAGAGATAGGAAGCCAATGGGCTTTAATCATGAGGGGAGTGACATGGTCGAATTTCTTGGCCTTAAATATGATTTTAACAGCAGTATTCTGGACTATCTGTAGACATCTGATCTCTTTTTTAGTAATTCCATGATATAAAGCATTACCGTAGTCCAGGCAAGAGATGACCAGGGAATGAATAAGAATATTTAGAGCAGAGTAGTCAAGGAAGTTAGCAAGAGAACGGATCATCCGGAGGCAGTGAAAACATTTACAAACTACTGTGCTTATATATTCATGAAAATTGAGGTTCTCATCAAAAGTAATGCCTAAGAGCTTGATTGAGTTAACTGACTGAACCGGGATAGACTTGAATTTGATTGGAGAGAGTAGGGAAGAACCTTTCTTAATTGGAAAAATCATTGCTTTAGTTTGATTAACGTTAAGTGATAACTTATTAAAGTTGAGCCAGTCACCTATTTTTTCCAGCTTTTGATTGATATTGGAGATGTCTTCAAGGTTATCTAAGTTGATACAATGAATTAGTTGGATATCGTCGGCATAGGCATAGATGGTAAAGCCAATTCAGGAGCCAGGAAAATATTAAAGAGGAGAGGAGCGAGGATTGATCCCTGAGGAATACCGAAGTCATTTGAGTATGAATCCGATAAGGAACCGTTAAATGATACTTTTGAGGAACGATCTTTGAAATACGAGATAAACCAGTTTAGTATTTTGTCTGCTATTCCTATTTCCGATGAATGAGTAAATGGTGATCAATTGTATTCAAGGCTGAGGACAAGTCTAGAGAAATGAGAATGACTGAGTTATGATGGTCCAAGTGATAGTGATATTAGTAAGAAGACCAATAAAGGAAAGTTCAGCAGAATGATGTCCTAAGGAAAGGGGGATGAAGCACTACATAATACAGAGAATTTCAATAGGTAGATCAAAGCCTAGATATCAAGCATACATAGGAGAATTGATCATCACAAGGTAGATTTGATATAGGAGCCATAGCGGAAAGCAGACACACTGCTGCTGTACGCCCAGAGTGAAAAGGGGCATATTTGAAGAAGTGGTTAGGGTGGGAGATGGGCCGACCTTGACCTAATCATCCTGCAGCGATAATCAAAAGTTTAACGAGACTTCCTAGATGGAACTTATACGTTGTGCCTTAGGCGATCTAAAAACAGGTCTCAGTGCTCAGAAGGTATCCATAGTGACCAGATAACTACTGCAGCGCCATTTTTCATTTTGTTATCCTTTGTATGCAGATCCAGTGTGAATGAGCAGTGCATATTGTTACAGGGTAGACCCTGTGACTGAGAAGGGTGGTAAGAAAGCACCTGTGCTCAGGGCTAGGCAAGGGAAAATTCTGTCCCAAAGTGGAAGAACCCTACCAACACCTCAACCCAGACCTAGAGCTAGTCAGGGAAGGTTTAGTCATGAGCAGGAAAATACCTATTTGTTTTCACCTGAATTAAGGAAGGGGGAACACTGTGCATGTGGGACTAGTAGTGCTAGGAATAGTGTTCCTAGGGGGAATCTTTACAAGGCAACTCATAACATTAATAGAGGACCCAGTTCAAGGTGACACCAACAACCTTCTAGTTTCCATTGTAGCCAGGAACAAGTGTTGCTTGTTATCCTGAGGCTTATAAGGGCCAGCAGCAGTGCTCAGAGGGGAGGCAGCCACTGAACCAACCCAAGCTGGAGAGGAAACAGGGCCTAGGACTTGAAGTAGCAGACCTCAACAGAACACACAGGTCAGAACTTGTGATCCTTTTGATACTGAAATGTTGGAAGAGTTTAGGAATGAAACTTCTGAGAATGATGAGTATTTAGACCCTGAGGAAGTCATGGACTTTGCTGGAACTGACCTGTGTGACATGGAACCTGACTTTATTTGAACTAAGGTCATGCTGAAACTTTGCCATATAGCAAGCTTAGAATTTGAAACTGTTTGCAAGTTGGATAAAGAAGTCAATGGGGCTGGCTGTCCAAGGAAACACAAGTTTGGGAAAATTTGATATAGTGCTTTAATGCAATGCGAATGTTTTTTTGCAACTATTTTTGGAAAATAAACTGTTTTCTAGGCTGGGGCAGTTTGCACTGCACAGCACTTGCTGTGGTCTTTTGGTCTTTTTCTTTTTTTTTGGCTGGATTGTGGATCCTGTGGAGAGGGGCCACAACCAACGGTCACTGTGGGAGGAGGTCCCTTCTGCCCTGAGCTCTGCAGTAGACGCTGCCAGTAGCAATTTTTAAATAGAAACTGTGTGAAAGCAATTTTGGGAACCAGTTGAATATAGTACTGGGAGTTGTAAGCAGTCCCTGGTGTCAGAAGTTTGAGGGGACCAGGAGGGACACAGGCCAAGGGAGGCCATTTTGGAATCTATTTTTGAAAGCCCAGTTTTCCGTTTGGACCATGAATGTTATTTTGGGTTTTTTTTCTGGAAATTGACGTTCCTGAAGGAATAAAGTACTTTAAGTTTGAATCAATCCAGGTGTTTTTATTACTTGATCCATCACTCCATTGGGAATTGATTAGCCGCTCGGTCAGCGCCGTGTGCTCTGGACTTCCTCGGCCATACCCGTTTGGGCATGGCACGGCCTTCGCCTGGTGACGCACGGTGACAGTATGCTCCCGAAGAAGGCGGCTGAGACCTCAGAAACGGAGCTCTGTTGAGCGACCTTGATAACAGCAGTAAGTTTGCTTTGAATCGGCACTGAAGCTATCATAAGATAAGTACTCTGCATTAGATTTATGAACTTACGGGGCATTCTGTCCATTTGGATTTCATTGTGGACTATTTTCATGATTACTATGAAGTATGTGAGTTTAATTTTTCACTTGCACACTGTTTTTGATTTATCACATAAATTGGGAGGTCCTGGGATGTTTTCACATCCATATGGGTTGAGTACAATCTACAACTCTTTTAGTTACAGGGATTCCCTGCAAGAGTTGAGATAACTGAGGACTCTCATTACACATTAAAAATGTTTCTTTACAAGTTTTTTTTGCCTAGTGTGTTCCACGGTGTTGTGAACGTGTTGTTATTGACACCGTTCTCACAGCCTCTGCTTTTTGAACCTATATAGGCATAGTGTGATCCACAAATTAAAGATTGTTGCTGTTTCTTACCTGGACCAGTCTCACAGGTGACAGGGAATTGCTCAATGATGGGAGCAGATGTGTTCTTGTAGTAATCCGTGTCATGGACCCACCAATATGGTCTCTGTCCAAACAAAATCCTACCATGGAAAGGGAAGATTAGTGTGAATGAAACGAGGTTTGGGCAGCGCTTCAGTGTTCATGGTCTTGAACCAGCATTCATCTATCCCGTGCTCAAAATAAGTAGGCTGATGTACAAGATATGCTAAGCTTAAAGTATCTTTTCACTCACAATTTAATGCATCTTTATATGAATAAACATTTACTCAGGATTTAATTTAAAAAATAACTCAAAAAAGCGTGTGAGAACATGAGTAAAAAAAAAACAACCACCATGTGCTTAACTTAGCATAGAAATCCCTTTAACTGAGAGGATTAGCTATCACTGTATATTCCAATGCAGGGAAGTGCAAGAAGACGCTGAAAGATTCCCTCTTATACTTTAATCACCTGAAATTTAACTCCCAGGTCAAACCTGGAGAAAAGTTAACTCACATTCTGGGTTCATTGTTAGCGCTATGGTATGGTGTCAGTGTGGTCGTGGACCTGGAATTTCTGAGTATGGGAATCCTGGCCTTGGCTTTCTCCTAGGCCAGTGCTCCAAGCCTAAAACCAGTTAGCGCTGGATTAGTGCACACAATTACTGTGGTAGAATGCTCAGAGGGCTCTAGTGCGAGTATTAACCTGTGCGCCAAAGATGGCTGCTAACTGGTTTTGAAATGCACTTAAATGAAGGTAAATGAGGCCAGTTAGAATTCCTTTCCAACTCTCTGAAGCAAATGCTGGCCTTAATGCTGAAAATGTAATGTAAGCTTGGGGGTTGCGTTGGGGGTTTTTAGGAAAAGATTTCTTGTCAATTTGGTACATTAAAGTGCAGGTTTTGTCCTCTTTTACAAAGGGAAGAAAGACTGTGCAAATTTTAAATGCTGTAGTGATAGGGTTACCCAGTGGCATAGTAAGAGAGAAGTGGAGGGGGGGCAGTCCGCCCTGGGCATGGTCTTCCTAAGGGTGCAGTAGCCTTCCTCCTCTCCTTGCCACGAGTGCCCACTCCTTGCCTTTGCCAGCGTGAAGCTACTGCCCGTGTCAGCATTGGTGCTCTCTCTGACGTCACTTCTAGTACCCACACCTAGGAAGTGATGTCAAAGGGCGAGCCGACACCGACCTGGGCATGCTACTCATGCCAGAGAAATTAAAAAGGTACAGAGAAAAGGAAGGGGGCGCAGGGGCGTGGCAGGGAGGGTCAGGGAAGAGGGCGGGGAGGGGCACCGCTCACCCTTACTATGCCACTGGGTTTTCCAGATTTTGTCTTAGAAATAAAGAGGACACCTGGCCACGCCCTACTCTGGCCCCAGCCCTAGCCCCCACCCTGCTCCGCCCACATCCCCGCTCCCATAAAAATTTTGTGTCTCCTTTCCTGAGCTCGTGGCCGTGTCTGGAGGTCCCCTGTGCATGTGTGGATGTCAACGTAACAACATGCGCAGAGGACCTCCAGACATGGCCTCGAGCTCGGGACCTTCCAAAACCCAGCTAAAATGAGGTCATGTCCGGATTTTCCCGAACATCTGGTAACCCTATGTAATTATTATTATTATTATTATTATTTTATTTCTTATATACCGCTATACCGTGAGGTTCATGAGAAACAAATTGAGTTTGAACCGAACCGAAAATGAAAGGGAATGGGACTTGGATACAGTGTTCCCCCCGCACATTCACGGTTCACGAATCGCAGACTCGCTCATTCCGACCGCCTCTTCCTGTAATAAAGTCAGGCTACACCAATCAGGAGCTGCATGTCACAGCAGCTCCTGATTGGTGTAGCCCAACTATACTACAGGAAGAGGCGGTTGGAGCAACTGCGAGTGATTTTATTCACCTGCCGGCACTCCAGCTGCCCTCTCCTGCTTCCCCTGCCTTTTGATAGGTGAAAAACCGCATTTGCGGTTTTTTGAAATTTGCACTTATTTGTACTTATTTTGTACCTAGGGCAATGGAGGATTAAGTGTTTGCCCAGGGTCACAAGGAGCAGCACTGGGATTTGATCCCACAACCACCCAGTGGCATAGTAAGGGGGGGGCAGTCCGACCTGGGCACCGTCTTGGTGGGGGCGCTGGCACCTATCCTCCTCTCTGCCTCCGCTCCTTCCCGGCCCCTCCCTCCTCCACACATGTGCACCTCTTCCCTTCCCTTGTACCTCTTTAATTTTCCCGGCATAAGTAGTATCATGAATTTGTTGCCGCATCGGTGTTGGCTCTCTCTGATGTCACTTCTGGATCCTGCATCATGTCAGAGGGAGGGCCGACACGACGAAGGTAGCAAATTCATGATGCTGCATACTCTGGGAAAACTAAAGAGGTACGGGGGAAGGGTAGGGGGCAAAGAAGAGGGGGGGAGGAGGGACACTTACCCTCGCTACGCCACTGCCACAACCTCTGGGTGCAGAGGTAGCAGCTCTACCACTTGAGCCACTCCTCACACATTAGTGCAGTGTATCGCAAACTGTGTGCCTCCCGAGATTCCAGGTGTGCCGAGACACACTGGGGAGGAGGAAAGGCACATCCCGTAGACAATCAGCTGGCATGAGTGCCTCTCCTTTTGAGGAGACTTTTCAAAACATGGACAAAGTGTCGGGTTTTAAAAAGCCGTCTAGACATATCCGGGGAAATCCGAATGTCTGGGAACCCTACCTACTAGGTCTGCTACTGCCAAAAGTATATTGGTGAACTGTGGGGCCTTCTAGCACGGGTCTGTGATCACATACTGGCATTTCCTGACCTCTCTAGTGGCTACTTCCTGCCACAGCACCATTTTAGGAATCTGAGCTCCCTCCAACTCTTCCGTAAACATCTGAAAACCTGGTTATTCTCAAAAATGTAACTCCTCCTCCCTCTCTGGTTATTCTAGTCCTCTAAATTTTCTCTTCATTTTGCCTCTTCCCTCCACTGGAGTTCCTTTCTACCCTAACTCTTGTTAACCGTGTCGAGCTTTACGAATGTAGAGATGATGCAGTATACAAACCTAAGGTTTAGATTAGATTAGATTAGATCCACATAGGGCCATTGAATATCCATACATCGTGCCCCCAGTGGATAGTGCCGGGACAGAACATGGATGGAGCCTAACTCAATCCTTGCCCAAACTCCACCCCTAACCACGCCTACTTTTCAGGTCGGCACTGCTAGGTCCCTCAGTGTAGACGCCTACATCGTGCCTACCGAGTTAGGCATTTAGAGGAAAATTAATTAAAATTTTTTTTTTTTAACATTTTTTAATGACACTCTCAATTATCATTGCCAGTTAACCAAGTAAAAAAAAAAAAAAAAAATTACGTTAGGCATGGAACGCGCCATTTATAGAATCAGGGTCTGTCTGCCTTAAACAGATCTTCAGTGCTAGCCACCATCTGCGTAGTGACATTGCATATAGAGCCATTTTTGGACTGGTGCAGCCTGAGATTAAATGCTGACTCTGACAGCTGCCTTTGGACCTAAATGAAGCTAGCTGCCCTCCCCACCAGAGTCAAAGGGGGACTATACTATAATTAGACTGTGAGCCCATTGGGACAGAGGGGGAAATTCAAAGTACCTGATCAGATTTTTGGCCCTTACTTAAGTCAATTCAGTTCCAAGTTTCTAAGTTTCTTTATTCTTTGATATACTGTTTATCAAACAGGCGTCTAAACGGTATACAATGGAATGAGATAAAAAATAAAACATATCTAAAATTAGAAATAAAAGGAAGAAAATGACAAAAAATTGTTTTGTAAACCACTTTGAATCCTTTCAGAGATCTAGCGGCATATAAGGGGGAGGGGACATCTTTCAGAGGTCTATGGCAGCTCCTGATGGTATGTATTGTGGCTTCATTTAACTAAGGCCTTTTCCCAGGTCATTCTATTCCAAGCTTAATAAATTAGCCTTCATAGGGTCTTTTACCTAGCCAGCAGTCCCCTCCTCACCCCAGTCTTTCTCTTCCCTTATTCCCCCACTCTGTCTTCCCCAGATTTTATCTCTCCCCCCCCCCCCCTGTGGTTATCTACTGTCTCAGTCCCTCTATCTCTTTTTTTTTTTTTTTTCCCATCTCATTCACTCACCCTGTTCTTACCTGGTCTGTTTCTTCTCCCTCTTCTCTCTACCAGAGGTCTCCAATGTGTGGCCCCGAAGTCTTCCACTGTGGCCCTCAAACAGTTGACAAAAATGCTCTTCAAATCCTGTAAATGTGTTAATTTCAGCCTTGCCCACTGAATATAGTAACTGCAAACAATCTTTTGTGTTTCTCAGGGGTCTTAGTTATGGAATTTGCTACTGTTGACAATCCAAAATAAAGTGAGGTTTTAAAATATATCCTCAAAGTGTTGTACAATCAATATTAATATTCATTTTTAATGTATAATACCCAGTCTGAAGAAGCAAGTGAAGGTGGTGTACAAAATTAGTGGTACGTGTAAGCTTGAATCTTTTGGTTGCCGTCAGAGCTTTCTCACATTCACACTGCAGCCCTTTACATGGAAAAGATTAGAGACTAATTATCCCCACCAATCTCTCCCTTCTAGTCCACCATCTCCCTTCTCCCCTAGCCAGCCACGCCAAGTTAACATTCACTACCCAAGAAACCAGTCAGCCACCCTTCAGTTTCTCCCCTTAACTGGCTCTTACCACCTATCTAGTGACTCCTCACAGCCACTGAGACGGCCAGCCACTCTCCTCAGTGAAATGCCTTTTTGGTTGGGAAACGATCAGAACTCCCAAGTCTCTTTCCTGGGAGGTCTCTCCAAGTACCGCCTTGGACATCCTGTATTCATGCATGAGATTTTTGTTACCGATATGCATCACTTTGCACTTATCTACATTGAACCTCATTTGCCATGTCACTGCCCATTTCTCAAGCTTGATTATGTCACTTTGTAGATCTTCGCAATCCCCCTGTGTCTTCACTACTCTGAATAACTTTGTATCGTCCACAAACTTAATCACCTCACTCGTCGTACCAATGTCCAGATCGTTTATAAAGTTGTTGAACTATGTTTACACCAGATCAGGAGAAATACACGATAAAATAGGTTTGGATCTTGTGTATTTGGATGATTTGAGTTCTGTGATGGAAGACCTAATATGTTGATCCCTTATGCTCCCTCTAGGACTCTTTGCTCCAACAGTCTAAATCTGCATACTATCCCTTCTATATGTGAACTATTCTATGGCACAACCTGTAAATCCATTTTCTCGGTTACTGCCCCCTCTCTGTGGGATGCCCTCCCATTGGATCTCCACTTAGAAAACTCTCTTGAAAAATTCAAACCCAAACTTTAAGACTTTTCTTTTTAAAGACGCCTACAACCTCTGACTTCCTTCCTTTCAAACGGAACCCATGTAGCTCCTTGACGGATTTCGCTAAAACGCTTCTTTTGCAGCGAGCCCTACCATTGTGTATTTTCGTCCCCAACACGTTCCACCCCTTTATTTTCGGACCTCCGTACACAGTATACCCCTGAAGTTTGTTGGGGTTGCGTTCCGCTAACTTTGAAAAACTGCGATTGTTGAATGCGGTTTAGGAGCGGGGATTGGAGGTGGGAGAGGGCTGCAGAGGCAACGGCGGTGGGCGGTGGTGCCTGTGGCTCCGACCTGGGCCAGGATCGCTGGTCAGGAAGAGTGGATTGGGGGGCCGGAAAATGCACATGGTGGGGTCCCAGGTCTCGGGCAGGTCAGGCAGAGCAGATCAGGGGGGGGGGGGGCGGAGGTGGCAGACAGAAAACCCCCCACAAATGACTGGGGGCGCGAACTGTGAACCGTGTCTTCACATGGGAGTATACTGTATTTATTAATTCACCAAAGCCCCTCTTCCCATCTTGTCTCCAGTCTGTCATGCTCCTTCTTTATTATTTTTCTTACACAATATGTTTTACTTTTAATGTTTTTTTAGACGGATTCCACTGTAAAACATTTAGGTACCTGTTTGATAAACGGTATATCAAAGAATAAAGAAACTTGGAATGTTCTCACTTGAATGAGTTACATGAGACTAAATGAAAGTTGTTCCAAGAGGCCCAAATGTGAAGAACTCGAGGTTTAGAATTAATCCAAGCTGAACCCTAACCTAGTGACTTCTGTACTATTTACTCCAGACAGCTGGACAAAAGGGCATCAATGTTCCCACTCGCCTACACATGTTTGGTTTTGAATGAACAGATAAAACTGCATGCCAGGAATATTTGACCTAAGAGGAGGCTGTTGCAAGAGTCGGTTTCACCTTTCAGCATACCAGCAAATTTTCACAAGTGTCCCCGCTAGACTTTTCTTTTTGGCCTAGTTTGTCAGAGTTGGTTTGCAGAGCCTCTGTTAGTTTTTCAAGTGGTATCGTTACTAGAAAAAAGTCAGTGTGCTCAAAACTGGATGACCCAGTGTTGCTTTCTTATTTACAGTAATTGCTTTGTACTGCTTTGAATGTAACTCTCTAGCCCTGGATTCCAAATAGGGTTTTATTTATTAAGATTCATTTACCACCTTTCTGAAGAAATCCACTGAAGCTGTTTTCTACTCTTGCCCAACAATGGAACTCTTCAAGACTGATACAAGGGTTTAAGGTAGAATGACCAGTTCTAGTCTTGCTTTGTTTTTTGTAGTTCGTGTTCATTCATTTGATTATTATTTATTTATTTATATGCATCCCCTTTTATTTTAAATATGTAAACCGCCTTGAAGCTTGATTAGGCGGTCTATCATATTTTTAAAAAACTTGTAAGCAGTGGTGTATTTATATTCCCTGATTCGATTCCCTGAAATCAGCAAGGCAGCCCCCCAAATGCCACAGGAAATCCAGGACTGGCCTTAATCCACCTTGTGGAACATAAACTGCGCCTGTTGGGTCAGGCCAGAGTGGCCAAACCAGATTGCGAAATACCCAGCAAATTGCTTATTCAGGGATAAGTGGTGGCTTTTCCCCCAGTCTACCTGGCTAATAATTGTTTGTGGGCTTTTCTTTCAGGGACTCTTATTAAAATCCAGCTGTGCCTGATGCCTTGATCACATTTTCTAATCTTCCGTTTATGCATCGCTCATACTTATGCAGGCTCAAGGCAACTTTAAGGGGGGAGAGAGAAGGGAGAAGAGGGTGGGGGAGGAGGGGGGAAGAAGTGGTAAAGGGTGGTGAAGAGTACAGGAGATTAAACATCAAAAAGATGGGTTTTCAGTTTCCTTTGGAATATGGTGTGGCTAGGTTCTGTTCTGATCGATTCTGTAAGGTCGTTCCAAGTTTTTACTCCTAGAAAGGTGAACATGGAATGGAAAACGCATTTGCACTGAAGATTTTTTTGTGGATGGGAGGTTTAGATGTATTCTGTTGAAGGTTCTGCGGGACGTGGACCATACCATTGAGAGGAGCCGCTGAGATGTGGTGTAAAATTTCACAGATGACTTGAGTTTTGAGTGAAAAAGTACTTTCTTTGATTTTTGTTAAATCCTGTACCAGTTAAATTCATGGAGACCTTGTACTATTTGAAATGCTAAACATCTGTTCCTGTTCCACCACATTCTCGTGATTTTATAAACCTCTGTGTGTTTTCATTTCCAAGTTTTGTTTAAAATTTGATATACCGCTTAAAAAGTTGCCTAAGCGGGATACAAAGTCATGAACAGATAAAATCAAGGGGGGGGGACATAATTGGCCAACAATGGACTTAAATGACATATTGAAAGAAGGGGGATAGGAGGAGAAATACAATTGGCGATAGGAGAGATAATAAAGGTCAATACAGTAGTGGGGGAGATGCTCTTCCTTCTTTCTAATGTACAGAGATCGGTACACGGACAAATGTGCTCCAACAAATGTGCCCCAACAAATGTGCAAACAGAGAAGTGTGCGCACGAGAATTGCAGCCCGTCAGATTTGTTGGTGTACCATCTGGAAGGCCCTGATTTGCTCAGACTTCTCAGGCCCCGTCCCTTGGGAGGGGCTTGAGGCGCCTGAGCAAATCAGGGCCTTCCAGATATCCACTAAAAAGGTTTCCCATAATCATGATTAAAAGCTACCCCTGACACTAGATAGGAAATGAATGTTTTGAGTGTGGTGGTGGGTCCCTCCACCCCCTCAAAAAAGAGGGTTACTTTGTAACCCTGAAAAAGACAAAATAGTATCCTGTCAGGTCACCTCCCATTCAGGGCTCACATTTGTCCATGCGCACAAATGTCGGGGTGTAATTGCTGGCGTGAAATTGTCCTATGCGCATTTGACGGGTCACCATGGAGATCACTTATAAGCGTCCTTAAATAGGTCTTTAAATTTACTGTAAATTTTTCTATAGGTGTATCTTCTATAAGAACATAAGAATAGCCTTACTAGATCAGACCAATGGTCCATCAAGACCAGTAGTCTGTTCTCACGGTGGCCAATCCAGGTCACTAGTACCTGGCCAAAACCCATGGAGTAGCAACACTTGTATCTCGCTTAGTAAAACTAAATAAGCGATTCATCAAAGTCGAATAAAACTTGAAACTTCCAAACAGAATCCCAAAGAATAGCAAGATTCCGGAATCCCAAAGAGTAGCAACATTCAATACTACGACTCCAGGGCAAGCAGTGGCTTCCCCATGTCTTAATAACAGACGGACTTTTCTTCCAGGAACTTGTCCAAACCTTTCTTAAAACCAGCTATGCTAACCGCTCTTACCACAACCTCTGGCCATGCGTTCCAGAGCTTAACTATTCTCTGAGTGAAAAAAAAAATGTCCTCCTATTGGTTTTAAAAGTATTTCCCTGCAATTTCTATAGGTGTGTCTTCTGTGGTTTTTCATTTCCTAACTATTCCATTCTCTTGATCATTTCTATTGTTGTTTCCCGTCTTTTGTCTAGTTTTATTTTGGAGACAGGATGATCAGGATGCAGTCACAGTAAGGATCAGTGTTGAGGCATTATGATATTCTGGGCTTTGCTCTTCACCTTCTGAAAGAATTGTATAAACCAGGGGTTCTCAACCCAGTCCTGGTCATCAGGATGCCCGCAATGAATATCCACGAGGTGCATTCGCATGGACTGCCTCCATTGCATGCAACTCTATCTCATGCATATTCATTGTGGATATCCTGAACGCCTGACCAGTTGGGTGTGTTCTGAGGAGTGGATTGAGAACCCCTGATATAAACCAATGATGACTGGACCCCACTATACATTCAACTCTTCGGAAATTTGCAGCGCAACCACCACCAGGGTGCATTCGGCATGGTTTCCTATTCCAAGAGAGCAAAAAGGAACCATTACATTTACTTACACAGTTTATTCCTGGTGGACCTTGCACGGAAATCCCCATGGCCCACATAATAGGCAGATTTTTGCATTTTCCTCTTTCTCCCACTCCCCTGTTGAGTTTACCCAGCTAGAAGAGGAGGGAGTGAATCGTACTTTGATCACTCCGTCCTCTTGTGTGAGCTTGTTAATGTGAACTGCAGGGCTGTCTGGAGGCCCTCACAGTTCACTTAAACAGTAGGGTCTAAGCCAGCACATGCAGTGGTTCACTTCTTTCTCTTCTTCCCGTGTGAACTCAGTAGAGGGGGAGAGCAGAGGTGCTGCTGCTTCTGGTGGAGGTTGAGAAGGGTTGGGGGGGTGCGGGAAGTGAGGCAGGGGCATAACAATTTCGGGTTTCAAGAAGGGGTTGGACAGGTTCCTGAAGGAAAAGGGGATTGAGGGATATAGATAGAGGGGGTACTATACAGGTCAAAATGTCTTCAAAAGAGGATCATTTGCAGGTCACTGACCCGGGGGGCCGCCGCAAGAGCGGACTGCTGGGCACGATGGACCTGTGGTCTGACTCGGCAGAGGCGATGCTTATGTTCTTAACAAGATGAGTGTGCCATGGGGTCCTTGGTTGGGGGGTAGAGAATAAGATGAATGTACCATGATGTGGGGTAGGGCACATCAAGGTGAAAGTGTGTCACTGGTGTGTGGGAGGGGGGTAAAGCTTGAGGGTGGAAGGAAGATACAATGATACCTGGAGGGGGGGAGGAGAAAGAATGAGAAGTGGGTATTGCATGTGGGAGAGGACTACGGGGGCAGATAGCAGTAAGAGTCTTGCTGGGAGTTAGAGGGAGAGAGAAGTGAATTGGAATGAGAGAGGGAACTGGGGAGGCTGGAGCCTGAGAACGGAAAAGGCAGGAAGAGATTTCAAGCCTTACATGGGAGGAATTCTGCGAAAAACACTACAAGAAGCTCCGCAGAATTAAAAAAAGTTGTGCCTAGAATTTTCCCAAATTTTGAGCAATTAAAAGATTTGTTGCACCAGAATTTTTCCAGGAGTAATAATTGTAAAGAGAGAACAGGCAAAGCTGGATCTATAGCGCAGTATATGCTGACATGTAGGAGGGAATTCTGTAAATGGGGCTCAAAATGTGCAGCCAAAAAAATCGGCACTAAGCGTGATTCTAGAAAGGGTGGACGCCCTTCATAGAATAATTCATAGCCCTGATGCCTGCAACTAATTTTAAGTGTTCGACTAATGCCTGCTGAAACCTGGTGCCCAAAAGTGCACTGAGGTAGTCTTTGATAACTACACATGCAACTTTTTGGAATGACCTGACATGCCCATTACATTAATTTACAAATTTATTCCGCCTTAACTTCGCAGTTCTAGGTGGATTACACAAGAGGTCAGCTGGACACTTCCAGGAGTATTACAGGATTAGGAGCTAATTACAAGATTGGGTCTAGGACTGAAATAAGGGATACGTTGGCATGGCATTAGTTAGTTAGTCTTGACAAAACCCTCCTTTTACTAAACCGTGATAGCGGTTATTAGCGCAGGGAGCTGCGCCGAATGCTCCGCACTGCTCCCGACGCTCATAGAGTTCCTATGAGCAGTGCGGAGCTTTCAGCGTGGCTCCCTGCGCTAATAACCGCTATCGCGGTTTAGTAAAAGGGGGGAAAAGTTAGCTAATTAGTTTTGACAAAGTTTTTGAATAGCAGGGTTTTTATTTCTCTTGTTAGTTTCCAGTTATTGATCAGTAAGGGCTCATGAATTAATTTGCGCATGCACCTTGGATATACAAATCTGGGAGCCACATATGGAAATCTTGTGATAGCGTCAGTCCTCCAGAATTATGATTTTATTAAGGGGTGCCCTGAAACCGCCATTGAAATTCCCATTTAGCAAAAATTACCTGAAGGATGACTAGATGAAGCCTGGCTAGTCTTAAGAAGGTTCCCCCTACTCTCAACTCACCTGCGCTCCACACATGCTTAACTCACCATTTAAAGACCAGGTTCAGCCAATCCCCAATCACTGCCACCCAGATGAGTTTGATACCCACTGCCTCGCAGAGGTGGAACCAGATGGGGAAGAAGATGCAGAAGGTGCTTCTGAGGTCTGCCGCGAAGGAGACAAACATGAACCAGTCCTGGGAGGAGTTGTATTGCGTCTGGAGGTAACGCACCATCTGGACGCCTGAGTCATGGAGAGCGTCCATCCTGCCCTCCAGCTTGTTCTTCAGCTGAGAAGCGCCTTGCAGCCGGCTCACATCACTGGGCTGATCCTACACTGAGGGCTTTCTGCCCTTTGCTCTTGGATTTATATTTCCTGATCCCTCCTAGGTCAGTCACCCGTCTGGATACTTGATCTTTGATAAGGCAAAAGCTGCTGGGAGCCAAAAATATTGACAGAGGAACAGGTCTGAAGTAAATCATTTTGCTGCTCAGCTTTAGCAATCAGTAGATGTACTAATCATTTTGAAGGTGCTACTAGACACATGCAGCTCTGTACATCAAAACAGAGAAGAGACAGTCCCTGATCAAGAGAGTTTAGTCTAGTCAAATCAGACAAACTGAACACAAAGGTGCATCAATACACTGTGTTCAGATGGGGGAATGACAGAGGGAATGATAAGACAGATATTGGTGCTTAGATGGTTGTAGGCTTTTTTTTTTTAACTAATTATTCTTACCTGCTTTTTTGTCCTAGGTATAAGTATTCTAAAAGTCATACAATGCAAAGAGTAAAATGTGTCACATACAATCCAAAGAACATAAGGGTGCATTTAAAGCTTAATCAATGGAAAGACCATCTAGGGAAGGTTGTCATACAATATTCGAGTGCATTAGAAATAAGGTATCATATTGAGATCTTAAGACCACATCATAAAAGGGAACACTGCTAGAGATGGAGCCCGCCGCAGGGACTCGGGAAGCTTGCTCCAAGCACATGGCGCAGCAAAGGAGAAGGGACGGAATCTGGAGCTGGCAGTCAAAGAGAAGGGCACAGAAAGGAGGGATCTACCAGCTCAGCAGAGCTCACGGGGGGAGGGGGATCATAGGGGGAGAATAAGTGAAGAGAGATATTGAGGGGCAGCTGAGTTGAGTGCATTTTTGTAGGTATTTGGAAACGGATGGGAAGCCAGTGAAGTGACTTTAGGAGAGGGGTAACGTGAGTAAAGTGGCTCTCTCGGAATTCTGGACGGATTTATCTGCCGTCATTTACATTGTGTGTATTTACAGAATTGCACTTGGGTAGACTTTTAGGGCCTGATTCTATAAACCCCTAAAATCTAAGAGATATTGGGTGCAGAAATTCAGGGTTCCAGTTCTACCTCTCCCACTGATGCTTATTGTGACCTTGGGCAGATCCGTTAACTCTCCCTTGCCTTACAAACTAAAAGCCTGATTTTCTAACCTGTACTAATGCGTTGTGCAGTTTTTAGCTAAGCCCCATACAGGGTGTGTATTAATGCACAACAGGAAATGGGGCTATTAGATAATAAATCCTCCATGGACAAGGACTGTCCTTGAATGTAATTTATCTACTAAAAATATAATCTCCTCCTTCCTAAAACTCAAAATGAAAAAAAAGGATGTGCATATCTTGCCATATTAATTCTGGATATCCTGAAAACCTGACTGGCTTGGGGTGGGGGTTGGGGGGAATCACCAGGACATAATCATGCCGGTATTAATAACTCTGTATTGTAACACCTCGCTGAAGCTCTTTGTAACTCTGTGTATGGTAACATTTCTACAGAAGCTCATGTAAACGCTCATTAGTAGCGGTATAGAAGTTTCCAAGTTTATTTACATTTTTATATACCGACCATCAACATGTATCTGGCGGGTTTACAAAGCTAAAAACGTTAAAATAAATTTAAGAATGGGGTAAAACAAAAGGTTGGACATAAACTAGATGAATACAATGACCATAAAGATAAACAGAATTGTGAAGCTTTGCATTAAAATAACCTATTTGTTACTTTAAACTGAAAATTTTGTGTAAGTAGAAAAATTGTCTTACCTCTAAGTTACTGATTCTAGTCTGGATGGAGTAGTGGCTCCCTAAACCTTCCAGCCCTCAGGAACTAGTGTCTTCACTGACACAACATCCTAGCAGGTGACATAGTAATCGCTGGTCTATTGCACGGAAGCCAAAAGATGAATGGGCATGGAGTGAACCACCCTCGCCTCTCTCCAGGGGGGAGGGCATTTTCTTTACCCTTGACAAGTCCTAAGATAGTAACATGGCAACTGTTGCTAAATATAAAGACCCTTGAACTCATTTGGTCTGGCCCAATGGTTGTGCTATAGACAGTACTCAGTCTCAGATCATCATCTCTTGTAATTTGGTCACTCTCCCATTTACTGTCACCCTGTCCACATTTCTCATATTTTCTCTGTGAGTCCCCCCCGCCCCTTCCCCTGCTTTCTGTTTTGACCCCTTATCTTGAGCTTCCTTTCTCTGGCTCCTCGCTCTGTCCTCGTGCTTTGCTTTTTAATTTCTGTTCTAGTGTAATAGGTGTGTTCTTTTGGACAGTAGGGTATCCTCCCTATGCTCGCAAGCCATGCAGAAGGATCCACGCCAGGTTTTCAATTCAAGTTTCAAGTTTTATTAAAATTTGATATTCCACTTATCAAGCTTCTAAGTGGTATACATAAAAATATAAAATTGGGGATACATGGATTTTGACGCACAGACATACTAGAACAGAAGGGAGGAGGGGGAAGAATTACATTTTTAATAGGATAGGGAGCCTATTAAGTGTAGTACATAAAAGTATGGAGAACAGTTAAAGATCAAAGGCATCTTTAAATAAACATGTTTTTAGTTACGATTTAAATTGGTCTAATATCGTTTCTTCGCACAATTCTACTGAGGGCTTTGCTGTCCTCTTCAGTTTTTCCTTTTGCATGCAAGCTGGAAGGTGTCTTTCTGTTCTGCTCTGTATATTTCTTTATTATTTGTGGTATTTTTGCGGCTATCGGTGCACCAGAGCTCCTCAATTCAGGGGCAAACTCTGCCTACGTGGAGAAGCAGACTTGGATCTGTAGCTGGCAGGTTCATCTGTTGGGGACCTGTATGGCCAGTCTGCAGAGATCTTTGTGGAGCTCGGGGTTCGTATCCCTAGTACCTTAGCTCACTTGCTGAATCGCAGGGGTTGAGCGCAGGGTGGCTCAGCGAAGCTCTTCAGGATGCAGGCTGCAATTTTGCCTCCCTCTCTTTGTGTGCGTGTTTCTGTGTGGGTTGAAGATCAGTCCGACCTCAGTCTGGTTGACAGCCTGAAGATCTCAGCATTAAAGGAATGACTGATTGAGGTAGAGTTTTTTTCTCCCATATCCAGCTACTTCTTAAAGCAGATGCAGAAGTAGCACCTTCAGAGCACATGTCACAGTGAGTAAGGCTATTTTATAGCTTATGGACAAAATTGGAGGGAAGGGGGGTCCTGAAAATCCTGTTTTTAAGGGTTTCTGTCATTTCCTATAATGTCTCCCACCTCTAAAACCCTGTTGTTGTTGTTGTTTTTATTTTGGGATAAGTTGTTTTTGAGCCTTTTTTGGTGCTAAAATGCCTCAGCGGCCATCTTGGATTTCCCAATTTGTTTTCAAAGTTCTCCAGAACCTTCAACTCACCTAGTTTTGCCTCAAAACTCATAGGGATGGAGTCCTCAGGCTTTTTTACCCCTAATTCATGCCAGAGTTACACTAGATGGTCGCTTGAAGAGCACCCTTGTGCCACATTCTGTGCAGTACATGAATGGGAGGTGGGAGCTTACAACTTAGCCTTCCCTTTGATCTCTAGGGCTGAAGTACCATTTGGAAAAATTCCCTTTCCAAAGCCATGGAACAGCGGCGTACCTAAGAGCACGAACGTAGAAGCTGAAGGGGACTCACTGCTGCCTAATGATGCCTTTTCTCCTGAATTTGATAATTTGATGTGGAGAGCTTATTTGGATAGCTAGGATACTCAGGTGAAGTATGGCAGCGAGCAAGGGGGGGGGGGCCTTGGGCTCCTAGGGTACACCTGCGGCATTTCCACAAGCTGACCAGGAGCCTGTGGACCTTTCTGACAGGGTGTTTATGTTTATGTTTTATTAACATTTGATAGCCCGCTTAAGCATATTACAGATCTAAGTGGTTTACAATAAAATAAAATTAGATACTTAGAACTTCCCTGTCTGTCTTGAAGGCTCACAATCTAGCTAAAGTACCTGAGTAAACAATTATTAAAATAATAAAGATATAACAAAATTCCAAAAATGGTGAGGGAAAGGTCCAATTCAAATAATGGAAAAAAAAAAAAAAAGAATAAAATTAAAATAAATTAAACAAAAAACAAACTCTCTGGAAAGGCCTGCCATTAAATCCAGTCAAGACTTCGGCACCAGCCAACCGAATGACTACTTTCCCTTCAAAATTCCACATCCCAGATTCCTGTCAAAATTGGTTTATTTATCCCATATTTACCAGAATATCATCTATCCCAAAACAGATGCTCACCTAGTGGGCCCAACCTCCACACACTGGACTATAGAAGGGCACTTTCATACTGCCTGTCCTCTTTTCTCTCTCTCACCCCTCATATACCTGCCTCTGACATATTGATGGTTCCTTGTCAGCTCTTTCCTTTCTTCATTCCTTATTCCTGTCCTTGCCACCTTCCTGGCCTCTCCCACATAGTTCCACTCTTTTCAGTTCTCCTTGCTCCACCCTTCTGGCCCTGTACCTGCTCCTTTTCTTCTTCCCCCGTCCTCATAGCCTCTCACCTCCCTGTCCCTTCTTTCTTCCCTCCTGCCCTCTCCCCCGTGCTCCAGCATTTTCCCTCTCTTCCCTCGCTCCAATTGTCTGGCATCGCTCCATCATCACATGCTCACCTTGAGCCTACTCGCACCATGGCAGTTTTTTGCATCTCACCACTTTTTTGGAATTCTCTCCCAGTTCTACTTCGAAAGCAAACATCTAAAAAAATGTATTTTTTTAAAAAAACCTCATTTCTTTCATTTGGCATGCGGAAACTCTCTTGGACTGTTGATCTGTCAGGAATCATGAGCCATTTATTTTTATCTTGATTCTGTTTTCTGTTTTACTTATTGTATGATTGTTTTCTTCTGTTGAATGATAGCTATCCGTTTTTATATTATTGTGCCATTCTTTTCAGTATACATTTAGTTTTTATACTTATTTCATATAATAATAATAATAACTTTATTCTTCTATACTGCCACAATCTTGTGACTTCTAAGTTCTAGGCGGTTTACAATCAAGAGTGCTGGACATTCAGCGAAATACAATAAGTAGATATTCAGAGGAAATACAGAGATCAGAGACCTCAGGAGGCAATAGTATAGAAATACAATTTGCTGAGTGAAAATGTAATATGTACATTTTAGTAGGTAATGTACATATTACATTTTCGCTCAGCAAATTGTATTTCTATACTATTGCCTCCTGAGGTCTCTGATCTCTGTATTTCCTCTGAATATCTACTTATTGTATTTCGCTGAATGTCCAGCACTCTTGATTGTAAACCGCCTAGAAGACGCAAGATTGTGGCGGTATAGAAGAATAAAGTTATTATTATTATTATTATATGAAATAAGTATAAAAACTAAATGTATACTGAAAAGAATGGCAGTAAAACCTTGGATTGCAAGTAACTTGGTTTGCAAGTGTTTTGCAAGAGAAGCAAAACATTTTATTAAATTTTAACTTGATATACAAGCAAGGTCTTGCAATACGAGTACATACGGTATACAAGCGTCACATCATCACAGCTGAACCGATGGTTCTTCTCTTTCTGATGCTGCAGGAGTATAGTGACTGTTCTAAATGAGTGAAGTCTTGAAATACAAGTACATACAGTATTTTGTATTAAAGTTTTTGGGTTGTGGAATGAATCGTCTGAGTTTCCATTATTTCCTATGGGGAAATTTGCTTTGATATACGAGTGCTTTGGATTACAAGCATGCTTCTGAAATAAATTATGCTCGTAAACCAAGGTTTTCCTGTACTTATGCTATATTTATTTTATATACTGCTTTGGCCTGCTTACCAGTATAGAGTATGTCAATTGTACATTCAAGGATTGGAGATGCTATGGTGTCACTGTTGGGGGTGTGTATATGTGAAGCTTTGGAACACTCTGGCTCGAAACTTGCGGCTATGTGTGTCGAGATTAGGCTTTAAGAAATTATTAAAAACATACCTGTTTGTCAATGCATTTATGTTATGGGATTTGACTGAGGTTGAGGGGTGTGGCTTGTGATAAGTCAAGGATCTGGTTTACAGCCATGTGAAAAAATTAGGACACCCCATGAAATATTCAGTTCTTTCTTAAGAAATGTTCACATATCGATGTCAAATCTTTTTTTTATTTATCTCTGGAAAAGAAAATGATGTAATTGCAGGTAAACAACAAAAAGTTTCCTTGATTTACTCAAGAAACAAAAGATATCCACAAAAATGTGTATTCTGAGGAATAAAGTAGGCCCCTCCCCCATATCCTCCCAATTAAAGTGGCTCAAATCACTCACAGGTGTATCACATCAAGTGCACATGATTAGAACATCGTTACTCAGCATTTTGAAGGAGGTTTGCCCTACTTAAACCTCAGACATTTAGTTTGGTGTGCTCATGACTGCTGCGGTGAGAGTGAACACCTTGATGAGATCAAAAGAGCTGCCTGAGGCCCTCAGAAAGAAGATTGTAACAGCTTGTAAGGGATTTAAAAAGATCTCGAAAGAATTTGACATTAGCCATTCCACAGTCTGGAAAATAGTGTACAAGTGGAAGACTTTCCAAACAACTGCCAACATGCCCATATCTGGCCGTCCAAACAAGTTGACTCCCAGAGCAGGGTGCAAGATGCTAAAAGAAGTCTCCAAAAGACCTAAAATGGTATTACGGGACCTACAGCAGGCAAGGGGCATATGCTACTTCCTGGCAGGGCTCCCAAGGTATCCGCCCGCCCTCTGGCACCTTGGTCTGTCTTGGACCTATGCAATAAGCAAATGCTTCTGCTTATTGACACTTCAAACATTATTCAGAACATTGAGGAACAAACATTTCATTATAGCTACTTCAGAATGACATATGGAAGAGGAAAAAGCCTCAGAACCCCACCTATCTTTTTATATAAATTCAGTGATAGGTTGGGTTTTGATTTTTTTTTTTTTTTGGGGGGGGGGGGTGTAAAGGAAACCTCACTGGCATAAAAACCCTCCTTACTGTCTACTATGTAGCCTTGTGCAATGCAAATGATCAATTATAAGTCTGAAGATAATGAACATTCAGATACTTATCTGAAAATAGGAACCCTGCCACATTGACGATGGCCAGCGTTTCACCTGCTTCAGGATGTGGACCTAAACATCAGGCTCCTTCATTCCCCCGTGTTCACTGCTTGCCTTCGGCCACCTGCTCTAAATCAATTTCCTTATGAACTTTTTTCTTTTGCTAACGCAATGGGTATCTGGATTGAACCCACATTGTGGGGCCATCCGGGTGGTGCCTGGCATCGTGCCCATTAAAGGTATCCTGAAACGGACTTTGAAACCCTCCCATAATTGTGTAGCCTGGTCGCACTGAGGGCATTGTGCTAACCAGAGCAACATGGCTGTTAGATTAATTGGCATGGGAGTCGGGGGGGCGGAGGGGTCAGTTAGCTGAGGTTGGCTTGTGGGCTGAGGTTGGCAGTCCCTGCTATTTCAGCATTGAAATCCAGGGTGCGGAGCTCCGCATTGGAAACAGGCATGCCATAATATGCAGTTATTTCAGGTACATTGGGCATTATTAAATTGTCTGCAGTTTTGGGTTTTTTTTACTAGGAAAAGGAGCCGGCCTCTGTACGTAAGTGGTTTGCTGCGATTGATTGGCAATGCTATTCAAAACACGATCCATGAAGCTATAAGGCCGACCAGGAGTCATCTCATCAAGCCATTGGTCCAAAACCTGGTGTTGCCAAGATAGACTTGTCCTCGGCCATACTTTCCTAAACTTAATGTCATAATTTAACCAGGCCCACTCAGTGTAACGTTTATGTGCCCTGGTGATGGTAGCTAGATAAGGGTAAGGGTAAGCTCGAGCTCCTTCTCTACCACCACACTCATGTATATGTGAAAGGCAGCTACCCAATTTGCAATTCTTTGCTTCCTATCTCTGTCCTGGCAGCTATGCCAGCTCTCTTCTCCACTCGCACTAGCTTCATCTTGGTCCCTAATCAATAAGGAACCAGGATACTGGGCTTGATGAACCTTCGGTCTGTCCCAGTATGGCAATTCCTATGTTCTTATCTGTCAATAAACTCCTTATTCCTTATTTTTAGAGGTACCCCTTTAGTCAGGGAATTCACCCCGCATATAACATCCTCCGTACCCACCATTTTTGGCAGGGGTTCGATTACAGATGGTGTAGCCGAAGCTGTGACCAGGACCGGGGCAGTGAGCAGAGCCGGTGTCTGTACCGCCTGTGCCGCAGAATTATTTGCATCACCAGCTCTACAGTAGTCGACCCCGCCATGGCCCATGCCCTTTGCGGCCTTTGTCTGTCCACCCCATTCCTCTGCAGCTTGAACAATCCAATGGCATTTTGAATTACGATGCCCAGGGCTAGATCATCTTCTGCATCAGTTCTGGATCTTTGAACATCTGCCTTCCGTGCACCAGCAATGGAATCACCAGGCATGTCTGGGAGCGACTCACCCCTGCTTGCTGTGGCCGTCACTATTTCTTCAGAGCTCGTGGTGGCCTACTGGACCTGAGGAGTGCTCTGGATGCGCTGCCACATTTCTTGGACTCTGCACTGCTAGGAAACTCCCAAACGAGATCCTCTACTGCGCTGTCCAGGGCGTGCCTAGCCGAGCTTTTCTTGTGGTACAGCTCTTGTGCTTGGCACCCTTCTCCCGCACTGCCTGTGTGGGCTTTTGCATACCCTTCTTTGCGGGTGGCATGCCTGTAGACAAACGGCTAAGGAAAAGACATGGCTTTATAAGCTGTGGGTTATATAATCATAGTAGGTTAATCTCTTCCGTGACACTGCACAGCATTCAAGCTAATGAACTGAACATCCATGAAAATGAATTTAAGCACATTTAAGAGATTAGCATAATGTTAATCGCTTAGAAATTTTATATACGCGTTTATATAAAATTTTAAATAAAAAGTTGAAACTACACACATTAGTTTGTATCCACAGCAGTCAATTAGAAACAGGCATTAATTCCATGAGTTAAGCAATTCTGAACCCTGTTAATGAAATAGCCGGACTTCTTCCTTATGTTTTCCTAGATTTTTAAAATTTTTATTGCAGTGAAAGCCCCTGAGATAATTCTCCATTTTATGCTATTTATTTAATGTTATTTGTATTTATTCATTTAATTTTGTTTTTTCTTTTTGTTAATCATACTAAATGCCAACCTGATCGGTAGTATTTCAAAATGGGGTCATCCAGCCACATAGAGGCTCGATGACAAAGGAGCCTGCCGGATGTGAGCTATGAGGCCTATTCCACATCAGCATGTGGCCACCTCTCCCCAGTGCACTACCATTTTCTCTGTTTTCATTTTTTTAGATTTTGTTAACATATGACTGCCGACGGACCCGTGGCCACGATGCACTAGGCCGCCTGATCCCCACTAGCACCAACTACCCTAACCGAGAATATACCCACTCATGCACCTATGCACCTCCTGAGGAGTTCAATGCTGGACTGTGCTACCTGCTGCACTCTCCCACTGAGGAAGTACACCTAAGCTCCGGGACACCTCTCTGTAGCCTGCACGCTTGGATTCCCTGAACTACTGTCTGCTCCAGAAGGCAGGCAGTTCACTTCTCCTGGCCCCTGCCTGACGTTGCCCTCTGATGCTGCCCGCTGCACACCACTCAGCACATGAGTGGTCTATCTGCATGGCATGCCTGCTGGCAACAAAAGTCTCAATGCCTGTGGCGGAGAAACTCGACAGCAGCGGTTCTGTGGAGCGATATAGCAGCAGCTCTACAGATCGATGTTTCCGTCATCCTGGCGCGCCACTAAAATATGGCCGTGCCGGGTGAGACCACTTTAAAGGAACCCGCCGCTCCCTTTTTCCCACTCCTTTTCTTTTCCTACTGGCTCTTCCTCTCCGCTTCTCCTCCTTTCCCAACCCGGAGGCCCCTCCTTTTAGGGCAGGCCTCCCTAATTGCTCTGACCTGCTTCTGGGATATCAAAAATGTGTTCGGTGCAAAACCTGTGAAAGGACAGAGGAATTAAGCAGTTTCATCAATCCAGTAGATGGTAAGAAGTATACAGTACTTTGAAATATTCTAACTGTAAATCTGATTATGTCATTTGTGTTCTAAGATGTAACTAATAAGCTTTATATGGGTAAAACTACCAGACCTGTAACTACGAGAAAAGATGGGGCTCCACTTGTGGCGCTTTGTCTAGTGGTACACATGATTTTGATCATTTCACTTGTTTTGTTATTGATCGGGTATTACCGGACCAGCGTGGAGGTAACATCGATATAAAAAATTTTGCAGTGTAAACAGCGCTGGATTTTTCAATTGAAAACTCTCGAACCTGTTACATCGATTGCCGCCGACTGAATATCGGGCCTTTGGTCCTAAATGATGATCATAGACACAAGTCAGCAAAGATAATAGTTTCATTAAGATCTTTAGCTGTTGATATTTCTAATATAAGCCAATTAGTGAATATTTTAAACTGATTCTTATTTTGATATACTGCAGAAAATTTAGGCAATGACGACATTTTAAAAGGATATACACTGGTTTTGTTCAGAGCCTAAGAAATAAAAAGACGTCTTCTATTTGTTTGCACTATAGATAATATGAACCTTTATTAACATTTTCTAAATTACTATTTTCCTTCCTGTTATCCTACTGAGGCGTCTTTTCTTGGAGCACTTCGGGAATGGTTCTAATACCCGATTCTCTAGACATAGCATAAGATGACGACGCATATGTCTGTTGTCGTACTTAGCAAGGGGATTTCCATTCTCTTCCAAAAATTCAATTGCATTTGCAATTGCGTACAGGCCACAGTCATAAGCATTGGGCTGACGGTCAACTGGCAGAAGGTAAACTTCCAGTCTTCCATTTTCCCTTCTGTTCCAGTACCTTTTGAGTAGCTGATTTTGCACTGATGTAGAAAGTTTGGTGGGAAGTAGGCTATCAGCTACCTCCACTCTAGAGTTCATAGTGGAGGATGTAAACCAGTGCTCCATATCATTATAATGGATCTGGACCCCTGCACCTGAGATGGGTGTACTCTCTACCATAGATAGTACTATAGACTGGAGTCCATCTACATTATACTGTCTTCTCAATAAAGACTGCGCGGCATCTATTATTCTATCATCTAGCCAAGCATCGCTCATTAAAATTTCTCGATGTGTAAAGCTCAGTGAGAATTCTGGGATCCAGAAATGGGAAATACTGGACTGAGGGCCACAGGCCACTACTGAACTCTCAGGCTTTGGAATTATGGAAACAGAGTCTGTAGATCTCTTAAGAACATTCTTTGCAGATTTGGCTGGATGCAGTTTCTTGGCAAGTAACTTTATAAAATGTGGGGCAATCTTTAGAAGCATTTTACGTCTACGGCATTCAGTTTTTCTTGTTGCAGAATGATAAAGTTGGATGTCAAAAGTTAAAATTTTTCCAGGAGAGATGATGGCTTGCTCTTTTTCAAGAATGTAGTTCTGATAAAGAATCTTTGAGATTCTAAGTTTCCTGTCTTCAGAGGGTTTGGGCATATATTGAAAATCATTTTGAGAATTACATCCATTGTCAGTCCTTTGGAAGAGGGTAGTCTGGTCAAACATATGGATAGAATCTTTATTTTCCTCAGGGAGACTTTTTAGCTGGTCTGTTCTCCACTCATGTATTTTATCAATGGTTACTGGATTAATTTCTTCAAACCTTGACTCTCTCTTCTTTGCAGATTCCTCATTGTCAGTTATCAATGTTTTCGGGTCTGTAATGATAACGTTTTCTCCAGTTGCCAATTGTGTAGCATGTGGAAGATGCGTATTAGCTAACTTCTGCTGAAATTCTCCATGTTGGTTGGATATATGCCCCATTAGCTCTTGAGGTATCACCTTCTCAACTGGCTTATAAGCAGTAGGATATTCTCCATAGCTCATCACAGGTATTGGATGATCTTTCTCAACCTCAGGCTGCCTGCACCTTGCAAATATTTGGTCATCCTTTGAAGTATCTGTGTGTTCAGGAATGATTTTTTCTTGCTCACAGATAATTTCATTAAGTTCTGTAAGTAGAGTTTCTTCATGATCTGTTACTAGGTAATTTTTCTGAACTGGTGTAATTGCAAGAGTCGCTGCATAATGAGCATCTCTCTTTTCTGTAGCAATATCAACCTTTTTATAGTCGTGCAAAGTTCTTGTCATGCATGAAGTCTCTATTTGTTCAGCTTTTTGTTGAATCATCTCAGCTGATCTGATGTGATATAATTTTTCCTTTTGTAAGTGTTTAAAGTTTATTTGACATTTCTGTTGTGCATCAATCCCAATATTTTGTAAATTTCCACTAATTGCATCTTGTTTTTCATAACCAGTGCCTTTATTAGCAGTGACATTGATGTGTCTGTCCCTCACTACTACTATTAAGGCGTTATTTGGAATCTCAATTTTATCATCGTTTATATCATTTTCATGTGAATCTATGTCTTCTGACTTATAGCGCACATCATTTTTCTGGAAATAGGTTTTATTTTCTAGATTATTAAGGTAAAGATCTTCTTCTTTAGAAGCCTCAGCCTTTGTACTGGACTCAAGTTGAAAGATACGCTTATCATCTTCCTGAGTATAACTGATAATATCCCTTAGGCCATCATTCATGGTATATCGCATTTTGGAACTCCATACCTCTTTTAGATCATATCTTGCCTTTTTCTTGATGTGAATTATATTATCTTCGTTGTTACATTTGTGATGACTATTGTTATCTTCTTGGTGGTAGTTCATAATAAACTGACATTTTTGATTGATAGTAAATAATAATTTGTCATCCTTCAAATTATCTTTCTTTTCCGGAATGATTTCCTCTTGCACATAGATTTTTTCTTTAGGTTTAGTAATTAACACTTTTTCCTGATTTAGGTCTTCATGCTGACCAGGTGAAATTGCAAGAGTCTCTTCATAACTAACATCTCTCTCTTCTATAGTAACGTTAATATTTTCATGATCATCCAAAGTTATTTTATTGAGTGTAGACATCGTTGGTACAGCACCTTTTTGAGTCATCTCAGCTGTTGTAAAATAATATGATTTTGGCTTTTGTAACTGTGTAAAGTCTGTCTGACAATATTTCTGTTGTGTATCAATCTCAATATCTTCTAAAGTTTTACAAATAGCCTCTTTTTCTTCATCGATAATGGTTACATTCTGTAACATTGTGCCAATACCACAGAGGCCATAATGCTCAATAACATTTTGCTTAGCATTCATATTATTTTGACTGTACCTCGGTACATCTATAACATCTTTATTTGGAATCTGATTTTGATTATAGATTGTATCATTTTCATTTGAATTCATGTGTTTTGGGTTGTAATTGATAACACATTTCTGGAAATTGATGTTATGTTCCAGTTTAATAACACAAAGATCTTTTTCTACCGAAGCCACATGAGCTTCTTTATTGGATTCAAATTGAGGAATTCTCATATCTTCTTTATGAGTATAATTGACAATATTCTCTGGGTCATTGTTCATGGTATATTTTATCTCAGAATGTATTTCTTTCAGATCACATTTTGGCTTTTTCTGGCTGTAAAACATATCATCTTTATAATTGCATCTCTGATGCTTCATAAGAAATTCAAATTCTCGAGTAATGCTAAATATCTGGTCATCCCCCAAAGAGTCATTCTGTTCAGAAATAATTTCCTCACGGATGATTTCTTTAGGTTCAGTAATTTGAATTTTTTCCAGATCTTTATTTAGGTCATCGTTCCAATCTTGTAGAATTGCAGGAGTTTCTTCATGAATAGCATCTCTCTTTTTGGTTGTAATATTAGTGTTTTCATGTTCATCCAAAAAGATTTTCTCTTCTGTAGTCTCCATATGTACGGTTTCTTTCTGACACATCTCTGATTTTGGCTTTTGTAACTGCTTAAAGTTTATCTGACAATATTTCTGATGTGTATCAATCTCAATATTTTCTAAATTTTGATTATAATCTTTTATTTCACAGACAATGGCTTCATTCTGGAAGACAATGGCTTCATTCTGGCCAACATCATGGTGGCTATAACTGTCAAAACTTATTTGATTAAACCTTAGTACATCTATCATGTCATCATTTAGAATCTGAATTTGATCGTAACATATATCCTCTTTATTTGAACTTTTATGTTTTTGCTTGTAGCTTGTATTGTATTTCTGGAAATCGAGGTTGTGTTCCAGATTGATAGCATAATGATCTTTTTCTATTGATGCCTTACCAACAACTTTATCAGAGTCAAGTTGAGGAATACTCCTATCATCTTTCTCAATATAACTTACAAAATCATTTGCATCATCATTCATAGTATATCTCACATCTTTATGATCACATATTGCCTCTTTCTGGATGTAAACCATGTTGTCTTTGTCTTCCTGGTGATAATTCATAAGATGCTCTTGACCAAACATCTGGCCATCCTCCAAAATGTCTCTCTGTTTAGGAATGATTTCCTCTGCCTCACAGATGATTACTGTAGGCTCTGTAACTAGAATTTCCTTCTGATTTTTGTTTAGGTCTTCTTTCTGGCCTGGTGTAATTGCAAGCGTGTCTTGATACATGACATCTGCCTTTTCTGTGGTAAAATTAGTCTCCATTTGTATAGCATTTCTTTGAGTTATCTCATCTTTTTTGATATTACCTGATTTTAGCTTTTGTAACTGCATAAGGTTTATCTCATGTATGTCAGTCTCATCATCTTCTAAATTCTGAATAGCAACATTGTTTTCTTCATTCTGGAATATTGAGCTGACATTGTGGTGACTATAAATCCCGATATCCTTTTGATTGTTTTGGTTTTCGTTAGTTTCATTTGAACTGATATATTTCTGCTTGTTGCTTATATCATACTTCTGGCAACAAGTGTGTTCTAGAGTGCTAGCAAAAATATCTTTTTCTACTGAAGCTTCATCAGCTCCCTTACTGATTTCAAGTTGAGGAATACTCAGACTATTGTTCTGAGTATAACTGACACATTTCTTGTGTTTGTTCTCCATTTCTACATGATCTCCTTGAGTCATCTCAACTTGTCCGATACAGCTGGTATCTTTCTCACTGCATTCCATAGTAAATTTCATCACTTGACTGATGGAAAATATTTCATTATTCTCCAATGTATGTCTCTTTTCAGAAATTATTTCCTTTAGATTACAGATTGTTTGTTTAGCTTCAGCAATTCTTATTTCTTCCTGGTTCATTTTCTGGTTTTCCTTCTGACTTAATATGACTGGAAGCATCTGATAATTATTAGCATCTGTCTTCTCCATGATAACATCAACTTTTTCAGTCTCATCCATAAGCATTTCCTTTTGTGTAATCTGCATTTCTACAGTATCATTCTGAGTCACCTCAGCTTGAAAGATATCAGGTTCTAGGAATGGTTCATGGTTCGAGAGAGAATATTTCTGTTTCAGCATTCTGCATTTGATTGATGGCTTGTAATTTTTATTTTTTAAAGTCGTTTTAATGGTGGAAGACCCTTTTCTTGATATTTTCTTTTTCCCATGAGATTTTTTGGGAATTTTTAAAAGGACAGGGTCACTCTGCTTGTAAATATTGTCTGAAAAATATTTTTCTTCAATTTTCAGCCCACGTTCTGTATTCTTGGATATATTTTCTATCAGTTTGGTTAAATTAGCTACTTCTTTTTTATTATTATTATTAATGTCTTTGGATTCAATAATGTGAACTATTTCCTGGTCATTGTGGTGAGAGCTGAAATATGGCTGTAAGAAATTCTCTGTTTTGTTCTGATCATAAATTGGAATTTTTTGCTCAGAGCCTTCTTCTCCTTGAATTATTGTGGCAAGATCTTCTCCTTCAAAGCTTTCAACAATTGTCTTATCTGATTCAAGTGGAGATAAACCTAAGGTAAATTTCTTCTCCATAGATTCATCTTGTCTCAGAGAATCATTCAAATCTTTCAGAGTATACTCAGTGTCTTCCTGGTGATTGAATTGCTCAGTGTGATAATTGTCAGTAGCATCTTTTTCGTTACATTCATCATCATAGCTGATTAAAACCGTCTTGCAGACACTTCCCATAGTACTCTTTTCATCAGCCTCATCTTTTTGTTGAATAATATCTTTGAATTTATATTGAATATCTCCTTGTTCCTCTGTTGGAGTTCCAGTTTTCTTTTGGTGAGAGTCTCCAATCATCTTATGAAGATCCTCTATTTTGTTCTGGTCATCAACTGATATTTCTGTGTCATTCTGTGTCATTTTAGCATCATTTTGTTCATGTATAATGTCTTTGAATTCAATATCTGAAATATTTTCCTGGTGCTCTATGGAAATTCCAGTTCCATTTCCAGAACAGCTATCATATCTCTGATGGTAATCCCATATATTATTGTGATCATTAATTGGAACCTCTGCAATGTTCTGCTCTGAGATCCCCTCATCTTGAATTAATGTGATAACTTCTTGTCCTTTATAACTTTGGACAGTATTATTCTCTGATTCAAGTGGAGGCATGTCTACGGTGTATTTGTTTTCCAAAGGTTTATCCAGAGAATCCATCAGATCTTTCATTATGTAATCAGTATCTTCCAAATAGTTGCCTCTTTCAGTTTGATAATAGAAATTTATGTTTCTTTTATTATAATACTGGATACATTCATCATCATAGCTGATAAAACACATCTGGCAGACACTTCTAATTGCATTCTCTCCATGAGCAGCATCATTTTCTTGAATAATATTTTTGAATTCATCATTTTGAATATCTCCATGGACCTCTTTTAGAGACCCAGTTTTCTTTTGATGAGAGTCTCCAAGCATCTTATGAAGATCCTCTATTTTGTTCTGGTCATCAACTGAAATTTCTTTGTTTTCTTGCTCATAACTTCTTTCTCCTTGAATTATTGTGGTAAGGTCTTCTTCTTCAAAGCTTTTGACAGTTGTCTTATCTGTTTCAAGTGGAGATAACCCCAACGTAAATCTCTTCTCCATAGATTCATCTCGTCTCAGAGAAACATTCGAATTTTTCAGAGTATATTCAGTGTCTTCCTGGTTATTGAATTGCTCAGTTTGATAATTGTCAGTAGCATCTTTTTCATTACATTTATCATCATAGCTGATAAAAATCATCTTGCAGACACTTCCCATATTACTCTTTTCATGAGCATCATCATTTTGTTGAATAATATCTTTGAATTTATATTGAATACCTCCTTGGTCTTCTATTGGAGTCCCAGTTTTCTTTTGGTGAGAGTCTCCAAGCATCTTATGAAGATCCTCTATTTTGTTCTGGTCATCAACTGAAATTTCTGTGTTTTTTTGCTCAGAGCTTCCTTCTCCTTGAATTTTTGATGTAAGGTCTTCTCCTTCAAAGCTTTCGACAATTGTTTTATCTGATTCAAGTGGAGATAAACCCAACGTAAATCTCTTCTCCATAGATTCATCACGTCTCGGAATAACCTTCAAATCTTTCAGAGTATATTCAGTGTCTTCCTGATAATAATCAGTAATACCGGCAGCATTTTTCTCTGACTCAAGTAAAGGCATGTCTACAATGTCTTTGTTTTCCAAAGGTTCATCCTGAACCTGAGAATCCCTCAGATCTTTCACTATGTAATCAGTATCTTCCGAATAGTTGTCTCTTTCAGTTTGATAATAGAAATTTATGTTTCTTTCATAATAATATTGGATACATTCATCATCGTAGCTGATTAAAAACATCTGGCAGACACTTCCCATTGTACTCTCTCCATTTAAAGAAACTTTTTCTTGAATAATGTCTTTTAATTCACCATTTTGAATATCTCCATGGTCCTCTTTTAGAGACCCAGTTTTCTTTTGATGAGAGTCTCCAAGCATCTTATGGAAATCCTCTATTTTGTTCTGGTCATGAATTGAAATTTCTGGGTATTCTTGCTCAGAGCTTCCTTTTCTTTGAATTATTGTGGTAAGGTTTTTTCCTTCAAAGCTTTTGACAATTGTCTTATCTGATTCAAGTGGAGATAAACCCAACGTAAATTTCTTCTCCATTGATTCATCTCGTCTCAGAGAATCATTCAAATCTTTCAGAGTATACTCAGTGTCTTCCTGGTAATTGAATTGCTCAGTGTGATAATTGTCAATAGCATCTTTTTCATTACATTCATCATCATAGCTGACACTTTCCATAGTACTATTTTCATGAGCATCATCTTTTTGTTGAATAATATCTTTGAATTTATATTGAATATCTCCTTGCTCCTCTGTTGGAGTCCCAGTTTTCTTATGGTGAGAGTCTCCAACCATCTTATGGAAATCCTCTATTTTGTTCTGGTCATCAATTGAAATTTCTGTGTCATTCTGTGTCATTGTAGCATCATTATGTTTATGTATAATGTCTTTGAATTCAATATCTGAAATATTTTCCTGTTGCTCTATGGAAATTCCAGTTTCATTTTCGGAACAGCTATCATATCTCTGATGGTAATCCCATATTTTATTGTGATCATTAATTGGAACCTCTGCAATTTTCTGCTCTGAGATCCCCTCATCTTGAATTAATGTGATAACTTCTTGTCCTTTATAACTTTGGGCAGTATTTTTCTCTGATTCAAGTGGAGGCATGTCTACGGTGTATTTGTTTTCCAAAGGTTTATCCTGTACCTGAGAATCCCTCAGATCTTTCATTATGTAATCAGTATCTTCCAAATAGTTGTCTCTTTCAGTTTGATAATAGAAATTTATGTTTCTTTCATTATAATGCTGGATACATTCATCATCATAGCTGATTAAATTCATCTGGCAGACACTTCTAATTATACTCTCTCCATGAGCAGAAACTTTTTCTTGAATAATATTTTTGAATTCACCATTTTGAATATCTCCCTGGTCCTCTTTTAGAAACCCAGTTTTCTTTTGGTGAGAGTCTCCAAGCATCTTATGAAGATCCTCTATTTTGTTCTGGTCATCAACTGAAATTTCTATGTTTTTTTGCTCAGAACTTCCTTCTCCTTGAATTATTGTGGTAAGGTCTTCTCCTACAAAGCTTTCGACAATTATCTTATTTGATTGAAGTGGAGATAAACCCAACGTAAATCTCTTCTCCATAGATTCATCTTGTCTCAGAGAATCATTCAAATCTTTCAGAGTATACTCAGTGTCTTCCTGGTAATTGAATTGCTCAGTGTGATAATTGTCAGTAGCATCTTTTTCGTTACATTCATCATCATAGCTGATTAAAACCATCTTGCCGACACTTTCCATAGTACTATTTTCATGAGGATCATCTTTTTGTTGAATAATATCTTTGAATTTATATTGAATATCTCCTTGTTCCTCTGTTGGAGTTTTCTTTTGGTGAGAGTCTCCAAGCATCTTATGAAGATCCTCTATTTTGTTCTGGTCATCAACTGAAATTTCTATGTTTTTTTTCTCAGAGCTTTCTTCTCCTTGAAGTTTTGATGTAAGATCTTCTCCATCAAAGCTTTCGACAATTGTTTTATCAGATTCAAGGAGAGATAAACCCAAGGTGAATTTCTTGTCCATAGATTCATCTTGTTTCAGAATAACCTTCAAATCTTTCAGAGTATATTCAGTGTCTTCCTGATAATAGTCAGTAATTCCGGCAGCATTTTTCTCTGATTCAAGTGAAGGCATGTCTACAGTGTATTTGTTTTCCAAAGGTTCATCCTGTACCTGAGAATCCCTCAGATCATTCACTATGTAATCAGTATCTTCCAAATAGTTGCCTCTTTCAGTTTGATAATAGAAATTTATGTTTCTTTCATAATAATATTGGATACATTCATCATCGTAGCTGATTAAAAACATCTGGCAGACACTTCCCATTGTACTCTCTCCATGAGCAGAAACATTTTCTTGAACAATATCTTTGAAATCACCATTTTGAATATCTCTATGGTCCTCTTTTAGAGACCAAGTTTTCTTTTGCTGAGAGTCTCCAAGCATCTTATGGAAATCCTCTATTTTGTTCTGGTCATCAATTGAAATTTCTTCGTTTTTTTGCTCAGAGCTTCCTTTTCTTTGAATTATTGTGGTAAGGTTTTGTCCTTCAAAGCTTTTGACAATTGTCTTATCTGATTCAAGTGGAGATAAACCCAACGTAAATTTCTTCTCCATGGATTCATCTCGTCTCAGAGAATCATTCAAATCTTTCAGAGTATACTCAGTGTCTTCCTGGTAATTGAATTGCTCAGTGTGATAATTGTCAGTAGCATCTTTGTCATTACATTCATCATCATAGCTGATTAAAACCATATTGCAGACACTTTCCATAGTACTATTTTCATGAGGATCATCTTTTTGTTGAATAATATCTTTGAATTTATATTGAATATCTCCTTTGTCCGCTGTTGGAGTCTCAGTTTTCTTTTGGAGAGAGTCTCCAAGCATCTTATGGAAATCCTCTATTTTGTCCTGGTCATCGATTGAAATTTCTGTGTTTTTTTGCTCAGAGCTTTCTTCTCTTTGAATTATTGTGGTAAGGTCTGGTCCTTCAAAGCTGTCGACAATTGTCTTATCTGATTCAAGTGGAGAAAAACCTAATGTAAATTTCTTCTCCATAGATTCATCTTGTCTCAGAGAATCATTCAAATCTTTCAGAGTATACTCAGTGTCTTCCTGGTAATTGAATTGCTCAGTGTGATAATTGTCAGTAGCATCTTTTTCGTTACATTCATCATCATAGCTGATTAAAACCATCTTGCAGACACTTTCCATAGTACTATTTTCATGAGGATCATCTTTTTGTTGAATAATATCTTTGAATTTATATTGAATATCTCCTTTGTCCGCTGTTGGAGTCTCAGTTTTCTTTTGGAGAGAGTCTCCAAGCATCTTATGGAAATCCTCTATTTTGTCCTGGTCATCAATTGAAATTTCTGTGTCATTCTGTGTCATTGTAGCATCATTTTGTTCATGTATAATGTCTTTGAATTCAATATTAGGAATATTTTCCTGGTGCTTTATGGAAGTTCTAGTTTCAATGTCAGAACAGCAATCATGTCTCTGATGGTAATCTCCTATTTTATTGTGATCATTAATTGGAACCTCTGCAATTTTCTGCTCTGAGATCCTCTCATCTTCAATTATTGTGATAACATCTTGTCCTTTATAACTTTGGGCAGCATTTTTCTCTGATTCAAGTGGAGGCATGTCTACGGTGTATTTGTTTTCCAAAGGTTTATCCTGTACCTGAGAATCCATCAGATCTTTCATTGTGTAATCAGTATCTTCCAAATAGTTGTCTTTTTCAGTTTGATAATAGAAGTTTATGTTTCTTTCATTATAATACTGGATACATTCATCACCATAACTGATTAAAAACATCTGGCAGACACTTCCCATTGTACTTTCTCCATGAGCAGCAACTTTTTCTTGAATAATATCTTTGAAACCATTTTGAATATCTCCATGGTCTTTTAAAGACTCAATTTTCTTTTGGTGAGGGTCTCCAAGCATCTTATGGAAATGCTCTATTTTGTTCTGGTCATCGATTGAAATTTCTGTGTTTTTTTGCTCAGAGCTTTCTTCTCTTTGAATTATTGTGGTAAGGTCTGGTCCTTCAAAGCTGTCGACAATTGTCTTATCTGATTCAAGTGGAGAAAAACCTAATGTAAATTTCTTCTCCATAGATTCATCTTGTCTCAGAGAATCATTCAAATCTTTCAGAGTATACTCAGTGTCTTCCTGGTAATTGAATTGCTCAGTGTGATAATTGTCAGTAGCATCTTTTTCGTTACATTCATCATCATAGCTGATTAAAACCATCTTGCAGACACTTTCCATAGTACTATTTTCATGAGGATCATCTTTTTGTTGAATAATATCTTTGAATTTATATTGAATATCTCCTTTGTCCGCTGTTGGAGTCTCAGTTTTCTTTTGGAGAGAGTCTCCAAGCATCTTATGGAAATCCTCTATTTTGTCCTGGTCATCAACTGAAATTTCTGTGTCATTCTGTGTCATTGTAGCATCATTTTGTTCATGTATAATGTCTTTGAATTCAATATTAGGAATATTTTCCTGGTGCTTTATGGAAGTTCTAGTTTCAATGTCAGAACAGCAATCATGTCTCTGATGGTAATCTCCTATTTTATTGTGATCATTAATTGGAACCTCTGCAATTTTCTGCTCTGAGATCCTCTCATCTTCAATTATTGTGATAACATCTTGTCCTTTATAACTTTGGGCAGCATTTTTCTCTGATTTAAGTGGAGGCATGTCTACGGTGTATTTGTTTTCCAAAGTTTTATCCTGTACCTGAGAATCCATCAGATCTTTCATTGTGTAATCAGTATCTTCCAAATAGTTGCCTCTTTCAGTTTGATAATAGAAATTTATGTTTCTTTCATTATAATACTGGATACATTCATCACCATAGCTGATTAAAAACATCTGGCAGACACTTTCCATTGTACTCTCTCCATGAGTAACAACTTTTTCTTGAATAATATCTTTGAATTCACCATTTCGAATATCTCCCTGTTCTTTTAAAGACTCAATTTTCTTTTGGTGAGAGTCTCCAAGCATCTTATGGAAATGCTCTATTTTGTTCTGGTCATCAATTAAAATTTCTGTGTTTTTTTGCTCAGATCTTCCTTCTCCTTGAATTACTGTGGTAATGTCTTCTCCTTCAAAGCTTTTGATGATTGTCTTATTTGATTCAAGTGGAGATAAAAGCAAGGTAAATTTCTTGTCCATAGATTCATCTCGTCTCAGAGAAACCTTCAAATCTTTCAGAGTATATTCAGTATCTTCCTGGTAATTGAATTGCTCAGTCTGATAATTGTCAGTAGCATCTTTTTCGTTACATTTATCATCATAGCTGATTAAAACCATCTTGCAGACACTTCCCATAGTACTCTTTTCATAAGCATCATCTTTTTGTTGAATAATAATATCTTTCAAATTATATTGAATATCTCCTTGGTCTTCTATTGGAGTCCCAGTTTTCTTTTGGTGACAGTCTCCAAGCATCTTATGAAAATCCTCTATTTTGTTCTGGTCATCAACTGAAATTTCTGTGTTTTTTTGCTCAGAGCTTCCTTCTCCTTGAATTATTGATGTAAGGTCTTCTCCTTCAAAGCTTTCAACAATTGTCTTATCTGATTCAAGTAGAGATAAACCCAAGGTGAATTTCTTGTCCATAGATTCATCTCGTTTCGGAATAATCTTCAAATCTTTCAGAGTATATTCAGTGTCTTCCTGGTAATAGTCAGTAATACCGGCAGCATTTTTCTCTGATTCAAGTGAAAGCATGTCTACAGTGTATTTGTTTTCCAAAGGTTCATCCTGTATCTGAGAATCCCTCATATCTTTCACTATGTAATCAGTATCTTCCAAAAAGTTGGCTCTTTCAGTTTGATAATAGATATTGTTGTTTCTTTCAATATAATACTGGATACATTCATCATCATAGCTGATTAAAAGCATCTGGCAGACACTTCCCATTGTACTATGTTCATGAGCAGCAACTTTTTCTTGAATTAATGTGGTAATGTCTTGTTCAGTTCCTTGGTCAGTCGCTCTCTCTGATTCAAGTGGAGATAAAACCATGGTGTTCTTGTCCAAAGATTCATCTTGTCTCTGGGAAGCCTTTAGATCTTCTAGATTATCTTCCAAGGCTTCTCGGTAAATGTATTTCTCAGTCTGATAGCTGTCACTGACGTATTTTTCATTATTATTGTGAAGACAATCATCGTCATAGCTGATTGAAGACATCTGTGTTGCACTTCCCATGGTGCTGTCTTCATGAGCTGCTTCTTTTTGTTGAATAATATCTTTGAATTCATATTGAATATCTCCCTGGTCCTCTGTTGGAGTCCCAGTTTTCTTTTGGTGAGAGTCTCTAAGCATCTTATGGAAATTCTCTATTTTGTTATGGTCATCAATTAAAATTTCTGTGTCTTTTTGCTCAGAGCTTCCTTCTCCTTGAATTATTGTGGTAAGGTTTTCTTCTTCCAAACTTTGGACAAGTGGAGATAAACCCAAGGTGAATTTCTTGTCCATAGAGTCATTTTGTCTTTGAGAAACCCTGAAATCTTTCAGAGTATATTCAGTGTCTTCCTGGTATTTGAATTGCTCAGTCTGATAATAGTCAGTTGCATCTTTTTCATTATAATAGTGAATACACTCATCATTGCTGCTGATTGAACACATCTGGCTTGCTCTTCTCATAGTGCTGTCTTCATGAGAGGCTTCAGTTTGTTCATGTATAATGTCTTTGAATTCAATATTTGGAATATTTTCCTGGTGCTCCATAGGAGTCCCAGTTACATTTTGGGAAGAGCTATCATGTCTCTGATGAAAATCTTCTATTTTATTCGGATCATTAATTACAGACTCTGCAATTTTCTGCTCAGAGCTTCCCACTCCTTGAATTAATGTGGTAATGTCAAGTTGTTCAATATTCTGGGCACTTGTTTTCTCTGATTCAAGTGGAGATAAATCCATGGTGAAATTCTTGTCCAAAGATTCATCTTGTCTCTGAGAAGCCTTCAGATCTTTCAGATTGTCTTCCAAGGCTTCTCGGTAATTGTATTTCTCAATCTGATAGTTGTCACAGACATATTTTTCATTATTATAGTGAAGACAATCATAATCATAGCTGATTGAAGACATCTGTGTTGCACTTCCCATGGTGCTGTCTTCATGAGCTGCTTCTTTTTCTTGATTAATAACATCTTTGAATTCACTATGTTGAATATTTTCCTTTTTCTCTTTTGGAGTCCCAGTTTCCTCTTTGTGAGAACCACCAAAGTTGTTATGCAAATCCTCTCTTTTTTTCATATCATTAATTGGAACTACAGTGATGTTTAGCTCAGAGCTCCCTTCTCCTTGGATTTTCATGACAATGTCTTGTTCATTACTTTGGACAGTTTTTTTCTCTGATTCAAACAGAGATAGATCCATAGTATATTCCTTGCCCAAAGATTCATCTTGTATCTTGGAAACCTTCAGGTGTTTTAGGTTGTATTCAGTGTCTTCCTGGTAATGGAATCCCTCGGTCTGAAAATGGCCACTAGCATATTTTTCATTAAAATAGTGACTATGTTCATCATCACAGCTGATTGAGAGCATCGGGCTTGCACTTCCTGTAGTGCTCTCTTCATGAGTGGTATCTTTTTGTTGATTAATATCTTTCTGTTCACTATTTTGAATATTTTTCTGTTCTTCTGTTGGGGTCCCAGATACCTTTTCATGAGAGCCATAAAGGCTCTTATGTGCATCCTCTATTTGATTCTGATCATTAATTGGAACCACTGTGACTTTTTGCTCAGAGCTCCATTCTCCTTGGATTTTCGTGGTAATGTCTTGTTGTTCAGAACTTTGTACAGTTTTTTTCTCTGGTTCAAATGGAGATACATCCATAGTATATTCCTTGCCCAAAGATTCATCTTGTCTCTGAGAAGCCCTCATGTGTTTTAGGTTGTATTCTGTGTCTTCCCGATAACAGCATCCCTCCGTCTGAAAATGGCCACTAGCATATTTTTCATTAGAATAGTGACTATGTTCATCATCACAGCTGATCGAAAGCATCGGGCTTGCACTTCCTGTAGTGCTCTCTTCATGAGTGGCTTCTTTTTGTTGATTAATATCTTTCTGTTCACTATTTTGAATATTTTTCTGTTCTTCTGTTGGGATCCCAGATACCTTTTCACGAGAGCCATAAAGGTTCTTATGTGTATCCTCTATTTTATTCTGATCATTAATTGGAGCTTCTGTGTTTTTTTGCTCTCCTTGAATTATTGTGGAAATGTCTTGTCCTTCAGAACACTGGACAGCTATCTTCTCTGATTCAAATGGAGAGATGTCTACAGTGTATTTGTTCTCCAAAAATTCATCCTTTTCCTGGGAATCCCTCAGATCTTTCAGTATGTAATCAGTATTTTTCAGACAGTTGTCTCTGTCAGTCTGATAATATACATCGACATTTCTTTCATTATAAAACTGTGTACGTACATCACAGCTAATTGAAGGCATCTGACCTGCACTTCCTGTAGCTGTGTTTTCAAGAGCAGCTTCCTTTTGCTCATTAATAATATATTTAGATTCACTAATGTGAACTTTATCTATGTCCACTGTTGTGGTCCCAGTGTCATTTTGGTGATGGCTCACATGTCTCTGATGGAAGTTTTGTTGTAGGTATGTCTGGTGGTTTTCTAAATCTTCATTTTGGTTGTTGCTTACAAGTTCCTCCTGCTGCTCACTTGTTCTCTTCTTGCCATCAGATTCATGATTTTGATCACTCAATTGAAGTTTCTTTTCTTTATCTGTCACTTTAAGGTTGCTATCAGATTTCAATTCATGTTTCTCTTCAGATCTCTAGAGGCAAAAAGAAGAGAATCTTTTGGAATTATTGTTTAAGCACTTGTCTTTTGAGAAAAGCCATTTTTTCTGAAATTGGAGGGTCATTTTCGATAGAAATTGCAGAATGGAATTGAGACGTCCAGGTCAGAATGTGCACAATTCTTCTGTTATTTTCCAAAAGCTTTGCCAAACACAAAACCTCTTGTAAAATATTTGTACGAAATATGCATAGTTGCTTATTTATGTCTCTCCATATCCCACAGGGGCAGCAATTTTTAAAAGCTTCATGCGGGAAAACGACATGTGTAGTTCAATCTCACATGTATATGGAAACAGCTTTTTAAAATTGTTGCTTCTAATTTCCACCTGAAAACAGCATCTCAAGGTTGTTTTCCAATCTCATCCATATACATACCTCAGCCTTCCTGACCCCTTTTCCCTGACATCTTCCGCAGTATCTAATTCATGCAATAAACCCCTCCAAAACATCTAGATCCCCCACCTGACCCTCCCATGGCATGAAGCACCTTTAGGCCCCATGATAGACACCCCCCCCTCAGTCTCTTCCCTGGTTGTTATTGAAGCCTCTGGTATTAGTTGGAGTAGGAGTGATGGCCAATTGCTCCTTCTTATGTCAGCCTAGGTTTCATAATGCATCTGTGATCCCTGGAAGTAATCTTGCAGGACTATTGCTAAGAACCAGGGTATGGTAACATTCTAAAATGTACAGTTTGATTAATTTTGGCATTCACAATTGCTGGAAAGGAAGTGTTCTCCAAGAACAAGCAGACACTGCCAAGTGTACTGTCACTTTAAATCTCTGTGGCAGCACCCACACCCCACGTGTGCAGGTACCTTCCCACCTGACGTCAATGTGTGAGATCATTAGTCTTTAGTTTTCTGTGGAGCTCAGAAGCTGTCTCTGCAGTTCTCTCTTTCAGTGTGTCAAACTTTTGAATTTTTTTGTACCTTCCTGGAAATGGAAATCCAATAGCTGAAAGTACTAGTCCAAAAATATCAAAGTACTGGACCCATTCACACTTTTATGTGAACTTACATGAACTGTTTTATAAACTACTTCATGAATTCAGCTATTGGATTTGCATATTAAGAACTTAGCTGAGTGGCTTTGATAGCATTTCCTGGAAATGGAGACAGAGGAGGAACCTTGCTGTGAACTTTTTGAGTTCCTTGACTATGACTCTCCTCCAAGGGAATGCATAACAGTATGTTTACATCACATCATGACAGATGCTCCCTTAAAGAACTAGGAGACTCCTCTATCTGTTCAGGTAGCTCCTAAAAAATTGACACCATATATAGAATAAAGAAGTGTCTCCAGGCTTTGATAGAACACAGCTACAACATCACTCCCTAGTTGGTGAATCTGCTCTAAAGAGCTCACGTAGTTCAAGGTCTCATGCTTCTGCTCTTCTTCGTATTATCTTCTTAGTTCTCAGCTAGAGACTTTGGCCAACAGGCCTTGTTTGGCTAAAGCTGTGTCAGGCGAAAAAGGTCAAAAAGGCTGAGCGGTGTGAAATTAGTTTGACCTTTTTCTCCTGACGCAGCTTTAGCGATTTGAATCGGAGAATCAGGCAGCACTAGTGCATACTAGCTCAGGCTTTGGTCAATCAGTCTACCTAGCTAAGAGTTCTTTATCGGGCTTTGCTTTTTGCATATCACTCTTAATACATCTGAATGGTATCCATGTTCTTGGAATATTCGTGCCATGGGTTTTGCTTGGTGATTAAATTCTTCAAAATTTCTGCAGAGACTTTTTAATCTTAAAAATTGGCATAAAGGTAAATTATCATCATTTAAACTTCTGGTGAGAGAGCTTTAGATATAAAAAAAACCTGATGCTTATCAGTGGTTCTTTTTAAATATTCTCTTCTTTTAGAATAAGAATGCCAAATAGGTATTTTTTTTTAATGAATTGTAATTCAAAGTGAACTTGAGGTTAGGATCTTTAAGAATTAATCCATTCATGAAATGAAAGTAATCAGGTGACTCCCTTTCCATAGCACCAGAACATCATCGATGTATCTTTTCCAGAATTTCACTTCTTGGAAGGGGTTTGCATTCAAATATTGATGTTCAAAATCCTCAAAATGTAGAGAGGCAGCATCTGGTGCCATAGTAGCACCCGTGGTTGGTGCCCTTGATTTGTTTGCAAAACCGACCTTGGAAACAAAAATAATTCTCTTTAATGGCGAGAGATGTGAGTTTGATTAAATAGTTTGTAGGGATCTGTTGTTCAGGACTGTGCTTAAAATTTCGAAGAGTTTCATCTTGCGGTAGTTGATATCAAGAGATTCCACGTCGAAGGCCACAAGTATAATGTCATTAACATCAGCATCAAATTCATTCAGGAGATTGATGATGTGGCTAGAGTTCCTAATAAACCCCCTTTTATCAAGCTGTGCTAGAGGTTTCTAGAGCGGGCCAACGAGGTAAGTGCTCCATCGCTCATAGAAATTCTATGAGCGTCGGAGCATTTACTGCTAAAAACCTCTAAAACCTCCATGATAAAACCTCTAGCGCAGCTTATAAAAGGGGCTGATAAGATTTTGGGATCCTTTAACTAAGCTACAGAAAGCACTAATGTGTGCTTACTGTACATTATAGTGCACTGCTATGGGGCACGCTCAGGCATCCCGTGATAATTTTTGCATATGCACATACTACCCACACGCTAAAAATAACATTCATTTTTTAGTGCTGGGGCATGCTTGGGGGACGGAGAGTAGGTGCAGCTATGCTAATCAGTTAGTGCGTAGGCATTGCCGTGCACTAACTGATTAGCGCAGGATTAGTACGTGAGCCCTTACCGCCTACAAAATAGGTGGGGGTAGGGCTCAAATGCTAATGCCTATGCGCTAAGGGGGAAATTAGCGCATGGCCATTATTGGAAAATTAGATAAATCTACCTCTTGCTGTTGGTGTTACAAGTGGCCTCAGCGCGCATGAAACCCCCAGGTTAGGGCTACCACAGTCCACTTTTTAGCACTACTTGGTAAAAGGGGCCTCTTAATGTCTGGAAGAAGAGTAAATTGTTGGGTAAAAGAACTGAACAAGATGTATTCATCCAGTTATCAAGTTTCCTTGAAGGTAGAGATTACATCCAACATAGTCTGCATTTCAGAAAGGTTGACATTAAATAGGGTTACTGGACGTCCGGATTTCCCTGGACATGTCCGGGAGTTCAGACAGCTTTTTAAAACTTGGCACTTTGTCCGAGTTGTGAAAAGCTTTCCTTCATGTAGGAGGGCATCCACACAAGCGCAGATACGACACAATGTTGGCACATGTGTGTGATGTCATTGCGTTGTCCTGCCCAACGAGAGAAGGCAGTGGGGGGGCGGGGTTGGGGGGGTTGGAGGCGGGGCTTGGGGGTATGACAGGGCAGAACCGGGGTGGGGCGAGTCTAAGGTTGATAACACCTGAATTGCAGTTGTTGTTTGGCTTGTATTTCTGGATCAATTTGCTGCTCTTGACTTTGTTGATTGCACCCTCCTTCTGATTAGTTTGCTTCGGGCAGGTACAATCTATCTAATGTACCTGGGGCAGTGGAGGATTAAGTGACTTGCCCAAGGTCACAGGGAGCAGTACAGAGTTTGAACCCACAACCTCAGGGTGCTGAAGCTGTAGTTCTAACCACTGCACCACACTCTCCTCCATATTGCTTCCTCCTTTTCCAAGGTTCCCTGCATTTCAGCCACTTTAATACTGTTTTTCTCATAAAGCACTCCTCCTCCACCTCTTTGGTCTTCCCTATCCTTCTTCTTCATAAGAATAGCCACACTGGAACAAACTAATGGCCCATCTAGCCCAGTATCTTGCTTCTAGAAGTGGCCAACCCAGGTCATAAGTATCTTGTAGAATCCCAAAGAGTAACAAGATTCCATGCTACCAATCCCAGGACCAGCAGTGACTTTACCCATTTCTAGCTCAATAGCAGACAACGGATTTTTTCTCCAGAAACTTGTCCAAACCTTTTTTAAACCTAGACGACTTCTGGTTTGGACTTGAGCAAGATGGTCGCGTGAGCTGCTTGCTCCCACCCTTTTCTAAGCTTATCTTTTAGAATTTGCCTGTTCTTTTTGCTTTCTTTCATTTTTTTTCTCAGCTGCAGCCTTGTTAACAACTATTCTAACTTTTAATATATCATGGCTAGCAAAAAATCTAAAGCCGACACACTTCCAGCAAGTAAACGTCTCAAGTCGGCTCCCCCCTCTCCTGAGAAGCCTGGCTCCGCTGCAGACCTCGTGGAGGAGATTGACCCGATCCTAACAGAATTGCAGAATATAAAATCTCTAATGAAATCACACATGGAAATATCACAAGATATGCGAGGGGAATTAGAGTTAATCCACACACAGATGGCTGTATCTCAGCAGCGTCTCGACTTACTGTCTGAACGAGTCACTGCTGTGGAAAAAGATCTCCCGACAATAAGTGCTAACTCGGCGGCCATTTCTAAACTAACCACTGACCTCGAGGATATGGCGAATCGCAGCCGTAGATCTAATTTACGGATCCTTGGAATGCCGGAAGGGGCCGAGGGTAATGATACGATAGCCTTCCTGACTTCATGGCTCCCGAAGTTCCTGGACATTGACTTCTCCCCGATCTTAGAGCTCGAGCGTGCTCATCGCTCCCCTTCCAGCCTGCAGCCTGGAAACAAGCACCCACGCCCGCTGGTCGTCAAGGTACTCCGATTCCAGCATGCCTTACAAATCTTAAATGCCGCGAAGGGAAAGGCGTCCATGTTACATCAGGGACGTAAAATTATAATTGTGCCCGACCTAGCTCCCGCCACTGCAGCGAAGAGAAAGTCCTTCCTCTCCATGCGGCAGGATTTAAAAGACCTTGGCGCGCAGTATGGACTCTTCTATCCTGCTAGGTTCCGGGTGACTTATCGCAACAAAACGGACAACTACAGTGACCCGGAGGTTCTGCTTGCGTGGCTCCAACAGACGAAGATGGGGTAGTCGATCTCTGACTGTCTTATTTGCGGCTCCCTGCACTGGACTTAGCGCCGTACTCACTATGTGATCTACCATCATGTGCTACCCAGTTACCTGCTGCGATCTCCTCACCGAACTGCCTTCAAGTCTATGGGACGACTTAACCCCTTTTACATCGCCTCTGACTCACTGCTGCTTCCCGACTAGCTTACCAACGGCTCTTCTCACTGGACTTGACTGTACAATCCTTCTGATTTCTCCAGCCGTATGCTCCCTGGTTCCCCGCATCGGACTCTTCACTACGCTGCCTGCAAACTCATGGACTTTCCACCCTCTTAAACCCTGACTTGTTGTTGCTTATTTTACTTTACCTGCCCATACTCAAATCTTCCTTTTTCTGCTTCTTTCTCGATAATATAAGTGGCTCTACTCTATTCTAATCTTTTTCCCTCACGCGTCCACCTCCCGCCATTTTGGGTCCTCCTTCTTCAGTTTCTTCAATTTTTCTGTTTTTTTTTATATCTTGCTCTCCCTCCTGCAGCGAAGATTTTACTTTCTTTAACCGGAGCTTTCTCCCCTCTCGTTTTAAGTTTGTTATCCCCCTTCTCTCTCTACAACCTATTTATACTACGCTTGTAATTTGTACCTATTTATTCATGTTCTCTCCCCGCCATTTCTACACGTGCTTTCTCTTTCCTAGAACCACTCTAACATACTGTATGTCATTTTTCTCTCCCGCCTCTTGCCTACCCAACTTGTTGAAATTTTGTTCAATTGCTGTTATATTTATATTTTAACTTTTTCTGCATTTTGCATACCCTTTACTTTTACGAGTGTTGTCATGGTAACCTTCGCTTTTCCAACGGCTCTCTGTTTTTCTTCTCTGTTCCTCCCTCCTCCATGATGCTTCTCTTCATGCAGTATAATTTAGCTCAACGTTTCCTATCTCTTTCTTTGCCTAATATTCTGTCCCTTGGATGATATGAATTTACTGTCATGAATTTTTTATATCTTATCTTGATCACATTGACTCATGTTATGCTATATGAACTTATAATTTTCTATCTCTCTTCTCCTGCTGCTCAGTCACATAATATTTCCCCTCTCTTTGCCTTTGAATACGACTCGCTGCTAATTTGCTTTTTAATGTATTTTTTCTACTGACTAATTTCTCTTACCCATTACTGCCTGCACTCCAACCCTGATGTACTTTAAATTATTTTTAGTATTGCTTTTATGATATCTGTCCTCCCTATGTACAGACCTAAATTACCGACTGACGGATGATCACACACTCTCCTATTAGTTTATATATTATGCATGTTTGTTCCTCTATTCCCCCTACTGATGAGCTCCTTATAACCCCCTTTTTTTTTTTTTCTTGATTTGTACACTACTGTTAAATTGTTTTATACTTTTCCCTGATAACTTTTTACCCATCATAACTTATGATACCCTGCTGATGAATTTTCAACCATTTTCAACTTTGCCTTTATGATAGCTATCCCCCTTATGTATAATTCTACTTGATTAATTGATGGATGAATTCATTTTTTCATACTAGTTTATCTATTATTCATGTTTTTTCCTCTATTCCTCTCGCAGATGAACTCTTTATTTATCTCGATCTATGAACTTTTACTAAATTGTTTTTTACTTTTTGATTGGCTACTTTTCCTTACCCGTTATAACTTGTGCTACCCCCTGATGAATTTTATAGCTATCCTTCATATATACTGTTCTACTTTATTAACGGTTGGATGAACTCATGTTTTATAACTAGTTTATCTATTACTCATGCTTTTTCCTCTACTCCCCTTGCTGATGAATTCTTAATAACCCTCTTTTACTTACCTTATTTATGAATCATTGTTAAATGGTTTTATATTTTCGATCTTCCAATTTTGATTGCCCATCATGACTTGTGTTACCCCCCCCCCCACCCCCCGGATTAATGTTACAGCATCTTTAGTCTACATTTCATGATTTTTGCTCTCCATATGTACAGCTCCAACTTCTTAACTGATAGATGAATTCATATTTTATTACAAGTTTCTATATTATTTATATTCTTTGGATTATTTCTATCCCTGATACATAATCCATTAACATCTTAACCCATCTGATCAATTTAAATTTTTCTTTTTTTATTTTTACTTAATAATGAATTTATATCATTCGTACTGTATTGCCTCCAAATATGCTCCCTCTCTCTCTTTCTCTCAGACATATAGCACTTTGTTTTTTCAACACACTCCCTTTGTTATTGCCCTAACATTTTTACGTCCCACTCCTTTCCTTGTGTTTTAGGTTTAATCTGGGTAGCTGGTTCTATATCCAGGAGTCTGTCCCCTCTAGACATCATTTTGATTCAGACACACCTCCTGGATATTCTATATGTTAACACCAAGTAGTGTTGTGCTGCACTCGTTCCTTGACCCAGTGTAGCCGCAAATGTTAATGTTACTGTTATTCTCCTCTTATTATTAATATGGCATATCTCTTCTGTTTTATTGCCTGGTTTATCAAATTGTTCAACACATAATGTAACATGTTCTTCTGGTTTCACATTCATCCTACAAATGATATCTCTTTCAACATTCTGAATAAGGTTTACAGATGGCATTTACCATTGATGGTATTTGAACGAAAATTTAATTTTTCTTTTTTCCCCCTCCCCTTGGTGTGAACTTACCTTGAAATCTGCAAAGCTCCTGTACCATGCTTGGAACAGAAAGCGCTTGGCTTTGACTACCTGATGGTTCAGTACAGCACCAGCAGCTTGGAGCCCACACTCCACAGCTGAAATGAGGTGTTTAAAAATATAGTTCGTGGTCATGATGATAGCACGGCTTTAGCTTTACCAAGTCACCTAGAATGAAAATCAAAGGACAACACATTACAGAATCTCCTCATCTATCTATAGCTGATTTAATAACTGTTTCTCCATCTGTCTATGGGGGAGACAAAAAGGTCTAACACAGTGTCTGTCAAACTTTTTAGCTCCGGCATACTAAACGGAGCAAATGTTTTCACGGCACATTATAATTGAAATTATAAAATTGCAAAACCAACAAAAAAATTTAAATTTGAGAGCTATTTATTTAAAATTCTTTAAGCTACGTATGGGTAATTGTAGCAACGGTGGAACTATCGATAGTTGACAAGCAAACATGCATTTCATCATCCACCATCTGCAGTCGTTCTCGTTGTTTCAATTTAATTTCTGTCACGAGCTGAAAATCCAAGTTCGCAAAGATAAGAAGATTCAAATGGTAACAAAAGCCTTGATTGCTTTGTTGGTCAAGTTAGGATAACTACTGCATAAAAAAATAAAAATAAAATTACTTGCCGTTAGTTTTCAAGGACCAATCACATCAAAGAATGATACTTTTCTGGGCAGTTGTATTCTTATGCATATAGATGCTCACAACATTGACAGATTCTTGCGTATGTGACATACATGTCATCTCTTCTAGTGTATACTTATGAAGGGAATTTAAAAAATAATCTCCCCCCCCCTTTTTTACAAAGGCATGGAAGAGATTTTTAGTACTGGCCTGCGTGCTGAATGCTCTGCACTGCTCCGATGATCATAGAGTTCCTATAAAAGAGGTGAGAAGATGGTGGAAGGAAGTGGGAGAGAGAGAGAGAGGATGCTGAATGGAAGTGGATTAGGTGGTATAACAAATTTTAATAAACTCAAACTTAATAATAAACTTGAGAGGAGAAGGAAGGGGAGCAGAAGCTGGATGGGAGAGGGAGGGGAGCAGATGCTGGAAGGAGGAGGAAAGAGGGGAGCAGACAGCTGAATGGACGTGGTGAGAGAGAGGGGAGCATACAGCTGAATGGAAGTGATGAGAGAGGGCACATACTGGATAGGAGGGGATAAGGTAAAAAAAGCACATGCTGGATTGGAGGAAGAGGATAGAGTTAGTGAGATACTGGAAATGGTGAGGGAAAAAGGTAACAAGCTGTAGGTAGGCACAATGAAAAGAGGGAAATCGAGAACTGGATAGTAAGAAATAATTTAATCTAGACAGAGGCAGAAAATAAATTGAGAAGGAAGACCAGGGAAGAAAAGGAAGGAAGAGGAGAGAGAAATATCAGAGCATGTGGGAGGGGAAGGAGACAGATATACTAGAGATCTAGGGGGAAGAAAGGGGGAAGGAGACAGATACCAGATCACCAGATCTGAGGGGAGGAAAGGAGAAGAAAGAGATGCTAAAACCACAGGAGGAGAGGGAGGAATGGATGGAAGGGAAGGGGAGCGGAGGAAAGAAGATGGATGACAAACCAATTGGGGGGGAGAAGGAGGGAAAGATGGAAGAGGCGGCAGATAGTTTCTGGAAGAGGCATAGAAAGAGAGCAGATGCCCTACGGAAGAGGCAGAAGGCAGACAGTGGATGGAAGGAAGAGCATGATGAGAAGATGAGAAAGCAGAAACCAGATAAAAAATGTAGAAAACATTTTCTATTTATGTTTTTTGCTTTAGGATAAAGTAGTATTGTAGCTGTGTTGATAAATGTTTATAAACAGAAAATGGAAATAAGGTGATCCTTTTATTTCACTAATTTTAATACATTTTTGACTGCCTTTCAGAGACTAAATCCCCCTTCCTCAGGTCAGGATAGGATACTGTAACAGCAATATACTTTACTGACCTGAAGGAAAAAAAAAAAAGATATTATCTTATGTTCCATTTTTTGTTTTTGTTAATTTGTAAAGTGATTTGTTATTTCTCTTTTTTCAAATTTACATCTGCTATTTTTATATTATGTACAATATTAGGAGACATGCATCACTGTCTGTGGTGTTGTATTGTATGACGAGTCTGGCTTCTTGGTGGTTCAATTTAACTTTTGTCTACATACGTTGGAGTCTTGGTTAACTGGGTCTCAGTTAACCGGGGCTCTCACGCAACCACCCAAAAACTCGCCAGTAGAAAAAAAAAAAAGTCCCCCAAAGCACCATCGGCAGCATCCTGAGCTGAAAATCCTCCTTCTCGCCCTCCACCAAGCCTGAAACAGCTATGAACCTCCCTCCCTCCTACCCTGAAGTAGCAGAAGCAGGCGGCAGTCCTGGGCCGCAAATTCCCTTTCTCTCTCTTCCTAACCTGAAGTGCAGCAGTCGGCAGGAGACACAGACTGCTCATGACCAGCCCCAGTAGTGCTCTGACACACCACTTCCAATGCATCGTAGGAAAAGGCCCTGCCAGGGCTGGCTGCAAGCAGCCTATTTTGAAGCTGCCTCCTGCTGACAGTTGTGCTTTGGGTAAGGAAAAGAGAAAGGGAGGGAGAGAGGGGGTTCATGGCTCAGGATCGCCGCCTGCAGTGGGGAACGGGGCCAGGGCGGAACTGGGGGCGAGATTAGGGCATTACAGGGCAGGGATGGGTGGAACTGGGGGCGGTGGGTCCAGATTTTACAATTGGAAAATCTGGCAACCCTACCCAGGGGCGAGTTACCAACTTAGGAGATCAGCAGATGCCTATGGGCAGCCTACCCAGCTACAAGAAAAGTCAGGAGAAAAGTATAAAGTATCACAGAAATTGTAACCAAAAGAGAATGGGCAAGTGACAATGAGTGTAGAGGATGGGAAAAATAGGGACAGACAAAGGAATGTACATAAACGTGAAGTTTTCTTTTTTGCAGGCCTTTCATACACATTATCTGAGGATTTTGGAAATCAGCTTTTAAAAACCAACAGGTCGTCATGAACACGTCAGAATCAGAGAGCTGGAGATTAATGGTTTGGATTTAGTTTAATGAACAAATATTAAAGCCCATTTACAAAAAGATCAAAACTGAACACTGATTCTAAATTTACTGAAAAAATCTCGACTTTTCATTAAATTGATTTAGTTAGAATTTTAACCTTTGATCAAGTTAAACTAATTTAAATTCAACGGGGACAAGCCTCAGATTTAGGAGTACATATTTCCCAAATTGGGATTACTTCAAGAGAAGAGTGAATTATTCTCTTGCCTCCTTATAACATCACCGGCTATTTACCCCACCTCCCTACCAACAAATTTAATATATTAAATACTTCATTAACTTTTTAAACTAGACTGCATTACTTTTTTTCAAATAAATACTTATAAACTTTATTCCTACTCTTTAAATAATTTTAATACTTAAAAACTTATTAAATTTAAAACCACATTTATTATTTTGGTATGGCGTACACAAATACTTTGGGCGAATCAGCATGCCATCTTTGAAACTCAAAACCAACTCATGCTAGATCTTCTCAATTCATCTAATCATGCTCATTCGGGATTATCTCATCCAGAATCCTTCTTCATTTTCTTTGTTAATTCACATATCTTACACCTAATCTAATCTAATCCTTAGGTTTGTATACCGCATCATCTCCACGTTCGTAGAGCTCGACGCGGTTTACAGTAGGAGAAATAGGAAGGAACTACAACAGAGGGTTAGAGGTAGAAGTGTGAAGAAAATTTAGAGGACTTGGGATGCCAAGATATAAGAGTTTCCTTGATTCCTAAGTTGGAGGGAGACTTACATTTTTTGAGAAAAGCCAGGTTTTCAGATGTTTGCGGAAAACTTAGAGAGAGCTCAAGTTCCGAAGAGGGGAGGTAAGGTTGTTCCAGAGCTCAGTGATTTTGAAGTGGAGGGAGGTCCCTAGCTTTCCTGTGTGGGAAATACACCTCTTTCCATTTCATCAATGGTTGAAGAGTGCTTATAGTACTTGAAATACTTAAAGTGCATAGTGAAAAGTGCTGTGAATACTATAAAAATGCTATAAAACTTTCAATAGTCCATTTCTTCAATTCAAACTAAATTCATTTCAAAACATTCAATTCATTTCAACTTGTAGCGTTCAGTTTGGTTCAATCACTAATATATATGCTTATTCGGATACTTAGTTCGAGTAGCTCAATGTCAAAGCCAGCGTCTTTGCTTGTGACTATTATCCATAAACTAAATCTTTTCTTTTTAAAACAAATATCCCAGCTTTAAAAGTTGGTTAAATGGCATGTTTAATTTGAAAACCTGACCTCCATACCCAGCATTTCTCTGTCTTAAAAAAAAAAAAGAATGTATATATCAACAATGTAGATAAGTGGCTCCCACCTATCCAGAAATCTATAACTGTCTCTATAAATGTATTGATATATACAAGAATGGCACAGAAAGTCTCCCTCTCCATTGGTATTGATCATAAACCTTAGAGATGGGCCCAGGGACTAATGTAGCTTTCCTTAGCAACCACCATCCCATTGTGATGCAGCCAACCCTGTCTCCTGCCAAGACATCGTTCCCTTTCTTCTACAATAACCAACAGCTCATTCCAACATTAAAAAAGGTGTCACTTTATTTCCTTTGCTTTATTTCTTATGTCACCTTGAAAAATGGACTAACATGGCCACCACACCATTTCACTCAATATTAAACTGAACTGTTAGAAAACAGACAAGCAGAAGGGAGACAGATTCAGAACAAATGCTAGGAAGTTCTTCTTCACTCAGAGGGGGGTGGATACCTGGAATGCACTTCCGGAGGAGGTGGTAGAGCAGAGTACGATTTTGGGTTTCAAAAAGGGGTTGGACAAGTTCCTGAAGGAAAATGGGAGTGAGAGGTATAGTTAGAGGGGTACTATATAGGATAAAATGTCTTAAGTAAAGGATCTCTTACAAGTCACTGACCTAGGGGGCTGCCGCGGGAGCGGACTGCTGGGCACGATGGACCTATGGTCTGACTCGGCAGAGGCGATGCTTATGTTCTTATGTTCAGACCCTGGCTTCCTTCTCCATCTCTATATATAAGAACATAAGAACATAAGAAATGCCTCCGCTGGGTCAGACCCGAGGTCCATCGCGCCCAGCAGTCCGCTCACGCGGCGGCCCAACAGGTTCAGGACCTGTGCAGTAAATTTCTATCTATACCCCTCTATCCCCTTTTCCAGCAGGAATTTGTCCAAACCTTTCTTAAACCCCAGTACTGTACTCTGCCCTATAACTTCCTCTGGAATTGTATTCCAGGTGTCCACCACCCGTTGTGTAAAGAAGAACTTCCTAGCATTAGTTTTGAATTTGCCTCCTTTCAACTTTTCCGAATGCCCTCTTGTTTTTTTATTCTCTGAAAGTTTGAAGAATCTGTCCCTCTCTACTCTATCTATGCCCTTCATGATCTTGTAAGTCTCTATCATATCCCCTCTTAATCTTCTCTTTTCTAGGGAAAAGAGTCCCAGTTTTTCCAATCTCTCAGCATATGAAAGGCTTTCCATCCCCTTAATCAGTCGTGTTGCTCTCCTCTGAACTCTCTCGAGCAATGCCATATCCTTCTTAAGGTACGGTGACCAATACTGGACGCAGTACTCAGCCAAGCCTTGCTCTGCCGTGTCCAAGTGGAAGATCCTCTGTTAAGACCAGGCCTTCCTAAGAGATCGACTCCTTCTTTTTATAATTTACTAATTCTCTATATCTCTTATATCTTTTTTTGCATTAATGGTGTCATTGCATTAAAGGTTGTTAAGCAGAATAGAAATTTTTAAAATAAATAAATACAATGCTTAGAGAAATTTCTGCTCATCACCATTAATGTTCAACAGATTGACAAGAGCAAAGGTATACAGGCAACAAACTCCTCAAGACAACAGGGCCAAACTCCGAAAAAACACTAAAATTCCAACTCTACATACCAACCATAGCGCTAGGACAACCTCCCCCCATCCCTGCCCTCAACGCTCACCTCTCGCAGCCTCTGGAACAAAAGATAAGTCTTTCGTGAAATGTACTGGTAAAATGATAAAATATCTTAGGAGCAGCTGGTCATAGCCAGAGAGTGATGCTTAATACACCATTCTGACATCATACTATCACATCAGCAATCAAGATTTTGGGGATTTTCATGAAAATTTATTACAGACTTCAAAAGAGTCTTGATTACCCTAGAAACCCATGTTTCTCTGTTGAGCAAGTATAGCGTCTTACATATTGGTAACTGTTAATGAACCAATGTAATAAGAGGCAGTGCTTGAGCTGTAGCACTATACAGGGCCCCTTAGTCACAAAAATCTTCTGTAAATGAGCGATTTCATGGGTCTCATCGCATGTCTTTTCTCATCAGGACAACGTGGAGAATGTGAAGATAAGAACCACCATCCATAATGCCATTTGCTGTCGTAGCACAAATCACGCGCAGTTTGCAAATGCATAAATTTGCGGGCTTTGGGATTTTACACCGAGATGCATGCTTTTGAGATTTTTTTTCCCCCCAAAAAACTATTATACAGTAAAACCTTGGTTTGCGAGCATAATTCATTCCGAAACCATGCTTGTAATTCAAAACACTCGTATATCAGACTGAAAACCCACCTTTTTTGATATAGCTTTCAATCCTTAACTCTACTCCTCTGCCCTCCAACCCAGCCAGCAGATTAACCCTTCCCCTTAACTGTATCCGTGACATCCTGTTTGTCTGTCTTGTCTGTTTAGATTGTAAGCTCTTTCGAGCAGGGACTGTCTTCTTTGTGACTGTACAGCACTGCGTATGTCTGGTAGCATTATAGAAATAATTCATAGTAGTATTACTAGTGTGAAGAGTTTCAATCTTTGGGAAGCAGAGCTGAGATTGTGATGTCATAATGCCTCTTTCCACCAATCAGAACCAACCTCCTCAGTGATGTCACAATGGCTCAATTGTCCTGTACTCCCCTCTGCCCTCCAACCCAGCCAGCAGATTAGCCCTTCCCCTTAACTCTATCCGTGACATCCTGTTTGTCTGTCTTGTCTGTTTAGATTGTAAGCTCTTTCGAGCACGGACTGTCTTCTTTGTGACTGTACAGCACTGCGTATGTCTGGTAGCATTATAGAAATAATTCATAGTAGTATTACTAGTGTGAAGAGTTTCAATCTTTGGGAAGCAGAGCTGAGATTGTGATGTCATAATGCCTCTTTCCACCAATCAGAACCAACCTCCTCAGTGATGTCACAATGGCTCAATTGTCCTGTACTCCCCTCTGCCCTCCAACCCAGCCAGCAGATTAACCCTTCCCCTTAACTGTATCCGTGACATCCTGTTTGTCTGTCTTGTCTGTTTAGATTGTAAGCTCTTTCGAGCAGGGACTGTCTTCTTTGTGACTGTACAGCACTGCGTATGTCTGGTAGCATTATAGAAATAATTCATAGTAGTATTACTAGTGTGAAGAGTTTCAATCTTTGGGAAGCAGAGCTGAGATTGTGATGTCATAATGCCTCTTTCCACCAATCAGAACCAACCTCCTCAGTGATGTCACAATGGCTCAATTGTCCTGTACTCCCCTCTGCCCTCCAACCCAGCCAGCAGATTAACCCTTCCCCTTAACTGTATCCGTGACATCCTGTTTGTCTGTCTTGTCTGTTTAGATTGTAAGCTCTTTGAAGCAGGGACTGTTTTCTTACTCACAAGGAGCAGCGTGGGTTTGAACCCACAACCCCAGGGAACTGAGGCTGTAGCTTTAACCACTGCGCCACACTCTCCCTGTATTTTTTTTCTCCACCTAAAGACCAGTTTGAACAAAAGAAATGTTGAGTGGAGCTAATCACCCACTACTGATTAAATGAATTATACAACTTTCTGCTTTTAATTTGAATGAATACAAACAGTTAGGTAGGTACTGTAGTATCAGCTGCCACTCCCTTGGCCTCTTCTTGGAAATCTCTTCATTCAAGGCTTCTCTAATCTGTTGGGCCCCAGGGCATTTAATCACCTCCCTGCCTGAGCCCAGTCTCTCTGACTCAGCTGATGTAACTCTACCTACTTTCGGAGGGCTCGGTCTGAGTGAAGCAGTGAACCTATGGGGAGCAATCAAGAAGCTCTACGATTTTTTCCACACTTTGGAATTCTCTCCCACCTGACATCCGATTAAAAGAATCTCTCGACAAATTTAAGAGCATATCTAACATGAGACAAAAACACTTCTCCCACCCCTCCTCAGATCAAGGATGAAAGTGAACCACTTTTAAGAAGCAACCCCCCTCCTTCTGTTTCCCTTCCTCCCCATTTCACCGTCCTTTTAATTTTTTTTTTTTTTACTTTGATGTATTTTATTCTCCCAACCTAATCCCCTTACATTACGTATCAAACCAGTCTACGTCTTGTCCGTCAATTATGTACTTATTTAGCAATGAGAGGGCATAGGATGAAGTTAAGAGGTGATAGGCTCAGGAGTAACCTAAGGAAATACTTTTTTACGGAAAGGGTGGTAGATGCGTGGAACAGTCTCCCAGAAGAGGTGGTGGAGACAGAGACTGTGTCTGAATTCAAGATGGCCTGGGATAGGCACGTGGGATCTCTCGAAGAGAGAAAGAGATAATGGTTACTGCGGATGGGCAGCTCTATGACCTCACAATGCAGGTGCACAGAGCCTTAGCCTATAGGAAGAGGAGATGCAAATGTTAAGAGAGTCTTAGCCAATAGGGAGAGGAGGAGATAATGGTTACTGCGGATGGGCAGACTGGATGGGCCATTTGGCCTTTGTCTGCTGTCATGTTTCTATGTTTCTTTTTAGAACTATATTTTAATTTTAATATTGTAATTAACATTGTAATTTTACTCTGTAAACCGATCAGATACTCGCTGATGGTCGGTATATTAAATATAGAATAAACTTGGAACTTGGCCACATACCACCGACTGCCTGACGGCCATTTTGCCATTTTGCCATTTTGCCAGTTTTCAATAATAGTGTGCATTCTTTGGAAATAGTATGCACTGTGGATCAGATTCTACGAACAGTGCCTAGGTTAGGCACTGCTAGGCCCTGATTGAGGACACCTAGCCGAGTTCCACGTGAAACTCAAAATTGAATAACGAGCTTAATTGGCGTGGTAATTGACCATGCCATTAAAAGTTTATTAAAAAAATAAATCATTAAGAGTTCTGTGGGGAACTCGGAACAGTCCCTATTGATCAATGGAAGACCAGCAGGAGGGATGCCTATCCCTAACTGGTCAACGGAAGACTGGTAGAAGGGATGCCTCCTCACCCCAATTTGTACTTGTATTTTTGTCCTATGCATAAGCAGTTTGGGGGCTCATTTGTTTGTATTTTTCTGATTTATCTCTGGTGACTTAGAAGTGCTGGAATGACTTCTTGTCCTTGTGCCCAAGGGCCTTCTTGGTATTAGAACGCAGTCACATAGTTTTTGAAATTTCCTGCTAATTGTTATATTACTTATCTTGCAAAATGTTTTCTTTGAGCCTAAACAACTGTTGGATTTTATAGTGGCACGACTGTAGATCTCCAGAGATTGTGGATGATTTGTTGCTCATCCATGGATTAAAAACTCAGGACAGTTCAAAGTACAGGTTATAGTTACTATGTTTCTAATCAAAGCATTTCAGAAGGCCAGAAATGGTCCCTGGCCATTTAAGGCCCTTGTCCAGGGCTAACTGGGCATATTAATGACATTGACTTGAAAATGGCTATTTTATTGGCCTCTGGGGACACGTTCATCACTCATATAGTTAAAATTCAGGGGCAGTAGGGGTGGTTGACAGCTGGAATGCATTCCTAAGGGAAGTGGTGGAGAGGAAAAAGCATGGGATGAACACACAGGATCACGAATCAGAAAATAATAGTATCTATTGAAGAACTAAGGCTGGTACTGGGCAGACTGGCACGGTCTTTGTCCCGTAGATGGCCTGGGGAGGGCTTCAATAGCTGGGATGGTTTAGATCAGTGTACCTCAAACCGTGTGCCTCCTGAGATTTCAGGTGTGCCGTGGTACACTGGGAAGGAGGAGATGCGCCGGTGGCGAGAGGCACGTCCTGTAGGCAATCAGTGGGCACCAGCACCTCTCCTTCTCTCTGGCCCTCTTCCCTTCTGGTACCCCCCACTGGCGTCTCAGGGCCCACCTGGAGGGGCCTTCACACACATGCGGACATCACCATGATGATGTCATGCATGGGCCTGATGTCCTCACGGCGATATCCGCGCACTTCCAGGTGCCTCAAGCCACAGCCACTACCTTTAGTGTGCCGCGGCTCGAGAAAGTTTGCGAGACACTGGTTTAGATGGACTGGAGTCGCCTTTTTGACGGAGACTCCAGTCGATAGAACCTGAGCACAGCACTGGGCAGAGCTCTGGGTTTCTGGCCAAGAAATAACTAGGGAAAAGGACACTTTAAATTAAATCAGTAATTTAAAGAGAGGGTACGATTGGGCAGACTGGATGGACCATTCGGGTCTTTATCTGCTAACATTTGCTATGCTACTATGTTTTAGGTTGGGCTTGTCCAGGCTGGGTTTGTTAAGTTAATGTGTAAGGAACATTGCTTGCTTGTTTTTTATACGTTAATACAAAGACACGCACACAAAATCATATGGCTTGTATGGATGCTGCTGGGGATGGAGCACAAGAGGACGAGACAGGGACAGGAATGGAGCTCACAGGGATGGGGCAAGGACAGCATGCAGAGACAGGGTGAGTCTGGTGAAATTTTCCCCCTCTTCATTCTCTATGGCAGGGCTGCCCAAGACCGGTCCTCGAGATCTACTGGCAGGCCAGGTTTTCTGGATATCCGCAATGAATATGCATGAGAGAGATTTGTCTGCACTGCCTTCTTGGTATGCTATGTATTTTGTTTTGATTTGATGTGCTTACAGTTTGATAATGATTTTGCTATTTTTATGTTGCTTTTGAAGCATCTGATGACACAGAAAGGCAATTTGTAAATGCTTTAATTAACACTTGGATAAAACTGCTTTTTGTAAATAACATACATAACATAGTAACAGTAAATGATGGCAGATAAAGACCCGAGTGGTCCATCCTGTCTTCCATAAATTTATTTAGTTTAAATGGTCCTTTTTCTTAGATATTTCTGGGCCAGAAACCCAGAGCCCTGCCCGGTAGTGTGCTTAGGTTCCATCTACTGGAGTCTCCGTCAAAGCTCACTCTAGCCCATCTTAACCATCCCAGCCATCGAAACCCTCCCCAGCTCGTCCTCAACTGAATGCCCATATACGGGACACAGGCCATGCCAGCCTTAGTTCCTTCAATGTATTCCCAAACAGTTTTCTGCTAGGCACATTATGTGGTTATTGCGTTTCATAAAGCAATAACCCGAAAAACAAGGGTTGCTCCTATGATAAACCTCTTGAGTTCCTCAACAGACAGCAGGGGGCGCTCTGGCTCTACTCACCCTTGCAGAGAGCTCTTGCTACACTGTACTTGCATTGTGGCTGCTGGGTGAGTTCATTTTATTATGTAGAAATAACTGACAACAAAATGTTACATTAACTGTTAATATAAGAGCTGTTAATTTGTTAATAGTCATATTACAGGGTGGCTGCCACTATGGCTTGGTGGCAATTCTGTACACTTGTTATTTAGGGACATAGATTTGATTCCTGAGGGGTCGATGCTTAAAATGAATGACAGAGGTAAAAGAGGTTGGCATGCCTGTTACACAGAGCTCAGTGCTCAGAGGGCATGAACTCCCCTTCCCTTCTCCCGTATCTCTAGCTGTTCACCACTGCGAGCAACAACGTCAACGAGTTCCTTGCGACCGCGTCAGCTCTGTGCTGATGTCATTTCCAGGTGCCACCCATAGGAAGTGACGTCAGAGGGAGAGTCGCTGGGGTTGCGAGGAGCACATTGAAATTGTTACTCACAGCGGTGAACAATTAGAGGTAAGGGGGGTGGGCATGGGGGATTGTGGAAGGAGCAGGGGGGAGGGGAGGAGCGCCTCTCACCCTCGCTACGCCACTGCTCCCACTTACACTCCTAATTGACAGAATGCCCTAGGTCGGGTTCTCAGGATTTTCCCAATGAATATGCATGAGATCTATTTGCATGCAACGGAAGCAGTGCATGCAAATTTACTGGGGAAATCCTGAAAGCCCAGCTGGATTGTGGCCCTTGAGGACCAACGTTGGACAATCCTGCCCTAGATTACCACAGTCCTGTCGTATTGCGGTTCCCACATAGGAGCATCTGAAGCCTGGAGGAATGTGGAAGGCAGGGGGGAGAAGGAAGTCAAAGTGGTTGAACAGAAAGAGTGCTGGAATTAAGCTTAGGGAGAAGAGACACTAGATTGTATGTGTGTGTGAGACAGAGAGTAGCATGGGAAGAACAAATTTAGTTCTCACCGTTCACTAATCCAGGGGTGGACCATCACAGATCTCAAGGGCCACATCCCAGTTGAGTTTTCACAATGTCCATGATGGATGTGCATGAGATCTATTTGCATGTGTAACATTGGGAGAAAGTCAACATATTAGCTGTGTGAATTTATCCCAGCTGTTCCAGATTTTTGGTTTTGTGCCTGCGTGTATATTCCTATGCAGCTTTTTTTTTTTTTCCTCAGTTCTAGGTGCCCAGCCAATGAGAGCGGACCGCCTGCAGATTAAGCCTGCATCTTGTTTCCATTTTTTTATTAAGCAACTCTAGCCCTTGGGTTTGCCCCTTTGGTGAACATTTGTTTCCCGGACCTGCTTGGAAACTCAGATCCTTTGGCATCAGATCCTTCGCTTAAATCACGCTGAGTGGGCTGAGAGTCGATATTCAGGGGCAATTAACTGGTCAACACCGCTGAGGGTGCCTCAAAAGTGGCCAGTACAGAAGTGATCCATGCATGGACATGGGGAAGAGTCAAGGGGGATGTCGGTACCAACGATATTCAGGGTTGATGTCCGTATGGCTAAGTGCCCTGACAGGACCACACATAAAGTGGTCCTGTCTTTGGGCATTTAGTTAATCAAGTGCTGGCACTGAATATCGACTAACACCCACATAACTTCCAGCAGGTCGCGGCCTGATCGCTTCTGTGTTCTCTTCTCCCTCTGTCCCAAACACACCTGACACCACATCCTGCACTTCTACAAAGTACTGACCCATTCTGGATCACTCCCGATTCACACACGTCAATTCACGTAGCTGCTTCCCATTCCGGAACCCTGTCCCCCCACCCTCCCTCCCTGACATTGTAGTCTTTCTTTCTAGAACCCACATACATAGCAGCTTCGCATTCCTGATACTACCCTCCCCACCCCCCCACCCCAACACACACATATAATGTTGAATTTCTGGTTTCACTGCCAACCATGGGAGATAGCCGGCTGTCTCCCGTGACCTGAATATCGGCCTCTTAAAGTTACAATTGAAAAACACTGAAGTTGAAATTGGTCTGTGTGTGCCTATGTCTGTTTATGTGGGTATTATATCATGTGTGCATATATGTGTGTGAATATGTCAGTCAACGCCTTTGTCCAGATGAATAGCTTAGAATGGTGTTCCGTGCCTGGCTCGCATCATTCAGACTTAGCTAGGCTCAGCTATTTCTTTCTATCTTTTTGATAATGAAGAAATAAGGTGACATTTGGTCAAGCCAGATAGCAAAGCAAACATTTCCTGTTTCATTCGTGCAATGGAAACATCCAGCTGACACAACAGAAAGCACTTCAAAGCTGACACGACAAAAAGCACTTCAGAGGTGAGAAAGACACAGAGGAAGCCACTGCTTGCTCTGTATCGGTAGCATGGAATATTGCTACTCCTTGGGTACTAGTGACCTGGATTGGCCACCGTGAGAACGGGCTACTGAGCTTGATGGACCATTGATTCTTATGTGTCATGACCTTACCTGACCTCATTTCATATATGATAGGAAACTGTTTGATGACTGGAGCGAAAGCATTACCATAGTAACCATAGCATTTCATGAACCCACCAATATGGTCTCTGTCCAAAAGGACCCTGGAAGAAATTATCACATACCTTAAGAACACTTGCCCATCTCTCAGCCTTTCAGATTGCCCCAGACCTTGACAGCTTTTCTTTTCAGCCTATCAAATTGACCCATACTCAACCCATCAGATGGTCCTATAGCCGAACAGACCCATCTTTGCTTCTTCAATAATCTAAATACTCCAGCAGAATCTCGCTAAAAAAAACTGCTCATAGCCATAGTGTGCAAGACTCTTGCTTTTGCCTTGTTGTATCCATATACTTTCCAATCAGTCATAGCCAGCTTTGGATTTGGAGGAGGGGGCTGGGGTAGACTGGGGGCAGCACATTTCTTTCACCCTTCCCCGGCCATTGCTGCTGCATTTTTTACCTTTGCTGGCAGGTATGCCCATTGCCTACTACCCAATAAGATTTGTGGCTAGAACTATCCCAGCGCTGTCTCTTCAGAGAAGGAGTCAGCATCCTCCCTTCTTGCTGATATCAGCACTCATTGTGCATGGCCTACTGATGTCGGCAGCAAGAAGGAAGGCTATTGACTTCTTCCCTGCAGAGACAGCACTGGGTCAATTCTGGTTGCAAATCTCAATGGCTGGCAGGGGTTGGGCATCCCTGACAATCACAGGGTACTCCAGTTGTGGAGGAGACCTGACTCAAAAGTGCTGGGGCCTATTCCCCAAGGTCTGCCCCACCCCAATGCTTACATCATTGTTTTCCATCCTTCTTTCTTAAAATAAATTGGGTCCATGAGATGCCTGTCATGATTTCCCTGAGAGTCACTTGACAACAATAGCTCCAATCTCAACTAGTGGGTTCTCTATAGGTACATCGTTCTCAGAGATGCCACATTGGCTGGATTCATGGTGGAGACTTTCTGGCCAGTCCTAGTTTTGAACTTATATCTCATTCACCATTTTTGTCCATTGTGTCTTTCATAATTAGATTGTAAGCTTTTTTTGAGCAAGGATCATCTCTTGTGTGTTTGATGTACAGCGTTGTGTGCATCTGGTAGCGCTATCGAAATAATATATAGTAAGAACATAAGAATAGCCTTACTGGTCCATCAAGCCCAGTAGCCCGTTCTCACGGAGGCCAATCCAGGTCACTAGTACCTGGCCAAAACCCAAGGAGTAGCAACATTCCATGCTACCGATCCAGGGCAAGCAGTGGCTTCCCCCTTGTCTTTCTCAATAGCAGACTATGGACTTTTCCTTCAGGAACTTGTCCAAACTTTTCTTAAAACCATCTACGCTATCCGTTGCTACCACAACCTCTGGCAATGCATTCCAGAGCTTAATTATTCTCTGAGTAGAAGTAGTGCCTGATCCTTTCCATGGAAATCAGTACTGCAACTGCCATAATGCCTCAGGATGGGGTGGTCAGAAATCCAGGACCGTCTCGAAATCTCTGGCCTGGAATTGGGTAGCTTGGCATCTCTAAATTCTGCAGCTCGGGGGGATCACACAATTGTATTGACTTCAAAAAGATTGATAAAACATTGACCTAGAGATATTTAACTATGATACGTGCAGTTATCTCATGCTCACTCCATGGGTGTGTTCTGGGGGCAAATCCTTCCAATTTTCAGTTTATAAAATGTAAAAATGGCTCAGCAAATGGCAGGAGCTTAAGATCTCTAGAGCAAGGTGTGCATTTGTCAGCTTGCTTTCAGTTTGTTAGCACTCTTTAAAATAATATTTTCTATTCACATAACTGATTTCATGCATATGAATTAACGTAATACAATCATGGTATGTGCATTAAAAAGTTTTAATATTTCAAACTGTTGATTTAAAAATAATATAGCAGCCCAGTGCAAAGTAACCATTGTTCTATTTGTTTGTGATATATGAGGGGCCGCCGAAAAGTTCCAGTTGGACTTAGACTTTTTTTTTTTTTTTTTTTAATGCACCTCTTTGTGTGTCTATGTACTTTGAAAATGAGTCTCACAATGTAGCAAACTAGTAGAGTTGTGCCCCTTCCCCCACCCAAAAAAAAAATCTGCCAAGGGCCTCAGTAAGTTTAAGATTGGCTCTGGTCCCAGCACTACAAGGGACCCCCTTAGTGAAGCTATGTAATGTCACTGAGACCGAACTTCAGAGCATCTGGTCCCAGCGAAGTCAGTCCTTGTTCTTTTCCCCTGGATGCAGTGTGTCTAGCTCTGGCCTTGGCAGTAAATTTCTTTTGTTTAAGAGTCAGTTTCTCTTTTTTTGTCTTTGTTCTTAAGTTCAAGGATATGTGGTTTTGCTAAATCTGGAAATGCGAAGTAGAATGCATTATAACTTAATTGGAAAAACTCAATGGCTTACCCCCTGCATATATCCTATGTGTGTTTTGTAACCAAATCCTGACCAGCTCAAAAACAGAAAGGACAGTTAAATATGGTTCCTCATTTAAAGGTAGGGATAAATGGTCATTTTTCTCAGTAGAGGATGGTGAATAGTGGAGTGCCACAGGGATCAGTACTGAGATTGGTGATATTTAACATATTTACGAGGTCTGTTCAAAAAGTTCCTAAAAGTGATTTTATAAAAATATATTTAAAAAATCTTACAACTTATTCCATTGGGTCCCCTTCAAAGTACTCCCCTTCCCTACGTATACACTTTTCCCAACGTCATTTCCACTTCTGGAAACAGTCCTTAAATGCATCTTCAGGAATCGCCAAAAGTTGCGGCGTCAAATTTTTGCTTTATGTCGTCAATGGTGTCGATTCGCTTTCATTTCAGCGTGGATTTAAGTTTAGGAAACAAGAAGTCGGCAGGGGCCAAGTCAAGAGAGTAAGGTGGCTGGAGAAGAAGTTTTTTGGCGCAAAATCCAGGAATTTTGACGCATTCAAAACACCTTCCCCAACTCATGACATCTTCCCCATAAGCCACTTTCACCATTTCATAAGTTTCTGTAGCGCTCTTACCCAACATACAACAGAATTTCACGCTTGTGGCGCTGCTCTTGAGGTCACACATGATGAAAAATAGCTGATCACGAAAACACACTTTCACAAAAACTGCTGTAGCTCGGAGACGAACACAGATATCAACAAATGGAAAAAAAAACAAAAGGTTACTTGTGAGGTTTCAAGCTACTCAGCGCTTCCAAGTACATCTCAAAAGAACTTCCCCTTGGCACACAATTCAAACTGTCCTTGAATTTTTTGAACAGATCTCGTATGCAAATAGAATGCTAGGCATAATCAAGAAGGGTATTACAACAAGGACAAAAGAAATTATCCTGCCATTGTATCGGGCGATGGTGCGCCCGCATCTGGAATACTGCGTCCAATATTGGTCTCCGTACCTTAGGAAGGATATGGCGTTACTCGAGAGGGTTCAGAGGAGAGCGACACGCTTGATAAAAGGGATGGAAAACCTCTCATACGCTGAGAGATTGGAGAAACTGGGTCTCTTTTCCCTGGAGAAGAGGAGACTTAGAGGGGATATGATAGAGACTTATAAGATCATGAAGGGCATAGAGAGAGTAGAGAAGGACAGATTCTTCAAACTTTCGAAAAATAAAAGAACAAGAGGACACTTGGAAAAGTTGAAAGGGGACAGATTTAAAACGAATGCTAGGAAGTTCTTCTTTAACCAACGAGTGGTGGACACCTGGAATGCGCTTCCAGAGGGAGTAATAGGGCAGAGTACAGTACAGGGGTTTAAGAAAGGATTGGACAATTTCCTGCTGGAAAAGGGGATAGAGGGGTATAAATAGAGGATTACTGCACAGGTCCTGGACCTGTTGGGCCGCCGCGTGAGCGGACTGCTGGGCATGATGGACCTCAGGTCTGACCCAGCAGAGGCATTGCTTATGTTCTTATGTATAAATGATCTGGAAATTGAAACAATTGAGGTGATTAAATTTGCAGATGACACAAAATTATTCAAAGTTGTTAAAACACATGCAGACTGAAAAATTTCAGGAAGACCTTAGGAAAGTGGAAAACTGGGCGTCCAAATGGCAGATGAAATTTAATGTGGACAAATGCAAAGTGATCCACATTAAGAAGAAGAATCCAAATCATAGTTGCCAGGGTCCACTTTAGAAGTCAGCATCCAAGTGTTGTAGACCAGTATTTCTCAACTTCTTCAAGTCAAGTACCCCCTAAGCCTAACAAATACCAACCGAGTACCCCACCCAAGCACCACCCTAGACCCGCCCAAGCTCCGCCCCAGACCATCCACATAATAATAGTACAAATTGTAACGTCATTTCTTCCATCCATTTTTCATATACACATAATATAATCTTATTAATACATAATGGTAACCACAAAAATTTAAAAAAACACAAAGCACACTGTACGCAGAGAAAATGTTAATTATAATTTATATTGGGGAGGTTTTCAAAGATGACTTTAAAATATGCAATGTCACCTCAGTAACAACTATAGAAAAATAGACAAATATAGTGCAAAATATAGACAACAGATATAAATTTAGAAAACGGATACATTTTGATCACTAAATTGAAAATAAAATCATTTTTCCTACCTTTGTTGTCTGGTGATTTCATGAGTCTCTGGCTGCATTTCCAATATTTCTTTCTTTCTGCCTCCTGCACACTTCCTCTCCTCCTTCCTTCAAGTTTATCAAGTTTTATTAAATTTGATAAATCGCTTATTTCATACTAAGTGAGTAACAATTTAAAAAATATGTTATACACAACCTTAAGAGGGGGTAAGAAGCCTCTAACAGACAGTACAGACGAACTGTGGAACACAGGGAAGGAGCAAAGGTGGGTAAAAGTTACAAATCGCAGTTTCTCAAGAGAGAGGAAAACGAAAAACTAGTAGGGGGAAAAAACGTTAGGATTGGGGTTAAAAAAAATTGTTCTAAAAAGTTGTTCTAAAAAAAAAAAAATAAATAAAATAAATAAAAAAATTTTCTTTTTTTTTTAATGCTGTTGAACTAATTTTAAAAAATATATTTTAAATATTAAAAGAAGCTTTAAAAAGGAATGTTTTTAGGTTGGTTTTAAATAAGTTCAGGTCTTTAATTTCTCTGATGTATAAAGGGAGAGTATTCCAGATAAGAGGGGCCATCACTGAAAATATTTCGTGACGTCTGGTTCCGATGATCTTCAAAGACGGAACCGTAAGTAGCCCTTGTGTTGTGGATCTTAGGGATCGAATCGAGTTATATGGGATTAACAATCGGTCTATGAATTGAGGTTCATTGTTGGATAAAGTTTTAAATGTTAGAAGTGATATTTTGTAGTTTATTCGTTGGTTGATGGGAAGCCAATGTGAGTCTATTAAAAAAGGTGTTACGTGGTTGTATTTTTTGCCGTTGTGGATAATTTTAATTGCAGTATTTTGAATTATTTGCAAGCATTTTTTTTCTTTTTGAGTAATGTTTAGTAGGAGTGAGTTACAGTAATCTAATTTGGACATGACTAGAGAGTGTATTAAAATATTCAATGATTTCGGTTCAAGGAATTTGGACATAGAACGAATTAAGCGTAAACGATAAAAGCAACTTTTTACCACATTACTGATGTGCTCATGATACAAGAATATGTCATCGATAGTAACTCTTAGTAGTTTTAGTGAGGATACTATCTCTCTCTTTCTGTCCTTTCAACTTTTCTTCCTCTCTCCTCCACCCCTATTGGCAATATGTCTCCCTCTCTCATTGTCTATCTGTCTTGAGAGATCCAGGCATGTCTCCCACCCCCTCCACTGCCACATCCAGCATTTCTCCATCTCTCATCCCCGGATCATGTGCAGCATTTTTCACCCCTTCCCACCAGCCCCAGGCCCATTGCTCCTTCTATCATCCCTCTCCAGCAAAATGCCACATTTCTCCCTCCATCACTATGTCTAACATTCTTCCCCCTTACATCCCCCCTCTGTTCCCTCTCTACCACTATATCCAACATTTCTCCCTCTCATCCTTCTATTCCCCATGTATCTCTACCTTACTCCTTTCTCTCTATGCCCAATTTTCCTTTCTTCCTTTCCCCATGTGCACTATCTCTCACTCATACACTCATGTTCAACAATTCTCCCTTTCTATTCCCTCCCCCCTATGTCCCAAGTTACTGCCCCCATGTTCATGCCCCTTCCTTTCTTCTGTGTCGAGTTTGTGCCCACTTCCCCCTCCTCTCCCTCCCCCAAAGCCCTTCTGTTCACAGAAGCTGCAGGCACTGCCGGGGATCCCTGCCTGCCCCCCACTGAAGCCGCCGCCACTGGTGTGGATCCCTCCCTGTCTACCCACCCACTGCACCACCCCCGAAGCTGCCCCTGCCACCTCGTCGGATCCGACACACTTCATCCCCTCCCCCCAGCAGCAACTCCGCACATAGACGGGCCACGGTGCGTGCAGCGACTCACACGCTGCACGCAGCTGGCTCAGAAGCTTTCCCCCCGACATCAATTCTGACGTCGGAGAGAAGGTTCCGGGCCAGACAGGCAGCGATTGTCCAAGAAGACAGTGCATGCAAATCTCTCTCATGCATAGTCATTGTGGATATCCTGAAAACCTGACTGGCTGGAGATCCCCCGGAATGGTTTGGGAACCCCTGGCCTGGAATACAGCCTATAGCTGTTGTCAGTGAGCAGGAAATATTTCACAATGTGATGATACGGTGTAACTATAGTCGTTCCAAAATGTAATTTCCCCACATTCACAAGTGTAACAGTGTCTCAAGTAGAGCAATTAGTATTCTGCCGAATACGAATAATGAAAAATATTATTTGGTTGAATACAAATAACAGGCATTGAGCTTTAACATAAATAATAATAAAAGAAACAGTGTGAAGTCAGAGGCCAAGTGTTTATTTCATCAGAATCTAGCACAGTAAAGCGTCAGATTATCCGTATTCAAATTCACCCCCTCCTTTACGAACGCGTAGCTTGGGTTTTAGCGCCGGCAGTGGCAGTAACTGCACTGATGCTCATAGGAATTGCATGAGTGTCAGATCTGTTACCGCTGCTGCCGACACTAAAACCCACACTATGCGTTCGTAAAGGAGGGGGTTAAATCACTATTTGGCTGAATACGAATAATGTAGTCGGGCACCATTCAGAGCTGAATCAAATATAAATATTCAGCACAGCCCTAGCCTTGAGTTATATTTAATGTAGTCAGCGCGCTGTTTTTCATTGGCAGTTCAAGGCAAGTTTTATTTCAGGATCAAAAACCTCCCTTTTATTGTCTTTCCATGTGATGAATATTTGGCATCTCCATGCAAGTCTTCAAAATGCATTATGTATGTTTTCTTAGCAGGGAAAGGGATTCAAGCGCTGAGATGAAGCCGTGTGGCTTCCTTGCTCCCAAGTATTCGAGAACAATTCACAATTTTAGCTTGATTTTTGCTGCATTTTATGGATATCTTAGCAAAAATAATTCAACCAATGAAAATATGAGATAGTATATTTACGTAGGATGGCACATGTCTCTGTAATTTGCTTGAATGAGCAGCACTTTGTCCTTCTTAAAGAAACCCACCACTTAAAGACCAGGCTCAGCCAGTCCCCCATCACCGCCACCCAGGTGAGTTTGATGCCCACCACCTCGCAAAAGGTGGAACCAGATGGGGAAGACGATGCAGAAGGTGCTTCTGAGGTCTGCTGCAAAGGAGACAAACATGAACCAGCCCTGGGAAGAGTTGTAGTGTGTCTGGAGGTAATGCACCATCTGGACGCCCGAGTCATGGAGAACGTCCATCCCACTGTTTATTCTCTCTGTCAGTCAATCTTGTAAGTTTGTAACTAGCTTAGATCTTAAGATAATACACACTAGAATATTTTAAAATAAGTAAAAATGACAGAGTTCGCTAATCACTTCAGTCTTTCTTGGCCCCTCTGTGAGGGATGTTCTACATCATCTCAGGCCTGCAAGGAATTATATACAGTATATGCCATTTGATGGAGCAGTTCTGTTTGAATTTCAGTGATTTCTTGGCTCCTTCCTCCTATCCCCAATCAACCCTACCAAAAAGAACAGAGAAAGCCAATGAACAAATGTATTACCAAAGCACTGATGCAAACAAGTTGTTTTCTTGGAAAGGCAAACAGTATTCTGGGCCAGGTATTGATCCATTGGGATCAATCATTAACCTCAAAGTCTTACCACTGTGCGTCCTCAGTTCTCGGGAGCTGTTTTTCATTGCCAGGCTCTTAAAAGAGAGATATCCATGGGCACACTGAAGCTGAAGGTCAGTCAGCAAAGTAATACCACGGGGTTGCGCCACTCTTAAAGAGACACCTAGCAGTCCACCAAAACGCAGTCCTGGAGGCATTCTTTCAAGGACCCTACGGGTTTTCTTGAGATGTGCTGCTGTTGAGCTTGCATTCTTTGTCTGTCTGGGTGCAAGGATATGTCTCTGAGGGTCACCTGGTATCACTGGTATCATTACATTGTGTGTGTTTGCGTTGTCTCTCTGCATAGATATCTCTGAGAGGCTCTCTGGGTACACTCCCTGTACTGCTTAAATGCTGTCTGTCTGCATGGATATGTCTCTGAAGGATTTCTGTTTATACGCTCTCTCTCCCTCTGCATGGATACGTCTCGGGGGGGGGGGGGGGAGGGAATTCCTTATACACTCCCTGAACTATACGTATGTTGTCTCTCTGATGGGTGTCTCTCTATACATCAGTTTTCTTTCTGCATAGTGCATATTGTCTCTGAGAGGTCCCTGGTGCACTTCCTGTACTGTGTGTGATGTTTCTTTGTAGGGATGCTGTCACTGAAGGTTATAGGGGTGCACTGGATTGTCCTTCCTCTCTTTCACACTCCGTCTACTTGAAGGCATGAAAAAACAGGGCAGGAAGTTTACTGTAGCAGTGATAGTCTATGTGGATCCCATTTTCAGCCTCTAGAATATAGACCAAGGGGCATCAAGACCTTTGAAAATATCTAAAGAAAACAACATCTTGTGCCAGCAGAATAACCCCAGCCCTGGAAAGGTGTCTGAACAGCTCTGTCCATCATGGTCTTTCCTCTTTTAAGTGGCTCTTCTCTGCCAGGATGGGAGAGAGTGTTTTGTCATATCTAAAAGTCAACTTTATGGCTTCTGGTTTTGGTAAAGCAGAGAAAAGCATTTGCAAGTGAAATTCGGCTGAGTTTTCATTTAGCCTGTAATGGTCCTCATCGAGATCAAGCAGTCCTGCCTCCTCTCTTCCACAGCCAGTAACCAGCTGAAGGCATTCCTAGTGCACCCAGTGTAGCTCTAACCTCTGGGGATGGCCTGAGTTATCAAGGGTGTAGATGTAGGTAGGAGGAATGATAGGAAGAAGCAAGCTGGTGGCAATTTTTGTTTTCAAATCAATCTTAATAACATAGCAAAACAGCGTTTAGCAAAGAAGATGAAGCTGCGATTAAATATTTGCGACAAAATAAGGCCTACGGTGCAAAGCGTTTGCTAAGGGAGTTTCCTAATAAAGGTTGGACTAATGTTGTTTGAAAGGTCAGATGAAGGGAAGAGTGTAGTGTAGTGGTTAAAGCTACAGCCTCAGCACCCTGGGGTTGTGGGTTCAAACCCACGCTGCTCCTTGTGACCTTGGGCAAGTCACTTAATCCCCCCATTGCCCCAGGTACATTATATAGATTGTGAGCCCACCAGGACACACAGGGAAAAATGCTTGAGTACCTGAATAAACTCATATAAACCGGTTTCCTGGGAGAACGGGATAGAAAATTGAATAAATAAGCATCGCTACTGATTAGCGGTGCGCTGTATGCAATGAAGTTATATACAAGGGAGGAGCCATGTCTTTCCTCCCTTAGAGGGGGACCAGATAGAAGGTCCTTCCTTCCCCAGAGAAGAGGCCTTTCCTCACCAGACAGGGTCTGAGAGTCAGTAGTGTAGTAAGGGGGTGCGGTCTGCCCTGAGTGCCATCTTGGTGAGGGCACCGACCCCTGTCCTCCTCCCCCCACCATGCATGCACTTTCATTCATACCTCCATGTCTTCATGGACACAAGCAGCAACTCCAACCTGCTGCTCGGCTTTCCCTCTGATGTCACTTTCGGGTCCTGTGCCTAGGAAGTTACATCAGAGGGAGAGCTGACACCGAGGCGGGCAGAACATTGGCGATGCTGCTCGTGCTGGGGAAGTTAAGATGTACAGGGTGGGGAATGGCTGCGGGCGCGATGTGGCGGGGGATGGAGAAGGAGCAGAGCGGGGCAGGGGAGGGGCACGGCTGCCCTGGGCGCTTCTCACTCTTGCTACGCCACTGCTGAGATTGAAGGATGAAGAGAAGCAGCAAGGAGGGAAACCTATCCGGATTATGGCTACCCTGTGGCTCCTGAAATAGGAGGATGGACTGAGACCTCCGGGTTTTATTTCCATTGCTTCACTGGAAGTAAAACCCGGAGGTCTCGATCCGTCCTCCCTTTTTCTGGAGCCTTAGGGTTACCCTAATCCGGGGCCCGCTGGGTCTTAGCTCCTGCCCAAGGGACTAAGGAAGGAGCAGGAGACAAGCCACGAAGTCTGCCTCAGGAGTCCGAAAGGATGATGAAACGATCGCTTTGGGAGCACACAATATATTTGCCTCTACGGACACGTTGGCGTTTTTGATTGAGTGCTGAATTTGCTTTGCCACCTTAGCAATAGCTTCATAAGCATTTCACCTGGTCTCTTCTATCCTCTTACTGTGACTGTAATTCTCATGATTGTTAATATTACAAGGTTTTCTTCCTTCATGGATACTTAGAAGTTTATGATTACTTTTCCAGATATTGTATATGTACTGTGCTTCCATTTTTGTTTGTTCTTTTCTTTTTTTTTTCAATATGTGCTTACTTAATATTTATGTTATGTTATGGACCATGTTTAGCATTTCTTGTACTAATTTGTTTAAATTTTCAATAAAATTTCATGGGGTAAAAAAAAAAAAAAAGTTCCATCAGCATTTCAGACTCTTGAGACAGGCCTCGCAGCCAAAATACGAATCAAGTTTCCAAGTTTTACTTAAAATTTGATTAATAATAATAATAACTTTATTTTTGTATACCGCATTACCATGGAAGTTCTATGCGGTTAACAGATTAAGAGACTGGACATTACAGCGAAGTTACACTTTTTTTTTTTTTTGGCATAGCTACATTTACATTTTCGGCGATGCTACATTTACGGTGAAGTTAGTTTTCAGGTCGGTTACAATTGCAGAGAAGTTACATTTGCTGTAAATTGCATATATATAGCGGAGTTCATACAGTAGTGTTATATACGGCGGTGATATATACTGCGGAGTTCGATAAAGCAGAGCAGAGGCGTTTAGTAAGGGAGGTAACGAAGAAGGGGTGATTAGTTGGATAGGGTGATCCATTTTGTTAAGCCATTGGGTGGCTGACAGGATCGGAGGAGTCGAGAGTCTGGGGTAAGTCAAGGTCCGAGGAGGAGGCAAGGAAGAGGGGGGAGAAGTTAGAGGAATTAAACGCTTATAAATTTTTCTAAGTGATATACATCAATTACAAAGGGGGACACGTAAAAAAAAAAAACCCAACAACAAACCAGCATACATGCCTGGACATTCACTATAACTAGACTAACTAGAGACAAGAGGAAAAAAGAGGGAAGACCTACAATTTGGGAGTGTGTAGTGCAGTGGTTAGAGCTACAGCCTCGGCACCCTGAGGTTGTGGGTTCAAATCCCGCCCTGCTCCTTGTGACCCTGGGCAAGTCACTTAATCCCCATTGCCCCAGGTACATTAGAGAGTGGGAGCCCGTCGGACCAGATAGGGAAAAATGCTTGAGTACCTGAATAATCTGAAAAATATAGGAAAGGAGCCATTTAAGGGATGAACAAAAGGAGGGTGTTAATAATAAATAATAATAACTTTATTTTTGTATACCGCCATACCCGAGGAGTTCTAGGCAGTTCACATTTGTTTATCAAAAAAAAATTACAAGTGGTTCACAACAATTGAACAATATTAGAAGCGACGAAGTAGTTGAGGTTAGAGAGAGAAGGGAGTGTAGGTCGGAGGGGGGGGGGAGGATTGAGGTGGGTAGGCTGGGTAGAGAGGTGGAAGGGGAAAGGAGGAGGTTGTGGTTCATTGGAGAGGGGTGTTAGGTCCATGGAATAGGTGAGTTTTGAGAGATTTTCTAAACCCGAGGTAGGTGGGGGCCTCAAGGATAATTTGGGCTAGCCATGGGTTCAGTTTGGCAGCCTGGAAGGCGAGAGTTTTGTCAAGGAATCTTTTGGAGTGACATAGTTTTAGGGAGGGGAAGGCGAACAGCTGAATTCTGCAGGAGTGCTTGTTTATGCGATTCAAGTCGACTTTTACACACTAACGTATGTTTTTGCCTCCTCCGCTGTCGCTTTGTTTGTCCTCTGATCTGCAGTGAATTTGTCTCCTGCTTTGTGCTGGGCTGAAATTTAAAGAACTGGGCCCAACATCAGACCTAGCCATTTAAACCAACAAAAATGCGGCCCAAACCCTCACACCTAAATTAAACAGGGATCCCCCTTATTCGATAACTGCGCGCGCATCTTGGAGGAACGCATCTGATCCGCCCACGACCCTCCCCTTGCGTGCCCGCTTTTTAGACTTCCATGTAAAATTTAGGCGCCGATTCCGTGCCCAAATTTATATGAGTAAATCTTAATTAAAACCAATTAGCTCACTAAGATCACAATTATTGGTGCCAATTGACTCATAATTCAATTCAATTGCGTGTGCTAATTGGGCGAACGCTCCCACCCCAAATTTGCATGCACAGTTTTTAGCACTTTTTATAGAACTTGGGGGGGGGGGGGAATATACACGTTTGCTCTACACGATCTCGCCAAAAAGGTCAGTGCCAAAAGCTTAATCTGAAATAGTCTGAGCCTTTAAGAATAATTGAATCTGCTCTATAAAAATAAATCCCCCATCTCCCATCTTTTTTTTTTTTTTCCTTTTCATCCTTAGTGCTGGAAATACCTACGGGTGCAGGTGGGGATGGGTGTGGGATAGATTCCAGTAGGGCAGGCACTGGGATAGGTGGAATTTTTGCCCCCCATGCCAAGCCAAAATGGAGTTAGTTCCCCTCCTGACCGTGCCAGCTCCTCTCTGCACTGTTTTCTGCTCACTACCAGCGGCTTCCTAGAGAGGCACAGTCTAGCTCAGCAGGAGGGAGGGAGGGATTTCTAGGAATCACTCCATTAAGCTGCAGAACATTTGAAGGTATACAGATGATTCAAGATTTCTGCAAACACTTGTAGTGTAACAAGCAGATAAATTGCCCATCACTTTCTGAAGACTCCTAGAAATATTCTTCCATCCTAAAGACAGAAGGAAGAAGTGGATTTGCTGTCACAAAAAAACATCATTAACTGTACTTGCCTCTCCTTATTTATTGGACATGCTAGACCCTGATCAATCCCCTTCCCTTCCCGTGTTTAAAAGCAGACTGAAAACCCATCTTTATGATATAGCCTTCAATTCATAACCCTACTCCTCTGCCCTCCAACCCAGCCAGCAGATTAACCATTCCTCTTAACTGTATCCATGACATCCTGTTTGTATTTGGGAAGCAGAGCTAAGATTATGATGTCATAATGCCTCATTCCACCAATAAGAGCCAACCTCATCAGCAATGTCACAATGGCTCAATTGTCCTGTACTCCTCTCTGCCCTTCAGCCCAGCCAGCAGATTAACCATTCCTCTTAACTGTATCCATGACATCCTGTTTGTATTTAGGAAGCAGAGCTAAGATTATGATGTCAAAATGCGCATTCCACCAATAAGAGCCAACCTCATCAGTGATGTCACAATGGCTTGATTGTCCTGTACTCCCCTCTGCCCTCCAACCCAGCCAGCAGATTAACCATTCCCCTTAACTGTATTCATGACATCCTGTTTGTCTGTCTTGGCTGTTTAGATTGTAAGCTCTATTGAACAGGGACTGTCTCCTTTATGACTCTGTGCAGCACTGCATACATCTGGTAGCGCTCTAAAAATAATTCATAGCAGTAGTAGTAATCACCCTACTTATTCCAGCCTGTTACATGAACTGAGGAGTGCTGTGCACTCTACAGCTTATCTCACTGGGGTGACTTATCGTGGAACAGCTTTAAAACATTTGAGCTCTTGTTATGACGGAAGTTGCAAATAATGGGCAGTTTGAATTCATGCTTGGCTTTGGTGCTACAAGACTAGGAAATTAATGTTCCATCCTGCCGCCACTGAAAATCGGAGGAAGTGAGATAAGCAAAGTGGAATGGGACAGGCAACACAACAGAAACATGTGGGAAAGACAATGGCGATTGTTTCTCACTGAAGAATTATAGGGAAATAGAGCTCCTGAAAAGTCTGCACAATCCACAGGGAGATACACAGAGAGTAACGCGAGCAAGCGGCTTTTGCCTAGGCCAGTGGTAGGCAATTCCAGTCCTCGAGAGCCAGAGCCAGGTCAGGTTTTCAGGATATCCACAATACATATGTATGAGATGGATATGCATGCACTGCCTCCTTGAGATGCAAATCTATCTCATGCATATTGATTGTGGATATCCTGAAAACCTGACCTGGCTCCGGCTCTTGAGGACTGGAATTGCCTACCACTAGCCTAGGAAGATGGCAAAAATGACTACTGCAGGGATCTCAAAGTCCCTCCTTGAGGGCCACAATCCAGTCGGGTTTTCAGAATTTCCCCAATGAATATGCATTGAAAGCAGTGCATGCACATAGATCTCATGCATATTCATTGGGGAAATCCTGAAAACCCGACTGGATTGCGGCCCTCAAGGAGGGACTTTGAGACCCCTGGACTACTGGATATCCAACACTCAGGATGACAACTAAAACAAAAAAAACAAACAACCCCAGAGTGGCAAACTAATCGCTTGCATACAAAACTTTCAACAACTGCAATGGCATTTCAACACTGTGCTCTGAGATTTTCTTGTGTCAGACCAAAATGCCAGTACAAGCCCGAGAGTTAAATGCCTGAGATGACATTCTAAATCATTGCACACATTATATGCCAATAAAGTTTTTAATTTTGAAAGCACTTATCTGTAAACTTTCATAAGTTGAAACGCTTGCGTCTTTACTGCTCTGGGTCCCGACGTGTTTCGCGGCTGGCTGCCTCAGAAAACCTGCCTGTCAAAAAGTCAAACTTCTGAATAGAAAAGTGGTCTGTAAAAAACATGAAAAGCAATTATTATCCATTTTCATACACATTTCACGAAAACTGGTTCATACTGAAATTTAATTGAAAACAAAATCATGGTAACCCCAGGTAAGAACATAAGAACATAAGAATTGCTGCTGCTGGGTCAGACCAGTGGTCCATCGTGCCCAGAAGTCCGCTCCCGGGGTATCCCCCAGGTCAAAGACCAGCGCCCTAACTGAGACTAGCCCTATGAGACTAGCGTATGTTCCGGTTCACAGGAACTTGTCTAACTTTGTCTTGAATCCCTGGAGGGTGTTTTCCCCTACGATAGCCTCCGGAAGAGCGTTCCAGTTTTCCACCACTCTCTGGGTACCTGTCCCATGCTTCACCCACTCTCCAAATCTGCAAACAGAAAAAAAATCAGCTGATGACTGCTGACCTGGATTCAAATGGTCACCCAAGATGGTCCCAGAAATCACACTCTTAACGAAATGGTATCTTCTGTAGATGGGGCCCAGGCAAGACATGTCATGTAATATACTGACACCAAGAAGATTACATTACATTAGTGACTTTTATTCTGCCATTACCTTGCGGTTCAAGGTGGAATACACAAGAGATTATCTGGAGATTTCCAGGAGATTTACAAAGTAGAGTGGGTTATTTCGGGCGAGATCTGGACATTGTATCAGGGTCATTACAAGATAGATAATTTAGTTAGCAGGTTGTAGGATCTGGGGAAGATTGAAATGCTTCCTGCGGTGTTAGTTAGTCTCGATGGATTTCTTGAATAGCGGGGTTTTTATTTCTCTCAGCATATTAGAATCGAGTCCCTAGTTCAAGGGTAATAATGAAACATGTAAGATGTATTTCTGGGACCAGTAATGGTGCCCTGTACATAGATAATGCTCTTAATGCCAGATACAAAATAAGTACATACTGTAAGTATAATATTTAAACCACTTTGATTGTAATCACAGAAGGGTGGCATATGCCTTTCCCTATCCACGTACATGCTGCCTGTAGCTACTAAAGGGGCCTTGCCAACTTTGCTGATTTGCTGAGATGATCTAAGATTAATATTGAAAAACATTTCAAATTAAAAAGTGTGGCACTTGAATGGATAATTTTGGACATATGAATTATGTGGTCAAGGTTATCTATCCAAAAAGGAGTGGGATTCGAGATACTTGAGTGGAGGGAGTGCCACTTAACCATCTAGCTTATATTTTTAAGCAGCAATATTCAGCAACATAAGCGTAGTCATACTGGGACAGACTAAAGGTTATGAAATCCAGTTTCCTATTTCCAACAGTGGCTAACATAGGTCACGAGTAACTGGCAAGATCCCAAGGAGTAAAACAGATTTTATGCTGCTTATCCTAGAAATAAGTAGTGGATTTTCCCAAGTCCATCTTAATAATGGCTTATGGACTTTTCTTGTAGGAAATTAGTCAAACCTTTTTTAAACCCTGCTAAGCTAACTGCTTTTACCACATTCTCTGGCAATGAATTCCAGAGTTTAGTTACATGTTGCGTGATGAAATATTTTCTCCAATTTATTTTAAATTTACCATTTAGTACCTTCATTTTGTGGCCCCTAGACCTTGTATTTTTGGAAAGACTAAATTCCATAACTGGGCATCTCCATTTCAATAGGGTTACCAGATGTCGGGATATCTCCAAACATGTCCTCTTTTTAGAGGACTGTCCAGACATCTGGACGGCTTTTCAAAACCCAGCACTTTGTCTGGGTTTTGAAAAGCTTTGAGCTCAGGGCCACATCTGGAGGGCATTTGCGCATATCTGGATGCAACATGGTGACGTTACATGGCATCATCGCATCACATCATCGAGCTCAAGGAGAAGAGGTTTGGGGGGGGGGGGGCGGGACCTCATGTTCAGATTCTGGAAACCCTTTGTTTGGGTATCCCAAGGTTGGAGCCTTTTCTATAATGGAACCCAGGCACCTAAGTTCTGTTATAGAGCAGTAGTATAACAGCTCCTCTTGCAAAGGTCTACCAGCCTGTTAATCAGCTGTTCATTTGAGCCTAAAAGAAGAGATTGAAGCATAAGCATCGGAATGGGGTGGACCACTCCAACCTTGGCTCTGCTCCATCAAAATATTCCTCTCCTCATGGTCTGGCAACTTTCTATCTCTCAATCCCTTTCTTTCCCTCCCTCCTACATTCTGGCATCTCTCACTCTTCCTCTCTCTTCCCCTCCCCCATCACCCTGCCTTTGACCAACAGTTGCAGTACTAAAGGGACACTGGCTGGTCTAGGACCTCCTCTGTCTTGTTCTGCCCCTCCTGGTAGAACTTCCTATTGGAGGGGTGGAATATTGTAGAGGGATAGTGAATTCTTCGAATGGGCAGACTGGAGGGACCATTTGGCCTTTATCTGCCATCATGTTTCTAAGTTTCTACAGAAACAGTCAGGTCTAAGCCAGCACAGGAGGAGGATGTGATGTGGTTCACTTCCTCCTCCACTGCCTGTGTCTGCATTGAATTCTATGGGGCTCATAATCAAAACTTTAAAATGTCCAAAAACCAGCCTAAGTCGGCACTTGGGATGTCCTAATAGCAGGGAAGTCCAAGTGCCGAGAATCAAAACCAACTTTTTGGACATGCAGCGGTACTTCTAAGCTGTTGTGCTTCCAGAGAGCAAAGGGGTGTTTTGGGAGGTGTGTTACGGGCAGGAATCAGACGGGCTTCAACCTGGATGTACCCCAGCAATAATCAAAGCTTTCCTAGAGGGACTTAGATGTCAGCAGTTAGACCTGTTTGAGTTGCATCTAAGTTCCACAAAGGTGCCCAAACTGACAAGAAGGCCACTGGAAGATTTAAGGTATAATCCCACCCTCCCTATACTCCCCTAGCGGTCACGACCTCCTCCTACCACCCAAAGAGCAAAAAAAACCCAAAGAAAAACCTGTAGGTGTCCCATCAGCTGATCCTGGCAGGGGGAATCCCCATCAGCTGAGCCACCAGGAATCCCCGAAACCAGCTCAGCTGATGGAATTCCTTCTGCCACGATCAGACAAGGTAGTTGGTGGGTACGTCTACAAAACTTGCTTTTGCATGTTTTTGAAAATGGGCTAAAAAGGTAGACGTCCTAAGGACCAAAACTTATACCTAGCTCATTTTCAAAAATAAAAGAGACTTTTGGCAGCTTGAAAATGGACATTTTTCCTGCTGGGTTTGTGGACGCCTTGCACAAAACATCCATCCTCAGACTTAGGCACATTTTTGATTATGCTCCTCGCACGTGTCCTGAGGAGGTGAGGAATTTGGCACCAATTCTGCAATTACAGAATTCTGCCAGGAATAACCTCTACAGGTAACAGATATCTGTAAAGAAACCCTTTTGTGGGGTCAGATTTCTTTATTTACAGCATCTTATATCCCATACTACCTCCAAAGAAACATTCGTGCATAAAGAGCACATAGCATGACAGCAGAAAGACACTGGAACAAAGTAATAAAATAAAGCACACCTGCAAATAATGTCTCCTTTTATTAAACTGCGGGGCCACGAGGTCAATACTCCGACACTCATTCAATTCCTAGGAGCATACATTACATTAGCTTCTTTTATTCCACCAATACCTTGTGGTTCTAGGCGGATTCCAAAAGGATGAGATTCTGGTCATTTCCAGAAGATTACAGGGAAGCTATTGGTCGGAACATTTAGAGTCTGGTGATGGAGTGAGGATATTGGTGGTATCAGGAGTTTGTCTTGACATATTTCCTGAACAACCTGGTTTTTATTTCCCTCCTGAAGGTTCTGTAGTTTGGCGCTGAGATCAGCAAATTGAAGATGTGGCTGTCTAGTTTCACTGCTTACGTGGCGAGTAGTCCGTCGTGGTTTTTTGTTTTTTTACACTGAATGCCTTTGATTGGGGGGTGGGTGAAGGGTGCCTGAATTCTCCTTGGTCTGGAAGAGTTGTTCCGAATTAGGCGTGTGTCCAATGCCATGTAGGAGCCCATGGTATGAAGCTCTTCCGCAGTTTAGTAAAACCCAGTTTAGTAAAACCCAGTTTACAGCTCTGAGACATGTTCACTGGGAGGAGACTACGGGCTCCTTTTATCAAGACGCGGTGGGGGTTTAACTGCCTGCCGCACTAGTCGTTAACGCCTCCATTGATGAGGCGTTAGTTTTTTGGCTTGCCGCGGGGGTTAGCGCGTGATTAAATATCCGACGCGCTAACCCCCGTTGCGCGCCTTGAAAAAAGGATCCCTAAGTCAGTCCTGGCTTCACTCTCATGCATCTCTGCCGCATTGTGCTCAGACTAAAGGCTTTATTTAGCCATGGCAGCAGTCATTTACCTGATAAACACCGGCTTTTACAAAGCCGCGGCAGAGGTGTTTTTTTACTGCAAGCCAGTGAGGAAAATGCTCCGGTGTTCATGGAATTCCTATGAGCATCGTAGCATTTACGATAACCTCTGCCGCGGTTTTGTTAAAAGAGCCCAAAGTAAATATTTCTTAAAGTCCCGTTTCCTTCCAGGGTCTTTCAAGGCTAAGTTCCTATTATGTGCAAGAAAAGTCCTGGAAACGTTTCAGGAGCTCTTTCTCTGGGGAGAAACCAGTTCAGCTAGCAGCAATGCAAACCATGCCGCTGTGAAAGTGAAACAAGTGTGACTTCTGGAGGTTTTTATTACCTATCATGCACTTACGGAAAAATAATCCACACGGTATGTTCTTAATGTTGGGTTCCATATAAAGAGTTACCACCCTGGAAACAGATCTTGGCATTATAAACAATACGCTGAAATGCATGGATTAGTGTTGCCATGGAAGAGATGAAAGCAGATAGCATGCGAGGAATTCTTAGAAAAGGTTTGACAGAGAAAACAGAAAACATTACACTTCTCCCTCTGTATTCGCGGTTTCATCACTCGCGATTTCGATGATTCATGGGTTTTGGCATGCTGGCTCCTCCCCCGCAAAGAATAATTTTTCACAGTCATGTAACGAGAGGAGAGCAAAGACAAAAACAGAAAGCCCCCTACTTGCAAGATGCCCGACGACTGCCACAAATCTGGTTATCAAGCATGCCAAACCCAACGAGCCCCCATACGCTTCTGGGCCGAGAACCTGTTGAGCGCCTATCGCTGTCCAATTAAAGATGAAGGAGGCTGCTCAGAGAGAGGCTTGAAAAGCACATATCACCCCTGAGTCATCTCTTCTCCAAGCTGAAGAGCCCTAGCCTGCGTCTGTGTCTATGTATGGCCGTTTGGAGGAGGATGGGCAGGGGAGGGCTTCAATGGCTGGGAGGGTGTAGATGGGCTGGAGTAAGTCTTAACAGAGATTTCGGCAGTTGGAACCCAAGCACAGTACCGGGTAAAGCTTTGGATTCTCGCCCAGAAATAGCTAAGAAGAAAAAAAAAAAAAAATTTAAATTGAATCAGGTTGGGCAGACTGGATGGACCATTCGGGTCTTTATCTGCCGTCATCTACTATGTTACTATGTTACTATATACTGCTTATCCTAGGAAAAAGCAGTGGGTTTTCCCCAAGTCCATCTTAATGGCTTATGGACTTTTGTTTTAGGAAATTATCCAAGCCTTTTTCAAACCTTCCAAGCTAACTGCTTTTCACCACATTCTCAGGCAACAAATTCCAGAGTTTAATTAAAGGCTGAGTGAAGGAATATTTCCTCCGGTTTCTTAATAGCTTCATCGCATGCTCCCTAGTCCTTGAAGGAGCTTTCCACTTTTGTGGGTAAGGTGGAATCGGATTTAATATCTAAAAACTTGGATGGGGTTAAATCAGAAAGCACATACCAAATACAGCATGTTGAAAATGAAGTTAAAATGCTTCATGAGACTTTAACTACGATAATAAAAGATAAGATGTTATTACGTCAAAGGATTGCGCAAATTGAGAATTATAGTAGGAGATAATCTTTGTTTTTTGAATTTTTCCCAGGCCCCTTGGGATAACACCTGGAGACTTATGTAAGAAATATTTGATAGACATTTTGAGATTATCTTCTGAATCTAATCCCTCTTTAAACAAGATATACTTAATTTCTGTTTCCACTAATAATGACCCAGGAATGTCTCCAGAGGGTCAAATTTAGGATTTGTATAAGGGGAGGGGGTACTTTTTTTTTTCATCCCGGAACAACTGAGAGCTTTTCTGGACTTACAGAAGATCACAGCTGGAACTATTTGATTGCATTGTTGACTTTGCCCAATCACAGAAGCTAAGGGGGAGGAGGGGGGGTTATTTCATGTTATGAGCCTTACAATGATGTTCATTTTTCTTTTTTTTTTTTTATCTCCTTATCATTTAGCTACTCTTCCCACCTTTTTAGTGGTCTAAAGAAGAGCAATAATTCTTATTGGTATTTCTTGCTTATGGTGGTATTTCTTGCTTTCTTCCTTATGGTGACCCATCAAATGCGCGCACGACAATTGTGCTCCGACAAATGCGTGCATGGAATGGATACTATTTTGTCTTTTTGAGGGTTACAAAGTAACCCTTTTTATTGAAGGGGGGACCCCCCCCCACTACACTTAAAATATTCACTTCCTATCTAGTGTTAGAGTAAGGGTTATATGATGATTATCGGAACTCTTTATATAACTAGACATCTGGAAGGCCCTGATTTGCTACTATTTGGGGTTCCGGAATCTTGCTTAATCCTTGAGATTCTAGAATGTTGTTACTCCTTGGGTTTTGGCCAGGTACTAGTGACCTGGATTGACCACTGTGAGAACGGGATACTGGGCTTGATGGACCATTGGTTCTTCAAAAAATCTTTCAATGTCTCTCTGAACTAAATTGTTTAGGAACCATGACTTGACTGATTGGCTTGCTGTCCGAATGGATACCTTGTTTATTTGTTCACGTTACTTTCGATTAATTGGTGCTTCTTTCATTTATGATTTGTTTGTAAGCCGCTGTGACCCTTTGCAACCAGTGAGGTTCAACTGCATAATAAACAAACACAGAGAGGTAGAAGAAGGATTTGTCGTTTTGTTTTTATGTTTCATCGTTTTATTATCAAAAGATACCGAGCATCGACATAATAGTCCATCTCGTCACACCACAGAAGCACACAGTACATTCCTTAGGAGAACAAATTCCACATGAAACGCAAGTGCTTGCAAATAAATAGATATATACTGTAAATGCAAATTCTTTTGGGTGCATTTAGTCGGCATGCATTGTCAAGACAGTATACTAACTACAACTACCATAAAGGGTCCACTGTTCAGAATAAGTTACAGGGGATGGGAGTACTTTGCTAGTTCTACCCTAGCTGAATATTCAAATCCACTATTGGAATTATATCAATTCCTCCCATCTGTGCATGCCATCACTGATCTCCAAGATGGAACTGGGATCTTATTCCACAGCTGTTTGTACAGTTCCGGATTTTGCCTTGATCTTAAGCAGATGTCGCTGGGAGCTTAATCAGACACATGATTCTGTTCTGCTTGTGTTATAGCTCGGTGTCCGCTGCTGAGCCCAGCTGCAGGTTAAAGCTATGGCGGATCCAGCTGTTAGGCGAGAAAATCTTTTTCTCAGTCATTCCAACGTGTGTCCAGCTAGGAGAGGTGAAAAGCCAAAAGGTCCGTCCTGGTACTCTGGCTAAAATAAGCGTTTAAAGTTCTTTTACTGTTTATTTTCAGAAAACAGCACTGGGCTGGGCTGTAACTAAGGCTAATGCCTGGCAGTGTTCAAATCCAAGCTAAAGATCCACTTTTTTGAAACTGCTTTCAACTCTTAACTCCCCCTCATTGCTGTCAGACACCTAGACCCACTATAAACTCCCCAACCCTGAAATGTCCTGTCTAAATTAGATTGTAAGCTCTTCTGAGCAGGGACTGAATGTTAGAATGTACGGCACTGCGTACGCCTTTCAGCGCTATGGAAATAATAAATAGTAGGCGTAACAGTAGATGGAGCTACTCTACCTGTATCAACCTGTTGGTGTGAAGGGATACTTAGACCCCAAAGGAGATAAAGCAAAATGGATATTAAAGTCTTTCAGTTCCAGGTTTCTACGCTCCGACACTGCTGAAATGTTTTTCTTTCAGTTCTGTTATTGGTTATAGCTATGGAAGGAAGCCTTTTGAAATGTCACATTGTACACCGGCAGGTTTCTGCTCTTTTCAAACCCTCAGCTGCATCCCACCTTATGTATTCTACTCACTTCATAACTTGAGCAGTAATAAATAAAATACAACTCTACAATGAGCCTCTGAGAACAGGGTTTCTCCACAGGAGAACAGGAGATTTCATGCCTCGAGAGATTTTAATCTCTTCTGCTCATCTTTTGAGCATAGAGTATGTTAAGAGTCCTACGCCACCTTCTTGTCCTTTTGGCTTAGAAGCTGAGACACGCCGTAGGGGATGATGGCCACAGTAGCCAATGGCACGGCCGCACTCTTGCAGAAGGACAGAGTGTAGAAAAGAAGCTCATTTTTGGTGGGAGGTTTGAAGGAGTCGAACAAGTGGAGGACCAGCAGGGAGGAGAGGATGCAGCAAAGGCGGAAGGTGAGCTGCTGCCCTTGCTTGCCCTTGCAGCTTTCCAAGTACAGCTGGGAGTGGAGAGCTAGCCCCAGTCCGAAGAAGATCCCCAGGTTTCGGAGCAGACCGGCGAAGGGGGTGGTGTCAATGTGAATCCATTCCGGCCTGGCGCACCATCTCTTGGCTTTCTCCAGTGTCCAGAGGAGGTCCACGCCCAGAACCTTCAGCAGGAGGTAGAATCCCAAGGCGAAGCAGAAGAGGAAGAGGGTGGCACAGATGTATTTTTTCAGACTCACTTTGTAGATGGACTGAATATGATGAAAAGCTTCAGCAACAGCCATTCCTATCAACAGGATACAGAAATTAGGCAACAGAAACTGACTTCCGGAGTAACAGAGCTGCCAATTTACCTAGTCCCTTGAGGGAGATTTTTTGGGTCCGTCCCGGTTTTGAATTTACATCGTAAAGCAGTGTGGGATTTGTAGTTCCTGATTCTACCCATTGAAATCAGTGCTGAAGGATCCATAATACACCAGGACAGGACTGTTAGAAATCCAGGTCCGACCTAAAATTACCCTCTTGGAACTGGTTAACTTGGAAGCTCTGGTGTAAAACAGCAAAAGTCATTTTCCAGTCTCAAAATGGCCACTAAATTTTCAGATCCCTCTCATACCTCCACATATTCATGAAAAAGTGGCCAGATCCCTGAGTTATGAAATTATTTCCCATTACCCAAGTCTAGCTCAGTGGAATACAACTACTGTAAACGCAGGATGTAAATTAAAGCGCTAAGGCTGATACTGGACAAACTTGCATGGTCTGTGTCCCATATGTGGTGATTTGGTGTAGGATTGGGCTGGGGAGGGCGTCAATGGGAACTCCACTAACTTGAACATGAGGATGTTACTGGCCAGACTTTATGGTAGACATCTTGCAAACAGGATGGTTGGATAGGCTGGAGGGAGCTTGGACGGCAACTTCAGCATTTGGAACCTAGGACAATACCAGGTGGACTTTACAGTCTATGACCCAGAAATACCAAAGAAGAGAAGTTAACGTAATCATGTATTTTTAATGGGTATAACTAATGGGAAGACTGGATGGACCAGTCAGGTCTGCCATCAAGACAAGACAATGAAGCCGTCGGCACAGTGCACAGCGGCCTCTAAGAAGGCGAATAGAATGCTAGGTACCATCAAGAAAGGTATTACAACCAGAATGAAAGAAGTTATCCTGCCGTTGTATCGGGCGATAGTGCGCCCGGATGTGGAGTACTGCGTCCAATATTGGTCGCCGTACCTTAAGAAAGATATGGCGATACTCGAGAGGGTTCAGAAAAGAGCGACACATTTGATAAAAGGTATGGGAAACCTTTCATATGCTGAAAGATTAGAGAAACTGGGGCTCTTTTCCCTAGAGAAGAGGAGACAGAGGGGACATGATAGAGACTTACAAGATCATGAAGGGCATAGAGAAAGTGGAGAGGGACCGATTCTTCAATCTTTCGATAAATACAAGAATGAGAGGGCATTCGGAAAAATTAAGAGGGGACAGATTCAGAACCAATGCTAGGAAGTTCTTCTTCACCCAGAGGGTGGTGGACACCTGGAATGCCCTTCCAGAGGGGGTAATAGGACAGTGTACGGTACTGGGGTTCAAGAAGGGATTAGATAACTTCCTGAAGGAAAAGGGGATAGAAGGATATAGATAGAGGATTACTATACAGGTCCTGGACCACGTGAGTGGACTGCTGGGCACGATGGACCTCTGGTCTGACCCAGCAGAGGCACTGCTTATGTTCTTATATGGCAGATACCTGAAAAATTTGTCACCTTTACGTTTCTACATTTCCATTGAAGGGGTGATTAATTTTAACATTTACTTAGGACCAGATACTCCAAAATAATTTTTAGGGAGGGCCTTGTGTGAATAAGCGATATGAACATATTCAGGGTGTATTCAGCACTTGAATAGCTGTGGTGCCAGAGGCTTCTGCCAACTTAGTTCATAGGTCCTATACGTGATCAGTGACAGGAGACTCCCCAGAAGTTTTAGCCTTGAGGTTAGCAGTTTCAGGTCTGCATGGAGAATCGGAAAAATAAACTTCTGGGCATGCCTGCTCCTGGTTCCCAGCTCACCCCTAGGCTGGGCAAATGCTGAGGCTCTTAGGAGGAAGATGCCACCTGGAAGAATGACCTCTTTGGTTTCTGATTAGAGCAGGAGTGGGTAATGAGGGCTGCAATCCAGTCGGGTTTTCAGGATTTCCCCAATGAATATGCATGAGATCTATTTGCATACAATGGGAGGCAGTGCATGCAAATAAATCTCATGCATATTCATTGGGGAAATCCTGAAAACCCGACTGGATTGCAGCCCTCGTTGCCCACCCCTGGATTAGACTCAGACCCTTCTAGCAAGAATCTCCATCTTTTTTTGCATTTTATTTTCTCTGTGATACTGAAATTGTTGTGGGGTCCTTGAGGTGCTTGTGAGCCTATAATTTATACTGCTTTAGCAGATGCATTAGGAAGAGACAAATGGAACAGTGATAGGTTTTTCACAGCCTTAGCTCACAAGCCAATTCTCCTCCGATTGTGATTCTACACATAGATGGGACTTGTAGATCACCTCTTTCTGTACAAATTGACCTGCTGTTGGGACTGCACTACCTGCGGTGGTCTGACCACTTTGCGTCAGTTCTCAGCCTACTTAAGAGACTAAGGAAGCGTAATTCAAAGTCTAGAGCTAATTTATAGTGTTTAGAGAGTCATTCCCTGTCCATACCCCTTCCAGCAGACTGGTTCACTACATCAACTGTGCAACCATGACTTTTAAGGAACCCTAAACCTCGTCTCAGGATTAACATCTCATACAGGGGTTATACACAAGGTCATTTTTCTTTAATGAAAAATAAATTAACTAGTTGTTCTGAATGATTAAAATTTCAAATAACATACATGCTGTTCTCGGTGTAGGGCTACTCTTAAGAGTACCAAGTCTTGGTTTGGTCTATTCTTAAACTGAAGAATTTCAGATGAGATTCTTCCCTCAACCCTGGATTAAGCAAACTAAGCATGTGTTTAAGGCACCAAGGAAAGGGAGTACCACAGATTTTTCCCCCCTAGCTAGAATACCTTTAAGATTTTCACTACTGCCTGTCTTGCCCTTTAACCAACATGAACACCAGGGGGTAGAGGGCAGACTGTCTTCACCAGGGCGTCAGCGCTGGTGCCTCTCTTTCTCTCAACCTCCTCCCGCATATCTCTTGAAATGTTCGCCAGTACAAACAGCATCTTCCAGTTGCTGGAGGTAGGCTCACAAGTAACTGAGGAAATACTTCAAGGCCTTCCGGCTGCATCTGAATTCATAGGCAGCTCCTGCCACCCCTACCTACCTACCTACTTCCTCCCTGGCCGCTCTCATTTTAAATCTTTGGGCAGCGGCAATGAGTGGCCAGCTGACATCGGCTTGCCCCGGAAGCCTTCATTCTACAGCAACTGGATGCTGCCGAATGAAGACTTCCCGGGCACGCCGACGGCAGCAGGCTCACTTGTTGCCGCTGCCCAAAGATTTAGAATGAGAGGGGCCAGGGTGGAGGTGGGTAGGGAAGGCGGGAAAGCCATGTCTTCTGACCGACCACCAATTTTAGGGGGGGGCTGTGGCCATTGTGATCACCCCCGTTCCGACGCCCATGCCTGAAGGATCTACTAAAGGGGAGGAAGGGCTAATGAAAGCAAGTGTATCTATCTGCCTTCATTAGTTTACATTTCTATATGTAAACATGTGCACGCACTCTCTTATAATTTCTCCTCCACCTCAACTTCACTCCCAGGAATGCTGGCCTGCTTAAAAGTAGGCTTGCATGTTCTTTAAAGATCCTCTCCTATATATAAGGATAGCGGGAAAATGTTTATAAAAATTACCCCCCAACATTTCTTAGACGAGTTGAAAGTATGGCACTTGCACGGTATAGAAAACTGTCGCTTCAATGAGGCAAAGGTGGTTGAAACTACTGACCTGAGAAGACTCCTGAGATGACCTGATGAGGGAAGTGTGCCGCTAAAAAGATCCTAGACAAGCAGACACATATCTGTACCCCCCAGAATCCGGACCACAGACCTCCCCAAAGACACCTGCAAAGCAAGAAGAAGGCTTATTGGAGACCACAGAATAACTTCATGTAAGATGCAGATCTTAATCCTGGATGTCGTCTTTCCACAGATATACGATGCCTCAGAATCACGGAGGGAGTCAGTGGGCTCCTGGGCTGTTTGTCATGCGCTTATGAGCAAAAGGTAACACTTCTTTGGCAAATAAGACTTCCTTCAAGCAGGGAGAACCTTTTACTGGAGCAGTGTAGGAACTATCCAAATATGTTGCTTAGCATAGACTTTTGAGATCTTACAGCTCCCGTCTGAAAAGTTAATAGCGCCTGTATCTCTTTGTAGAAATTTTACACTGATCTGGTGAAAGGTACCATGAGCTGCATAAACCAGCTTTCTCTAAGACCAACATGGTTATAGGACTTTGCCCCCAGTGATGAATTTAAAGATCTAGAGAACAATTTCTTCTCTCCCTCCCAACATACACACTCCTTCTCCAACATATTGTTAAAAAAAAAAAAATAATTTGCTTTTCATGAGAAGGAATAAAAAGAAATGATCCTCTTGTTACTCCTGGCTGTAGGGGGGAGGTAGGGATGGGATTGCGGGCAGGGTGGGAGGGAGGTTCTTATTTTTGTGTCTTATCTGTTTAATATTTGTTTGCTTACACTCTGATTGTACTTTTGCTATTTTGATGTTTGTACTTAATCCTTTTTTTTTCTATCTCCTTTAGTATATAAATTAAAGAAATGCATTTGCTTTGACCTGTGTCTGCAAAAATATGGAACCGGGCTTTTTCATAGCTTTGCTCTGCTCCTTCAGGTGTAGAGCAGAATGCTGGACGATCCCTACTAGGCCATACTCCAGCAACTTTCATAGAGAAGATTGATTCCCTTTCCTTAGTAAACAGTGAAATGGTGTGGTAAGATAATATATTGAAATAAAACAAAACAAAAGGAATAAACAAAAGTAATACCTTTTTATTGGACTAACTTAGGGCTCCTTTCATCAAGCCGTGCTAGCGGGGTTAGCGCCTCGGACATTTCATCACCGCTAACCCTGCGGCCGGCTAAAAAACTAATGCCTGCTCAATGCAGGCGTTAGCGGCTTGCGCGGCAGGCGGTTTAACGCGTGGTATTACGCGCGTTAAACCCCTAATGCAGCTTGATAAAAGGACCCCTTAGTGTATTTTTTGATTAGCCTTCGAAGGTAAGCCTTTGTTATTGGCGCCAGCTCTGTGGGTGCCGTGGCTGCTTGAGCAGCCCCAATACTGAGCAAACTTCTGGAGTGTGTCTAGGGATGGGAAATGTCCATTGGGTTTAGCACCTCCCAATCATTTTGAAAAGTTGGCTCCTATACCCTTCTTCTTCAGATCAGAAATAAGCAAATGGTGACAAATCGCAGCATACGTATAAGTGAAACATCAAAGCATTTCAACGATGGTCTCACAGGAGGAGGGAGGGGTGGGTAAGGTGAAAGACAAAGAGGGCTGGGTGGGTGAGAGACAGAGAGATATGGGTAGGTGATAAGAAGGTGACAAAGCAGTAAAAATCCATGGTTTGCAATGCGATAGAAAACCAAGGTCTGTCTGGTGGGACTCAAAATATTTTATCATTTTAATTTTAAAGATTTTATGTTCCTGGATTGTCCTAATAGGAGTGGGACTAAGAAACATAGAAACATGATGGCAGATAAAGGCCAAAAGGCCCATCTAGTTTGCCCATCCGCAGTAACCATTATCTCTTCCACTCTCTAAGAGATCCCACGTGCCTATCCCAGGCCCTCTTGAAATTAGACACAGTCTCTGTCTCCACCATCTCTTCCGGGAGACTGTTCTACGCATCTACCACCCTTTCTGTAAAAAAGTATTTCCTCAGATTACTCCGGAGCCTATCACCTCTTAACTCAGGGGTAGGGAACTCCAGTCCTTGAGAGCCGTATTCCAGTCGAGTTTTCAGGATTTCCCCAATGAATATGCATGAGATCTATTTGCATGCACTGCTTTCAATGCATATTCATTGGGGGAATCCTGAAAACCCGACTGGAATACGGACCGGCGTTCCTTACCCCTGTCTTAACTTCATCCTATGCCCTCTCATTGCAGAATTTCCTTTCAAATGAAAGAGAATCGCCTTATGTGCATTTACATCATGAAGGTATTTAAACATCTTGTATTCCACTTTTTTGTGGTTACACATTCAAAGTGGTTCACATATATACAGGTACTTATTTTGTACCTGGGGCAATGGAGGAATAAGTGACTTGCCAAAGGTCATAAGGAGCAGCACTGGGATTTCACCCTACAAGCGTAGGGTGCCAAGGCAACAGCTCTACCACTAGGCCCCTCCTCACCATCAATGATTTTTAAGGAAATTTTAAGACAATCCTGGAACGTAAGACCTTGGAAATCAAAATGATAAAATATTTTGACGCCTACCAGACAGACCTTGGTTGTCTATCGCATTGCAAACCATGGATTTTTACTGCTTTGTCACCTTCTTATCACCTACCCATATCTCTCTGTCTCTCACCCACCCAGCCTTCTTTGTCTTTCACCTTACCCACCCCTCCCTCCTCCTGTGAGACCATCGTTGAAATGCTTTGATGTTTCACTTGTACGTATGCTGCGATTTGTCACCATTTGCTTATTTCTGATCTGAAGAAGAAGGGTTACCTTCGAAAGCTAATCAAAGAATGCATTAAGGGGTCTTTTTATTAAGGCGTGCTAACCGGTGTAGTGCACGCTAAATACTAAGATGCCCATAGAATATAATGGATGCATTAGCATTTAGCGCTTGCTATTCTATACTACGGGATAAATCTGTTAACGCACCTTAATAAAAGGACCCCTAAGTTAGTCCAATAAAAAGATATTGCCTATATTTCTTTTCTTTCTGTGCATTATCTTAGTAAACCCGAAACCAGCTACGTCCTTCAGTATAAGGTCTGTCCCAATACCAACTCAAGTGGCATCGTTTTGCTTACCAGTTCTTTAGGGTGTGCTGGTTCTTCTCGAGTATAATGGTGAGAAGCGCCGATACCATCACATAATAGACGCCAGCTGCTCCCATGGCATGGCCGGAGGGGCTTCCTGCACAAGAGGCAATGAGAAAACAGTAGGAATGAAGAGATCGTGGCTAGCTGGGCTCATTAGGCGGCAGCAGCGGGCAGACGTCGAGTCAAAAAATTGTGCTTCAATTTGGAAACATTCTTAGATGTTTAGAAGTCATTATGTGAATACAAAAACCTCTCAGGGGAGGTTTATCCCAGCTCCAACTAATCTAATCTAATCTAATCCTTAGGTTTGTAGACCGCATCATCTCCACGTTCGTAGAGCTCGACGCGGTTCACAGTAGGAGAAATAGGAAGGAACTACAACAGAGGGTTAGAGGTAGAAGTGCTATCTCCTCCTCTCCCTATTGGCTAAGGCTCTTAACATTTGCATCTCCTCTTCCCATAGGCTAAGGCTCTTTCCACCTGCATTGTGATGTCATAGAGCTTTATGGTTATAGAAAAAGAGAAACATGATGGCAGATAAAGGACAAATGGCCTATCCAGTCTGCCCATCCGCAGCATCCGCCATCTAATCTAATCTAATCCTTAGGTTTGTAGACCGCATCATCTCCACGTTCGTAGAGCTCGACGCGGTTTACAGTAGGAGAAATAGGAAGGAACTACAACAGAGGGTTAGAGGTAGAAGTGTGAAGAAAATTTAGAGGACTTGGGATGCCATGATATAAGAGTTTCCTTGATTCCTAAGTTGGAGGGAGACTTACATTTTTTGAGAAAAGCCAGGTTTTCAGATGTTTGCGGAAAACTTGGAGAGAGCTCAAGTTCCGAAGAGGGGAGGTAAGGTTGTTCCAGAGCTCAGTGATTTTGAAGTGGAGGGAGGTCCCTAGCTTTCCTGTGTGGGAAATGCCTTTTAGCGAGGGGAAGGATAGTTTTAATTTGTGGGAGGATCTGGTGGTATTAGGGTTTGAGGAATTCCAAGAAAGAGGGATAAAGGGAGGGAGGATACCATATAGGATTTTGAAAGTTAAACAGGCACATTTATAGTGGACCCTGGCGATTATCGGAAGCCAGTGGAGCTTGGCCAAGAGCGGTGAGACATGGTCAAATTTGCTTTTAGCGAAGATGAGCTTGGCCGCGGCATTCTGAATCCGTTGGAGTCTGTGGAGGTTTTTCTTAGTTAGCCTTGGTAGGGTTACCAGATGTCTGGATTTATCCAGTCTTTTTAGAGGACTGTCCGGGTGTCCAGACAGTTTTCTGGACTGGAGGTAGTTTGTTCGGGTTTTGGACTCACTCTTTTCAGTCCAGCCCCACCCCAGACTCGGGTATGGCTCTCCGAGTCTCCCCTGTCTCCAGTACCTCCTCTGGCACTGCAATTTCTACAGTTTGAGAAGCCGGCAGTGTTAGTGACACGATCCTCTACTGTCGGCCTGCCCCAGTAGCTTTAGCTCTGCAGCATCTCACCTACACGAGAACAGAAAGTGCTACAGAGTGAAGGCTTCCAGTGGCAGTAGGATTATGCTGCTCATGCTGCTGGCTGCCCGAAACTTTGACATTGCAGTGCTGGAGGAGATACTCTGGACGGGGAGACTCAGAGAACCATACCCAACTCCGGGTGGCCCAGGTGGGGGGCTGGAGAGAAAGAGAGAGAGAGGCTGCATTTGGGGGTGTTGGTTAAGGGGCAAGACTAGCAGGATGCAGGGGTGGGGCGGGGCATGGGCAGGTCATTAGAGGGAACATTCTTAGGGTTACCAGGAGACTGGATTTGCCCAGACATATCCTCCTTTTCAACGACATGTCCGGAGTCCGGACGGCTTTTCAAAACCCGACACTTTGTCCAGGGCTTGGAGGGAGGGGTGGGGGGGAGAATGGGGTGTGCCAGATTTGAAATATAAGAGAGCATGTGGAACAACTTGTAATTTTGTGGAGAGGGATGTTGGATATTGTGGAGGTTGGATGAAGTATTGGAGACTTGTGTTGTATAACTCCCAACCATTAATGAAACTGAGTTAAATAGTGCCATCTTTAGTGTGAAGAGACAGAACTGGGCATACCTGGGGGCATGGCCGTGGGTCTAGATATTTCTTTGGGAAAATCTGGTAACCCTAATCATTCTTGACTGGAGACCATGGACTATAACTCCCTCATGGATCTGAATCCAGTCAGAGAGAAGGCAATAACTACCCCTATCTCATCTTGCATGGGGGGCAGTAAATGCTGCTTCCATAGCAACTCCATCCCCATTCTCAGCACCCCAGGGAACAAATGACCTGACTTGAGCTTGAAAGAGCACATGGAAGCAGGAAGTGTGCTAGATCAATTTAAAGCAAAAAAGAAATCGTAATGATAAGATCTGTACTATTTTGTGAAGACCATTGCTGCGTACTTCCTGTTATTTAAAAGTACATCTTTTGAAGCTGGAGAGTTATCAGATTGTCATTTTTGTTACACCAGATTAACACAAAATTGCATAGATTGTATTTTAGCAATTTTTGATTTCTAGATCAATCCAAGAGATGGCTTCTGCAATGCACAGCGGTCATGACGGTGTTATGTCTCATAAAATGCCAGAATATTTCTTGAAATAATGGAGTTCTTACCTGGGCCAGTCTCACAGGTGACTGGGAATTGCTCTATAACAGGGGCAGATATGTTTCGGTAGTAATCCGTATCATGGACCCACCAGTACGGCCTCTGGCCAAAGAGGATCCTGCAATTAAAAGAAGCATCAGGTTTAGCTGACTATTTCGTGAAGCAATTGATAGATCTGGAGAGAGAGAGAGTGGCATTTCAAGTTAACGAGCATTCGTTCCACATTACATGAGGTCAGACTTCTCTTCCAAACTCTAGAATCCTTATAGCCTAGCCTGAAACCAGGCAATGTTCTCCAAATTTCACAATGGGTCTCAGTGTGGCAAAATAGCAAGGGCTGGCCGCAGCTAGGACTTTGGCTGCTTATGGGCTAATCAGTGAACAGGATCCTAAAGATGTCCTCTTCAGGGGCTCTAATAGATGCTATGATTTGAAAGCTTTGGAAAAGAGGACTTGGGGGGGAGAAACAGGAGATGACTGTCTCTGAACGGCATGCTTTGGTATAAAATAACTTCTTGGATGGAAAATGAAGACTATGGTAGCACCTTCTAGTCTAGGTTACCATATGGCTCCAGAAAAAGGAGGACGGATTGAGACATCTGTGTTTTACTTCCGCTGAAAGCAATGGAAATAAGGAGGACAGATAGAGACACCTGGGCTTTACTTCCACTGATATCTCAAGCCATCCTCCTTTTTCCCCTTGCCCTCTTCCAGATTGTGAGTGTATCTGAATGGCCTGTCTGGAGTAGTCAAATACTACAAGGGGGTATGTTTGCTTAAACAAATATGTGGTTAAATTATAGTCTACTGGCAATAACAGTGTCGAGTGCACATGGCTAGTTACACTAAGGATGAAACGAATAAAAAAAAAAAAGAATTTTTTCAAAGAAGGGAATTGTTTGCAACTAAGTTCTTCTTATGTTTGCAAGAATTCCATTAAATTAATCATAAATTTGATGAGACCTTTTGAAAATATAGTGATCAGAGATTTAAATACAAGTGGGTTTTGGTGGGGTTTTATTTTTTTACTACTCCCTTTCTCTTAAAATGCTTTCTGCAATAGTAATACTGGAATTGGAGAACCTGGAAACAGTTTCATGATTCATATACTGTTACATACATATGGCCAGTTGATATGGAAAAATTCATTCATTTGCCAAGCTTTTAAATGATTTTCAATTACACTATTCTCAAAATGTGTAGCTGTTTAATTAATTAAAAAAAAATAAACAGCAATGTATTTATGATTGTGCTAAAAAAATCCACCAGAGTGAAAAACCATATCAAAAGATTTGAGTTCATGAGAACAGCACCATAGAACTTCCTTTCGTGGGGAATGAGGTGCACTAGACATAGCATACAGCACAATCCCAACTAAATTTAAAGAATTACTAGAGATCACACAATGCTTTGAACTGCTAGTTAGAGAATGACACGGGGACAAATTTTTACCCGTCCCCACGGGAACTCATTTTTCCATCCCCATGAATTCTTTTCTTGTCCCTGCCCCATTCCTGCAAGCTCCGTCCTCATCTGCTCTTTAATATCATAAGGAACAACATTGTGATGTCATAATGCCTCATTCCATCAATGCCTAAACTCTGTCCTCATCTGCACAAGCCTCAAACACTTGAAAATCCTAAGTAGCAACATTCTAGAGCTCAGATTGTGATGTCATAATGCCTCATTCCATCAATGCCTAAACTCTGTCCTCATCTGCACAAGCCTCAAACACTTGAAAATCCTAAGTAGCAACATTCTAGAGCTCAGATTGTGATGTCATAATGCCTCATTCCACCAATGCCTAAGCTCCGTCCTCATCTGCACAAGCCTCAAACACTTGAAAATCCTAAGTAGCAACATTCTAGAGCTCAGATTGTGATGTCATAATGCCTCATTCCACCAATGCCTAAGCTCCGTCCTCGTCTGCACAAGCCTCAGACACTTTAAAATCCTAAGTAGCAACATTCTAGAGCTCAGATTGTGATGTCATAATGCCTCATTCCACCAATGCCTAAGCTCCGTCCTCATCTGCACAAGCCTCAGACACTTTAAAATCCTAAGTAGCAACATTCTAGAGCTCAGATTGTGATGTCATAATACCTCATTCCACCAATGCCTAAGCTCCGTCCTCATCTGCTCAAGCCTCAAATGCTTTAGAATCCTAAGTAGCAACATTCTAGAGCTCAGATTGTGATGTCATAATGCCTCATTCCACCAATGCCAAAGCTCCGTCCTCATCTGCACAAGCCTCAAACCCTTGAAAATCCTAAGTGTTCGAGGCTTGTGCGGTTAAGGCAGAGCTTACAGGAATGGGGCAGGGACAGGGATTGCGACAAAACTCATGGGGACAGGGACAAATTTGTCCCCGTGCCATTCTTTACTGCTACTCACCACTTAAAGACCAGGTTCAGCCAGTCCCCAATCACCGCCACCCAGATGAGCCTGATGCCCACCGTCTCGCAGAGGTGGAACCAGATGGGGAAGAAGACAAAGAAGGTGTTCCTCAGATCCGCTGCAAAAGAAACAAACATGAACCAGTCCTGGGAGCTGTTGTACTGCGTCTGCAGGTAGCGCACCATCTGGACGCCTGAGTCGTGAAGACCGTCCATCGCTGTCGTGTACGATTTAAGAGCAAGAAGCTGGTTGTTGGTTCAGTTTCTGTCTGTCTCCTGAGAATACACTGCCTCTCTCGCTTCGTTTTATACGCTTTAGCCTTGTTGTTTGCTGCCTGCTAATGTGACCCCACCAATGATCTTTGGACCCAAGAAAACACCACTTTCGTCAAATCTCCCTCATGCAAAAGTACACCGCCAACAGAGGTGACACAAACATGTTCAGAAGTTGCACAAAAAAACCCAACTGGTCTGCCGACTACTGACCCCTTGCAATCATTAACTCCTTGAAGCCCAATCATCCCTCCGTCTCCAATAGTGCACTCTTTGCAAAAGAGATTTGTTAAGGAGAAAATACAGCTGTCTATCATATTGCCTTCAGTTGGAAGGATAATTCTAATCTCAATTTTTACGAATGGTGGAATGACTTGTGTATAATTAGGAAGTATGAAGAAATTATAGCTTTTAAACATAACAATGTTGCTAGTTTTAGTATGAAATGGGCCCCGCTAGATGAATATTGTAGGAACTTACTAAAATACTGATCTACTATAAACCTGATTTACTCCTTATCTCCTCTGGAAATTACCAGATATCTTCTTTTGTAATCCGTCTTTTGTAATTCTTTTGTAATCTGCCTTGAACTGCAAGGCAATGACGGAATAGAAATCTCTAATGTAATGTAATACTCTAGGCTCCTCTATTTCTGTAAAGAGACTTTGTTTGAGATTCATGTTTTCATTTTTTTTTTATTAATTTTTGAGTTATAATATATGTTTTTCCTTTATTTTGGATGATTGTATGGCAAGCCCAACCGAAGTAGAAAAACAATGGTCCAACTGTCTGCAGTGAAAAACAATCCAGAGCAAACAAAACAAAAAACTGCAGACTTTGTACACGATGCAGGCAGCCTTTATTTATAACGAATAAAACATTAGATTAAAAACCTTTTACCAGGCAAGGGACCCAACACGGGTCATAAGGAAATCTGAAAAGCTGGTGTCACCAGCTTTTCAGATTTCCTCAACACGTCACTTATTGGACCCCTGATGAAGATTATACGAAACACGGACCGTGTTGGGTCCCTTGCCTGGTAAAAGGTTTTTAATCTAATGTTTTATTCGTTATAAATAAAGGCTGCCTGCATCGTGTACAAAGTCTGCAGTTTTTTGTTTTGTTTGCTCTGGATGATTGTATGGCTACATAGTATATTTCGTATTGTATTAGATATAATATTATATAAGTTGGATTGTGTTATATATGTATAAGATGTATGTTTATAAAATGCTAATAAAAATTTTATTTAAAAAAACAAAACAAAAGAAGAACCAAGTACAGCTTTCCAATGAATGTCATACTTTCTTTGTTCCTATCTCCAGCTAATGTTTCCTTCCAGTTATATTTAACTGTTAGCATTCAATTCATTATCCTTACATTTCTCCGCTGACTGGGTCATGAATGGCATTTTGCAGGGACGAAGAATAAGAGAGATCGAGGGGCACATCTTTTTTTCTTATCAACACACTTCAGGGGACAGTGTAAGAACAGAGACAATTTAAGTTCAAACATGTTTTATGAACTACAAAATAGCTCGTGTAATATCTAGAACCTTTCAGAAAATTCTGTAGGCCTCCCAACACCAAAACCATGGAAGTCCACTTCAGTTGCTGCCCCTCCTCTAGACCCTTTCCAAATGTCCCACTTTCTCCACTGATTCAGATTTGAGCCTGTCTGCTAAGAAGCAAATTAATGTAAGCAGACCTGTGGTCCTAGTCTACCCCTGATCTCTACTCTTCATAGTTTTTTGGGGTGGCTCTTTTTTTTTGCAATCTTAATAATTAAACATCTGTTCTTATATTTATTTAGTTTTTCTATACTGTTCTCCCAGAGAAGTTCAGAATGGTTTACACAAATTTATTCAGGTACTCAAGCAGGCAGGCTTACAATCTTAATGTACCTGGGGCAATGGGGTGATTAAGTGACTTGCCCAGGGTCACAAGGAGCAGCATGGGTTTGAACCCACAACCTCAGGGTGCTGAGGCTGTAGCTTTAACCACTGCACCATTCTAAAAATCAAAATTTAGTAAAAGTGATCTAAGTATAAGACAATCAAACCATTGTGACATCACTGATGAGGTTGGCTCTTATTGGTTGAATGAGGCATTACGATGTCATGGACATTGTGACATCACTGATGAGGTTGGCTCTTATTGGTGGAATGAGGCATTACGATATCATGGACAATCAAGCCATTGTGACATCACTGATGAGGCTGGCTCTTATTGGTGGAATGAGGCATTACGATATCATGGACAATCAAGCCATTGTGACATCACTGATGAGGCTGGCTCTTATTGGTGGAATGAGGCATTACGATATCATGGACAATCAAGCCATTGTGACATCACTGATGAGGTTGTCCGTCTTCCCTATTTTATTGTACATCACTTTAAAATTGTGGAAAAGCGATGTAATCAAATTTTTAAAGAAACGTGAAACTTGACAGCACAGCAAACCTTGTCTGACAAAGATGGCAAAACAGGGGGAGAGTGTGGTGCAATGGTTAAAGCTACATTCTCAGCACCTTGGGGTTGTGGGTTCAAACTCACCCTGCTCCTTGTGACCCTGGGCAAGTCAGTTAATCCCCCCCATTGCCCCAGGTACATTAGATAGATTATGAGCCCACTGGGACAGGCAGGGGAAAATGCTTTAGTATCTGAATAAACTCATGAAAACCTCCTCCTGGGAGAACAGTACAGAAAATTGAATAAATAAACAAAGCATGGTAAAATATAATATGACAAAACATGGCATTATGAGACATAGTATGAAAACTTAGTGTTACAAAGCATGGGCTAACATAGTATGACTTGCCAAAAATGGTAAGGCAAGCATGCATGACAAAATATAGCATGGAAGACATGGAATGGCAAACATTTTGTGGTAAACTTGGTATGAGAGATTGTAGCATGACAGACATAGTATTGTAAATATAGTATATAGTACCAAAGCATAGAAGAATATAGATTGGGCTTTGTATATCTAACATTTGGTACTTAATAGAGCAGTTCTGTTTGAACTAGTTATACATGTGTGATTATTTAGTTTGGGTGGTTTTTAAGAATATTTCTCATTTTATTTGTCATGAACACTACTCCTGAGGAAGCCTTACGGGTGAAACTCTGATCTGAGTTGGGGACCAACAAAACTAGTGGAAATGCACTTATGAGCACCAATTTTGCGAACTCTCGCTGAGCCGCTTCGAGAAAGATAAGTAGTTTATCATCACTGGGTAGACATTTGTGGGTACTTAATGAATTTACATAAAGTTGACCAACTGAAGGGACCGAAGAGTGATATGATGGTCCCAAACTTATTCTCCGAGCGGCTCTAGTGCGAGAGATAAGGACACTCAACACTTCTCACATATCATAGTACATGTGCAGAGTTGTTGGTTATTATTTATTATTCATCATTATAGTACTGATATGGGGCAAAGGGCATTCTATATATGAGTGGAATATAGTATAATACGACAGGTTGGTGAACAGTATGATAGTGTGGTAGCAAAGGGGGGGTGCCATCTTGCTCAGGGCACTGGCAACCCCCCCCTGCCTTCCCCCCAATACCTTTTTAATTTTGGTGCAAGCAGCCGCCAACTTGCTGCCCGCGTCGGCTTCGGTGCTCTCTCTGACATCACTTCCGCGCCCAGGAAGTGACATCAGAGAAGATCGCTGGAGCCAATGCGGGCAGCAAGTTGGCAGCTGCTTGCATCAAAATTAAAAAGGGTCCGGGGAAGGGGCGCACGGCTGGAGGGGTGGGCAAGGGGGCGGGGCGCCACAGCCCCAGGCACCGCTCACCCTCGCTATGCCACTGGTGGCAGAACACTGTCCGATAAAACATGGAACGGTCAGACATAGGATGAAGCACATCAGCGTTTGGGACGAGACAGGGCAGGGTTGGAACCCTTTCTCAGAAGGTTTGAGGTCTTTGGATTGGCATATTTTTACAATATTTTTATATTAGTAGAAACAGGGGTAGACAAAGATATTGACACGTGAACTGAAAAGAGAGAACTTCAAATTAGCCATCATTATGCAACAGGTTTAATAGAAGCTGGGCAGCTGCCAAGGAGGAATCCAGCAGAGTGCTATTCAATAGTTTTCATGAGTGTTCATTGATCTAAGGGGAGTAGGGCACCTTTCCACTCGTACTGCATTCTTAAGACAAGACCGTTGCTTTTTATCAAGTAATTATCCTGGCCAATGATTAGCTACAAGTATTTGTAAAAAAAAAAAAAGATAGGCTTAGGCTCCAGCAGGAAAACAGAGTGGGGATGGCACGGACGGAGATGTCAGCCAAGTTTTTGAGTGCTTATACATAACTCTTAGTAGACGTTTGGAAGAACTTTCTTACTGTGAAGGCAGTCGAGCACAAAAATGCAGTGGCACCTCTGTCATCAGAGGCTGTGCGAGCAAATTAGGGTTACATTGATGTGGGCCGAGGAGGTCAGCTCAGCCTCCTTCCTGAAGTCCCTTCTGGTCCTAAGCAGCTTCTGTGATTCTCTGGATACTTTTCAAAACTCTATTTTTCAAGTGTGTCCGCACATTACAGATTTCTTGGTAGCAGGCTACTAATAGCCGGTGAAATGTCATTTGTCGTAACTGATAAGCGCTATCAAACTTAGAACTGCAAAACAGTGTACCTTTAATTCAGTTTAAAATCATTCTTCCTGGTACCTCGATGCTTAAAATAATAAAATGCCATTAATCATTGGGGGGGGGGGGGGGTTAACTGATGATCATCAAAGTCAGTGCATCACAGAAAGGTACAACCGGTCTCTATTTGACATGTAGGGAATGGCTTATAAAAATAGTATTAAGAACTGCTGATGAGGCCAAGCTTTCACCACAGTGGCTAGACATTACAGGGGGTGGCTACATGAGATTCCATAGAGCGTGTATTTTGGTTGGAAGAAGATTTCAGTTCACTGACTTCAAAAGACCTAGATGGGGTAATCACGGCTTTGTCGCAATTCAAAAAGGCAAAGGAAAACTTGACAACACAATTTAAAATGGTCAACTTGACAACACAATTTAAAATGTCCCTTCTCAGTCCCCAATAAGTTGTTTGTAAAAAATCTTAATTTTATTGGCTCCTAATTGGTGCTAATTAAAAGTTAGGTGTGCAACTTGGTCGGTGTATTCTCTAAAGTGCTGCGTGCCAGGTCTAGTGCACGAATCTGAAAAGGGGGAGTGGCCAGGGGAGAAGCAGAGAGGATTGTGGGTCTTCCTAGAATTATAATGCACTGTTATGGAATTCACCCAATTCATGCACAAATTAGGCATAGGTATTAGGCTTGATTTTCCTTGGTCTAAATGGGTGCACCCAAAAGCTATGCGACACGTTGCTGCTTAGTTCGATTCTACAAGATGTGCATGATTTGCTAGGTGCCGTTGACTCATATTCGAGTCCCAGTGACTTGATGAGCATCATCAAGTTTTCATGGCAGAAATAAGAACATAAGAATTGCCATACTGGGACAGACCGAAGGTCCATCAAGCCATCTTTTTCCAACAGTAGCCAACCCAGATCACAAGTACCTGGCAGAAACCCAAATAGTAGCAACATTCCAGAGCTGAGATTGTGATGTCATAATGCCTCATTCCACCAATGCCTAAGAGCCAACTTCATCAGTGATGACACAATGGCTTGACTGTCCTATACTTGGCTCACATAAGAACATAAGAGTTGCCATAACAGTGGTCAACCCAGATCCCAAGAAATAAAACAGATCTTATGCTGCATATCCTAGGAATAAGTAGTGGATTTCCTCAAGCCATCTCAATAATGGCCTATAGACTTCTCTTTTAGGAAATTATCCAAACATTATTTTAAAACCCTGCTAAGCTATCTGATTTCACTCTAAGGTTCCTCCCCTTGTATCCGGGAGCCTAAGGGAGTCCCTTATTGGCTCAGACGCCTAAGACCTCACCAAAGGGGAGGGGCTTGAGGCATCTGAGCCAATCAGGACCTTAGGATCCTCTCTGTGCATCAGATGATGTACCAGGGGAGGGGTCTAAGGCCTGCATTGCGGACAGCTGCCGGAAGAGGAACATGAGGGACTGACTGAGCACCCCTCCTGCTCCTGACTTAAAGGTACCAGGGAAGAGAGGGGGCTGCTGGAGGAGGGGGGGCTGCTGGAGGGTGACCTCCGCTGGCAGGAGGGAGTGTGTATCCCTTCTGTCATATTTAAGTTTGGCGGGCGGGGAGGAGCATCTGGTGGCAGGAGGGAGTGGGCATCCCTCCTGTCATATTTAAATTCAGTAGGGGTGGGGTGGGGAGAAGTGGTGGCTCAGGGGTGCCGGCACGGTGGGGGCATGGCACTGCTCAGCTGCTTTCCCTGTCACTGCTGTTAGGGCTTTGCGCTCACCTCCATGCAAATCATTTGCATGCAAACTTGATAGTGAATCAATTGCTGTTGGAGAACTGGCCAGAGAATCGGCCAACAGCGATTGAGTCGCTATCTATAGTCAATCTAGCCCTTAGCACTTCTATTTCCTGATTTGTGAATCACAGGTAGTGAAGAGGAGAGGATGATTGCAAAAACTCAAACTGAAGCATGACTTGCTATTCAGGAGATTAGCAGAACACAATCTGGAACTCAGAAATTTTGGCAAATAAATATATATTTTTTAAATCACAAAACATTTGTTGGTACCTTGCCTTAAAGCTCAGCTTGTACAAAGAAAACATGTTGATTCTCATGATGAGGTGAATGGGTGACAAAAAACAGCTAAGCAGGTTAATGAGTGGCAGCCTGGAGGAAAGATTGGGCCTTATCTATACTCACTGTGAGAGAATTTCAGGCTGAGATCCTTGAACTGTTCTGCAGCTGGTAAACATAATACAACACAGAGCCCTCATCCATCAGCTGGAATGGTATTTGTGCTCCAAAGTAGACCTTGAAACTCAGCACTGTGTCATAAACATGGGGATGGCTATTTACCTGGAATCCAATCAGAGCAATTTGTTTTTCTAAAGACTGTGGTGGTTCCCAGTCAGTAGATGATATCGATTCAGTCTCTTTTCAGGGTCTTCATGACATTTCCTGCCAAACAAACATCTGAATCAGCCCAAGAACTCAGTTGAACTGGATTGTCTTCTTATTCCAATCCAGCTCATCAACGAATATGAAGAGTCTCCACTAGGCCAAAATCCATTCTTCCATCCCGATTGCTGCCTCCATGATCTCAGCATTAATATGCAATATATTCTGGGAAGTTTTATAAAATGCAACAAAATTTATATGCCAAAATGACGTATGCTGAGTGCAAAGTCTAGAAAGGCATCTGGACACCTCAATTCCATTTTAGAATACTAACATAAGTCGGCATTTAGGTGCATCCACTTATATTAATCGCAAGCCCTTGACCTAGGGTTACCAGACATCTGGATTTCCTCGGACATGTCCTCCTTTTGAGGACATGTCTGGGGCTCCGGACAGCTTTTCAAAACCGGGCACTTTGTGTGGGTTATATCATCTCAAATCGCAATTTGTCTGGATTATACATTCTCACATCGTGTCAGGCAGGGAGGAAATCCGCACATGCCACTCGATGATGTCACGTGCATGCGTTACAGGGTGGGGATGCATGGAACTGGGCGGACCTGGGGGGCAGGTCTAGGGGTCCAGGTTTTCCAATTGGAAAATCTGGCAACCCTAACTTGACCTGTCCATACACCTCCCCCTGTATATGCTCCCTTGTATTTATGTGTGTGGGGGGGAGGGGGGGAATTCTATAAATGGCGTTCAAAAATGGGCCAAAAATGAGTAGAGATGACTGAGGTATTCAGGCTGGCAGGTAGCTTGTATGGAACATACTTCAAACAAACCCGACATGGGCCATGTTTCAGCAAATGCCTCCTAAAATTGTAATACTGTACCAAGTCCGTTATTCAGAATGTGTACCAATGAATAAGCAGAGCCAGCACCTCGGTGTTCTCCAAACGCAAGTGAATGAGCAAAAATGGGCATCAGAAAAGACTGGTGCTAAGCGCTTTTTAGAATAGTGCTTAGTGACGATTTCTGTATCTAGATCTGGGAACCAGATTTTTGCCTGCTGGAACCTGGTGTAAATTTTGGAGACCATATCTGGCAATGGACATAAGAAGACTTGAAGCGGTCCAGAGAAAGGCAACAAAAATGGTAGGAGGTGTGCACCAAAAGACGTATGAGGAGAGACTGGAAGCCCTAAATATGTATACCCTAGAGCAGGGGTAGTGAACTCCGGTCCTCGAGAGCCGTATTCCAGTCGGGTTTTCAGGATTTCCCCAATGAATATGAATATGAATATGAGATCTATTTGCATGCACTGCTTTCAAAGCATAGTCATTGGGGAAATCCTGAAAACCTGACTGGAATACAGCTCTCGAGGACTGGAGTTCCCTACCACTGCCCTAGAGGAAAGGAGGGACAGGGAAGATATGACTCAGACGTTCAAATACTTGAAGGGTATTAACGTAGAACAAAATCTTTTCCAGAGAAAGGAAAATGGTAAAACCAGAGGACATAATTTGAGGTTGAGGGGTGGTAGATTCAGGGGCAATGTTAGGAAATTTTACTTTACGGAGAGGGTAGTGGATGCCTGGAATGCGCTCCCGAGAGAGGTGGTGGAGAGTAAAACTGTGACTGAGTTCAAAGAAGCGTGGGATGAACACAGAGGATTTAGAATCAGAAAATAATATTAAATATTGAACTAAGGCCAATACTGGGCAGATTTGCATGGTCTGTGTCCAGTATATGGACATTCAGTTGAGGATGGGCTGGGATGGTTTAGATGAGCTGGAGTGAGCTTTCACGGAGACTCCAGTAGATGCACAATACCGGGCAGAGCTCTGGGTTTCTGGCCCAGAAATATCTAAGAAAAAGAACAATTTAAATTAAATCATTAAATTATAGAATTTCTAGTTTAAAAGCTGCTCTATCTCCTTTTTAAAATGGTGACGCCAGCAGCCTGGTTCCACCCTGATTAAGGTGGAGCCCATCTTTGCAGAATAGTATATTGCTCAGTTCCTAACAAATCTAAAACCCTCCTCTGCAATAGAGTAGATGCCCCTAATGGTGTGAATAACATGAGGAAGGACCTAGCGAAGCATGAAGAATAATCTGAAATTTTGCAGCTAAGATTTAACGCTAAGAAATGCCTGGGCATGCAAAAACCCGAGAGAACGGTACATTTTAGGAGGTGAAGAATTTTTTGTGCACGAAAGAGAAGCAGGACTTGGGTGTGATAATATGTGATGGTCTTAAGGTGACCAAACAAGTTGAAAAAGCGACGGCAAAAGCTAGAAGGATGCTTGGGTGCATAGGAAGATTTCTGGCCCAGAAATATCTAAGAAAAAGAACAATTTAAATTAAATCATTAAATTATAGAATTTCTAGTTTAAAAGCTGCTCTATCTCCTTTTTAAAATGGTGACGCCAGCAGCCTGGTTCCACCCTGATTAAGGTGGAGCCCATCTTTGCAGAATAGTATATTGCTCAGTTCCTAACAAATCTAAAACCCTCCTCTGCAATAGAGTAGATGCCCCTAATGGTGTGAATAACATGAGGAAGGACCTAGCGAAGCGTGAAGAATAATCTGAAATTTTGCAGCTAAGATTTAACGCTAAGAAATGCCTGGGCATGCAAAAACCCGAGAGAACGGTACATTTTAGGAGGTGAAGAATTTTTTGTGCACGAAAGAGAAGCAGGACTTGGGTGTGATAATATGTGATGGTCTTAAGGTGACCAAACAAGTTGAAAAAGCGACGGCAAAAGCTAGAAGGATGCTTGGGTGCATAGGAAGATGTGTGGCCAGTAAAAAAAAGGAGGTATTGATACTGCTATATAAGACTCTGGGGAGACCTCATTTAGAATATTCTATGCAATTCTGGAGGCCACACCTTCAAAAAGATATAAACAGGATGGAGTCAACTCAGAGGAAGGCTACCAAAATGGTGCATGGTCTTTGTCATAAGGCCTATGGGGACAGACTTAAAGATATCAATATGTATACTCTGGAGGAAAGGTGGACGAAGGGAGACAAGACATGTTTAAATACCTATGTCCAAACCATAATTAGCTAACACTCTTATTCCCTTTGGTGAGAATGTTTGGACTTAATTAAATATTAAAGAAAAATGAATAGAATGGACATCAGTATAGGCCCATCTCATGATATGAAAGGATATTATAGGCCCGGGCAGTAACTCATAAATGCACATGAGGTAAGTCTCTTTCATTTCAAAGGAAGCTCCAGAATGAGGGCATATGATGAAGTCAAGAGATGATAGGTTCAGGAATAATCTATGAAAATACGTGTTGTTGTTTTTTATAGAAAGGGCGGTAGATGCACAGAATAGGCTCTTGGCAGAGGTGGTAGAGACAAAGGCTGTGTGAATTCAAGAAAGCATGGGACATGCACATGGTATTTCTTAGGGAGAGTAGGAGACAGTGGGTGCTGTGGATGGGCCATTTGTCCTTTATCTGCTGTCATATTTCTATGTTTCTATGAATACTTATGTCAACAGCGATAAATCAAGAATAATAAATACAATCCAAAACCTAGTTGTCAGTGCTGAAATGTCGCAGCTCTCTTGTAAAAGAAAAATGGCTGACTTGAACACAGACTTAGAAAAAGTCATGACCTTGTTTGAATGAGGGGTTATCTGCAAATATTGTTTGTTTCCTGGCTCAAACTTCCCATTGGTTTAGAATCAGCAACGATGTCCTTACCGCAGCCTTGACCCGTGAGGCACTCACACTCTCCTCTGAGGTTGCTTTTCGATGATTGTATGGATCACTGGTTTTATGTGAAAGGGTCAAAAGTTTTCATGAAATGATCTCCTTAGACCTTCCAAACGTCAGCATGGATCAGAGCCAATGCCATGTGGGTTGTTTTGCGAAGGCAGACGGTGTTGAGTAATATCGCCATGTGGATTTGTCTCATTGGAGCTTGTTTTACATATCACATTCAGGTAAATCATTAAATAATATACTCTGCCTGTCTAAACTTTTTTTTTTTGCCATTTTTAAAACGTATTTTTGACTAGTTGATCTGCCTAGACTGCAACACTGAATTTAGCTTATTTGTTATTTGTCATCGGAAACGTTATTTATTTATTTAAAACATTTTTAATCCACCTTTATCCAAGGCGGCTCACAGTATTACATACATAGTTCAGGATTTGCACAACATAAAGATCCCTTACATCAGCAAAAATCATAAGATTATTCCATCTCAGTCTATAAATGACATCTCAGCCACTCATTTACTACATTACTTGAATCAAGCAGGACAAATCTAATAATCTGCAAAAAAAATGGTATTCAGAAAGTACAATATTAACTCAAGAAACAGATTATTAGCTTAGAAAAGCTTGAACAAACAAATAGGTCTTGAGCAACTTTCTATATTGCAATAGATGTCTACAAAACCGTAAGGTACCAGACAACGCATTCCACATAAATGGTTCAGCTATAGAGAATACACTTCTTCCTCCATAGTCGCGGTTTCTGCACTCGCGATTTCACTTATTTGTGGTTTTTAGCAGGCTGGCTCCTCCCCCCCCCAATTACATCATCCATGAGTGCAGGGGGAGTGCGAGGCAGAGAAAGAGTGCAACAGAAAGGGCTGGAATAATTACCAAGCGCACGGGGATGTTTAACTTTTTTGTTTCAATTATCGGCACTTGGACATTTTAGCGAGAAAAACGTCCAAGTGCCGATTTATTAGAGCAAAAGAATTGCCGCTGCTGGGTCAGACCAGTGGTCCATCGGGCCCAGCAGTCCACTCACGTGGCGGCCCTTAGGTCAAAGACCAGCGCCCATCTGAGACTAGCCTTACCAGCGTACGTTCTGGTTCAGCAGGAACTTGTCTAACTTTAAAGATCGGAACCCATTCAATGCGACAGGTGTAATAGGGGAATCACAAGTGGAGGCAAAAAAGTTTTCACATCACTGTATGCCCATTCTACTGGATTAATACATTTGAGAAAATGTGCATTCAACCTAAGGCTAGCAGTTTAGAGTTCTTTTTACTAAGCTGCGGTAAAAGTGGCCTTAGCACACTCTTGCACTAGGTTTTCCCCTGAAGTCATAATGCAGTTGTACAGGGCCATGGTGAGACCTCATCTGGAGTACTGTGTGCAATTCTGGAGGCCACATTACAGAAAAGATGTGCGCAGAATTGAATCGGTTCAGCGGACGGCCACCAGGATGATCTCGGGGCTCAAGGGTCTCTCGTACGAAGAGAGACTGAACAAATTGCAGCTCTACACTCTGGAGGAACGTAGGGAGAGGGGAGACATGATCGAAACATTTAAGTACCTCACGGGACGTGTCGAAGTGGAAGATGATATTTTCTTTCTCAAGGGACCCTCGGCCACAAGAGGGCACCTGCTCAAACTCAGGGGCGGAAAATTTCATGGCGACACCAGAAAGTATTTCTTCACAGAGAGAGTGGTTGATCATTGGAACAAGCTTCCAGTGCAGGTGATCGAGGCAGACAACGTGCCAGACTTTAAGAATAAATGGGATACCCATGTGGGATCCCTACGAGGGTCAAGATAAGGAAATTGGGTCATTAGGGCATAGACAGGGGGTGGGTAAGCAGAGTGGGCAGACTTGATGGGCTGTAGCCCTTTTCTGCCGTCATCTTCTATGTTTCTATGTTTCACTAAGAACATTTTTACCATAGCCATAAAAATGGCTTTTTCCTATATTTTTTTGTATTAATAGACAGGTGCTAATGCTGCCATTAGCACACGGTCATTATGTCAAATTACCATGTGTGCACTTACAGCAGTCGCAGTTTGACTGCATAACTTCCCTGTTATTTATTTTAAAAATTCTATACCATTTTATATCAAAAACAGTTTCCATAATAGTTACATACATAAAATGTTAAAACACATCAGGACAAGTAGAAACAGACAGCATTAATTCTAACAACAGTCAATACTCTGAAAAATGCATCAACAAATAATTGCATTTTTAACAGTCTTCTAAATGAACTCCTGTCACTGCATTTCCGAATTTGGCCAACAAGGGCATTCCATAGTTTTACCCCTGCACATGAAAAGGTCATTGCATTGGTTTCTGCATATTTTGGGTTGACATTTGTTTTCAACAATGCAGACTTTTCCGAACGCAGTGATCTTGTTGGTTGATAACTAGACATCTTACTCTTAAAAGAATTCTGGAATCATGTCATATAGAAATTGGTGACAGATCATAATTGCTTTGTATTGGATTCTAAACACAACTGGCAAAAAGTGAAGTCGAAGATATGGCTTTATGTGCTCATATCCTGATGTTCTTGTTATCAATCTAGCCGCAACATTCTGTACCACCTACAATGCCCTGCATCTGGCTTTGGTTGTACAGGACATTGCAGTAGTCCAACCGCGACAAGATCATTGCCTGTACAATGGCATTGAAATCAAACGGTGAAAGCATTGGTTTCACACAATACAATAAATGTATCTGAGTGAAACATATTTGTATTGTCTTTATCACTTGACAATTCATTGTAAGCCCAGGGTCCAATCTCACTCCCAAAATTGTCATTGACTCCCTCGTCTACCACTTCTAGTTCTTTTGGCCATCTCTCCCGATCAGATTTACCCACCAACAAAACCTGTCTTCTCTACATTTAATCTCAGACCTTGCCTTTCCATCTACTTGGTAATTTCACTCATATAATTACTCATCTGTTTCTCTAACTCATCTCCCCATACACACACTGGGAAGAAAAAAATAATAATATCGTCCACATATATTCGATATTCAACCCCTAGTGATTGAAACAGCTGACCTATGGAAGCCATATAAATGTGGGTTTGTTTTTTTTACATTTTGGAGTTTTGAAAATGCCGCTACAAGTGGTATACCTGGGGATGCAAAATGATACAAGGCACAAGTCTGAAAAAGAATAAAATGTAACGGCACAAAATGACTTTTTTCCATACCCAGTCCTGCAGACTAGATTAGCAAATGTTGATTGTTGTAAGGCATGGGTCCCGAGTTTTAGCAAGAGAAGAGAGAAGGGCCATCAGCTACAGATGGGCAGATGTGATCGAGTGTGTGATCTTTATCTGCTATCATTTTCTCCGTTTCTGTATTTTTGTTTCTAACTCAGCTTCTTTGTATCTCATCTGCATCCTTTGTATCCCCTATATGGCTAACCTTGTAAAATATTATGGATCTTTTACTGGGCAGTTTCAGACTTCTTTCTGTGTTTATCAAAGTGGGTAGGTTGCTCGAGCTTGCCATGCCATGAAAATGTTATAGATGCATTTACTTTATAAACTCAAGAAGACTGTAAAATAAAATCCTTGCTCCTAACCTGAAATAAATCATTAAACTCATGACTGTAGGTACACACACTCATCTTCAGTCCCAGGCCATCCTATATCTAAAGTGAAGACACACACACCCTTTTACAAAACTGTAGTGCGGTGGTGCTAAAAACCACGCTATGGTTTTGTAAAAAAAAAAGGGGGGGGGGGGGAACTGGGATGAAAATGTAACCTGAAGCGGACATAGGACACTAAGGCCCTGATTCTACAGCCTTCTACCCTAATGTTGCTGGTTCGAATCCCAGTCACTCTCTCTGATAGAAGAGAAATAAATAAAAGCATTAAAAAGATCCAACTCCCTGTATCACAATTATAATAAAAAAAACCACCATAAAATCACCATTCTAATAATGTCATAATAATAAAATATTATAACATTAAGGACATTGTTTGGACATCTAATTCTCACCTAAAACCCGATTTCTCTATAGGAAGTCTCAAAAATTAGATGTCTAAACAGTGCTGAGCATCACTGAGCGCGATTCTACAAAGGATACCCAATGATGCTCATACAACTAGACCTTACCGCTTCATTCGACTTGGTGGACCATAACATTCTACTACAAATCCTGGATACAATAGGTATCACAGATAAAGTATACACAAGGTTTGAAGGATTCCTTAAATCAAGAACCTATAGAATAAAATCAGACAAACAAAAATCTGAACCTTGGTCAAACCCCTGCGGAGTTCCCCAAGTATCCCCTCTATCCCCGACTCTCTTCAATCTCTATACAGCCTCCCTCAGCTCTCACCTGGACAAACAAGGCATAACCTCCTACAGCTATGCCGATGACATTACTATTCTCATACCCTTCGATCAATCTGAACTCTCCATGACGAACACAATATACCAAACACTAAAATCAATAGCAACCTGGATGAAACTGAAATTGAACCCAGATAAAACTAAATTCATCCTCCTAGAAAACAACAAAATACCAACCATAACCAACATTGAAATCAACGCAATCAACTACCCCAGACAAACCACCATAAAAATGCTAGGAATAACTATCGACAGATGCTGCACCATGCAACCGCAAATCAATAAAACAATACAAAAGTCATTCTTAGTCATGAGAAACTTAAGACAAGTTCAGAAATTCTTCGAGAAAACTCAATTCCAGCTCATAGTTCAGTCCTTAATACTAGGCCTACTTGACTACTGTAATATCCTCTACCTCCCATGCCCTACAACCATAACAAAACAACTACAAACTATTCAAAACACAGCACTAAACTCATCTACTCATTAAAGAAACATGATCACATTACAGAAGCATATCTCCAATCGTACTGGCTTCCGATCCCAGCAAGAATACAATTTAAATTCTACTGCCTACTATTTAAGACTTTATACGGAGACAGTCCAAACTACCTGAATAACCGCCTCATCCACAACACCGCAACCAGACATAGGAAAACTCACACCCCATTCTCATACCCCCCAATTAAGGAGGTCAAACGGAAAAAACTATATGATGGCCTCCTGGCCACTCAAGCAGCCAAACTAGACAACCAAATCACCAATCTACTGACGGCATCCCTCGACTACAAGACTTTTAGAAAAGAAATAAAGACCATACTCTTCAAGAAAACTCTGAAAAAAGAAATAATACCGCAAGTCTCAAACTCCAACTACCCCAAATAAATAACCTTACCCATTTCTTACTCTTTTTGAAAATGACCTTTTTTTTTTTTTTGTAAGTTCTTGTTGTAATACATTTGGATAATTCTTTTGTAATCCGCCTTGAACTGCAAGGTAATGGCGGAATAGAAATCCCTAATGTAATGTAATGTAATGTTGTGCTTGCACTTACAAGCACTTTAGAACTCAACTGAAATCTCATCTTTTAAAAAAATATTTAGCAAACTAATTTAAATCATCCTTAGGTTATGTTATTTTTAATCTTTTGTTCACCGCATTGAACTTACGGTTATGCGGTTTATAAGTATAATGTTATGTTATTAGCTGAGCACCTCCTCCAAAGGTGGCCAGAATCCCCTTCCACCAAGCTCTGCAGTCAGTGGCAGCATCTTTGAATCACCAAAAAGTAAGCATGCACAGGGTGTTAGCATCAGTGGCTCAAGGACTGTTGTTACTGCCAGCCAAACATATTGTAAGGGAATTTGGGCTGCCTTCAGAGAAGTCTTCAGCTGACAGAGCTTGAGGGTCTTAAATAGCTAAATTATTTATATTAAGTTGCATGATGCCAGGGTAGGGTATGGCAGAGAAAGCATTGTGCCTACCCACCTTGGGCTCAGACACACCTAAAATTGGCTGTCTGGCTTTGCCACTGCTTTGGAATGTCCCTTAAATAGCTGGTTTTGTTTTAGGCGCTAACCAGTCATTATCAGTGGCGCTAACTGATCAAGTGTCAGTGAAAATGGCCTGTTAAACCCAAATAAGAAATTTAACCAGCCAGGAGAGTAAACAGTGGAGTGCCACAGGGATCTGTATTGGGACCGGTGCTATTTAATTTATTTATAAATGTTCTGGAAATTGGAACGACGAGTGAGATCATTAAATTTGCAGCTGACACTAAACTGATCAAAGTTGTTAAAATGCATGCAGATTGTGTAAAATTGTAGGCAGACCTTAGAAAATTGAAAGAATGGGAGTCCAAGTGGCAGATGAAATTTAATGTGGACAAATGCAAAGTGATACATATTGGGAAGAATAACCTGAATCACAGTTACCAGATGCTAAGGTCCACTTTGGGGATTAGCGCCCAAGAAAAGGATCTGGGTGCATTATAGACAATACGATGAAACCTTCTGCCCAATGGTTGGCGGCAGCCAAAAAAGCAAACAGGATACTAGGAATTATTAAAAAAGGGATAGTTAGCAAGACTAAGAATGTTATAATGCCTTTCTATTGTACCATGGTGCAGCCTCACCTGGAGTATTGCGTTCAATTCTGGTCTCCTTATCTTAAGAAAGATATAGCAGCACTAGAAAAGGTTCAAAGAAGAGCAACCAAGATGATAAAGGGAATGAAACTCCTCTTGTTTGAGGAAAGACTAAAACAGTTAGGGCTTTTTAGCTTGGAAAAGAGAAGGCTGAGGGGAGATATGATTGAAGTCTACAAAATCCTGAGTGGAGTAGAACAGATACAAGTGGATCAATTTTTCACTCCGTCAAAAATTACAAAGACTAGGCGACACTCAATGAAGTTACAGGGAAATATTTTTAAAACCAATAGGAGGAAATATTTTTTCACTCAGAGAATAGTTAAGCTCTGGAATGCATTGCCAGAGGTTGTGATAAGAACGAATAGCGTAGCTGGTTTGAGAAAAGTTTGAACAATTTCCTGAAGGAAAAGTCCATAGTCTATTATTGAGAAAGACATTGGGGAAGCCACTGCTTACCCTGGATTGGTAGCATGGAATGTTGCTACTCCTTGGTTTTGACCAGGTACTAGGAACCTAGATTGGCCACCGTGAGAACAGGCTACTGGGCTTCATGGACCATTGGTCTGACCCAGTAAGGCTATTCAACTCTCTGTATTTGTCTCTTCAACTACTGCTGCAGCTCCAGCTCTCAACGTCTGTGCAAACAACATCCACAGGGCTCAGATTCTGAATTAGTCTACATTACCAGTCCTTCAGTTTCTCCTCATTCCAGGCAATGCTGCCAGACAACAAAAATGTCGGCTTATGTGAGTTTCCAAGATCATGGAGGCCCCTTGTGCCTGCATGTTCCTTCCTGCGGCAACGCCAACTCTCATCATATTCGAATGTCTAATGAGGAAATCAGAGAAGGTCATTAGAACTGAACAATGCCAACAGAATCTGTTTCAGAGAGAAAGTTCAATTCAGAGTTAAATAGTCCCATCAGTAACACAAAGGGAAAAAAGGAAAACGAACCCAAAATTATATCTCTCTTGTAGATAGATTTACATATATAGGCACACAGAGATAAGAACACAGCATTTTTCATAAAATTCCATTTGACCTTAAAATTAAATATTCTGGTTGGCTCAGATAACTTGGCTCAGACTTAAAGGCAAAATATAAAATTAAAGCATTTATTTTCTTGGAAACAACTGTTGCTCAAGGGATGCTTTCTTTGGAAAAGTGAATATAATATTAATAAGTTGCTATCTCACTAACTGTCACAACTGATTCGACCAATGCAATGTTGTCAAATTGGAACAATTTATTTATTTAATTTGATTTCTATTCCGTCCTCCCAGTAGCTCAGAACGGGTTTCAAGTTAACATTCACAGTTAATTACATTGGACAGTACAGATGACAATGCAGTAACTTAAGCAGAATTTTGGAAGAACAGTAGCTTGAGGGCAGCTTCCGGGTGGGGGGGGGGGGGTAATATTAAAGGGGATTACATTGGACAGAACAATTAACAATGTAAGCTCAAGCTTGGAAGAGCAGCGACTTATGGTCCGCTTGGGAGGGGGTATTCAAAGGGATTTTTTTTTTTTTTTGGGGGGGTAGGGTTTAACAGAAAATTGGACCTAAGAGTCGGCAATTAGTGGTTGCAACTCTTTATATACCTATTTGAGCAAGGATAACTTAAAAAGGTTGCAATTAGTCCAAAACACGGCAGCAAGATTAATTTTTGGAAAAAAGAAGTTCGAACACGTCTTCCCTTTGTTGAAAGCACTCCATTGGTTACCAGTTCATTTTAGAATTAAATTCAAATGCACTAGTTACTAGTATAATTTTTAAAATTATACATGGGATCTTTACACCACTGGTAGCTAGTTCACTGAATTCTTTACGACCTACAAGATCAAGACTCTCATATGTTCAAACTTTCATTCCCTTCTGTTAAGGGAAATTTCTCTCGATCTTTTGCATACATTTTTGCGACTGTTTGGAATGTATATCCTTAAATAGATCTCTTGTCTCACTTCATCTATTTAGGAAATCCCTGAAAACCTATCTTTTTCAACATGCCTTAGATCAGTGGTCTCAAGCACGCGGCCCGCCAGGTCCTATTTTGAGGCCCTCGGTATGTTTATCATAATCACAAAAGTAAAATGAAACAGTTTCTTGATCATATGTCTCTTTAGCTATAAATTACAATATTATTATTTAGACTAAGCCAAAAGGAAAGATTTATAAACTATAAAGTTTTTTTTACCTCATGCAAAATTGTCATTTCTTTAATAAGACATTAACTATTTTTTCTGCGGCTCTTCAAGTACCTACAAATCCAAAATGTGGCCCTACAAAGGGATTGAGTTTGAGACCACTGCCTTAGATGAATATAAAACTGATTTTATCTAGTATTACGGTGAGCAAATAGATTCAACTATTGTTCTCCTTTTATAACAATAATGTAAACTGAATCGAGTCCCAATATTTGTGGATGATTCAGTATATAAACTTAAGGATTGTTGGTAGGAGAGGGATCAGAGGGATTGATTGCGGCTGGACTTTTAATTGAAGAGGAGGGTCTTCACCGCTCTTCGGAATGTCATCAATGTGTTCTGTGATCTGATTTGCAGGGGGGGGGGAGTTGGTTGCAAAGTTGAGGGGTGACATGGCTGTAGGAGCGTTTGCAGGCAGTTTCTGATAGGAGAGGCCTTCCCGGGGTGGGGGGGTGGGGGGGGGGGTGGATGTACAGGCGTCTCTTTGTTTCAGCCTAATTGCTCTCACCCCCTTACACCACTGCAGCATAAAATACACTAAACCCTCCCCATGGTTCACAGAGACACTGAAGAAAGTAAAGCAAACCTGCCGAAGACTGGAAAGACAATGACAGAAACATAAGACGTCCGACCACAAAATAATATGGAGAATAGTGATTAACAAATACAAATGTAATATTGCTGAGGCTAAGAAAAACTATTATGCCTATGAAATAGAAAATAAAACCCTTGGACAACAAGAAATTATTTTGCCTTGTACACAACCTTACAGCACCTCCAGAAAAGGGCGCTTGTGAACACCGTCCCAACCAACAGCCCATGGTCTCACAGACCTCTTCCTAACAGAGTTCATAATCTCATTACCACATGCAGAGCACAAACAAACTATCTACATACCAGATAAGTGATCACAAACTACAAGTAGAAATATGTAGTAAAAAAAAAAAAATCCAAAACCACAAGAAGCCAAAATCTGCACTGTGCAAATTCTCACAACTGACAGATTCCACTCACTAAACAGAAATGTATTTTTCTATCTTTGTTGTCTGGTAATTTTATTTTTCTAATCAATTTGTCCCAGACTCTGGTTCTTCTTTCTTCCTGCCTCGTCATTTCTCATTCTCCTGTCTCCTTCAGTTCCTCCCCTAAATACATTTGCAAAATTGATCTTTCTTGGTCAGTTTTCTTCTATTTATTTATTTTTTGTCTCTCAAGCCATCAAAATTCATCCCTCCTTCTCACCATCCAGTCTTCAATATTCAAGAGGCATTCAACAATTTAAATTTTCCCTTCCTTCTAGGAAAGGAATTAAAGGAATCAAGAACTTTATAGCCTTTCTTTGGCTTTTAAATTTTTTCAATTATGGAATGAACTCCCTTTAACTTTGAGATACCCTCGTCCTTTCCAATTCTTCCGTAAATCATTCAAAACTTTTTTGTTTGCTAAACATTTTGAAAATTAATCCCCTAGCATATCTTTTTTAATTATTTGTTAACCGAGTCGAGCTTCTTCTGGTTGATGACCCCATATATATAGCTAAGTTTTAGATTGTTTAATATCATTTTTCTTACTGCTTCTCTCTAAAGCTTTCCATCTGTCCCTCACCATTGTCCAACATCTCCCCTCCATCCAAGTCAAGCACTCTCTTCTCTCTTCTTTCCCTTCTATCCATACCAAATACTACCTTCTCTGTTCCCTTTCTCTCCATCTGTGTCAGGCTTCTCTCCTCTCTTCCTTTTGCTAGTGTCCAGATTATCTTCTCTTTTCTCTTCCAACGTGTTCAGCAATTCCCCTCTTGTCCTTTGCTGTCTCCTTCCTATCATCTATCTCATGTCCAGAATCTTCCCTAATCTCTTCTTCTACCTCCCCATGTCCAGCATCTCCCCATCATGTCATTCAATTTTCTTATGGCCAGCATCTCCATGATTTCTCCTTCCACTTCCCCCATTTCTAGTGTCTCCCTGGATCTCCCCTTCCACCTATTCTATGTCCGGTATCTTCCCCAAATTGAAATGGGTATAAACAGGGCAGTTGTCCTGGCCTCTGTGTTATAGAGGACCCTAAGCCTGCCTAAATATGAAGTAGAAACAGCCTGCTTCCAAATTTCTCCCATAGCCCTGCATATTTAACAATGACCCTGCTTCTAACTCCTACCAGTGTCTCCCTTGATTTCACTCTCTACCTCCCCCATGTCTAACATCTCCTCTAATCTTCCCTTCCACTTTCCCCCATGTCCAGTATCTCCTCAATCTTCCCTTCCATTCATGTATACCATCATGAGCTCCCCTGAGAGAGCAGTAGAATAAATAAATAAATTTTTTCATTTACCATATTGTTCATTCCTTCCCTTTCCCCCAACCTTTTTTGTTTATTGTAACCTACTGATCCTATCCTTTCCTCATATTTCCTACTTGATTTGATTGTTTAATTGTATTTTATGTTCCCTACCCTATTCAATTTTTATATTTACTTATTTTAAACTTTTATTGGAAACCGCTTAGATTTACCCTTGGTTTTATATTTGTGGTATATTAAAGAAATTGAACTTGAACTAGTCATGAAATAAAGTGGTTACCTTCATCTGACTAGGCAGCTGGCTTACATTATAATCGTGGAGCTCCCTGGACTGCAGTCAGCATTAATGAGATTTCTTTTACTCTGTTCCTAGAAGTTGTAAGTTTAATTAGAAGTTTATAGCCAAGTGCAAAGTCTAACGAGCATATGAGATAATAAGTTGAATGATGCAGGAATAATTGTGCTGTAGCTCTCACTCAGCTTTCCTCACTTTATGATGTGCTGACTTTAAGCATTAATGCTCCCTAGTAACCTTTCCTAATCTTTTAATATTATTGTCCATAAAGTGCCATTGCTTTTAGAATGTTCCAGAAACTGAGAAGAAAGCAAGTGGAGCATAGCTCATGGACTTCTTTCTGTGTGTGTCTTGTACCTGGAGGTCAGAGGAGAGGGGGGAAAAGTGTTTAGGAAAGAATAATAAAATTAAGCCAAATATGATAGCATATCAGACCATTAGGTGTCACTGCCAACAGGTTTCAGTGGATGGATTTTACACTTTATGTTCAAATCTGTTTTTATTGTTTATCAAAGACAAAATACAAAGATACAAAACCAAGAACCAACAATAATGATGTCATAAAGAAGACAACCCAACCATCCCAACCCCCCAAATCCCAGAATTCCCCCCCCCGAAAAATAACACTGAGAAAGACCCATAGGTCTCAAGCACTCCAAGGGCCCTTACTCTTGTGGCCCCAGGGATTCCAAATAATTCCTATACCCCCCCCCAAAAAAAAAAAAAATAAAAATGGAAGAAAGGAAAGACAAAAGAAGGGAAAAAAATGGAAAGAATGTGCACTCTCCGATCCCCAGCCAAACCTAGGGTTCACCATGCTCTTTAAGATAGAATATTCATAAGAAGACTACAACTGCGGGTCAAAAGGGAAGCCAAATAAGCTCCCCAGACAAGCGGAAAACTTTTATGTCTGCGAGCATGACCCACCGCCTCTCGGGCCTCCCAAGAGGCTAAAGTATACACCAAAAGGACAGAGGGACTGAAACAGTCCAAGATTGCAAGATACATTTACGATCAAGAAGACACACCTTACGACACCAATGGGGACCACCACCCCCATTGCAGAGTGCCACTGTCCTATTAGTGCCACTAATATTAGTGGGCAGTATACAAAACAACCATCAAGAGGGTAAAGCTTCTGAGGCAGCCGACGGCTGTATTTTAAAGCTGCTGGCAGCTCAAGCATCGCAAGCTGCAGAGTAGGGAAGGAAGAGAGAGGTACCAGATCCAACGGGGAGAGAAATGCCACACCTGATTAGGACAAGTAAGGGAGAAAACAATCGTGGGGGGAGAAGGAAAGAGACAGATGCCAGACCAAAGAAGGGAAGGCAGAGGAGAAGAGAGGAGAGGGAGATGGCAGACCATGGGGAGGGAAGGGAAAGAGAGGAGAGAGATACCAGATTGGGTGGAAGGGAAGGAGAGGAGAAAAGCCAAACCATTGGGGAGGAGAGGAGGGAACTGTTAGGTATTTCTTTTGACATAGGGTTGCCGTGATAAATTACTGAAGCACTAAGGGTGCCTTGAATCAAAAATGTTTGGGAACCACTGGCTTATTGTATTTTTTTGCATGCACCTTGGAGGTCATGTGCCTACTACTCTCTGCTTTTGCCTCTTGTTTGTGGGTCCACAATAACTTGCTGCTTTAGCTCAAAATATCACAATCTGTATTGCTCAAAGTATTTTTGGATGGAGTCTGCAGCTCTAGCCACATAATGTCATAAGAACATAAGGGTCGTCATACTGAGACAGACGGAAGGTCCATCAAGCCCAGTATCCTGTTTCTAACTCAGGTCACAAGTACCTGGCAGGATCCCAAATAGTAAAGCAGATTTTATGCTGCTTATCCTAGGATTAAGCAGTGGATTAGGAAATGGTCCAAACTGCTCTTTCCACATTCTCTGGCAATGAATTCCAGAGTTTTATTGCACATTGCATGAACAAATATTTTCTTCGAATTGTTTTAAATGCACTACTTAATAGCTTCATCGCATGCCCTCTAGGCCTAGTAATTTTGGAAAGGGTAAACGAGCGATTCACGTCATCCCATTCCACTCAGGATTTTATACACCTCTATCATATCTCTGAAGAACAGATTTCGGAAAGGTGGTGGTGATACAGAATGTAAATTTCTTCACATCAACACCGAAAGAAAGGAGAAGTGGCAAACATCTCTCCACTTTTACAACGCTTACATTGGTTGCCTGTGTATTTATGAATTACATTGGAAATTCGTATATTTGCACGCAAGTACTCCTCCTCCTCCTTAACTCTCATCTTCTACCGTTCCCCATGCTCCATCACAAGCTTTACGATCATTGACCTCAAATAGAATGGTCTTACCAAGCCTATGACAGGCATATTTTGAGTCAACTAGAAATATAGTTTTGTTTATTTTTGTCGCCTTCCCTCTGGAAGTCTCTCCCTGATTTCATATGATCAGAAAAATCATTCCCTCGTTTAAATCATTACTCAAGACCCAGAATTTTCATGCTGGTCTAGTGGTATCAGGTGATGGTGTAGGTGGGTGGGTGACCCAGAGGACAACAGGCCGACAAGCCTAGTTCTTTATTTTAATAGTGTATACTATATCTTTCCTTTATACATTTTGGCATTCTTTCCTTTCAGATTAGTTGTTTTAACATGTTCATCGCCTTGATCCTCGAGCGGTACAGTCAGTATATCAAGTCAATAAATAATTATCATTATAAAGTTTCCAAATTTATTAAAAGTTGATATCCTGCTTTATCAAAGTCAAAGCGGCTTACGTGAGAAATATAAATATCCAAAATTCTTGGGGGAAATTACAGACTGATCGACAGACAAAATGAAACAAGGTTAGACATAAGTAGGGTTAGACATAAGTAGGGCCAAGATTCATTCCAGACCCAGCCCGAAGAGATGAGGTTTTCAAAGGGGGGGGGGGAAGGCCTGGGTTGGGAGGCGGGGCCACATGTCCTCCTTTTACCAGATGCAAATTCTGGTAAACCCTAGACATAAGGTGAGTCTAAGAAACAGATCAAGACATGCTATTCAGAACAAACCGTTAAGGATATGTAAACTGTATGCCGCCTGAGATTCCAGGTGTGCCGTGAGTTGCAGGGGAGGAGGAGAAGTGCTGGTGCCGGCTGACTATGTACAGGATGTTCCTCTCATGGCGAGAGGCACATCCTATAGGCAGCTGGCGCCAGCGCCTCTCCACACCTCTTCCCTTCCAGCACCCTCCCCCCCATTAGTGGCACAGAGCCCCCATCTGGAGGACTTTTGCACATATGCAGATGTCGATGTGATGATGTCACACATGCGTGTGACATCATCGCGTCGACATCTGCGCACTTCCAGATGCCTTGAGATGTGGCCACCACATTTAGTGTGCCGCAGGTTCACAAAGTTTGCGAGACCCTGCACAAATGTTTAGCACAGGGGGGTCCAATCTCAGTCCTTGAGGACCACAACCTCATTGGGTTGTCAGGATTTCCTAATAGTTATGCATGAGATTTGCATGCACTGCCTTCATTGTATGCAAATAGATCTCATGCATATTCATTGTGGACATTCTGAAAACCTGACCTTGAGAGTGCCGAGGCTGGTCAACCTTGGTTTTGCAAGCCTACCAAATGCCCAGCTATAAATGTCGCCCTACTCCACTGGATGTCTCTTTGGCCAATTGTCTACGAATGCTGCCAGACAGAAATCCCTGCCCCTGCTTGTATATTGGATGCTCCAGTTTCCAGAATTATCTGACAAACATTACTCACAGACAATAACATTCAAAAAATACATTCATAAATGTATTTAAGTGATTCAGAACTTGATTTTATGCGCTCATAAATCAGCGTCGTGCAGAAGTTTCAAGTTTCAAGTTTAATGGTTTTTTTGATTAATCGCTTAATCGTATTTCTAAGCGATGAACAATTTAAAATTACAATAACTGGGAGACAATACAATACAAAACTATGTATAACGACATAAGGGATTAAAAGTTTAACTTAACAAACTCATAAACACAAGGAAAGAAGGGAGGTGAAATACAAAATCAATATAGAAAAGTAGAACAAAAAGGGAAAAGTACAAAAAGGGAAACAAATCAAAGGTATAATGTGATACAGTAAAAATAGTTTAACTTATGGATTGTTGAGTTAATTTCCAAAGGCATCTTTAAAAAGGAATGTTTTTAAATTACTTTTGAATTTTTCCAGATCCTGCTCTTCCCTTAAATAAATTGGAAGGGTGTTCCAAGTCTGTGGTGCGGTAACAGAGAAAATAAATTGCCGTCTTGTATTAATAACCTTAAGAGACGGAATAGTTAGTAAATTCTGTTCGTTAGATCTCAAAGTTCTATTTGGAGAATAAGGAATTAATAGTTTATATATAAATGCTGGGGTTTTATTAAGGAGAGATTTGAAAGTGAGTATACATAGTTTATATGTTATCCGGTGGGTAACTGGAAGCCAGTGCGCATTCTTTAGAAGGGGAGTTACATGATCAAAATTCCTAGTTTTAGTTATAAGCTTAATGGAAGCATTTTGAATGATCTGTAGACGTTTTATTTCATTCAAAGAGATTCCCTTAAAAAGAGTGTTACAGTAATCAATTTTAGAGATTACCAAAGAGTGAATAAGAATATTAAGTGATTTTGAACATAGAAATTTTGAAATTGATCGAATTTTTCGTAGCCTATAAAAGGTTGTTTTAATAGTGTTACTAATGTGATCATGAAAATTCAGTTTGTGATCAAAGATCACCCTTAAAATTTTTATATTGCTAACTAATTGCAGGGGGACATTTTTTATAGAAATGGGAGCAACAAGAGAAGAACTGTCTTTCCAGGAAAAAAGCATCACATTAGTTTTGTGAATGTTAAGAGCCAATCTGTTAAAGTCCAGCCAATGAAGTCAACAGACTAGTGGTTCTCTTCAAAATTCTAATCACAGCCCAAATAGGCTTCATTAGTTCCAAACTATCAAAATAATTTTGAAAGTGCACTTATCTTATAACAAAAAGTGAACCTCGGTAAGAGAAAAGGTGCCACCTTGGCTTTTTAAACCCTGCTTGATTTTGTGACTGTGAGGGAGTGATTTGCCTGGCGAAGCTTGAAGAATGGTCTTGCTTCATGCCTAGGGAAGGACTCAATTAGTGTCTGCAGAGGAGGGACTGGAGGGGGGGGGGGGGGACCATGTACCAATCCTTTGCACAGGTCAACAAAATAGGTAGCGCTGGCCCTGGTGGCTGGAACTATTTTGGCATCGCTCCAAGTAAACTAAGTGAGGTAAATCAGTGAATTTGTCCTGTGGAGAAAGCTAATCCCTGAACTCTGTACCGCTGTCTTCTAAAGTTTACTAGTGCATGAATCCTTCTGCCTGTTTTTCTGTATAAATATTTATGACAAAGGTTTTGTAACTAGCCAGAAATGTTTATAGGAGCAAGATAAAGGATGTGAGTTTTGCAGGGAAAAAGCAGCAGACTGCGTCACGACCAGGCTCTGGGTAAAGTCCAGATGGGTCTGTAAACACTGTCTGCAGGGCTGACCTGATTTCCAGGGTCCCCGGCCGCTAGATTTCTTTGCAGAAGGAAATACAGTAAAACCTTGGTTTGCGAGCACAATTTGTTCCAGAAACATGCTTGTAATCCAAAGTATTCGTATATCAAAGCGAATTTCCCAAGAAATAATGGAAACTCAGACAACCCCAAAACTTTAATACAAAATACTGTACTGTATAAAGTAAAAATATATACAGTAAAACAAATTAACCTGCTCTTGCAGGCCACTACACTCCCTGCAGCGTCAGAGAGAAGAAGAACCATCGGCTCAGTTGTGATGATGTACGCACTTGTATTGCAAGACCTCTCTCGTTTAGAACTGTCTGCAGCGTCAGAGAGAGAACCACCATCAGCTCAGTTGTCATGCGCGTATACTGTATGTACTCGTACTGCAAGACAACGCTCGTTTATCAAGTTAAAATTTCATAAAACGTTTTACTCGTCGTGCAAAACACTCGCATACCAAGCTACTCGCAATCCAAGCCTTTACTGTATTAGCCATCAGAGTATATTGCTCTTCTCATGGACAATTATATACACATCTTGACAAAGGGGGGCCAAAGATAGGTCAGACTCTTCACTATCCTGACTTTATCCGGTTATGTAGCCAGTTAGCGGGCTGAAAATTGCTACCAAGTTCATGCACTGCCCATGGCCAGCACTTGGACCACCTCTAACTTCCATTAATCACGTCTGCTTCTACAACTACAGTAGACTCTCAGTTAACCGGCACCCATGGGGATTGGTAGATGCCGGATAAATGTAGTTTCTGGTTGTTTGAGAGTTACTATTAAAAATAGGCCTAACTAATACTATACCCCATACTATGCCATACCATAAACTGTTCAGATAAACTACCGAGCATGTGGTAGGCAAAATGTGGGCGTGCCAAGTTTACACTTAAATTTCCTCCAGAAATGGAATTCATTTCATTTTTATTTAAAGTATTATAGTATTTCTTTGATTTTTTTTTTTTTTGCTGGTTGCTTGAGAGTTCCTTGAGTTCCAGTTAACAGAGAGTCTATTGTACCATCCTTTTAGGACTACCGAACCACTTGCCTACACGTTTTCTGAGACCTTCAATAACTGAGATAAGCCCTATACAAACAAATAAGTCTTCAAAGCTGATTTAAATCTTCCAAAAGATGATTCATTTCTAAGAGTAAGCAGGAGGGAATCCAGAGTAGTGGAAGGGTGTGAAGATGAGGCATAACATATGGTTTATAGTTTATTTGATTTAATATACTGTCTTTCCTTATACAATAACAGAGCGGTTAACATAATAAAACATACAGAAAGAACCTAAGTATAGCCCTTACTGGGTCAGATCAATGGTCCATCAAGCCCAGGAGCCCGTTCTCATGGTGGCCAACCCAGGTCCCTAGTATCTGGCCAAAACCCAAGGAGTAGCAGTATTCCAGAATCCCAAATAGTAACAAAAGGTACTAGAACCCCAAAGAGTAGCAATATTCCCTGCTACTGATCCAGGGCAAGCAGTGGCTTCCCTCATGTCGTTCTCAATATCAGACTATGGACTTTTGCCCCAGGAAATTGTGCAAACCTATCTTAAAACTAGCTACGCTACCCGCTCTTATCATATCCTCTGGCAATGCGTTCCAGACCTACATTGCATCATTTCTTATATCTCATGAACTTCCTAATTAGAGATTCAATGCTTATCACAATGTTAAGAAGTTGGGCATGCCCAGGAATATACAAAAATAGTTAAGGCTATACAATATAACCTATTTATTAGATATTACAAATTTAGGATTTAAAAATTATTTAAGCAATTGAGGGAATAATCCATAATGCATCGGTTTTAGCAACATCTTTGGCAGTGCTCCACACTGGCATCTAATAAATCAGACGAGTGCCCTCACTATGGGCCCAAAAGTGACAGGCTTGGTCAGGAATGGATGAGTGGAAGGCAACAGAGGGTAGGGGTCAATGGAGATCTTTCTGAGGAAAAGGATGTTACCAGTGAAGTTCCTCAAGGTTCAGTTCTTGGGCCGGTTCTTTTTTTAACAAAATTTTTTGTAAGCGATATTGCTGATGAGCTGTCAGGTAAGATTTGCCTCTTTGCGGATGAAAGCAAAATCTGCAATAGAATAGACACCCCGGATGGTGTGAATAACATGAGGAAGGACCTAACAAAGCACCTGGGGCGGACCCATCCCTGCCTTACTATGCCAATGTCCCTGCGCCATTCCTGCAAACTCTGTTTTCATCTACACAAGCCTTGTGTGGATGAAGACAGAGCTTGTGAGGTTAATCTTACAGTCTTATAATAAACATAATAAAGATTGAAAATCCAGGCATATGCACCTGGCTAACACTTACTATCTATGTGGATTTATTTACTGCCTTTTTGGAGGGATTCATTCAAGGCAGCGTACAGCAGGAATACTCGAAAGTCACACAGAAGCAACAGACATGGCAGTATAAAAAAAAAATCAGATTAAAATACAAAGTATGGCATAGCACGTTATATTACAATATCAACAAAGTGCGATAAAGCATTTTAATAGAAGGCATAGGGTGGTAGATTCAGGGGCAATGTTAGGAAATTCTACTTTACGGAGAGGGTGGTGGATGCCTGGAATGCGCTCCCGAGAGAGGTGGTGGAGAGGAAAACTGTGACTGAGTTCAAAGAAGCGTGGGATGAACACAGAAGATTTAGAATCAGAAAATAATATTAAAGATTGAACTAGGCCAGTTACTGGGCAGACTTGCACGGTCTGTGTCTGTGTATGGCCGTTTGGAGGAGGATGGGCAGGGGAGGGCTTCAATGGCTGGGAGGGTGTAGATGGGCTGGAGTAAGTCTTAACAGAGATTTCGGCAGTTGGAACCCAAGCACAGTACAGGGTAAAGCTTTGGATTCTTGCCCAGAAATAGCTAAGAAAAAAAAAAAAAATTTAAATTGAATCAGGTTGGGCAGACTGGATGGACCAGTCTTTATCTGCCGTCATCTACTATGTTACTATGAGGCAGAACTGGGAGGGGCTGGAAGCAGAGCTGGGCAGGGCTTTAGGTGGAACTGGGCAGGGCGGTGGCAGAATGGGGTGGTACTGGAGGAGTGGTACCCATAATTGTATTCCTCACCCTGGCATTCTGTTTGTCTGTCTTGACTATTTAGATTGTAAACTATTTAGAGCAGGGAGGGACTGTCTCCTTCTTGACTCTGTACAGTGCTGTGTAAATCTCATAGCACTCTAGAAATAATTAATAGTAGTAGCAGAGTTTCTCCTGCAGCTGAATGTGTCTCCTTACCGGGCTTATGTCTCAGGGTATGCCTCTCATGCTCAGTGTCCTATGTGCCAGTCCAGTCCTGCAGGCTTGCTTCACATGTTCTGGTCGTGTGACCGAATTCAGCCTTTTTGGTCTTTTGTTCCACTGTATTTACAGATTGCTTTGCGTAAGCAGATTCCTTTAAGGGCAGATGTTCTGCTCTTTTCTCAGATTGTTACTCTGGGTTTGTCTAGAGGGGGAAATTTGTTACTGCACAAAGCCTCCTTACTGGCTAGGAAATGTATTCTTTTGTTGTGGCGTCAAGTCGAGGCGCCAACCATTACTATGAGGAAAAATGAAATGTTTACCTTGTTAACATTTGAATATTTGGATGTCCGAAGGGGTGGTCTTGGTCCATGGAAGAAATTGATGAGAGTCTGGGCTCCTGTTTGGGAGGAATTGGCCCATAGAGCTAGAAGTTCGCTTTTGAACGTTTGGCACTGGAGTGCTGGGTGGGGTAGGGAGGGGAGGGTCTTTTGGATCCTTGAGGTCTTCATGAAGGATTAACACGGATAACCTTACTGGCTCTGCTATTGATTGTTTTGTTGTTGTGTTTTGTATGTAATTCAAAGAAAATTTCAATAAAAATTATTTTTAAAAAAATTGGTTGCAGTAGAGCATTAAATGTGGGATGGACCACCAGCAGTTTAGACAGCTCTGCTATCAGCCAGATGATGTGGGAGGGACCACAGGCAGCTGGGAGAGCTCTTCAGTTGGTAACGCATGGCCATAGTTGCTGCAACAATAGCCATGGTGAAACTCAAAATCAAGAGCCAAATATTATTTGGGTTGATATTCAAAGTGATTTATGGCTCCTGGCCAGTTACCGTAACTTGCTTGTTCGGAGCTAATTGGTCACTTTCATGCTGCTGAAAATGTCTGGCTAGTGCCTACCTCAAAGCAAATTATTTTGGCTGGTAAAGTACCGAGATTCACCTCGTAACCAGCAAGGGTAACTGCGGAAATCGGATCACATCAAAGTCACTCCAACCTATAACTAGCAACAATGTAGCCTGAAAAATCAATGCCAAAGCGCAAATATGGCCCAGCATTGAATTCCTGGGCATAATGGCAGCAGTGGTCAGAAAACCACTAAGCACCACCAGCTGAATTTGGATCCCTGTGTAGCTGTACTATAGTCATAGGGTTACCAGACGGTCGGATTTTCCCGGACATGTCCTCCTTTGTTTGGGTTTTGAAAAGCTTCTGACATCGGGACGGCATCCGTGAATGCACAGATGCAATGTGGTGATTTCTAGTACTGATGAATTGACAATTTATATATTATTACAAATAAATAAGCAAATTTATATATGTATAAGGTGCTAGCTTCTCTTTTGTGGTGAAATATGCATATTCATTAGGGATGTCCTGAAAACCTGACTGGCTGGTGGTCCCTCAGGACAGGGTTGGAAAGCACTGCGCTAGGCCCTAGTCTTGCAGTCCCACTTCTTCTCAGGTGTTCTTATTTCTCCTATGCTTAATTGCAGTCTTCTTTGAACCGATGCCAGGAGGCCACTGTGTTCCTATGAGTTCTTGCTCGTTATTAATGTGGATAATGTGACACTTAAGGTTGTGTCTATTTTTAATCTCTTCTCAAAGCTCTCCCTTTATCACACTGTTTACATACCATGTCACATTCTAATTGTGCTGAACATTTGGTTGCTTTGTATATAAGCCAATGCTGTTTCAGGCTCCAGCAGACTTGCGTCTATCGTGTGACCCATCCGCTAGGTTGCTGACATCCACAAGGCCACAGTTAGATGAAGGGGGCATGGGAGAGTTAGGCCTGACGCTTTTGCTGCTAGGACCCTGTCAAAGGCTTGCAGAAGCATGCAATGGGTTGTTTCCAATCGCTAATCTGCCAGGATGGACAGAATCCCTGTCTGCACTGTCTGTATCTCTTCTGTGAGTATCTGCTTATAATTCTATGAGTTCCATTTGCACGGAATTCTGATATTTCAGGCTGCCATTGTGACGAGCCGGGAGGTCACAGAGTTACATTGTGATGTCACAACGCACCATATGAACTGCCTTGCCATTGGCTAATGCCGGTGCAAACGAGCTGCCATGTGTTCATAGCAATGGTGTACCATTCACGAAGACTGTTCCACATGTCCTGCACTCTCTTTCCCTCTCCCAGCTTCCCAACCTCAAGCTCTCTCCTCTATTGTGCTCCGGCAGCCTTTCCCCCCTGATCTCTCAGCTTGCAGGGGCTATCACTGATCCTTCCGCTGCTGTTGCTCCCGAAAGCCCTTCGACCCACCACCCATGAATTTGGGGAGATGAAGGATTATTTTGCCAGAGTAAACTGTTTTAGGGAGATATAGGAAAAGATTATTACTGAAAACTGGAATAATCTGCCAGTATAGGAGAGCAGAGGATACAAACTTTAATCTGATAGGTACCTGGGTAATTATTTTACACAGATTAGAGAGGAAGGCAGAGACAGAACTTGCAAACCGCTGTCTTTCACTACTGAGAGAAAAATCACATACAACTATCATTTACCCACATACTGTAAATAATGATATCCAAGCTGAAGGGTTAGAATGCATATACACTTCTCCCTCCGTATTCACTGTGATAGGGGATTAACAGACCTGCGAATACAGAAAAACCGCAAATAACTTTTTCATATGTTATTCGCTGTTTTCTATTAAAAACCATTGTGAATATGGTGAAACCGCGAATAACATGGTGGGAGACCTGGCCTGTTCCTGAAGGAGAGGCAAAACATGGTGAAGAAAGTGCTGGGAATCAGTTATTTTTCTTTGTAAACGCTTGGAATCAGCGATTTCTCAATGTAAGCTGATGTAATTTTGGGGGGGAGGAGCCAGCAAGTTAAAAACCGTGAATAATCAAAACCGCGATTGCTGAAACCGTGAATACGGAGGGAGAAGTGTAGTGGGATACACAGTACATATTGCAAGGAAGTGATAATAATAACAACTTTATTTTTATATACCGCAATACCACAACCAGTTCAGAGCGGTTTACAGAGGAAGAGACTGTATACTTCGAAATTGCATTAGCATGTTAAGATTAATCGAGTTTATCTGGGAGTGCTTTAAGAATACATCAAGGCAGAAGTGGAGTCAGAGAAGTTTGTCAAAGGGGAATGCCAACAAGAAAGGCTAGAATATTGCCCCAGTACCCAGCTTCAGAATTACTTAGTTCAAGGGAAAACAAAACCCTGGAAATTTGGCCGCTATCCCTCTACTACAGTTTCTTACCGCAGGGACAGGAAGCCGTAGCAGAGGAGAAGGTTTTGGGGGCCACCAAAGGCAGCGTGCTTACTTCATTCACACTTCCCACAGCCCGAAGAGTGCGGAACTGCAGCGCTGGAAGCAAAAAGTGCTGGATCCCGAATGGGGGGGAAGGATGACATTCATCACAGGCTCCACGGGCCGCCGCAGAGGTCTCGGAGGGCCGCCATTGGCTTGCAATCCTTGCAGTGAAGTCACTGCTGTAAGACATAACTCTCCTCACAGACTGGCAGCCTATAAACAGTTCTGCTTCAATTTGCACTCAGGGATTTACGATCACACTGTTGGGGGAGGAAAGGGTTTAAGCCTGCTTTAATCATCTGAATCTGTCTGTAACCAAACGTTTTCCCTTATCCCTTATATGAATATGAATGTGTGTTGACTTAACCCGTTCTGAGCTCTCTTGAGAGGACAGGCTTGAAAACTAAATACTGTAAATAATGGCCAGAATCTGGTTATGTTATCTTTATGGGCTGATGTTGTTTTATTGCAAAATGCAATCAAACATTCAGCCATACGGAACACAGACACAGATGTCATGATGGCCAGACAAGGGACATAGACCTCAGTAGCTCCCTCTTCAGAAAGCCAATAGGTGTCTGACCCCCGATCTGGTAAGTTGCATTTTCAATACCTTACGCAGTGGCGTAGTCAGACATATCATTCTATCATTTTGGGTTGGCCTACAAGATGGGTGGTTCTTCCAAAACTCCCTCTACTCTTTCCCTTTGTTCTGCATCGCTCTCAGATCCAGCATTAGCCCAGTCCCTCAGTCACACCCCCCCTCCAGTCTACCTTATCATCTTTGCCAGAGCAGCAGTGAGGCACCTCAGCTGCCTGCGTTGGCCCCATGGGCTTTCCTCTGCTGCTTGCATCAGCCTCACAGGCTTCCCTCTGTGGCATCCCAACATCGCTGATGTCACTTCCTGTTTTCTGAATGTGGCAGAGGTGCGTTGCCACTGCACCAGCAAAAGATGCTGAGGTAGATCACAGAGAGCAGGAGGGGGGCAGTTTCCAGAACACAGGAGAGGAGCACCGAACCTGGGAGTGAGAGAGAGGAGAGCGAGGCAGCTGCTACTGAACTTTTTTGATGGGCCATTCTGGGTGGGCCTTAAGAATACATGGGCCTGTGCCCACCCAGGACCACCTGTACCTATGCCGCTGGCACACCCTCTTACAGAAGAGCCGTCCGACACTTTGCTGCCACATATGTGCATTAAGAGCCAGATTCTATAAACGGTGTTCAAACACGGGCACTGAAAAAAATCAGCACCATGCATTAGAGAACAGCATACAGTCAGATATGCACAGGAAAATTTTAATGGGTGCCAATTAACATCGATAATTAATTAACACTCATTTATTGATGGTTCCGACTTCCGAGCTCATTATTCAATTAATTTACACACACATCTCAGGTGCATGCATAAATTTGGACACCAAATACAGAATCCAGGGGTAAGCATCCATTTCATTGCAAACGTGCTGATTTGTGCATTTGCATATGTAAATGACACATAAATGCCGGCACCCAGTTATAGAACTGCCCTTTCTATACGCACCAAGTGGAAAGCTATAAGCTATTCCTTGGAAAGTGGTTCTATGTTGCTTGAAAGGCGAATAAACACTTTCTGAACGTTCAAGCACGATTTTTGGGCTACTCAGTGAAGACGAGTATGAGAAGATATAAATATCTTCTAATCTAATCCTTTGTTTTATATACCGCATCATCCCTGCAAAAGAGGGCTTGACGTGGTTTACAGGAAGACTTTGCAAAGTACATTAATTTGAAAATTTGTATGAATTATACTTTAAAAAAAAGCTAATCCAAAATAGCAGAAAACAAGCAAGTCTTTAATCTTTTTTGAAAGATTTGATAGGTAATTCATTTTCCATAGAGGGGTAAATATGAGGGACCTTCAAAAAGTTTCCAACACTATTACCAGTATTTCAAAAGTAAATTATGCCACTTTCCCACATAATCAACCTGTTTTGTGATACATTTGATACAATGTCCTACTAACACACCCTCTTACCACTTCTGCCCCCAACCATTTCCCGCAAAAATATGAAAGTGCCGAAACCTTTTGAAGAGCCCTTGTAGAAAAGAGCAAGAACGGAAGACTTGACTCCTTGGCTGAACTCCTTTAAATGATGGAAAAGACAGCTTATAAGCAGTAGAAGATCTATGCTTACTTTGTCATGGCAGACCTAAAGGCGATTGTACAACTAAGTCAACTAATTGTCCATAAAATATTTAAAAAAAAACTAGATAGGCACATTTGAACTTGACTCTTGACGGAATAGGAAGCCAATGCCGTGAACTCAAGAGGGGCGTGTCATGTTCAAATTTATTTTTGTTAAAAAATCTTGTGAAAATATGTGTAGTGAATATAGGAACTGTGTAATCACAAAAGCATGGCCTCGTTAGGAAGAGTGAACAGGTGAGAAGATATCTTACCTAAATAGCACAGCAGTCTTTATAGTGAATAGAATTTGACATTTTGTATCGCTGGGCTTAGCAGATTCTACAGATTTATAACTTTCTGAAACCCATCGTAAGTGAATGGAGGGAAATTTGGAGAGCAGGATGACGTTTTTGACAAGCATGCCACCTGGTTGATTGAGCAAGTTGTGTAGTCTTGATCGCTTCTGAAGTAGACGCCATCAGAAGAGTAGATAGAGGGATCCTCGTTGAAATAGTTGTAGGGTCTCAGGTAGAAGCCGACTGCATTTCCTGCTGTCACGGTGTTTGGAATGTCCTCAGCGTGCGGAATATGGAGGAAGCCAACAGTTATCCAGGCCACCAAATCCTGGGAAGACAAGACAGTGAAATCCAAAATTGCATGCCTAAATTAAATGAATAATCACCGGTGGCGGTCATCATTTACACCATTTGGACATATGAAGGACAAATCTATGCCTCGGCACCTGCAAGTATGTGCCACTTGATTGCATAAATGTACAGAATACTTCATTTTGGCGAATAAGTAGGCGCTTTTCCCAGCTTTATGGAATTTGTTGCCAATTGAAATTAAGCGGTCTTCCACTGTGATGCAATTTAGAAAAAGTGTGAAAACTTTGCTTTTTGAGAGAGAAACTAAACTAAACCTTAAGCTTATAAACCGCATCCTCTTTCTATAAAGATTCAAGTTTCAAGTTTATTTAAAATTTCTTCTACCGTCCAATCAGCCTTCTAGGCGGTGTACAAATTCGTAAAAACAGAAAACAAACTTTAAATAAAATACAAGTTTAAGCTGACATTACATCACCAAACTGTAACTTTTAAAGACTTTTAAAAACAAAGACAAACAGGAACAAAAGGTAAAAGGCAAGAACTACAATAGTCAAAGTAAAAGAGAACAATTAAGGAAAAAACAATAGGAAGGGCTGCTATAAATAACGTTAAACTCAATAGTATTTGCACTCAGTTGCCCTTAAAAGGACCGCTAGGTCTCAAAGGCATCAAGGAAAAGATAGAGCTCATCACGGTTTACAGGAACTTTAACATAAGGAAAAAACATAAGAATTAGAGAGAGCAGCAAAATTTACATTTTTGAGAATAGCCAAGTTTTCAGAATATTTGGAAGGAGCCCAGATTCTGCAGCTGGGTAGGAAAGCTCAGTGATTTCGAAGAAAAGAGATTTCCCTAATTTTCCTTTTAATGAGGGGAAAGAGAGTTTAAGTTTTTGAATGGGTCTAGTAGCAACTGGTCTTGCAGAATTCCAAGAGAATATAAGCCCTTTCATTTATTGCCGGCAGATTCTTTTCAGCTTATTGTATTTCTGCAAAATGAGTAGAGATAATAGCAGCAGCGTGTACATTGTGTAGGTTGCTGGTTTTTTTTAATATGTTGCTTGTTGTTTTTTTCTCTTTTTCTTTCCTTTTTTTAAAGAAAATATATTTTATGGTGCTGTAATTTCATTTTAATTTTAGAAATTGTAATTGCAATTATGTATGTTTATTTGTATGGAAACCCCTTTGTTTAAAGGCAGTATATAAAATTTTTTAATAACTAAATAAATAATTTGTTTATGTGTGTTTTTTGTAACCCACGGAGAACTGTGGATATAATGAGCTATACCAGACATGGGCAAACTGTGGCCCGCAGGTCATATCCGGCCCATTTAGTGTTTTAATCTGGCCAACCATCTGAACCCCGCCGACTGCGAGCACCTCTGTAGACATGATTCACGTGAAAGGCAGGTGCCGGAAACGTAGGCTTTCACAACCCTGGCCTACATATCCGGCGCCTACCTTTCACGCAATGAAAGAGACCTGGGGGTGATGGTGGACACAACATTGAAAGCATCAGCACAGTGTGCGACAGCCTCAAAGAAAGCGAACAGAATGTTGGGTATCATCAAAAAGGGTATCACGACCAGGACGAAGGAAGTCATTTTGCCGCTGTATCGGGCAATGGTGCGCCCGCATCTGGAGTACTGTGTCCAGTACTGGTCGCCGTACCTCAAAAAGGACATGGCAGTACTTGAGGGAGTCCAGAGAAGAGCGACAAAACTAATAAAAGGTATGGAAAACTTCTCATATGCTGACAGATTGGAAATGCTGGGGCTATTCTCCCTGGAAAAGCGGAGACTTAGAGGAGACATGATAGAAACCTTCAAAATCATGAAGGGCATAGAGAAGGTAGATAGGGACAAATTCTTCAGGCTGCGGGGAGCCACAAGTACAAGGGGGCACTCAGAAAAATTGAAAAAGGACAGGTTTAGAACAAATGCTAGGAAGTTCTTTTTCACTCAGAAGGTGGTGGACACATGGAACGCGCTCCCGGAGGCTGTGATAGGCCAGAGCACGCTATAGGGGTTCAAGGAGGGTCTAGATAGGTTCCTAAAAGAAAAGGGGATTGAGGGGTACAGATAGAAGTAGAGGTAGGTTATAGGATTAGAAAGAAACCACTTCACAGGTCATGGACCTGATGGGCCGCCGCGGGAGTGGACCACTGGGCACGATGGACCTCTGGTCTGACCCAGTGGAGGCAACTTCTTATGTTCTTATGTTCTTATGATTGACACGCGATCAACCGGGCTTTTTGAGACAGTCACTGGTAGTGGTGCCATTTGCAGAATCTGGCCTCAAGTGCCTCTTTGTTAACTCTGAGCAGGTACTGCGCACTAACGATAGGGTTACCAGATGTCTGGAAAACCCCGGACATGTCCTCTTTTTAAAGGACTGTCCAGGCACCCAAAGGGATTTCCAAAACCCAGCAATTTGTCTGGGTTTTGGAAGTCCTGAACTCGGAGGCCGCATCTGGAAGCCTTTGAGTATGCACAGCTGTCACCGTGATGATGTCATATGCACACGTGCATGCGTGTAATGTCATTGCATATGCACAGAGGCGTCCAAATGTGTCCTTCATGCTCGGGGAGGTTCTGTGGGGACGGGGCTGGGGGAGGAATGAGGCGGAGTCGGAGGCAGAATGGAGGTGGAATGGGGCGGGGCTAGGCATCCTCTTTTTTTCAAAGAGGAAATCTGGCAACCCTAACTAATAGAAACATTCACGCACATCCTGAATGGAAAATAAAAATACTATTAAACACCTCCACTAACTACCGTGTTAGATTTGCAGCTCTGCATGGTAAAATCGCCCATTATGCTGTGTTAACTGCAAATCCTAACTCTCTTTAGAAAAAGGACCCCTTTGCTTCTCTGTAACTCACTTACTTATCATTATCTCCCTTTTTAGACTTAAATGCTACAGTGGCAATTTTAAAGGATAGGGAAGTGGGACTTCCGTGTTGCCTTTTTGTGGTTTTGGCATTTCAAAGCTGTCATTCAAGGTGGTGGGCACTGGAGGATTGGGTGACTTGCCTGGGGTCACAGGGGGCAGTGCTGGGATTTGATCGCAAAATCTCGGGGTGCAGGGGCAGCAGCTCTATCAGTGAGACATGTCTTCTCTGAGGGGGGAGGGGGGAAGGGGGCAACTTTCAAAGAATGCATGCATAAAGTCTACAGACACTTTACCCGCAGAGTTTAAAATTGTTCTTTTAAGATTGGCTTAGGAAAGTAAACAATGAAAGTGTTTTTGCAAATGCTTTTTCTATGAAAACTTATTCACTTACTTTTTGGACATCCTATAGTACTTGGGTAAGTGAATGCTCTGCTCTGCCCCGCCCCACCTCCACAAACTGCTCCCCAGAAATGCCTCATAGGGAATGTTCAAAAATCGATTGTGTTTTGGTCATTGTTGCCATCACCATTACCCCTTGTGTGATATCCACAGGGGAGGCGGGCACATTGCGCTGCCACTAAGATGCCCCTAAATCCCTTTGAAGCACTAACCTGGTTCTTGATGTCTTCATTATTCAGGAATGTGTTGAAATTCACAGTTGGGGTCCATGGATCATTCTGGTTGAATATGGAGCTGCTTTGGGATTCCTCATCCTTATATTTTGTGACTGCCAGTTTGTATCTAAAATCATAGGAAATAACACGTTGGCAACTTATCAATACTGATGGCACACGCGTTACAGTAAAAGGAGGTATTGATGTCCCTATATAAGACTCTGGTGAGACCTCATTTAGATGACTTAGTGAATGTGCTCACTACCCTCACACACAGAGCCGAAGAACCATCATGGCATCATTCCGTTTTCAGTTCTCCTCAACCTATCATAATTAGGGAGGAGTGAAGTGTTTTGCACAGTTTTTGCTTTGGACACTTTAAGGTAGATTTGTGAATTATTGTACTTGGATTTTTTTCATTTAGATATTATTTTTGAATGAGGATTATTGGTGGTGCACACACCGTCATTTGAACATTGGGAACGAGCAACGAGGCACCTTTACAAGAGGAACTTTCTATTATGGCATTTGAACTTGAAGGAGAACATAACAAGAAGAATGACATCAGTTAACAGGTTCATTTCTTATCAGATAAGTGGTTTTTCCATCTTTCTAGCATACTAATCTGTTTAATGGTTCACGTTCTATTGCCATTTCCATTATCATGATAGGTTGAGGAGAACTGAATGGTCTCCGGTACATTGGTCTGGCTCTGCCTTAATGACCGCTGTGTGGGGGGTACTGAGCACATTCACTAAGTCATCTAAAAAGTTGTTTCATAACACCTTTGATGTGGTTGAATAAGTTTGTTTTGAAGTGGCATTTTTAAAAAATGATATTATCTAAAGTTTAATACCAATATATTTAAATATAGTCCCTAATATATCTTGAGACCTCATTTAGAACATTGTATGCAATTCTGGAGATGACAACTTCAAAAATATATAAAAAGGACAGAGCTGGGGCCAGACTTAAAGATCTCGATATGTATACTGTGGAGGAAAGGCGGGAGTGGGGAGAAATGATAGATAGATAGAGATTTTTAAATACCTGTGGACATTTGCACGGTCATTGATTACTCAGCTTACAGCCCTAGGAATGTGGTGCCTTTATTGAAAGTGGAATATGAGATTGACTAACCAATTGGGCAGCGGTTCCAGCGTCTTCAGCTAAGTAGTAATTTACTGCCTGTTGAACAATTTATCATTCCGGTTGTTTTTTCTCCGTTGGCTCACAGGTTGAGGCAGAGAAACTCCTTTTCATTGTTAATTTAATTTGAATCACTTATTACACCTTTAAGGTCACTATATTAGCACACATTCGGGGTGCCTATGATGGTGTGCGGCAGGAACCTTGGGGTTTCTGCTTTTGGCTTTAAGCAGTAGAGCGGGTGCTTTGCAATCTTACTCTTTGGAGCTCAGGACCCCGTATTAAAAATTAATGATATATTTAAGTATGTATGTTTTGTGAGTTTCTTCTGCCCTCAACCTGTGTCCCTTTAAGCAATTGTTTTGGATCTTTTTTGAAATATTTCTGTGCTTACATCGGGGTTACTTTTGTGGTAAATACCTATGTATGCAGGTGAGGCAAGTCTCTTTCAATCATAGGCGTCGGAACAGGGAGGGCCTCAAGGGCCGTGGCTTCTCCGCATTGGCTCAGCTCCCTGCCCTACCATGTCCTGTCCTGTCCGTCCTCTGCCGATTCCTGGTGGTCCAGAGGTGCAGTGGGCAGGAGCTAGCTTTCCGTGCTCCTGCCCTGCTGCTAACCTGGTTGTCGGTGGCTGCCGCGAGTTCTCCTTTTTTCAGCTGCTGAGTGGCACTGAGCAGGAGCGCGCATTGGCGCTGCTGCTCGGCACTGAGTGGCTTCCTGACTGGCTCCTGCAAATTCTGCTGGTGGGGAAAGGAAAAGGAACGGAGAATTGTTTGACATAGGTGTGTGGCGTGAGAGGAAAAGAGAGCTGATGTATATGGGGAAAGAAAGAAAGAGGGAGAATTGTTGGATATGATAGTGATGGAGAAGAGGGAGGGAAAAATGTTACACTGGGAGGGAGGAGAGATGACTGAAAGAAGGGAGAGATGTCAGACCACTGGAATGGGAAGGAGAGAGAGAGAGAGAGAGATGCCAGACCGCAGAAAGGAGAGGAGAAAGATGTTAGACCCCAGGAAGAGGGAGGGAAGGAGAGAAAGATGCCAGACCGCAGAAAGGAGAGGCGAAAGATGTTAGACCTCAGGAAGAGGGAAGGAAAGAAAGAGAGATGCCAGACCATATGAGGGGGAAAGGGGGAAGACAGAGATGTCTGGCCAAGTTGAATGTTAAAAGTTAATGCTAAAGATGGATGTATAACACTTATGCAGCGTATCTCCTACTACTTCAAACCATGACATACAAGGCAATCAATAATTGACACTGCTTCCTTATGTTCAGAGATGTGCAAGACTCTTATTAGGGGGTTTGCTTGCTCCCTTATCTGAGAATTGTTATTCTTTAATCATTGCATGGAATTAGCTTGTCAATGAGTTGCTGGGCAAAGTAACATACTTCATATGATTCAATTAAAAAAATAATCCAACTTGTCACAGCACTTCAAGCAAAAAGTTCAATGCGAACAGTGCGACCATTGAACTTTTTGCTTGAAGTGCTGATATTTGAAAACTCTGACCACAATGATTTCTTGCTGGTGACTCACCCTCATCTGCTTTAGAAGCCCTTGAATCGGGTCTCCTGAAGCAGATAACGAAACGGGGCCACGTTTGGGACCCTCTACCATCTAAGATAAGTGATAACATCATCTTTCACCTAGTGGTCAGTTTAAAATAGCTGTGACAAGTTGGATTATTTTTTGAATTGAATCATATGAAGTATGATAATTCCATGCAATGATTGAAGAATAACAATTCTCAGATAAGGGAGCAAGCAAACCCCCTAATAGAGTCTTGCACATCTCTGAGCATAAGGAAGCAGTGTCAATTATTGATTGCCTTGTATGTCATGGTTTGAAGTAGTAGGAGATACGCTGCATAAGTGTTATTTTTTGGTATACTTTTTGTATACTGTTTCTTATCTCCCTTGTTTCACATATTTACCCTGGGCTATTTTGCTGAAAGATGGATGTATGGCAGAAAGTGAAGGAGAGAAAAACAGCAAATGGATAAGGTGGCCCTGGATACACAGTTACGAGCACAGACAGAAGGAAGTGCAGCCAGAGACTGGGAAAGATGGTTTGAAAACCAAAATCACCAAGCAACAAAAGTTAGGGGAAATGATTTTATTTTCAATGTAGTGATTGAATTGTGTCCGTTTTGAGAAATTACATCTGCTGTCTATATTTTGCACTGTTAAGGAAGAAATGCATTTGTTTCTATTTCTCTGGGGGTTGTACTGCATGAAGAATATTGCATCTTAGTACTTTTAGTTTGTGGTCCTATATTTGAGTTATCTGTGTTCTGCATGTGCGATCAAGGCCAGGTGAACTGAATTCTCCAAAGGCAAGAAAACCACCTATCGGACAAACAACTAAAAACTTGGCTTTTCACCAAATTGTAACTCTATCCTCCCCCCCTTTTTTCTCCTCCCTTCTACACATAAGTTCATGTAAACCTTTTTCTACCTATTATTTAAGTTCTTGTAAACCGTGTCGAGCTCCATACTCATGGAGATGATGCGGTATATAAACTTAAGGTTTAGATTAGATTAGATTAGAACTAAACATGAGAAACTTGTCCCAGTCTCATTACCAAAGCCTCTTACCTGGCCCAGTTCATTGCGTTCTCAACCGAACTTGCTTCCGGGAGATAGTCACCAGCAAAACTGCTGATCTGGATTCTGTATGAACGCTGGTGGCCCCATTTATTTGTTTGGTTGCTTGCAAAGTGGACATATCTGGGCATAGCTGAGTTGAGCTGGAAGCTGGCCTGGTTTTCTGTTTCTAGGACCTGTCGTGTGAGTTTGGGTCTCTGGATCTGAACTGTCGACTCCCAGGGGACGTTCACGGTGTTGAAGGTCATGTCCTGCATCAGAAAAGAATTTCTTGTTCCTGCAAAGCAAAAGTGTTTGGCTTGGAGCATCATTCCTCTTAATTAAATCAATGCACTCTCTGGAAATAATAACAGTTCAAAATATTGGAATTTTCAGAATATTCTGAAGCTGAGTTTTACTTGCTTTCTTCTTCATGGGATCCTGCTAATAAGAATTCATAAAACTTGCAGCCAGCAGCACTCGCGTTGTGCTTACCGCTGCCAACGTTATGCCCAAAAATTCAAAGCTGGGCCATGTCCAAGCTTCAACATTAAATTTCTTGGTTTGCAAAGCTGGCTACAACATAGCTAGTTAACCCCCTCCCCCCAGTGGCGTAGTATGGGGGATGTGGGGAGTGCAGACTGCCCTGGGCGCCGTGTCGAAAGAGGTGCTGGCAACTCTCCACCCCGCCACACCACATCACACTTGTGCCATCCCTTCCTCCCACACCGTACCTCTGCATATTTTCACTAGTGTGGGCAACTTCTGCCTGTTGCTCGCGCCAGCCTGGTTCCCTTCTGAATCACTTCTGGGTCACAGGGCCAGGAAGTGACATCAGAGGTAAATCTGACGCTGGCGAAAAGAGCACGCTGCAGAAGCCACTCTCACTGGTGAAGATTTAGAGGTATGGGGGAAGGAGAGAGTGAATGTGGAGTGGGGTGCGGAAAGGAGCAGGGGGAGTATGGAAGGAGCAGGGGCGTGGAGAAAATGTGCGCGGAGGGGGAAGGTGCCATCGCCCCAGGCGCATCCTACCCTTACTATACCATTGAACCCCCCTCTTTTACTAAGCCTCATTAGAGGTTTCTACCAAGGCCCTGAGCGCTAAGAGCCTGATTCTGCAAATGGTGCCTACTGCGGTGGGTGCCTGCAAAACGGGTACCTATTGCGTATCAATCACCGCGTCCAGAATCGCGTCTATTTTCTTCTACGGATACCTTAAATGTAGGCCAGCAACTGACTCACGCCTATGAAATGCGCCTAGGCATGCCTACGGATGCCTAAGGCCACTTTTGGCATAAACCACACCTACACCAGCCGTAGGCATGCCTCAACATCTCTGTACACATGCAAACAACGCCTTGTAGGTGTCCTTCCCCCCCCATCAAATTTTTTTTTAATGTGAATCTCGATTGGTCTATTAAACGGCGGTAGGACGTCTATAATCAGGACACTATTTTTAGAATCAGGCACTAAATGTTCCGACACTGCTCTGACATTCCTATGAGTGTGGTAGAAACGGAGTAAAAGAGCGCCTAAGTGCGATATTCAGCACTTCACTGGCTAAGGGAAACGCATAAGGATAAGACTAGCTTATTTCTTTTCATATGGTTACCGAGGCCGGTGAAGTGCTGAATATTAGACTCCACTCCTAGAATGCCCCCCAAATAGTCAGTTTTGCTTTAGGCACTAAGGGTTGGATTCAGTAACCAGCGCCGATATCAATGGCCACCTTAAAAGCAGCTGCTGATCGTGTGTCAATCACACAATGTCGCCAGTTTCAGAATCACGTCTACAAGAAAGATGGGCGCCAGAAGTATAGGCCAGAGAGTTTTCCAGTGCCTATCTTTGCATGAATCGCCCTATGTAGGCACTGTAGGCAACCTAGTGCCACTTCCAATATTGGCCATGCCTACTTTGGCATTCGGCAGCCTAAAGTGCCTACGTAGGTGCAATTCCAGTGCCTTTTATTTAGGTACTGGTAGGCGCTTCAATCTCACTCTTTTTGTGGTTTCTAACAGTGTCCTTCAATTAAGATAGGCACCAGTAAGGCGCCTACCAGTCCCTAAGTGTGGGTGCCAGTTTTAAAATTTCCCCCTAACTGGGCATTTTCAGCACCACTAACCAAAACTAGGGTGGAGAGTGTGGCGCAGTGGTTAAAGCTACAGCGCCCTGAGGTTGTGGGTGACGTGCCGGGTGACGTGCATAGGAAATGACGTCAGAGAGAGAGGACGCAGTTGCGAGGCGCACGTTGAAGTTTTTGTTCGTGGCGGTAAACAACTAGAGGGCGGGGGAGGAGCACCACTCACTCTCGCTAAGCCACTAGGTCTTAGTATGTATGTGAGAGATGCCTGTAGTAAAAACCGAAACCCTGTAAGATCAGGAGGGCAGAGAAGTAGCCTAATGATTATAATAGCAGCTAAGAACCAGAAAGGCCCAGGTTACAATCCCACAGCAGCTCCTTGTGGCCTTAGGTAAGCCACATATCCCTCCATTGCCTTCAGATGGCCAAGGATGACACCAGCAACCTCACCCCGTCTAGGGCCTGTCATCAAAATCACCACACACATGGCAATCTCATGAGCCATCCACAGCTCACTGCTCCTGGTCAGCAGGGACTTGATGACGATCAGGAAGAAAACAGGGTCACCATTAAGGTCCTGAATTGAAAAGGAATGAGGATGAACCTACCTCCAACATCTAAATCCACTTTATAGTTTATGAAATGTGTGTGCATTGTCCCCAAAGTATGTTCCCCAACTTTCGAGCCATAGTCTAGACCATCCGCAAAGAAAAAGGAGGAGCTTATATATCCAGTGGCATGCACTTTGGTTTCAATTGCTCCATTTTGGTAGAATATAAAATCCCATACATAGTCATAGTTTATGAGGGTGGAAATGGCCCTAATGACAAGGACAGTATTGGCTAGCCCTCCATAGTACATAGAATGCAAATTAGAATAATGACGCCTCAAAGGGACTCCAGAGTTCTGTTCAAAGATGCAGATTGAGTTTTTATTTGTTTCCTGAGAGCCAGATTCTATTAAATGATGGGTGTCCACATAAGTAGCTAAGTAGGGGCAGTCCACACCCCTTACCAGCTCATACGAAAATCTTCCAATGCCAAAACTCCCATCTATGTATCTTGTAATCATTCCACCAGGACTATTTGATCCATAGATCGCAATGGCTTCCTGAAGGCTCAGTTCATAGAGAATTCTCTCGCCTTTAAATCGAACATCAAACAGACGCAGTCCTGAGTTAACATTTTTCCCAAAGGCGAAGCTCCAGGACTGAAAAAGAACTTGGTTGTTTTGGACACTGTAGCGTGGTCCATTTGGTTCATTTTGGATGGGAATGTCCGTTGAGGGAACAGCTTTGGGTTTCATTGAAGCAATATCCTCATCGGGGTGGACTCTGTTCAGTTTTAGGACTTCCACATTGCCTGCCTTATACTGCTCTTCTAGATGTGCCATGTTTGCATAATACACACCGTTGTAAAACACCTTGCTCACATTCCACTTGGAGACATTTAAACTCTTGTGGTCCAGCAAGACTTCCAGGCCCACTGGGTGCAAGTAGAAGCCACTTCCAGTCACATTTTGGAACAGGACAAACCAGGTGCTGCGGTCTCCAGACTGGAATCCTCTAGGGGCTGTCGTAAGTGCAGCAAAATTAGTCCCGTCATATCCAAATGCGTTTTTAAGAAAAGTCGGTGCATTTGAAAACTCCTTTTTGTAAATCAGAGAGTACATTTCTCCATATTCGTTACCAATGACTGGTCTACGGTAATAAGGAAGCTTACTTTTGTACTTTAGCAAAGTGATATCCTTATGGTATATTGGTTTAGGGAGGGGACCGACGACAAACTCTGTGATGTTTGGATCTGATTGGTTGCCAAAGAAAATGACAGCTAATGCTTCCCTTTTGGGCTTATGTTTTCCTCTGTCTAAGTAGTCCAGAACCTCTTGCTTCTTGGGAAATTGCACATCAATATAATAGATGCAGTTATCTGAAGGGGATGCAATATCGGCATCGACGAAGTCCACCCTGAGCTCCTTTTTGAGGTAGTCCAGCACCTGAGAGAATTCATCTGGTGTCAGGTCGGAGAAGACCAAGCTCTGGTTACTGTGCTGTCTCTGCTTTTCTTGCTGGCCACTGTGTCCCGAGGACCTACAGTGGTTTGGTTTGGCTGCTCCAGACAGCAGAACGCAGACTAGGACTAAAATAGTGGCCAGTGCTAAAGCTAGTAGTATGAGAACTGTTTTCAAATTCATTTCTTCTTCCACTGCAGAGCCAAAATTCAAATCATAGAACGGAAAGAACTGAAATAGCCCCTGCTCCTGCTCTGGATTTCCAAAAGAAAGTTTTTAGATTCACGTGCAACCTACAAGAAATGAAAAGGGAGGAGGAAGAGGATTGGCAGCAAAAACAAATCCGCATTATGCTTTAACTCAAGGAAATATATTCTGCTCCTTAGAGACATCTCACATTGTTGGAGAGCATCTCTAGGAGAAATTGTTTCTAAGGAACAGATAAGTTGCATACCATAGCAAGGAGTCTCGCCCTTGCCTGTATAGAATGAAATCCTGCAGCCTGCTTGTGGTTTATTCACGAGTCCATCCAACATTACAGAGGTTTAGCAGGACTGAAACAGCTCAGATGAAATAAACATGGCTAATGGTTATTTGGGAGCCATTAACAAGATACTGTAAAGATTGAAATTAATGCATAGAATAAATATTAATTTTTCCCTTTTGTTCATACACGTCCAGGGTGGGGTGGGGGTGGGTGGGAATATTTTATGATTTCTTTTGCTTATGATTAATTGTTGGGTATAAGGGAGGAGGGATATTTGATGAGAGCTATAATTTGATGATATATTAAGGGGTCCTTTTCCAAAGGCGCGGAATATCGCGCGTTTAACTGCCTGCCATGCTAGTACCTAATGCCTCCGTTGACAAGGCATTAGGATTTTAGGCTGCCACGGGGGTTAGCGCGTGATGAAATGTCAGACGCGGTAACCCCCATAGCGCGCTTTGATAAAAAGGAGCCCTATGTGATGTTAAAGTATAAAATGATTGTATTTTGTGTTACACTAATTGTGAGTTTTAAAAATGAATAAAGATTTTTTTTTAAAAAACAAAAAACATGGCTAATGGACAGCGTATCTTCCCCTGGTGAAAACGGAATAGCTTCTATGAATTCTAGGTTAATTTTCTTTCTTGTGGTTGTATCATTTGATTTTGTGAATCTGTTGTGGTTTCACCATTTTACTGCACTTGATGCACTGAAGTCAGAGTCAGTAAAATAAAAATTTTTTGAAAAAAATTTATTTATAAGTTTTCAAATTACAAATCAAGACTAACAGCCTCTTGTACAACGCCGCGCTAGCAGCTGCTCTGCGCTAATGGCCCTGAAGCCCATAGAGATTTAAAGGGCTTCGGGGTTGTTGCCGCATGGCTTTGTGAACGAGGCAGTAAACTTGTACAGAAAGCCGTTTAAAATGTGAAAGGTGATGTCAGTCAGTTTGAAAGTGGCCCCCACAATATTAGGTGGTAGGGGTTAAGTGAAAGGCGTACTGACAAACGCCAGGTCCCAGGTTCAGTTCCTTCACAGAAGTTTCATTAGGGATAGAATCAAATAAGAAGCACAGCCAGGGGTGATTATATAAAGAATATATTATAGAAATAGTCTTACAGAAAAGTAATATTTATAAGCATTACAATTAAGCAGAGAGCATTACACTTAAGCAGAGAGCAAGCAGTCTCACTGCCTTACAGAGGTCAGAGGCAGAGAGGGACATAGAAGCTTGCAGAAGAGCCAAGAGATAGCTCCATAGGAAAAGAGAGAGAGAGAACTTGTGTGTTGCAGAGAGCAGGCTTTTATACCTTGGAATCTTATTCTGAATAGAGAAAATATTGTATCCCCCAGTATCTTTCTGTTTAGAATTTGTAAACTGTTTGAGACAATGGTTAATTTAATTAACAAAGGAGGGTGAGAAACCTGATGGGATTAAGTCTCTGGCTTGATCTGTGCACCATTGTCCTAAGCACCCTCTTAATCAGACATTAACACCTTTTAGCTAGCCATGATTCAATCAGGGCTACTTGAAACTTAAAATATATCAATCAGGGCTACTTAAAACAGTTTCCCTGCACTAAGGGTCTATCTGCCTTCCCATGCCAGGGTCAGATTGATATAATCTCCCAGAGGCCTCTAGGCTGACAGGTGATAAATACATACATCCAAAAGAAAATATTTTGCTGAAATCAGCTCAAGTCCTCAATAAGATCCAAAATGTAAGTTAAGCGGAAAGAAAGAAAAAAAAATAACATATCTAGAAATCTAATGCATGTTTAACTGAGATACGGGCATTATTATTACATTCAATAGCCCTTATATTTTTTTCCTTATCCAGTCGTGATAACGATAGGAATGTTGTCAATTGGATTGGCTCAAAGAAAATATATAATATATATTTATACAGTATATAAATTATACATTTTTATTGGATTAATTTAACACAGCTAGTCAAAATGGATTATTAGTCCAATATAATATATCACCATAAGTCTTGCTCTTGGTGTGTATTTATTAGTCATTACTTCTACTACTATTTATCACTTATATAGTGCTGAAAGGCATACGCAGCGCTGTATATTTTGACATTTATACACAGTCCCTGCTCGGAAGAGCTTACAATCTAACTTGGACAGATAGGCATAAGAACATAAGAACATAAGCAATGCCTCCACTGGGTCAGATCTGAGGTCCATCGTGCCCAGCAGTCCGCTCATGCAGCGGCCCAACAGGTTCAGGACCTGTGCAGTAATCCTCTATCTATACCCCTCTATCCCCTTTTCCAGCACGAAATTGTCCAATCCTTTCTTGAAGCCCAGTACCGTACTCTGCCCTATTACGCCCTCTGGAAGCGCATTCCAGGTGTCCACCACACGTTGAGTGAAGAAAAACTTCCTAGCATTCGTTTTGAATGGTTGGGGATATATATATGGTTGGGGATGCAGAGCCCAAGGTGAGAGGAGTTCATCTAAAGCACTGGGCTTTTAACTGGGCCTTGAACACTGCCAGAGACGGAGCCCGCCTTAGGGATTCAGGCAGCTTGTTCCAAGCATACGGCGCAGCAAGACAGAAGGGACGGAGTCTGGAGTTGCCAGCTGAAGAGAAGGGCACAGATAGGAGGGACTTACCAGCGGAGCGGAGCTCACGGGGGTAAAGGGGGGAATCATAGGAGGAGATTTTCATTCTTCTATCTGTTCTATCTGCATTCTCTCATAAAGTAGCAACAGGGCACTACTTAACTTGTTCAAATTGTGTTTTCTTTCACCAGTACTGTCAAAGAGAATTTGAAAGGATCCATAATCACATCGTGGCCAGTGGTTCCCCATAAATTCCATACTCCATGTAGTCTATTATGTACTGCAAACCAAGCATGATATATATGACACATTAACACCCCCCCCCCCACACACACACACAAACACACTTTTGCAAAACCCCCGCCTGGCTTTCTTGTAAAGGGCTGGGGATGAGCATTCATTGTTATGCAGCAATTTCCGTAGCTTTGGGGTGGGTGTTTTTATTAAAAATCTGAGTCTAATCTCTTCGATGTTCTTGAAAATGTGTTTAAAGAGAAACGGGAGACCTCGTGACATCACAGATGGCTGGGATGCCCAACATATGCCTTTTCCCCTCCCCTCCCCAGAATGTGCCCTTTGAATCAGCGGCTATCTCAGCAGCAGCCACGCCTATGACAGGCATGCGCCACTATGCAAGGATATGGGGGGGGAGTCCATCACCAACTCTCTTTTCTTACTTTGGAACATTTGCCTTGTGTAATGCAGAATCAGCAGTTATTGAGCTATTACGTTATTGAGAGCAGTGGTGTCGGCCCCCAGGCACCATGTTGGTGGGAATGCCGGCCCCCCTCCTCCTTCTGCCCCGCCTCTTCCCACTCCTCCCCTGCCATGCATGTGCCCCCTTCCCTTCCCCCACACCTCTAGTTGTTCACCACCGTGAGCAATAGCTTTAATGTGCTCCTCACGACTGCATTGTCTCTCCCACTGATGTCACTTCCAGGTGCTACACATAGGAAGTGACGTCAGCGGGAGGGACGACGGGGGCCATGAGGAGCGTGTTGATGTTCTTCCTGCTTGTGGCTAGAGGGACGGGGGAAGGGAAGTGGTGCGTGTGCGGCAGGGGGAATCAGGGAAGGAGATGAGGGTGGGGGAGGGTGCCACTGCCCCAAGTGCCTCTCACCCTCGCTACACCACTGATTGAGAGGCTGGGAAAAAAGGAGGGCGATTTTACTACGTTACAATGGAGGATCTCAAGAAAGGTGAGGGAGTAAAATAGGGAGAATGAGGACTGAATGGTGAGAAGGGCTGAAATCAGAGTAGAGAAGCAGACAAATAAATAGAAGGGAGCTGTCAGAAATGACTGTAGGAGAGGAAGTGAAGACAACAGAAGGAGAGACAAGAAGTGGTAAATGAAGACAGACAGAAAGAGGAAAGCAGAAAGCAGAGACTGGGAGTGCTACAATTAGAAAAATAAAATGGCCAGACAACAAAATTAGAAAATAACACAGTAACATAGTAAATGACAGCAGAAAAAGACCCTCAAGAGGTTGTTGGAATATTAATACCTTTCGAGTACTAAAATGTCTGTATCATATCTCTCCTTTTTTCCAGCATATACGAGTCCTCCAGTCTCTCCTCATACATCTTATGACACAAACTCTGTACCATTTTTGTCACCTTTCTCTGAACATCCTGAGTCTTTTTACATCCTAGTAAAGCTAGGGCCTCCATAACTGGACACAGTACTCCAAGTTGGGCCTCACCAATGACTTGTACAGGGGCATCAACATCTCCTTTTTTCTACTGATTACACCTCTCTCTACACAGCCTAGCATTCTTCGTGCAACAGCCACCACCTTGTGACAATGTCTCACTGCCTTGAGATCTTCAGACACCATCACCCCATGGTCTCTCTCTTGACCCGTGCATGTCAGTCTCTCACCCCCTAGCGCATACTGCTCTCTTGGATTTCTGCACCCCAGGTGCATCACTTTGCACTTTTCCACATTAAATCTTAACTGCCAACTATTAGACCATTCTTCTAATTTTTGTAGATCTTTCTCATATTGTCCACACCCACTGGAGAGTCCACTCTGTTGCAAAGCTTGGTGTCATCCTCAAAAAGGCAAACTTTTCCTATTGACCCTTCGGCAATGTCGCTCACAAATATGTTGAATATGATCGGCCGCAATGCAGATCCCTGAAACACTCCACTACTTATATTTCTATCCTCCGAGAAAACTCCATTAACTACCGCTCCCTTCTGTCTTTCCATCACCCAGTTTTCAATTCAGTTCAACACCATCAAAGGTTTATTAGTAACTAACCCTGTATCCTGAGTCCAGCATCATCTTTACTTTAAAGAATTTGATTACATGTTTAGCGTAGAGCAAGTTACAGTATAGCTTACCTGTAAGTTACAGGTACAAAAAGCGTGCCACAGGGATCACCACTATCCCCTTTGCTCTTCAATGTTTACATGTCCTCATTGGGTGCACAACTGTCCCAGCTGGGGATAAAGCTATTTAGCTACACTGACGACTTCACAATAATTATCCCATTCACCAACTCTGTCTCAGAAGTCACCCCCAAAGCAACAGAAGTACTAAATCGGATGGAGCAATGGATGACTGAATTCATTCTAAAACTAAACTCAGAGAAAACAAAATTTTTCATAGCATCGCCACACCCACTTGACACTAAAGCACCAATGTGCATCAATAATCTTAGTTATCCCATTCAACCCACTATGAAGATATTGGGAGTAACACTGGACCAGAGCCTGACCATGAAAGACCAGGTAGACTCCTTGATTAGAAAAGTCATTCTCACCCTCTGGAAGCTTCGGTCCATCAGAGCTTACTTCGATGTCTCATCATTTCAAATTCTGGTACAATCCATTATACTGAGTCAACTCGATTATTGTAACATCGCCTACTTGGCACTCTCCCAGAAGAATATGTGGTAATTGCAATTGGTACAAAATGCAGCAGTTAGGCTACTTTGTGGACTGAAGAAGTTTGATCACGTAACACCTTCCTATCGACTTCTACACTGGCTGCCGATGGAGGCACGTGTTAAATTCAAGTTTGGTTGTTTTTGCTTCAAGGTACTTTATGGCTTAGCCCCTAAATATATAACAGACCTTTTCTCTTTCACAGCCAAAAGACACAAGCGAAGCTCTTACCCGAACTTTGTTTCTCCACTGGTTAGAGGTTGTAAATTTAAAAGTCATCACCAATATCTTTTCTCACATCAAGCAGCACCATGGGGTAAAGATCTAGAACAATTACTTGTGCCTACTACCTATAGGGAATTCAGGAAACGCCTAAAAACATATCTGTTCCTGAAATACTTAGGAAACCAACCTATACAATCTTAGTCCTCAACAAACGATCTCTAGAACTATCAATCACTAAGTCTGTACTTTTTTTTATTCCATTCAATCTGTAACATTTCTAATCATTGTAAACCGCATAGAACTTCACAGTCCTGCGGTATATAAATTGTTATTATTATTATTCCATATTGCTAGTGAGCTCACAATCTATCCCCCAGCTGCTACCTCAGCTTTGAAAAGGAGCCCTAAGTTTGTACCCAAGACAATGGAGGGTGAGGTGACTTGCCCAATGTCACAAAGAGCTGTATCTGGATCCTATGGTTTGCAGCCCACTGCTCTACCCATAAGGTTACTCCTCTACTCCATCCTTTCCCTGGTCTATGCCCAGTATAACTTTAATAATAATAATAACAACTTTATTTTTATATACCGCAATACCACAAATAGTTCAAAGCGGTTTGCAGAGGAAGACATTGTATACAGACAGTGATTTTACAAAAAGCTTCCAAAATTGCATCAACATATTAAAATTAATCAAATTTATCTGAAAGTATTTGAAGGTACAACAAAGCAGATTTGGAGTCAGAGAAATGTATTGAAAAGATAAGTTTTGATTGACATTCTAAAAGTTTGATAAGAAAATGCATTTGGAATAAATTTGGTTAAACATTTATTCCATTTGCCTGCTTGGAATGATAATGTTCTGTCAAGAAATCTCTTGTAGAAAGAACCCTTCAAGGATGGAAAAGCAAGCAAGCAAGCACTACGTGTGCAAGTTGTACCTGAGAATTTGAAATGGTCTGAGAGATAAATTGGAGATGAGCCTGTTATAGTTTTGAAGCAGAGGCAAGGAAACTTAAAAATGACCCTTGCTTCCACAGGTAGTGCAGTTTTTTTTGTAATAAGAGCTTACGTGATCTGATTTCTTGAGACCATAAATGAGACGAGCTGCAGCATTCTGGACAATTCTCAATCGCTTAATGGTTTTCTTGAAAGATCCCAAGTAAGATGCTTAAGATCAGAGATTGAACCAATAATCTGTTTCTCTTCACCACCTTCCCCCATAGTCAAGCATCTTCACTTCCTTACTCTCCATGTCCAGTATCTCTGCCCTTCTCTTCTCCACTCCAACATCTTTCTTCCTTCCCTCAATCCAAGTGTCCAGTATCTCCTTTACTCTTCTTTACCCCCACCCAAACGGGAATTCAACATCTGTTCTTCACTTCCCTCCTCCCCAAATCATGTCTAGCATCTCTTCTCACTTCCTCTTGTGAAGCCTACATGCATGCATGATGTTGCAACCACCACCACCCTATCACTCTGCCTACTTCATTCGGAAATATTTAAAAGCAGAGCAGGTAGCACAAAACCCTTGTGTTGAGGCCTACACTGAAGGCCCTTTTATAATTCACTGTCTCTGATTCAAACTTCCTGAGAGTAGGTGGCAGGTCTTAAGCAGATATCCGTGTTCAAAACCCCATGCCACTTGCCCTACTTTCAAGTGCCCTGTTCTGTCAAGTCATCATCCTGGATGATGCCTAATTTACATAGTGGAAAGGATAGCCCTGGGTATGAGTTAGCATATCAGCCCCTGGACTGTCAAATTAGCTTTCTCCTTAAATTGGGTGACTTGGGAGCTCTGTGAAAGCATGCAATCTTATATCAGAGATCTCACCAGCTGTGCTACATTCTAAGACACCCTTAGGTATCTCAAAATAATTTAGCATGGGGCATCACTGTTATAGCTCAGGAAATAAAAGCACGTGAAAACAAATTCCCACATTTCGGATGCCTTCAATGGGCAACATAGAGCAATGGTAAAAATCATCACACCTCTGTTTTGATTAACGAAGACCTCAAATATATCTTTTAGAATGATATCAAAAGTGCTCTCCAAACTATAAATGAATTATGCACCCTTCTGTTTACTTACCTAGCAGTTTCATAACAAAGTACGAGTATTAGGAGTCACAGCCAAGTTGTCTTTTGTGACATCTGGCCTTAATTTTCCACATTACTGGGACCGTTTCTCTATTTTCAGTTTGTGCACAAGGGTGCAGAACATATATCAGGATTTCAGTGGATTATGCCGTCTGCGAGCAGTAAACCTCTTGCTACGTAACTCTTGCCTCCGGCTCAGGAAATGCACCAGCTGATCAAATGTTTCCACAGAGGTGCTAAAGTGGGCCCAAATAGACTCAAGTTTAGAAGCTGAGGCAACATCTGCAGTTCCCAATAAATTCAAGGCAAACTTGTAATAAAGAGTTCAGCTCCAAAGGACTCATCTTCCCAAAAAGTCTACAGATGCTTCATGCCCCCTCCACCCCCCCCCCCTCACACACACACACATTTCTTCAAATCTTGGAACTGCACTTGCCAAAAATAAACCTAGCAGTTCCTTTCTTGTTTTGTTCAAAAGTCCATAAGTTCCTTGGTCTAGGGCAGTACTCACACTCAAACCCTTTGCAGGGCCACATTTTGGATTTGACAGTACTTGGAGGGCCTCAGAAAAAATAGTTAATGTCTTATTAAAGAAATGACAATTTTGCATGAGGTAAAACTCTTTATAGTTTATAAATATTCCCTTTTGGCTAAGTCTTAATAAGAATATTGTAATGTATAGCTAAAGAGACATATGATCAAGAAACTGTTTTATTTTACTTTTGTGATTATGATAAACATACCGAGGGCCTCAAAATAGTATCTAGTGGGCCGCGAGTTTCAGACCACTGAGTTAAGGAGCACAGTTAATCTGCTGGCTGGGTTGAAGGGCAGAGGGGAGAACAGGACAGTCAAGCCATTGTGACATCACTGATGAGGTTGGCTCTTATTGGTGGAATGAGGCATTATGACATCACAATCTTGGTTCTGCTTCCCAAAGACAAACAGGATGTCATGGATAAAGTTAATCCAGTGGTCTCAAACTCAAACCCTTTGCAAAGCCACATTTTGGATTTGACGGTACTTGGAGGGTCTCAGAAAAAATGGTTAATGTCTTATGAAAGAAATGACAATTTTGCATGAGGTAAAACTCTTTATAGTCTTAATAATAATATTGTCATTTATAGCTAAAGAGACTTATGATCAAGAAACTGTTTTTTACTTTTCTGGTTATGATAAACATATCGAGGGCCTCAAAATAGTACCTGGCGGGCCGTGAGTTTGAGACCACTGAGTTAAGGGGAACGGTTAATCTGCTGGCTGGGTTGGAGAACAGGACAATCAAGCCATTGTGACATCACTGATGAGTTTGGCTCTTATTGGTGGAATGAGGCATTATGACATCACAATCTTGGTTCTGCTTCCCAAAGACAAACAGGATGTCATGGATAAAGTTAATCCAGTGATCTCAAACTCAAACCCTTTGCAAGGCCACATTTTGGATTTGACGGTACTTGGAGGGTCTCAGAAAAAATGGTTAATGTCTTATGAAAGAAATGACAATTTTGCATGAGGTAAAACTCTTTCCTTTTGGCTAAGTCTTAATAAGAATATTGTCATTTATAGCTAAAGAGACATTTGATCAAGAAACTGTTTGATTTTACTTTTGTGATTATGATAAACATACCAAGGGCCTCAAAATAGTACCTGGCGGGCCTCGAGTTTGAGAATGTGTCAGTTTGAGTCTCTAGGGTGAGTCTCTTACAATCTCTGCTTGCCATACTAGGTACTAAAATGGTGTGACCTCTGAATATTTCTCGATTTTCCTCTCCTCTCCTCCAGGGAGATACATTTCACAGTGCTGGCTGCATTTCCTACCTCCCTCTATAAACATGGCAGGTTTCCAGAGTGCATGGGCAATTAATTAAGTCCCCTGTTTTCCCCTGATGGTAATTTCAGAGTCTTTTCTGCTGGCTGCTATAGAGAGGTCAAGGGTTGACCATTCCAATCCAAACAGCGAGATTTACAGCCACAAAAAGGGAAATTGAAGGCCAAATGGACATATTTTTTAGGTGATGTTTCAGGGCTATATATTTTAAAAGATTAAAGTATCATATTGCTTTGTAAATGAGAGTAACAACACAAAATGATATTTGCCTTTCTGTGGTATCTCTCCAACAGGATACAAAGTGGAGACAATTTTAAGAGACATTTGTCTAGATATCTAAGCAGTTTCCTGAGTAATTCTCCAGACTGGAAATGTCTAAAGCAGTGTCTCTCAAACTTTCTCGAGCCGGGGCACACTAAAGGTAGTGGCCACGGCTTGAGGCACCCAGAAGTGCGCGGACATCGCCGTGATGACATCACGCATATAGGTGACATCATCATGTCGACGTCCTCATATGTGCAGAAGCCCTCCAGATGGGCCCTGAGACGCCAGTAGGGGGTGCCAGCAGGAAGAGGGCCGGAGAAAAGGAGAGGCACTGGCGTCAGCCGATTGCCTACAGCAGTGTTTCTCAACTACTTCAAGCTAAGTACCCCAACCACAGACCTCCCTAGGCCCACCCAAGCTCTGCCCCAGATCCCATCCCCTTTACCAATTGTAATGCAATTTTTTCCATTCATTTTTCAGATACACAGCAGACATAAATTCTCAAAACTGACACATTTCAATCACTATATTGAAAATAAAATCATTTTACCTACCGGAGATCCTCTGCAGGCTGCTGTAATTAGCTTTAAAGGTGAGACCGGGAGGCCAGGGGTGAAGCCGGAGGACACTAGAGAGAAGGGGGAAACATGCAGGCCTTTGGCGAATCGGGCAGCGCTGGGGCCGTACCGTGTAGGGAAGTCAGCTGGCAGGCACCTCTCTTCCTCCTCAGTGTGCCGCGGCACACTTGAAATCTCAGGAGGCACACTAGTGTGCCTCAGCACACAGTTTGAGAAACACTGGTCTAAAGGAATGTGCACAAGGAGATGATGGGGGGAGGGGTTGGTGGAAGCAAAATGCACCTACAGATCTGATTCTGAATTATTTCTTGTACTAACCTATGTTGGTGTCAGGAGCATGGATGTAGAGAGCCTAGGCAAACATACATGTTGAGGCAAAGACACAGAAATGGAGATGCACAGCGACTAACACATACATTAAGCTCATTTTGGGAAGATAGTTTATTATAGGGTTACCAGACATCCAGAAAAACCCCTCGCAGCAACCTTTCAAAATGGCTGCCAATTTGTAGTACAAAAGGATGTACTCCAAGGTGATTGGTGTAAATAAATCAGACTTCTTTCATTTGCACTGATTTGCTCTCAGGCTGCTAAGATGGCCTCCTTCTCTTTGGCTTTCACATGCTGCTGATACCCCCAAAAATGGTTCCTGGTTGGTGTCTCTACCATCATGGGTGCTAAAGGGTGATGAGTACCAACAATATTGAGCAAACTCCTTGATTGTGTCTAGGGAGGAATAATGTGTATTGTGTTTCGCATCCCCAAACATTTGGAAAAGTTGATGCCATTAATCACTGTGGATCCCACCTTCAATTTTCCTTGCTGTATGGAAAGCTCTTTCTATTAATGGTGTCATCAGTCTCTACAGTCTTTTACTGAAGCTTAGCATGCAGTAATGGAGTTAGCACTTGCTAAAAGCTAAGAAGACCATTTATATATATATATGGGCTTCTTATCATTTAGGGCTCCTTTTACAAAGCCACGCTAGCGGTGATTGTGTCTAGGGAGGAATAATGTGTATTGTGTTTTGCATCCCCAAGCATTTGGAAAAGTTGATGCCATTGACCACTGTGTTAAACCTGCTAGGGCGGCTTTGGAAAAGGAGCCCTTGGTGTATGCTGAATGTGAGCACACACTAAGCTTTAGCAAAGGGCCCCTTACTAAGATAGATCCAGGACCTAAGGTGGGAAGAAGCAGAGATAACTGCCTAGAGTCAAATCGGCATGAAGAGGACAAAGCCTACTTTTCTTTGTAGAATACCAGCGCATCATTTTTTTAGGCGTCTAAATACTTAGGCATCCAAATAGATTAAATAACGAGCATAATTAATGGCTTTAACAAACAATAATTGAAACATAGGCACCCAAAGGTTATGCACGAATCTCATAAACAGCGTCTAACATTTTATAGACTCAGATTGGGAAAAAACGTGCCCAGCGAGATAGGCGTGGTTTCAATAAAAGTGTCCATTTGCAGAATCGCATGGCGTTCATCATGCTGGAATCCTAAACGACCCTTAACTTTTAGGCATCATTTATAGAATCTGCCCCTTACACCAGCCCTGTAGTTGCTAGATACGAGTTATGCCTAGAATTCAAGGGTGGGAAACAAGGGCCGCAATCTAGTTGGGTTTTCAGAACTTCCCTAATGAATATGCATGAGATTTATTTGCATACAGTGGAGGCAGTGCATGTATATAGATCTCATGCATATTCATTGGGGAAGTTCTGAAAACCCAGCCCAAAACGCTAATGTTCCCGACAACGTTTATTTAATTTAACGTTTAACGTTTATTTATTTAATGGTTGATATGGTTAAGTTCAGCATTTTTTCAAAAGGGATTTTTTACTTAACTCTTTAAGCCAAGACATCTGATGCTGAGTGAAATGAAGTTGAATGGAACTCATTTGATTCCTCACGAGTAGCGAAGGCACAGTAAGCTATATTTCATCGTAATAATTTCTAATATCTATTCAGATTAGTCTTGAGGTAGCAAAGTTAAGAGTTATGTCACTATAACTGAAAATTTTTTTAGGAGATCCTCACTTTTCATGTTGGTATTCATTAGTAATCATGATTTATCATTATCTTTAGTTTATCTTGTTGAAAGCCTCGTCCCTGAAGAAGTTAAGTGAAACATGAATATGTTGAAAGAGGCATTCCCTCAATGAAAGTAACAAGATAAGTTATACAATAATCATTTATTGAACAATCACTATAAGAAAAATTCACTATTAAAAAAATACATATACAGTAAAACCTTGGATTGCAAGTGACTTGGTTTGCAAGTGTTTTGAAAGACAAGCAAAACATTTTATTACATTTTAACTTGATATACAAGCAATGTCTTGCAATACAAGTGCATACAGTATACACACATCACAGCTGAGCCGATGGTTCTTCTCTCTCTGATGCTGTAGGAGTGTAGTGACTGCTCTAAATGAGTGACTGTTCTAAATGACTGATGTATTAAAGTTTTTGGGTTGTGGAACGAATCGTTTGAGTTTCCATTATTTCCTATGGAGAAATTCGCTTTGATACATGAGTGCTTTGGATTACAAGCATGGTTTCGGAATGAATTGTGCTCGCAAACCAAGGTTTTACTGTATATTCAGGATCCAAAGATGATAGCAGCTCACACAATTTATGCATGGACAGTGAATGAAGAGCCTGCTCAGGATCCAATGAGACTTTAAGTTAATTTATTAAACAATGGGAATATTATTTTGATGAGGAGTGAAATATATTAAGCAACTGTTTCTGTGTATTACTTCTGAAATATATAGCACAGACCATAGAGAGGGTCATTGCTCTTTATCTGATCTAGTTGTCCCATTGGCTTTAGAATACAACTTGAAAACAGACACATCACAGACCATGCCAAGGGTATGTGACCACATGCCCGAACTCTTTTAAATGACTAAATTATGAAACAAACTCTGTGGCATGATCAGAAAGTTCTAAATTCTTTTATTTCTCATTTGATGGTCTCTTATTCCACCTTGGGTCAATGCTACAGAAAATGCTTTTGGTTCCGAACAGGTTGCCTTTAATGGTTAAGTAGTAAGAACAAGGCTGGTAGTTACATAACAGCTTTTCTATATTCCTGATCCAATTGTTCAGCACATGACCTCAGGCCTTTATAGTGTTCATTATTTGTAGACACAGTGCTTGCGTATGACTGTATACCAAATTGCTGAAATCTGGTATTTGTTGACTTAACATGCTAGCAAATCAAGACTTCTGTTCAGGAGCTTTAAAGAACCCTTCTGTTGACCACTCTAATTAGTACATGGGGGAAGGCTTGTCATGCTTGAGCAGGTAGGAAGCTATAATCAATGCCTAGGCCAGTGTTCTTCAATGCCAAGCCCAGGGCCAATGGCAGACCCTGAAGAAGATCTCTAGGGCAGCCCTCATCATCATTCTGGCTTTTTTTTTTCTGCTGTTCTCTGACTCTCTACCCAAGTTTATGGCAGAAAGGGGGGATCTGGATGAGGGAAAGAGCTGCATGCTTGAAGGAAAAGGCAGTTCTCAATAGATGAAGAGAATATATTTGGAAAAGCCCACCTCCTGGAGAATATACCCAATAAAAAGTGTGAAGGCGGGCTGATGGGGTGGATGTCATTGACACACACTGGTCAGCTGTATTGTGGTCTCACATGGAAGATATCTGGCAGCTCTCCTTTAGTTCTTCTGTATCCAGAGTGGCCCCGACTTCAAAACTAGAGACCACTGGCCCAGGCTGATAAAGCATCCTTAAGCATCAGAAATCCTGACTAATTGGATAATGCTATCACTAAAAGGGAAGCAGAATCCTCTCCGAATCGTTCATAAGTTGGGCCAGTAAAAAGGATCCGATGATAATCAAAATATATCCCTGGGGCAATAGCCCACTGGTTAGTGTAGTGGCCTGAGAACCAGGGGAACTGGATTCAATCCCTACTGCAGCTAACCCTCCATTGCCCCAAGCACAAAATAAGTACTTGTATGTAAACCGCTTTGATTGTAACTACAGAAAAGTCAGTATGTCAAGTCCCTTCCCCTAAATAATAGTATTTGGAGGTTTTTTTAACCTTCATTTCCTAGGAAAAAAGGTTTTTAATTTGGGCCTAAAATGATTTAGTTCTGTTTTCTGTCTACAGAAAAATTCATCAAATATATCTATATGTCATCTGGCCTAGAGAACCAATGAGGAAGAGAACAAAATCTGACTTGGATAACAAGTTTCCTGTAGTCCAGCTTCTAAGGCTGACAGCTGGAATCTACTCTTGCAGTGAATGGGAATAACTGGGCAGACTTGACCCCAAACAACAGTAGTACAATAGTTTCATGAAATCATACACAGCGAACAAATGATTTCATCACAACTCCTCGAAAGCATGGGAAGGCCAACACTGTGATAAATTTTGGTCGTGCTTGGGACAGATAAGTTGAGATGGCAGACACGAGCAAGGGGGAAGCTGATAGCGGGTTCTGTGTGGACATTTCTTAAGCTCATCTGTCAAGGAAATGAATCTCAACTGGGCAGTCTGGATGGGCCATATTACATGCTCTTATTTGCAATGTTGCTATGTTCCTGTGTTAATCGGTCTGTTGACAATGTGCTAAATCCCATCAGATGGGGGAGGGGGTTGGACTGCAATCCTAGATCAGAATAACATATTGAATAACTTTCATTTCACTTGACATTTTCAAAAATCTCTATCATCTGATATAGGACTAATAGCAGGATGGTTGGAGGAGATGACAACAGGAGCTGCCTCTATCCTGGAAGTTCAAGGAACAATTTTTTTAAAGCACATTTATGTCAACATTCATCCCTGATTTGAAGTTTTTTATTTCTTGTAAATGCTGATGAATTGTGGGGAGTCTTCATAGAAAATCTAGTAAAGCCAATGTCCTCACGTTCCAATTGTGTCTTGGGATGTGAAACTAGTGTTCCTTCTTTGTACGCTTAGATTCGGACTATCCAGAAATGTTAAGTTCTACCGAGCAGCGATTACCCAATGAGCGGGAAGAATCTGGACAGCAGCTGATTTCTGATTGACCATCTCGTATTAATTCAAAATGAACATGAAGTTGGTGAAGATGGTGCTTGCCAGCCAACCTTTTAAGACTTAAATACATGAGCCTTTTCCATCAGCAACATAGTTCATACATATTGAAAGAATTTGGACTTCCTGAACCAAATTTCAGGACTCAGTCTGAAAAACTTAGCTATTGGGTTGAAAACGAGTTTCTAATGCAGTAACAGCCTTTCATTAAAGGTAACCACTGGTTTTTATCTCTCTCTTTCAACCCTGAAGCGAATTCATTCCTATGACCTGTAGCTGTTAGAGGTTTAACATGTTTTCAAAGCCATCGTAGGTGAAAGGAGAGAGCTTGGGAACACAGGCTGCGGTTTTTGACACGCACGCCGCTTGGTTGACTTCACAGCTCTCAGCATCCTGGTTGGTGGTGAAGTAGACACCATCATAAGAGTGGATGGAGGGGTCTTCATTGAAATAATTGTAGGGTCTCAAGTAGAAACCAACCCCATTTCCTGCTGTCACTGTGTTGGGAATGTCCTCTGCATGCGGAATGTGAAGGAAGCCAGTAGTTATCCAAGCCACTAGATCCTGGAAAGACAGAGCAGAGCAAGGGCATCACTTATGGTTAAAGGGCAGATGAGAACATCATCATCTCCACATTTAATTATATTTTGGTCCAAGATATCAAGGCCTGTGGAGAACCCAGATTTCCCTAGAACAAATATGATTGCCAGACCAGGCTATAAGTGGGTAAAGTGTTTCTCAGTGGCAACACTGAAGGCAATTAAGACAGTCTGTGGAAAACAATAAACAATGCCAGTAGCATAGTTATAGGTGGGCTCAGGCTCACCCAAAATTGTAGCACCCTTTTTAAGACTGGTAGGTATCCCAGTGCCCTGCCAGCTGAAGAGGGCCTCTTCCGGCAGCTGGAACAATCCTGTACTTTGTAGCCTGCAACTGGAACACTCCTGTATTACTCTCTATGTGCTGCCACCACACTGGCTCCCCCCTCTGCACATGCTCAATTTTTGTATGAGAGGGAGCGGTGTGGCAGTGGTAGAGCATAGAGAATAGTATGGGAATGCTCTGGCTATAGGCTGCAGAGTACAGGATTGCTCCAGCTGCCAGAAGAGGGCCTTTTCAGCTGACAAGGCTTCAAGATCACCACCAGCTCAAGTATTTATTAGTTTGGGGGATGCGGGTAGGGTTGCCAAATTTTACTAAAGTTAAAATCCGGACCCCCCTGGACCCAGGGGAGAGTGTGGCACAGTGGTTAAAGCTACAGCCTCAGCACCCTGAGGTTGTGGGTTCAAACCCATGCTGCTTCTTGTGACCCTGGGCAAGTCACTTAATCGCCCCATTGCTCCAGGTACATTAGATATATTGTGGGCCCACGGGACAGGTAGGGAAAAATATTTGAGTACCTGAATAAATTCATATAAACCATTCTAAGCTCACCTGGAAGAACAGTACGGAAAATTGAATAAATAAAAGTAACACAGATTGTGCAGTAAGCATTTGTCCAGCTACAATTGAAACCTTTAATACCTCCTCCCAGCCGTACTTCTCTTCGCAAAGCCGCAAGCAGCGACTCCTGCATGTGGCCTGCGGCTAACCCGGAAGCCTTCCCTTTGACATCAGAGGATAGGCTTCCGGGTCAGCCGCAAGCTGCAGGTAGGAACTACAACTGTGGCTTTGCGAAGAGAAGTGCAGCTGGGAGGAGGCAGCCAGCCAGCAGATGTAAACATCCACAGGAAGGAGGCACGAATTTGGAATACAGAATGGAGGGAAGGACAACCAGGAGCACATTGGGACATGGAAGGGAGTTGGAGGATCACATTGGGACAGGAAGGGAGGAAGAGGGGCACGGCACAGGAAGGGAGAAGCAGGGTTACGATGAGGACACAGAAGGAAGGAGGGAGCATGAACTTGGGACATAGGATGGAAGAGTGGAGGGAGTGAGGGAAAGAGATGCTGGTAGGGAGGGAATGGAAAGGGAGAATTGTTCGGCATGGGTGTTTGAGTGAGAGGGAAAGAGAGATGGTGCCCATGGGGAAATGAAGATAGAGGAAAATTGTTGGGCATAGGAAGGGAGAGAGAATTAATGGACATGGGTAGGAGAGGTGTGAGGCACAGATGCATGGGGAAGAGAGAGATGAGAGGGAGAAATGTTGGATGTGGTGGTGGAGAGGGAAACAGTGGGATGGATGAAGAACGAAAGTAAGGGTAAACCTCTTATCTATTTAAACTACAGTACTTTGTTTTGAGGACTGTTTCTTTAATGTTTTTATAGACTGTGTACTGTACAGAATCCAAGTTACGTACAAATTCAGCTTAAGAATGGTTAAAAAAAAAAAACGGAACCCTTTCTTAACCCGGGGACTGCCTGTAATACAAAATGCAGTGGAAAGAGTTTTAATGGGAGCAAATACATTTGTTGCAATGACTCCAGTTGGAAGCAATTACATTGGCTACCAACAGAATGGAAGATAGAATAGAAAATATTGATGGTAGTGCATTGAGTTTTGTGTGGTCAGGTGCCATTATATTTATAGCAAGCATTATCTGTGCATATACCAAGAAGGAAGTTAAAGTTTGAAACTGCTACATGTCTAAAAATTGATACTGTCTGATATGTGACAACAGGTCAGTCAGCATTTATGTGGAATATGTTACCAGGAACTCTCCATTTATGTAAAGGTATTTATTTGTTTCATAAACTGGTTAAAACTCACTTGTTTTTATAAATGTAGTGGTTAGAGTGGCTTATGGGCCTGGGGCCTCCTCTCTATGGTTCACCAGGCTACGTAAGACACCTCTGTGATGCTCTACTAGGCTTTCCCATACCAGGTGCTGCTGTTCTAGAGACAGGTATGTACTCTTTCATTCAGATTTGGGGGGGGTGGGGGGTCAGTGACCTCTGGGGGAGTGTGTGTGTGTGAGGGTCATTACTTAATCCCTCCAGCGGTCATCTGGTCAGGTAGGGATCCTTTTTTGGCATTTAGACTTCCGGAGCTAGACCTGTTTTAAAAGCATCCAAGTCCCATCCTGGATGTCTTGGGAAAGGTTTGATTATCGCCGCAAGAAGTCCAAATCTAAGCACGACCATATGCCACCCATAACATGCCTCTAACACTCCCCCTTTTGAATTTTGGAAGCACAGCAGCTAGAAAGCCTAGCGAGATGTCCAGAAAGTCGGTTTTGACAATCAGCACTTGGGCGTTTTGGCGATGAAGACATCCACGTGAAAGTGTATGCCATTTTTTGGATGTCGTTTATTTTTTTTGAAAATGAGTCCCAAAGTGAGGTAAGAGCATCACATTTCAAAACTCCTCCATCATGTTTGGAATAAGGCTCTCGAGTAATGTCCAATCTAGTCAACTATTCAGTGGCTGTTCACAGCTGGGACAGCGCTATAGGATTCTAAGAAATTCCCTTTCATCTCAGGTAAGCCATATTGGGTCAGACCAATGGTCCACCTAGCCCACTATCCTATTTCCACAATGGCCAATCCAGGTCACATGTACCTGGCAGAAACCCGAATAGTAGCCAACATTGCACACTACCAATCCCCCGGTGCCTGTCTCAATAGCAGACTATTAACTTTTCCTCCAGGAACTTGTCAAAACCTTTTTAAAACATTAACCACTGTTACCACATTCTCTGGCAACGAGTTCCAGAGCTTAACTATTCTTTGAGGGGAAAAAAAAATTCCTCCTATTGGTTTTAAAAGTATTTCCCTGTAAGTTCGAGAGTCCCCAAGTCTTTGTAATTTTTGACGGAGTGAAAAATCGATCCACTTGTACCCGTTCTACTCCACTCAGGATTTTGTAGACGTCAATCATATCTCCCCTCAGCTGTCTCTTTTCCAAGCTGAAGAGCCCTAACCTTTTTAGTCTTTCCTCATACAAGAGGAGTTCCATCCCCTTTATCATCTTAGTTGCTCCTCTTTGAACCTTTTCTAATTCCGCTATATCTTTTTTAGAGAGGATTTGGTACCATACCTTAATTGGATGGTTGTTTCTGAGGTTGGTAGCAATAGAAGATCATCCCAATAGCTCAATGACAGTACTGCATAGATGTCTGTTCTGTGGGTGCTTGAGCACCCTCAGTATTGAAGGAAATCCTTCACTGTGTCTGGGGAAGTGTTAATTTGTGCCAAGTTTAGCACTCACAATTGTTTTGCAAAGTTAGCTCATATGCTACACACTACTACTACTACCACTACTACTACTACTACTACTACTAGTAGTAGTAGTAGTAGTAGTAGTAGTAGTAGTAAATGTTTAATAAATTATTTCTATAGTGCTACCAGATGTACGAAGCGCTGCACAGCGTCACTAAGAAGACAGTCCCTGCTCAAAGAGCTTACAATCTAATCAGGCAAGACAGACAAACAGGATGTCATGGATACAGTTAAGGAGAACGGTTAATTGTGTGGAAGTGTCCAGAGTCAATTGCTGGATCACGTCTTTCTCTGGTTCAGATGGGACCAGGAACACCGCAGAGGCAAGGACCACAGAGCCTAAGGGATGGAAACACCTAGCATCTAAATTTAAGGCTCCCGATTGCTGCGATATAAAATAAAGCAGACATGATCCCTGGATAGCTACAAATGAAGGCTCAGAGTGAGCTATACTTGTACAAAAGAGCAGTAGGAAACCACTGGAAGAGATCAATAAATGAGCATTAAACTGACCTCGTTCTTGATGGACTCGTTGTCAATGAAGTCACTAAATCGCACTGATGGAGTCCAAGGATCATTCTGATTGTAGGCACTTCCACTTTGAGATTCCTCATCCTTACGCTTTGTGACTGCCAGCTTGTACCTATAAACATGAGAAACAGTTGATAATTCTGGAGCACACTGTGACATCATCAGCCATTGTTAAAACTGCCCTGTCATTGGTTAGCATCTCACGGAAGCCTGAAGGATTCCAGCATGGGACAATGATTCAGGAAATGTTCTGGAACATGCTTTCAAGACTCCTCCTGGCTGCAGTGGCAGGATGGAGAAGCGAAGATTTAAAGAGGTACAAGGAGAAGAGAGGGTATGAGTGTGGCGAGGGGAAGGAGCCGGGTAGGGGTGGGGGCCACTGCCCCGTCACCTCCTACCCTCGTTACATCACTGGACCTGCCACTGAGTTTTATGCTTCTCAACTGAGTTCTTGGGTCACACCCGGTCAGTTAGGGTTTTCAGGATATCCACAATACCAAGGAGGCATCTCATGCATATTCAGTGGATATCCTGAAAACCCAATTAGCTGGGTGTGCCTTGAAGACTGGAATGAGAAGCACCGTGCCAGATCATGGGAAATATACACAGAGAACACCCCGCACAAATGTCATTAACCAGAATTTGTTGTATCCTTCAATGGTTCATCGACAATGAGACAAGAGTTATTGACAGTGTTGGCAATTGTTTGGAAAGACAGAAGTACTGTATATGGTAGCAGAGTGGGTAATAATTTATGTTCATTCAGTCATCACATTGAGTTTTCTTGGCAATGAATTGTATGTCTTCATGTGACAGTTCTCTGGCCTCCCGATGTATGCTGGGAAAAAAAAAAGGGGGGGGGGATTTAAGAATGGTGGTAGCAGAAGCCGAGGTATTAGCAGCAAGTTTGTCAGCTGGCAGCAGCCGGTTTTGGGAGCTCAGCCATGTTTGGGAGTCAACAGTGAGGTGATTGTCATTTATTTTATAGTTTTGCACAGTTATAAAGAAGGTTCTATTATAATATGGGTGTAAGTAGATTCTCGTATTTTTGGTTTTTTAGCGTCCCCTCCTGAGGAAGCAGTCACATGCCGAAACTCAAGTCAAAGGGGTGGGGGGCGGTTCAAAAAGAACAACAATTAGTAACACATTGAATTAGTACACGGAACTAGAGAAAGAAGCCGCCTCACAGCAGCAACATAAGATAAGTAGCACTTTTTTTTCCAAAAAAATAAAAAGTAAAGCAACCAAAGTTGAGGCGGAGGTTACCTGATGGTACTATGATGGTCCCGTGACAACCGGGTCTGAGCACATCATTACAAATTGATTAAATTTATAAAAACGATTAATCAAATCTAATCTAATCCTTAGGTTTGTAGACCGCATCATCTCCACGTTCGTAGAGCTCGACGCGGTTTACAGTAGGAGAAATAGGAAGGAACTACAACAGAGGGTTAGAGGTAGAAGTGTGAAGAAAATTTAGAGGACTTGGGATGCCAAGTTATAAGAGTTTCTTTGATTCCTAAGTTGGGGGGAGACTTACATTTTTTGAGAAAAGCCAGGTTTTCAGATGTTTGCGGAAAACTTGGAGAGAGCTCAAATTCCGAAGAGGGGAGGTAAGGTTGTTCCAGAGCTCAGTGATTTTGAAGTGAAGGGAGGTCCCTAGCTTTCCTGTGTGGGAAATGCCTTTTAGTGAGGGGAAGGATAGTTTTAATTTGTGGGAGGATCTGGTGGTATTAGGGTTTGAGGAATTCCAAGAAAGAGGGATAAAGGGAGGGAGGATACCATATAGGATTTTGAAAGTTAAACAGGCGCATTTATAGTGGACCCTGGCGATTATCGGAAGCCGGTGGAGCTTGGCCAGGAGCGGGGAGACATGGTCAAATTTACTTTTAGCGAAGATGAGCTTGGCCGCGGCAATTTGAATCCGTTGGAGTCTGTGGAGGTTTTTCTTAGTTAGGCTTAAGTAGATAGAGTTGCAATAGTCCAATCTGGAGAGGCTTTAAAAAGCAGGAATCCTGTGATAGAGGTTTGAGTAGTGAATTAGTTAATTTTCTGTGCAGCCCACTAGGGATAGTACTGACATTCATGTGGCCCTCTGAATAGAAAGATTACCTGCCATCTTATTAGCTGCTCCCATGATTGGCATCCCATTAAATTCTGCCAGAAGTCACCAAGGGCTAGATTCACTAACCTCAATTGCATGGCCGATCCGTGGCCGATCCCTGCAGGCCCGACGAACTCCCAAAACAAAAACATTTAAATGAGAGCGATCGGAGGAACACCCCCCTCCGACTGCACGGATCACTAGTGTGTGATCCCGACACCAGCGCACACCATCTGTAGATGGTCAGTGCATGTGTCTAAGACACATCTGAGCTGCGACTTTTTTTTTTTTACTTACTAGCCCAGCGAGCCCATGGTTTTAACCTGCTTTAAGCCCACAGGTTAAAACCTTGGGCTCGCAGTGCGGGGAAGGGCAGGAGAGATTCGGGAGAGAGAGATAAATATTGTCGGGGCTGGGCATGCAGAGAGCAGGGCGGCAATGGAGCTGGAGAGTCGGAAAGGACGTTTGCAACTGGTCCCCAGCAGTTGCTTCTTGGGTTGATCAGCCAGCCCAGTCGGTTTGCAAGATTTCTTTAGTGAATCGGGTCCCTGCCTACTTTGCACGCCGTTTCCCTCATTTGCATGCGTGGATCGGAATCGGATCGGCAGAGAGGTAAGTGAATCAGGCCGGAGTAAAATCGGGTCGCAAACCAATCAGTACACGATCAGTTTGCTTAGTGAATCTAGCCCTCATAAATATTGGAGAGAGGTACCCTAGCGAAATGCTCCCAACAAGACTAAGAATTGGGGGCGGCCCATCTATTATATTTTTACCAAAGTCTTTTACCTGGCCCAGTTCATTGAATTCTCAATGGCACTTGATTCTGGCAGATAGTCTCCAGCAAAGCTGACGATCTGGATTCTGTACGAACGTTCGTGGCCCCATTTGTTCTTCTGGTCGCTCGCAAACTGGATGTATCTGGGCATCGCAGCGTGGAGCCTGAAAGCAGTTTGGTTCTCGTTATCCAGAACCACTTTTGTGATCTTGGGTCTCTGGATTTTCATCTTAGGATTCCAGGGCGCCTCCACAGACTCAAAGGTCATGTCGTGCCCCACCACAGAATTTCTTGGGCCTGGAAGACAACAGCAAAGGCTTAGGATGCTACGCGGGCAAAGTAAAAGCAGAAATCATAAATCCAAAACCTAATACTCTCTTGAGCAGTTCATTGTGTCACAATCTGAGATCAAATTAAAACAGCCCAATAAAATCCAGGTGTTAACCCTTTCAGGACCATAAGGATCGTAGGCCAATTTTTGTGGTTTTGACGACATTTTTATGGTAAAAAGGGCTTGCAGATGCCAAAAAATTGATTTTTTTTGTGAAACATCATTATTTTTTTTAAAAAAAATCACACTTCTGGCTTATGGACAGTGTGGCAAGTGAATCTTCTCGTCAATCTGGCAACGACGCTAATGAATGAATGTCGGAACCAGTTTGTTTACATAAAGGCAGTATCATATGGAATCCGTACATATCAAATTTAGAACTGTAGACTATCCCAATCAAAATTTATAGGATTTTAAAGTTATGGGACAAATAGGTCCCTTGGTCCTGAAAGGGTTAATAATGACATCTTGTTTTTTATTTATTTATTCAATTTTCTATACCATTCTCCCAGAGGAGCTTAGAACGGTTTACATTAATTTATTCAGGTACTCAAGCATTTATGGCGTCCCTGCTCCATTGCTCAATGAATAGATACAGGAAGCAGCCCAAAAGTAGGAAACTTGTACATATGAGAAAATGAGTAACTCAAATTACGGTTCACTGTTCAATAAAATTAGTTCCAATACCATTTTGCTTTGCAGCGTTTGACTTAGTTTTTTCCCCCCAAATGTCATTATTCTGTTAGTTTCCAGCTCAATCATAACTAGCCTCTGTTGGCCTCTGGTCCCATGAGCTTTGGTTTATAACTAACCATAGAGTTGTGTCCCCAGTTGTACAAGGGATCTTGAAAACACTATTTGTTAAATATCTCTAAAGCACATTACGTCACTTTTCCACAGGTGAGCCGACTTGCCTGACTGACTAGTCACAGGACATTCCATGACACGCCCTGGTACCACTTCTTCCACCCCAACCGTTTTCCCCGAAAATATGAAAGTGCGGAAACGTTTTGAAGACCCCTCGTATATCACTTTCCCGTTTCACCTAGCCCAGCCATCATAGCAACAGTCCTCTGTCAGGAACCAGACGTCAGTAACATAGTAAATGACAGCAGATAAAGACCCAAATGGTCCATCCAGTCTGCCCTTCCCGATTCAATTTAAATTTGTTAAAATTTTTTTTTTTTCGAAACGTCTTGAGTGCGTAGAACCATCTGTACCCATGTAATAATTAGATCTCTTCTACTCTTATCGTTAATCATGGATCCCAATTTGTTTATTTTTCTTTTTATATTTTGATTTATTTTCAGGTTTGAAAGTAAATAATAATATTATGTTTTCTTGATCTCACTTTCTGTACAAGATGATATGCTTGATAATAATGTGTAAATTTTATAAACAAATTAAAAAAAAAATGTGTTAAATTTTTTCTTCTTAGCTATTTCTGGGCAAGAATCCAAAGCTCTACCCGGTACTGTGCTTGGGTTCCAACTGCCAAAATCTCAGTCAAAACTCACTCCAGTCCATCTACACCAGTGGTCTCAAAATCGCGGCCCGGGGGCCCAATGACCTGTTTTGTGTGCATTTTTCTTTTGGACTTTTAGTTTTTTGAAAATGGTTCTAAAAGATAGACTCAGTAAGCTCAAAAACATCTAGAAAATGGTCATTTTCAAAACCAAAAGTTAGACCTCCATTTAAAAAAAAAAAAAAAATTTGAAAATGGTCATTTTCTCTACTGGATTTTTGGATGTTTTGTCCATACTCAGACTTGGACATCACATCAAAAATGCCCCTCCACGTCATACTGGGGGTATTTCTCTACAGGTCCCCACAAGTTTGGCACTAGGTTACTGCATGCTATGCGAAAATTATATATCGACAATTATGCATGTATTGCTGTTCTAGAATGCTAGTGTTGAACCCCTACTGGTCCAGGTACAAAATAAGTGCCTGTGTATAATATGTGAAATAACCACAGAAATGAGGTATAGTAAATCCCATCCCCCTTCCCTTTCCCTAGTCAGCATTTACATACCAAGGTTTAGGCCCGGCTGCTTATACTGTGTCAATGGCTGGTGTAAATGTCCAAAATTAAATATTACAGTTGCACATGTAAATGTTGCTGTTCTAAAACCGTGGAGGGGCGTAATAATACAGGAACTCATTTCCCATCTCGTCCCCACAAGTTCTTTTCCTGCCCCTGCCCCATTCCTGTAAACTCCGTCCTCATCTGCACAACCCTCAAACACTTTAGAATCATAAGTGGCAACATTTTAGAACTCAGACTGTGATGTCATAATGCCTCATTCCACCAATGCCTAAGCTCCGTCCTCATCTGCACAAGCCTCAGACACTTTAAAATCCTAAGTAGCAGCAATCTAGAGCTCAGATTGTGATGTCATAATGCCTCATTCCACCAATGCCTAAGCTCCGTCCTCATCTGCACAAGCCTCAGACACTTTAAAATGCTAAGTAGCAACATTCTAGAGCTCAGATTGTGATGTCATAATGCCTCATTCCACCAATGCCTAAGCTCCGTCCACATCTGCACAAGCCTCAAACCCTTTAAAATCCTAAGTAGCAACATTCTAGAGCTCCGATTGTGATGTCATAATGCCTCATTCCACCAATGCCTAAGCTCCGTCCTCATCTGCACAAGCCTCAAACATTTTAAAATCATAAGTGTCCGAGGCTTGCACAGTTAAGGCTGAGCTTACAGGAATGGGACAGGGACAGCAACAAAACTCACGGGGATGGAACAGGGAAATTGAGTTCCTGCGGGGACGAGGACAAATTTGTCCCCGTGTCATTCTCTATCTGTATGGTCTTGAATGGCATCAATGTGCTCTCAGCTGAGAAGTCCCGCAAAGCCCTTCCCTTTATTTAGCTATACTAAAACAATGTTTCATCAAGAGTATGTGGTTCTCCCTGACTCTTTTGGAGACGGATTTTCTTGATCTTTCTTCCCTCTTGCTGGGATGAGTTGACACAGGTCACCCACCAGCTGAAAGCTAGAGAAAGTGTCCTCTATGACATAACCCACTGTCATTCCTGGCCCAGCAGGACTCTCGTTGCTCCAGCTCCCTCCAAGACCCCCCTCCTCGGAACTTATTTACCCGACCCACCACCAGCCTTGTTTAGATGAAAGTTTGAGCATGGATCTTGTTTTACAAGCAAAATAAACAATGCTTATCAGAAAATCAAATTAAAAATTAAAAAAACCAAGAAAAAAAAAAATCAAACATGCTAGCAACCATAAAGAAAATAATTATGCAAAAGATAGTCCCCTAATTTATAGGATCCAACAGAAATTACAGAGAGTAATTAGTCAGAAAACAAAAACAAAAGTATCAAGAAAAAGGCAAAATATGTTTCCTGTTTCTTATATCTAAAATCTAATGCAGAGGTTCAACAACCAGCCACAAAGGAAACGTTATTATCTAGAAAATATTTAAGTTACATATCACAAATCATTTAAGCTATATATCACACATCTTGAAATCTTACCAAACATTTTACAGGAAATTGTACAAAAACTTCTACATTATTTTGTAATACTGGCAGGCAGAGAGCAGAAAACTCTTATGTCTTTGCTGAATCTCTCTACCCCCCTCAAGAAAATACCACAGTTTTTGGCTCTTATACAAAATTAGGATCTTTTCCAGATAAGGGAAAAAGTGGACGCGCCGAAAGTTAAGCCCCACCACCTTTTGCAGGCGCACGCAACCTTAACCAGTGAAGTTCTCAGCACAACGCCGATGTGTATAAAGTAAAGGGAGGGGATAACCCCCCCACGCCCCCCCCCCCCGTCGGAGCACCCAAAAAAGATGATAAAAAAGAGGATATGAAACTTAACATGATCAAAAAATAGGATAAACTGTCGACCATTTTTTTTAAGGGCTCCAACGGGGAGGTGTGGGGGGGAACCCCCCCACTTTACTTTCTACAGATCGCGCCTCTTTTTTATCATTTTTTTGGGGTGGCGGGGGTTAACTTTTTGGCGGGGCTTATCTGGAAAAGATCCCAAAATTATTCTATTCTTGAAAAACAGACAAAACATTAGCCAGCTAATGTTCAAAGCAAGTTAACCAACTGGGAACGGCCACCAACTAGTTAACTCGCTTGTTCACAGCTTTCCAGTAGTGCCAGTGAAAATGACCGGTTAGCGCTGAACTTCAAGCTGGCTAAATCGGGACCATCTGCCAGGTTTAGCAGATAGCAGAGTTACTCACCTGTAGCAGGTATTCTCTGATGATAAGCAGAACCTAACGGATGTAGCGGTATATAAGAAATAAATTACATTACATTACATTACATTACATAAGCAGGCATACTGGTTCAAACTGGTTTAGCAACGATCGTTAAATGCACGGTGAGTTTAGTGCACCCAGGTCTAAAAACCTTTCGCGTCAACAGTCCCTCTTTGTGGAATGGCCTCCCTCTAAACTGCACCTTGAACACTCTCTGGACAGATTCAAATCAAGACTGAAGACATTGCTTTTTGCAAATGCCTTTGGCTCCGATCTCTAATGCAGTTGCATCCCTCTGCATGTGAGAAAGCAGCACTGTCTCCAGACCTACTATGGTAACCTACCCTCGCCTCCTTCCTTTCCTTCTCTCTGTCATATCTAACATTGTAGGGGGTCTGTACAAGCTAGTGCATAATGTTTGGCTAACTTCCACAAGCATTATGTTCAGAAATTCAATGCCAGGCCATGTTCAGACTTCGGCATTTGATTTCCAGGTTTACAGAACAATCTAAGCATACCTGGTTAAGTGTAGTTACCATATGGCTCCAGAAAAAGGAGGACAGACTGAGAGGGTCACAAGAGAGCAATGGGGAATATGAACCCACAACTTTACATTTCAATACCTATGTAATGTAAATATGCATGAGTTGAGTCTCTGCCATTTGAAAGGAAGCTCTGCAATGAGAGGGCATAGGATGAAGTTAAGAGGTGATAGGCTCAGGAGTAATCTAAGGAAATACTTTTTTACAGAAAGGGTGGTAGATGCGTGGAACAGTCTCCCGGAAGAGGTGTGTCTGAATTCAAAAGGGCCTGGGATAGGCACGTGGGATCTCTTAGAGAGTGGAAGAGATAATGGTTCTCCTAGGACAAGCAGGATGAGTCAGCCACATGTGGCTGACTATCCTGCTGTCCACGGAGAACCTACGTTACAGGTAAGTAACTACACTTTACTACAGATAGGCAGACTATTTAGATGGGCCATTTGGCCTTTATCATGTTTCTGTGTTTCAAACTTCAGGGTGCTGAGACTATAGCTCTAACCACTGCACCAAACTCGCCCTTTTGGTGGAACTAACCAGTTGAATTAGCCCCAATCAAGCGATTTAAATGGCTAGAAGCTGTTTCTGGCCAGTTAATTCACTTTGGATATAAGAACATAAGAATTGCCGCTGCAGGGTCAGACCAGTGGTCCATCCTGCCCAGCAGTCCGCTCACGCGGCGGCCCCTAGGTCAAGACCAGTGCTCCAAATGAGTCCGGTCTCACTAGTTTAGCATGAACTTCTCCAACTTTGTCTTGAAACCCTGGAGGGTGTTTTCCCCTATAACAATGTATGCTTAATCTAGGTTGTAAGCTGCCCCAAAAGGATTCTCTAGGTGCAGTATATCAAACCTGAATAAAACCTGAAACTTGAAAAGTGAAATTTAGAAATAGACCTCATGTACAGCTTTCAGATAAATAGGGTGTTTGTCGTTAATGATTATGTTTTATCTGTATTAATTTTGGATTAAGTGGGAAATAAATGGTTTAATTAAAGCAGCCAAAAAAAATATTCCTGAAACCTGTTAAATGAACTTGAGCAGTAGTTCCTAAACTTGTCCAGAGGTCTCCTCAGACAATCAGGTTTTCAGGATATCCCAATGAATATTCATGAGAGATTTGTCGACAGACAGGGAATTATGCTCGAGTACCTGAATAAATTCATGTAAACCGTTCTGAGCTCCTCTGGGAGAACGCAGTGCCGTAGTAAGGGATGGGGCAAGGGGGGGGGAGGGGCAGACCGCTTCAGATGGCGTCTTGGTGAGGGTGCCAGCACCTCTCCATTCCCATGCCACACTTGCGCCCTCCCTTCCTCACCTCTTTAAATCTTTGCCAGCATGCACAACTACTCTGGCCCGCTGCTTACGCCAGACTGGCTCCCTCCGAAATCACTTCTGGGTTGTGGGTCAGGAAGTGGCATCAGAGGGTAAACCAATGCCGATATGAGTAATTGCTTGTGCTGGCAAAGACTTAAGGAGGTACCGTGAGGGCGCGAGTGTGGTGATGGGGCATGGAAGGAGCCCGGGGTCAGAGAGGAGGACACGGAGGAGCGCCACTGCCCTAAGCGCCTCCTACCCTTGTTACGCCATTGGGAGAACAGTCTAGAAAATTGAACGACTGCTTTCTGTGATTTATGGGAGAGTGCGAGTCTTTCAATATTTGAAAGCTAAGGAGACTCATTGAAAATCGTTTTGCTATCAATGAATTTTCATTTACATTTTAGCAAGAGAGATTTAAAATGAGGGGTTTCTTTTTGTGTGTATTGACCAGACTATTTAAAGTAGACTGGAGCTAAAGCTCAGATGTACGGTAGGCTTAAAATATACTTCTATAAACATACTTTTTCCATCATTCTTTGTTTGTCATTTGTTTTTCATTTCTTTAATTTTCTCCAGGGTTGTTTGTATGTGTGTGTCTGTTTGTCATCTGTGTTCCTGTGGTTTTTGGTGTATAAAGTCTAACATATGAGCAACCGAGGCCACCCCAGCTCCACAACATTAACCATTTTTATCCTACTGTCATTTCTCCCCATAAAAATCAAAAGGCTATTGCCTTAATAAGATTACATTCATGAGTAATAGGGACTCCTAGTGATAGTTTTTAAGAAAATACAAAAAAGGGAAGGATAAAAACAAAGCAATAGAAATTGTTAGAAATAATGTAGGTGGTATGGATGTAAAAGACACAGGCACCCATGTTTAATAACTCCAAAATACCACCAGAAGCAGGCATTATTTTCTGCATGAGCTTCCACAGTCTGGGGCTCACCGGGAATCTACATCCTGCTACTTTTTCTTTCTTGGGGTTACACTTTTGGTGTTGGGAAGATTAAACAAATCGTCGGTGAAAATAAAGGGCTGGTGGGAGTACCCTTACTCCTTCTGTGACCTTGGGCAAATCACCTCCTCACACTTCCAAATATCACAAAGCTGTTTTGGGTTTTTTTTTCCTTAAAAAAGACAAAAGCTTCTATCTTTAATTACTTGGTACTGAATAATTCAAGGCACTGCAGCTGCATTCCTGTAGCCTCCAGCATGGCTGAGATGCTAGTTCGCTTATTGAGTGAGGAAAAATACATAAGCCTCAGCTCAGCACTTTTGCTACCTAACTTCAGAATATATATATATAAAAAACACACCTCCCTGCAAAGCCTGTACAGTATGAGAAGCTAGTCATCAGGCATTTAAGCTTTGGAATTAAAATGTTCCATGCATCTACTGTAGATGTGAATGTATTCTTGTGTGGTTAGAAGCTACATAAACCCCCCCACCCAAAAAAATTCCACCACAGAACAATTTCCATTTCCACACTGGAATATAAGTTTTTACATAGTCCTTGAAATAAAAGATTACCAAATGAAGCCTAGGATAATCCTGTATATGACTCAGCAAATGAAAATCAGAGGTATTGAATTGATAACTGATGGCTAGCTTCAATGTTTACTCCCCAGCCTTCATTGCCCCCCCCCCAAAAAAAAAAAAAAGTTACTTTCAACAAGTATATTGAGTGAAATGGCATGGTGACAGGGTTAATCCACTTTCCAAGGTAATATATAGAAATAAAACAAAAACCAAAGGAAATAAGGTACTACCTTTTTTATTGGACAAACTCAATGCATTTTATGATGAGCTTTTGAAGGCAACCATCTTCTGATCTAAAGAAGAAGGGTTACCTTCAAAAGTTCATCATAAAATGCACTGAGTTTGTCCAATAAAAAAGGTAGTACCTTATTTTCTTTGGTTTTTGTTTTATTTCTATATATTAACAAGTATATAAAATATTGTCTACCCGGGCAGTTCCTTAATACTTGAAGAACCTCAAGTGAATGACCTTACCTCCAACATCTAAGTCCACTTTGTAGTTGAGGAAATGAGTGTGGATCGTACCCAGGGTGTGCGCTCCAACTCTATTTCCGTAGTCTGTCCCATTGCCAAAGAAAAATGATGAAATTATGTATCCTGTAGCATGAACTTTGGATTCAATTGCTCCATTGCTGTAGAAGATAAAGTCAAACACATAGTCATAATTTCCCAGGGTAGAAATAGATCTAACAACTAGCACGGTGTTGGGTAGCCCTCCGTAATACATAGAATGAAAGTTGGAATAATGGCGTCTTAAAGGCAAGCCAGAGTTGTGTTCAAAAATGCAGATGGAGTTTTTCAACTTCTCTGACTTTTCAGACTCCATTAGGTGATTTGTGTCCACATAGGTAGCTGTGTAGGGGCAGTCAATCCCTTTGACCATCTGAAATGCAAATCTTCCAATACCAAAACTCCCATCCATGTATCTAGTTAACATGCCACCAGGAGCATTTGACCCATACACAGAGATTGCTTCTTGGAGGCTAAGTTCATAAACAATCCTTTCTCCCTTAAATCTAATGTCAAAGAGACGTAATCCCGTATTCACACTGATGCCAAAGGCAAACCTCCAGGACTGGAAAAGCACTTGGTTCTTCTTGACACTATAACGTGGACCATGGGGCTCATATTGCAAAGGAATGGCTGTTGAGGAAGCTTTTGGAGGTTTCATGGATGCTAAATTTGTCTCTGGTGTAACTTTCTTCATTTTCACCACAGGTAAATTGCCCATGTTGTACATCTGTTCCAGATGAGTCATGTTACTGAAGTACATACCATTGTAAAATACCTTTGAAGTTCTCCACTGGGAAATATTTAGGCTCTTATGGTCCACCAGAATCTCCAGGCCCACTGGAAGGAGGAAGAAACCAGACCCTGGTGGATTCTGGAATATAACAAACCATGTGAGACGGTCTCCCGACTGGGATCCCCTGGGAGCAGTTGTGAGGCCAGCAAAGTCATCATCATTGATATAACCTAAAACATCTCTCATAAATTTGCTGGCCTTTGGGAACACTTCATTCCTCATAAAAGAATACAATTGTCCATACTCATTCTTAATAACTGGACGGCGGTGATAAGGCAGCTTGGCTTTGTATTTCTTCAATGTGATATCCTTGTAGTAGGTTGGCTTGGGGAGAGGGCCAACTACGAACTCTGTAATATTGGGATCTGAGTGGTTACCAAAGAAAACCACAGCCAGTGCCTCCCTCTTGGGCTTGGGTTTACCTTTGTCTAAGTAGTCCAGTACCTCTTCCTTTTTAGGAATCTGAACATCTATAGAATAGATGATGTTGTCAGAAGGGTTTGCAATATCAGCATCAACAAAATCCACTCTGAGCTCTTTCTTGAGGTAGCTCACCACCTGGGAGAACTCGTCCGGCGTCAAGTCAGCGAAGACCAAGCTCTGGTCATCATGCTTTGCCTGCAGGTCATTGATTGCTGGAGGTCCACAACTTTTTGCTTTGCCTGAGCCAGACAACAGGAGACAAGTTAAGACAACAATGACGGCCAAAAGTAAGACTAGAAGGACAAGCACAATTTTTAAATTCATTTTTGGTCGCTTGCAGCTTATGATCTATGAAGCTCTCGGTGTGCCACCCTAGCTGTCAAAAGAGCTCTCTCAAGCTTGTACAGTCTATTTAAATTACTAGATTTTGGCAGGAAATGTGAACAGGGAAGGGGAGGGTCATGGGAATGATACGGGTTTGGTAGGATCCTGCTGGGGAAGTTTCTTCTTTGAAGCTTTGCAGAGCAGGAAGAGTCTCAACATTGGGAAGGAAAGAATGTCAGATGCCTCGTTTCTTGACAGAAAGTTCAGAAAAGAGGCTTGCAAACTCCATCAGCTCTACTTTCAGTACAGTGCAGGACAAGAGACTCCGACACATTTCTGTGAAGGCAAAACTAATAATTTATAAAAAGTAACTTCAAACGTTATCTGATCCTTTTCTTTGCAAATTACATTAATACATTTTTAATTATTTCTCCAAGTTGCTGTGCAGAAATGTCCTCAGCCGCATTACTGGTTTAAGTTGTAATTTTGAACCGGTATAGGATAAAATTGCAGTTCATTAAAGACATTGGTCTGGCTAACCCTGGCTCTTTGCTAGTATATTACTTTCCAGGACAGAAGAAAGCTGAATTGTTGGCTGAACCACAAAACTCATTTTTAACAGAAACTTTGACATCCTGTACATCTGAAATTATTTATTTTGGTAAAGGGGCAGCTAGTATATCTTTTCCATTTCCTCCTCTGCATGGTATTCTGATTTATTCCATGTTGTCCCAAAGTAACAGATTCCTTTTTCATATTGTAATTCCCCTGGAGGAATTAATGCTTTTCTTGCTTCACTCCTGTATTGCTAGTGTTCACTGAAATGTTGTCTGCTGGCTCCCTGGTACTGTGGTCATATGAATCTGCGGCACCCCTAATATTGAACAAATTTATTGACTGTGTCCAGGGAGAGGCCATTTCCATTGGATTTAGCGCCCCAATAAAAAGTTGGCTCCTAAGACTGCGGTGTGCTACCATTTAATTTTCGGCTTCCGGCACGTCTGCTGCCTCTTGGATTAGCTGAGGCTGGGAAACCTTTGGGAAGGGTGCAGGAAGCCAGTTGTTATGCCATGACTACAGCTACTGGCTTGATAAGGCACCAGCATATTGTTTGTCAAGAATTCAGCTTATTTTGTACTGGTACAAAACACTGCAGTAAAAATGTTATTTAATGCAAAAAAAAATATGATCATGTCACCCCACAACACAGAATTACTTATAAAATTATTTTATTAACTTTTAAAACCAGAGAAAATAATCAGCCTGAATTCATTAATAACCTACTTATCTCTTACAACATTACAAGGTCTTTGCGATCTACAGCTTAAAACCTTCTTGTTATCCCATCATTGAAACATATAAATACATTAAGAACCTCTGTTAGCGCCCCTTCTCTTTGGAACAGCATTCCAAACTACTTACGCGAAAAACTTACACTTCCAGACTTTAAGTCAAAACTAAAGACATTTCTCTTTCTCGACGCGTTTGACTCCTTTTAAGGACTACCCAGTATTGAGAAGGAATCTTAATACCTGTTCCCTTTCCTATTGTTCTTCTCCCTTACATGTTCTCTTTTTCTTTACATGTTATAGTTCAAGCTCTCCTTTCCCGCTTGTCTCTGTTCGTTAATTTTTTTGCTAGTTTATTAGTCCTTAAAAGCTAGTATTTGCCCTAGTGTTGTTGTGTGTTCTTTAAACTGTATTTTAGTCAGTAGATGGTTTTTTAACATTTTTGTACATCGCCCAGAAGGTTTGATTAGGCGGTATAAGAAATTTTAAATAAACTTGAAACTTGTTAACTTTTGTGGTTTTAAGTTATATGTTGTTTGTCAGAGTTATTTTTCACTATGATGCTGGCCTGTATACCAAAGTGGTTCAAATGAACTAACCGATTTGGAAGGTTCAGCAAAGGATCTGAGTCTGTATGACTGGGCTTAGAAAGGCAGAAAGGAGACAAAAATTAGGGAGGATATCTCCCAGTGTTAACAAATAGTAACAAAGAAGTCGATGGCAGAAAAAGCTTGCTCAGTTATTCATGTACACACTACCAGTGATATAGCTAGTTACCACCAGAGAACATAAACAACCTGTAGGATGCTACCCATAGAAAAAGAGAAAACTGAAGGCAGATAAAGACTATATGGCCTGTCCATGCCATTTACTATCCCATCCTCTCTCTCTGAGATCCAATGTACTTAGGGTTACTAGACGTCTGGATTTCCCTTGGCATGTCTAGGGGTCCGGACGGCTTTTCAAAACCCAGCACTTTGTTCAGCTTTTGAAAAGCTTTCCTTTGTGCAGGAGGGCATCTGCGCATGCGCCGCCTGACGAGAACAGGCAGCGGAGACGGGGCTGGGGCGGGTTTGGGGGTGAGATGGGGCAGAGATGGGTGGGAAAGGGGGCAGGTCCAGGGGTCCAGATTTTCCAGACAGAAAATCTGATAACCCTAAATGTACTAATCCCAAGCTTTCTTGAATTCAGATACAGGTGGGAGAGTTGGCCTTTCAAGAAAATAAATTTTGTAGTACTGACTGGCCAAAGTGCCTATCCCGTCTGGAAAAAGATTCCAGACAGTAATGTGAGGTGAAGGTGTGAACCGCGGACCAGGTAGCAGCTTTACAGATTTCCTCAATAGGGGTAGATCTGAGGAAGGCCACAGAAGCTGCCACAGCTCGGACCTTATGGGCTGTGACACGACTCTTCAGGTACAGTCCAGTCTGAGCATAACAGAATGATATACAGGCAGCCAGCCAGTTGGAAATCATTCTCTTGGAAACAGGACGTTCCAGCTTGTTAGGATCAAATGAGACGAAGAGTTGTGGTGATGTGCGGTGTAGCTTTCTCCTGTCGATATAAAAGGCCAAAGCACACTTACAGTCCAGAGTACGGAGAACAGTTTCTCCTGCATGAAAATGAGGTTTAGGGAAAAAACTGGAAGAACAATTGACTGATTGAGATGGAACTCAGTGACAACTTTAGGCAGAAACTTTGGATGTGTGCATAGAACCACTTTGTCATGGTGAAAAACAGTGAATGGTGAGTCCACCACTAACGCTTGCAGCTCACTGACTCTCCTGGTTTATGGCAGTGATACAAGAAAAACAACTTTCCAGGTAAGAAACTTGAGATGCACTGTCGCCATTGGTTCAAATGGAGGCTTCATTACCCTGGAAAGAAGCAGATTAAGTTCCCAGACTACTGAAGGAAGTTTGAGAGGTAGTTTCATATTGAAAAGTCCTTTCATGAATCTGGAGACCAAAGGATGAGCGGTGAGAGATTTATCCTCGACTGGACGGTGATAAGATGTAATGGCACCGAGATGGACTCTAATAGATGTAGATTTTAGACCAGAATCCTTGAGATGAAGTAAATAATCCAACACCAGCTCAACTGACAAGGAAGTTGGATCGTGATGATGAAGAAGATACCAGGAAGAAAACTGAGTCCACTTTTGCTGATAATATTTTTGAGTGGCTGGTTTCCTGGAGGCGCTGCTAATATTGCGGACAGGCTGAGAGAGATGGAATTCAGATGGATTCAGCCCAAGAGAAACCAAGCTGTCAGGTGTAATGAGTGCAGGTTGGGATGTAGAAGAGAGAGAAGCAGAGTAGAAAAAATTGGAAGAGCTATGGGCTCCCTGGTGCTGAGTTGAAGTAGAAGGGAAAACTAATTCTGTCTGGGCCATCGAGGAGCTATGAGAATCATGGTGGCTGACTCCTGCTTGAGTTTGAAAAGAGTTTTCAAAATGAGAGTGGGAGGAAAGGCATACAGGAACATTCACATCCAATCCAGTGGAAATGCATCGGCCTGCAGTTGGTGAGGAGAGTAAAGCCTGGAGCAGAACTGGGGCAACTTGTGGTTGTGGGGAGATGCAAACAAGTCCACTTGTGGAGTGCCCCATTGCGCAAAGATTGGATGGAGAGCTGTCGAGCTGAGTGTCCATTCGTGAGGCTGAAGAATTCTGCTGAGGTTTTCTGCTAAGGAATTTTTCTCCCCTTGAATGTTAGACTGCCCTCAAGAAAATTTTGTGGGCCATCGCCCAGAACCAAATCTGTTGAGCATCCTGACAAAGTGGAAGAGACCCGTGCCTCCTTGCTTGTTTATGTAGTACATTGCTACTTGATTGTCCATACGAAGGAGGAGGACTTGATTGCTCAGAAGATGCTGGAAAGCTTTGAGCGCATAAAACATCGCTCTGAGTTTGAGTAAATTGATGTGAAATTTTCACTCTTTGATGGTCCAATGACCCTGAGTTTGAAAGCTGGTCATGTGCGCCCCCCCCCCCCCCCACCAGGCGTATGAGGATGCATCTGTCGTGAGCACCTGGTGATGAGGAGGTGAGAAAGAAAACCTCTGGAGACATTGGAAGAGGTCATCCACCAATGAAGCGATTGTTGAAAAGATGATGTTACAGAAATATGCTGTGATAGCCGATCTGTCACTTGAGACCACTGAGAAGTAAGGGTTCACTGAGGAGTACGAAGGTGTAGTCTTGCTAGTGGTGTCACATGAACCGTGGAGGTTCATGCACCTCACTGAGATTGTGTGGAGATGAAAACCATCATGCACCTCGCTGAGATTGTGTGGAGATGAAAACATCTGCTGGCAGAGGTGAAGCAGAGTGACCAAGCGATTTGGAGGGAGAAACGCCCTCATGAGTATGGTATCTAGAATAGCCCCAATGAACTGAAGACGTTGGGTCGGGTGAAGGTTTGATTTGGGGAAATTGATTTCGAATCCCAAGGCTTGAAGGAAAGAGATGGTATGAGTCGTTGCCAGAGCCACTTCCTGAGATGAGGAAGCCTTGATAAACCAGTCATCCAGATAAGGAAAAACCTGAAGACCGTCGGATCGAAGGACTGCTGCTACCACAATCAAGCACTTCATGAAGACTCTGGGAGAAGATACCAGGCCAAATGGAAGTACCTTGCACTGGTAAAGGCGTTGATTCATTTGAAAGCGAAGGTATTGTCGGGAAGCAAGATGGACTGGTATATGAGTGTAGGCTTCCTTGAGATCTAGAGAGCATACCAATCGACATGAGCCAGAAGGGGGATAAAGAAGGGTGAGAGACAGCATACGGAATTTCTCCTTGACGAGAAATTTGTTGAGAGCTCCGAGATCCAGAATGGGGCATGGTCCTCCCATCTTCTTTGGAACTAAGAAATAGTAGGAGTAGAATCCCTGATGCTGCTGAGAGAGTGGAACTTCCTTGATGGCATTGAGCAGAAGAAGGGATTGAACTTTTGAAGAAGAAGAGAAGACTGTACAGTGTTTGAAGCAGACTCTCTTGGAGGATGATCTGGAAGGAGGGTGTGGAAGTGAAGAAGGTAACCCTGACGAATGATGTTTAACATCCAGAGATTGGAGGTGATGAGCTCCCATCGATTGATGTAATGCTGAAGCTGTCCCATTATCGGCTGAGGAAGAGATTGCAGAATGGGAACTTTGGCTATGCTTATGAGGAACATGTCAAAAATGCTATGTGGGCTTTTGTTGAGCAGCCGGTTGCTTAGGTTGTTGACTTGGCTGCTGTTTCTGCTTTCTAGGTGGAGGATGAGCAGGGGTAGCAGCCTTAGCAGCAAATCTATGCTGGTAAGAAGAAGCAGATTGCAGAAGTGTGCTCAGCACGGCCTCTCAATTACTGGAGTTTACACACTTAAGTTTGTTTGGTTCCTCGCCTTCCATACAGGATTCCTTTGTGTTTATCCCACATATTTTTGAATTTCGTTACTGTTTTCATCTCCCATCTCCCACGGGAGGGCATTCCAGGTATCTCTCGCCATGAAAAAGTACTTCTTGACATTATTCTTGAGCCAGCCCGTCTACAACCTAAATTTATGTCCTCTAATTCTGCAGCCTCTATGTCTCTGGAAAAGGTTTCTTTGTAGATTAATAGCTTTCAAATAATTGAATGATTCTATTACATCACCTCTATCTCTCCTTTCCTCCATGATATACCGTACATTCTTCAGGTCATCAAGTCTCTCATTACATGTCTTGTGGCACAAACCCTGTACCTTGTTCATTGCTTTTATCTGATCCATTTCAGTTAACTAGTGGCTAACTTATTGATTATTCAACTTTAATTGCCAGTTCAAATAGGTGGGTTTTCAGTCTGCTTTTAAATGGCCTGTGGTATTTAAATACAATTTTAGAGATGGGGGTCCTGTTTCTAGCCCCAGAAGCCTTTAAAAAATAACTTTTAAAGACCCCCCCCCCCCCAATTTCTCTCATAGGCTGTCACAGCCTTATCCACTATGTCATGCTGATGCTGGGAGCTGCAAAAGAGCTGAAAATGCAACTAGAGAACTTCTGCCTCAGACAAGCCTGGACACCTGGATAGCTGGCTTCTGCAGACTTCCCTCAGTTCAACTGGCCGGATTGAGACCTTAACCCCACCAGAACTCACTCGCTAAATTGGGGGGAAGGATCTGCAGTCGGCACCTGAACCTTGTGAAAAACTGCCATGGGGCCACTCAGCCTGCGTACAAGCTCTCTGCAGACAAAACCTGGAGCAAGCCGTGCTCTCAAGGGAACAGTTCTTGAAATCCTGGACTATTAATGCAGGCTGGCCAAGCAGGCTGCCTCTTGGCTATAGACTACCTCCTCAGTCTGTGCTCTCTGTAGAGATGGCCCAAAATTGGGAGCCCCCGCAGCACCAAAGAACCTCACAACTGGATTTAAAAAACCCTCAAAATACACATAAGCATGACAGGCTCATACCATCTCATGTATAGAGGAATTAGGAGACAGCCCAGAGAGATGGGAGGCAGAGCAGAAAATGTAAATGAGGTTCTCTACACAAGATCTCACGATCAGAGGTTCACAACCCATCTGTTCCAGGATGATGTACCTACTGCACTAGAAATCTATTTATCCAAAAGTCTAATTTCCAAGATATATTCTACATATTTGCATTCTTTCCATGGTGATGGTATTGACGAGTGAAAGCTGGGGAATGAAGGGAATGTGATGGGAAGCAAAGCAGCCCTTTTTACTAAAGTAGATAAAATGGCAGGACATACTTGGATGTCCTGTGGTTAAATGCCAAATCAGCACACATAAAATGTTTTGGGGACAGAGAAAGGGTGTTCCTATGCTAACCAGTTACACAGCTACATTGGCATGTGCTACAAATCAGGTGGCAGAAAATGCTTATGCAGCTGCATGCTAATGGCAATGGAAGATTAGGTTTTTACCTTGTATAATCTTCTATTAGTCCCTGTAGGATTCCATACTCTAGGTGTTCAATCCCTTCCCACAATCCGGGAGTTGCAGAAATCCAAACACTTTTCTGAGCATGTGCTCCTCCTACCTTAGAGATTGAGTTAGAGCCCTTCACAATTCAATCCCAAAGCCAAGCAACCATACCTGGAACCAGTCCATGACAAATAAGGAGGCACGGGGGAACCTCCTCAGCAACAATTTCTGTTAATATCAGCTTTGCAAAATATAAAAACATGTAATAAACAGTCAAAATGAAACACAGCAGTCCGGCTCCATGGGACTGCGTCCTTTTCTCTGACACAGGACAACACACAGGGTCTCATTGAAAAAAAAAAAAAATGAACTTTAAGAAAAAGACTGCATGAATTGCTTGCAGAAATTGAAAAGTGTGTGGGCTCTAACTCAGTGTCTTTCAACCTTTTTACACCTATGGACCGGCAGAAATAAAAGAATTATTCTGTGGACCGGAATTGGTCCGTGGACCGGCAGTTGAAGAACACTGGGCTAAGTCATGGGCCAGACCCCGCCCATCTCTACCCAATCTCCACCCCAGACCCCGCCCCCATAATAGTACTAATTGCATCTTGCACATCCCGTGCCTCATGTGGAAGCCTTCCCTCTGACGTTGCAACGTCAGAGAGAAGGCTTCCGGTTCAGGCGCAGGGTGCCCGTAGGAGCCACTGCCGTGGCTTTCTGCACTGAATCAGTTAGGAAGAGGGAGCTGGCTCGAAAATAACGTTGCATCGATCATACCGTGGACCGGCGGTTGAAGAACACTGTTTTGGGCCTGATGCACGTGCTGGCCCTGTGGACCGGCAGGAAAATTCTGTGGATCAGTGGTTGAAGAACACTGCTCTAACTCATTCTCTAAGGTAGGAGAAGCACATGCTCAGAAAAGTGTTTGATTTCTGCAACTGCCAGATTGAACACCTAGAACAGGAAATCCAGAAGGGACGTAACAGAAGAGTGAATGGCCATTACTACAGCTGTGTGGAAGAAACTTGCAGAAGGAAGTGCTAAGGTCACTTTTTACCACAGCTTAGTAAAGGTGCTCCAAAACGATTACTATTTAAGCAAAAACATGAGACAAAGATTTGAATGGACCTGTATTTTTAATAATGTCACATTAAAATAATGGTACATAAATTTAGCAGAATAAAAATTAACAATTCTACAACAATTCTAATCTGTAAAATAAAAAAAAGAAATACTTGAATTTAGGTTTGCCTGAGAATGGGGTAGAAAAGTCCTTCACATTTTTCCACAACATAATTATAGCGCCATTGGAAAACCCAAAGGGAGACACGTCAAACTCCCCAGGCAAATGAAGAACAGAGAACAAAAGAACCCACACTATACAAAAAAGGGATCAGAATACAGCTGTTTCATTTCCATTCTTACATTGTTTTGTCTTCTCTTTTCAAAAATAAAAACTGGAAGCATCAAGACAAAATTTATCTGACATCTGCAGCGACAGCACAAGACAGAGCATGAGTTACAACAGATTTCAAGGGTGGGAACCAGACCTTTTCAAAAATTTTGCTTTGCCTGCAGCCTTCACCCCTCTACCCATTTGCTCACCTGGGTCTCCCTTTTCCTCTGTGGTATAGTAGTAATTTATTTTTTCTACGAGATTGCAGTTAGACTGTCATCATGTCTGACTAAATGTGGGCCAGATTCACAGTTGCCCCAAGTTCTGCATAGGAGACGAGGAAAAGCCGCCAGTGCTATTCTATGAGTAAAAACATTATAGGCAATCCAAAGCACTTGCCTTCTGAACCTTGCAGTGCTCTTGTTCTCACTACGATGCGAGTCCAATGCAGCAGAGCTGTTTCATAATACACCAGATTAGGTCCTTGAAATTTAACTGTCCACTACACAATGGAGTGGAAGGGGGAAAACATGTTAAAGAATCAACTGTTTTAAACTTTATGAGAGAAGAATTGCCTAGGCACAAAATCTTTTCCCCCAGGGCTGATTTTCCAAAGCACTATAAATACTCAGTGATCCGCTAAACATACCAATATAAGGCAGCCCCATTTAAAATCACAAAATATATTTTGAGATGTTGCTCTATGTCAAGCAAATGACTCTGTCCCCCATCCTAAGACGATACCTATTGCCACATGTATATCTTTACCCATCACTTCCACCCTCTTTCTAGAGAGGCCCCCAGTATAATCACCAACTCCAATCTATCTAGCAGCAGTCAGGAAGGGAATATTGTCCTCTTGAAAGGATCCTCAGCGAAACGGACACTTGGTAAACACGAAACCAATACTTTGAAGATACTAATTATACACATAAATGTAGCCTCCAACACAACACAGGGTTTACTGTCTGTGGTGTTTCACACAATCAGGCCCTGGGAGGCCTAAAAACGGAGAGGCGGCAGCAAGCCTGTTAAACTGTATGGCAAGGGATGTAACATTTTTTCCAAGAACACAAGCTTTGTGATTTCTAAACCGTAAACTGAGCAGCTAGAACCTGAAAGGCAGGCTTTCATTTTGTCAAAATATCCTTCTTCGTTTTAACCTCTGGCTCCACACTTTCTAAACTTACCCTTTTGCAGGCATACCAATTTATTTTTCTACACCACTGCTTCAATCTCTTTACACAGCTGAATCATGCAATATACATTTATTTAGAAACGATGGCCGTTCTTCAGGCACCAATACTTCCAAAAGATGCAGCATCCGGGCTGCGTAAACATTTTTGATTCTTGCTGCGTTATAAAGTGATTAACAACAAGCCCACCTTGAAAAAGCAGAACTCATGCCCCTTGATGCTGTAGATTCTTACATGCCAACCCTATCATGCATGAATTTGCGAGTCAAATGAAGCAAGCTGATATCTAGGTTATTTCTGCAATACCCAGGCTAAAGAAAACTGAGCTGTGGTCTTCCCTCCATAAATCACAGGGGACATATTGAAATTTTACTATGCAGCTTGAGATTAGATCAGCAGTTAACATAACAAACTGTACCCTTTTCCACCTTTGTCCCCATTCTATCCCTCTTGCCTCTTCTTTGCCAGTCTAACCCCTTCTTTGTTTGCCCTTTACTCATTTTGTGTGCTTTGATTGAATGCTGTTACTGTTCTATAAAAATATTGTAGTTCCTTTTTCCTTCTTCATTTATGTTTTGTAAATGTTTCTAAACTGCTTGGATCCAGCAAATCGACATAAACTGTAAACTAACAGCAAAAAAGGTAGACACTATCTGACCATACAGTAGCAGCTCATTAAACTTGGTCCAATGCTCCACTATTTCTCAGATTTAATTACATTCATAAACTGAAGGTTTGTTTTTAACCAGCTTCACGGTAGCTAAAGTTTCCGCACCCTGTGTATTCCTAAAAAAACGCAGACAAAGCTGAGCTTAAAGTGTTAAATGATGGCTAATATTAACTGGCACTTAATACTTGATGGCGGGCAGGATAATATCCCAGTTTCCAAGTCATTTATTACACATGAACGTTTTTATTCATCCGACAAGGAGGATTGAGACTCAACAGCATTCTAAACAACATAATCACTTACACCGGGAGGCTTCTAATGTTCATACAGCAATTTTCATTACAAGTGGCCACAGAAGACTTTATTACCACTGCAGTGCCACATTAAAATGGGCACTGTTTCCAAAGTCCCAGCTTCCTCAGGCCCAATCTCTTGCAGTCCATCTTTACCATGGAGAAAAGTGATGATCTCATGTTGGGAGGAGGAGGAGGCACTGCAGTCAAAGATGCTTCTGAATAAACCAGAGGAGGGTATAAATTGCAGCATGGCACACCCCAAAACAAGTTTCCTCAAGGGCACATCCCAGATAGAACAGTTACTTACCGTTATCCAGGGACAGCAGGCAGATATTCTCACGTATGGGTAATGTCATCCACGGAGCCCCGATGCGGATAGTTTCTGCACATCAAGTCGAAAGGAGGTCCAACTGAAGAACAAAACATCAGATGGAGACCTGGTCCAAGACACAGGCTTGGTGGTAAAGTTGAGGTTGCTCATAACCTTTACCTTGAACCATCTTACAACAAGAGTCCAGTTTAGCAGGAACTGTTGGAACAGAGTATGGCGTATCCAAATGTGTTCAAAAAGTATGCCATTCATAGGCAGCTTAAGTGACTTGGTAGGAGGATGAGGAAGCTCCAAATGTTCTTTGGTATACTTGGAATCAGATTCCAGAGCAATATTAGAATCTTTTACCCATTTGGTGAAGAAATCAAAGAAAATAAACTGGCACGGACGGTGAAGAAAACCACGTATGGGCAATTTAAGTGATTCCTGAGGACGGATGTGGAAACTCTAAGCCCTTCAGATATTGCTTTGTACACGTGAAATGAAACCTCGAGCATGGAGGAAGAAAGATAACGCTCTCTAGAGTGTTGTGGCTTGGAAGGGATAGGTAATGCTCTGCTATACTATGCCTGAACACAGTAATGATGAAACAGAGAGTTCCTCCGACAGGCTATATACTGATGGGAGGCTTTGCTATAAGTCCATGTTGAACTACACGCCCTGGAGGTACTGCAGGGTAGAGTCAAGAACCAGTCTATGGGCAGCTGAAGCAATTCCATAGGTAGATGATTAATTCTGAACTTCTCTATGTTTCTTGGCAAACTTGGATTCTGACTCTAGGGGGAAAAAAAACTCTTCCCCAAGATACGAGATGTTTGTCAATCTGCCTGCGGGGTTTATGGTCAGGGGCGATGCCTTTTATTTCAGAAAGCTGGCATGGTGGGTCATAAGTGTATTATGCAATACTGAATACAGGCAGAACCTCCCACTTTTTGGCATTGGAGGAACCAACTACATCGTGTACTTTTTTCTGAAGTTTGGGCATACTCGCATCTTTATGCAAATTTAGGACCCCTACCTTCAAACGCTTTCACCTAGAGCTTGATTCTCAATGATTTACATTGAATTTTTTTGATGCCTTCATTGTATCCCGAGAGCTGGCAATTTATGTCACCTTCCAACCTGGGTGAAAGGGGGCAATAGTGTTTCACAAATTCTATAGAGCGGAGTTCTCAGAGTTGATAAATTACTTAGTGATGAATGTTTTGTTTCTATTGTATTGTCCTTTGATATATTCTTTTTGATATATACTTTCTTCCTTCAATATTTGAATACAAAATTAGAAAGAAAATATATGCGTGAGCGGGAAGGCAAAGGCAATAAAAACAAAGAGTATTAGAAAAGGCAAATTCTTAGCTCCGCGGAAAAATGAGAATTGAGGAGACGCGTGCTCTGCGTCAGGCGGGAAGGCACTTGCGCATGCGCGTTGTAGTCAGTTACGAACTTTCTAAAGTTCTTCAAGCAAGATTGCTTGTGCAGCTGTCCACATCGGGGCTCTGTGGATGACATTGCCCATACGTGAGAATTTGCTGTCTGCTTGTCCTGGGATAAACACTTTTTTGCCCATTTTCCTAGGAACTTAAAAAAAAATAAAGCTTTTCTGCCTTGGCAAGTCAGAAAAGAATTCTCATGATGTGCTAGCAAAAAGCTTTTTTTTCTTTTTAAACACTTTAATTACTCAAATTCTGGTGGCAAGGAAGTGGGAAGAACTTCACATAAAAAATGCCCTCACACCCTGTTATACCAAAATAGTGCCTGCTGCACAGCAGTTTTTAATAAGATATCAGGCAGCCTTTGGAAATATAATGAACAGGGTGGGGGGAGAAGGACAAACTTCTTAAGATTCAAATTCAATTTTGTTTTCCTAAACACCGCACAGAACTAAGTGGAAACTGTAGTTCTGCTTAAAAGCAAATGTGCTTAAAATCGCCTGCCAGCTTTCCATCTTGAGAGTCAGAATGTCATGTAACACACCAAAAAGGCAATGACGGTCTTTTGCTGAGCCAAAATGTTTTCATTTTGGGGGTAGGGGGAAGAAAAGAACCACTGACGGAAATTTAGTACAGAGTCTCCGCATTACTGCTCCGAGGCCTCTTGATCTTCTCGATGTTTTTCAGGATCATGTCGTGTAAGGTGACCTGAGATGGGAGAAAAGAAGAGTGATGTGTAAGCAGAAAAGCTGTTCGATGGAAGGACAAGACGCCATAAAAACTTGTTTTCTATGCCAAGGCAGTCCTTTGTGCTGTTTAAACATCTAAAGCCTCAGAAGCATTAAAAGTTATCCATTCTACCGAGATACACAGAGCTTCCCTCTCTCATCAAACAATTGATAAAGAGAGATTCTCAACCCTCCCTTTGGAAGTCTGATATTAAAGGATTTAAGTTCCATGCCTTTAGAGGGAACAAAAGGCAAGGACTAGGGTAAGACTGCCACCCTGTGGCATATTATTGCAGGGAAACTTGAAATATGGATTTTATAAAAGGCCATCAGGGTCCTACCTGTCAGTCACATTGAACAACACTTTTTTATTTCCCCTATCACGGGAAGGAATGAAGGGAAGTGGCCAAGAGGCAAATAAAAGTTGTGGCTAGTATGTCACTGATCAGCCAAAACACAATTAAAATAATAAATAAAGCTGTTGATATTTAAAATTACTTCAGCTATTTTAGATCCGACTCTGGTACAGAATAGTTTTATTAGTAATGGTAACATGACTATCTAGACAGTTAATAGCTTCCGTTATTGATCATGAATTATCTTTTGCAAAACACATTTTCTTTTTGGTAAAATGGAATTACTGTATACTTAAGACAGGTGAGGTCAAACACTTGTGTGATGATTTTTCTTTGCATCAATTGATACATACTTTGGTTCTCTCTTGTTTAGATTAGAGAAATATGTTTTTTATTGGTGTAACTCAGGGTAATCTCAAACATTTACAAATGATTCAGAATACTGCTTTGAAGCTGTTAGGGGCCATCAGGAAATATCACGTTACACAGCTTTTCCTCAAATATTATTGGCAGCCATTTTTTAGAGTTAGATTTAACATTTTGCTGTTAGCTGTAAGGTCCTGAGCAATTTAAACAGCCTGACTGTTCCATATATTCCTTTAAGAAGTTTGAGATCTTTCCTGGACCGTCAAATGGTTGCGCCATCACTTTCAAGTACGTGTCAGGCTTTAATTTGGGTTGCTACTTTTGCTTGGATAACTCCTCTATTGTGGAATCAATTGCTAAAAGGCCATCAGGGCAGTGGCATCCATGAAGAAATTGAAAAGATTATTAAAGACCTATTATTTTGACACTGCTTTTAATATGGTGCACAGTGAGGAGTGGAAGATTTATTACCACTCCAGGATGCACAAAGAGATGAATATCTGGCTTTTTCTATCTTGTAATGGCGTTCTTTTCTATTTTAACTGAAGATATTGTTTGCTTATTTCCTTTGGGGTAAGGTAGTATATTCAATTTTAATAAACCATAACTATCTCAGGTTGCTACAACTGGAAAAAGGCACATGAAAAATGGCCCATCTCAGAGGAAGCCACATAAAACATTTTCACCAAATAAAGTGCAATGAATGGAATTTTCACCAAGCCCAGCAAACACAAACCAATCTTAGTCTGCACGAATTAATTTAAATGCAAAAAAGGAGGAAAAAGCCTCAGAAAATGTGCAGGCTAGCCACCACCACAAAACCTCATGGGCATGAAACACCTCCTTTTTGCCAATTCTAAATGACTCCATGCAGTGCAGGAAGAAACGTCTGTTCGAGCTCCCCAAAGAGGATCGACTGGTGGCCATCGTTGGTGCGCCAAACCTCTCCACAAGACAAAGATAAGTCATTTTTGCACTATTATCTAGTTTTTATTCACTGCTTTGCTCTGAGTTATTTTGAATTGGCAAAAAGGAGGTCTTTCATGCCCCTGAGGTTTTGTTGTGGTGGCTAGCCTGCACCACATTTTCTGAGTCTTTTTTCTCCTTTTTTGCATTTGAATTAACTCGTGCAGACTAAGATTGGTTTGTGTTTGCTGGGCTTGGTGACGATTCCATTCATTGCACTTTATTTGGTGAAAGTGTTTTATGCGATTACTGTCTGTTTACACTACACTGCGTTTATTGGACCATCTCGGAGGGAAAACATGTGACCAGCCAAGAACCAATTGAGAAATCAAAGAGGACACTCACATATTGATTTCTCAGTTCAGAAATAATTAGGCGCAGGCTAATATATTCCTTCTCGTCTATTTCAGTCACTGTGCGACGATAATCCTCCTGGGGGAAACGAGAAGAGATGGTATTTCAGTGCAGTAACAGTACAAAGCAGCAGCTGTCCTGTGAGGCACAAAATCAGCTCATGTGCTCTGACTTTGTTTCTTTAATGTCCAAAGTTGTATTCAGATGCACAGAGGTCTTCATTTGATATCACTACACAATCACATGGGGGAGGAGAAGAAAGCCAAACATCATCAGAATACCTTAAGTCAGAGGTGAGCAAATATTTTGGCCTAAGAATCATATTGGGGGTGGGGACGTGGAAGAAAAGAATGGAGAAAGTTGGTCCTGACTGAAACCTCCCTAGATTGACTAACTGTCCAATAAGTCCCCTGAATACCTAGGTACACCACTAGTCCAGGGACAGAGAAATTTATTTAAAACTTTTCTATACCGTTTACAGAAAAACTAAATATCAGTAACAATGCAGATCATAAAATTTACGTAATTAAACAATTTCTTCTCCTCAAGTGTCAGCTAATATATTGCAAGAATTGCAAACAGGATTAAACAGATTCTTTTCTTCAAATGTCAGCTTAAATCACAAAAATGCAGTAACAAACAACTGGAACCGGTTTAAACAGTCTCCAGTGGCCCACCAAAGCATTCCACATTTTAACACCAGCAATACAGAAGGTCATCGCTCTGGTGTCTGCACAGTTTCCCTGCGCTACTGGAATCAATACCTGAATTACTACTAAAAAAGAGTGAGCTACTTCAAATCAATCAATAAATCCAAGCCTGGTGGACAATATGCCAGACAGCTGTACAATTTAAGATTTTAAGCCCACTTGGACAGAGAAATAACTTCTGTGCCTGACTGTAACTCACCTCAAGCTCAGATACGATAAAAGTTGAATAATCTAAACTCCAAATTCAATTCTGTGACAAGAGCCAATGTACAATGTGCTTCTGTGGACACCAGACAAAGCACTATCATGTGTCACCAGCCATCCGTGCATCCAGTTCAGGGCTGTCCAGCTTCCAGCCTTTGAGGAGCACAAACAGGATATCCACTATGACAATTTACAGATTTTAAATCATATGCTGGATCCGAGTTACAAGTCTGTACTTAGAAGGAAAACCCACAACCTTCTGAAGCAAGAGCTTGACTACTCTGCTCCCCTCTCTCACAAACACACTTTAAACAAGAGGTCGGCAAATTAAATTATTCATCTCTGCACCAGGGCAAGTGAAAGAATAGCAGAGGCCTATGTTACAAACCAACCAAAAACCCAAGCCCGCCCACCCTTGCCCTTCTATGCCCACCTCAGAACCAGCACTGCTGTATCCATCATATCTGAGAGCCTGCCCCAGAGACTGCCATATGCCAACCTGTCCCTGCCAAGTGTTTTCCTCAAATATCCAATCCTTTATCAGTTCCATGAGTTGTCTGCACTCTCTTTCACACCATACGGATCTACCACCCAACCAACCCTCCGTTTTCCTGATCAGCTATTCAAAGGTCAGTATATTTTTAAATCATCATGGGCCCATCTTCAAGGGGTAACCATCATCACTCTCTACATATACAAGAGTAGGAAACGTGGAAGTTGGGTTCATGGTGATTTTCAGAAGTCAAAATTACCTATTCTTATCAATAGCTAGATGGGAGGGGAGAGGCAGGGGGAAAACAGACAGCCCAGGGAACTGCTGTGGGCTGGACAAAAGGCACCCACATGCTGGTTCTGTTTTGTTCACCAGTTTGTCCATCCTTTCTTTAAATGGATTGCTCTTACTTACCACATGAGGATACTTGGCTATTTTGGATACCAATTTAGCCCTGGTGATGTAATACCTGGAACAAGAGAACAAATCTTAGCTATTATGGTATGGTGAATAATTATTTAGATTGCAAGCAATGTGCAAAGGAAAGTAGGTTATCACATGATTTCCTGGGACTTACTCATATATGGCCACTCTCCCACTAACTTTCCATTTAACACTTGCAGTCATTCTATCTTTGCTGTGATTCATTTTATCCTGTCAAGAACTACAGCACTGTTTTATCATCACCTCTGGATGTTATCAGAAACCAAACTAGCAGTTAGGCTTTCTGCCTCAGAGGCAGGGGAATTCAAGTTTCACCAGCTGTTAATATTGTAAAGGAGGTACAAATGAAAGACACTTTACTAGTCACAGTATCATTGTCTTAAAGCTGTTCTGCTGTGGGCCACTGGCAAATGATGCACACTACTACATGGAGGGTCTGAGTTCAATTCTTGGCTCAGGCCTTCTGCTCTCCACGATGGCTGGGTATACCATGAAAGGGAGAAATCCCAACTATTGCTCAGCAGCGAGGTCTCTGTTACTTGATTCAACACAAAGCTGCAATCTGTGATCCCAAGATGAAGATGATTGCTGCTATGGCTGCGTTGGCTTAGAAAAATGGGAAGAACCCTGGCTTTAGGGTGGAACAGTCTAACAGAGGTTGGTTCTGACTGAATTAGGAGCAGAAGCAACAAAAAATGGTTTATTTGGGCAGACAAATGTAATATGAATGGCTGCTCTTACAACTATTTGAAACAGAAAAAGTTCTTCACAACTGCCTTAGCTTCAAATGTGATTAAGAATTTTCTAGATGTAATGCCCCATCCAGGTTAGCAGCTACATTCTTTACACACACACCTGGATATCTGATCCAGATATGAAGCAGCCTCACTTTCGACGGTCCGAAGTTCTGTCACTGTCTCTTCCTACAGAAGCAAAAATAAATACATTAACTTTAAAATAATTATTAACATCTAGAACTAATCCTAGAGAGATGGGATCTGTCAAAAACAGAGAGAGAATATATAAAAACTGGAGACTTCGGGCAAATTTGAAAAACACTACCTTGCTTCTATGAAATAATTCATAAAGCGGTCCTTATAAAAAGCGAGCTAGCCGTTTTAGCAAGCACTAAACGCTAGAATATAATGGACGCATTAAAAAGACCCCAAAATCATTTATTTACAATGTATTGTAATGGTACTGAAAAGCTAAAAGACATTTTATAGATCCATAAAAAGCTAATGCTAAGAGAGAGGTATTTGCTGGATTAAGCGGCTTGGAGGGGAAGATGCCACAACTGCCATCTTAAATCAATCTTATAGCCAGAATATACACTTTCTTAAGGCTATGAAAACACCTTGTTCAAGTTTTCTCGACCCTCAGTGGCACCACTCAGGACTCAAACTTCTCATCGTCCTAAGCTTTATGTGTCGGTTCGTCATCGGGTCTATTACTTTTTAATAGAGCTTAATCTTATTTATGTTATTTGATAAATTCTTATAAAGGTAAATACTTAGCTTAAAATATGGCTAAGTCTTCTTGGTTAGAGATGTCAGCACTATTAAGGGATATCAAAGCCGACATGTTTCGCCTAGCTTACTTTTTCAAGGCTCAATCCCTAAAGAAATAACCAACATAACCATAAATTAAAACCTGTTTCAAGTCATTTATAACTAAACCAATGCTTTTATAACCATAAATAGAACTCAAAACAAGCTTTTTCTTATCCAGCATATTACTGAAATGTTACTCACCCTTAGCCATCTATCTCCGGTGTAACAGTCAATACTTTACAGCGGGAGCGACAGCATTCTTTTGTTTAAATATCTTGTGAGGTCCAATCAGCTGATGGAAAGCATTGGTTTAGTTATAAATGACTTGAAACAGGTTTTAATTTATGGTTATGTTGGTTATTTCTTTAGGGATTGAGCCTTGAAAAAGTAAGCTAGGCGAAACATGTCGGCTTTGATATCCCTTAATAGTGCTGACATCTCTAACCAAGAAGACTTAGCCATATTTTAAGCTAAGTATTTACCTTTATAAGAATTTATCAAATAACATAAATAAGATTAAGCTCTATAAAAAAGTAATAGACCCGATGACAAACCGACACATAAAGCTTAGGAAGATGAGAAGTTTGAGTCCTGAGTGGTGCCACTGAGGGTCAAGAAAACTTGAACAAGGTGTTTTCATAGCCTTAAGAAAGTGTATATTCTGGCTATAAGATTGATTTGAGTATACTGGCACCTTGATAAACTTCTAAAAATTGTGCATTGATTTGATTTATTGAACAACTGCCATCTTATGCATGTAACCCATGTTGGGGCAGGCAGACTAGACAACCCTGAAGTAATGTCACTGAAATGGGCCTTAACATCAATAACAGCCAGGGTACCGTACAGCATGCAACTATAGCCACATAGGTAGAAGGAAAGCCAAGTCAAAGGGAATGGAAATTTTAAGTACCCCTTTGCAAGGTCCTCTAAACAGGTATGTTTTGGCTGAGCTATCATCTGCATCCATCAGCACTGCCAAAAGGACTCGTACACCCACCCTAACACCGTGTTGGGTTCCACTCCTTTCACACTTTTGGAGGTCACAGTCAGGAGATACTCCTGTCAGGAGGCAACCCTGAAGTTAAAAACCAAGACTCTCTTTCTCCCTGAATCTGAGGAAGACCACAGGATGTTTCATCGGAACGACATCTGGATGGTAGTCAATAAGATGGAATCAATTAAAAGGGGTACTCCGACACAGCTGTGCCAGTTTACTCAAGAAACCATCACTAAATTGGAAGAAGTGGATAATAAAACTAAATTTTGAGAAAAGGTTTCAATATCTTGAATCTCAGAGTTTCTATTGTAATCTATTGGTTCTTCTGCAATTAGCAATAGTCTATCCAGCAAGCTTAGAGAGGAATAGATGGAAAATTCTTTGCAAACACAGAACCCAGACTCCTAAATTTCCTCATACAAGGTTTTTTCTCTTTAAAATATTCAACAAGCAAATTTTCAGGTGTCAAAAATCTCTAAGCCTGAAGATATTTCTGTTGCTAAAAAGAGATTATGTACTGAACTTCCAAAAAGGGAATTATGAAGGGATGAGACTCATGGTGGGGAAGAAGATCAAGAAGAGGATAAGCACTGTAAAGACTAGAGCAAGCATGGTCCCTTTATAAGGACACAGTCACCGAGGCGCAAAATCTATATATGCCACGTATCAACAAGGGATCCAAGAGGAAAAAAAACAAGAAACCGGCGTGTAGAGGTGAAGGAAGCAATAAGAGACAAGAAAACTTTGTTTAAGGAATGGAAAACGTGAAGAACGAATGAAAACTGGAATAAGCACAAACAGCATCAATGCTGGTGCCATAAGGCGGTAAAAGGGGCCAAAAGAGACTACGAGGAAAAAAATAGCCAATGAGGTGAAAAACTTCAAGCCGTTCTTTTGATATATTAAGGGGAAACGACCCGCGAAGGAAATGGTGGGACCATTGGATGACCATGGAATAAAGGGAGTGCTAAAAAAGGACAAAGCAATTGCTGATAAAATGAACACATTTTTTTCATCTGTATTTACCGTAGAGGATATACATAGCATACCGGAACCCATCAGGCTATATGCTGGAAACAAAGACGGGAAACTGACAGGGTTGACGGTCAGTCTAGAAGAGGTATGCAGGCAGATTGATAGGCTTAAGAGCGATAAATCCCCGGGACTGGATGGCATCCATCCGAGGGTCATCAAGGAACTGAAAGGGACCATAACTGAACTGCTTCAACTAATAGCCAATCTGTCTATCAAATCAGGAAAGATTCCGGAAGACTGGAAGGTGGCGAATGTTACGCTGATCTTCAAGAAAGGTTTGAGGGGAGATCCGGGAAACTACAGACCAATGAGTCTGACTTCGGTACCGGGAAAGATGGTAGAGTTGCTGATATAGGACTGCATCATTGATCACCTTGATGGGCATGGGCTGACGAGGACCAGTCAGCACGGTTTTAGCAAAGGCAGATCATGTTTGACGAACTTGCTGCACTTCTTTGAGGGAGTAAAAAGACAGCTAGACAAGGGAGACCTGGTCGACATTGTATATCTGGATTTTCAGAAGGCGTTTGACAAGGTTCCACATGAACGACTACTTCGGAAAATTGCTAGCCACGGAATCAAGGGTGAAATACTCACGTGGAGTTGTAGCATAGGAAACAGAGAGTGGAAGAGCGTCACCAGTGGGGTGCCGCAGGGCTTGGTGCTTGGATCTGTGCTCTTCAACATCTTTATAAACGATCTGGACATTGATACGACGAGTGAGGTGGTTAAATTTGTGGACAATACAAAGTTATTCAGAGTAGTGAAGAAACAGGGGGATGGCGAAGATCTGCAACGTGACATAATCAAGCTCAAGAAATGGGCATCGACATGGCAAATGAGGTTCAACGTGGATAAGTGTAAAGTGATGCATGTCGGTAACAAAAATCTCATGCATGAATACAGGATGTCCGGGGCGGTACTTGGAGAAACCTCCCAGGAAAGAGACTTGGGAGTTCTGATCGACAAGTCAATTAAGCTGTCCACGCAATGCATGGCAGCAGCAAAAAGGGCAAACAGAATGCTAGGAATGATAAAGAAGGGATCGCGAACAGATCGGAGAAGGTTATCATGCCGCTGTACCGGCCCACGGTGCGCCCTCAACTGGAGTACTGCATTCAGCACTGGTCACAGTACATGAAAGAGGACACGGTACTACTCGAACTACTACTATGGACCCCGATCTCCATAAATGAAAAGGCAGGCTGGCTAAACAGGTTCCCTAAAGGGTTGTCCTGTTAGCTGCAGAATCCTGCTCAGAGAGTCTGCATCTTCTCCCAGGCAGAGTTGCCCCAGGGCCACCAAAAGCCTCCAGATTCAGATAAAAAACCAAAAATAAAATATACTCCAAGCAGATCAAAAATTGCCTTCTTAACTCATTTCAGAAGGAAAAAATGAAGAAAGGCAGTACAGCCCACTGAGGAAGGAGATGAAGCTGAAGAAATTAATGTAGATGATGCCTTCTGCACAGTACATGGTTAGGGGAAGTTAACCCACTAGTCGTATGCCCTGTACACCAGAAGAAAGTGTTTGTGAACTACTGGGAGAACTAAAAGTGGACAAAGCCATAGGACATGATGAGATCCATCGTAGGGTATTGAGGGAACTCGGAGAAGTTTTTGCAGGACCTCTTGAAGATTTGTTTTAACACATCCTTGGAGACAGGAGGGTTTCCATGGGATTGGAGAAGAGTGAATGTGATCCCTCTTCACAAAAAGTAGTAACAGAGACGAAGTTGGAAACTACAGACCAGTAAGTTTCACTTTGGTGGTTGGAAAGATAATGGAAGCTCTGCTGAAGGAAAGAATAGTGAACTATTCTCCAACAGGTTACAAGATCCAAGACATCATAGTTTTACCACGGAGAAATCGTGTCAAATGAATCTGATTGATTTCTTTAACTGGGTCATTAGAGAATTGGATAGAGGATGTGTGCTAGGTGTAGTATATCTGGATTTAAGCAAACCCTTTGACATGGCTCCTCACTGGAAGCTCATCAAACTTAGAGGGCTAAAGTTAGGACCCAAAGTGGTGACCTGGATTAGAAACTGGTTTACTGACAGATGACAGAGTGTGGTGGTAAATGAATTTTGCTCAGAGGAATGAAATGTCAGTAGCGATGTGCCTCAGAAATTGGTACTGGAGCCAATTCTGTTCAATATATTTGTAAGTGACATCTCTGAAGGATTAATAGGAAATGTGTGTCTTTTAACAGCTGAAACGACGATTTGCAATAGAGTGGACCTGCCGGACGGAGTAGAAAACGTGAGAAAGAGATCTGTGAAAATTAGAATAATGGTCTAATGTTTGGCAGTTAAAATTTAATGCGAGGAGGTGCAGAGTGATGCACTTGGGGAGTAAAAATCCAAAAGGAGCTGTATATGTTAGGGGGTGAGAAGCTGCTATGCACGGAATGGGAGAGGGACCTTGGTGTGATAATGTCAGAGGATCTCAAGGCTGTGAAACAATGTGACAAAAGCAGTGGCTGTAGCCAGAAGGATCCTGGGCTGCACAGAGAAAGGAACTGAATGCTAATGGCCCTATACAAGTCGTTGGTGAGGCCCCACTTAGAATATTGTGTTTATTCCATTTCATTTTTCAATTTTCTATACTGTTCTCCCAGGGAAACTTTGAACAGTTCACATGCATTTATTGAGGCACTTCAGCATTTTTCCTTGTCTGTCCTGGCAGGCTCACAATCTAGCTAAAACCTAAGTGATTTACAAAATACACACATTTCTGGAGGCCGTATCTTGCTAAGGATGTGAGACAATGAAGCGGTTCAGAGGAAGGAGACATAAATGATATCAGGATTGTGCCAAGGTACATATGAGAAGAGGCTTGAATACCTGAATATGTATCCCTTTATAGGAAGGGGATATGATACAGATGTTTAACTATTAATTTACAAACAAATCTTTTCCAGATTGAGATGGAGAAGCTGTAAAACATGAGGTTGAGAGGTGGTAGATTTAGGAGTAACAAACTAAAAAAAGGAACCAATCTTCCACAGAGATAAAGCATAGAAGTCCAAAAAGTAGAAGAAAAGGAAAACCAACAGGAGATGGTACCTTCTGGCAACCTTTATTGTTGAAAATGTATGTGTATGGGTGAGTTGAACAACATATACATATTTTTTCAACAAGAAAGGTTGCCTAGAAGATACTATCCCTGGTTGGTTTTTTAGACTTAGGAGTAACATCAGGATATACTTTTTCAAGAAGAGAGTGGTGGATGCCTGGAATGCCCTCCCTATAGAGATGATAGAGCAAAAAACAAAACAAAACAAAAAAAAAACAGTGGGAAACAAAAGACCCCTAAATAGAAAAAGGATAGTATTGACCCCAAACTCAACAAATCATGCACAGAAGTGATGCTTAAATAGAAGCCCCAGCAGTGGGGACACAAAGTTGACATTGGTCTGTGTCCAAGACAGATCGGGACAGGCTGGAGTTTAGCCAATGCCAGAGAGACTTCTACGGACTGTGACCTGTATATGGCAAGACAGATCAGGGTTAAGTAGGGGTATTTTATGCCATCTGAGCACAGATCTTGTCTATCTCGGGAGGAAGACATCTTTTACTGGAACTTAGCAAGTAAAATGAATAAATACTAGATTGTTGATAATACATGTAACTGTTGGACAGGAATGGATACTATATGTAAGAAATGCTTTATTCAAAAAACATATTTCAGTCATATTATAATTATGAACTAACAAAACCTCCCACAACAACAACAGCAGCAGAGACAGAGAGAAGTCAGATACCTGAATAGATACACCAAAGTTGTTGCCGTCTTCTATCCTGGGGATGAGGAGTTGAACCCACATTTTCACCTAAAAGAGACAAGTAGTTATTATTATGTACCAAAGAGTGTCAGAATTCCCTGCATATTACAAGCCTGTCATATGGTGACTGACACAACCACACAGAAAAACGTAGCTGAAAAGCAGCCGTGGAACAAAAACATGTTTATTGAATAAACACCAAAAGAGAAAACATTTCATTTCTCCTCTTCCCTGCCTCGGATCCTCTACTTTGCTTTTTGGCCTTTTCCCTGCTGACAATTTCTCAGTTACAATGGAAAAGGAACCCAGCAATGACACCATGAAACCACTGATAGATACTTATTTGTGAACCCTCAATGAATCCCTAATTAGCCGAAACATAAATGCCTACATTTACAAAGACCTAAGAATTAGAAGCCCAATTTTCCCACCTGCTAGATGAAGAAACTCATGCCACTATCTGTGGGAGAAAGAAAGGTATTTATTCCTTTTCTCACTGTGAACCAAAAATGAGGGATACCCATTTCTGAGCAAAGCAAGCACTGTACATGGCTCATTCTAAGAATTTAGAGATGTTTTCATGGCTGGTGTGATGAAAGGTCAGTGGGGATGAGGATGATTAGCACTGCAGAACTTGCCTGTTAGTGTTTTCAGTGTAGATGTCTATGGACAATAGAGTCAGAACCAACTCGAGGTGAATCTAAACCAGTGACCTCGAACAGGGTTTCTCAACCCAAGGTACGTGTACCCTTAGGGGTACACAGGCCGCCTGTTAGGGGATTCCTGCTTGTTAGGGGTATTCCCGCTTGTCCATAGAAGCCGCCGGCGGGGATCTCGCCTTCCTGCCCGCCCCCTGTCACTGCTGGGGATCTATGTGCATGCACTGCTTTCAATGCATATTCATTGGGGAAATCCTGAAAACCCGACTGGATTGCGGCCCTCAAGAAGGGACTTTGAGATCCCTGTTTTAGAGTGTCAACTGGAAACTCAGTGAAATAGGCAACCAGTTGGGCCAGGTCTGATAAAGGTCTTTTTTAAAGACCTGTAAACTGCCTTTTATGTACCCTCATTAGATATTATAGCAAAAACTCATATCTAAATCATATCAAAAAATACAAATCTATTTTATACAACTGACTGGCCAGGTATGCGCCTCTAGGAGAGGGTTGAGAAGCACTGACCTAACGGTAAGGCTTGTTGTATCTTTTGAATTTAATATGTCACAGAACTCAATAGATATGACACAAAGACAACTACTGCCCTCTGGGATTTAAGTAATACCTCCTGAAGAGAACATTAGCAGATTAGATTGTCTAACAGTTAGGGGAACCATACCAGCCCATGTCCAAAGAGCACAGGCTCAGCCAGACCTGGTATTACCCTATTGCAGTGTCTTTCAAACTTTTTTTGCTCCAGGACACTAAACGGAGCAAATGTTTTCATGCCACATTATAATTGAAATTATAAAATTGCAAAGCCAACAAAAAATTAAATTTGGGAGTTATTTAAAGTTCTTTAAGATATGTATGGGTAATTGTAACAAGAGTGAAACTAAAGTAGATAGAACATAATTGCTAATCAAGGCGATGGATTGAGTGCAAATTAACTCAAAACATAGTTCGATAGTTGATAAGCAAATACGCATTTCATTATCCACCATCTGCAGTTGTTCCTTTTTTTTCGATTATTTACTGTCAGAGCTGAAAATCCAAGTTCACAAAGATAAGAAGATCCAAACCATAACAAAGCCTTGATTGCTTTGTTGTTCAAGTTAGGATTACTACTGCATAAAAAATAAAAGTTTTCAAGGATCAATCACGTCAAAGAATGATGCTTGTCTGGGCACACACCCTTTTGCGTATGCAACGTACATCTATTATGAAGGGAACTTTTTAAAATAATGTAAAATTCCGGAATCTCTTTGAGGCACACAGTTTCAGAGACACTGCCCTATTGTATGCAGGGTTACGCTTGCATTAAAGTAAAACCAAGACTGGATTACCCTACTTCCAGTAGTACAATGCAAACAAGCACGAAGGAAGTCTAAACATTCATGATTCGATGGAAGACGGGGAGGAGACCTACCGTGTTGCATTTCTCAATCAGCAGTCTGATCTCTGGCTTCACCTTTTCTACGATATCCACAAGCTGCTGGTTGCTCTTCAGCATCCCATTTGCCATGACAAACACTTTTGTACCTCCAAGATTTTTTTCTTTTGTTTTTTTTCAGGGGGGGGGAGGAATGGGAAGATGACACTTTAGTTCCTCAGTTGCTTATATGTTTCAAATTTTATGTTTTCATCTCATTACTGAAAATTGGATGAACACTCAGTATACATTTGAATTACAATCAATTAGACCAGTGAACAATATATTCTTGCATCTTAGTTTACAATTTTACCCCCACCACTCTTGTACCAGAAATTCCCCCTCCCCTCCCCCACCTCCCAGGCCTTTGGGTGGTCAGGCAGCCAAGTTCTATTGTATTCCTAAAGATCCAACAGACGTGCCTCAAAAGTGTGCTGGAAGGCAGAGCACCTGTTGGAGAAGATTTTTATGCCGACATACTGCTGTTATAGTGAAGCTGAAGTTATATATATGAAGGCTCTGAGAACACAGAAGTGCAGAAAACAGACCTGAAAATACAGCTACAGAACACAAGCAACCCCAAAGGCCCCACATGTGCACAATGAATCTGCGGTCTTAGCTGATACTTCTGAAGAAACGTACCTGGGCTAGTGGAAAGGGCTGCATACGGGAGAGCAGCGTTTAACTCTTGAGCCCAGTTTCTGTTCATGGGATAGAGAGGAATATCGAGGAAGATGCATGCACAGCTCCTGGAGGAAGAGTGAGCTACAGCTCAATGACGACACCTAATGGCCATAGTTAGAATCTATGGGCCTCTTTTACAAAGCCAGCTAGCGAGTGCCACACAGCAAAAGCCCTTTCAATCCGTATGGACTTCAGGGCAGTTACCGCAGAGGCCCCCACTAATCAGCTTCGTAAAAGAGACCCTATATTAGCTGGGTTCCTGAGGGACCCACAACCTGTGCCCATTACCTTCTCCTTACCACAGTGACAGTAAAATGGGAAGGGACAGGGAACCTGAAACTAGAGAGGCCATTGTTAACAACATTCAAGCAACACGATGAGCTCATTCGGTTTTCTTTGCCTACCTGAGAGGTCTTCGTCTGTTTCATCCAGTTTTCTCTTTTTCAAATGTGGCTATGAGATAAATATACATTTTTTATTAATTTATAGCCTGTTTGGTTTATTTGTTTTTTGACAATTCAAGCTAAAGGCAAAAAACACAGTGCAAAAAAATGTTAATTTTTTGAAGATTGACATTCTATGATTATACAATACAAAGAAAGCAATTCCCCAAATGATTTGCAGGCATGGAAATATTGTACCTATAGAAAGAAACCAGCTATCTGAAATTGCCCACATTCCTCATACTTTTTGCCTGTACTGGGATGGTCAGGTTTCTGGTATAGAAAAACAAGAACTTGCTTTCAGTCAGAGAAATGAGGGACTTTTTTTTCTTAGACATGTACTTTCATTTTGAGGACTGAATAACAGCAATGTGAAAAGTATGAAATGTGCAAATACAAACAGAAAGTTAAAAAGAGAAGAAATAGAGCAAACAAAGGAAAATCATAAGAGTCACACAACTCCCCAGCTCAAACCTGGACTTTTCCTTGGACTTTGCACCATTTGGGCACTAACACCCCCAAGGAACCAGTGGAGGCTAAGCCAGCGGCTACCCCACCCCCAATGCTATGTGGAATACAGATGATCCTCAAACGGTCATCCATTGCAAATATTGCATGAATCCAAGGTATATTGGCCAGAGGAGTCTATCACACCTGTTTTTAAGCAGAATCGAGGTATTTTGAGGCAGACAGAGGCTTTTATTTTTCAAATTGAGAAACCTGAGATGGCCATTTCGACAATGATTTTAGTGCCAAAAATGGCCCAGGGAGCTACACTGGGGTCCAAAAACTGGCAATTTTGGGATTTTAGAGGTGGGGGAAACCTAAATCAAATGCCAGAAACCCCCAACACACACACAACAAAATTGATTTTAACCTCCTCCCCCAGTTTTGTTTTATAGGCTGCCAGCCTCTTACTCACTGTGCAATGCTGTGTGCTGGGGAGCTGCAAGTGCTGAAGCTGCAAACAGCTTACAGGGAGAACTTCTGCCTCAACAAGTCTGGAATCTGGACTGCTTGTGTTCTTGGACTGCCTGTTAGGCCCAACGAACCACCGGGAGACCTCAACCTCCACCAGACCTCGTGCAAGCAAATGGGGAGAAGAAAGCATTTGGCCCTGATCCTGGAAAAACTGCTGCAGAGCCACTCAGCCTGTGCTCGAGACTGCTGCGGACGAACATGGGGCGAGCTTTGCTCCCAAAGGATTGGTCCCTGAGCCCCCCAATCTTTCACTACATGCTGTCCAAGTGGGTGCACTGCAAAGCAGTCTGATCCTTGGAAGCAGACTGGCAACTTTAAGAGTCTGCACTCTCCCGCAGCCAGAGCTGTCCCAAGAGTGGGATCCTCTGCAGCACCGAAAAGCCTTGTAAATGGTTAGCAAAAATGACTGAATTGAAAAATAAACATGAGCAGAAGAGACAGGCTCCTACCATCTCACCTGTAGAGAGACAACTGAGGAATTGGAGGACAGCCCAGAGGGATGAGAGACAGAGCAAAAGAACGCTAATGAGGCTCTCTACAAGAATTCTTATTTATTTTCAATATTTATAATCTGCTTAATGCCTAAGCGGCTCACAATAAAATATATAAAAGGAAATAACATATCTCACATTGATATAAAACAAACTAAAACAGAAATTAAAAAGGAAAAGTCCTATCACACATAATAAGTATGACATCAATAAAAAGGCTTGAGCAAAGAAATGTGTTTTCAGTCATTTTCTAAACTTCAACAAATCTCCCCCAAATCTCAAAATTCCTGGCAATGCATTCCATAAATCAGGGCCCGCAATAGAAAAGCAAGACTTCATTGTGCTCACGTGTCTCTTTTCCTCCTATCCAATAGTAAACATTTTACAGACCTCAAAGATCAAAAACCTTAACAAATAATCTTGAGACAAGGGAACGACTTCCCAGACAAGATGGATAGGTCAAAGTGACTGGGATAAATAAATTATATGCACAGTTGAATAAGCTATATGGAATTGTCTTAGTCACGTGTGGAGTGAGTTGTCAGTTACCATAAGCATTAAAGACACAAAACAGCTTCAGCAAATTATTGAAAACATATTTTTTCCAAGAGGCTTTTGGAGTTAAGTCTACCCCAGATGGACATATTAATTAATTAATTAGAAGGGCGGATGGGTAAAATGCCTTTATCTTTTTTTTGCATGTGAGCGAGTATGATTGTGTCTTGAATGAATGTGAATTGCGGTCTTTTCTTTTTACAATTGAGTTCTTTATTCTATTCCAGTTTATTTTATCATTTTAATTATTTTAATATGTAATACGCATTTGTATGTTATCTGCTGAGAACTTGTGAAAGGTATAGTGAAATATCAAATTTTAATAAACAAAAACAAATTTGCCTAACAGAAAAGCTTGCTCTGGTATTCAACCCATCCTTAAAGAGTTTTTAGTCAAGCACTGATCTAAGAATACACGTCAACATACACCAGACAGGTAAACAGAAACAAGTTCAATGGTACCAGACAGGTGGTGAGAGTGGCAGAGGCACACTTACAGCATCATGGCAATTGGTGAAGAGAATGGGGTCAGGGACTGGCAGGTTCATTTCCGAGTGGATCTGTGTAAGATCCTGGATGTTGAGCTCTGGATTCTGGAAAAGGGAAGCAACAGACAAGATCCTGTCAAATTGTGCACATGCCAGTTTTGTTACATAAAATGCTTTTATTAACCATTTTTAAGCTATCCTAATCAATGGTCAGCTTGGTTGACATGATTTAAAAAGGCATTTAGTTCTAAAAAACAAACCAAAACCCCAACATTCAACCCCAGGTAAGATAGAATGCAAAAATCAGAATTGATATGCTCAGTTCCAGTACTATTTTAGAAAAGGATCTGCTAGTGTAGAATCTTTTCGGTGGACGTGTAGCAGAGCAGCAATTTTACAAAGATAAATGGTGAAAGTCTGAATGGGGAAAACACATGTAAGATGCTATTTCACAAAATACATATGTTTGTTAGACCATTAACTAAGGTATTTTTCCTGTCCCCACAGGGCATACAATCTAAGGGGGTCCTTTTAGTGAGCTGCAGTAAGATCTAGTGCATGCATACCGCAGGTTAAAAAGGCACTACTGGGGGATGTATAGGCCTAGCAAGAAAGATCCTCCTATACTTAAACAGGGCTTTGGGGCTACAGAACAGAAGCAGCGAATGGAGCTTAGCAGGAGCAACTCCAGGTCAGGTTTGTTTAGAATTACTAGTTCTAATGCTTTGCAATTACATTAAGGCCCAGCTGTCTCCGAGAGGTTTATAAATTAGAAAGCAAATTAGGACATAAAAATGTAAAGCAAGCACCAGAGCCTAATTTGTGAGGGAAACACAGTTCCACCATTCCTTTCACACTCCAGAGCAGCTGAGATGTTTTGATCTGTTCTAGACAGCTTGCCTCGGCAAGGAGGGGAGGAAGTGACACAGGAGCAGAGCAATCATGCTACTACTATACTTCCCAAATTTATCCTGAAGCAACGACCAGCCAGTCAGGTTTTCAGGATATCCACAATGAATATTCATGAGAAATTTGCATACTCTGGCTCTTTGCTATGCAAATCTATCTCATGCATATTCATTGTGGATATCCTGAAAAACTGCCTGCCTGTGGAGGTTACCCCAGGACAGGTTTGGGAGCCACTGCTTTGCTGCCTAATCCAGCCCCTCCTCCAACCCACAGCTCCTGGACCTCCCATACCGCGGGCCCACTTCCTTTTTTTGTCTATAAATTAAGCCTTGGTACGTACCCTAGTCTCATTGCAAAGGACTGACGATGAGGAAACCATCGTTGATTTTAGAAGGAAATTATCACTGAATTATGACTCACCTTGAGGAAGTCATCCAGTTCTAACAGTTTCCTCGGAAAAAAGCTTGCAACCAGGTCCTCTGCCTGAGTGGGAGGGGGTGGGGAGAGATAAGATACTGTCAACACAGGTAAATGCTATAGCATACATTCCCAACTTTTCACTCGCACTGCCTTTCTATACAATCTGCTTTCAGCAATCTGACAAGCTAGGTCATGTCCACAGCATGTGCCCCAGCATTATATACTGGCACCAATTACACAATCATGTGAAAAAGTTCCCCCCATCTGAATTCTTCTTATTTTATGTGCAACACTGAATAGTCTCTAATCTTTAAAGTTTCAAGTTTCAAGTTTATTCAATATTTGATCAATTGCCTATCAATAATTACTAAGCGATGTACATAAAATATTAATATTGGGTAAACAAGAACAAAATTGAGTAAAAAGATAAAATCTTTAAACATAGACAAAATACAACATGATACATTAGGATGGAGGGGAAAGAACTACATTGTCTGATAGAAAAGGAAGAACAATTAAGGGTAATATACAAAGGGTAGGGGAAAATTAGTTTATTGGGAATAAAATACATAATTAAGTAGAATGAATTATTACTATAAAGAGCAATTGGCTTTTCAATTAAACATTGAAAGCGTCTTTAAAAAGAAAGCTCTTAAGTTGGCCTTTAAATTTATCAAGGTTTTTCTCCTGTCGTAAGTATAGCGGGAGGGAGTTCCACGTTTGCGGTGCTGTAACTGTAAAAATGAATTGCCTTTGTGTATTGATCATTTTAAGGGTAGGAATAACCAATAAAAGTTGTTCGTTTGATCTTAAAGTTTTTTGAGAGGAGTATGGGATTAAAACTTTGTAAATAAATGAAGGGGTTTTATATAGCAATGATTTAAAGGTGAGTAAAGATATTTTATAGAGAATGCGGTGTGCCACAGGTAACCAATGTGCTTTTAGAAGTAACGGGGTGACATGATCAAACTTTTTTGCCCCCGTGATTAATTTGATAGAAGTGTTTTGGATAATTTGTAATCTTCTGATTTCTTTTTGGGCCATTCCTTTGAATAAAGCATTGCAATAGTCGATTTTTGAGATAATTAATGAATGAATTAGGATATTTAAAGATTTGGGACAGAGGAATTTTGAAATGGAGCGAATTTGACGTAATCTATAGAAAATATTCTTGACCACATAACTAACGTGGTCGTGATAAGTAAGATTCTCATCTAAAATGATACCTAGTATCCGGATTTTATTTACTTGTTTGAGCTTAACTCCTTGTATATCAATAGAAACTGCTATTTTGTGATTTTCTTTCCAAGGAAAGAGTAAAGTGTTGGTTTTATTAATGTTTAAGGATAATCTGTTTTGGTCCAACCATAGGTGAATCTTTTTAAGTTTATCATTAATAATGTCAATTTCTGATGCATTGTGAGGGTCAAGGGGATGTAAGAGTTGTACGTCATCCGCGTAAGCGAATACTGAGAAACCAATAGATTGACAAAGAGTCATAAGGGGAGAAAGGAAAATATTAAACAGCAGAGGAGATAGAATAGAACCTTGAGGTATGCCATAGGTGCTAGAAGAACTCAAAGAAACAGAATCATTAAAAGAGACTAGAGAGGTACGATTATCAAAGTAGGACCTAAACCAAAGAAGAACTTGCTCAGAAATACCAATAGATTGTAATCTGTTTATGTTGTCATTTATTTATACAATAAAGTTATCTAATATCTGTTTCACCTATTTGAAAAAGGCTGAAAAAGTAACCACCCATTAACTAACTAGTTGTACCACCTTTAGCAGCAGTAATACAAACACTTCATATAATTTGATATCAGTCTCAGCCCCCTCTTCTTTCAGAACTACTTTAATTCTGACATATTTCTAGGTTTTCATACATGAATTACTCATTTCAGATCCTGCCACAGCATCTCTATTGGATTCAAGTCAGGACTTTCATTAGGCCGCATCATGGTCTTCCTGCATAACCCAACTTTGCTTTAGCTTTAGATTACTGACACATGACCAAACAAATTTTCTGGTATAGGACAGAATTCATACTTCAATAATAGGATGTTCCTTCAATAATGAGGTGTTTTCCAGGTCCTGTGTTAATTTGTCCTTGTAACCTTTTCTATATAGGACAAACATCTCGCCAACTAAAGACAAACTTATTGAGCATATTCACTGTGGGGCAAATTCTATAAACAGTGTCCCAATTGTAGGCAGCGGTAGGTGTAGGTGTCCTACTGCTGTCTAGCCAGCCAATCGGTATACAATTTTTTTTTTTTAAAGCCCCGAAGAGGGTCGCCTACATTGTAGGCATTTTCGCCTGGAAGTGTCCTTAGGAGAGCTTAGGCGGCCATAGGCATCTTCCTAGGGCCATGACAAGTGCCTGAAATGTAGGCCCTGTGTGACTACTAAAAAAATCTCAGCACCTCTGGTAGAATACTGTCTTGCTGTAAATCTTGAATTAAGAACATAAGAATTGCCGCTGCTGGGTCAAACCAGACGCGACGGCCTTTACGTCAAAGACCCCAGTGCCCTAACTGAGACTCGCCTTTCCTGCGTACGTTCGGATTCAGCAGGAACTTGTCTAACTTTGTCTTGAATCCTTGGAGGGTGTTTTCCCCTATAACAGCCTCCGGAAGAGCGTTCCAGTTTTCTACCACTCTCGGGGTGAAGAAGAACTTCCTTACGTTTCTACGGAATCTATCCCCTTTTAACTTTAGAGTGCCCTCTCGTTCTCGATGTTTAGTCTTAGAGCAGCTTCAGGTAAATAAAAATTGTGGTAACATCCGGCGCTGTCTAAGGCAGCGTGACCAGCGATGGATATTTAAATTAAGCCCTGTAACTCCGGCAGGCCTAAACCACTCAGTGGAGTGGAAAGCATTTCTATGAATGGATGTTGTCACTGCATAGGGATTGGTCAATAGTCAAGAGACGCCGATGCCTCTTTTTATAGGAGTGCTACGTTGCTTTTCAGTTGGTAACTGGTTGGATATGCTGTGAGAAGCGGGTTCCCCTGAAGACGCTCTAGCAAAACGGGGTCTCCCGTTGGGATTACAACTTGATGAATTTACCAGCGAGATCAGAATTTTCAGATAAGTGAATTGAAAAGTGCTGGAAACTTAGCAATGATTTTGTTTGAACTGGCTACAAGTGAAATTGCTACAGGAAGCTGTTGCTTTGCCTTAATGCTCTATTAACTTTCGCTGTCTGTCTGTTTGGAGTAAAGTGCAGCACATAACATTGCCCTGCAAAGAAAGCTGGTATGCCTGGAATACATAGTGGAGGTTTTTTCTGACCTGCGATGACAGCGGGTGTACTTTAACATGGCTGAGTGCCGTTTGTATTTTACCCTGTAAATTTTGAAGTCTTTTTTCTCCACTTTTTGAGCTTTATTTGAGGCTACCTGTCTTTCCTCTTCAGTAGAAGAGTTGCTTTAACAGTTTTTGCTTAGTAAATACTTCTGTAACAATCGTTTTGCTGCAGCATCAGCTATGAAAAGAAGAGGTGAAGCCAAGCTAATGCTCCTACAAAACGTTAGATGTAACTGTAGTTTTGAGCAGTATTTCAAGAACTGGCCTATTCTGATGACAGTGGGGAAGTCTCCGACAACGAAGAGGCAACCTGCATTCACCGCAGGAGTTCCTCAATATTTCCACAGCCGGACACTCCAGAGTTCCCACCAGGCCCCAGCTGAGCTCTTTCCTCTCCGCTTCAGCATCGTTAACTCTAATAAGAAATTGGAGTACTCTTTACCTCAAAAAACCTTTTGGGAATGAGGTTTAGTATGCAGTATATTTTTTCATTTGAGCAATACATTATTAAACATATTTTATCAAACTAGAGTATTCTTTACCCCCAAAACAAAATCTGTACCACTATATCTGGACGCCTCCATCATGCCTAATCCACGTCTAACTCATGCCTAGATAGCTTTACAATGCCTACATTTCAGGCAAGAATGTAGATACGTTAAGATGCTAAGCGGCATGCGATTCAGCAAATGGACGTCCATATTAAAATCAAGCCCACGCCTATCCCGTTAGGTGCAGCTCTTTCCAATGGGCTTCCATAATATTCTGGATGCCTATTCTGTGAATCGCACATAGTCTTTGGATATCTAACTTCCAATTATTGCTTGTTAAAGTCGTTAATTGTGCTTATTATTCAATCTATTCGGACGTCTAAGTTGTTGGATGTCTACATTATGGATGCCTTTGTAGAATTTGCCCCTTAAGAAACAGTATTCAGTTTCCAAATGGATTAGGCAGGCCTAACAGGCAATCACCAATCAAATGGATAATACCACTGAATATCCCGTAGGAACGATGTTAGGATTCTTCAGCTAAGGAGAAATGTAATGGAAGTCTATAAAATCTCAAATGGAATTAAATGGGTAAATACAAACTGTCGGTTTACTTTTTCAAAAAGTACAAAGTCTAGGGGACATTCCATGAAGGTTTATAGTAATACTTTCAAAACACACAGTTCTCTCAATGTGTAGTTAAGATCTGGAACTCACTACCAGAAAATGTGGGTAAAAGCAGTTAGCACAGCTGGGTTTAAAAACAGATTTGGATAAACTCTTATTAAGGCAGACCTTTGGAAAGCACCTGCTTGTCCTTGGGGCTGGTAGCCTGGAATCTTGCTACATTTGGGACTCTGCTAGGTATTGTGACCTGGCTTGAACACTGTTGGAAACAGGATAGTGGGCTAGATGGACCCTTGGTCTGATCTAGTAAGAAAAATGCTGGTGCAGCACTTAACTTAAATGTTGGTCAGCCCAGCTGAGTATCAGGCTTGTATTTCTTTTTACACTGACACTTCTTTTGTTTTCTCCTGTTCCCCTTATTGTAAGCAAAACCTGTGACTTATAACATAATAAACAAATATGAATGCTGATGTTAAAAAAAAATAGTGAAAATTTTCCACAAGTTGAATCAGGAATCCAAGGGTGGTGAGACACCCAGATGTGTAAGGCACCTTATAAGAGCCACACGTTCTCATTCACATGCATCATTTGACTTTAGGACATTTGGAGACTGTTTGTTTGCAAATCTTACTGGGTCAGACCTATGGTCCATCACGCCCAGTAGCCCGTTCTCATGATGGTCAATCCAGGTCACTAGTACCTAGCCAAAACCCAAAGAGTAGCAACATCCCATGCAAGCACAGGCTTCCCCCATGATTCCTTAGGATATTGCTAAAGTTAACCCCACTGAAAATGCCATGCCATAGGAACTATGTGAAATAGGAGCAAGAATGCTCACCTCACTTGTGATTCGTTCCCGGAAGAGGTCAACCTAAAACAAGAGAAAATAAAGTAAAAATAATTTAGAAAAATGCATCTATTTCCAAACCAAACTCAAGTTCGCAAGCCCTGATCTCACTGGAATTGTATGATACCAGTGGTGGAGGAAAAATCTAGCAGATAGCAGTGGGGTGTAAAAGGTATCGGGGAATATTCTTTTCTGAAACAGGGGGATGGAACCAAACATTTCTGTATTATTCTTTTTCTCTGCTTTAAAGGGAGTCGGTCTTTTTTAAAAATTTCATTTATGCTAAACCACATAAGCTCCGATGCAGTAAGCAGTGCTACCCTTTAGCGCAGTTTACTCTTGATTTTCTCACTCTATTCTTATTCCCAATGCAGTAAGAAATATTAGAATACAACCACTCCATAAGTAATGTTTGTGTATTAAAGCAACAATTAACCAGCGAAAGAAAAAGTTGGCCTTGGTGGTAAGAACTCTGACGCTCAAAGGATTTCTATGAGCGTCGGAGTTCTTACCTCCACAGCCAGCGTTAAAAATGCTAGCGCAGCTTTATAAAGGAGAGGGTAGATTAAGAAATTTCTCCTGGGTTAAAAAAAAAGTAAAATCTTGCTTCTTCCTTTCATTTTTTTCTAGCATTGAATCCTTATACCAGCTCAGGGGTTGTTAAAATGTCTAGGGTCCACTGGATCCCCAGGAGGATTTTGAGGGCAAGGGACAGGGCAACAATTGTGGAGTCCAGCGGGCTTTCTATCTATGAGGGCTGTTCAATACTTTATCTACCTCATCTCTAGTCACTTGGTTTCCATACAGCATCTCCGACTTCTCCCGACAACACTGGAGCCCTGTAACTTTCTGACATGGCGTCAGCAGTCTTGGAACCCATCTTGTACTATCCTTGGACATGCCCAGCTTTTCATGAATTATTTTCCAAGCTGTACCTGCTGAGATGCCCATTTCTTCAGCTATTTGGAAAACCTTAATTTCTTACTTGATTTGCACGAGGACTTTCCTGTGCATGAGTAACCTTGAGACATGTCACAACAGGCTTGCTACTTTCTTTCATACTCAGGTAGAAAAATTAGGCAGTATACAAGCTCTGTTTCCTTGATGCAGCAAATGGCTACAAAACTGGTGTGGTGTGTGTGTTGTGTGTGTGTTAGGGGGGTTGATTCAAGCACAATTTTTAATGCTGCAGTAATCTACATGCCATTAGTTTCCTTAATCACGACCAAAAGGGTTTTTTAAGGCATATATTAGAATGCACAGAATTTTAGGTTCTAATACAATGTTTATTTGCATTGAGGCCTTAGTGCATTAACAGGGCAATTCTATAAGCGGGTGCCATTTGCATGCATCACTGATGTCAATAAACAGCAATGCACATATTAGGCCCTCTTCCATAAGGAAGTGCCCGAGTACTACAGCATGTAATTGCAAGGAGGTGTTTATGTTGCGGGAGCATGGATATGTCACTAAACAATGCAGACAAGTTAGAAAATACTGTAACAATTGTGCACACCTATTGTCACACCTATGTTTGCTCACTTACACCAGCAATTGACCTAGGGTAAGAGACTGAGCCTAATTTTTAGCTGCCAAAGCAGATTTGCATTCCTATTCTATAATGACTTAGGCACTCCGAGTCCTAAGTGCCGTTATGGTATAGAACTGGCACTAAACATGCCCCACTGTGGCATCTCCTTGCCACCAAATTATAGATTGCCCCCTAAGTATTTTAATACCTAATAAATTAAATGAAAAAAACCAAAAGCACATCCTTAAAAAAAAATAAAAAAATGTTGTCAACAGTGGAGGTATACGAGAAGTTTGTGCAGGAAACACTAAATGCAACGGCATAAACCCCCTGCTTCAAGAAGTCAGCCCAAAGAGCAGGGCTACTAAAATGATCATTTGTCTAACCTTAAAGCAAATGGGGAGAGATTTACATACAGATCTCAATATGTATTCTTTAGAAGAAAGGCGAGAAGGGAAATATGATAGAAATTTAAACAACCGCTGTGACATAAATACACAAGATCTCTTTAAAATGAAAGAAAGCTCTGGACAAAGGTGAAAAGGGAATGGGGACTTGTATGCTGCCTTTTTGTCGCTTTGGCATTTCAAAGCTGATATTCAAAACAGTGGGCAATGGAGGATCAAGTGACTTGCTCAGGGTCACAAGGAGCAGCACCAGGATTTGATTTCACAACCTCTAGGTGAAGAGGCAGTAGTAGCTCAACCAGGACTAATTTAAGCAAATATTCTTTTTATGGATAAAGCGGTGGGTATGTAGAAGAGCCTCCCAGTGGAGGTGGTTAAGACAATTTGCATATGAATTCAAAAATCATAAGATGGATGCAAAGTATCTCTAAGGTAGAGAAAGGGATTGTACAGCTCAGGAGTTGATGTGGATGACAGACCGGGTAGAAAAATGATAAAGACCATACAGGCTATGTTTCTATGAATACGATGAAAATGTATAATCAACAAATGTCTCTCCTGATCATAAAAACAAGTGTCAAAAACTATTTATTGAGGCAGAAAAAATGTTGTGTAACTTGGCTGCCTGAAAAGTTCCCTTTAGTTAGTGTAGGGAGGTACCTATGGCATACCATAACATGCATCCTTTTGGCTCCATTCAGAGGAGGCATTCGTAAAGGTGTGTTTAGGTAGGAAGGAAGGAACTTTCAAAAATATCTGCATGTTATTTTCATTAAAAAAAAGCATTCACACAAAGGGGGGTGTAAATGTCATGGGGGGGGGGGGGGGGGGGGGAATCTATACCTGCAGCGTATTTCAAAGTAAAAGCATGCACATACTTCCCCTTTGAAAGCTGGTATAAAGTGTGAGGATAGACTTAGTTCCAGAGTTTACAATCCGGACAATTTGAAAATGGCCACCACTAACAAAGTACAAAGCACATTCAAAGTCATTCAAACATGTGTACTGCAAACCTTTGCAAACAATTTTATGGTTATGTGGTTTCAAAAGTATCAAAGATTCTTCAGTGCATAAATATCACGAATAGACCACTAGACTGAAGGTTCACTATAAAAACAAAACTATTAAGTAAATTAGTTTGCACAATGTACTTGTGAAGAACATCCTTTTCATTCTAGTCCACAAAACAGAAATCCAGCAGCTAACATCATCAACAAAAAGTGATCTAGCCATCAATTTTATCGACCAGTGATCAAATCAGCAACATCAGTGAGATGTCATGCAACAGACCATAACTATAATTCAGACCTTAACCATAATTAACCTATGAAGCAACTTTTACTTTTCTTCTTGCACTTCTGCACTGAAGTTACAACCTAATGGTTAAAGCAGCAGGATGAAAACCAGGGTTCAAATCCTATTGAGGCTCCTTATGATCTTGGGAAATCAGTGAACGTCTCCCTTTGCCTCAGGTACAAACATTAAATAACGAAATAGAACTGAACTTGAACTGCAACTGAAAAAGGCCTCCAGTGAAGTGAGAACCAGGAACAGGGTCTGGCACTAAGCACCTTCATCCCCTGCTTAGTTTGATCATTGCACTGATGGTCATAAGCATGGGCTCTAAATCCTTTGAGCAATGACCATGACTGCCTTCCACCACCTTGCAAGGCACTGGAAACCTCCACCCTACTACCAGTCCAACCAGTGAGCAGAAAACTCTGTTCAGGAATCAGACTGGAGACCTTCCACACAGTATTTGTCATTAGACCACCACAGTGAAACTTTGTTGTTTATTATTATTGCTTTGCTCAGGGGAAAACACAATGCAAATGCTACTTTGACAACAAAACCATCCCTATGGGGTAGGCAATTCCGGTCCTCAAGAGCCGGAACCAGGTCAGGTTTTCAGGATCTCCACATGAATATGTATGAGATGGATTTGCATACACTGCCTCCTTGACATGCAAATCTATCTCATGCATATTTATTGTGGAAATCCTGAAAACCTGGAGGAAGGGAATTGCCCTAGAAAAAGTGACTCTTCAGAGAGCTCTAAGAAGAAAGAATCTAAAACCAACCCTTTCGTAAATGTCTGGGTCCTCCATCTCAGATGATAAAGGCTGCCACCACATCCCCTACCCCTGGGGCTTTAGCAAGGGTAAACTTGGCTGCACCCAGCCGTTTCCAGGAAAACTAACCGAGTCACAAAGCCTGAAAAAACCCTGAACCCCCCGACAACGTCATCTCATACCACACAGCAGACGTCACTCACGCCCCGGCCACCCGTGACGTCACCGCCTCGTCAGCCGCCGACAAGAGCTCCGTAACCGGCGCAGCTTCCCAGTTTGGAGGCGGGGAGAGGGCCGCTAGCTCAGTTACCCTCCTTGAAGCCCAGGCTTTGTGCTCCTTGAAGCGGCAATGAAACAGCCCAGACCCAACGAGGGAGGGAAAAGCCAGGCCAAAACCACCCGGAGCCCCCGGCCTTACCTTCTTCTTCAGCTCCTGGTCCACTTTGAGCAGGGAGGCCATGGTGCGGGGAGCATTGCGGGCTCTCGGAGGACGGAGCCTGCGCGCGCGGCTCAGAGCCCAACGCGCAGACCCGGAAGTGGCGTAGCGGCCGCCCGAGCCAATTACGCGGCCGCAAAGTAGCGGCGGTTCCGAAAGGGACGTGGTCTAATCTGGCCGGCCCTGGATTTCCGACAACCCCATCTATGGTTTATTTTAGGACTTGTAATGCTGATTTTAGCGGGTAAAAGAAGGGACTCCAAATCGGAAATCCAGGGCCGGCCAGATTAGACCACGTCGCTTTCGGAAACGCCGCTACTTTGCGGCCCCGTAATTGGCTCGGGCGGCCGCTACGCCACTTCCGGGTCTGCGCGTTGGGCTCTGAGCCGCGCGCGCAGGCTCCGTCCTCCGAGAGCCCGCAATGCTCCCCGCACCATGGCCTCCCTGCTCAAAGTGGACCAGGAGCTGAAGAAGAAGGTAAGGCCGGGGGCTCCGGGTGGTTTTGGCCTGGCTTTTCCCTCCCTCGTTGGGTCTGGGCTGTTTCATTGCCGCTTCAAGGAGCACAAAGCCTGGGCTTCAAGGAGGGTAACTGAGCTAGCGGCCCTCTCCCCGCCTCCAAACTGGGAAGCTGCGCCGGTTACGGAGCTCTTGTCGGCGGCTGACGAGGCGGTGACGTCACGGGTGGCCGGGGCGTGAGTGACGTCTGCTGTGTGGTATGAGATGACGTTGTCGGGGGGTTCAGGGTTTTTTCAGGCTTTGTGACTCGGTTAGTTTTCCTGGAAACGGCTGGGTGCAGCCAAGTTTACCCTTGCTAAAGCCCCAGGGGTAGGGGATGTGGTGGCAGCCTTTATCATCTGAGATGGAGGACCCAGACACTTACGAAAGGGTTGGTTTTAGATTCTTTCTTCTTAGAGCTCTCTGAAGAGTCACTTTTTCTAGGGCAATTCCCTTCCTCCAGGTTTTCAGGATTTCCACAATAAATATGCATGAGATAGATTTGCATGTCAAGGAGGCAGTGTATGCAAATCCATCTCATACATATTCATGTGGAGATCCTGAAAACCTGACCTGGTTCCGGCTCTTGAGGACCGGAATTGCCTACCCCATAGGGATGGTTTTGTTGTCAAAGTAGCATTTGCATTGTGTTTTCCCCTGAGCAAAGCAATAATAATAAACAACAAAGTTTCACTGTGGTGGTCTAATGACAAATACTGTGTGGAAGGTCTCCAGTCTGATTCCTGAACAGAGTTTTCTGCTCACTGGTTGGACTGGTAGTAGGGTGGAGGTTTCCAGTGCCTTGCAAGGTGGTGGAAGGCAGTCATGGTCATTGCTCAAAGGATTTAGAGCCCATGCTTATGACCATCAGTGCAATGATCAAACTAAGCAGGGGATGAAGGTGCTTAGTGCCAGACCCTGTTCCTGGTTCTCACTTCACTGGAGGCCTTTTTCAGTTGCAGTTCAAGTTCAGTTCTATTTCGTTATTTAATGTTTGTACCTGAGGCAAAGGGAGACGTTCACTGATTTCCCAAGATCATAAGGAGCCTCAATAGGATTTGAACCCTGGTTTTCATCCTGCTGCTTTAACCATTAGGTTGTAACTTCAGTGCAGAAGTGCAAGAAGAAAAGTAAAAGTTGCTTCATAGGTTAATTATGGTTAAGGTCTGAATTATAGTTATGGTCTGTTGCATGACATCTCACTGATGTTGCTGATTTGATCACTGGTCGATAAAATTGATGGCTAGATCACTTTTTGTTGATGATGTTAGCTGCTGGATTTCTGTTTTGTGGACTAGAATGAAAAGGATGTTCTTCACAAGTACATTGTGCAAACTAATTTACTTAATAGTTTTGTTTTTATAGTGAACCTTCAGTCTAGTGGTCTATTCGTGATACTTATGCACTGAAGAATCTTTGATACTTTTGAAACCACATAACCATAAAATTGTTTGCAAAGGTTTGCAGTACACATGTTTGAATGACTTTGAATGTGCTTTGTACTTTGTTAGTGGTGGCCATTTTCAAATTGTCCGGATTGTAAACTCTGGAACTAAGTCTATCCTCACACTTTATACCAGCTTTCAAAGGGGAAGTATGTGCATGCTTTTACTTTGAAATACGCTGCAGGTATAGATTCCCCCCCTCCCCCCCCCCCATGACATTTACACCCCCCTTTGTGTGAATGCTTTTTTTTAATGAAAATAACATGCAGATATTTTTGAAAGTTCCTTCCTTCCTACCTAAACACACCTTTACGAATGCCTCCTCTGAATGGAGCCAAAAGGATGCATGTTATGGTATGCCATAGGTACCTCCCTACACTAACTAAAGGGAACTTTTCAGGCAGCCAAGTTACACAACATTTTTTCTGCCTCAATAAATAGTTTTTGACACTTGTTTTTATGATCAGGAGAGACATTTGTTGATTATACATTTTCATCGTATTCATAGAAACATAGCCTGTATGGTCTTTATCATTTTTCTACCCGGTCTGTCATCCACATCAACTCCTGAGCTGTACAATCCCTTTCTCTACCTTAGAGATACTTTGCATCCATCTTATGATTTTTGAATTCATATGCAAATTGTCTTAACCACCTCCACTGGGAGGCTCTTCTACATACCCACCGCTTTATCCATAAAAAGAATATTTGCTTAAATTAGTCCTGGTTGAGCTACTACTGCCTCTTCACCTAGAGGTTGTGAAATCAAATCCTGGTGCTGCTCCTTGTGACCCTGAGCAAGTCACTTGATCCTCCATTGCCCACTGTTTTGAATATCAGCTTTGAAATGCCAAAGCGACAAAAAGGCAGCATACAAGTCCCCATTCCCTTTTCACCTTTGTCCAGAGCTTTCTTTCATTTTAAAGAGATCTTGTGTATTTATGTCACAGCGGTTGTTTAAATTTCTATCATATTTCCCTTCTCGCCTTTCTTCTAAAGAATACATATTGAGATCTGTATGTAAATCTCTCCCCATTTGCTTTAAGGTTAGACAAATGATCATTTTAGTAGCCCTGCTCTTTGGGCTGACTTCTTGAAGCAGGGGGTTTATGCCGTTGCATTTAGTGTTTCCTGCACAAACTTCTCGTATACCTCCACTGTTGACAACATTTTTTTATTTTTTTTTAAGGATGTGCTTTTGGTTTTTTTCATTTAATTTATTAGGTATTAAAATACTTAGGGGGCAATCTATAATTTGGTGGCAAGGAGATGCCACAGTGGGGCATGTTTAGTGCCAGTTCTATACCATAACGGCACTTAGGACTCGGAGTGCCTAAGTCATTATAGAATAGGAATGCAAATCTGCTTTGGCAGCTAAAAATTAGGCTCAGTCTCTTACCCTAGGTCAATTTCTGGTGTAAGTGAGCAAACATAGGTGTGACAATAGGTGTGCACAATTGTTACAGTATTTTCTAACTTGTCTGCATTGTTTAGTGACATATCCATGCTCCCGCAACATAAACACCTCCTTGCAATTACATGCTGTAGTACTCGGGCACTTCCTTATGGAAGAGGGCCTAATATGTGCATTGCTGTTTATTGACATCAGTGATGCATGCAAATGGCACGCACTCCTAGGCACCCGCTTATAGAATTGCCCTGTTAATGCACTAAGGCCTCAATGCAAATAAACATTGTATTAGAACCTAAAATTCTGTGCATTCTAATACAGTATATGCCTTAAAAAACCCTTTTGGTCGTGATTAAGGAAACTAATGGCATGTAGATTACTGCAGCATTAAAAATTGTGCTTGAATCAACCCCTCTAACACACACAACACACACAACACACACACACACCACACCAGTTTTGTAGCCATTTGCTGCATCAAGGAAACAGAGCTTGTACACTGCCTAATTTTTCTACCTGAGTATGAAAGAAAGTAGCAAGCCTGTTGTGACATGTCTCAAGGTTACTCATGCACAGGAAAGTCCTCGTGCAAATCAAGTAAGAAATTAAGGTTTTCCAAATAGCTGAAGAAATGGGCATCTTGGCAGGTACAGCTTGGAAAATAATTCATGAAAAGCTGGGCATGTCCAAGGATAGTACAAGATGGGTTCCAAGACTGCTGACGCCATGTCAGAAAGTTACAGGGCTCCAGTGTTGTCGGGAGAAGTCGGAGATGCTGTATGGAAACCAAGTGACTAGAGATGAGGTAGATAAAGTATTGAACAGCCCTCATAGATAGAAAGCCCGCTGGACTCCACAATTGTTGCCCTGTCCCTTGCCCTCAAAATCCTCATGGGGATCCAGTGGACCCTAGACATTTTAACAACCCCTGAGCTGGTATAAGGATTCAATGCTAGAAAAAAATGAAAGGAAGAAGCAAGATTTTACTTTTTTTTTAACCCAGGAGAAATTTCTTAATCTACCCTCTCCTTTATAAAGCTGCGCTAGCATTTTTAGCGCTGGCTGTGGAGGTAAGAACTCCGACACTCATAGAAATCCTTTGAGCGTCGGAGTTCTTACCACCAAGGCCAACTTTTTCTTTCGCTGGTTAATTGTTGCTTTAATACACAAACATTACTTATGGACATAAGAACATAAGAAGCGCCATCTCCGGATCAGACCTTCGGTCCATCAAGTCCGGCGATCCGCACACGCGGAGGCCCTGCCAGGTATACACCTGGTTTATTTTATAGCCAACCATACTTTATATGCCTCTCTCAAGGAGATATGCATCTAGTTTGCTTTTGAAGCCTAGGACTGTCGATTCTGCAATAATCTCCCCTGGGAGAGTATTCCAGATGCCAACCACTCTCTGTGTGAAGCAGAACTTTCTGACATTAGTCCTGAACTTGTCCCCCCTTAGCTTCATTTCATGTCCTCTTGTCCGTGTCAAATTGGACAATGTAAATAATCTTCTCTGCTCTATTTTGTCGATTCCTTTCAGTATTTTGAAGGTCTCGATCATATCCCCACGCAGTCTCCTTTTCTCAAGGGAGAACAATCCCAGTGTTTTAAGTCGATCCTCATATACCAGTTTCTCCATACCCTTCACTAGTTTGGTTGCTCGTCTCTGCACCCTCTCCAGCAGTTTTATATCCTTCTTTAGGTAGGGAGACCAATGTTGGACGCAGTATTCCAAGTGGGGTCTGACCATTGCCCTATAAAGCGGCATTATAACTTTCTCCGATCTACTCGAGATTCCTTTCTTTATCATGCCCAACATTCTATTTGCCTTCTTTGCCGCTGCCGCGCATTGTGCTAACGGCTTCAGGGTCCTATCTATCAGTACACCCAGATCCCTTTCTTGTACACTTTTTCCCAGACTTGCACTTGACATTCTGTACTCATATTCCTTATTTTTACTGCCTAAATGCATTACCTTGCATTTCTCCACGTTGAACTTCATCTGCCATTTCTCCGCCCATTTTTCTAACCGACACAAATCGCTCTGGAGTTCCTCACTATCCTCCTGCGATCTGATTGCCCAGCAGAGTTTTGTGTCATCTGCAAACTTGATGATCTCACTGGATGTTCCGTTTTCCAAGTCATTGATATAAATATTAAAAAGGATCGGTCCAAGTACTGAGCCCTGGGGTACACCACTAGTCACTATCTCCCAGTCGGAGAACTTCCCATTAATGCCCACTCTCTGCTTCCTGTTATCCAGCCATTTGCCTATCCATTTTTGTATATCTCCCTCTATGCCATGGCTTTGTAGTTTCCTGAGAAGTCTTTCGTGTGGAACTTTGTCGAACGCTTTCTGGAAGTCCAAGTATATTATGTCCACCGGCTTTCCACTATCAATTTGCTCGTTCACGGTCTCAAAGAATTGGAGTAAATTCGTCAAACACGATTTCCCTTTCCTGAATCCATGTTGACTGGGTTTCATCAAGTCGTGTGTGTCCAAGTGCTGAACTATGCTATCCTTGATCAGTGATTCAATCATCTTGCCTGGGACAGACGTAAGACTCACAGGTCTATAATTGCCCGGTTCTCCTCTCGATCCTTTTTTGAAAATTGGCGTGACGTTCGCTTTCTTCCAGTCGTCTGGTATCTGACCAGTTCTGATTGACAGGTTTGCAAGTTTTTGCAATAACTCTCCGATTTCAACCTTCAATTCCTTCAAGACTCTTGGGTGAATTTCATCCGGTCCAGGGGATTTGTCACTTTTAAGTTTGTCGATCTGGTAGTATATCTGATCTAAGTTCACTTCAACTGTGGTGAGGCTGTCCTCTATTTCTCCTGTAAACAGTTTCTCCGCTTCAGGTATTGTTGAGGTGTCCTCCTTCGTAAAGACGGACGCAAAGAAGGAATTTAGTTTGTCTGCGATCTGTTTATCTTCCTTGATGTACCCTTTTCTTCCCTTGTCGTCCAGGGGTCCCACTGCCTCTTTTGCAGGTTTTTTCCCCTTCACGTATCTAAAGAAGGGCTTGAAGTTTTTGGCCACCCGGGCTATTTTTTCCTCATAGTCCTGTTTTGCATCCCTCACCGCCTTGTGACATTTCTTCTGTTCATCTTTATGTTTGTTCCAGGCTTCGGTTGTCTTTGTGCATTTCCATTTTTTGAAAGAGTCCTTCTTTTCTTTTATGGCTTCCTTCACCTGTATGGTAAGCCATGCCGGTTTTCCTTTGCCTTTAGTTCTCCGATCTTTAGAAATCCTCGGAATGTAGAGATCTTGCGCTTCTGCAATAGTATTTTTCAATAGGCACCATGCCTGATCTACTGTTTCAAGTTTGTCCACCATCTTCTTGAGTCGTTTTGTTACCATGGCTCTCATGCAATCGTATTTACCCTTTTTAAAGTTTAAGGTGGTGGTTAAGGTTTTGGCATGTTTCCCTTTCCCGATGGAGTGAGTTTGATTTTGTTTTTGGATTATGTTCCCCACCCCCTTTTGATTGTATTCTAATATTTCTTACTGCATTGGGAATAAGAATAGAGTGAGAAAATCAAGAGTAAACTGCGCTAAAGGGTAGCACTGCTTACTGCATCGGAGCTTATGTGGTTTAGCATAAATTAAATTTTAAAAAAAGACCGACTCCCTTTAAAGCAGAGAAAAAGAATAATACAGAAATGTTTCAGAAAAGAATATTCCCCGATACCTTTTACACCCCACTGCTATCTGCTAGATTTGTCCTCCACCACTGGTATCATACAATTCCAGTGAGATCAGGGCTTGCGAACTTGAGTTTGGTTTGGAAATAGATGCATTTTTCTAAATTATTTTTACTTTATTTTCTCTTGTTTTAGGTTGACCTCTTCCGGGAACGAATCACAAGTGAGGTGAGCATTCTTGCTCCTATTTCACATAGTTCCTATGGCATGGCATTTTCAGTGGGGTTAACTTTAGCAATATCCTAAGGAATCATGGGGGAAGCCTGTGCTTGCATGGGATGTTGCTACTCTTTGGGTTTTGGCTAGGTACTAGTGACCTGGATTGACCACCATGAGAACGGGCTACTGGGCTTGATGGACCATAGGTCTGACCCAGTAAGATTTGCAAACAAACAGTCTCCAAATGTCCTAAAGTCAAATGATGCATGTGAATGAGAACGTGTGGCTCTTCTAAGGTGCCTTACACATCTGGGTGTCTCACCACCCTTGGATTCCTACATCAGCAATCATATTTGTTTATTATGTTATAAGTCACAGGTTTTGCTTACAATAAGGGGAACAGGAGAAAACAAAAGAAGTGTCAGTGTAAAAAGAAATACAAGCCTGATACTCAGCTGGGCTGACCAACATTTAAGTTAAGTGCTGCACCAGCATTTTTCTTACTAGATCAGACCAAGGGTCCATCTAGCCCACTATCCTGTTTCCAACAGTGTTCAAGCCAGGTCACAATACCTAGCAGAGTCCCAAATGTAGCAAGATTCCAGGCTACCAGCCCCAAGGACAAGCAGGTGCTTTCCAAAGGTCTGCCTTAATAAGAGTTTATCCAAATCTGTTTTTAAACCCAGCTGTGCTAACTGCTTTTACCCACATTTTCTGGTAGTGCGTTCCAGATCTTAACTACACATTGAGAGAACTGTGTGTTTTGAAAGTATTACTATAAACCTTCATGGAATGTCCCCTAGACTTTGTACTTTTTGAAAAAATAAACCGACAGTTTGTATTTACCCATTTAATTCCATTTGAGATTTCATAGACTTCCATTACATTTCTCCTTAGCTGAAGAATCCTAACATCGTTCCTACGGGATATTCAGTGGTATTATCCATTTGATTGGTGATTGCCTGTTAGGCCTGCCTAATCCATTTGGTAACTGAATACTGTTTCTTAAGGGGCAAATTCTACAAAGGCATCCATAATGTAGACATCCAACAACTTAGACGTCCGAATAGATTGAATAATAAGCACAATTAACGACTTTAACAAGCAATAATTGGAAGTTAGATATCCAAAGGCTATGTGCGATTCACAGAATAGGCATCCAGAATATTATGGAAGCCCATTGGAAAAAGCTGCACCTAACGGGATAGGCGTGGGCTTGATTTTAATATGGACGTCCATTTGCTGAATCGCATGCCGCTTAGCATCTTAACGTATCTACATTCTTGCCTGAAATGTAGGCATTGTAAAGCTATCTAGGCATGAGTTAGACGTGGATTAGGCATGATGGAGGCGTCCAGATATAGTGGTACAGGTTTTGTTTTGGGGGGTAAAGAATACTCTAGTTTGATAAAATACGTTTAATAATGTATTGCTCAAATGAAAAAATATACTGCATACTAAACCTCATTCCCAAAAGGTTTTTTGAGGTAAAGAGTACTCCAATTTCTTATTAAAGTTAACGATGCTGAAGCGGAGAAGAAAGAGCTCAGCTGGGGCCTGGTGGGAACTCTGGAGAGTCCGGCTGTGGAAATATTGAGGAACTCCTGCGGTGAATGCAGGTTGCCTCTTCGTTGTCGGAGACTTCCCCACTGTCATCAGAATAGGCCAGTTCTTGAAATACTGCTCAAAACTACAGTTACATCTAACGTTTTGTAGGAGCATTAGCTTGGCTTCACCTCTTCTTTTCATAGCTGATGCTGCAGCAAAACGATTGTTACAGAAGTATTTACTAAGCAAAAACTGTTAAAGCAACTCTTCTACTGAAGAGGAAAGACAGGTAGCCTCAAATAAAGCTCAAAAAGTGGAGAAAAAAGACTTCAAAATTTATAGGGTAAAATACAAACGGCACTCAGCCATGTTAAAGTACACCCGCTGTCATCGCAGGTCAGAAAAAACCTCCACTATGTATTCCAGGCATACCAGCTTTCTTCTCTGCAGGGTAATGTTATGTGCTGCACTTTACTCCAAACAGACAGACAGCGAAAGTTAATAGAGCATTAAGGCAAAGCAACAGCTTCCTGTAGCAATTTCACTTGTAGCCAGTTCAAACAAAATCATTGCTAAGTTTCCAGCACTTTTCAATTCACTTATCTGAAAATTCTGATCTCGCTGGTAAATTCATCAAGTTGTAATCCCAACGGGAGACCCCGTTTTGCTAGAGCGTCGTCAGGGGAACCCGCTTCTCACAGCATATCCAACCAGCTACCAACTGAAAAGCAACGTAGCACTCCTATAAAAAGAGGCATCGGCGTCTCTAACGCGATGACTTGACTATTGACCAATCCCTATGCAGTGACAACATCCATTCATAGAAATGTTGAGTGGTTTAGGCCTGCCGGAGTTACAGGGCTTAATTTAAATATCCATCGCTGGTCACGCTGCCTTAGACAGCGCCGGATGTTACCACAATTTTTATTTACCTGAAGCTGCTCTAAGACTAAACATCGAGAACGAGAGGGCACTCTAAAGTTAAAAGGGGATAGATTCCGTAGAAACGTAAGGAAGTTCTTCACCCCGAGAGTGGTAGAAAACTGGAACGCTCTTCCGGAGGCTGTTATAGGGGAAAACACCCTCCAGGGATTCAAGACAAAGTTAGACAAGTTCCTGCTGAATCCGAACGTACGCAGGAAAGGCGAGTCTCAGTTAGGGCACTGGGGTCTTTGACGTAAAGGCCGTCGCGTCTGGTTTGACCCAGCAGTGGCAATTCTTATGTTCTTAATTCAAGATTTAAAGCAAGACAGTTTTCTACCAGAGGTGCTGAGATTTTTTTAGTAGTCACACAGGGCCTACATTTCAGGCACTTGTCATGGCCCTAGGAAGATGCCTATGGCCGCCTAAGCTCTCCTAAGGACACTTCCAGGCGAAAATGCCTACAATGTAGGCGACCCTCTTCGGGGCTTTAAAAAAAAAAAAATTGTATACCGATTGGCTGGCTAGACAGCAGTAGGACACCTACACCTACCGCTGCCTACAATTGGGACACTGTTTATAGAATTTGCCCCACAGTGAATATGCTCAATAAGTTTGTCTTTAGTTGGCGAGATGTTTGTCCTATATAGAAAAGGTTACAAGGACAAATTAACACAGGACCTGGAAAACACCTCATTATTGAAGGAACATCCTATTATTGAAGTATGAATTCTGTCCTATACCAGAAAATTTGTTTGGTCATGTGTCAGTTATCTAAAGCTAAAGCAAAGTTGGGTTATGCAGGAAGACCATGATGCGGCCTAATGAAAGTCCTGACTTGAATCCAATAGAGATGCTGTGGCAGGATCTGAAATGAGTAATTCATGTATGAAAACCTAGAAATATGTCAGAATTAAAGTAGTTCTGAAAGAAGAGGGGGCTGAGACTGATATCAAATTATATGAAGTGTTTGTATTACTGCTGCTAAAGGTGGTACAACTAGTTAGTTAATGGGTGGTTACTTTTTCAGCCTTTTTCAAATAGGTGAAACAGATATCGGATAACTTTATTCTATAAATAAATGACAACATAAACAATACAGTTTTTTTAAAAATATGTACTCAGGTTTCCTTTAAAGATTAGAGACTATTCAGTGTTGCACATAAAATAAGAAGAATTCAGATGGGGGGAACTTTTTCACATGATTGTGTAATTGGTGCCAGTATATAATGCTGGGGCACATGCTGTGGACATGACCTAGCTTGTCAGATTGCTGAAAGCAGATTGTATAGAAAGGCAGTGCGAGTGAAAAGTTGGGAATGTATGCTATAGCATTTACCTGTGTTGACAGTATCTTATCTCTCCCCACCCCCTCCCACTCAGGCAGAGGACCTGGTTGCAAGCTTTTTTCCGAGGAAACTGTTAGAACTGGATGACTTCCTCAAGGTGAGTCATAATTCAGTGATAATTTCCTTCTAAAATCAACGATGGTTTCCTCATCGTCAGTCCTTTGCAATGAGACTAGGTACGTACCAAGGCTTAATTTATAGACAAAAAAAGGAAGTGGACCCGCGGTATGGGAGGTCCAGGAGCTGTGGGTTGGAGGAGGGGCTGGATTAGGCAGCAAAGCAGTGGCTCCCAAACCTGTCCTGGGGTAACCTCCACAGGCAGGCAGTTTTTCAGGATATCCACAATGAATATGCATAGCAAAGAGCCAGAGTATGCAAATTTCTCATGAATATTCATTGTGGATATCCTGAAAACCTGACTTGCTGGTCGTTGCTCCAGGACAAATTTGGGAAGTATAGTAGTAGCATGATTGCTCTGCTCCTGTGTCACTTCCTCCCCTCCTTGCCGAGGCAAGCTGTCTAGAACAGATCAAAACATCTCAGCTGCTCTGGAGTGTGAAAGGAATGGTGGAACTGTGTTTCCCTCACAAATTAAACTCTGGTGCTTGCTTTACATTTTTATGTCCTAATTTGCTTTCTAATTTATAAACCTCTCGGAGACAGCTGGGCCTTAATGTAATTGCAAAGCATTAGAACTAGTAATTCTAAACAAACCTGACCTGGAGTTGCTCCTGCTAAGCTCCATTCGCTGCTTCTGTTCTGTAGCCCCAAAGCCCTGTTTAAGTATAGGAGGATCTTTCTTGCTAGGCCTATACATCCCCCAGTAGTGCCTTTTTAACCTGCGGTATGCATGCACTAGATCTTACTGCAGCTCACTAAAAGGACCCCCTTAGATTGTATGCCCTGTGGGGACAGGAAAATACCTTAGTTAATGGTCTAACAAACATATGTATTTTGTGAAATAGCATCTTACATGTGTTTTCCCCATTCAGACTTTCACCATTTATCTTTGTAAAATTGCTGCTCTGCTACACGTCCACCGAAAAGATTCTACACTAGCAGATCCTTTTCTAAAATAGTACTGGAACTGAGCATATCAATTCTGATTTTTGCATTCTATCTTACCTGGGGTTGAATGTTGGGGTTTTGGTTTGTTTTTTAGAACTAAATGCCTTTCTTTAGCACTCTCCAGACCAGTAGAGGTTAACTTTACGAATGGGTATATATCTAATCATGACCAGCAGGTGGAGACTGAAAACAAAACTTTGGGACAGTATATACTATCCTCCCTTCTCTATTTCCCTCAGTCTTCTTTCAGTCTCCAGCAGGTGTTGAGTGATCTGTACCCATCTCTCTTGGTAGGGCTGTTGGAATTTGTTTAGGGGTTTATTGTCCCTGTTTTTGGCCGGACGGAGCTTGGTCGGGCCCTGTTTGGGGGTCCGTCCGACCTCGGGGGTGTCAAACCCGGCGGGTCACGAGCGGGGTCCCTCCCCCCACTTCCTCCACCTCCCCACATTTTTTTAGAGGAGCCTCAGCAGTAAGCCTTGCCCCCTAAGTCAAGCAAGGCATATTGCTTCGAGAGCCTGTGGAGTCTGTTCTGTAAAAAAAAAAAAAAAAAAAAAAATCCTGAGGTAGTGCTGGTCTGAAGGGTTGTTTCCCTTTAAGAAAACTGTATTTTACTGTATTTTTTCATGTAACCAGCACTTTTTTATAGCTAGGTCGCGTCTGGAGCAATTGTGCCCTTCTCCGGGGGAGTAGGCCACAATTTTAGTCCAGCCGCGAGGCACTCGCGGCCGGCCTGAACTCGGCGGTTTGGGTCGGTGAGGTGGTGGAGCTCCGTCGGCAGCGGCTGCAGGCGCCCAGAGCTCCCCGCCGATGGTGCCTCGCGAGTCGGCTTGGAGCAGTGGGGAAGCCCGGTCTTCCACAACCGCCCACGGAGGGATTCCCCGAAGGATTCCCTCTCAGCTGATTTTTTGACAGCTGATGCCGACTTGCCTGTCTTAGCGGCTGGGACTGTTCAGTCTTCTCAGCCGCTACAGGCCATGGAGGGAGCATTTTTGGCGGGAACTTCGCCATTTTCTTTGTCTGGCCCCTCCATTTTGTCTGCAACCTCAGGTGACCTTCCCCCTGTATGGCGAACACAGGGGCAGGTTTCAGCATGGACCCCTGCTGGGGCAGGGAGTCCCTGGGGACCCCCAGGGGTTTTTTGCCCCCAATTTATTTTCTTTCTTTGTGCGGACTTTTGGGGGTCCCACGTGCGCCTGGGGGGTTTCGGGGGGGGTTTCCCTCCGCGCCCCCTATGGCTTTGCCTCCCTCTTTTCGTTTGGCGTCCCCTCTTCCTCCTCCCTCATCCAAGCGCCCGCGGGGGGGCTTGGATTGCGAATTGGTGGGCGGAGGAGCGTGTTGGCCTGGTTGAGGACCTGGCTGCTTTGGCGGGCTTCCAGGATCCTCTAGAGGGGACGCCTGTTGGCAGCGGGGCGGCGGGTTTCCCGTCTTCCAGAGCAGATGCGTCCGTGGTGCGCTTTTTTATTCAGAGGGATGAGCTTTTAGACCTGTGTAGCAGGTCTCCTTGGTGCTGCATTTTTGCAGTGGCGCCGCCGGAGACCCCGCGTATGGGGGCCCCTCTGCTTCAGGGGGTCTGTCCTGGTTCCCGCTCTTTTCCTGTGCGTCAGGATTTGCGGGATTTTGTGTTGGCGCAGTGGCCTATGGGCGCAGTTTCGTTTGGTGTGCGCCTTGGCTCTTGGGTATCCCGTCCCGGAGGGAGGTAGGGCTACCTTAATTTCGCCAATGGGGAACGCGGTGGTCTCGGCACTTCCTAAGCGGCATACCGTGCCTGTTATGGACGGTTCTGCTCTTAGGGTCTCGGAGGCGCGTGCGTTAGAGACTCTTCTTAAGTATGATTTTGATGTCTCTGCCTTTGGGGTCCAGGCGGCTGTTTGTGGGGAGCTAGTCGCTCGCGCCGTGTTTCGGTGGGCTGAGCGTGTCCTGGATCGGGAGTCTGATGACTGGTCTCTAGTGGATCAGGAGGTAGCGAAGATTGCGATGGCTGCCTCGTTCCTCTCAGATGCTCTTTATGACTTGGTGCGGATTTCGGCTAAGTCTATGGCATGGCCGCGCGGCGTATTTTGTGGCTGCGCGCTTGGGCGGCGGATTCTGCGTCCAAAGCTAAGTTTACTAAAGTTCCCTTTAGGGGGTCTTTTTGTTTGGAGAGGAATTAGATGAGTTGATTCAGACTCTGACGGACTCGAAGGTGCCCCGTCTGCCTGAGGACCGTGCCCGCCCTGCGTCTAGGTGTGGGGCTGCCCGGGGGCGTTTGCGGGAATTTCGCAAGTATCGCCCGGGGCGTGGGGCTGCTTCTTTCCCGGCTCAGGGTTTTTCCCGGGGTCGGTTCTTCCAGCGCATGCAGCCCTTTCGGGGGGCCCGTCGGGGGGCAGGGAATCCCTCCGCCGGTTCCCCCGCTTCCCGTCCTGCGCAATGACTCCTTGCCGGCGCCCCCTTTGGTTCCGGTGGGGGCCCGGCTGCGCAAATTTTTCCCCAAATGGGCCGAGATCGCGTCCGATCAGTGGGTCCTTGAGGTGGTGCGGGACGGTTACGCTCTGGAGTTTACCTGCTCTCTGCCGGACCTTTTCCTCGCTTCTCCATGTCAGACTCCATGGAAGACGCAGGCTTTTCGTCAGACCCTTCAGCGTTTGCTAGATCTCGAGGCAGTGGTGCCGGTGTCCCCTACGGAGTGGGGCACCGGCAGGTACTCCATTTACTTTGTGGTGGCCATAAAGGAGGGGACCTTTCGGCCCATCCTGGATGTCTCTCGATCTGACGGAGGCCTACTTGCAGGTTCCAATTCGGGCCTCTCATCAGCACTTCCTTCGCTTTGCGATCTTGGGGCGGCACTTTCAGTTCTGTGCGCTTCCCTTTGGTCTGGCCACGGCTCCTCGGACGTTCACCACGGTAATGGTGGTCGTCGCGGCAGCCTTGCGGTCGGTGGGCATCCTGGTTCTCCCCTACCTGGACGACTGGTTGATTCGGGCAAAGTCGTTGCAGGAGAGCTCCCGGGTTACGGCTCGGGTGGTGGAGTTTCTCCGGTCGCTGGGCTGGGTGGTCAACCTTTCCAAGAGTCGGTTGGTCCCGGCTCAGCGTCTGGAGTGCCTTGGGGTTATGTTCGACATCTCCTTGGGGAAGGTCTTCCTTCCAGAGGCCCGGGTGAGCAAATTGCAATCTCAGATTCGCCTGCTTTTGGCGTCCCGGGGTCCTCGGGCACGAGATTTCCTCCAAGTCCTGGGGTCAATGGCGGCGTCCCTGGACGTGGTGAGGTGGGCGCGGGCCCACATGCGTCCTCTTCAGTATGCTCTGCTCCGGAGGTGGTCTCCCCGGAGGCAAGATTTGGATGTTCCGGTTCCCCTGCGAGGCTTGGCGCGCTGCAGTCTGCGCTGGTGGCTCCGGACCCCTCACCTGGTTCAGGGGGTGGGTCTGGATCTCCCGCAGTGGACGGTGCTCCTTACGGATGCGAGTCTCCTCGGTTGGGGGGCTCAGTTTATGGGCCACTCAGCTCGGGGCACCTGGTCCGCGGAGGAGGCCTCCTGGTCGATCAACGAGTTGGAGACCAGAGCGGTCAGGCTGGCGCTGTTAGCTTTCCACTCCCTTTTGCTGGGCAAGTCGGTCAGAGTCCTGTCGGACAATGCCACGGCGGTGGCTTATGTCAATCGTCAGGGGGGCACCAAGAGCACTCCTGTGGCGCAGGAGGCGGCTCGGCTCATGGTTTGGGCGGAGTCCCATCTTCTGGACCTCTCGGCTTCTCATATAGCCGGGGTAGAAAATGTTCAGGCAGACTTCCTCAGTCGTCACTTCCTGGATCCAGGAGAGTGGTTTCTCGGCGCCGGAGCGTTTCGGTTGATAGTGCAAGATTGGGGGCAGCCCCTGATGGACCTGATGGCCACGAGTGGCAACGCCAAAGTGCCCCGCTTCTTCAGTCGTCGCAGGGAAGGGCTGGCCGAGGGTCTGGATGCTCTGGTCCAGCCGTGGCCAACGGAGGGGCTGTTATATGTGTTCCCTCCTTAGCCGCTGGTGGGCAGAGTGCTTCTTCGCATTGTTCACCATCCGGGTTTGGTGGTGCTGGTGGCTCCGGATTGGCCTCGACGTCCGTGGTATGCGGATCTGGTGAGACACCTGGTGGCGGTTCCTCTTCCTCTGCCTCTCTCGGACGACCTTCTGATGCAGGGTCCCATTCCCTTGTTCGACCCGTCTCTCTTCTGTCTTACGGCGTGGCTCTTGAAAGGGGTCGCCTTAGCAAGAAGGGATATTCAGACAAGGTGATCGCTACACTGTTGGGGTCCCGGAGGCTTTCTACCTCTCGGGCTTATGTGCGGGTTTGGCGTCTCTTTGAGGAATGGTGTCGGGCGCGGGGAGTGACCTCTTTTCGCGCTTCTCTGCCTAACATTCTAGAGTTCTTGCAGGATGGCCTGGATAGAGGCCTGGCTTGGTCTTCTCTCCGGGTTCATCTTGCGGCCCTGTCGACCTTTCGAGGGTTGGTGTCAGGTCAGCGTTTATCGGCTCTTCCTGATGTGATTCGGTTTCTGCGGGCGGCCAAGTTGCTTAGGCCTCCCCTACGGCCCTCGGTTCCCTCTTGGGATCTTAATCTGGTTCTCTCTGTTTTGGTGCGCCCGCCTTTCGAGCCCTTGGACGACTGTTCTTTGAAGGACCTTACTTTGAAGGCGGTCTTTTTGGTGGCCATTACTTCTGCTAGGAGTATTTCTGAGCTGCAGGCTTTCTCTTGTAGGGCTCCCTTCTTGGAGTTGTCTAGGGAGCGGGTCGTCTTGCGGCCTGTTCCTTCCTTTCTGCCGAAGGTTGTTTCTCCTTTTCATGTCAATCAATCGGTGGTTCTCCCGGTCTTGGGTGGTCGGGAGGGCTCTTCTGAGCAACGGCAGCTGCGCAAGTTGGATGTCGGTCGGGTCCTTCGCTCTGATGTGCAGCGGACCCAGGAATTCCGGAAGTCCGATCATCTCTTTGTCCTCCTGGCTGGTCCTCGTCGGGGAGCTGGCGCTTCTAAGGCTACTATTGCGCGCTGGATCAAGGAGACGATTGCTTCCGCTTATCTTCTGAAACAGCAGCCTGTTCCGGAGTTTCTCAAGGCTCATTCCACTCGGGGTCAGGCGGCTTCTTGGGCTGAGTCGTCGCTCGTGCCTCCGGTGGATATTTGTAAGGCTGCGGTTTGGTCCTCCTTGTATTCTTTTGTTAGACATTATCGGGTAGATGTTCAGGCGCGTCGGGACGCGGTGTTCGGTGAGCGTGTTCTGGTATCGGCCCTTCGGGGGTCCCGCCCGTGAGAGGGACTGCTTTGGTACGTCCCATTCGTAAAGTTAACCTCTACTGGTCTGGAGAGTGCTAAAGAAGGAGAAATTAGGTTCTTACCTGCTAATTTACTTTCTTTTAGCTTCTCCAGACCAGTAGAGGTCCCCACCCTGTCTGTTGTTGTTGTTGTTGTTGGGGCTGTTTTCGCGGGCAGTTTTTGTTTTTTGCTGCGGGTTCTAGTATTTTTCTAGGGCCGGGGAGAATTAAAGAACAGCGGCTGTGGCTCGGCTGGCTTAGCTGGCGAGCTGTGGGGACATTTTCCTTCGGGTATTTCTCCTCTGCATTTTCCAACAGCATTTGGGTATGTTATTTGTTACTCCTGTTCGGAGTATTGTTTTCTTCCTGTTTTCCAGTTCTTGGTTCTGCTTGGCTATTCGGCAGACTGAGGGAAATAGAGAAGGGAGGATAGTATATACTGTCCCAAAGTTTTGTTTTCAGTCTCCACCTGCTGGTCATGATTAGATATATACCCATTCGTAAAGTTAACCTCTACTGGTCTGGAGAAGCTAAAAGAAAGTAAATTAGCAGGTAAGAACCTAATTTCTCCTTTTAAATCATGTCAACCAAGCTGACCATTGATTAGGATAGCTTAAAAATGGTTAATAAAAGCATTTTATGTAACAAAACTGGCATGTGCACAATTTGACAGGATCTTGTCTGTTGCTTCCCTTTTCCAGAATCCAGAGCTCAACATCCAGGATCTTACACAGATCCACTCGGAAATGAACCTGCCAGTCCCTGACCCCATTCTCTTCACCAATTGCCATGATGCTGTAAGTGTGCCTCTGCCACTCTCACCACCTGTCTGGTACCATTGAACTTGTTTCTGTTTACCTGTCTGGTGTATGTTGACGTGTATTCTTAGATCAGTGCTTGACTAAAAACTCTTTAAGGATGGGTTGAATACCAGAGCAAGCTTTTCTGTTAGGCAAATTTGTTTTTGTTTATTAAAATTTGATATTTCACTATACCTTTCACAAGTTCTCAGCAGATAACATACAAATGCGTATTACATATTAAAATAATTAAAATGATAAAATAAACTGGAATAGAATAAAGAACTCAATTGTAAAAAGAAAAGTCCGCAATTCACATTCATTCAAGACACAATCATACTCGCTCACATGCAAAAAAAAAGATAAAGGCATTTTACCCATCAATCAGATTCATTTGACACGATTTCTCCGTGGTAAAACCATGATGTCTTGGATCTTGTAACCTGTTGGAGAATAGTTCACTATTCTTTCCTTCAGCAGAGCTTCCATTATCTTTCCAACCACCAAAGTGAAACTTACTGGTCTGTAGTTTCCAACTTCGTCTCTGTTACTACTTTTTGTGAAGAGGGATCACATTCACTCTTCTCCAATCCCATGGAAACCCTCCTGTCTCCAAGGATGTGTTAAAACAAATCTTCAAGAGGTCCTGCAAAAACTTCTCCGAGTTCCCTCAATACCCTAAGATGGATCTCGTCATGTCCTATGGCTTTGTCCACTTTTAGTTCTCCCAGTAGTTCACAAACACTTTCTTCTGGTGTACAGGGCATACGACTAGTGGGTTAACTTCCCCTAACCATGTACTGTGCAGAAGGCATCATCTATATTAATTTCTTCAGCTTCATCTCCTTCCTCAGTGGGCTTTCTTTGTATTGTATAATCATAGAATGACAATCTTCAAAAAATTAACATTTTTTTGCACTGTGTTTTTTGCCTTTAGCTTGAATTGTCAAAAAACAAATAAACCAAACAGGCTATAAATTAATAAAAAATGTATATTTATCTCATAGCCACATTTGAAAAAGAGAAAACTGGATGAAACAGACGAAGACCTCTCAGGTAGGCAAAGAAAACCGAATGAGCTCATCGTGTTGCTTGAATGTTGTTAACAATGGCCTCTCTAGTTTCAGGTTCCCTGTCCCTTCCCATTTTACTGTCACTGTGGTAAGGAGAAGGTAATGGGCACAGGTTGTGGGTCCCTCAGGAACCCAGCTAATATAGGGTCTCTTTTACGAAGCTGATTAGTGGGGGCCTCTGCGGTAACTGCCCTGAAGTCCATACGGATTGAAAGGGCTTTTGCTGTGTGGCACTCGCTAGCTGGCTTTGTAAAAGAGGCCCATAGATTCTAACTATGGCCATTAGGTGTCGTCATTGAGCTGTAGCTCACTCTTCCTCCAGGAGCTGTGCATGCATCTTCCTCGATATTCCTCTCTATCCCATGAACAGAAACTGGGCTCAAGAGTTAAACGCTGCTCTCCCGTATGCAGCCCTTTCCACTAGCCCAGGTACGTTTCTTCAGAAGTATCAGCTAAGACCGCAGATTCATTGTGCACATGTGGGACCTTTGGGGTTGCTTGTGTTCTGTAGCTGTATCTTCAGGTCTGTTTTCTGCACTTCTGTGTTCTCAGAGCCTTCATATATATAACTTCAGCTTCACTATAACAGCAGTATGTCGGCATAAAAATCTTCTCCAACAGGTGCTCTGCCTTCCAGCACACTTTTGAGGCACGTCTGTTGGATCTTTAGGAATACAATAGAACTTGGCTGCCTGACCACCCAAAGGCCTGGGAGGTGGGGGAGGGGAGGGGGAATTTCTGGTACAAGAGTGGTGGGGGTAAAATTGTAAACTAAGATGCAAGAATATAATGTTCACTGGTCTAATTGATTGTAATTCAAATGTATACTGAGTGTTCATCCAATTTTCAGTAATGAGATGAAAATATAAAATTTGAAACATATAAGCAACTGAGGAACTAAAGTGTCATCTTCCCATTCCTCCCCCCTCCCTGAAAAAAAACAAAAGAAAAAAATCTTGGAGGTACAAAAGTGTTTGTCATGGCAAATGGGATGCTGAAGAGCAACCAGCAGCTTGTGGATATCGTAGAAAAGGTGAAGCCAGAGATCAGACTGCTGATTGAGAAATGCAACACGGTAGGTCTCCTCCCCATCTTCCATCGAATCATGAATGTTTAGACTTCCTTCGTGCTTGTTTGCATTGTACTACTGGAAGTAGGGCAATCCAGTCTTGGTTTTACTTTAATGCAAGCGTAACCCTGCATACAATAGGGCAGTGTCTCTGAAACTGTGTGCCTCAAAGAGATTCCGGAATTTTACATTATTTTAAAAAGTTCCCTTCATAATAGATGTACGTTGCATACGCAAAAGGGTGTGTGCCCAGACAAGCATCATTCTTTGACGTGATTGATCCTTGAAAACTTTTATTTTTTATGCAGTAGTAATCCTAACTTGAACAACAAAGCAATCAAGGCTTTGTTATGGTTTGTATCTTCTTATCTTTGTGAACTTGGATTTTCAGCTCTGACAGTAATTAAATCGAAAAAAAAGGAACAACTGCAGATGGTGGATAATGAAATGCGTATTTGCTTATCAACTATCGAACTATGTTTTGAGTTAATTTGCACTCAATCCATCGCCTTGATTAGCAATTATGTTCTATCTACTTTAGTTTCACTCTTGTTACAATTACCCATACATATCTTAAAGAACTTTAAATAACTCCCAAATTTAATTTTTTGTTGGCTTTGCAATTTTATAATTTCAATTATAATGTGGCATGAAAACATTTGCTCCGTTTAGTGTCCTGGAGCAAAAAAAGTTTGAAAGACACTGCAATAGGGTAATACCAGGTCTGGCTGAGCCTGTGCTCTTTGGACATGGGCTGGTATGGTTCCCCTAACTGTTAGACAATCTAATCTGCTAATGTTCTCTTCAGGAGGTATTACTTAAATCCCAGAGGGCAGTAGTTGTCTTTGTGTCATATCTATTGAGTTCTGTGACATATTAAATTCAAAAGATACAACAAGCCTTACCGTTAGGTCAGTGCTTCTCAACCCTCTCCTAGAGGCGCATACCTGGCCAGTCAGTTGTATAAAATAGATTTGTATTTTTTGATATGATTTAGATATGAGTTTTTGCTATAATATCTAATGAGGGTACATAAAAGGCAGTTTACAGGTCTTTAAAAAAGACCTTTATCAGACCTGGCCCAACTGGTTGCCTATTTCACTGAGTTTCCAGTTGACACTCTAAAACAGGGATCTCAAAGTCCCTTCTTGAGGGCCGCAATCCAGTCGGGTTTTCAGGATTTCCCCAATGAATATGCATTGAAAGCAGTGCATGCACATAGATCCCCAGCAGTGACAGGGGGCGGGCAGGAAGGCGAGATCCCCGCCGGCGGCTTCTATGGACAAGCGGGAATACCCTTAACAAGCAGGAATCCCCTAACAGGCGGCCTGTGTACCCCTAAGGGTACACGTACCTTGGGTTGAGAAACCCTGTTCGAGGTCACTGGTTTAGATTCACCTCGAGTTGGTTCTGACTCTATTGTCCATAGACATCTACACTGAAAACACTAACAGGCAAGTTCTGCAGTGCTAATCATCCTCATCCCCACTGACCTTTCATCACACCAGCCATGAAAACATCTCTAAATTCTTAGAATGAGCCATGTACAGTGCTTGGTTTGCTCAGAAATGGGTATCCCTCATTTTTGGTTCACAGTGAGAAAAGGAATAAATACCTTTCTTTCTCCCACAGATAGTGGCATGAGTTTCTTCATCTAGCAGGTGGGAAAATTGGGCTTCTAATTCTTAGGTCTTTGTAAATGTAGGCATTTATGTTTCGGCTAATTAGGGATTCATTGAGGGTTCACAAATAAGTGTCTATCAGTGGTTTCATGGTGTCATTGCTGGGTTCCTTTTCCATTGTAACTGAGAAATTGTCAGCAGGGAAAAGGCCAAAAAGCAAAGTAGAGGATCCGAGGCAGGGAAGAGGAGAAATGAAATGTTTTCTCTTTTGGTGTTTATTCAATAAACATGTTTTTGTTCCACGGCTGCTTTTCAGCTACGTTTTTCTGTGTGGTTGTGTCAGTCACCATATGACAGGCTTGTAATATGCAGGGAATTCTGACACTCTTTGGTACATAATAATAACTACTTGTCTCTTTTAGGTGAAAATGTGGGTTCAACTCCTCATCCCCAGGATAGAAGACGGCAACAACTTTGGTGTATCTATTCAGGTATCTGACTTCTCTCTGTCTCTGCTGCTGTTGTTGTTGTGGGAGGTTTTGTTAGTTCATAATTATAATATGACTGAAATATGTTTTTTGAATAAAGCATTTCTTACATATAGTAACATATAGTAAATGATGGCAGGTAAAGACCTGCATGGTCCATCCATTCCTGTCCAACAGTTACATGTATTATCAACAATCTAGTATTTATTCATTTTACTTGCTAAGTTCCAGTAAAAGATGTCTTCCTCCCGAGATAGACAAGATCTGTGCTCAGATGGCATAAAATACCCCTACTTAACCCTGATCTGTCTTGCCATATACAGGTCACAGTCCGTAGAAGTCTTTCTGGCATTGGCTAAACTCCAGCCTGTCCCGATCTGTCTTGGACACAGACCAATGTCAACTTTGTGTCCCCACTGCTTGGGCTTCTATTTAAGCATCACTTGTGTTTGGGGTCAATACTATCCTTTTTCTATTTAGGGGTCTTTTGTTTCCCACTGTTTTTTTTTTGTTTTGTTTTTTGCTCTATCATCTCTATAGGGAGGGCATTCCAGGCATCCACCACTCTCTTCTTGAAAAAGTATATCCTGATGTTACTCCTAAGTCTAAAAAACCAACCAGGGATAGTATCTTCTAGGCAACCTTTCTTGTTGAAAAAATATGTATATGTTGTTCAACTCACCCATACACATACATTTTCAACAATAAAGGTTGCCAGAAGATACCATCTCCTGTTGGTTTTCCTTTTCTTCTACTTTTTGGACTTCTATGCTTTATCTCTGTGGAAGATTGGTTCCTTTTTTTTAGTTTGTTACTCCTAAATCTACCACCTCTCAACCTCATGTTTTACAGCTTCTCCATCTCAATCTGGAAAAGATTTGTTTGTAAATTAATAGTTAAACATCTGTATCATATCCCCTTCCTATAAAGGGATACATATTCAGGTATTCAAGCCTCTTCTCATATGTACCTTGGCACAATCCTGATATCATTTATGTCTCCTTCCTCTGAACCGCTTCATTGTCTCACATCCTTAGCAAGATACGGCCTCCAGAAATGTGTGTATTTTGTAAATCACTTAGGTTTTAGCTAGATTGTGAGCCTGCCAGGACAGACAAGGAAAAATGCTGAAGTGCCTCAATAAATGCATGTGAACTGTTCAAAGTTTCCCTGGGAGAACAGTATAGAAAATTGAAAAATGAAATGGAATAAACACAATATTCTAAGTGGGGCCTCACCAACGACTTGTATAGGGCCATTAGCATTCAGTTCCTTTCTCTGTGCAGCCCAGGATCCTTCTGGCTACAGCCACTGCTTTTGTCACATTGTTTCACAGCCTTGAGATCCTCTGACATTATCACACCAAGGTCCCTCTCCCATTCCGTGCATAGCAGCTTCTCACCCCCTAACATGTACAGCTCCTTTTGGATTTTTACTCCCCAAGTGCATCACTCTGCACCTCCTCGCATTAAATTTTAACTGCCAAACATTAGACCATTATTCTAATTTTCACAGATCTCTTTCTCACGTTTTCTACTCCGTCCGGCAGGTCCACTCTATTGCAAATCTTCGTTTCAGCTGCTAAAAGACACACATTTCCTATTAATCCTTCAAAGATGTCACTTACAAATATATTGAACAGAATTGGCCCCAGTACCAATTTCTGAGGCACATCGCTACTGACATTTCATTCCTCTGAGCAAAATTCATTTACCACCACACTCTGTCATCTGTCAGTAAACCAGTTTCTAATCCAGGTCACCACTTTGGGTCCTAACTTTAGCCCTCTAAGTTTGATGAGCTTCCAGTGAGGAGCCATGTCAAAGGGTTTGCTGAAATCCAGATATACTACACCTAGCACACATCCTCTATCCAATTCTCTAATGACCCAGTTAAAGAAATCAATCAGATTCATTTGACACGATTTCTCCGTGGTAAAACCATGATGTCTTGGATCTTGTAACCTGTTGGAGAATAGTTCACTATTCTTTCCTTCAGCAGAGCTTCCATTATCTTTCCAACCACCAAAGTGAAACTTACTGGTCTGCAGTTTCCAACTTCGTCTCTGTTACTACTTTTTGTGAAGAGGGATCACATTCACTCTTCTCCAATCCCATGGAAACCCTCCTGTCTCCAAGGGTGTGTTAAAACAAATCTTCAAGAGGTCCTGCAAAAACTTCTCCGAGTTCCCTCAATACCCTACGATGGATCTCGTCATGTCCTATGGCTTTGTCCACTTTTAGTTCTCCCAGTAGTTCACAAACACTTTCTTCTGGTGTACAGGGCATACGACTAGTGGGTTAACTTCCCCTAACCATGTACTGTGCAGAAGGCATAATCTACATTAATTTCTTCAGCTTCATCTCCTTCCTCAGTGGGCTGTACTGCCTTTCTTCATTTTTTCCTTCTGAAATGAGTTAAGAAGGCAATTTTTGATCTGCTTGGAGTATATTTTATTTTTGTTTTTTTATCTGAATCTGGAGGCTTTTGGTGGCCCTGGGGCAACTCTGCCTGGGAGAAGATGCAGACTCTCTGAGCAGGATTCTGCAGCTAACAGGACAACCCTTTAGGGATCCTGTTTAGCCAGCCAGCATTTTCAATTATGGTGCTCGGGGTCTGTTCCCCTGTAAACTAAGCTCACCCCTGATTTATCAGGAGCTTGAGCACAGGCTGTTTGGCCCCGTAGCGGTCCAGGAAGGGCTTTAGCAGGTGCCGGCTGCTTTCCCTCCCCCCATTGATCTAAGTGAATCCGAAGATCACGGCACATGCTTGTTTGAGGTAGTGGTCTTCCCCAGATTCCACCTGCAGGCAAAAACAACCAGTACATCATAGTGAATACAGACTATTATGGCCTATGGGAGAAGGGGTGTCTCAAAATCAATGTTTTGGTGGATTCTGGGGCTTGCTGTAGTGTTCACCACCTCCAAAAACCCCTTTCCAGGATTTTAAAAACTTTAATGAAGCTCTCCCAGGACGTTTTCTGGTGATAAAACGCAATTGCGGCAGCGATCTTGGATTTCCTGATTTTAAATAAAAAGCCTGTACCTTCCTCGGAACTCCTTGATTTGGCTTAAAATAGGGCATAATGGACTTCTCAGACCTTTCTACCCCTGTACCATGCCAGATGCATGTGCGGAATGGCCGGCTGAGGAGCATCCGTGCGCCACATGCTGCGGGGCATGTGTGTGTGTGGGGGGGGGGGAACCATTGGCTGGTACCTCTAGGGCTAGGAAATTTCAGGCGGTTTGTTTTTCTTGGAGAAAAAGCCTTCCAGAGTCCTTGAATGGAGATTTGGCAAAGCATAGATGTGTAGATGTTGTGGAGCCTGAGAGGAGACATGGTGAGTCCTCTGGTCTTCTTGCTCAGGGCTTTATCCCAGATTTTGTGAGTCTTATGTGAAAAGCTTATACAAGTTGTCGGTGTCTGCACAAGGGGGTATGTCTTCACAAAGCTTACAACCCCCCAAGAAAGGGTTACCAATCAGGAACCAGAAAACCAGTCATTGTAGGACTGGGGAAACTGGGGGGGGGGGGGGGGGTCAGAGTCCTTCCTGCGCCTGCCTACTATCTCAGTCTGTTTATGCTTCTCCAAGTTGTGTCTTGGATGCCTGTCTTCCCTTGGGAGCTGGGATGAATACTGTATATATGTTACTTTTTTCTGCGGGAGTAGAGCTCCTTTGAGGCCTTTGTTGGCTATTTGCAGTTGATGTTCTAATGTTACTTATTGAGCAGAGCGGTTGTTGCTGATCTTGATTGCCATAGGTGACTCTACTTCACGTTTATTTAGTGCTTGGGTACTAACTGTAGAGGGAGATAAGCAGCCCAGTGAAGTAGAGCAGAGGCACAGACAAAAATCCGAAGCGGGTTCCTTCTGCAGATGGGGACATTACCCATCTGTCTAGAATGTTTCACCTATCTACTGGAAAAGAGCTTACCAGGGTAAGTCCATAATCTCTTTTTAGCAATAGAAATATCTTCAGGCTTAGAGATTTTTGACATCTGAAAATTTGCTTGTTGAATATTTTAAAGAGAAAAAAACCTTGTATGAGGAAATTTAGGAGTCTGGGTTCTGTGTTTTCAAAGAATTTTCCATCTATTTCTCTCTAAGCTGGCTGGATAGACTGTTGCTAATTGCAGAAGAACCAATAGATTACAATAGAAACTCTGAGATTCAAGATATTGAAACCTTTTCTCAAAATTTAGTTTTATTATCCACTTCTTCCAATTTAGTGATGGTTTCTTGAGTAAACTGGCACAGCTGTGTCGGAGTACCCCTTTTAATTGATTCCATCTTATTGACTACCATCCAGATGTCGTTCCGATGAAACATCCTGTGGTCTTCCTCAGATTCAGGGAGAAAGAGAGTCTTGGTTTTTAACTTTAGGGTTGCCTCCTGACAGGAGTATCTCCTGACTGACACCTCCATAAGTGTGAAAGGAGTGGAACCCAACACGGTGTTAGGGTGGGTGTACGAGTCCTTTTGGCAGTGCTGATGGATGCAGATGATAGCTCAGCCATAACATACCTGTTTAGAGGACCTTGCAAAGGGGTACTTAAAATTTCCATTCCCTTTGACTTGGCTTTCCTTCTACCTATGTGGCTATAGTTGCATGCTGTACGGTACCCTGGCTGTTATTGATATTAAAAGGCCCATTTCAGTGACATTACTTCAGGGTTGTCTGGTCCGCCTGCCCCAACATGGGTTGCCTGCATAATATGGTAGTCGTGACATCTTCCCCTCCAAGCCGCTTAATCCAGCAAATACCTCTCTCTTAGCATTAGCTTTTTATGGATCTATAAAATGTCTTTTAGCTTTTCAGTGCCATTACAATACATTGTCAATAAATGATTTTGGGGTCCTTTTAATAAGGCATGCTAGCCCTTTTAACGCATCCATTATATTCTAGCGTTTAGTGCGTGCTAAAACGGATAGGTCGTTTTTTATAAGGACACTTTATGAATTATTTCATAGAAGCAAGGTAGGGTTTTTCAAATTTGCCCAAAATCTCCAGTTTTTATATATTCTCTCTCTGTTTTTGACAGATCCCATCTCTCTAGGATTAGTGCTAGATATTAATAATAATTTTAAAGATAATGTATTTATTATTGCTTCTTTTTTTTAAAATTCTTTATTCATTTTTGCATGTTACAACAAGTGTAGCAGTTAAACTCATATGAACTTAAAGATACACACTTGATTAACTCTCATATATGCATTAAGTATAACATTTCATTACAAATTAATATTCTGTAATATTTTAAATGTTATATAAGAAATCAAATATATAAATTAATCTTATTGAATAGAATAACCTCCCCTCCCTCCCTACCCAATACCGTATTTTCACGCAAATAACACGCACCCGTATAAAACGCGCACACGAATATAGCGCGCAGAAATCACGATGATTTGCACAAAAACTTTGATATACCGCGCTCACGGGTATACCGCGCATGCTGCCCGACGCTCCTTTCGCCCGCCCTGACTTTCCGTGCGCTGTCCCGACTCTCCGTTCACCCCCCCTGACTTCCGTGCACTGTCCCCCCTTGAAGGTCTGTCCCCATCCTGAAAGCCTGATGCCCCCCCCCCGACGTCCGATACATCCCTCCCCCCCCCCCGAAGGACCGCCGACTCCCCAACAATATCGGGCCAGGAGGGAGCCCAAATCCTCCTGGCCACGGCGACCCCCTAACCCCACCCCGCACTACATTACGGGCAGGAGGGATCCCAGGCCCTCCTGCCCTCGACGCAAACCCCCCTCCCCCCCAAGAACCTCCGACCGCCCCCCAGCCGACCCGCGATCCCCCTGGCGACCCCCACGACCCCCCCACCCCCCTTACACCGCCGACTTCCCGACAACACCGCCGACTTCCCGACAATATCGGGCCAGAAGGGAGCCCAAACCCTCCTGGCCACGGCGACCCCCTAACCCCACACCGCACTACATTACGGGCAGGAGGGATCCCAGGCCCTCCTGCCCTCGACGCAAACCCCCCTCCCCCCCAAGAACCTCCGACCGCCTCCCAGCCGACCCGCGATCCCCCTGGCGACCCCCACGACCCCCCCCACCCCCCTTCCCCGTACCTTTGGTAGTTGGGCCAGAAGGGAGCCCAAACCCTCCTGGCCACGGCGACCCCCTAACCCCACCCCGCACTACATTACGGGCAGGAGGGATCCCAGGCCCTCCTGCCCTCGACGCAAACCCCCCTCCCCCCCAAGAACCTCCGACCGCCCCCCAGCCGACCCGCGATCCCCCTGGCGACCCCCACGACCCCCCCACCCCCCTTCCCCGTACCTTTAGTAGTTGGCCGGACAGACGGGAGCCAAACCCGCCTGTCCGGCAGGCAGCCAACGAAGGAATGAGGCCGGATTGGCCCATCCATCCTAAAGCTCCGCCTACTGGTGGGGCCTAAGGCGCGTGGGCCAATCAGAATAGGCCCTGGAGCCTTAGGTCCCACCTGGGGGCGCGGCCTGAGGCACATGGGCCCAACCCGACCATGTGCCTCAGGCCGCGCCCCCAGGTGGGACCTAAGGCTCCAGGGCCTATTCTGATTGGCCCACGTGCCTTAGGCCCCACCAGTAGGCGGAGCTTTAGGATGGATGGGCCAATCCGGCCTCATTCCTTCGTTGGCTGCCTGCCGGACAGGCGGGTTTGGCTCCCGTCTGTCCGGCCAACTACTAAAGGTACGGGGAAGGGGGGTGGGGGGGGCGTGGGGGTCGCCAGGGGGATCGCGGGTCGGCTGGGGGGCGGTCGGAGGTTCTTGGGGGGGAGGGGGGTTTGCGTCGAGGGCAGGAGGGCCTGGGATCCCTCCTGCCCGTAATGTAGTGCGGGGTGGGGGTAGGGGGTCGCCGTGGCCAGGAGGGTTTGGGCTCCCTTCTGGCCCAACTACCAAAGGTACGGGGAAGGGGGGTGGGGGGGGTCGTGGGGGTCGCCAGGGGGATCGCGGGTCGGCTGGGAGGCGGTCGGAGGTTCTTGGGGGGGAGGGGGGTTTGCGTCGAGGGCAGGAGGGCCTGGGATCCCTCCTGCCCGTAATGTAGTGCGGTGTGGGGTTAGGGGGTCGCCGTGGCCAGGAGGGTTTGGGCTCCCTTCTGGCCCGATATTGTCGGGAAGTCGGCGGTCGTTCGGGGTGGGGGTGCGAGTGGTCCTGCCGGGGGGGGGGGGGGGGATGTATCGGACGTCGGGGAGTCGGCCGGGCAAGAGGGCTTGGGCTCCCTCTTGCTCCGATCGTGGATGCGGGTGTGGGTGGGAGCGCGTGCGAGCGGTCGTTCGGGGTGGGGGTGCGAGTGGTCCTGCCGGGGGGGGGGGGGGATGTATCGGACGTCGGGGAGTCGGCCGGGCAAGAGGGCTTGGGCTCCCTCTTGCTCCGATCGTGGATGCGGGTGCGGATGGGAGCGCGTGCGAGCGGTCGTTCGGGGTGGGGGTGCGAGCGGTCCTGCTGGGGGGGTGAATCGGGCGTCGGGCGGGGTGGGAACTATGTTTTAAAACTTTGGTATACCGCGCTCACGCATATAACGCGCGAGGGGTATGCGCGGTAGGTAAAAACGCGTATAACGCGCGCGTTATATGCGTGAAAATACGGTAATACATACATTCAAATAATCATGTATTATGAAATAACAACAAGTAAAGCCCACCCATTTCCCCCCTAATCAAATATCTTATCATGGGAAAAGTTAATCATTCATTACAAAAATCCGTTAATGGTCTCTAGATTTTCTGAAATTTACTAAAATAACCTTTTTGCGTTGCTATTGTGAGTTCCATTTTGTATATATGACATACAGAATTCCACCAGAAATTGTAATTTAACCTGTCATACTTTTTCCAATTGTATGTTATTTGCTGTATTTCTACTCCAGTCAAAATAAATAAAAGTTTGTTGTTATTTGACGAGATTTGACTCCTTGCTCTCATAGTTGTTCCAAATAAAATAGTATCATATGTCAAGGCTACCGGATTTTCTAACATCCTATTAATTTGAGGCCAAATTGATTTCCAAAATGGAGAGATCATAATCACACCCCTACTGAAAGATCAAAAAGGTCCTATAGACGCTCCCACCAACTACAGACCTATCGCTTCGATCCCATTATATGTCAAACTGATTGAAGGACTAGTGACTCAATACCTCACCAACTACCTATTTGACCATAATATACTTCACTCCTCTCAATCAGGATTCAGATCCCACCACAGCACGGAAACACTACTAGCAACACTACTAGACATAGCCCGACAACACCTCAGTAAAGGACACAGGATTCTAATCATCCAACTAGATCTTTCCGCCGCCTTCGATCTAGTCGATCACACCATATTACTCCAGATACTTGATGCAATCGGGATCTCAGGGGTGGTTTACAATTGGTTCCAAGGATTCCTTAAAACAAGAACGTACAGAGTTAAGACAAACAACACGAAATCTAACCCATGGTCAAATCCATGCGGAGTCCCGCAGGGGTCACCACTGTCGCCCATTCTATTCAATCTCTTCATCTCCTCCCTCGGCACCACTTTAGACGACCTAGGTGTAACATCATTCAGCTACGCAGATGACATAACTATTCTCCTCCCCTTTGAAACCAAAGACCACACCTCAACAGGACACCTGGAAATAATTCTGGACGAAGTAGAAAAATGGATGACAAACCACAAACTGAAACTAAACTCGGACAAAACCAAATTCCTAATGCTTGAAACGGACAAAAACCCATCCATAACAGACCTAGAAATTAAAGCAACCAAATACCCAATCCAGACCTCACTCAGAATCTTGGGAGTGCTGATAGACAGATGCTGCACTATGCAGACCCAAATCAACAAAACTACCCAAAAAGCATTCTTCACAATGCGCAACTTAAGAAAAATAAGGAAATTCTTTGACAAAGAACACTACAGGATAATTGTACAATCCCTGGTACTAGGTCTCGTGGACTATTGCAATATCCTTTATCTACCATGCCCCACAAACATGATCAAAAAACTTCAAACTGTTCAGAACACAGCCCTTAGACTAATTTACTCACTCGGAAAATTTGACCACATCACCAATGCCTACCTAGACTCACACTGGCTACCGATTCGAGCCAGAATTCAATTCAAACTATACTGTCTACTCTTCAAAGTAATTAACGGTACTGCACCCACCTACCTAGATGACCGCTTAAACCGTAACCTTCCAACCAGAACAAGAAGAACACTGACATCATTCACATACCCACCACTCAAGGGTACACACCGCAAAAAGCTTTACGATAGCCTCCTGGCAACACATGCTGCAAAACTCGAACCCTCCATCACCAGATTGTTAACCACAACATCAGACCTCAAGACATTCCGTAAAGAAATCAAAACACTGCTGTTCAAAAAGCATATACAATCTACCTAACCTCCCTCACCCCATCCCCCAAGAAACCAAAACACTGCCGTCCAAAACATCTTCCGATGTTACTAAGTCTTTACTATCATTCTGTCATTAAGTCTCTATCCTCAAACTGTATTCTCTATTGTCATGTACCATCCTGGAAATGTCCAGTTCTCTTCTTATGTAATCCGCTTTGAACCGCAAGGTACAAGCGGAATAAAAATCACTAATGTAATGTAATGTAATGTAATAAAATATATGGACAATAGAATAAAAGATGATCTAATGTCCCAGCTTCAAGATGACAATGCCAACATCTATTAGACTTAGAGCTATCTATTTTTTGTAAACAAACAGGGGTCCAAAAAGCTCTATGCAAAAGAAAAAACCAAGTTTGTCTCATAGATGCTGACACCGTACATCTTAACCTCCAAGACCAAAGTCGTGGCCATTGAGATGCATTAATTTGATGCTTAATCTCAATGCTCCAAATGTCTCTAAGACCAATTTTTGGCTTTTTATTTACTAATCCAGATATTAATTTATACCACTTTGCGGCTCTATGATCCATAGAATCCATCTGAAAGCATAAGAATTCCAGACTATGATAATTAATAAGATTTTTCCATTCAGGGAACTCTACCTGAATGGCCTACTTCAATTGCAACCATCTAAAATATTGCGACTTATTAAGACTAAATTGATGTTGCAATTGTGAAAACTCCAGCAGCTTACCATTTTTTATTACATCCTCCAAAGTATGGATTCCTGCCAACATCCAATGCTTCCAGATGATTTTAAACCCGCCAATTTTGATCTTGGGGTTTAACCAAATCGTTTGAGTTGTTGATTTATTAATTGGAATAGGAGTTAGATTACTTATATACCTTAAAGTTTTCCAGGTATGCACAAATATTTTATGTTCTTTATATAACCTTGGTATTTTGTTACTAACTACATGACCAAGACGCAAGGGAAACATAAGTCTCCATTCTAGCCAGAACCAATCTGGTATATTATCAGTAGGCTCTGGGAGGATCCAATACATACCTTGACGCAAAATATAGGCTTGATGATACCTATAAAAGTTGGGAAAATTTACCCCACCCTCCACAATTAGCCTTTGCAACGACACTAAAGCAATTATTTTTCCTTCTATAGGAAGAGACAGTGGCAGAACTTCGGACCGTCGAAAGTGAGGCTGCTTCATATCTGGATCAGATATCCAGGTGTGTGTGTAAAGAATGTAGCTGCTAACCTGGATGGGGCATTACATCTAGAAAATTCTTAATCACATTTGAAGCTAAGGCAGTTGTGAAGAACTATTTCTGTTTCAAATAGTTGTAAGAACAGCCATTCATATTACATTTGTCTGCCCAAATAAACCATTTTTTGTTGCTTCTGCTCCTAATTCAGTCAGAACCAACCTCTGTTAGACTGTTCCACCCTAAAGCCAGGGTTCTTCCCATTTTTCTAAGCCAACGCAGCCATAGCAGCAATCATCTTCATCTTGGGATCACAGATTGCAGCTTTGTGTTGAATCAAGTAACAGAGACCTCGCTGCTGAGCAATAGTTGGGATTTCTCCCTTTCATGGTATACCCAGCCATCGTGGAGAGCAGAAGGCCTGAGCCAAGAATTGAACTCAGACCCTCCATGTAGTAGTGTGCATCATTTGCCAGTGGCCCACAGCAGAACAGCTTTAAGACAATGATACTGTGACTAGTAAAGTGTCTTTCATTTGTACCTCCTTTACAATATTAACAGCTGGTGAAACTTGAATTCCCCTGCCTCTGAGGCAGAAAGCCTAACTGCTAGTTTGGTTTCTGATAACATCCAGAGGTGATGATAAAACAGTGCTGTAGTTCTTGACAGGATAAAATGAATCACAGCAAAGATAGAATGACTGCAAGTGTTAAATGGAAAGTTAGTGGGAGAGTGGCCATATTTGAGTAAGTCCCAGGAAATCATGTGATAACCTACTTTCCTTTGCACATTGCTTGCAATCTAAATAATTATTCACCATACCATAATAGCTAAGATTTGTTCTCTTGTTCCAGGTATTACATCACCAGGGCTAAATTGGTATCCAAAATAGCCAAGTATCCTCATGTGGTAAGTAAGAGCAATCCATTTAAAGAAAGGATGGACAAACTGGTGAACAAAGCAGAACCAGCATGTGGGTGCCTTTTGTCCAGCCCACAGCAGTTCCCTGGGCTGTCTGTTTTCCCCCTGCCTCTCCCCTCCCATCTAGCTATTGATAAGAATAGGTAATTTTGACTTCTGAAAATCACCATGAACCCAACTTCCACGTTTCCTACTCTTGTATATGTAGAGAGTGATGATGGTTACCCCTTGAAGATGGGCCCATGATGATTTAAAAATATACTGACCTTTGAATAGCTGATCAGGAAAACGGAGGGGTGGTTGGGTGGTATAACCGTATGGTGTGAAAGAGAGTGCAGACAACTCATGGAATTGATGAGGGACTGGATATTTGAGGAAGACACTTGGCAGGGACAGGTTGGCGGATGGCAGTCTCTGGGGCAGGCTCTCAGATATGATGGATACAGCAGTGCTGGTTCTGGGGTGGGCGGGCTTGGGTTTTTGGTTGGTTTGTAACATAGGCCTCTGCTATTCTTTCACTTGCCCTGGTGCAGAGATGAATAATTTAATTTGCCGACCTCTTGTTTAAAGTGTGTTTGTGAGAGAGGGGAGCAGAGTAGTCAAGCTCTTGCTTCAGAAGGTTGTGGGTTTTCCTTCTAAGTACAGACGTGTAACTCGGATCCAGCATATGATTTAAAATCTGTAAATTGTCATAGTGGATATCCTGTTTGTGCTCCTCAAAGGCTGGAAGCTGGACAGCCCTGAACTGGATGCACGGATGGCTGGTGACACATGATAGTGCTTTGTCTGGTGTCCACAGAAGCACATTGTACATTGGCTCTTGTCACAGAATTGAATTTGGAGTTTAGATTATTCAACTTTTATCGTATCTGAGCTTGAGGTGAGTTACAGTCAGGCACAGAAGTTATTTCTCTGTCCAAGTGGGCTTAAAATCTTAAATTGTACAGCTGTCTGGCATATTGTCCACCAGGCTTGGATTTATTGATTGATTTGAAGTAGCTCACTCTTTTTTAGTAGTAATTCAGGTATTGATTCCAGTAGCGCAGGGAAACTGTGCAGACACCAGAGCGATGACCTTCTGTATTGCTGGTGTTAAAATGTGGAATGCTTTGGTGGGCCACTGGAGACTGTTTAAACCGGTTCCAGTTGTTTGTTACTGCATTTTTGTGATTTAAGCTGACATTTGAAGAAAAGAATCTGTTTAATCCTGTTTGCAATTCTTGCAATATATTAGCTGACACTTGAGGAGAAGAAATTGTTTAATTACGTAAATTGTATGATCTGCTTTGTTACTGATATTTAGTTTTTCTGTAAACGGTATAGAAAAGTTTTAAATAAATTTCTCTGTCCCTGGACTAGTGGTGTACCTAGGTATTCAGGGGACTTATTGGACAGTTAGTCAATCTAGGGAGGTTTCAGTCAGGACCAACTTTCTCCATTCTTTTCTTCCACGTCCCCACCCCCCAATATGATTCTTAGGCCAAAATATTTGCTCACCTCTGACTTAAGGTATTCTGATGATGTTTGGCTTTCTTCTCCTCCCCCATGTGATTGTGTAGTGATATCAAATGAAGACCTCTGTGCATCTGAATACAACTTTGGACATTAAAGAAACAAAGTCAGAGCACATGAGCTGATTTTGTGCCTCACAGGACAGCTGCTGCTTTGTACTGTTACTGCACTGAAATACCATCTCTTCTCGTTTCCCCCAGGAGGATTATCGTCGCACAGTGACTGAAATAGACGAGAAGGAATATATTAGCCTGCGCCTAATTATTTCTGAACTGAGAAATCAATATGTGAGTGTCCTCTTTGATTTCTCAATTGGTTCTTGGCTGGTCACATGTTTTCCCTCCGAGATGGTCCAATAAACGCAGTGTAGTGTAAACAGACAGTAATCGCATAAAACACTTTCACCAAATAAAGTGCAATGAATGGAATCGTCACCAAGCCCAGCAAACACAAACCAATCTTAGTCTGCACGAGTTAATTCAAATGCAAAAAAGGAGAAAAAAGACTCAGAAAATGTGGTGCAGGCTAGCCACCACAACAAAACCTCAGGGGCATGAAAGACCTCCTTTTTGCCAATTCAAAATAACTCAGAGCAAAGCAGTGAATAAAAACTAGATAATAGTGCAAAAATGACTTATCTTTGTCTTGTGGAGAGGTTTGGCGCACCAACGATGGCCACCGGTCGATCCTCTTTGGGGAGCTCGAACAGACATTTCTTCCTGCACTGCATGGAGTCATTTAGAATTGGCAAAAAGGAGGTGTTTCATGCCCCTGAGGTTTTGTTGTGGTGGCTAGCCTGCACATTTTCTGAGGCTTTTTCCTCCTTTTTTGCATTTAAATTAATTCGTGCAGACTAAGATTGGTTTGTGTTTGCTGGGCTTGGTGAAGATTCCATTCATTAAAGGCATGGGACTTAAATTCTTTAATATCTGACTTCCAAAGGGAGGGTTGAGAATCTCTCTTTATGAATTGTTTGAGAGAAGCTCTATGTATCTTGGTAGAATGGATAACTTTTAATACGTCTGAGGCTTTAGATGTTTAAACAGCACAAAGGACTGCCTTGGCATAGAAAACAGGTTTTTATGGCGTCTTGTCCTTCCATCGAACAGCTTTTCTGCTCACGCATCACTCTTCTTTTCTCCCATCTCAGGTCACCTTACACGACATGATCCTGAAAAACATCGAGAAGATCAAGAGGCCTCGGAGCAGTAATGCGGAGACTCTGTACTAAATTTCCCTGTCAGTGGTTCTTTTCTTCCCCCTACCCCCAAAATGAAAACATTTTGGCTCAACAAAAGACCGTCATTGCCTTTTTGGTGTGTTACATGACATTCTGACTCTCAAGATGGAAAGCTGGCAGGCGATTTTAAGCACATTTGCTTTTAAGCAGAACTACAGTTTCCACTTAGTTCTGTGCGGTGTTTAGGAAAACAAAATTGAATTTGAATCTTAAGAAGTTTGTCCTTCTCCCCCCACCCTGTTCATTATATTTCCAAAGGCTGCCTGATATCTTATTAAAAACTGCTGTGCAGCAGGCACTATTTTGGTATAACAGGGTGTGAGGGCATTTTTTATGTGAAGTTCTTCCCACTTCCTTGCCACCAGAATTTGAGTAATTAAAGTGTTTAAAAAGAAAAAAAAGCTTTTTGCTAGCACATCATGAGAATTCTTTTCTGACTTGCCAAGGCAGAAAAGCTTTATTTTTTTTTAAGTTCCTAGGAAAATGGGCAAAAAAGTGTTTATCCCAGGACAAGCAGACAGCAAATTCTCACGTATGGGCAATGTCATCCACAGAGCCCCGATGTGGACAGCTGCACAAGCAATCTTGCTTGAAGAACTTTAGAAAGTTCGTAACTGACTACAACGCGCATGCGCAAGTGCCTTCCCGCCTGACGCAGAGCACGCGTCTCCTCAATTCTCATTTTTCCGCGGAGCTAAGAATTTGCCTTTTCTAATACTCTTTGTTTTTATTGCCTTTGCCTTCCCGCTCACGCATATATTTTCTTTCTAATTTTGTATTCAAATATTGAAGGAAGAAAGTATATATCAAAAAGAATATATCAAAGGACAATACAATAGAAACAAAACATTCATCACTAAGTAATTTATCAACTCTGAGAACTCCGCTCTATAGAATTTGTGAAACACTATTGCCCCCTTTCACCCAGGTTGGAAGGTGACATAAATTGCCAGCTCTCGGGATACAATGAAGGCATCAAAAAAATTCAATGTAAATCATTGAGAATCAAGCTCTAGGTGAAAGCGTTTGAAGGTAGGGGTCCTAAATTTGCATAAAGATGCGAGTATGCCCAAACTTCAGATAAAAGTACACGATGTAGTTGGTTCCTCCAATGCCAAAAAGTGGGAGGTTCTGCCTGTATTCAGTATTGCATAATACACTTATGACCCACCATGCCGGCTTTCTGAAATAAAAGGCATCGCCCCTGACCATAAACCCCGCTGGCAGATTGACAAACATCTCGTATCTTGGGGAAGAGTTTTTTTTTCCCTAGACTCAGAATCCAAGTTTGCCAAGAAACATAGAGAAGTTCAGAATTAATCATCTACCTATGGAATTGCTTCAGCTGCCCATAGACTGGTTCTTGACTCTACCCTGCAGTACCTCCAGAGCGTGTAGTTCAACATGGACTTATAGCAAAGCCTCCCATCAGTATATAGCCTGTCAGAGGAACTCTCTGTTTCATCATTACTGTGTTCAGGCATAGTATAGCAGAGCATTACCTATCCCTTCCAAGCCACAACACTCTAGAGAGCGTTATCTTTCTTCCTCCATGCTCGAGGTTTCAGACATTCATTTTCATTTCAAGTGTACAAAGCAATATCTGAAGGGCTTAGAGTTTCCACATCCGTCCTCAGGAATCACTTAAATTGCCCATACGTGGTTTTCTTCACCGTCCGTGCCAGTTTATTTTCTTTGATTTCTTCACCAAATGGGTAAAAGATTTTAATATTGCTCTGGAATCTGATTCCAAGTATACCAAAGAACATTTGGAGCTTCCTCATCCTCCTACCAAGTCACTTAAGCTGCCTATGAATGGCATACTTTTTGAACACATTTGGATACGCCATACTCTGTTCCAACAGTTCCTGCTAAACTGGACTCTTATTGTAAGATGGTTCAATGTAAAGATTATGAGCAACCTCAACTTTACCACCAAGCCTGTGTCTTGGACCAGGTCTCCATCTGATGTTTTGTTCTTCAGTTGGACCTCCTTTCGACTTGATTTGCAGAAACTGTCCGCATCGGGGCTCCGTGAATGACGTCACCCATACGTGAGAATATCTGCCTGCTGTTCCTGGATAATGGTAAATAAATGTTCTATCTGGGATGTGCCCTTGAGGAAACTTGTTTTGGGGTGTGCCATGCTGCAATTTATACCCTCCTCTGGTTTATTCAGAAGCATCTTTGACTGCAGTGCCTCCTCCTCCCAACATGAGATCATCACTTTTCTCCATGGTAAAGATGGACTGCAAGAGATTGGGCCTGAGGAAGCTGGGACTTTGGAAACAGTGCCCATTTTGAAACGCAGTGGGTTTTAATGTGGCACTGCAGTGGTAATAAAGTCTTCTGTGGCCACTTGTAATGCAAATCGCTGTATGAACATTAGAAGCCTCTCAGTGTAAGTGATTATGGTGTTTAGAATGCTGTTGAGTCTCAATCCTCCTTGTCGGATGAATAAAAACGTTCATGTGTAATAAATGACTTGGAAACTGGGATATTATCCTGCCCGCCATCAAGTATTAAGTGCCAGTTAATATTAGCCATCATTTAACACTTTAAGCTCAGCTTTGTCTGCGTTTTTTTTTAGGAATACACAGGGTGCGGAAACTTTAGCTACCGTGAAGCTGGTTAAAAACGAACCTTCAGTTTATGAATGTAATTAAATCTGAGAAATAGTGGAGCATTGGACCAAGTTTAATGAGCTGCTACTGTATGGTCAGATAGTGTCTACCTTTTTTGCTGTTAGTTTACAGTTTATGTCGATTTGCTGGATCCAAGCAGTTTAGAAACATTTACAAAACATAAATGAAGAAGGAAAAAGGAACTACAATATTTTTATAGAACAGTAACAGCATTCAATCAAAGCACACAAAATGAGTAAAGGGCAAACAAAGAAGGGGTTAGACTGGCAAAGAAGAGGCAAGAGGGATAGAATGGGGACAAAGGTGGAAAAGGGTACAGCTTGTTATGTTAACTGCTGATCTAATCTCAAGCTGCATAGAAAAATTTCAATATGTCCCCTGTGATTTATGGAGGGAAGACCACAGCTCAGTTTTCTTTAGCCTGGGTATTGCAGAAATAACCTAGATATCAGCTTGCTTCATTTGACTCGCAAATTCATGCATGATAGGGTTGGCATGTAAGAATCTACAGCATCAAGGGGCATGAGTTCTGCTTTTTCAAGGTGGGCTTGTTGTTAATCACTTTATAACGCAGCAAGAATCAAAAATGTTTACGCGGCCGTGATGCTGCATCTTTTGGAAGTATTGGTGCCTGAAGAACGGCCATCGTTTCTAAATAAATGTATATTGCATGATTCAGCTGTGTAAAGAGATTGAAGCAGTGGTGTAGAAAAACAAATTGGTATGCCTGCAGAAGGGTAAGTTTAGAAAGTGTGGAGCCAGAGGTTAAAACGAAGAAGGACATTTTGACAAAATGAAAGCCTGCCTTTCAGGTTCTAGCTGCTCAGTTTACGGTTTAGAAATCACAAAGCTTGTGTTCTTGGAAAAAATGTTACATCCCTTGCCACAGTTTAACAGGCTTGCTGCCGCCTCTCCATTCTTAGGCCTCCCAGGGCCTGATTGTGTGAAACACCACAGACAGTAAACCCTGTGTTGTGTTGGAGGCTACATTTACGTGTATAATTAGTATCTTCAAAGTATTGGTTTCGTGTTTACCAAGTGTCCGTTTCGCTGAGGATCCTTTCAAGAGGACAATATTCCCTTCCTGACTGCTGCTAGATAGATTGGAGTTGGTGATTATACTGGGGCCTCTCTAGAAAGAGGGTGGAAGTGATGGGTAAAGATATACATGTGGCAATAGGTATCGTCTTAGGATGGGGGACAGAGTCATTTGCTTGACATAGAGCAACATCTCAAAATATATTTTGTGATTTTAAATGGGGCTGCCTTATATTGGTATGTTTAGCGGATCACTGAGTATTTATAGTGCTTTGGAAAATCAGCCCTGGGGGAAAAGATTTTGTGCCTAGGCAATTCTTCTCTCATAAAGTTTAAAACAGTTGATTCTTTAACATGTTTTCCCCCTTCCACTCCCATTGTGTAGTGGACAGTTAAATTTCAAGGACCTAATCTGGTGTATTATGAAACAGCTCTGCTGCATTGGACTCGCATCGTAGTGAGAACAAGAGCACTGCAAGGTTCAGAAGGCAAGTGCTTTGGATTGCCTATAATGTTTTTACTCGTAGAATAGCACTGGCGGCTTTTCCTCGTCTCCTATGCAGAACTTGGGGCAACTGTGAATCTGGCCCACATTTAGTCAGACATGATGACAGTCTAACTGCACTCTCGTAGAATAAATAAATTACTATTATACCACAGAGGAAAAGGGAGACCCAGGTGAGCAAATGAGACAATACAGTATGAGCAAATGGGTAGAGGGGTGAAGGCTGCAGGCAAAGCCAGGAAAAATTTTTGAAAAGGTCTGGTTCCCACCCTTGAAATCTGTTGTAACTCATGCTCTGTCTTGTGCTGTTGCTGCAGATGTCAGATAAATTTTGTCTTGATGCTTCCAGTTTTTATTTTTGAAAAGAGAAGACAAAACAATGTAAGAATGGAAATGGAACAGCTGTATTCTGATCCCTTTTTTGTATAGTGTGGGCTCTTTTGTTCTCTGTTCTTCATTTGCCTGGGGAGTTTGACGTGTCTCCCTTTGGGTTTTCCAATGGCGCTATAATAATGTTGTGGAAAAATGTGAAGGACTTTTCTACCCCATTCTCAGGCAAACCTAAATTCAAGTATTTCTTTTTTTTTTTTTTTTACAGATTAGAATTGTAGAATTGTTAATTTTTATTCTGCTAAATTTATGTACCATTATTTTAATGTGACATTATTAAAAATACAGGTCCATTCAAATCTTTGTCTCATGTTTTTGCTTAAATAGTAATCGTTTTGGAGCACCTTTACTAAGCTGTGGTAAAAAGTGACCTTAGCACTTCCTTCTGCAAGTTTCTTCCACACAGCTGTAGTAATGGCTATTCACTCTTCTGTTACATCCCTTCTGGATTTCCTGTTCTAGGTGTTTAATCTGGCAGTTGCAGAAATCAAACACTTTTCTGAGCATGTGCTCTTCCTACCTTAGAGAGTGAGTTAGAGCCCCACCCCCCCCAGTTTACAATTTCTGCAAGCAATTCATGCAGTCTGTTGGATATGCTCTGCATCTTTTTCTTAAAGTTCATTTTTTTTCAGTGAGACCCTGTGCGTTGTCCTGTGCCAGAGGAAAGGACGCAGTCCCATGGAGCTGGACTGCTGCTTCACGGAGAAACTTTGGTGGATCTGTGGAGCCAGCCTGCTTGTGCCACCCTTCTTGGACTCCGGGTCCATTTCCTTGGGAGTTCGCTTTCCCTCAGAAGGTGTGAATTTTCTCCGGACTTTTTTTTTCCTCTGGAAAGTGTATTCTTTGGACCCGACTCATTTGATACAGCTGGCGGGCACGTCAGTTTCTTCTAAGCCGATTGCACCAGTGGGGGAGATTCCTTTTCAGGAGCCCTCTCATCCAGCTGTAGCAAAGCTCACTTGCAGTAGCTGCCATACGGATATTATGCCTCTTTTGTCTCCTGATACTACTTCTGTTTTGGATCCTTGCTGGGACTAGTCAGCACGGTCTCCCTGAGAGTCTGGATTTGGGTGAGGGACCCTTCCGTCTGCAGACTTTTTAAGCATGCCTCTGTCCACTATTTTATTGCTGAGGTTAGATTGGAATCTCCTCCTTCCATATCAGTGTACGGTCATGGACCATTCTAATGTGCTGTCCTCCTTTTTCCTATCCAAAGCTTCTTGGTCTGGTTACAGAACAATGGCGATACCCGGAATGTTCTTTCCAGTAGTCTTCCATTGCCATTAGCATGCAGCTGCATAAGCACTTTCTGCCACCTGTTTTGTAGCACATGCCAATATAGCTGCGTAACTGGTTAGCATATGAACACCCTTTCTCTGTCCCCCCAAAAACATTTTTTTACGTGTGCTGATTTGGCATTTAACCACAGGACACCCAAGTATGTCCTGCAATATGCCATTTTATCTGCTTTAGTAAAAAGGGCTGCTTTGCTTCCTATCACATTCCCTTCCTTCCCCAGCTTTCACCCATCAATACCATCACCAAGGAAAGAATGCAAATATGTAGGATATATCTTGGAAATTAGACTTTTGGATAAATAGATTTCTAGTGCAGTAGGTACATCATCCTGGAACAGATGGGTTGTGAACCTCTGATCGTGAGATCTTGTGTAGAGAACCTCATTTACATTTTCTGCTCTGCCTCCCATCTCTCTGGGCTGTCTCCTAATTCCTCAGATTTACTCTCTATACATGAGATGGTATGAGCCTGTCCTGCTTATGTGTATTTTGAGGGTTTTTTTTTAATCCAGTTGTGAGGTTCTTTGGTGCTGCAGGGACTACCAATTTTGGGACATCTCTGCAGAGAGCACAGACTGAGGACGGTAGTCTATGGCCAAGAGGCAGCCTGCTTAGCCAGCCTGCATTAATAGTCCAGGATTTCAAGAACTGTTCCCTTGAGAGCACGGCTTGCTCCAGGTTTTGTCTGCAGAGAGCTTGTACGCAGGCTGAGTGGCCCCATGGTCCTGCAGGAATCTCAGCAACTTCTTCCATCCCTGCGGCAATCCTTTAGAACTTCTTCTACATCCACAGGAATCCTAGTCTTATCTGAACCGACCCCGTGAGCTCAGTCCCTGTCACTGTAAACCATCTGATCCCATAAAGTATAACAAGAAAATATTCTGTACAATTGTCATTTTATTCATCAAAGTTCTGGCTGCTGAACTAGAGAGATGTTCAGCTGGCAAGGGCTTTGTTTATAAATATTTATCAACACAACTAATATACTACTTTATCCTAAAGTTCAAATTTGCATGCATCTGCTTCAAACAAATCTGGGACCCAGCACCTTCCTACCTGCAAACATACTAACAACCAGAAACAAAAACATCTTTGCCTATCCTAAAATCACTGGCTGCAAATGCAAATCCTTCCTTGACAGAACCTTCATGTTCCAAGCAAACAGACAACAATCCTGGCTGGGAAACTACATAAATAAAACTAGACAGACCTACAAGGCATTCTGAAAATCTATCAAAACAACTCTTTGACAAATTCATCACCTAAACAGATCTACGCATTGCCCCCCCTACTACCCAAAGCAATATTCAGGCAATTCCTACTCTTCTCACTTTCCCTCCCACTTTCAAACCCCCCCCCCCTTCTTCTGTAACCTTCCCCTCATGCAGCTGTAGTTCGCTGAATGCCCAGCCGTCTTTCGATGTTGAATGCCTAGAAGTAGGTCTGACTATGGCGGTATAGAAAAATAAAGTTATTATATTATAAGAAATTTCTGCTTTCCTCATCTCAATTCCTTCCATCCATCTGTCTGCCTTCTCTTTGCCTCTTCCATTTGCTCTGTTACTGTGCCTCTCCCTTCCATCTCTCCCTCCACCCCCCTCCCCCAATTGCTCTGGCACCCATCTTTCCTCCGCTCCCCCCCCCCTAGTCTGGCATCTCTATTTTCTTCCATGCAGCGTCTTCTTCCCACTGTCTCTCCACCTCCCCTTCGCGGCGCGTTTTAATCGAATTCAAAGGCGGCGCGCGCGCGTCTGCCGGAACGAAGCTTCGCCGTCGACGCAACCGGAAGTTGGTTCAGAGTAGAAGTTCCGTTCTGCGTGCTTGACGCCACTTCCTGTCTCCGAGGGAGACGGTCATCGCGGAAGAAAGGCTGTGGGACCGGTGGGGGGTGAGCTCAAGTATCCGTGAGAGGGGGAGACCGGTCCTTTGGGCTCTGAAGCTGGTGAATTGTCACTTAACCCTCCCTTGCCTCAGGTACCTGTATAATATCACGTGTAAACCGCTTTAATTGTACTCACTGGCGATTTATCAAGTCACATTCCCTTCCTTACTATGGTTTAGTCTGTGTGTGTGACAGAAAACGTATCAAGAGAGTACGAATAGTTCTAGCTGTTTATGTTAGAGAATGAGTGAGTGACAGACAGACAGACAGAGAGAGTGTCTGGAAGTATATCCTAGTGCAGGGGTCTCAAAGTCCCTCCTTGAGGGCCGCAATCCAGTTGGGTTTTCAGGATTTCCGCAATGAATATGCATGAGATCTATGTGCATGCACTGCTTTCAATGTATATTCATTGGGGAAATCCTGAAAACCCAACTGGATTGTGGCCCTCTTTGAGATCCCTGTCCTAGTGTGTGTTTACCTTGAGTGAGTGGGTGCTTTGCTTCTGCCTGGTCTCTCCTGCTTTGTTTGAGCTGACACTTTCTCCTGTCACTTCCTTTAGTTACTTGGGGTCTTTATTGACTCCCAGTTACAGTAGAATTCCAGTTAACTGGCCTACAACCAACCCAAAAAAATTGTCTCCTACACTCCTGACCCAACAACCCCCCTCTCCCTCTCTCCAGCCCCAGCAGGGCCTCTCCTCTTCCACGTTACTTCCGACGCGGCAGAGAAAAGGCCCTGCTGGGGCTGGCCACAAGCAGCCTGTTTACAGCGCTGCCTCTGCTGACCGGCCACCACTGGTGCTTTGGGGGAGCCACAAATAAGATATACTCTCTCTACAGGGTGAGGGGGGGTCCATCAGAGGCTAGACTCATGCGGAGGGAAGGATGGCAAACCCTGGGGGGGAGGGAAGAGGAGGATGCTGGACCTGTACGGTGGAGGAGAGGGATGCTAGACCTATAAGTGGAGGTGGGGAGAGGAAGGGACATGGATGCTGGACCTGCAGGGTGAAGGGAAGGGGAGATGGATGAATGCTGGACCCATAAGGGGGGTGGGGGAGAAAGTGATCCAAACTAGAAAGGAAAGTGGGAAGGCCTGTTTTTATAGTAGTAATTCTCGAGCAAACAGCAACTGCATTTATCTGGCATCTACCAATCCACATGAGTGCCGGTTAACTGATAGTCTTCTCTATTGTTTCAACAACAGTTATCCAATGTGGTAAAAACAGGGCTTCATGTGCTACAGAAACTCCATTCTATGCATATCTATGTTGATTTCATTATGTTCCATATTCTTATTCATGCTTTTTTTGATTTCACATCTGGATTACTGTGTTTCTGTTTACACTGGTATAGCAGATTTCCAATTCAAGCATCTTCAAACCTTGCATAATTCATCTGCAAGACTTATCACATACACAGTTTTCATCATGTCACTCCACTGTTTCTCCATTGTCATTGGCTTCAGTTATCTGTCAGGGGCTATAAAAATCCAAGAGGGGTAAATCCAGTATATCGCCTGTTGGTTAAAGACAGTCTTCTGTGCAGTGTCAGCTTGCGCATATATTCAATTAGCTGGATTTTTGGTGTTTATACATGTATATGCCTATAGAATTATTCCCTCAGTTTGTACTTGAGACTGCATCATTTATAAGATTCTGTTCGGTATTTATTTTCAATGTTCCTCTGCAAAAGTGTAATTTAATGTGAATGCCAATATTATTGATTGTTTTGTCTTTATGCCTTAATTTAGTTTAGTTTATTTTGTTTGATATCTCGCTGTTTAGACAATCTGTCACAGCAGATTACAAAAAAAAAAAAATAAGATTGCCTTCGTTTTTTGGATGGCCCACTACACTAAAAATATCCTCTTAATGAATGTGGATGAACATGGGGAAATGAGGGCACCGCAAGTAGATTCTGTTGGATTGACCTCGGGGTTCTCAATGGAGAATATAGAATGATGTAACAAGCCAATAATGTAAGGACCCCAAAATGTAAACGTTTATATATCAAGCGGATTATCTTAAGAGATCATGTGATTTATCGATAACCAGTGCTCTTCTTTTCTTCTTGCTTATCTAAGAATTGGGCAGAAATCTTTCCAGTTGTCAATACTTTGGTACTGACAAATTTCTGTAGTATTTGGACAAGACAGCAGAGAGAATTTAGCTATTTATGACATTTCAGTCTATTCGAAACTTAATTCTTCATATTTTTTCCACTGATGGACTATTTCAGAACTCAAGATTTAGCCTCAGGACAGATCCAAAGGTGTTGCATAGTCTGTCAGAGGTCTCATGTTTGGTAATTACCCCTAGTTTGCCATCCCAATTCACAGTAACCTAGTACATGATAGCAGATTGCCCAACCAGTCTACTCAGCTGAGATTGGCTCTTGACTTGCTCACTTGGGTGCAGAGGTGATTTAAAGACTTCCAAGTGGTCCATCTTACCATTGCAGGAAGCTGTTGAGTCTCACTGATATCTGTACTAAGATTTTCAAGTCATAGGGTATTCCTGCATGACCATGATTTTTTAATGTGTTTTGACTGTACAGAATGAGGGGCATTTTTGATAGGAAGTCTTATTTGGATGTTTTGGAAAAAAAAGGTCCAGAGATCTTTTATTTTTGAAAATGACCTATGTAGACATTTTGGTCCTTAGGACGTCTATTTTTTTTGGGCCATTTTCAAAAATAAAAACATCCACATGAAAAATGCACAAAAGCAAGTTTTGCAGCCATACCAACTACCTTTTCTGATCACAAAAGGGGAATCCTGATCAGCTGAGCCAGTTTTGGGGAGTCCTGCCAGCTCAGGTGATGGGGGATTCCCCTGCCAGAATCAGCTGAACTGGCAGGGAAATCCGATTGCTCTCTTCCTATTTCCTTCACACTCACCGATCCCCCCAGCCTCTTACAGAGAGATCCCCGGCCTATACCCCTCCCCCCAATATCCCCTGACATTCCCTTGTACCTTTCCTCAGAACAATCAGCAGGAGGGATGGCCACTCCTTCCTGCTGCTGGGCCCCATTGAACCACAGCACCCTTCAAATCTCTAGCACTAAACCATGTCATCCCCATACAACCAGTAGAAGCACAAGTAATATTTAAGTTCTCGTGTATTTGCTTTAAGCTGGTTTGGGGATTGGCCCCTACCTACCTTCTATCTTATTTCGTGCTATACAGCCTATGAGGATAGCCAGGAATTGCAATTTATTTGACTTCCCAAAGATCACTGGCTGTAGATACAGGTCTTTTTTGGATAGGATGCTTGCATTTCAAGCAAGTAAACAACAGTCCTGGTTGGGTAATTATATTAGTGGAGCCATGCTGTCTTATGGCGCATTTTGAAAAGAAATTAAGACTGTACTATTTGATAAATTCATTTCTTAACTGAAGTTTTATTCATAACAAAAATTTTACATTGTCTATACTCTAGATAACATGTTGTACTTTTACTACTAATATTTTTTATTTCGCTGATTGTCCAGTTCTCTTCTGTGTAAACTGCCTAGAAATCGTTTAAATGTGGCGGTATAGAAGAATAAAGTTATCTTGCTGGCCACTATCATGGATACGGGCATGGAATATCTTTTTTTTTTCTCTATTAGCTGCAGCCGTTGGCATTTTAGAAAACACACCGACGTCCGCAGCTCAATACTGACTTAAGATGTGTTGTAGTAAAAGCTATAATGGCTCCCACTGCTATGCAATGAGACACTTGAGTCTTCAACAAATTCAGAAAATTATTTCTTTTATCTTGGCATTAGCAGAATATTTGCCATATGCTTTTGGATTGGTGTTAATGTGGTTAGTGTAATGGAACTATTTCTTCTTCTACAGGCATGGAGGGATCCAGATCTTCTAGCTCCACCATGCAGGTGAGTTTTGTATGCCAAAGATGCAGCCAGCCACTGAAGCTGGACCCTTCCTTCAAAATCCTAGACAAAGTTACCATCCAAGAGCTGACAGGTAAGGCAAGTGGATCTTTGGGAGATATGCGTTTTTGTTTCCCTAATAACTTTTGTTTGTCCTGTGCATACCAAATGTTCAAGACATGTTGAGTGATGGGGAGAGTGACAAGAGGATCATGACAACATGGTTTAAACAGACTTTAAGGTGTGGCCTTTTGTATAAAATGAGATCTGAAAGGCCCTAGATCTAAAAACTATTCTTAGATCTAGGGCCTTTCAGATCTCATTACATTGTAACCCTTGAGAAGCTTACATACCACTGACTGAATAATAATAATGTTCAAGCTGTTGATCTGAAGAAAGTTGTCTAGGTTATATTTGGCTATATATGGTAAATCAAAATCTCTCTCGGATCATAAGTCGGGAACCTTGAAATACCTCCCGAGAGAGGTGGTGGAGAGTAAAACTGTGACCGAGTTCAAAGAAGCGTGGGATGAACACAGAGGATCTAGAATCAGAAAATAATATTAAAAATTGAACTAAGGCCAGTACTGGGCATTCTTGCACGGTCTGTGTCTGTATATGGCCATTTGGTGGAGGATGGGCTGGGGATGGCTTCAATGGCTGGGAGGGTGTAGATGGGTTGGAGTAGGTTTTAACAGAGATTTCGGCAGTAGGAACCCAAGCACAGTACAGGGTAAAGCTTTGGATTCTTGCCCAGAAATAGCTAAGAAGAAAAAAATAAAAAATTTTATGTTCAATATATTTTATTGGTCAAAAAAAAACAGAATACAAGAACAATATAAAACAATCACACTGACCAAACTTTTTCTTTTATCATCAACCTTCCCCCCCACCCCACCCCCACCCACCCACTCAAATAAAATAAAAGAAAATACAAAGAGGCAGGAAAATAAAAACTAAAAACATAGGACAGGAAACAAACCCAAACACATTCAAATATTCAGTACATGGCTTCGTGCATACCCGGTTAGAGATACCCAAAAGGGCTCCCAAATAAACTGTAAAGAACGGCCCTGAACAGAGTCCATATCCGATATATTCAAGCGTTCCATCTTTAGTTGAGAAATCATCAAAGAACGCCACTTCGCCAAATTGGGCAGAGTAGCATCCATCCAATGAACCAAAATCAACTTTTTCCCCAACAATAATGCACGTTTCAAAAATAAACGAATACCCTTTGGTATAGGATGCGTCAACAAAGAAGTAGAAAATAACATCTTTGGATGAGGCAAGCATCTCGTATTCCACAAACGTGAGATATGTTTATGAAGAATGGTCCAAAATCTCAGCACCCTAGGACAAGCATAAAACATATGTCCCAAAGTAGCATTTACCCCCCCACATTTAGGACAACAAGAGTCCAGACGTATTGCCACACGATAAGCCCTAGCTGGAGACATATAAGTACGCATCAGTAGTTTATATTGCATTTCAACCATAGGAATTGAAGCCCAAGGTTGTTTTAAAGATTTCAAAAAGGACCTCAATAACGCCCCCTCAATAGGAATAAAAATTTTTAAATTGAATCAGGTTGGGCAGACTGGATGGACCATTCGGGTCTTTATCTGCCGTCATCTACTATGTATGTTACTATCAAGATTCAATACTCTGATCCCCTACTCCAAGCGACCTTCAAGAGCTGCTTCTGTCATTTGCAACAACTATTCTGCCTCTATTTACATTGGGAAGGCAAGTCTTGACTTGGTCAAGAATGGATTCTTGTAATTTACCCTCACAGGTCTGACTACAAAGGGTCTACACCAGCTTCAACTGATTCAGAATACTATAGCGAGGTTGTAATAATAGGTTGTAAGCGACGTGACCGCATCATATTTATTGAAAAACTTAATTACCTACCAATACAATTCAGGGCAAAATTTAAAACTGTTTGATCTTCAAGATCCTCAATGGAAATGGGTCAAAAGTACTGAAACAGGATGGGGGGAGGGTGTTCTATGGTTTGAATATTAAATAAGGTATATTAGAATGAGGTTTATGATAGGTTATATTGAATTTAAAGAATGTAATTAATTAAGGGGGAGGGGGATAAATTCTGATATTAAATTTAATAGAATATTAAGTGTTGTATTGGAGTTTGAAATGATATTACACTTAAATGAATAAAGAATTGGAAAAAAAAATAAGAAACAGGATCTCCCTCTACACCTTCCAAGTTTATTAGGGACTTTATATCCCGCTTAATCAGATAACATGTCTAAGCAACTTACAAAACTATTAGTGGGATGGGAAGTGCTAAATTGTAACTGAACTTGTGAGGGGTGGGGGTCAGAAAGAAGAAAAGTAGGGGGGAGATAAGAATTGGAAATGTAGTAGAGTACACCTTCATGGAGACAGAGAAGCATCCTGTTACGTAAGCAGCTTGGAGACGTTCAGCTATAAACATCTTGGAAGATAAATGTTTTAAGGTCTGTTTTAAATGTAGTTAAAGAAGTTTGGAGCGTGTGACAAGATGGGGAGAGCATTCTAAATCTGGTCCTTTAACAGCCAAAGTAGAACAATGGATGGTTTCTGAAAGTAGGTCACAGAAAGATGGGCTGATTAGACGATTTTGGAATGAGGATCAGAATGTTCTGGGTGGGTAGTGGGAGGTAAGAAGTCTAGCTAGATAGTGAGGGGTATCAGCTGTATGAATTTTAAAGACGAGCAATATGATTTTGTAAGTGGTTCTGTGTGAAATAGGGAGCCAGTAAGCAGATTTTAATAACGGTGTGACATGATTACGTATATTTGCGGTGACCTGTGATAAGTTTTATTGCAGTATTTTGAAGTAGTCGAAGATGTTTTAATGTCCTTACATTGAGAATTACAGTAGTCAAGAGTTGTAATAATAATGAACTAGGACATTGAGTGCCGATGATAAAAGAAGGCTTTATCAAGTGGATCATACACATTTTGTAAATAGTATGCTGGAAAATTGAAGAGTAGATTGATTGAGTGAGTGTTGTGTAGAGAAGCAATAAAAAAACTTACCCCCTCCTTTACTGACGTGTCGTGAGGGTTTTAGCGGCGGTAACTGCTCTGACGCTCATATGAGCGTCAGAGCAGTTATGCCGCTGTCAGCGCTAAAACACACGCGACGCATTAGTAAAGGAAGGGGTTAGTGTTGATAGGAATTTTAATGAGTATAAATTATTATCATTTAAATATCTTTTTTTTATATGAGGATTGATAAGATTTTGGAATTTGGGGAGAGGGGCGGACTTAAGGATATTCACAGTATTTGTATCCTTTTGTTTTTAGCTCCTTTGGTTTCTACAGCGCATGTTAAACCAGGAGAGACCAATGAAGAAGAAATCGGTTCAATTGAGGTAAAGTTTTCATTTGTTTGGGGGGTTTTGTTGTTTTATTTCAGAGACCTAGCAGAAAAGATGGCGCTTCTATTCCATGGTCCAGGCTTAAGCAGCTGCTAAAGGTGTCAGATTTTGAAGGCACCAAATTTATAGACCCTAGAAGCCTGTTTTTATTTCAGACCATGTGCATGCGCTGCTTCAGAGAGGAGCTACTGGACACGATGTTCCTCTTTAAGCTCTTCAGTCTTTAGGATCTCTGACGAACTTCCCTTTCCTCCTGATCTCTGGGGTTTGCTGTTTAATTTTGCTATGATACAAAGATCTTACATCCAGTTCTGTCCTAACTGCAGCAAATATTTGTCTTTCTTCTCCCCTCTCCTCTCATGTTTTCAAATGGGTGAAAAACTGCACCCCTCTTCCCTCCCTCCTGTTTTCCCCCAAATTGATTGATAAGTATAAATGCTCATTTTCAGCTGAGTCTCAAATTCTGATTGCTCTGCTGCACCCATTTATTATGTTCAGCTGTATAAGAAAACTTACTCCTGGTGGATTTCTCTACAAAAATTATAGAGCAGAACTAAGCCAAATTTTCAAACATTTTGCACAGAATCCCCCCATCCTTAGGCCTGAAATTTCTTCCTATTTCCCTCTTCAAGCTTCACTCTTCCCCATCCTCCCCAATGGGACACTCGCATTCTTTGCCCCTTCCCCCTTTTATTGTACTCCTGGAGCTGGCGCTCTCCCTGCATAGCAGGAGGAGGAAGAAGTGAAAGCTGCACATTGCCTTCTCTGCTGGGTTAGATCAGATTGTTATGTGAATTGTGGAGGTCCCTTGATTCACACAAGCAATTGAGTCTAAGCTAGCAAAGGAGGCATGCACATGATCTGAAGTAAGTTGAAGCAGGCCTCTAGGGCCTAGGTAGGGTTGCCAGACGTCCGGGGGTCCAGATGGCTTTTCAAAACCCGGCACTTTATCTGGGTTTTGAAAAGCTTCTATCAAATAGCCGTTGGGCAGGAGGGCATGTGTGGATGCCACGCGATGATGTCACGCACTCCACATCCACGCATGCGTGAGTGCCCTCCTGCCCGACAAGAGCAGGCAGCAGGAGGTGGGGCTAGGGTGGGATTGGTGGCGTGATGGTGGTGGGGATGGATGGAACTGGGCGGGCCTGGGGGCGGATCTAGGGGGGGTCCAGATTTTCCAAATGGAAAATCTGGTAACCCTAGGCCTAGGGATTTAGCACCTTCAAAATTTGGCACCCAAAGCAGCTGCATAGAAGCAGCATCTTTTCTTCTCCTCCTCTTATTCCTGCAAACAGGATTCTGCAGGACGGAGGAATTCTGCGCTGCACACAGAATTTCCCCCAGGAGTGTAAACTTAGGATTGTAGCAGAGAAGCTTCAGTTTATACTTATCAATCTATTTGGGGAATGGACAATTTCCTGGAGGAAAGGTCCATTGTCTGTTGTTGAGAAAGACATGGGACAAGCCACTGCTTGCCCTGGATTGGTAGTATGGAATCTTGCTACTCTTTGGGATTATGGAATGTTGCTACTATGTTAGATTCCAGAATGCTGCTGTTCTTTGAGATTCTGTGTGGAATGTTGCTACTCTTTGGGTTTTGACCAGGTACTAGTGACCTGGGTTGGCCAACATGAGAATGGGCTACTGGGCTTGATGGACCTTTGGTCTGACCTAGTAAGGCTATTCTTATGTTCTTAGTGCCAATTCACTGTTTTTCTTAATTTTTTAAAGGAAGCATTTACAGAAAATAGACAGGATGGCGTATCCAGAAGATACATTCCTCCAGCTAGGTAGGTTTTTTTTTCCTTTCATTTTCACTGATATGCCTCAAATTATAAGATCAAAAGATAGAGTTGTCTATTCATTACATGTATTTGGTTCATTAATATGCCTTTAAAACCCTTTGTATGTGGTTTAAATTATTTAATGCATATTTCTAGTGCAATAGGTGCCAGTCTGGACAGTAGAATATTCTCTTCATGCTCGCAAGCTATGCAGAAGGAATCCATTCCAGGTTTTCAACTCCTCCTTCTCCAGAGAGCTCAGCTGTCCCTTTCAGTTTTTCCTTTTGTACACGAGCCAGAAAGTATTTTTCTGATTTGCTCTGTGTATTTCTTTATTATTTTTGGTATTTTTCACGGTTTTTTTGTGACTATCAGTGCACCAGAGCTCCCCAATGAGGGGGAAAGCTCTGACTGAATGGAGAAGAAGCAGACTTGGGTCTGCAACCATCAGGTTAATCCTTGTGAACTTGTTTGGCCAGTCTGCAGAAAACTTCGGAGCTCGGGGTCCTTATCCCTAGTAGCTTAGCTCGCTTACTGAATCGCAGGGGCTGGAGTGCAAGTTGTTAGGCACCTACAGTGGGGCTTTTCAGGGTGCTTGCTGTGATTTTGCCCCTTCCTTCGCTTGTGCGGTTTTGTGGGGGTCGAGGATCAATCTGACTTTGGTCCAGTTGGCAGCCTGAAGATGTCAGCATTTGGAGGGCTGGCTGACTGAGGCAGGGATTCTTCTCCCAGATTTAGCTACATCTTAGAGCTGAGGCAGGCTGCAGTCAAATGTCACAGTGAGTAAGGCTATTGCAGTCTATGAGCAAAATTGGGGGTTACGAGAAACCTAGTTTTGAAGGTTTCTGTCACATCTGGGTTCCCCATCTCTAAAGCCCTGCTTTCAGAGTTTTTTAATTGTCGTTTTTTTAGCTGTGTTTTGTGCTAAAACACTGCCGTGGCAACCATCTTGGATTTCCCAACTTTTTTAAAAAAAGTTCTCCAGATCATCTTGTTTACCTCAAAACTGGCAGGGATGACGTCCTCGGGCTTTTATCCCTAATTCATGCCGGATTTGCACTGGTTGGATGCCAGAAGAGTGCCCTTGTGCCACATGCTGCGCAGCACATGAAGGGGGCGGGAGTTCTGGGCTTAGCCTCTTCTTTGGTTTCTAGGGCTGAGGTTTACAAGGAGAAAATCTCTTCCAGAGCCCAAGAACAGCAGCATGCTTAAACGTAAGAGTGTGGAAGATGTGGAGCCCAAGTAAAGGGGACTCTACCTAGTAAAGCCTTTTCTCCTGAATTTGTTAATTTGATATGGAGAGCTTATTTGGATAGATGATCCCATCTCATTTGAAGTCTAGTAGCAAGCCAGAGGTCACACAAAGGGGCTCGGTCCTCCAGGGTTTATTAATATCATTGGCAAAGGCTGACCAGGATCCTTTATGACATACTCGGAACATAAGAATTGCCCTACTGGGCAGACCGAAGGTCCATCAAGCCCAGTATCCTGTTTCCAAAGGTGGCCAACCCAGGTCCTAGAAGAAAGTAGTGGATTTCCCCAAGCCATCTCAATAATAGACTATGGACTTCTCTTTTAGGAAATTATCTAAGCCTTTTTAAAACCCTGTTAAGCTAACTGATTTCACCACATTCTCTGGCAACGAATTCCAGAGCTTAATTATACATTATGTGAAGAAATATTTTCTCCGGTGTGTTTTAAATCTACTACTTAGTAGCTTCATTGCATGCCCCCTAGTCCTAGTATTTTTGGAAAAGAGTGAACAAGCGATTCACATCTACCCTTCCCACGCCACTCAGTATTTTATAGATATCTATCATATCACCCCTGAGCCATCTCTTCTCCAAGCTGAAGAGCCCTAGCTGCTTTCCATTTCTAGACCGCAATACCTTTCAGTTCAATGCAGTTTACAAGAAGAGAAGAGGAACTGTACAATAGCAATCTACAAAACTCTCTAAAAACAATTCTTTTTCATGAAAATCTAACAATAACTAAGACCATGAATTTCCTAAAAATCTAGCAAATAAAGTTGATTTCAATGATTTTCTGAAATGCAGGTAAGATGATAACGAGAACAATGTTCGAAGTTAGTCATCCCAACTAGCTTCCTGGAAAGCAAGTGATCGTTGTAAAAACTTCTTGTAAACACAGCCTCGTACCGAAGGGAATACAAATAATGAAGTAGCCCGTAGCGGATGGACTATATTGAAAAAACTACATTGATCCACTAAGTACCCAGGGACAGGACCCTGAAGAACTCTATAACAGAGAGACCCAAATTTAAACAATACTCTGGCTTCAAAAGGGAGCCAATGAAGCTCTTTATAGTACTAAGTGAGGTGATCAGATTTCTTTGGATTGTAAATCAAGCTAACGGCCGCATTCTGGATTTTGCATAGTGTGTATAGATTTTTACACTGACCAGCAAGATGGACTGAGTTGCTATAATCCAAAGTGCTAAGCACTAGTGATTGAACCCACAATCGAAATGAGACAGGATTAAAATAAGATCTAATCGCACACAATTTCCATAAAATGAAAAAGCAACACAGTTTTCAGTCTGTTTATGCTTCTCCAAGCTGATTCTTGGATGCCTGTCAGTCATTGAGGGCTAGGAAGAATTTGTATATGTGTTTCAATTTATTGGGGAGTAATTTCTGAGCTCCTTTGAAACCTGTGCTGGTGGTTAATGGTACTGTTTAGGTACCTTTGAGCAGAACAATTTGTTTACACCTGTTGCTACAGGTGCCTCTACTTCATGTTTGTTGGGTGGCTCTACGTGCTTGGGTACAACCTGAAGGTGGAGCTGGAGAGCCCAGTGAAGTATAACAGAGGCAGAGTGAAAAATCCAGAGTGGATTCCTTCTACAGCAGCACACGACTATAGGGAAATAACCCTACTGTCTAGAATGCCTCACCTATCTACTGGAAAAGAGCTTACTAGGGTAAGTATATAATCTCTTTTTCAAGGCTCAGGTATGCATGTCTTCTACTATGCATATGATATCCTATTAGTTAATCTCCTCTGTTCTGACTTGTCTAAACTCAATATGAATCTCTCTAAGACTGTCTACTGGTTTAAGGAAAATCAGCTTATTTTGAATCCATTCAGAACTGTTGCATGTTGGATCACAGGTAACTCCTGTCCTCCATGACTCAATTCTACTTTGGATGGTACTCAGATTATTATTGTCTCATATTTCAGATAGCGATCTTGAGCAAGAACTTTCATTCCTTCATCATGCTGCTTCAGTAGCTAAAGCATGCTTTATTTCCCTTTACCAATTTAGAACTGTTTGTCTATTCCTTAATCTTTCAAGTTTAATAGTTTCTTGATATACCGTCTATCATACATATCTAAACGGTTTACAATAAAGTTAATAGAATAAAAAGATAAAAACCACACTATTAAAATTGAGGGGATTTCACAGACTGAGCTTAACTAACATGAAATGCAGAGGGAAAGGGAAAAAGGAGTTCATAGTTACTTTGAGATAGAAATTCGAAAAGGGGAGGGAGAGGGGAAAACACAATAGGTTGGGAGTGATTTGTCATCCTCGGGTGAAATGTTCATTGGGTGATGGATTGCCCTCCTGAAGAAACTAAAACTAGTAAAGGATACCGGAAAGTTCAAGAAAGGGATAAAGACCATCCTCTTCAGACTACTTTAGCCAATAAAACAACATAGAGAAGACAGTTGGCTAGTTTCCCCCCCCCTCCAATTAGGAACACAATAGGGTTAACATGATAGGGATACCCAGAATTGCAGAGGATATGATAGATAAAGCCCAGAAGCCCAGTTAACTAGACTTTGTGGAAGTTAGTATTTCCAAGATAAACATAGAACACAATACAGATATTATGCATGCAAAGAAATAGGAGTAGTATGAAAATAGTACACGACTCCATTTAGTGTATGTGCTATATGTGCTTGTGCTTATATACAGTAAAACCTTGGTTTGCAAGCATAATTTGTTCCAGAAGCCTGCTTGTAATTCAAAGCACTCATATATCAAAGTGGAAACTCAGATGATTCGTTCCATAACCCAAAAACTTTAATACAAAGCACACCGAAAACATACTTGTAATCCAAAACAGTCGTATATCAAAGCGAATTTCCCCATAAGAAATAATGGAAACTCATACAACCCAAAACCTATACGTACTCATATTGCAAGACTTTGCTCGTTTAGAACAGTCACGACACTCTTGCAGCATCAGAGAGAGAAGAACCATTGGCTCAGTTGTGATGTGTGTATACTGTATGTACTTGTATTGCAAGACATTGCGTGTATATCAAGTTAAAATTTAATAAAATGTTTTGCTTTTCTTGCAAAACACTTGGAATTCAAGGTTTTACTGTATAATAGAGAATGACACGGTGCCAAAATTCATCACCGTTCCCGTCCCCGCGGATAACCGCGGGAAATAATCCCATGTCATTTTCTAGTGTCTATTTCAACCTCAGTCCTTCTACCCCAGCATTCTTCAAAGCAAAGCTTGTGGGTCACTGGTTGTGCCCAATTATACTCTGATTCTTCCCTCTCTCCTTAAAGAATGACATGAAGATGGTTTCCCGTGGGGAAGGGAACGGTGATGAATTTTGTCACCGTGTCATTCTCTACTGTATAAGCAGGTAGATTGATCATGGCAAGAACAGGTGCAAAAAAAAGGGGTGATTCATTATGATTGTAAACCATCTCAGAAAATGCTAACTGTCTAGACCAGGGGTGTCAAAGTCCCTCCTCGAGGGCCGCAATCCAGTCGGGTTTTCAGGATTTCCCCAATGAATATGCATGAGATCTATTGGCATACAATGAAAGCAGTGCATGCAAATAGATCTCATGCATATTCATTGGGGAAATCCTGAAAATCCAACTGGATTGCGGTCCTTGAGGAGGGACTTTGACACCCCCTAGTCTAGAACATCTTTACAGAAGCTCCTGCATTGATAATGGTTTAATTATTTCAGTGCTGAAAACCTTCCTAGCATGCTAACTCAGAATTGTAACACCTTTTATAGAAGCTCATTTATTGTAACACCATTACACAAGCTCATGTAAACCGCTCTGAATTGACTTCCTAGTCATTAGTAGCGGTATAGAAGCTGAAAATAAAAATGTAATCTTACCTTTTTGAGAGCTTTTAACATGAAGACCACAGAGGCTGCAAGTCTCTGTTTTTAGGTTATGTTACTATAAGTTTCTAATGTGAACGTCTGTGGAACTATTCCCTCTTTCTTTACTTGTTTACTCTTCCCATATTCTATACTTTACTGGCCATTTACTGGTGTTCTTTTCCAATTTGTTTTTAATTTTCTATTGTACCCCGCTCTGTTATTACCTTAGAAAGGGCGGTATGCCAAATAAAGTTAACCATAAACTGTATAAGTGAAATATTTCTGTTTCCTCTAAGTTAGACGAGGGATTTGTTGATTTCCAGTTTTACTCGTGTAAGATGCTGTCATTCAAAATGCTAATTTGTTTTTAAAGAATGTTATCTACAGAAAGTGCAAACAGTTTTACCTTGATCGGAGAAGCCTCTGATGGGGGAACCATGGAGAACCTTAGTAGAAGATTGAAGGCAAGTCTCTCCCGTCAGTGAATACTAAGTGAAATCTATGGTTCTGACTCTAAGGGGGCTCAGATGTAATGGCTCTTAAAAAAAAACCCCGAAATCCCTATGATCTGATTTCTTGGTCATACTGTTGATGTGGTAGCTAGGCTAGACAGAGGTTATGGTCAATTACTAAAGATGACCATTGGATGGGCACATGAGAGAGGCTGTTTGATCATTATCAGCTTTCATATTCTATTTAAACTCCTCTGTTGTTGAGGGGGCGAGATGGGTTCTGATAGGCCTGCAAGCCTGGGATACTGGTGCTTCACTAACCTTATAAAAACAAATAGTTAATACTTTTTCCAATGCAATAGGTGAGACATTCTAGACAGATGGGTTTCATGCTCATGGCCGCATGCGATCTGCAGAAGGAATCCTCTCCGGATTTCTTCTCTGTGCCTCTGTTGTACTTCACTGGGCTTCTTAACTCCACCTACAGTTTTTCCCTGCTAGCAGGAGTGTGTTTCGATGCCTGATTCTGGAGACTAATATTCTCCTTATGAACTCATATTTTGGACCCTCTCAAGACGCTTCAAGGATATAAAAGAAGAAAGATGAGAGGGTTCAAAGAACACATATTTAGTGATTGATATCTTATTATGCATTTACAGGGATATCTCAGATAGAATGTCCCTCCCAGTTTCAAAATAAAAAATTGACATTATCTTCTCTGCGTGTCTCGAGACACATTCTGTATTTTAGACCCCCAAAATTTCTTATGTCTGTTTTTGAAAAATAATTTCAAAATTCAGATTTTATCTGGCAAAAGTGTCACAGAAGCTACTAGCGTTGAAGGTTTAGCTGCCTCTGTCTAGCCTCACCAGGGCTCCCTTTGAGCTCCTTTGGTATGCTTCCCTCTTGGACTTGACGATGAAGACCATGTTTCTGGTCGCTATTAACTCAGCGCGGCATGTCCCTAAACTCCAGGCTCTTTCTTGTAGGGAACCATTTCTCCACATCTCAGAGACTGGGATTTCCCTATGTACAGTTCCTTCCTTCCTGCCGAAAGTGATTTTAGCTTTCCATGTTAATCGGGAAGTGCGTTTGCCTGTTTTTCAGCTTACTGGTTCCAGGGCACAAGATCGCCTTTTGAAGAAGCTTGATGTGTGCAGAGTGCTTCTTTGTTACCTGGATGACTTTTTGGGGGTCTGCTTTTGTATGTCCCACCTGTCTCGCCTATTGCACTGGAAAAAGAGATTATGTACTTACCCTGGTAAGCTCTTTTCCAGTAGATAAGTGAGGCATTCTAGACTCCTGCCCTATCCTTCCAGCACCTGTCCACTGTCTCAATCTATTTATGCTTCGCCAAGTTGGATGCCTGTCAGCCCTTGGGGGCTGGGAAGAATACTGTATATATGTTACTTTTTTCTGTGGGAGTAGTTTCTGAGCTCCTTTGAGGCCTTTGTTGGCTGTTTGCAGTTGATGATCTAATGTTACTTCTTGAACAGAATGGTTGTTGCTGAACTTGGTTGCCATAGGTGTCTCTACTTCTTGATGCTTGGGTACTAACTTTAGGTGGAACTAAGGAGCCCAGTGAAGTACAACAGAGGTACAGAGAAAAAATTTGAAGTGAATTCCTTCTGTAGATGGCATGGGGACACAACCCATCTGTCTAGAATGTCTCACCTATCTACTGGAAAAGAGCTTACCAGGGTAAGTACATAATCTCTTTTTAAAATATACGCTTAGTTTCTGAACTGCAGTAAAACATTTCTGGGCTCTTGCCATCAGGATAATTAGTGACAAGATTGTGCAATACAGTTGGGATCGGTATCAGTTTGAGACTTTTCTTGCCTCTTTGATTTTATTATATAATTACATTAAATAGGTAAGAGAATTGGAAAAGTATTTATTTACTTTATTATAACTCATTCTACAGTTCTAGGCAGTTCATAAGATTACCTATATAAATTTAAAAACAAACAAGTTATGTATAAAGCATGACTGAGTGCATGGAAGGGGTGGGGCAATTTGGATATTTCTGGAATATGCAGCACTCATATTTCATATGCTGATAACAGCGTGTTTTTTGTTAGGTCACTGGTGATCTTTTTGACATTATGTCGGGTCAGACTGACGTGGACCATCCTCTCTGTGAGGAATGCACCGACACTCTTTTGGACCAGTTGGATACGCAACTCAACATCACTGAGAATGAATGTCAGAACTACAAGTAAGTAAAGATTTTGAACTAGAAAAGAGAAATTAAATGACCTTATCTGGTAGACCAGTCCATATGAGTGTGTTATGCCTCAATCAGAGATGGATGTTTTCAGTGACGACATTGCCAATATAAGAAGTGATATAGCCGGAATCTTGGAGACAACCTGACTCCCATGGGCACCATCTGTGGCCTTGTGGTTGAGTCCCTTGGCCATTGTTGTCTCACAGGGATTGGTCCTTAGAGCTTTCCCTGATTAGATCCTGGATGGTCCTGGACACTCTGCATCCCAAAGCTGCTGCCAATGAACTTGCTCAATAAGATATGACTGCAAAGGTTGTACAGGGCCTCTGCCAGTGGGAGTGAAGTTGCCTGGATATCAGGAGAGTTCTTTTTTTTTTACAAATCTTTATTCATTTTGCATCATATAACAAGTGTAACAATAAATAACAGTTAAAATTGAATACAACACTTGTAACTTTATCTTGAGGTTGGATCACCTATTTGTCTTGATCAGTGCATGCTTTCGGAGTAGACCAGCCTCTAAAGCTTCTATTTCCTGATGGATCCTTGGCGTACATTGGCTGTGGAAAGCAGCTGCCATTTGACGTGAAAGCTCACTCTACCAGAAGTGTAATTGATCCAGTGGAAAAGACAAATTCTCCACCAGAAATTTTTTAATGGAGAGAGTGCTTGCTATAAAGCAAGGGAATTATAATAATTTTAAAAAGATTTGGGGGCCATTGATTACATATTCTAATGATTAGACACCTTAAACACCTTTTTATTGTATAAGAGTATAATTAGTGTGGGATTAGGGATGTATGCTATGTGTTTTAATTGGTTTATTCCTAATGGATGGGATGGGTGAGGGAGGGGTTCTTTTCTATACTTTTGATAATAATAGATAAGACTGTCAAGTGATTTGTAAGAATTCTATGATTGAATATTATACACTTGTAAGATGGGAAAATGAATAAAGATTAAAAAAAAAAAGAGAGAGATCAATCGGTAACATTGAAGAAATTTTTGGAAAGTTCAATACTCTTAAGTTAAGGCGTCGATTGTAATTTTCAATCATTTCTATCTTACGTGAAAGAACAATCTGGTCTTTGATTATAGTGGTAATAGCATTTTTCAAAGGAATAGTCTCAAGAGCCTACCTTTTCTAAACATTCTTGTCATAACCATTTAGAATTGATTTTCTTATTAATAGTAATGTGAAAATTTTTTTTCTCTTGTTTTTTTTACATAAGGGACTATGACTGTATTGCTTTAACAAGTTGTATTACTTGTGAATAATATAATAATGAATAAAAATAACGGGGGGAAAAAAAAGAAATTGAATTGAAATGTATTAAACTATTTTCTGCAGACAGTGTTTGGAAATTTTAGAACAAATGAATGAAGAAAACAAGGAGAAGCTGCAAGCAGAGCTAGAAGAACTTGCAAATGAGGAGAAGAGGTTGATCCAGGAACTCGAAGATGTGGAAAAGAGCCGCAAACAAGTCGCTGAAGATTTTGAAAAGGTTAGGGAAGAAGCGGAGAGATTGGCTCAGGAGGAAACTCAGTAAGTTGCCTATATATGAAGCATTCTGAACAGTAATGCCATTATATCAGTTTGCAAGTTTGAAATCACTTTGATTGGTTACCGTATATACTTGAATATAAAAAGAGATTTTTGGGCCAAAATAATGGCCCAAAAATTAGGATCTCAGTTTATATTCGAGCCACCACCTGACCATTGGCATGGCTGTCCTCTTCTTCCTTCTCCACTTAACCTCTGATGACCTCCAAAGCTTTGCATTGCCATATGCTGCCCCCCCCCCGATGTATACCAGCACTGCTGTCTATTATAGAAGCCCCTCCCCAATGAATATAGCACCGCTATCTTACTAATCCACCCCCTCTCTAGCCAGCAGCTTACCAGTTGGTGCAGAAGAAAGCTGCTTCCAATGCACAGAAGAAATCCGCAACCACCGATGGCGTTTACAGATCCGATGCAGGGCCTTAAGCACTTGCACATGCTCAAGGCCTGCCGATTCCCTCCCCCTCCAAGAATCTCGGAGAAGGCGGGAGCCAGCGGGCTTTAAGCATGTGCAATTGCTCAAGGCCCCAATCTAAATCCCCTAAAAGCAATAATTTTTTGGATTGACTTTTCTTACTCTTCCTTTGTGGGTGCTTTTTTCTTCATGAGTTACCTTCACTGGTTCCAGTTCCTTTTCAGTTTTCATGAGCACTGCAAAGCTCTAATGGAACAAAAGAATTCTGCAAATGCAACTGTGAGGGTGGATGTTTCTGTGTCACATGTCGCAGTCTACCTGACCCTACTGTGATCCATTTATTCCTTGATTGCATTACTCTTTGAGGCAGTGGTGGTAAATTGGTATGATTCTGTGGAGTGATGGAAGCTGCTTTGATTGCATCCAGTTCCTGCTTAAGATTACTAAGTTCCTCCTTAATACTAGAAAGCTGAAGACAGATGGAGCAAGCCCTAAGTGTCCAGATGGTGCGCTACAATGACTGAATAAAAGTCATCTGGGAAGTGACTGATATATAGCCAACAATACTTATCAGTAACAAACCAGGGATGGGTGAGACAATTAGTCCATAATTCAGCAGAGAACCAAGCAGATAAGAGGAAGACAGGCAAAAATATCTGAAAAAGTTAAGATAGGCTGGTCATGTAGTCAGGAAAGCAAAGATGCAAATGGAAGAAAAACTAGCTGACACGGTAAAACGGGGAGACGAGACATTTTTTAGAGATATCTGCTGTCATTTATAATGTTACTATGTAATTTTTCTATACAATTTACAGCCATCTTTGCCACGCACATCAATACCTGTGCTAGAACCCTCTGAAAATTCTGCGCACATTAACGGGCGCACTATTCTGGGGCTAATAGCTATTAAAGCCGATGTTAGGTTTTGAGCATCAGCCCCTGAGTTCCACCTAATGCTTTTTGCTTAAAACAACTTTTACTTGATAACACCCCTCTTGACTAGGTCTATCTAGAGGTTACCTCATAAGAACATAAGAATAGTCATACTGGGTCAGACCAAAGGTCCATCTAGCCCAGTATCCTGTTTCCAACAGTGGCCAACCAGGTCACAAGTACCTGGTAGAATCCCAAACAGTAGCAACATGCCATGTTACCGATCCCAGGGCAAGCAGTGGCTTTCCCCATGTCTGTCTCAATAGCAAACTATGGGCTTTTCCTCTAGGATCTTGTCCAAACCCTTTATTTCAAACCAAGATACAGTAACCATTGTTACTACATCCTCTGGCAACGAGTTTCAGAAAGAAAAAATATTTCCTCCTATTTGTTTTAAAAGTATTTCCAGGTAACTTCATTGAATGTCTCCTTGTCTTTGTAATTTTTGAAAGAGTGAAAAATCGATTTTACTCGCTCTACACCACTTTGGACTTTGTAGACCTGGATCATATTCCCCCTCAGCCTTCTCTTTTCCAAGCTGAAGAGTCCTAACTTCTTTAGCCTTTCCTCATATAAGAGGAGTTCCATGTCCTTTATCATTTGGTCGCTCATCTTTGAACCTTTTCTAATTCTGCTATATCTTTTTTTGAGATACGGCAACTACTACTACTAGTAACCACTTATATAGCACTGAAAGGTGTATATAGCACTGTACATTTTGACATTTATAGACGGACCCTGCTCGGAAGAGGATGCAAAACCCAAGCTGAAAGGAGTTAAGAGCTGAAAGCACTCTTGAAAAGGTGGACTTTGAACTGGACATCCCAAACAAATGAAACTGGAAATCCAATGTTCTTGACACTTTTTATTCAGTTAATCCTTAAAATACAATGTCCACATTTGTCATTGGACCCAACACGGGCTGTGTTTCTGCAAAACATGCCTTCCTCAGGGATCCTATGGTATTAATTTTTGAGAAGGGTGGAAGGGTGTGGCTCCACCTCTCCGTTTGTCTGAGGCTTTTCTTTCGCTTAAGTAATAAGCTAGCTTTCTTGGCTTGTGTGGTGCTTTTGTTTTGAAGTGATATTTTGAATCTTTGTACTATACTTCCCTCCATTCCTCTCTGTTTTTTTGTGGTTGTATAAAGACAAAGTGACATACATAGATGGCAAGCATGTGAGAGAAGGGTAATGTGTACCTACTGAGGTACTGAATACACAACCTTTTGCAAATGTGGAATATCATAAATGGCTTGGCAGACCTTAAAAGAGCAAAGAGAGTTTTTAGATTCCATCAGAATATTCATATTACATCTTCTCAAAGATTAACACCATAGGATCCCTGAGGAAGGCGTGTTTTACCGAAACATGGCGCGTGTTGGGTCCTTCAATGACAAATGTGGACATTGTATTTTTAAGGATTAACTGATAAAAGAAGCATCAAGAACGTTGGATTTCCACAGTTTCGTTTGTTTGGGTTGTCCTTTTTCTCCTGTGGAAATCTGGGTCTTCTCTTCTTGTTGGGGCTTTGAACTGGGCCTTGAACACTGTCAACCAGAACTGAGCACAATACTCAAGGTGCGGTCACACCATGCAGCAGTACAGAGGCATTGTGATAATTTTGATCTTTATTTACCATCTCTTTCCTAATAGTTCCTATCATCCTGTTTGCTTTTTTGACTGCCGCCACTGCCACATACTGGGGGAGGTGTCTACAATGACACCTATATCTTTTTCTTGAGTGGACCCTAACATCTAGTAACTATGATTTGGATTTTTCTTCCCCATGTGCCCACATTAAATATCATCTGTCATTTGGATACCCAGTCTTCCAATTTCCTAAGGTCCTCCTGCAACATTTCACAGTCTGTGTATGTTTTAACCACTTTGAATAATTTTGTCTCATCTGCAAATCTAATCATCTCACTTGTTCCAATTCCCAGATCATTTATAGATACGTTGAATAGCACTGGTCCCAATACAGAACCCTGCAGTACTCCCCATCCCTGTCTGTGCAAATAAGTGGAAAAAAGCAGGATTTGGATCCTGAGCTGCGTTCTTTTTTCTTGAAGGTCATTTAACTATTAGATATATTTGCTATCTGTGTTCGAAGCTTGTGCAGATGAGGACAGAGCTTTCAGGAATGGGACAGGGGCAGAGCTCACAGGGATGAGATAGGAATTGAGATTTCCTGTGGGGACAGGGAATATTTGTCCCCGTGTCATTCAATACGAATGTACAATGGGATCTGTTATCTGAAATTATTATGTGAAAAATGTGTGTGTGTTGCTTGGCTGTGGTTTGACTTCTAAACATAACTTATGTTGTGGAGTTGCTCCTTGAAATCCTTTAGGTACCAGAAGGAGTACAGCGAGTTCAAGAGGCAGCAGCTAGAACTGGATGACGAGCTAAAGAGTGTTGACAACCAGATGCGCTATGCACAGATCCAGCTGGACAACCTGAAGAAAACAAACGTTTTCAATGCTACATTCCACATTTGGTAAGACATTCCATGCTTTAATATTGTTGATGCTGCTGGTGGTGAAATCTAGGGGATCTTATTGGAAAGTAGGAAAGTGAAAATTTATTGTAGAGAGGGCAAGGTGAGACTGTTAAGAATAATGAATTAAACATGCAGAGAAAACAAACCCACACTGAGCCAAAGAACAGGAGCAGGGATGATAAATCTCTTTAGGTTATCCTGTCAATGAGAGCGAAAAGTCAGATTTCTTCAAATAACAACAAGCTTTTATTTATTCTGACTGGAGTTGCCATTCAACAGATTACATTCAATTGGAAAAATCAGAACAGATTAAATTACAGTTTCTGGTGGAGTTCTGTATGTCAAATATATATAAAATGGAAAGAACATTAGCAATACAGAGAGGATATTTTGGTAAATTTCAAGAGGTTTGGGGACCATTAACAAACTTTTGTAATGAGAAATAAACATTTTCCCATAATAAGATAATTGAAATGAGGGGATGGGAATGGGTGGGTGGGATGGTATTTTTTTAATATGTTATTAAATCATATAATGTATAATATAATATATGAATATTTTTGATGTATTAGGGATAGAAAGGGTGGTTAAATTTCATGATTTTCAGATGATATTATAGCAAATCAAGTGATGTTTTACAATTCAAATGTTATTTCCTGTTACACTTGATGTAAGTTATAAAAACGAATAAAAAAAATGTAAATAAAAAAAGGTTATCCTGGCAACTCGCAGAGAGTTTTTTTTGTGCTTTATTTTGAGGGTAAAGTCATCTTGAGCCTTGAACTTTAAAAATATATGTTTTGCTACAGGCACAGCGGGCAGTTTGGTACTATTAATAACTTCCGACTAGGCCGCCTTCCCAGTGTCCCTGTGGAATGGAATGAAATAAATGCTGCCTGGGGACAGACTGTGTTATTATTGCATGCACTGGCAAACAAGATGGGCCTGAAATTTCAGAGGTTAGAGACCCAATGTATTACAGTTACTGTTGGGATTGATCAAAATATGCATATCCGCATAATTTTATGTAACCATTTTAATACTTTTTCCCCCCTTTAAGATATCGGCTTGTCCCATATGGAAACCATTCATATTTGGAGTCCCTCACCGATAAGTCAAAGGTAGGTTATTCACAAGCTTTCATTCGGAATAGTAAACAACTCCAGACTGTGCTTAAATGTTCTATTCATTTCTTGAAAAGATATTGGCTAATTTCATTTCGTAGCTCAAGGTGAGATAAAGTATTTTTGTCTCCAGAAAGCTTACAATCTAAGGGATGCTTTTATTAGCCAGCATTAACCTGCAAGTTTATGCAAGGCCTCGAGCTCTGACGGAGAATGTCTTCAGCTGGTAGGGATTGAGCATCGACACAGACTGAAACCAGCAGTTTTGGCTCTGGCTGAAACCCAGTCTGCAGCTGAAATCTACAGCTTTGTTTCAGCTGGAACCAAAACTGTGGTCCCATCGCTATTGCTGCTGCAGACCAGTTTCCCCCACCCCCTCTTCTGGGCCACCCACCACTCTGTCCTCCCCAGGCCTAATTTGTAAAGGCTTTGGTAGTCTAATGGTGTCTTTGGGCTCCTTCCCTTGTGATGAAAAAATGGTAGCAGTGATTTCCTGCGCAAAGCTGTTGCAGGAGGTTGCAGCTGCCATTTTGGAATTGGTAATAGCCTGAGCAGGAGCAAGTTGCTGCTTCTTGAGTCATATTCAATTCCAAAATGGTGGCTGCCATTTTTTCAGAGCAGAGGACAGGGGCAAGAGCAATTTGTGATGCTCCTCCCTTAAAGACACCAATAGACCACCAGGGCCTTTACATGGTAGACCAGAGGAGGGTCTACCAAGGTGGATGGAGGGCAGAATAGTGGGTGGCGAGGGGTAGGGGTTAGCTAGCAGGGGGCAGGGCTACAGTTTTGGGTTGCCACCAAAAAATGCACAGGCATTTTGGGCAGCAACCCAAACCCAGATTTCAGGTTGGTTTCAATGCCAAATTCTGGCTACACTGCTGGCCTCCACTTGTGACAAAGTGGGTTGAATTCCGTAGCAGTTGTTGACATCTGGTCCTACTAGGTAGCTTTGCTATGACATGCTCATGTCCGACATCTGCCTGCTCTCTTGTAGTGGCTCCAATGCAGATTCTAAGTATTGATCCTTAATTACAAACATTGACTTTGACACAGTACTCAATGTTCTAGTCAAGCTAGTGCATATACCAAAAAACATTTTACTCCTGATGCAATGAGCTAGTGGCATAAATTACCATGATATTAAACTGTTTGTTTTCAGAAAAAAAAACAAAAACCATACGGTGCCATAGTACTATGCAACTATTTGCTGCATCACAAGTCAAATGTTTCCTTTTTTGTCAGACTCCTCAACCCTCCCACCCTTGCAAAATTTTTTGGGTGACCCAGTGGACTCTAGATCACCTAATACTCCCAATTTACCCCCTTCCTTGGTCTACCACTGGAGTCTTTCTGGTGAGGGCCTCCCCAACCCAAAGGTGGTCAAAGAGGCTCTGACCAAAATTTCCTTAGCATCAGCAGCAGATGAATCCAGAGACTAGTGGGTTACATCCATCTACCAACAGGTGGCGATAGAACTTACTGTCGAAGTATGCCTTATTGAATGCCAAGCTTCCTGGTCTCCCAGTGTACTCTGTCTCCAGCAGGCCGATGGATGTATCTTTGCCAGCTTCTGGTCTTGGCTGCTTAGCTTCTGCTCTGGCCTAGTTCAGTTGAACTGAGGGGTGTTAGGCTGTGCAGTGCCAGCTTTAGGGGATGCGCCTGGTGGTCAACCTAGGTCCCTACCTCACTGTCCCTTTAGCTGTCCATGCAGTTTTTTCTCCTTTCCTGTTCACTTTAAAAAAAAAGAGGAAAATATTCTGCACATATTAGTGTTGTAGCATCTCCTGCTGCATACACTGTGAGGAGGACAGTCCCGGCTTCACCCAGGTGAGATTTGTAATCTCTGGGTTTGTCAGCAGCATTTTTCTGGGTGTCTGTTGCTTTAAATTTTTCTTCACTGTTGGCTCCTGGGGCAGTTCAGATATCAACTGTGCTATGGTGGCAGAGGTTTCTCAGCACTGTGTAAACGTTGGGCAGCATTGGGCTTGTGGTCATCCGGTTGCCCTGAAACTATTATTTATTTTAAAATTTATATAACAGCTGACAACTAGGCGGTTTATCATCACATACATAATACTCAAAAACAAAACATCAAATAACAGCACATACCATATTCTCTTAAAAATAAACCTGCTTCACCTCACAAAAATGCTGAAACAAAAAAATTCTTATGTGCAAATTTGGAGGGTGTTTGAATCGTGGTGTACTCGGTGTTCCATTTCTCCATTTCAATCGTCTCTTCCTCAATTACAGCCTTTCTACAGGATGGGCTTCCGAAGGGACTTGCTTACAATTCCCTGCGAGTACAAGTGGCAGCTCTGGCATGTTATAGAGCCTGATGTCACCTGATTTTTGAGAGGAGTTAATTGACTTAAAAACCTCCGTTTAGAAGACCTTGTTCAGATTGGAGCCTTAATCTTGTCCTGTGGCCACTAGCTGGGAATCTCATTTTTACTCATTACTACTTACCTCTGTTTCATATTTTCATTTTAAAAAGTTACTGAGGACTTATGTGTTTCAAAATTTCTTGGGATGGGTGGTTGATATGTTTAGTTATATTGATTACGATTTTGTAGCTCACTGTGTTTGTGCCGCTTTTCTTGCCCCTTGGTCAAAACCATGTAAGTCCTTGCTTTAAACAGTTCCATGAGCTGTTCTGCAGAACAATTCAATCTCTTTCTCACTACCACCTTCAAGCTCCACCAGGCATGAGGTAAAAAAAATGAACCTGAGGAGCCAGTGAAACTAATAAAAGAAAAGGTATGCATACCTGTAATAATCCTTGTGATCTAGCAGTGGGGAAGGGCAGGAGCTCTGTCCTACCATTAGACACCAAGTCCAGGGGATTCTTTTGGAGGTTGGGAGACCTTTATTTGGGGTGGGGGTGGGGGGGGTGGGAGTGTGTTCTGGGTGTAGAATGTCTCCTGCCAGAGGGGTTTGTGGGGGTCCCTAATTTTATGTACTATCCCCTCTAAGAAGGCTCCCTAGATCATTGGGCCACAGGAGAGCATTCTCTTGGGGAGAAAAATAACACAGCGTGCAAGATTGAACACAAACCATGTTATTATTTACCATAGGTGTTTCTAACCCCCACCCCAGACACACTTGGGAAGGGCAAGTTATTAATGTGGGCTACTGTTAATCCATAATATTCGTGTTGAAGAGTTTTCTAGTGTTACAATCAAAATATGCTAGAAATATAATTTTTGTATTTTAATGTGATGTAATGTATACAATCTCTTAAGGAGTTGCCATTGTACTGTTCTGGAGGTTTAAGGTTCTTTTGGGACAACAAGTTTGATCATGCAATGGTGGCTTTCCTGGACTGTGTGCAGCAATTTAAGGAGGAAGTGGAAAAGGGTGATACAGGATTTTGTCTTCCATACAGGTAACAACCCCCTCTCCCCTCCAGCATGTACAGTTGTTTTATTTACAGGCTTATACCGTTCTTTCCTCTCTCCCCTGAGATAAGTGAGACCCTCTGAACTTCTGTAACTCCAACCCTCCTCTCCCCCAACATAAAAGGATAGGGTTTGGACTGTTGTATTACAAATTGTTTAACAGAATTCATGAAAACCCCTTCTTCGTCACCTTTTCCCAGAGAGGATCATATATTTTTGTGTTGTGTGTGGAAGGGTTTTTTTTCAATATGTTGCGGCCAATGGCACTGAAATTGACTCTTTAAATCATAGCAACAAGAAAACTATAGACTGAACCTTGGGGTTTTGCTTTCCAATCCATTAGTTTGAAACTATACTTTTTGGGAATATTGGTGGTAGTAGAGAATTTATTTATTTATTTAATTTTCTATACCATTCTCCCAAGAGAGCTCAGAACGGTTTACATGAATTTATTCAGGTACTTAAGCATTTTTCCCTGTCTGTCCTGCTGGGCTCACAATCTATCTAATGTACTTGGGGCAATGGGGGGATTAAGTGACTTGCCCAGGATCACAAGGAGCAGCATGGGTTTGAACCCACAGCCTCAGGGTGCTGAGGCTGTAGCTTTAACCACTGTGCTACACACTGTGCCATGGTGGCTGTTACTGTGGCTAGCCACGGGTAACCCGCCGAAAGGTGGGGGGGAAAAGGTGCTCACTGCGGGTATGGGGACAAGGCCATCCACTGTCCCGTGGAGCAGTGAATGGCCTTGTCTCCACAGTTCAGGGACAGTTAAGGGAGGGAATGCGTGCGCGGTCACCTCCCTCCTTTCTACCTACCGGCCGCATCTATCTCCCTCCCTTCCCCTTACCTCCGTGGCACATTTTACTTTAATGTGTAATTTGTTCAAGCTGCCAGAGCCTGCCTAAAGTCGTGTACGTCTGAGGGCGGAAGCTTCTCCTCTTCATATTCCAAAAGGAAATATGTTCCAACTTCCACTACCTCCAGGGCTTCTACACAGAGGAGGCCTAGGCTGCAGAAAGTCTAAAAGACACAGCCTCCACCACAGCAAAAGACCCAACAGTCAGCTTAGTCAGCATTCCTCACACCCCCCCATCCTCTCTTCCGATTGGAGGTCGAGTACACTACTACTATCATCGTTGGACCCTCAAAACAATAGACACTTGGGTCCTCCAAATTGTTCAACATGAATATGCTGTTTGTTTCCATTACAAACCTCCAAACAATACTCCAAAAAAAGTTATCTTTTGTTTCCCATCAGACCTTCCTTCAACAGGAACTTTTGACCCTTCTGCAGCTCAGGGCAATCAAATCAGTACCTCCAATGCAGAGAAACCAAGGGTTCTATTCCAAATACTTCCTCATACTGAAGAAGACCAGAAGTCTGCATCCAATTCTAGATTTCCATGCCCTCAACAAGTACTTGGTAAAGGGGAAGTTCCAGATGGTCTCTCTCAGAGCTATACTTTCCCCTCTTAGAGAAGGGTGAATGACTTTGCTTTCTAGATCTCAGAGGCATACACACATAACCCAAAACTTCCATCCCACAGAAGATCTCTTTGTTTTCTAATAGGAACATGTCACTTCCAATACAGAGTACTACCATTCAATCTAGCATCAGCACCCAGAGTATTCACAAAATGTTTAACTGTAGTAGCTGCAACACTCCGCTCCTATAGCTTCCAGGTGTTTATTATCTCGATGAGTGGTTGGTCAAGGCTTCGTCACCTCAGGCTACTCATTCATTCATAAATTCAACAGTACACCTCCCGAAACTTCTAGAATTTGCAGTCAGTTACCAAAAGTCCCATCTCCAACCAACCCAAAAGCTGGAATTCATTGGAGCTCAACTGGACACAACTCAGACTGGAGCTTACCTCCCACAACAGAGGATGAATACTCTTCTACATTAATGCAAAACCATATCCAGTCTTCCTACTATCACTGCAAAACAAATGCTGCAGCTTTTAGGACATATGACATCTATGGTACACTTAACACCTTTTGCACACCTTCACCTCGGGGAATCTCAGTGGTCTTAAGCCACAGACCACCTGTTTGAAGAACTGAAGGTCACTTCCCCACTCTGCCAAGCTCTTTGGTGGTGGTTGGTGCCAACAAATCTCTCCAGGGGTCTACTCTTTCATGTTCCTTCACATCAAAAGACATTAACAATGGACATCTCCAGGCTAGGATGGGGAGTCCATCTAGATGGCCTACACACTCAAGGCACCTGGTGTGCACAGGAAAAATCTTTACACATGAATTCACAATGCTCTTTAAACCTTTCAGGGTTGCCTATTCATTCAAGTAATACTGATCCAGACAGACAACCAAGTGGCTATATACTATATAAACAAACAGGGTTCAGGATCTTGCCCATTTTGCCAAGAAGCTATCAAGATCTGGAATTGGGCAATTTGGGAAAACATCTTTCTCATGGCTATTTATCTTGAAGGCAAACAGAACACTCTAGCCAACAGACTGAGCAGATTCCTTAAAACTTACAAGTGGTGTCTCAACTCGTCAATGTTACGTCGGATCTTCTCGACACAGGGAACTCCAAAAATAGATCTCTTTGCAAACAATCACAAACTTCCCCAATTTTTCCAGATTATACTCTCCAAATCGTCTGGAGACAGATGCTTTCCTCCTAGATTGGAAATTCTCTATGCATTCCCTCCAATTCCTCTCATACAGAAGACTCTGCTGAAACTCAAATGATAACCTCATAGCTCCAAGGTGGCCAAGATCATCCTGGTTTCTCCTTCTCCTTCAATTCAGTGTGCGAGATCCCATGCCACTGGAAATTTTCCCTACTTTACTGACTCAGAACAACAGATCCTTTCTTCTTCACAATCTATGTTCTCTATCTCTCACAGTCTGTTACCTCTCTCCCAGCATATAAATGATTGCACTCTCTGCTCCAGTAACAGCAATCATAGAAGTGTCTAGGAAACAGTCCATTCAGTGTTACCATTTGAAGTGAACTTATTTTACCTGTTGTGTGGTCAATAAGCTTTACCTCCAGACTCGTGTCCGCTCGCTTCAGTTCTGGATTACCTTTTATATCTCTGCAACTCGGGTCTTAAAACTATTTCAGTAAGGGTGCATCTTAGTGGTGTCAGTGCTTTTCATATATTTCTGAACAATAAACCCCTAGCTATGCACCCCTTAGTTTCTAGATAAGACCTATTTCATTCCAAACCTCTGATCAAGCCTCCTTCAGTTGCTTGGGAATTCAATGTTGTACTCTCCACTTTGATGAAGTCTCCATTTGAACTGCTTGCAATTTCATCTCTTAAGCACTATCCATTTGAGCCAGGTCAAAGGGTCTGCAAAAGTTAGAGGAATGGTCTAATGCGTGGCAACTAAAATTCAATGCAAAGAAATGCAGAGTAATGCATTTGGGGATTGGGGAATCGGAAGGAACCGTATATGCTGGGAGGTGAGAAGCTGATATGCACGGACGGGGAGAGGGACTTTGGGGTGATAGTGTCCAAAGATCTAAAGGCGAAAAAACAGTGTGACAAGGCGGTGGCTGCTGCCAGAAGGATGCTGGGCTGTATAAAGAGAGGCGTAGCCAATAGAAGGAAGAAGGTGTTGATGCCCTTATACAGGTCATAGATGAGGCCCCACTTGGAGTATTGTGTACAGTTTTGGAGACCGTATCTGGCGAAGGATGTAAGAAGACTTGAAGCGGTCCAGAGGAGGGTGACGAAAATGATAGGAGGCTTGCGCCAGAAGATGTATGAGGAGAGACTGGAAGCCCTGAATATGTATACCTTAGAGGAAAGGAGGGACGGGGGATATGATTCAGACATTTAAATACTTGAAGGGTTTTAACGTAGAACAAAATCTTTTCCAGAGAAAGGAAAATAGTAAAACCAGAGGACATAATTTGAGGTTGAGGGGTGGTAGATTCAAGAGCAATGTTAGGAAATTCTACTTCTTTAGCACTCTCCAGACCAGTAGAGGTTAATCTTTACGAATGGGTATATATCCAATCATGACCAGCAGGTGGAGACTGAAAACAAAACTGTGGGACAGTATATAATATACTCCCTTCTCTATTTACATCAGTCTTCTTTCAGTCTCCAGCAGGTGTTGAGTGATCTGTACCCATCTCCCTTGGTAGGGCTGTTGGAATTTGTTTAGGGGGTTTCTAGTCCCTGTTTGGGGGTCCGTCCGACCTCGGGGATGTCAAACCCGGCGGGTCTCGAGCGGGGTCCCTCCCCTCACTTCCTCCTCCTCCCCCCTTTTTTTTAGAGGAGCCTCAGCAGTAAGCCTTGCCCCCTAAATCAAGCAAGGCATATTGCTTCGAGAGCCTGTGGAGTCTGTTCTGTAAAAAAAAAAAATAAATCCTGAGGTAGTGCCGGTCTGCAGGGTTGCTTCCCTGTCAGTTTAATGTTTTTTACTGTATTTTTTCTTCTAACCGGCACTTTGTTTCTAGCTAGGTCGCGTCTGGAGCAATTGTGCCCTTCTCCGGGGGAGTGGGACACAATTAGGTCCAGCCGCGAGGCCATCATCTACTATGTTACTGACTAAATGGTTAAGTAGTGCTGAATATTGGGCTCTTTAAATTACAAAAATAGACAAATGCATCAACTTAGAAATTTTAGAAATTTTTTAATGCATAACACCAAAAACATTACAAAAAATGTATAATTTTTTAAAACAAACTAATTATTTAGTCAAAACATTAGATTTCTAAGAGATAAAGAAAAACATCAAACACTATTGCAACAACTGATGCCCAATGTACTAAATTCTCCTGGAATTGTACACACACTAGAGGCAAACATGTTATCCGGAAAAGGTGTGTAGCACGAGGTTCTTCATGCCCCTAGTGGACATATATGCTAGTATAATTCTAAACATTTATGTGAGCAATGAATGCATAAGGGTGTGTTAGTGGCTACATATGGGGTTAATTCTGTAACATGGTGCCTAGAATAAGAGGTTAAATGGATGCCTACTATTTTTATAGAATAGGCTTCAAATAGGCACTTGTTTAACCTCTTATTCTAGGTGCCCTGTTACAGAATTAACCCCAAATGTAGCCACTAACACACCTTTATGCATTCATTGCCCACATAAATGTTTAAAATGATACCAGCATATGTGCACTTGTAGGGACATATCCGCCTATGCATTATTCTGAAGTATAAAACTACTGCATAGCATGCATTTTCAAGGGGGCACATACATGGGCAGAGCATTGGGGGGTACATAGTTACCCCCTTTCAACCCATTTGTGGTTTATGTTGTGTTATGTGAGGTCAGCTGTGCCATCTTGTTATATGTCAATCAGAACAAGCGTCCATACATTTTTAACAAATTATGCAACTTATATGAGGCTAGAGGAGTCAGCAGTGTGATTTTACTGAGGGTTAATTAATCACATTGAAAATGATGCCATTTAAAGACCAGACCAAAGCCAGTCTCACTCAGAGCTTATGTTGGCTCCTAAAGTGCCCAGGTGTAGATGAATGGCATTGATCAAAAATATGAGGGATTTCCTCTGGGGCATTGCCTTTTTGAAATAGCCATTGCTCCCCATGAAACACTGATACCATGTGTAGGCATATCAGTTGCACAGCCCTACAACCAGAACTCCACAAATTGAAAACATCTTTTTTTTTTGGAGGGTGGGGTAGAATTCCAGTTTCTAATACTAGTTGAATGCACATGAGCAGTATTGTCTGTATAATTAATCCTGTAATGTTCTAATTTGATGCAGAATGGATGTAGAGAAAGGCAAGATCGAAGACACTGGAGGCAGTGGTGGTTCATACTCCATCAAAACGCAGTTCAACTCTGAGGAGCAGTGGACAAAAGCTCTTAAGTTCATGTTAACCAATTTGAAATGGGGGCTTGCCTGGGTTTCTTCCCAATTTTATAACAAATGACCGAATTTCTGAAATCATGCTGGATTATAATTTAGTTTGAAAATCTCCTAGTGAGATGTTCTCATTTCCATTTATGAGCACCATGTATACACAACAGCAGAAAGGAAGATCCATGTTGAAGAAATGGAAACTGTTTCAGAACTCACAAGCATATATGTGGATCCTCCTAAAAAATACCTGTGTTGAGACAATCTTGGACATCCTGACAAGTACATGCTCATATATTTTGCCTTCAGAAATAGGGCTAAAAAATGCCCAGAAGCCTTTTTTTTAAATTATTTTGAATGGATTGTTTAAGGATTATACAAGAAAGAACTGGTTATGCTATCTGTTTTCTGTGAATCAGTTTACAAAAGGCTGTATTCTTTAAAGTCTGATATAGTGTTTCATTCACAGATATAAATCCTGAACTGGGCAAATCAAAGTTTGCAAATATTTTGTAAAAACCTTAAACTGTTTAGTTTACAGTTCCTTTAATTGTCATGGAGAAAAGTGTGCAAGTAAATGAACACATGTGTAAATTGAAAAAGCATGCAACAATTTAAGAAATCTCTTTAGATACACTGACCCATGTATTTATCTACTGATTGATTGCTACTTTCTTGTCAGTGGACAAGATTAAAGTGACATTTAAACACTGGCAACTCGAGTCTATGCTGAGAGGTCTGTCCTTACCCCTTACAAAGGGGAATTAAATTTTTCAGATCTGGGTAGTATGGCTTCGGCCACTTTGACTCCTTGTTTTGGAATCTCTTGCAGACACAGAGTAACTCGAGTCTTGTAAAAAAGGACTGAGTTTTACAAAAATAATTGGGGAGTTCCCCTAATAATTTACAGAGAAAATTGCTTCTCTGTTAGTCTCTTTAAAGGTGTGTCACGGTATTGGAAGATATTTCTGCATAGGTGCCTTGTGAGTTAGCTGTGCTGAAATGTTGCTTTAAATTAGGTTGATATTGATTTTTCTTAAGTTCAAGGAAAAATGAACTATTTAGGGACTGAAATATGTGCTGCAGAACATTAGTGTGTTTGATAACTGTTAAATGCATTTATTACTAGTTAGAAAGATATTTAGAATTTTGTAATGTTATGGAAATTTGGTGCAGTCTTATGCATGGGCTGGAAACACATTAATAAAACTACTTGTATCTTAAGAAAAATACGTTTTAAGATCCGTCACTGAAAGAATAGAAATTGTGCCAGTGGCTTTGAGTAGGAGTGGAGTGTTTTAACCTCATTCACAGCACACAAACTGTGTACCCTGTGCCATGTGAAAAAATAGCTGTAACATGTTAGGTGTTTAAAGTGCTGTATATTAGCAGAAGGAAGGCAGAAAGGTTTTTATTCATACATTTTATGTGATCTTTGGAGTCTAGCAGATTATCCTTTTACTTTCAGCATCCAGAACTTAAAATCTGTGTTGAGATCTCGGTGCAACAACCCATGAAATTTTTCACTATTCTGTTTTCTTCTCCTCCCCCCTGTTCCCCAGTGGTCTTTGGCTCGAGCCTAGATACCAGGGCTTCCTCTGGAATCCTGCAGTAATGTGCCTTGCATCTGGCCAGGGACCTTGAACACTGTCTCCACAGCATTTTCAGTTGACCTAAGGTGCAAATGCTGGTCCTCCTGCATAATGGTGTAGAATATTGCCCTTAGGTTGTCCAGGTAATTTCCACTGTACTTCTTAAAATGAACTAAATGTATGCTTTAGATCAGGGGTGTCCAACCTCAGCCCTCACCAGGTCAGGTTTTCAGAATTCCCCAAATGAAATCTGTTTGCATACAATGGAAGCACTTCATTCAAACAGATCTCATGCAAATTCATTGGGGAAATCCTGAAAGCCCGACTGGATTGCGGCCCTCAAGGACCAACATTGGACAACCCTGCTTTAGATAGAATACACAGTGATGTTAATTGCAGCAAAAGTAACAATGAGCTTACAAAGAAATGATGAGAAATGTTGGACATTGAAGCTACATTTTCTTGGGGGGGTTTTCATAGATCAATTTAGTTTACACAAGTCCTTATGTGCTCTTCAGTATAACTTTGATTTCTTGTTTAATTTAAAGAATGCTCTGCAGGCTGAAAAACTTGGACAATTCAGTCAGTGCTTCCGTGGGGTTGTGGTGCCAATGCTATGATTCAGTATTGCAGTCGACAGTTCTAGAATGCTTTCCACAGTGATTCCCGTGATACAGTTTAAATGCTCCAGAACCTTTAGAAACAACAACAGAAGTTTCTTTGTTTTAATGGGGGGGAAGGAAAAAACAAAGTTTGTCACTTTGACATAGTCTGTTGTGAGAGAACAAAGCTGTTTTCCCTTCTCCAGTATGGGGCAGTTTTATAAGGGACTTGAGCACATGAAATGCTGTTCTACATGCTCAAACACTCTCTTACACAGTTGCCTGGAGGCGTATGTGTGTATAAAGTACAGTGGTGTGCAAGAGTCTGGAACTACTTGTGAATTTTGCATTCTTTCAACTTTTTAACCTTTTTTTTTTGTTGATCCAATAGATTTGTCTTTGTACCACATTATAAAGGATATATTTGGCTATGGATATAAAAGTTCTCATGGTAAGTTTTTAGTAAATTGTTTTAACTATTAAGTCTGCACATATATTCTAGCACCCGTTAATCTGACGGGCTTAAACACTAGTAAGGGATATATTTGGCTATTAGAAACAACTTTTTATTCTCGCTTGGCCTTAAATTTTTGAGTTTGTTAAAGTTGCCATGTTAATCATTTTTCTGTGTAAATTGAATAATGTACTTCACTGGCCAAAAAAAGAACATACAAGTATCATCTATCTTTCACATTCATGTAGGAAGTCCTCAGCTGACAGCTTGGGGGTTCTCATCAGCTGAGTATTTATATTTTATATTTACATTAGAGGCTCTGGTAGAAACCCATTTACAAAGTATGTATTCTTCCCAATTAATATTTCCAAATTAATTTTTTTTTTTTCCATTATTTTTTATTTTCAAATTTTACATAAAGTGTACAAAATATTAAAATACAATTGATAAATACATAGTATCACTTTTAATACATTATATATCTAAATTTGATTTTCCCCCTCACCCTCCCCCCACCCTTTTATTACTTTAATATATAATATTTTTAATTTTCAAATTTTATAGAAAATGTACAACATGTTAGAATACAATTGATGAATATTCAATAACATTTTTATATCTAATACAATATATTCTAAATAAATTTTATCCTCTCTCCCTCCCCCCACCCTTCTATTACTTTTCATTCATACATTGCATATTATATAATATATTATAACATATTATGTAGAGATTATTTTCATTACCCCCCCTCTATGTGTGTCATAAAAAAGATATTTAAGAGAAGAAAAGAAGAAGAAAAATCCTATTATTTATTCATTGCAGTATTTTGTCAATGGCCCCCATATTTTTATAAATTTAGTATATGTCCCTCTTTGTATTGCTATTGTTCTTTCCATTTTAAATATATGACATATTGTATTCCACCAAAATGTATAATTTAGGTTGTTATAATTCTTCCAGTTATTGGTTATATGCTGAATGGCAACCCCTGTCATAATTAATAAAAGCTTGTTATTTTCTGGTGAAATTTGACTTTTTTTTCTCATCATCATTCCAAATAATATTGTATCATATGATATTGCAATATGATTTTCCATCAATTTATTAATTTGTGGCCAAATTGAATTCCAAAAAGTTTTAATATAGGGACAATGATACAATAAATGATCTAATGTCCCTGGTTCTAGATTACAGTGCCAGCATTTATTGGACTTAGAACTGTCTAATTTTTGCAAACGTGTAGGGGTCCAAAAAGCTCTATGTAATAAAAAGAACCAAGTTTGTCTCATAGATGCTGACACTGTACATCCCATTCTCCAAGACCAAATTAGTGGCCATTGAGATGCATTAATCTGATGTCCAATCTCAATGCTCCAAATATCTCTTAGACCATTTTTTGGTTTTTTATTCAAATATCCAGATATTAATTTATACCACAATGCGGCTTGATGTCCTAGGAAGTCTGCTTGAAAACATAAGAACTTTAAACTATATTGATTATTTAATGTTTTCCATTCAGGGAACCCAACCTGAATGGTCTGCTTCAATTGCAACCATTTAAAACTTTGTGTTTTATTAAGACCAAATCTATGTTGCAATTGTGAAAAATCCAGCAGTTTACCTTCTGAAATAACATCGTCTAGAGATCTAATGCCTGCAATAATCCAGTTCTTCCAAAGGATTTGAGCTCCGCCAATTTTGATCTTGGAGTTTATCCATATAGATTGATTAGTTGATTTGTTTATTGGGATAGGTGTTAATTTATCAATAAACCTCAACGTTTTCCAAGTATCCATTAATATTTTATTTTCTCTGTATCTTCTAGGTATGTTAATACTTGGCAGATGAAACTAAATTTAGGGGAAACATAAGGCGCCATTCCAAATATAACCAATCCGGTGCATTATCCATAAGTTCTGGGAGGATCCAATACATACCCTGACGTAGAATATAGGCTTGATGGTACCTATAGAAATTTGGAAAATTTACCCCTCCCTCCTTAATTGATTTTTGCAAAGTTACTAAAGCTATTCTAGGTGTTTTACCAAGCCAAAGAAATTTTGTTAAAATGCTATTAGGTTTTTTATAAAAGGACCCCTGAAAATACATAGGTATCATACTCATTTGGTAGCAAACCACAGGTAACATCATCATTTTAATAGTTTGAACTCTTCCCCACCAAGAAATATGTAATGGGTTCCATTGTTCACATAACTCCGTAACTTTTTTTAATACATATTTTTCATTCTCTTTTACTGTATCTTCAATTGTATTTTTAACTTGAATGCCAAGATATTTAAATCCTTCTTCTTTCCATATGAATGGAAAAGTATCAAATAATCCTTTTACACAATGAACATTCAAGGGTATAATTTCAGATTTATTCCAATTAATTTTATAACCTGAAAATTTGCCAAACTTATCAATTAATTTCAATAAAGAAGATAAGGTAGACTCTGGATTTCTCAAATAAAGTAAAATATCGTCAGCATAAGCCGAAATTTTATATTCCATATCTGAATATGGAATACCTTGTATCTCCCTCGTTTGCTGTATTGATAACAATAAGGGTTCTAATACAACATCAAATAACAAAGGAGATAAAGGACAGCCTTGTCTAACTCCCCTCTGCAATTGAAAACCATCAGATATCTTATTATTAATATTTAGTCTTGCAATCGGGAAGCTATACAATGTTTTTACCATTTGTATAAATCCGGAACCTATACCAAACCATTCTAAAGCCTGATACATAAAATTCCATTCTACCCTATCAAATGCTTTTTCAGCATCTATTGAAACTGTAAAAGCCGGTTCATCCATTTTTTTTGACAAGTTTAGCATGTGAAATAATAGTCTAGAGTTATTAGAAGAATGTCTTTTAGCAACGAAACCCGTTTGATGCATGTCTATAATATGTGGGAGAGCTTTGGCTAATCTCAAAGCCAAAATTTTCGCCAAAAGTTTATTATCAACATTTATCAAAGATATAGGCCTGTAGTTTGAAACCAAAGTAGGATCTTTATTTGGCTTAGGCAAAACAATTATTATTGATTCAGCCATAGTACCTTTAATATTACCTTTTATAAGTTGTGTCTGATATAAATTTAGTAAATGTGGGGAAAGGATATTTTGAAATGTTTTATAAAATTCTACTGTATAACCATCACCACCTGGAGCGGATCCAACTCTAAGAGATCCCAATGCTGTTTCTAATTCTTTTAATGATATAGGTTCATCTAAACTCCGTTTTATATGATCAGGAACCTTAGGTCCATTAATTAAATCTAAAAAATCTTTTCCATCTTTTTGTCTCTCCAAATAAGGCTCGGAAGAATACAGGTCCTTATAAAATTTTAAAAATTGTTTTAATATTATATTTGTTTGATTTGTTATTATCCCATTATCGTCTTTTATTCCATTAATATTAGTTCTTCTTTTTTTTGCTTTAAGATAATTTGCCAATAATTTCCCCGCCTTATTAGAATTTCCATAATACACTGTTTGTTTGGAAAACAAATCTCTTCTTATCATTTTTGAAGTTAATTCATTATATTTACCTTTTGCTTTCAAAAGAGCTTGCAAAACTTCATATTCCCATTTACTTACCAATTTAGCTTCTAATATTTTTATTTCTTTTTCTAATTCTATATATTGTATTTTAATCTGTTTCCTAATAAAAGCTGAATATGATATAATATTACCCCTCATAGTTGCTTTAAATGCATCCCATACGTTCTCTATAGATGTATCCTCCACTAAATTTATTTGAAAGAAATCGTTAATTTGTGTTTTAAAATTTTCCAAAAATTTGTCATCCACAAGCAATGCATTATCAAATCTCCAAAGAGGTCTACCATTCTCTAATTGATCTAATTGTAATTCTATCCATACTCCCGCATGATCCGAAATAATAATAGGATCTATGGAAGCTTTAATCACCTGTTGCACTTTATTTGTTGAAACAAAAATATAATCTATTCTTGAAAATGATTTATGAACCTGTGAACAAAATGAAAATTCCTGATCATTAAAATGAAGAATACGCCATATATCTTTCAAATCACATGATTGAACCAAATTATCTAAACCTAAAGATTTTATACTTTTACCTGGTTTTTTATCCAATAATGGATCCATTACAGCATTAAAATCTCCAGCCACCACTAAATTAGAAGCAGCCAGTGGTAACAACATATTCTGTAATTTTTTTAAAAATTCTGATTGATTCGAATTAGGGGCATATATATTGAACAACGTCAGGGTATCATTTCCCATACCTATATCAATATGTATCCATCTTCCATGTGGATCTGAATTTTTTACCTTAATCTTGGCCATACATTTTTTATTTATAAGAATTGCTACCCCTGCTTTTTTACCCTCTGCTGGAGCAAAAAAACATTCTTTTACCCACCCTCCCGATAGTTTCTGTGATTCCTTTATACTAAGATGGGTCTCTTGTAGACAGTAAATATCCGCATTTTGCTTTTTTAGAAATGTTAATACTTTTTTCCTTTTGATTACGTGATTCAGGCCATTGACATTAATAGAATATATTTTAAAAGACATTATACCTTTTAATATTTCTCATTATAATCTTTCTCTCCTTTTCTTTCATTTTTAGAATCCAAAAAATGTTTTTCACGACACACATATTTACCCCTAAAATATTTAATCCCTTGTTTATTTTTTCCTTAATCATTCTAGTAAATATTCTCTTTTTCCCTCCCTTTCCCACCCAATACAATGGCCGCTTAAGGATACACATTGGAACTGTAATCCAAACATTCTCCTCCCCTCTAGGCATTTAATATTCAATCAAATTCCCCTTCTATCTATTTATATTAACCATTAATATCTTTAGTCATATTTTCATATCATTTCATTAATGTATCTTTATCCATTTAACAGTTTTTATTTTATATTTCTTTGGTATTATTATTTACATCTTAAAATTTCATCTTGAACATATATTTAGTCTGTTATTAATGTTTTTCCTATGTCTTGCTCTTTCTTTCTTATAAATTTTTATTGTCTTTTCTTTGTATCATTTTTTTTTCTTTCTTTAGATATTTCAATATTTCATACTTTTATAATTATTTCATAAAGTCATCAAAACCCATCTTAAAATTTTATATTAAAATATCATAGGTTCTGGTTTAGAAAGAAAAGCTTTCAGTTTTTCTGGATCCTCGAAATATAAGGATTTATCTCCAGATGATACTCTCATTTTCGCCGGATAATATAGACCATATTTAAAACCTTTTTCTTTTAGTTGAGGTCTCATGTCTAATAGTCTCTTTCTTTTATTTGCTGTGTTTTTGGCAAAGTCCGGTAGGAACCATATTCTAGATCCTTTATAATTTAGATTTTTGTCTTTCTTTGCAGCATTTAATATTTCTAATGTTTGTTGGTATCTAAGCATTTTGAAAATTATTGGTCTTGGCCTGCCTTTATTTTCTGTATTTTTAATTGGGATCCTATGCGCCCTTTCTATTTCTAGAGGTTGTTTCAAGTCCAGTTGTATTATTTTTGGAATTAAATTTTCTAGAAAAAGAATAGTATTTTTTCCCTCTAAGTTTTCTTGTATTCCAAAAAGTTTAATGTTTTTCCTTCTTCCTCTATTCTCATAGTCTTCCAGTTGATCTTTCAATTTGTTTAATTCCAGACTATCATTTTTGCATCTGTTTGTTTCGCTTTCTATGACCTCCAAATTCAAATCCAAATATTTCCAAATTAATAAAGTCTCTTTGCTTATTTGTAAATGGGTCTCTACCAGAGCCTTTAATTCAGTAGCATAATTAAATGAAATAACTATTTCTGAAGTTTATAGGGACGGGCAGGGATGGATTTGATTCCAGCAGGGACGGGCGGGGACAGGTTTGACTCCTAGCGGGGATGTACGGGGACGGCTTTGATTCTACCGGGGACTGGTTTGATTTCTGTACCCGCACAACTCTCTACTTCTGACTATGCATCCAATATTTATTCCCTTCTTTATGCCTCCTGCATGCTTCCACATTGGCCCTATTCCTATGCAGCTCTTTAGCTGATGCTGCATGTCTGCATAACAGCCCATAATGTCTGAGCTATGGCTGCCTCAGTAGCTCATTTCCATTCCACCTTTTTTGAGGACATCCAAAAAGCGGCTACTTGGTCCTCAATCCATACCTTCACCTCTCACTACTGTTTAGATCAAAACTCCAAGAGAGACAGTCAGTTTGGACAAGCTGTTGAATCTCTCTCTCCAACTCTCTTGGGTTTCCCAGGATCATATTTATATATCAATTATCCTCATCCAGAGTCATGATCCTGGCATCTTGGTAGTCTCTGAGAAAGCAAAGATATTTACCTGTAGCAGATATTCTCTGAAGACAGCAGACATATATTCTCAGAATCCTCCCTCCTCGCCTAGTTGGCTTCTTAGCTTTGCTACTGAACTGATGGTCCCATGAGCCAAAGTTGGGTGGGAAGGCACTGGCACATGCGTAGTATGGACACTGCCTAAAACTTTAAAGTGACAGTGCACTTGATAGTGTCATCCATGGAACTCAGTATGGACATCACCTACATGTGGGAATATATGCCTGCTGTCCTCGGAGAACATCTGCTACAGGTAAGTAAGTATCTTTGTTATACTTAATCACCTAAGCAGCCATGAATGCTATTTTTTTTAGGACCAATGGGCAAAAGACTGACAGGTCCTTAAATCCACATATTTATACTGCATTAATCAAGGAATTGGCTAGTCCAATGACAGGAGATTCTAACAATTGCAAAATGTAGTAGGTTCAAAATTGCAATGAAGTGAATGTTGTAGGAAATATATTGGGGGGGGGGGGGTGTTTACCTGGCTCCAGCATTCATGGTTTAGTATAAAAGCACTTGCTGCAATAATTCCAGTTGCCAAAAGCATTAAATCTTCTTTTACGGATAAAAACATTACTCTGTCCAATAAAAACAGTATAATTGTAAGTTAGTTCCTGATTTCAGATAAAGATGTATAACACATAACCACTCAGAATTGACTATCCAGTCATTAGTGGCGGTATAGAAGCTAACAATAAACATCATCATTTCATAATTAATAAACTATCTTGGCTGCTGTTTTTTCATCCTAAACTGGTGTGTATAATTTCTACTGACTATTTTACTTTGATTTCCTGCAGAACAATTAGTCAAATTCAGCCCCCTTTATTGACCTTCACAGCATTTTGAATTAGGTATCATCCAGTGCAAAAGAGTTTCCTCCCAGCTGGTTGTCATTCCTTATATTCCAATGAAAAGAAGAGGCAATAATGAAAAAACAAAATTGTATTATGAAGTGCAATTCTTCCTCTGTGTGCTGTGTATGCAGGGCTCGGGGCGCAGTTTCTGAAATGTTACAAGTTCAAACAAATCTACATTAACTTTATGAGAAACTGAATATAATTTTACGTATAATCCTTACTTTCATTTAAAGCAAAACCGAAAGGGTACCTGTCATAGATGTCAAGTAGTAACAAGATTCCAAGTCCTTCTGCTGCGCTGACAAGCACTTCCACTAAACATCGTTGGTCTCCTTTTGAAATGAGAAACCTCATTACGTAAGGGACACGTAGCGGCGTGATGGCATCGTAGTTTAAAGGCAAACAATGAGCTGTCAAAAAGTCTTCCACAAAAATTGGTGAATACAAATGAATTTTAAATAGATATTACAAAATGAAGGAATCCCTATAAACACGCATGCCACTCTATCTTATTGTTGAGTCCACTTGGATGAAGGGTATTTAAAGTGAAGATCCACCCTTGCTCTTTAGCCCATAATGCTCTAGCTGAATCTCCCCCCCCCCCTTTCCCACCTTCTCGGCCGGTTAACAATGTTCAATATTGAAAAATGTAAGTCTTCAATTTTATGGTGTCTGCCGGTCCAATGTTGCACTAGTGGTGCCTCCTATACATTAGATTGGATCCTACTAATGTGCTCACCAATACGTCATCTTTACTATGTGGAAAACAAAAAACTGATGACCTCGCGAGCCAGGGTCAGGCAGGAAGGCATTCCCGCATGTGCAGTGTGGGCAGTCCTAAAGCTTAAAGTGACAGTACACTTTGACACTGTCCATACCGTGCTCCGTGGATGACGTCACCGACATGTGAGAATATGCTGCCTACTTGTTCTGGCATAATACAGCTATGAGGCTGATATATGGATTGAAGAAGGGAGATAGGATTTTACCATATATGTTGAAGCTGCATTGGCTACCTGTGGAAGCTAAGATTTACTTTAAATTATTTTGTATGATGTTTTTTTTTTTTTTTCCATTATTTTTTATTTTCTAATTTTTCATAAAGTGTACATAATAATAAATTACAATTGATAAATGCATATTATCACTTTTATATCTAATACATTATATATCTGAATTTGATTTTCCCCCTCACCCTCCCCCCTCCCTTTCATTACTTTAATATAATATTTTAATTTTCAAATTTTTATAAAAAGTATACAACATATTAGAATACAATTGATAAATATTCAATAACTTTTTTATATCTAATACAATATAATCTAAACAAATTTTGTCCCATTTCCCTCCCCCCACCCTTTTATTACCTTTTATTCATACGTTACATTTTGTATAATATATTATAACATACTATGTATAAATTAATTTTTCTTACCCCCCCTTTATGTGTGTCATAAAAAAGATCCTTAAAAGAAGAAAAGAAGAAGAAAACATCATATTATTTATTCATTACAGTATTTTGTCAATGGCCCCCATATTTTTATAAATTTAGTATATGTCCCCTTTTGTATTGCTATTGTTCTTTCCATTTTAAAAATATGACATATTGTATTCCACCAAAATGTGTAATTTAGGTTGTTGTAATTTTTCCAATTGTTAGTTATATGTTGAATGGCAACCCCTGTCATAATTAATAAAAGCTTATTATTTTCTGGTGAAATTTGACTTTTTATTCTCATCATTGTTCCAAATAAAATTGTATCATATGATATTGCAATATGATTTTCCATTAATTTATTAATTTGTGGCCAAATTGAATTCCAAAAAATTTTAATATAAGGACAATGATATAATAAATGATCTAATGTCCCTGGTTCTAGATTACAGTGCCAGCATCTATTAGACTTAGAACTGTCTAATTTTTGCAAACGAGTAGGGGTCCAAAAAGCTCTATGTAATAAAAAGAACCATGTTTGTCTCATAGATGCTGACACTGTACATCCCATTCTCCAAGACCAAATTAGTGGCCATTGAGATGCATTAATTTGATGTCCAATCTCAATGCTCCAAATGTCTCTTAGACCATTTTTTGGTTTTTTATTTAAATATCCAGATATTAATTTATACCACAATGCGGCTTGATGTCCTAGGAAGTCTGCTTTAAAGCATAAGAACTTTAAACTATATTGTTTAATGATTTCCATTCAGGGAACCCAACCTGAATGGCCTGCTTCAATTGCAACCATTTAAAACTTTGTGTTTTATTAAGACCAAATCTATGTTGCAATTGTGGAAAATCCAGCAGTTTACCTTCTGAAATAATATCATCTAGAGATCTAATGCCTGCATTAATCCAGTTCTTCCAAAGGATTTGAGCTCCGCCAATTTTGATCTTGGAGTTTATCCATATGGATTGATTAGTTGATTTGTATATTGGGATGGGTGTTAATTTATCAATAAATCTCAATGTTTTCCAAGTATCCATTATTATTTTATTTTCTTTGTATCTTTTAGGTATATTAATACTTGGTAAATGAACTAAATTTAGGGGAAACATAAGGCGCCATTCCAAATATAACCAATCTGGTGCATTATCTATAAGTTCTGGGAGGATCCAATACATACCCTGACGTAGAATATAGGCTTGATGGTACCTATAGAAATTTGGAAAATTTACCCCTCCCTCCTTAATTGATTTTTGTAAGGTTACTAAAGCTATTCTAGGTGTCTTACCAAGCCAAAGAAATTTTGTTAAAATTCTATTAAGCTTTTTATAAAAGGACCCCTGAAAATAAATGGGTATCATACTCATTTGGTAGCAAACTACAGGCAACATCATCATTTTAATAGTTTGAACTCTTCCCCACCAAGAAATATGTAATGGGTTCCATTGCTCACATAACTCCGTAACTTTTTTTAATACATATTTTTCATTTTCTTTTACAGTATCTTCAATTGTTTTTTTAACTTGAATGCCTAGATATTTAAATCCTTCTTCTTTCCATATGAATGGAAAAGTATCAAATAATCCTTTTACACAGTGAACATTCAAGGGTATAATTTCAGATTTATTCCAATTAATTTTATAACCTGAAAATTTGCCAAACTTATCAATTAATTCCAATAAAGAAGATAAGGTAGACTCTGGATTTCTCAAATAAAGCAAAATATCATCCGCATAAGCCGAAATTTTATATTCCATATCTGAATATGGAATACCTTGTATCTCCCTCGTTTGCTGTATTGCTAACAATAAGGGTTCTAATACAACATCAAATAACAAAGGAGATAAAGGACAGCCTTGTCTAACTCCCCTCTGTAATTGAAAACCATCAGATATCTTATTATTAATATTTAATCTTGCAATCGGGAAGCTATACAATGTTTTTACCATTTGTATAAATCCAGAACCTATACCAAACCATTCTAAAGCCTGATACATAAAATTCCATTCTACCCTATCAAATGCTTTTTCAGCATCTAATGAAACTGTAAAAGCCGGTTCATCCATTTTTTTTTATAAGTTTAGCATGTGAAATAATAGTCTAGAGTTATTGGAGGAATGTCTTTTAGCAACGAAACCCGTTTGATGCATATCTATAATATGTGGGAGAGCTTTGGCTAATCTCAAAGCCAAAATTTTCGCCAAAAGTTTATTATCAACATTTATCAAAGATATAGGCCTGTAGTTTGAAACCAAAGTAGGATCTTTATTTGGCTTAGGCAAAACAATTATTATTGATTCAGCCATAGTACCTTTTATATTACCTTTTATAAGTTGTGTCTGATATAATTTTAATAAATGTGGGGAAAGGATATTTTGAAATGTTTTATAAAATTCTACTGTGTAACCATCACCACCTGGAGCGGATCCAACTCTAAGAGATCTCAATGCTGTTTCTAATTCTTTTAATGATATAGGTTCTTCTAAACTTCGTTTTATATGATCAGGAATTTTAGGTCCATTAATTAAATCTAAAAATTTTTTTCCATCTTTTTGTTTCTCCAAATAAGGTTCGGAAGAATACAGATCCTTATAAAAATTTAAAAATTGTTTTAATATTATATTTGTTTGATTTGTTATTATACCATTATCATCTTTTATTCCATTAATATTAGTTCTCCTTTTTTTTGCCTTAAGATAATTTGCCAATAATTTTCCCGCCTTATTAGAATTTCCATAATACACTGTTTGCTTGGAAAACAAATCTTTTCTTATCATTTTTGAAGTTAATTCATTATATTTACCTTTTGTTTTCAAAAGAGCTTGTAAAACTTCATATTCATACATTCTCTAGTGATTTCAAAACTAGACTACTGTAATTCCTTGTTAAAGGGGGCATATCTTAAGGATATAAGGCGCCTCCAAATCATACAAAACACTGCAATAAAGGTAATCACAGGTTCCAAAAAATTCGATCATGTTACACCGCTGCTTCAAAATGCTCACTGGCTACCAATTTCATATAGAATTACCTATAAAATAGCACTATTAGTCTTTAAGACATTAAGAAATAATACACCTGCATTTTTAGACAGGCTTCTGATCCCTTACAGCCCCTCTAGAGTTCTCAGATCATCCTCACAAGCGTCCCTTTATGTTCCCTCTTTGAAAGTCATCGGTACTCGCCGTGACCTGATTTTTTCGGTTACAGCCCCTACTATTTGGAACTCACTTCCTCTTCATTTAAGACTTGAACAAGATTTGAATAAATTCAAAAATAGTTTAAAGTGTTTTCTTTTTAAAGAAGCCTTTAACTAAAAGTTTATTTTTCGGTTCATTCCTAATGTTATCATTTTATATTAAACTCTGAGTATATATCCCCTTTTTTTAGATTTTCAAGTTTGTAAATCCTTTTCTCACATTATCCTTATGTTCTAACCCAATCTGATTAACTCATCTTGTTTTTTTTTTTTTTTATTGTATTTATTCTTTTCCCTCCTTTCCTACTGTTCCATGTGTTTGTTACCCCAGTTCGTTTTTTAATTTTTTAAGTAATTATTTTTATTTACGATGTATTTGTGATTTTAAGAAATCCAATTTTATTTCTTTGTAAAACGCTTTGTATCCTGAAAAGCGTTCAATCAAATAATTTAATAAACTTGAAACTTGAAACTATTCCCATTTACTTATCAATTTAGCTTCTAATATTTTTATTTCTTTTTCTAATTCTATATATTGTTTTTTGATCTGTTTCCTAATAAAAGCTGAATATGATATAATATTACCCCTCATAGTTGCTTTAAATGCATCCCATACATTCTCTATAGATGTATCTTCCACTAAATTTGTTTGAAAAAATTCATTAATTTGTGTTTTAAAATTTTCCAAAAATTTGTCATCCACAAGCAATGCATTATCAAATCTCCAAAGAGGTCTATTATTTTCTAATTGATCTAATTGTAATTCTATCCATATTCCCGCATGATCCGAAATGATAATAGGATCAATGGAGGCTTTAATCACCTGTTGCACTTTATTTGTTGAAACAAAAATATAATCTATTCTTGAAAATGATTTATGAACCTGTGAACAAAATGAATATTCCTGATCATTAAAATGAAGAATACGCCATATATCCTTCAAATCACATGATCGAACTAAATTATCTAGACCTAAAGATTTAATATTTTTACCTGGTTTTTTATCCAATAATGGATCCATTACAGCATTAAAATCTCCAGCCACCACTAAATTAGAGGCAGCCAGTGGTAATAACATATTTTGTAGCTTTTTGAAAAATTCTGATTGATTCGAATTAGGGGCATATATATTAAATAACGTCAGGGTATCATTTCCCATACCTATATCGATATGTATCCATCTTCCATGTGGATCTGAACTTTTTACCTTTATATTGGCCATACATTTTTTATTTATAAGAATTGCAACCCCTGCTTTTTTACCCACTGCTGGAGCAAAAAAACATTCCTTTATCCATCCACCTGATAATTTCTGTGATTCCTTCATATTAAGATGGGTCTCTTGCAGACAGTAAATATCCGCATTTTGCTTTTTTAAAAATGTTAATACTTTTTTCCTTTTAATTACATGATTCAGGCCATTGACATTAATAGAATATATTTTAAAAGACATTATACATTTTAATACTTTTCATTATCTTATTCTTCCTCTCCTCTTTCATATTTAATATCCAAAAAATTTTCTTCATGACACACATATTTAACCCTAATGTATCTCCCTTAATTATTCTAGTGAATATTCTCCTTGTCCCTCCCTTTCCCACCCAGTACATTGGCTGCTTAAGGATACACATTGGAACTGTAATCCGAACATTCTCCCCATTCCAGGCAATCAATATTCAATATTTAAACAAATTTCCCTTCTATCTATCTATATTGATCTTTTATATCTTTAATCATTTTCCATAACATTTCATTAATGTATCTTTATCCATTTAACAATATGTTAATTTGTATTTCCTTAGTATTATGATTTCAACATATAATTATTTTAAACATATATGTAGTGTATTATTTAATAATTTTCCTATATTTTGTTCTTTCTTTCTTATAATTTTTTTATATTGTTTTCCTCCTTTTCTTCAGATATTTCGATATGTCATATTTTTCTAATTTTTCATAGAGTCCTCAAAACCATCTTAATGTTCTATGTTAAAATATCATAGGTTCTGGTTTAGAGAGAAAATCTTTTAGTTTTTCGGGATCCTCAAAATATAAGGATTTGTCTCCAGATGATACTCTCATTTTCGCCGGGTAGTATAGACCATATTTAAATCCTTTTTCTTTTAGTAGAGGTCTCATGTCTAGTAGTCTCTTTCTTTTATTTGCTGTGTTTTTGGCAAAGTCTGGTAAAAACCATAATCTTGATCCTTTATAATTTAGGTTTTTATCTTTTTTTGCAGCATTTAGTATTTCTAGTGCTTGTTGGTATCTCAGCATTTTGAAAATTATTGGTCTTGGTCTGTCTTTGTTTTCTAAATTTTTAATTGGGATTCTATGCGCCCTTTCTATTTCAATTGGTTGTTTCAAGTCTAACTGTAGTATTTTTGGAATTAAATTTTCAAGGAAAAGGATAGTATTTTTTCCCTCTAAATTTTCTTGTATTCCAAAAAGTTTAATGTTTTTCCTTCTTCCTCTATTCTCGTAGTCCTCCAGTTGATCTTTTAATTTATTTAATTCCAGGCTGTCGTTTTTACATCTTTTTGATTCACATTCTATAGCTTCCATTTTTGATTCTAGTTCAGTTGTTCTTTTGTTATTCACTTCCATTTGTCTATGAATATTTAAAATTTCTTCTTTCATTTCCGACATATTAGTTATAGTTTCCTTAAGCATTTGTTTGATTTGTCTTAGTTCTTCCATAACTTCTGTTTTGCTTAATATGTCTGATTCTTCGATAGGAAGTGGTATTTTGCTTGGTGTTATTTGGTCTTGTTTCTGTCTTTTTGCAGATGTACCAGCCTCATTTTTGTTTTGTCTGGTGCTTGCCATGTTGTTGTTTTCTTTTTCTTGGTTATTCTTATTTCTTATATTTAGTCTCTTAGGTTTAGATTTGATATTCTTAGGTTTTTAATCTCTTTTCTTCCAAGATTTAGTAGAAATTTTCTTTTTAAGCCCTTTTCTTTTCCTCAGTTATCTGTCACAATCTTGAATATTCCTTTTTTAGTTTATTTATCTCTTTAATATTGGCTAGATGGTTATTTTTAATTTTTTTTCTCCTTCTTTTATCTTTTACCTATGTCAGTTTGAAAATTCTTTCCTTTTTTCTTTTACTTTTCTCACTTTCACTGTCTCAATGAAGGAGGGGAACATTCAGTCCAACAACATTTCCTTCCCTTAGATCTCTCTCAGATTAGTCAATTTCTTTCACAAGTTTTAATTTTTCAGCGCTGACAAAAAAAAAAAAAAAAAAATTCTTAGTAGTTTTTCCTCTCCTCTCACAAGCCCAATCGCAGCCCCGATTGAGGAGAGCAACACTTTATAGAGTTATTTTCCCTTATTTTGACCAACTTGAAGTAACTGTCTTCTGTTTTTTCTCAGCGTCTCTCAATTGCCTCGATGTCCTGTTGCTTCGGTTTTTTTTTTTTAAAGTTTAAAGTTCCGTTGATCCTTTTCTCTGTCTCCTCTCTCACAAGCCCAATCGCAGCTTTGTCAGAGGAAAGCAATATTCAATTCAGAATTTCTTTTATTTTAATAAGCTGATATTTATTTGTTTTCAGTGCTTTGGCACTTAATTATTGAGAGAAAATGCCAGTATTCCTCTCTCTATCAGTTTTCTTTTTTCAATCCCCTGAGAATGCTGTATGTCTTTTTCAAATTAAATCTTCATAAGCCTTCTTTCACTCTCTCAGCATTCAAATCAGCATTAATATAATCACGTATTTCTTTTAACTTTTTCCAAAACTTCCCTTAATATCAGCAGCAATATGTATTATTTGCGTTTATAGAATTTTTTATCTGTTATCTGTCCCAATGTTGAACCATCGCTGAGGAAAAACGAACAAGAAAACTGGCTTCAGGTAAAGGACCAGTTTTATCTCAGGGCTCCAACTCAGCGCTGACTAGAAAGGGCTGCCTTAAACTGTCATAGTTTAGATAATCAACTGTCAACTGTCTCACATTGGGATCGTTCTTTTTTTTTTAAAACGTTAATCAGTTTTATTTCTTGAAACAGTTCTCTTCTCTACCGTGCCGTATCTATACCTCTAAAAGCTAGTAATATTCAATGTCTTTAAGGTTTTAATTTATCTTCGGCAGGAGAGGGCTGTATTAAATCATCTCATCTGACAGCGATTTCACTTCAAGATCCGTTTCTCTTTAGCTGTTAGTCAGTTCAAGTTTTTAACAGCTATTTCTTACCTCCGTGCTGCCTTAATACAGAGATAATCCGTCTCCTTTCTTTTCAAATCTTACTTTAATAACAGCGTTGTTATCCGATTGTTTCTATTTGATAGATTTCTTTTCTGTCAGTTATCTGCCGCGTCAATCCAGCGCTGAGAGAAAAACCGGCAATCTTTCTTTCAGTTTTCCTCTCTCAGGATCAATCTCGATTTTATCGGAGGAACTCAATATTAGTCTGCAATAGTTTTAAGTTTAATTTAAACTTGTTTTTTATCTCAAAATCAGCAATAAGAGAATTATAATTTTAAAATTTTGCCCAGATATAGAGGAGCGTCGTGATCACACCTCCATCCTGTGTTCGCGTTAAGCCACGCCCCTTTGTATGATGTTAAAGTACGTCAAGAGGCTACACCTGAATATAAGTATCCATTGTTAAATTATGCAAAAAAAAAAAAAAATTGGAGTATTCAATTTGAGACTAGATTAATTTTTTCATTTTCCTGATATCAAAGGTATAAGGTATACTAGAACAGTGGTATTCAACCCAGTCCTCAGGGACCACCTGGCCAGTCGGCTTTTCAAAATCTGTCATCCATATTATTCATTGTGGATATTCTGAAAACCCGACTGGCCAGGTGGTCCCTGAGGACTGGGTTGAATACCACTGCACTAGAATGTTTAATTTAACATGGGCTTATCAAATTGCTAAATGATGGAAATTTTTACCAGGTCAAATAAGTCAGCAATATAATTGCAAGAGTTTTAGGAAAGATCTAAAAACCTATCTTTTCAGGGAATGTGCTTTAAAAAAGTTTTACCCCCTCTTCATCTTATCGTAACTTTACATTGCTATTTATCCCCAACAGGTCCTGTCGGACATTACCTACTAAAATATACATATTACATTTTCGCTTAGCAAATTGTATTTCTATACTATTGCCTCCTGAGGTCTCTGATCTCTGTATTTCCTCTGAATATCTACTTATTGTATTTCGCTGAATGTCCAGCACTCTTGATTGTAAACCGCCTAGAAGTCGCAAGATTGTGGCGGTATAGAAGAATAAAGTTATTATTATTATTATCTTCTACAAAGCCGCGCTAGCGGCTGCTGATTGGCAACAGCCCCGAAGCCCTTTAAATCTCCATGGGCTTCGGGGCCATCCTGTGGATGAAGCAGGACCCCTAGCCACCTGCAAGTAAGCCTTGTACATGGCTAAGACAAAATCAGGGGCAAAACCCCATGGCAGCAAAAGGCACGCTGCCAGAGAAGAAAAATCACCTGAGACCTGTTCCACAGGCAAAATGGCGAAGCTTCCCATCAAACCAAAGAAAAACCCACTGAAAAAACCTCCAATGTTTGTAGCAGCAAAGAGGCCTGAATGAACCCAAGAGCTAAAACAGAACTGCCTGCAAAAGCAGCTGAAGCGGTAAGGGAATCCCAAGTACTATCAACAGTATAGGAAACCTCATTTTCCATACCGCTGGCTAGGGAAATCCCTATGTGGGCTGTAGGAGAAGCACAGGCCTCCCTACCACTGACTGCCGATAAGCAGTGCACGTGCAAAGGGGAATCCCTTTTACTGACACCCGAAGCACCTGAAGCTGATACCTCAACCACTCGGCGGGAAGAACTACTAAGGAGGAAAACCAAACTGCTGGTTAGCAATAAAAAGCAATTAAAGTCAATTAAAGGCTTCTATTCAAACCGGCACTGCCTCAGGACAGCTTTTTTTTTTTTTAATAGAAAAACTACCAGACAAAGGAGCAGATCCCACTGGCTCTAAAAGCTGTGGTCTTTGCCTTCGGGCAAGGCATACAACTGAGGCATCTCTAATTAAAAAAATTGGGGAGGTAAGGGAAATGGGGAGTGTGTCAGCCGCTGAAGTATGGCACCCCTGAGATCGGATGGACTCACGAAAGGGTCCCCGAAATTCTGTCCAGACAAAAAAAAGGACAATAAAAAAGGCCACTAATCAGATCCAACAGGCCCTAACTAACAAGAGGAAAGACTGCACAGGCTTACCACCTCCACCCGCTGGAGACTGAGAATGGACTGATTGTAGATGGGACTGCACAGGCCATTTGTACTACTGCCAAAAGTCAATGTGTTCTCAGTCTCCACCTGCTGGCAGAGAAGCATAAACCCATCCATCTGTGCCAGTCTGGAGGGACAATAAAGAATATATACATAAGAATTTCAGCTGCTGGGTCGAACCAGTGGTCCATCGTGCCCAGCAGTCCACTCCCACGGCAGCCCCTAGGTCAAAGACCAAGATGAGACTAGCCCTACCTGCGTACATTCTGGTTCAGCAGGAACTTGTCTAACTTTGTCTTGAATCCCTGGAGCCTCCGGAAAAGCGTTCCAGTTTTTTACCACTCTGAGTGAAGAAGAACTTCCTTACGTTTGTACAGAATCTATCCCCTTTTAACTTTAGAGAGTACCCTCTCATTTTCCCTACCTTGGAGAGGGTGAACAACCTGTCTTTATCTACTAAGTCTATTCCCTTCAGTATCTTGAGTGTTTCTATCATGCCCCTCTCAGTCTCTCCTCTTTTCAAGGGAGAAGAGGCCCAGTTTCTCTAATCTCTCACTGTATGGCAACTCCAGCCCCTTAATCATTTTAGCCACTCTTCTCTGGACCCTTTCGAGTAGTACCATGTCCTTCTTCATGTACGGCGACCAGTGCTGGACGCAGTATTCTAGGTGAGGGCGTACCATGGCCCAGTACAGCGGCATGATAACCTTCTCCGATCTGTTCGTGATCCCCTTCTTAATCATTCCTAGCATTCTGTTCTCCCTTTTCGCTGCCACCACGCATTGCACGGATGGCTTCATCAACTTGTAGTACTCCTAAGTCTCTTTCCTGGGGGGTCTCTCCGAGTACCGCCCCGGACATTCTGTATTCGTGTATAAGATTTTTGTTACCAAAATGCATTACCTTACACTTCTCCACGTTGAACCTCATTTGCCATGTTGCGGTCCATTTCTCGAGCGTGTTTATGTCACCTTGCAGATCTTCACAATCCTCCTGCGTCTTCACTACTCTGAATATCTTCGTATCGTCTGCAAATTTAATCACCTCACTCGTTGTACTAATTTCCAGGTCGTTTATAAATATATTAAGAGCACAGGTCCAAGCACCAAACCCTGTGGCACACCACTGGTGACGTTTTTCCAGTCTGAGTATTGTCCATTTACCCCCACTCTCTGCTTCCTATCCGCCAGCCAGTTTTTAATCCATGTGAGTATTTCACCCTCGATTCTCGCAGTTTTTCAAAGTAGTCATTCATGCGGAATCTTATCAAACGCCTTCTGAAAATCCAGGTATACAATGTTGGCCGGGTCACACCTTGTCTAGCCGCCTGTTTACTCCCTCGAAGAAGTCCAGCAAGTTCGTTAACTCTATTGAATGTCCATGTCAAACTGTCCATTGTAACTTCCTGGGTAACTGACCCAACCTCTTATAATGTAATCTGACCTTGAACCAAATAGGTAAAGGCAGAATAGAGAAGTCCTGGCTTACCTCTGAAGTTCACTAGGTGAAGAGTTTTCCACAGCAGCTCGTAATAAAGTTTCATAGATGGAGTTCCTCAGGAGGTAGACTAGATCAAGAATCTTCAAGCAGATATCATGCAAGTGTTTCATAGGTAATTCACAGCCATTGTGTCCTATAATTTAAAAAAAAAACATCTATTTAGTGATGCAGTTACCATTTTTCTCTTTTTGAGGCACTAAGGCTAATTACTAATGTGTATTAAGGGAAAAATGTATGATTTTTGCCCCAAAGCACATGTTTTATTCTACATTATAATATAATGGAAAGCATGCAGATGCATGTAATACATGCATTATTGTGTAAATCAAATAACACAACCGGTGGGGTTTTTTGGGTATTTTTTCTGGAAGCACTAGGCCAGTGGTTCCCAACCCTGTCCTGGAGGACCACCAGGCCAGTCGGGTTTTCAGGATAGCCCTAATGAATATGCATGGAGCAGATTTGCATGCCTTGCACCTCCATAACATGCAGATCTCTCTCATGCATATTCATTAGGGCTATCCTGAAAACCCGACTGGCCTGGTAGTCCTCCAGGACAGGGTTGGGAACCAGTGCACTAGGCCACGAATATGCAGCCAAATACTCATGGGTGCTATCTTAAACGGCCAGAATTACACAAATAGAAGAGTGCTCTAGGGATTCTCTCTTTCCAGCAGACTCCTTACCATCAACGTTTGTAAAACCAATTGAGATTGAGTGATGGAACTATGTTTCACACTGGAGGACATAATAAAATATGCTACCCCTTTGAAGAAGTGCATTACATCCAAATGTGAGCTGACCAAGGCTCCTTCCAACCAGCCCAGTAAGAGGCTAGAATAAGTTGAGGAGGAGGAGTCTAATGGTTAGTGAAACAGGCTTTGAACCTGGTGAACTGGGTTCAGTTCCCACTGCAGCTCCTTGTAACCCTCCATTCCCATAAGTACAAAGAACAACTTAGACTATGAACCCACTAGGGACAAAGAAAATGCATGCATACATCTAAGAACATAAGAATAGCCTTACTGGGTCAGAGCAGTGGTCCATCTAGCCCAGTATCTTGTTTCCACAGTGGCCAATCCAGGTCACCTAGCAAATACCCAAATAGTAGTAACACTCTATGCTACCAATACCAGGGAAAGCTTTAGCTTCCCCCATGTTTATCTCAATAGCAAACTATGGACTTTTCCTTCAGGAACTTGTATAAAAAATTTTTAAACCCAGCTACATTAACAGCTGTTACCACATCCTCTGGCAACACATTCCAGAGCTTAACTATTCTCTGAGTGAAAAATATTTCCTCCTATCGGTTTTATAAGTATTCAAGGTTTCAAGGTTTATTAAATATTTGATAAATCGCTATATTTTTATACAAAGCGATGTACATTAAAATACAATTAATTAAGATAAAAACATACAATAAATATATAAACATTAGATATTGGACAAGACAGACAACAATTGGGAGGAAAGGGAGGTTAAAGTTACATATCTTATAATCAGAAACACATTTAAGGGTAAAACATTGAGGAGGTAGTAAAATTCTTGAAACGGAAAAAATTTTATTAAAAAGCAAAATTTTTATGTATTAAAAATCTTTTTAAAAAGAAATGTTTTTAAAGATTTCTTAAAAGAGGGAATGTCTTTTTCATTTTTTATATATTGGGGCAATAAATTCCACCATTGGGGGCCCACGACTGAAAACATGTCTAATCTACGGGTGCCTATAATTTTTAAAGATGGAATAACTAATAAGTTTTGGGAAGATGACCTAAGTAACTTCATCGAGTGTCCCCTAGTCTGAAATTTTGATGGAGTAAAAAATCCATCCACTTGTACCCATTCTACACCACTTAGGATTTTGTAGACGTCAGTCATATCTTCTCTCAGCCATCTCTTTTCAAGGCTAGGGAGCCCAAATCTCTTTAGTCTTTCCTCATCTTGACCACTCTTCTTTGAACCTTTTCTAGTTCCACTATATTTTTTTTTGAGATAAGGCAACCGGAACTGAACGCAATACTCAAGGGGAGTTTGTACCATGAAGTGATACAGAGGCATTATAACATTCCCTTTTCTAATAATTCTTAGCATCTTATTTGCCTTTTTGTCCACCGCTGCACATTGAGCAGAAGGTTTCAGCATATTGTCTACAATGACACTCAGATCTTTTCCTTGGGTGCTTACCCCCCCCTCCCCTCCCCAAGGTGGACCCTAGCATCTAATAACTATGATTTGGGTTATTCTTCCCAATGTGCATCACTTTGCATTTGTTCACATTAAATTTCATCTGCCATTTGGACACCCAGTCCTCCAATTTCCTAAGGTCTTCCTGCAGTTTTTCACAGTCTATATGCATTTTAACAACTTAGAACAGTTTGGTGTCATCTGCAAATTTAATCACCTCACTCATCATTCCAATTTCCAGATCATTTATAAATAAGTTACATAGCACCAGTCCCAAAACAGATCCCTGCGACACTCCACTATTTACCCTCTTTCATTGAGAAAAATTACCATTTAATCCTACCCTCTGTTTTCTGATCAACAACCAATTACTAATCCACAACTGAACATTGCCTCCTAATCCACGACTAATTTTCTCAGGAGCCTTTCATGAGGAACCTTATCAAAAGCTTTCTGAAAATATAGATACACTGTTCAAAAATATGTTTCTAGGTATTTAAACTAGAAGGAGGGGGTGGCATATGTATGCATCCCCAGCAAGACAAGAGGTGACTGTAGTAAAGATAGCAATGCAAATAATAATATTAGCAATACACTTCTTGGTAAGGCAACAGGAAGTGAAACTAAACAAGAAACTAGACAAAAAATAAAATTGCCACTGAAAAGTAGCTGGAAAGCAATGACCAGTGGCAAAGTAAGGGTGAGCGGTGACCGGGGCGGGGGAAGTAAAAAAGGTACAGGGGAGATTCCTTAGGATGACCGTTCCAGGGCAGACCGCACCCACCTTACTACGCCACTGGAAATGACCAGAAAGAATCGCAGTCTAGGCAACAAAAATCATGATCTATAAGACCTGATGTAAGAGGCAGACTTGGATATTGCAGTGATCAAAGAGACACGGGTTCAGTGATTCCCATGGTTGGGATGCTAACATACCGGCTATAATCTTTTCAGAAAGGACAGAAATGGTTGAAAAAATGGAAGAGTATCTTTCTATGTAAAGACCAATATCCAAGTAACTGAAATGCAGGGGCCTGGGAAAAGGAAGAAGCGATATGGATAGCTTTGAAAAAAGAAGATGGAACTTCTTTCTACATGGGTGTTGCTTACAGACCTCCAACTCAATCGCAGCAATTTGATAAAGATCTTGTTGCAGATATCCAAAAGCTGGGGAAGAAAGGAGAAATGCTGATGCTGGGTATTTTCAACTTGCCAGATGCAGATTAGAAAGTTCTGTCTGTGGAATCAAAAAGAAGTAGGGAGATAGGGGATGCCCTTTAATGTGCTCTGGTCAGACAAATGGTGATGGAACTGATGAGGGAAAAAGCAATGCTGGATCTAGTACTCACAAATAGGGAAAATGTATCTAATGTCCAAGTATGTGCCCATCTGGGCAGTAGTAATCATCAGACAGTTTGGTTTGATAGCTGAAGTGGTCACAGAAATGAAGCAGGAAACCACAGACATGTAAGCCTCACTTTGGTTATTGGAAAAATAATGGAAGCATTGCTAACAATGACAAGCTTTCTTTAGAACTATTCTTACCCAAAACCTCCAAGAGCATCTCAACATATGGACATGGAGTGGCAACATTCATCTGAAACTGTAAAGCCTTCAAAATCGTGAGTTCTGATTCAAGTAACTCCTCCTTACTGTACATGTAACCTAAGGACTGCAGAAATTTCAGAACTGTAGTGTTGTTAATTACCTACAGGACATATAAGGCATAGTTAACACTTTCCCCTGTATTATCATACAGTTTATAACACCAAAAACATCTACCATTTTTAAATATGAATTCTGTAGAAATGTTGTCACAGACCATATAGAACATAGCTGATTAAGCAAGATTCAAGAATAATAAGGGTTATATAATAAACAAACTGGAATTTCCAACAAATGTCTTGCTTCATAAAATAGGGCTCTTAAAGTACAGTACTTATAATGTCTTTAAAAATATTAGATTCCTTAAAATATGTTACCTTCTAATAGAAATCATCCTCCTTCCCCCACCCCCTTAATAACAACAACAGTAGTACTTACTAACAGAGAACATTCTGTCTAAAGAGGATTATGACAGTGTGTCAAAATCCATAGTCATCCATAACCGAATTAGTTTACTAGGAAAATGTTTCACTATGATGGTAAATTTAGATGCTCTATTCTTGCTTTGAAAACACCAATAAAGGATATATGCCTCAGTTGTATTTCAGATAATATCTAACTCAGTGGATTGTCCAAGATAATTTCACAGCACAGCAAAGTTCATACAACAGTGAACAATCTTTACATGTATGGACCTTCAGACCACCATCAGGGTAAATACCGCTGACTGTTTTACTCTTCGTCTTTGCATATTTTAAAAATTTCAAAAATCTTAAACTCTTAAAATCTTTGAAAATTTCAATTATAAAGTTAATTGCTATCTTACCCTAGCCTCCTGTACTTTCCTTTTATGTTTACCTTTTCTATAAAAACTGTAGTTCTTCCCCTCTTCCCTATTGTTTGTATAGGGCTGTATGATTGTATTTTCTTATATTTGGATTTTTCCAGAACCCCTTGTTTTTATAATGATGTATGTTTTTATTTTTATGTACTATTACATTGTAAACCGCTTAGATATTTGATTAAGCGGTCTAAAAAATCTCTTAATAAACTTGAAACTTGAAACACTATGAGCGGAATCAGCTTCTAATTTGACTGGAAGCTCTTTGCCCAATTACCAAATGAATTATGTGAAAGAAAGTCTTTCGGCTGGAGATTAGCTCTGAGAGGAGACTTTTCAGAAGTAGTGTCATAAGTCTCTGTAGTAGACTCAGAGACATCATCCGCTGAGTCATACTGTAAGTCCAAATCAAAAAAGTCTTTTGGCAAAGGAGTGCATTGGGACCAATGGTGTAGAGTCCGGTGTCGATGACAGTGTATGATGTGACTTCCTTTTACGCTTGGAAGAGTGGGAAGGAGAGCTGAAGATAAACGATGCTGAGCAAACTTGGATCGTTGAGAGGATGAAGAACGCTGATGTCTGGAAGAGATGGACTGACATTGTGATGAACGGGATCTGCAATGAGACCTGCTGTTTTTTATATGTGGAACATCAACACGGTACTGGAGATCCAGTATTGGTACCACAGGACTTGGTGGGCCTTATGCTCAGGCTGGACCAGTACCGATGGAGTCAGTGTCGGAGCAAGAAGCTTGAACATGTCACTGACTTGGAAAAGCCCTTCGAACTTCTCACGGTATGAAGGTACTGGTACCGTTTGTCATTCTGCCCAAACCACCGGTGCCTTGTCTGGCCTCGGTGAGGGTGAGGCCTCAATGTAGGAGAGGCCAGACATTAAGGTCGGCATCAAGGGACTTGATGCAATGGTGACTTGCAAGACCTGTTGGGGAGCTGGTGGCTTTTTAACTGGCTTACCTGATGGCGTGATGCCAACATCGATGCTTTCGATGTTGAAGGCTGTAATGTTGTCTCAATGTCCATACTGGTGCAGAACAACTTTTCTTGTTGGAGCTTTTGACTCTTAATTGTACGTTTCTGCAGGGTAGAACACTGCGCACAGGATTCAATACGGTGTTCTGGGCCAAGGCACTGTAAGCACCAACTATGTGGGTCAGTGATAGAAATTTGCCATTGGCACCTGCAACACTTTTTAAACCCAGTCAGCAGCCGGGACATCAACAGAAAAACCACATCAGCCAAATTGAATTCAATGGCTGAGGAAAACAACAAGGCCTTGACAGGCGAAGCCCACGAGGTGAGAACAGCGAGGAAGAAATATCCTAAACTGGGTTTTTTTTAGTGCAAAAAAAAACACGTATCTATAATACACAGAAAAAATAAGACTAAAAAATACGCATGTGGGAAGACAAAGGCAAAATTTGAACAACGTTCAAAAACACGACTTAGCTCCGCGGAAAACTAAGAACTGAGGAGCTGCAAGCAGTGTCAGGCGGGAAGGCACTCGGTGTGGACAGTTTGCGAACTTTCTCAAGTTCTTAAAATGGCGATGCACTTTTAAAGCTGTCCGTTCCTGGGCTCCGTAGATGACGTCATCCACATGTGAGAATATGCTGCCTGCTTGTCCTGGGATAAATATCATAACACTATTATGATATGGCCCCAAGTTTGTGGGGTAACCAAAAGTGCCTGTAGAGGAAAATTTGCAGCAAGAAAGAAGACTATCAGTCTTTGGGACGATCATGATGTAATTAATTCTGAACTGCCCAAAAACTGGCAACTGCCCTTCTTGCTGCATGCCACAGGACTAGTTTATGTGTTCAATTTAAGGAAGGACCAATCAGCAAAGACTTTACTTATATGCCATGTTATAATCATCACATGATTACTGAAAAATAGAAATAATCTTAATATATCCTTACACTGCAGTGGAAAGAAAGTTTACTTGCAATCTGAACACAAGACACAAGTCTGAGCAAAAAAATCTCACGGCAACGGACTTTGAAAGAGGTCCAGTTGTCTGTCGGAGCTTTATCACCATCCTTCTGTGCCATTACAGCAGAAGTATAGACATCTTCAATATGTTTTATCATAAACCTGAAAAAGAATAATGAGTTAATCCTTATAATCGCTACATCTATTTTAGTGCCTGATGTACTAAAGGATTTTTACAATTTTCTATCTATCTACAAGAATAAAATATTTATTTATTTATACTCGCTGGTCCATATTTAGCCAGTGGTAGTCAGCAGTTTTTGAAGCATTGATTGTGATCAGTTAAATTAGCTCTTGATATTCAATGCCAGGCCATGAATCCAGGCACTGACATTAAGGGCCAGATTCACTAAACTTACCGATCCTGTAATGATCGTCGCTAAACCGGTTTGACTGGTTTTGTGATCGTTCGTGTTTCCTGACCCGATTCACAAAACTGCTGTCCGATGTGTTTTTCCGATCATTCACCCAATCTCTGATCTGAGCATGCTAATGAGGGGATTAGTAATGAAATGCCTTGCAAAGTAGGCAGCGATCGAATCACAAACCAGAAGACATACCGATCGGGTTTGCCAATCCGAAAAAAAGCGACTGCTGATGACCAGTCGCTCCCTATCCTTGTCAACTCTTCTACTCTGAAATATCAGTATCGAGGTTACAATCCTGCATAAACTATAGATATGCACAAAAACTCATTCGTGTGTTATATGCTGTATCACGTGTGCATTGCAAATATGTGTTTAAAGCGTGTTGAAGTTCTGTTCGATACATGCCTGTAATCTGCGTACACAAAAAATATAAGGCACAGCGGTGGTCACAAATCTTTCCTTTTAAAAACTTACCAACTAATAGAACCAGCACTAGTAAACTGCAATCACCCCTCCCCCTTCCTTATGGGCTCGATGCGGATATATGACGTCAGGAGGTCACATTGTCTGCTTCGCACTTCACGGCACAAGAAGCCACAGAGCATCATAGGATTGCTTTATTGTATAAAACTGCATCCAAGAGTTGTAGATTGCTCCTTCCAAACCTTCTACGAAATCCGTCCAACAGCTCCAACAAACTCCAGCTCTGTCCACAGCTTCAACAGCTACCACCAAAAATTTGCAAGACAAGAGAAATCTTTCTTCTAGTATTCTTTATATTGTACTTTTTACGACAACAATGCCTTGTGGCCGAAGCATTCAATGCACGCCAGTGATGTGCACAAATAAACCACGCCCACGAACTGCGTAGTAAAGGGCAAAGTTCAAGCGCATGTATACATTGCATCAAGAATACTCTGCAAATGCATTTTGATCGCTTACAGCGATCCATCGCTGTAGGGCAGGGATCTCAAAGTCCCTCCTTGAGGGCCGCAATCCAGTCGGGTTTTCAGGATTTCCCCAATGAATATGCATTGAAAGCAGTGCATGCACATAGATCTCATGCATATTCATTGGGGAAATCCTGACAACCTGACTGGATTTGCGGCCCTCGAGGAGGGACTTTGAGACCCTTGCTGTAGGGCATGCATCTGATCACATCATTCGCATGTAAACTCGGTTGTGTATCAGTTGCTCGGCAAAAATCAGACAATAGCGATCCTGTCAGTAAGTTTAGTGAATTGGGCCCTAAATATCCAATTTTCACCAGACATGTGCTAGCCACCTGAACTTGTGCATGTCCCAACAAATATAGAGCCAGGACCCACAAGATAGACATTTTGTTTTGAAAATGGGCATGTTTGGTATTGGATTTTTATGCATTTTCTGTAAAATGTCCAAACTCAGATTTGCATGTCATATTGAAAATGGCCCTCCAAATGTAATGCTTGTTCTCAAGTATACTTAGGCATGCCCATTTACACTTCCCATTGACCTGGTTGCATCATTAGTATTCTTTAATGGCAATTTGTCCCACAGCTACCATTATAGAACAGGTACAGCATCTGCACGCCTATCTGGACATATCAATTTATAGAGTTGTGAGATCTTTATTAGAAAACCTCGGGATGTTACCTCTCTAATATTTCTACAGCTTGGTATCTTGCAGAGTTGTCTAGGTGCCATTGTTCGGACAAAAGAAATATAAATTCTGTGAAGAAAACAGAGCAGTCAACTTTGTCCTAATCAGGACAGGTACTAATCATTCATATTTTTTTTCCTGTAAAAATAAATAATACAGAATAATAAATATTGGAAAGCTGTAGAAGATCAGGGCTTATGTTTTCCACCTCAGTCTAGGTCTGGTTTTGTTCCATTCTAAGTTCTTACCTGTTAATTTTCTTTCTTTAAATCCCTCCAGACCTGCACAGAATGGATGGGCTTACGTTCCTCTGCCAGCAGGTGGAGACTGAGACATTGACTTTTGACTGCAGTACAAGTGGAATGTGCAGTCCCATCTACAATCAGTCTGACGAATAGCCAAGCAGAAACTAACTAGGCTGAAAATGTCAAAAACAAACCAACTCCACTCTCAGATGGAGAAGACAAAGAAATTATCCGGATCGGATCAGGAAACACTGTTGGATACTGAATAGAACAAGAACCTTCCCCAAAACGTCCCCACAGTTCACCAGCTAAACTAGATGAATCAAATGTCACTGCTCTCATTATGTTCCCCAAAAACCAAGATAAAAATACCATGCTCTTTGCGAAAACAATACCGAATAACACGACAGGGTAGGGTCTGTGCCAGTCTGGAGGGACTAAAAGAAAAAATTAGCAGCTAAGAACCTAATTTCTCCTTCTTTAGCATCCCTCTAGGACTAGCACATAATGGATGGGACGTATCAAAGCAGTACCCATCATAGGTGGACACCCGAAGGGCTGCCATAAGCACATGCTCTCCAAATAACATATCCTGACACGCTTGAACGTCCATCCAGCAGTGACAAACAATAGAACAGAGTGAAGACCAAATCACCACTTTACAGATATCCACTGGAGGCACCAGCAAACTCTCATCCCAAGAGGCCGCCTTACCCCGAGTGGAATGAGCTTTGAGAAAATCCAGAACAGGTTTCATTTGGAGAAGATATGCTGAAGTGATGGCCTCCTTGATCCAGTGTGCAATCGTAGCTTTAGAAGCGCCATCCCCCTTACAAGTACCCGCCAAAAAATCCGCTGAACATACCAGCAAAGGACCCTAGGGACATCCGATTTTTGCAACTGCATCTGCTCCCAAGACCTTAAACAGACTGGTTAACATGAAAAGGCAAAACTACCTTCAGAAGAAAGGAGGGAACCAGCTGCAGCACAACCCGCTTCTTTGAGAACTCCAAGAAGGGAGGCCTGCACAAAAAAGCTTGCAGTTCAGAAACACACCTCGCAGAAGTAATGGTCAACGGGAACACTTCCTTAAGAGTAAGATCCTTCAATATGCAGGAGCCAAGAGGCTCAAAAGGAGGATGAAGCAGCACGGAAAGAACCAGATTGAGATCCCAGGCTGCAAAAAAAGAACGAACTGGCGGATGGAGCAATTTCACTGTTCTTAAGAAGCGAATCACATCAGGAGCAGAGACCAAATGCTGACACTGCACCAGACAGAGAAAAGAAGACAAAGCCACAATCTTTACCTGGAGGGAGGACCATGCAAAGCCCCACTCCAGGCCATCCTGCAAAAACTCCAAAATGTGAGGCAAAGATGCGTGAAGGGGAAGCACGCCCCGCACAGAACACCAATCCTCAAAAAGATGCCAAATGTGCACATACACCAAGAGGTTGAAAGTCTCCAAGAACCCAGGAGGGTTGAGATCACCTTACCTGAATAATCTTTCTTATTTAGGTGTTCCCGTTCAAGAGCCAAGCCATAAAACAAAAGAGACCCAGATCGAACATGGGAATGGGACTGAGTCAGAAGGTTGGGTGAGAGCGGCAGAAGAGGATCTGCCACAAGAAGCTGAACCAGATCTGCGTAACAAGAGTGCCTGGGCCAGTCTGGAGCCACTAGGATATCACGGCCTGCATGCCAAGCAATGTGATTAAACACTCTGCCCACCAAAGACTACAGAGGAAAGACATACAGGAGGCTGACCATCGGCCAAGGCTGCACCAGAGCATCCAGCCCCTTGGCCTGGTAATCCCTGCGCTGACTGAAGAACCTCAGTGCTTTGGCATTGACACTCGTGGCTATGAGGTCCTTTACTGTCCATCCCCAGGCCTGAACAATCAATTTGAAGGCTTCTAACTTGAGACACCACTCTCCGGGATCCAGCACATGACGACTGAGGAAGTCCACCTGGACATTGTCTACTGCCACTATGTGGGAAGCTGAGGTATCCAGAAGATGAGTCGCTGCCTATTCCATGAGAAACGATGTCTCCTGCGCTACCAGATGACTCTTTGTTCCCCACCTGATGACTGATGTAAGCCACCACAGTGGCATTGTCCAAGAGAACTCGAACCTATATGCCCTTCAGCAATGCCTGGAAAGCTAGCAACACCAACTAAATGGCTCTGATCTCCAGAATATTCATCAACCAGGACACTTCCTAGTTTCAAGTTTATTAAAAAAAATTTTAAACCGCTGAGACATTGAGCTCCCCAACCAGAGACTGGCGTCCGTGAGAAGCACTATCCACTGGGGCTGATCCAGACTCACTCCCTGAACCAGATTGGAAGACTGAAGCCACTAGCACAGGCGGCAACGAACTAACCTCCGAAGAGGAACCGGAGAGTTCAGATCTTGAAACTGTGGAGACCACCGCCAAAGGAGAGTATATTGAAGAGGATGTATGTGAGCATGAGCCCACCTGACCACTTCCAGGGAGGCCGCCATCGACCCCCCCCCCCCCAAGACCTGCAGAAAGTCCTGCACCCAAATGCAATGACAATCCATCACGAAGTGAATCTGCGACTGCAATTTCAACACCCGGGCCTCGGGAAGGAAGGCTCTCTCCAAGCTGGTGTTGGAAAGAACTCCAAGATACATCAAGAGCTGAGACAGACAGAGTCAACCGGCGTTTGGACAGGTTGCCCACTCAGCGCAGCGACTGCAGAAATTTCACTACTTGAATCGTAACCAGGGAGCTCTCCTGAAATGACTTCACTCGAATCAACCAGTCGTCCAGATAAGGATGACTTAGAATGCCCTCCTTGCACAAGGCCACCACCGCCACAACCATGGCCAATCTAAAAGGAAGCGATTGTAGATGCGACTGCATAGCCAACTTGTACTGTAGCCAAAAGTCTAAGGGTTAGATTCACTAAGGGCATGGATCGGATCTGTGTCCGAGGGGATCAGAATCACGCCCCCAACCGACAGCCGGGATTGCTTTGTAGCGATCCCGATGCATGTGCAGACCATCTGAAGAGAAGCGACTTTAAAAAAAACCACTTTTAACTAGCTCAGCGAGCCCGTGGTTTTAACCCTTTTTAAACCCGTGGGTTAAAACCATGGGCTCGCACTGGGTCAAGGAACAGGAGAGTCAGGGGCTCTCTGAGCAATTAGATCTGGATCAACACATCACATTCTTACCACAGTCTGCACCTCTTTTTAAGTTTGGCAAAAGGCAGAGAGGCAGGAGATTCAGGGCACAGCAGAGCAGCAGGAGAAAACTGCGGCAGAAAGTCAGGGCAGAGAGAGCAGGAGAGTCGGGGGGCAGAGAGCTGGAAAGTCAGGGCAGTCAGCAGGCAGAGAGAAAGAGATGCAGTCGGAAAGCAGTGAGTCGCTTGTTTGTGATCGGCCAGCCCAGTCGGTGTTGCAGGTTTTTTAGTGAATCGCTGCCTGCCTACATTTGAATGCCATTCCCCCTCATTTGCATGCGCAGATCGGAGGATGATCGGGATAGAGGTTAATGAATCGGGTTGGAGGGAATTTGGGTCACAAAGAGATCGCTAAGTGGTCGGAACTTGATCGGTGGGCTTAGTGAATCTAGCCCAATGTCTCAGTCTCCACCTGCTGGCAAAGAAGCGTAAACCCATCCGTTCTGTGCTAATCTGGAGGGATGCTAAAGAACATTCAGATTTTTTTTTTTTTTAGTGAGATCAATGTGAAGATTAGAACTACAACTCCATATATACAATGAGGCAAAACTGACACTGAATTAGGCTGGTCAGCTGACATGGGCTGAAGTCATGGTTGTGTTATACTTCAGTTCTGAAATATAAGCTATGTTGATTGATGCCTGTAAGGATGTGAACATTAGATACTATGGCCCTGATTCTCTAAAGTGCATCCCGATTTTAGGCGTCCTACAGCTGTCTAATCAGCCAATCGGGATGCACGTTTTTTTAAAAAAAAATGCTCCCCAGGCAAGCTTCAAACTTGTCCCTATATGATCTGTCTGCAAAGGCTTGGTATTCCACATTTTTTTTATTTATTAAATTTCTTCTATACCACTATTCATAATGAATTTCACAAAACAGTGTCAAAACATAGGCGCCAAAAAAATTAAGCACTAAGCACTATTCTATAAAGGATATGAGCCCTATATAGAATAGTGTTTGGTGAAAATCTTGCACCTAACTTTTGGGTGCCAGACTTATGCCTGCTGAAACCTAGTATAAATACCAGTGCCCAAGTTAGGCAATATTCTGTAATTGTATGCAACATTTTGGAATGCCCATGACCACACACCTTTTTGAGATATGCAGCACAGGAGTTAGGTGTTGTGTCTTATAGAAAAGTGTGCATCTAGATATGCGTGCAAATATTAGGAGTGCCAGTTAATATCAATAATTGGTTGCTAACACCCAATTATTGATGGTTCAGAGCTCATTATCCAATTTATTTGTGTGCACATTTCAGAAGTATGCCATACACAAAATCCGGGAGAATAATCTTATTGCAAGTTAATCTACAATAACCAATAAACACTATCAATGCTATCGGTCTTTATTTTCCACAGGCTGAAAAGTTCTAGAACTTGGTAAAGTAATTTGCTTTAGTTGGCACCACCTAGAACCTACAGTGGTAAACAATTAAGCACTCAGGCCAAATTGTATATTTATTTCGATCCTGTTAGAAACATAGAAAGATGACGGCAGAAAAAGGGCCAAGGCCCATCAAGTCTGCCCACTCTATAGACCCTCCCCTTAAGATTAGCCAAAGTTTTACCCTGACCCACGTAGGGATCCCACATGGGCGTCCCATTTATTCTTAAAATCTGGCACGCTGCTGGCCTCGATTACCTGTACTGGAAGCTTGTTCCATTGATCAATCACTTGCTCCGTGAAGAAATACTTCCTGGTGTCGCCATGAAATTTTCCGCCCTTGAGTTTGAGCGGGTGCCCCCTTGTGGTTGAGGGGCCTCTGAGAAGGAAAATGTTATCTTCCACTTCTATACGTCCGGTGACGTATTTAAACGTCTCAATCATGTCTCCCCTCTCCCTGCGTTCCTCGAGAGTGTAGAGCTGCAAATTGTTTAGTCTTGCTTCGTACGAGAGACCTTTAAGCCCTGAGACCATTCTGGTGGCCATCCTTTGGACCGACTCGACCCTCTGCACGTCTTTGTGGTAATGTGGCTTCCAGAATTGCACGCAGTATTCCAGATGAGGTCTCACCATGGTCCTGTACAATGGCATTATGACAGCAGGCTTTCTGCTGACGAAACTTCTACGGATGCAACCCAGCATCTGCCTTGCCCTTGAGGAAGCCTTCTCCACCTGATTGGCAGATTTCATGTCTGCACTAATGATTACTCCTAAATCTTGTTCCGCTGAAGTCCTGGTCAAGGTCTCCCCGTTCAAGGTATAAGTTCTGCACGGGTTTCTGCTACCTAGGTGCATGACCTTACACTTTCCAGCATTGAAGCCCAGCTGCCAGGTTGAGGACCAGCATTCCAATGTACGCAGGTCCTGCGCCATACTATCTTGTAAATTGCCCTTGCTTACCATATTACATAGTTTGGCGTCGTCGGCGAATAATGTTACTTTACCTTGAAGCCCTTGAGTCAGATCTCCTATGAATATGTTGAAGAGGAGCGGACCCAAGACCGAGCCCTGCGGCACCCCGCTGGTCACCTCCGATGTCTCAGAGAAAGTACCGTTAACCATCACCCTCTGAAGTCTGCCACTCAGCCAATCATTGACCCATGCCGTCAGAGTCTCTCCTAACCCCATTGATTTCATCTTGTTTAACAGTCTGCGGTGTGGGACGCTGTCAAAAGCTAGGTACACTATTTATTTATTTATTTATTTAGATTTTTATCCCGTCCTCCCAATAGCTCAGAATGGTTTACAAATGAACATACACAGTGGGGAGTAACTAGACATATAAGTAGTACAACAGGTTTAGGGATTGGATTTATAGTTTTTGGAGAGAATTAAATACAGGGAGAGTATGCAGAAAGAGAGAAGGGGGAAATACAGTAGTTTAGTTTAAGGAAAGTTATGAGCGTTTAGGTACAATTTGTTAGTGGATAGAGTAAGAGAGGGTCATACTGGAAGTTCGGGAAGGTGATAGGAGAGTGGAGGGTGGGGCCTAAGGGGGGGAGAAGACAGAGGAGATCTTTAGTTGAAGAGGAGGGTCTTTACCGATTTGCGGAATGTTAATAATGAGTTCTGTTGTCTAAGTGAATGTCCAGTGAATCTCCTTCGTCCAGTCTTTTTGTTACCCAGTCAAAGAAGCTGATGAAGTTTGATTGGCAGGACCGACCCTTGGTGAATCCATGTTGATTGGGGTCCCGTAGATTCCCTTCGTCCAAGACCGTATCCAATTGGTGTTTGATCAGTGTTTCCATGAGTTTGCATACTTTCGATGTCAGACTCACCGGTCTGTAATTTGCAGCCTCTGTCCTGCAACCCTTTTTGTGTAGAGGAACGACGTTAGCTGTTTTCCAGTCCAAGGGGACTGTCCCTGTACTCAGTGAGAGATTGAAGAGCACGGCTAACGGTTCTGCCAGGACATCACCTTACTCCCTGAGCACTCTGGGGTGCAGATTGTCCGGTCCCATGGCTTTGTCCACCTTGAGTTTTGTTAGCTCAAAGTAAACCTCGCCCAATGAACTCAACTGAACAGAAATTGACAAACTTCTACACGATACCAACACATCTTTATGTTAATTTTAATGCATCTTTACTATTTATTTGCAGAAATAACACATTGAACATTATTTAAAAATGTGAATATGGAAGGAACAAAAGATTGGACATCTTTTGCATCAATAATTTATAGTTTTCTTCAAAACTCTTCTCGCTCAGAAATATTTTTTTAGTCTGCCTGTATGCACTTCATAATTGAGATCTCCTACAGATTTGAAATATTTAAGTTTGGGAATTGTGGAAGTAATTTCAACACACAGTAACTGACAGCAGAAAAAGACCCTCATGGTCCATCCAGTCTGCCCAACAAGACAACCAAAGCCCCACTCATCACTCCATGTAGGCCCAGGTCATCCATTTTTAAATGATGGTTCTGAATCACATCAACCATATTGGGGGAGAGTGTGGCACTACAGCCTCAGCACCATGAGGTTGTGAGTTCAAATCCACGCTGCACAGAGAAATCGCTGATCCCCAGCGTTTAAAGATAAAATTGCTGATTCCCAGCACTGCACAGAGAAATCTCGCTGGTTCCCATCATGGCTACAAGGCGCAAGACTTCTGGTGCTACCAAAAGTGCTCCCAAGAGGGAAAAAAAGTGAAAACTTTATAAGAAAAGGTTGAATTATTGGATATGCTTCAGAGTAAATTCATCCTCCACTGTTGCTCGGAATTATGGCATTAATGAGTCTCCCGTTGGGTACATAAAGAATGAAAAAGCAATCCGTGAAGCTGTTGCAACAGCTACTCCTGCAGGTGTGAAGACATTACATGTGCGAGATGTCAGTCTCTCGTATGGAAGCTGCAACATTTCTGTGGGTGTAGGATTACTACAAGAGAATTCCGGCAGACTCTGTGATGATAAGAGGAAAGGCAAAGTCTTTGTATGATAACTTAAAGAGCAGAGAAGGCGGAGTGTCACAATCTATCAACTTTCTGGTCAGGAAAGGGTGGTTTGATAAATTCCATCACAGGTATGGCCTGCGTAATGTGAGAGTGGCAGGAGAAGCAGCATCTGCCAACCAAGAGGCAGCTAGAGAGTTCCCTGCTACCTTTAAGGAAATTATTGAAGAGAAGAGATATGAACCTGAGTAGGCATTCAATGCAGACGAAACTGCTCTATTTTGAAAGAAAATGCCATAGAGGACTTTCATTAGAAGAGGATAAGCGAGCACCAGGTTTCAAGGCTGCAAGGAATAGAGTAACCATGCTGCTTTGTGCAAATGCAGTAGGCCATATGATAAAGCCAACACTGATTTATAAAGTAGCGAACCCCCGAGCCTTGAAGGGAAAAAATAAGTTCCAGCTGCCTGTTTATTGGATGAGCAACAAGAAGGCAGTGGCTTCATTAGTGTTTTGTGCTTGAAGTAAGAAAATAACTGGCTAATAAAGGTATGGAATTCAAGGTTCTGTTGATACTGGACAATGCCCCTGGACATCCAGACCCATATGAGTTCCACATTGAGGGTGTTGAGATTGTTTACATACCCTCCAACACAATATCTCTCATCCTGCCTCTCGACCAGGGGGTAATTAGGACATTCAAGGCATACTACACAAGGTATTCATTGGAGAGGATTGTGCATGCGATGGATGAAGGCCCAAACATGGATAACATCATGAAAAAGTGGAAGGACTTCACTATTGCCAATGCCATCAATATTATTGAAAGAGCAGTGAAAGCTGTCCAGCCAGAGTCAGTGAACTTGTGCTGGAAGAATCTTTGGCCGGAATGTGTAAAAAGGGATAACACTGTCAATATCACAGAGCCTGTCCAAGAAATTATGGAAGACATAGTGGACTTGGCAAGGCAGGTGGGTTGGGAAGGCTTTGAAGACACCAAAGCAAAAGAACTAATGGAAGATGACCTAATTGACCTGACTACTCCTGAAGGAGAGGCAATACCAGATGAAGAGGAGGAAGGAATAGAAGAAGAAGTGCTAGAAGACAAGTTTACACTGGATAATATTGCAGAGGGCAGATGCAGATTCAATGGTGCGGTTGACTTTCTATGACATCAACCCATCCATGGTACGTACGTTAAAGATGAAGGAGTTAGCAGAAGCAGCGATCTCTACATACAAAAATATATATAAAGAAATGATGAAGAGGAGCCAGTCGGAAATCACAATGTATTTCCAAAAGACACCTAGAGTCACTGCTTCTCCATCCACCTCTTCCACCCATGAGTTGGCATTCCTCTTGTCTCTCCCCTACACTGCATACTGAAGATCCACTTCCACTGCCTGAGGAACCTGGTGCTCACTTATCCTCTTTTTCTCCTCCTCTTGCACTGCATGCAGTACATATACTGGACAATGAGGAGGAAGACACCAACTGAATAAAAGATAATTACTGTACAGTATAGTACTGGTTCACCCATGTTTAATGTACAGTACTGTGTTGTTATTCAAAAGGTGCAATGTTTTCAACTGACATCGCGAATCTTGTCTTTTTTGTTATTCGCGGTTTCTCAGTGTTTGCAATGAGGAGCTGCTCCCCACAGCTTTTGCAACACTCAGGGAGCCGGCCCGAAAATGCTGCGTTGATCGCACCGTGGACCGGCCTGAAGATAACACCGGGGGGGCAGGGGAGGGGACAGGCCAGAAGGCAAAGCACAGGATGGAGGGAGAAAGACAACAAAGGTAGGGGGAATGCTTTTATTTTTTTAGTGATTGATTTACATTTGCTGTCTGTTCAGGAAGAAATGCATTTGTTTCTTTTCCTCTGGGGTTGTACTGCTTGCAGAGTCTTGCATCTTAGGGTTTGTTTGTAAATATTAGTACTTTTAGTCCTGCATTTGCATGGGTTATCTGTTTTCTGGTAGGAATGAGTGTTGAAAAGCATACAATGTGCTTTGTGTATTTTAATTTTGTGGTTAACTATTATGTTGTTAATACACTCTCAGCCAGGCAACTTCGGGCAGCTGCCCGTACCCAACTTTCTAACTGGCAACGTGTACATTTAACCTGACCCCCCTGGTCGGCAAATCCCTCCCCAAAAAAAATAAAAAATAAAAATAAAAATAAAATTAAAAAAAAAAAAAAAAATATATATAAATTTATTATATACAAAAAAAACAAAACAAAAAAACTATTTATAACCGACCCCTGGACATACTCCTTGTCTTATCTTTAACTGCACTGCCTGTTTCTTCCAACTCTCTCTTCCCCTTCCCCTCCTCCTGGCAAATTCTCTAACCCCTTCATATTGGCCCACCTGACTCCAACCATGAAGCCTTCACTCTGGCCCCTTATCCTCCTTCTCCTCTCCCTCACAAACACTTCCCACTCTCAAAAACCTCTCCCCCCAAACTCTCCCGACACCACATTCATCAAAAACACCTGTCCTGGCCTCAGAATCCCCACGCTAATACCCACCAGACCCCATCACTTCAAAAAACACCGAGGAGTTAACCTCACCTCCTTGAAACCTGTTCCCCCAGCAAACCTACCCAACCTTACCTCAGACTCTCTCACCCCAGTCCCCACCCTCTATTGTAACGCCAGATCCGTCAGAAATAAGACCCAAATAATAAGAGATTTACTCGAGGATCATGATCCGGGTTTTCTGTGCATCTCTGAATCATGGATCGAAAAAGACGACTTACACACTCAAAATGAACTCTGTCCCCCAGGCTACCATGGTCTTTTCTCCCCTAGAATAAACCGAAAAGGAGGAGGTCTTGCCCTTCTCTACAAATCATTCTTTAATGTTGAACTTCTTGAAAAGGGCAGCCATCCCTCCTTAGAATTCATGTTAGCTTCAATAAATGACGAACTTCATCCCCACCCATTAGGCATCCTGTTACTTTACCGCCCTCCTTCCCCCTGGAACAAATCCTCCGAAATTGTTCTTGAGACCATAACAAGGGCCTATCTAAAATTCCAAAGACTACTGATCATTGGCGACATAAACCTTCACCTAGAGGACAACACCAACAAGGACACAACTGATTTCAAAGACTTCCTTATTTCTTTAGGCTTCACCGCCCCACCACCCACCCCTACCCACGAAAAGGGGCACTCCATCGACATCATCAGCTTTCTTGACCTGACTGAGCACAAAACCTCCACTGTTGAGACCCGTTGGGAATCTGTTCCCTGGTCTGATCACCTCCTAGGCCATTTTTGCCTCCCTGTCTTCATGTCAGTCCTTGGTACCCCTACCCGAGCCTCAAACTCCATCACCTACCGCAAAAAAATCACTAGTGAACTATTCTGGTCCCAGTTCCTCAACAAATTCCCTCCTCTTCCCACTCTCATGGACCCAGACGCATTCTGGCACAACTGGGTGACTCTTTCGGAAACCACGTACCGTGCTCTTGCCCCGCTAGCCACTAAATCCATCTCCTACTCTCACAAGGCCCCCTGGTATCTCCCATACCACAGGGAACTAAAACAGAAATGCCGAGCCCTCGAACGAAGATGGAAAAAATCGAAATCCCCTTCAGATAGGCAATCCTGGAGAGAAAACATCAAATCCTACAACTCCATACTAAAAAAAGCTAGGAAGATCTTCTATGGAGATAAAATCTCCAGATCAAAAAACCAAAACAGTACACTCTTCCACATCTGGCGAAACCTAACTTCTAAAAACGACTCCTCCCCCTCCCCCACCCTCCCATCTCCAAATGACTTAGCTAATTTTTTCAACGAGAAGATCTCTACCATAAAGAGTTCGTTCCCCCCAGCTATCTCTTACAACTCTCTTCCTCTGAAAGACTCCGACCCTATCCCTGCTGACAGATCATGGACTACTTTCGAACCTGTATCCGAGCCCCAGATCTCTAAACTCTGCCTGAAACTTAAATCCTGCAAGTGCATCCTAGACCCTTTCCCATCCTACCTCTACGAAAACATCCCAGCGCAGGCCATCTCTTCCCTTACAAACCTTATAAACAAAGCTTTACTATCGGGCCTGTTCTCCTCAGAAATGGGCCACATTGCCTTGTCCCCTCTTCTGAAAAAAGCCGATCTTGACCCTTCCTTACCATCGAACTACCGCCCCATAGCCAACATCCCTCTTTTAACAAAACTTCTGGAGACCATAGTCGCTACCCAGTTCTCCGCTTACCTAGAGAGATTCTCCATCCTCCAACACTACCAATTCGGATTTAGGCCCAACTTCAGCACCGAGTCCCTCCTAGTTTCCCTAATCTCAAAGGTGCAACAACTACACGCCCGAAACAAATTTGCTGTTCTCCTACAGTTCGATCTCTCCGCAGCTTTCGACGTCGTGCACCACGACATACTAATCTACCAACTTTCCGAGATAGGAATAGACTCCTTTGTCCTAAAATGGTTCTCAAACTTCCTTCGCGCACGCTCCTACACTGTCAACGCAAACGGCTCCAAATCCACCTCGTGGACACCATCCTGCGGGGTCCCACAGGGCTCTCCCCTATCCTCTTCAACATGTATATGACCTCCCTGAAGCTTCTCAAACTATCCCCCCTTGAAACAATTTACACATATGCAGACGATATCCTTATCCTCCTCGAAACAGACCAGAACCTTACAAACCTCCAAGAGAACATCACCTCATGCATAATGAGACTTCATGCCTGGTCCCTCTCTGTTCAGATGAAATTAAATGAATCAAAGACAAAACTACTCTGGCTCGGCCCAAAGTTAGCACACCTGCCCACCCTCTTCACTCTACCCACAGGTCCCGCTCTTCGCCTTGAATTCTCAAGCAAGGTCCTCGGCATCATTATCGATTCCTCCCTCTCCCTAAATGATCACCTGAACTCCTTGGCAAAATCATGTTTTTTCAGCTTCCACATGCTTAGGAAAGTTAGATCCTATTTCCACCAAAAACACTTTACCGTCCTGGTACAATCCATCATCTTATCCAAACTCGATTACTGTAATGCCATTTACCTGTGCCTAACAAAAAAAAGTCTTCACAGACTCCAGCTCATCCAGAATACTGCGGCCAAATTGATTTTTGCTAAACGCAAATTTGATCATGTCTCCCCCTTACTTACCAAGCTCCACTGGCTCCCTGTACTTTCCAGAATTCACTTCAAATGCTCCTGTCTAGCTTTCAAGATAATTCATGGCATCCTTCCGCCACTAATCCCTCTATCCTTCCTCGCCCAAACGCCTGCTACCACCAGATCCGCCCACAGACATAAACTATCCTTCCCCTCTCTACGTGGCATCCCCCATGCAGGCAAACTGGGAAGATCCCTCCTCTCCAAAATCACGGGCCTTTGGAACGATCTCACTATCCCGCTGCGAAACCTGGGCTCCCTCCAGCTGTTCCGGAAACAACTGAAAACCTGGCTTTTCTCTAATATATAACATCTCCTTCCTACTTCCCCCTTTTCATATGCCCTTGTAAACTCTCTCTCCCCTCTTCTTGTATTTTTAAGCTTTGTAAACCGTGTCGAGCTCCGCTTGCGTGGAGATGATGCGGTATATAAACTTAAGGCTTAGTTTAGTTTAGTGTATATATGAAAAATGAATGGAAAAAATGGTGTTACAATTAGTACGATTATGGGGTCTGGGGTGGAGATGGGCACGACTTAGCCCAGTGTTTTTCAACTGCCGGTCCACAAAATAATTATTTTATTTCCGCCGGTCCATAGGTGTCAAAAGGTTTCTGAAGCACACTGCTTTAGCTGCCTTGGCCTTATTCTTGGGCGCACTGGTTTTCAGTTGGGCAGAGCCAGTTAATTTTCTTAAGTTATTAGTTATTTCTGGAAACTCTGGTCTCTCACCTATGATCCTGGTCTCTTTAAAGCAGCCTGAGTGCTGGGAAAGGGACGAGAGAGACCTCTCGTTCTGTTTAGCTAAATCGAGGAGGACATCTTCCAAGGTGTCAGAGGACACCGCTCCAAACACCATGCTTGGCCTCATGCAGCCCACAGGCTGCCCCTCCTTCGTTTCGCTCATTTTGCAAAGCGACCTCCTTAGTCTCTCTTCTCTTGCCCCCCCCCCCCCCCAATCTATTTCAAACAAAGCGTACACAATACGATTTAAAAAAAAATATTTTGCAAAAAACAAATAGCCCAACAGAGCCACAACTAATTTGGGTCTATCGGTGGCACTACGAAAACAAAAACAAAATCCGGTAGTTTGTTAATTAATTTCGAAAAAGGGGGGACGAAGGTTTAGGTCACAGATTTCCTCAAATATAACCGGGATGCGCGAGCTGGGTCCAGCATGCGCCAAAACGCCCTGAGACGGTCCCGCCCACGCTTCCGGTCACCTAGGTAACCCGTACACTGTAACAGCCCCTCCGCAACCTTTGTTTTTGCATACGCCCCTAATAAAGATGGCCGCCGCCGCCGCCGCACGCCTTCTCTGTCTCTGCCCCCAGCGCGCATCAGACGCAGTGACGTGCGCGCGCAGTCGTGCAAAGATGGCGGATGGCCTGGAGAAGGGTCGCGGCGAGAGCTCGGCTAGTTTCGCCCGGCGCGTGGATCCGGAGCGCGAGCAGCTGAGCCCGGCGCAGCGCGAGTTCATGCGGCAGGCGGAGAAGACTCAGTGGCAGCGTGGTGCGGCGCAGAGGCTGCGGGGTCGGAACGCGCTGACCGGCCTGGTGATCGGAGCGGCGGTGCTGGGCATCTGTATCCTTGAGGGGCGCCGCGGGTTCTGAGTCGGAGAGTCACGTGGGAGGTTGTCCGCGCGCTCTAAGAACCGCGTAGGCCAACGGTCTCGCACTCAAACCCTTGGCAGGGCCACATTTGGGATTTGTAGGGCCTCAGAAACAAAATGGTTAATGTCTTATGAAAGAAATGACAATTTTGCATGAGCTAAAACTCTTTATAGTTTATAAATATTCCCTTTTGGCTAAGTCTTAATAAGAATATGATCAAGAAACTGTTTCATTTTACTTTTGTGATTATGATAAACATACCGAGGGCCTCAAAATAGATTCTAGTGGGCCGCGAGTTTCAGACCACTGAGTTAAGGGGCACAGTTAATCTGCTGGCTGGGTTGAAGGGCAGAGGGGAGAACAGGACAATCAAGCCATTGTGACATCACTGATGAGGTTGGCTCTTATTGGTGGAATGAGGCATTATGATATCACAATCTTGGTTCTGCTTCCCAAAGACAAACAGGATGTCATGGATACAGTTAAGGCAGTGGTCTCAAACTAATCCTTTGCAGGGCTACTTTTTGGATTTGATGGTATTTGGAGGGTCTCAGAAAAAATGGTTCATGTTTTATGAAAGAAATGACAATTTTGCATGAGGTAAAACTCTTTCCTTTTGGCTAAGTCTTAATAAGAATATTTTCGTTTATTGTTAAAGAGTCATATGATCAAGAAACTGTTTAATTTTACTTTTGCAATTATGGTCTTAAGAACATAAGAAACGCCTTCACCGGATCAGACCGAGGTCCATCTAATCCGGCGATCCGCACAAGCTGCGGCCCAATTTAGTACTCCTTTATGAAGTCCCGGATTTACCGTATCCCTCAATATGATATGCTAGAAGGTGTGCATCCAACTTGCGCTTGAATCCCAGCATAGTAGTCTCCTCCACAACCTCCTCCGGGAGCGCATTCCAAGCACCCACCACGCGCTGTGCGAAACAGAACTTCCCGACATTTGTCCTGAACCTGCTGCCACTCAGTTTCAGTCTATGACCTCTAGTCCGTGTCACATTTGAGAATGTTAGTAATGTTGCTTCTTGGTCTATTTTATCAAATCCTTTTATTATTTTAAAAGTCTCTATCAAATCCCCTCTCAGTCTTCTCTTCTCGAGAGAAAACAGTCCTAGTTTCTTGAGTCGATCTTTGTAGCTCAAATGTTCCATCCATTTGACAAGTTTCGTGGCTCGCCTCTGAACTCTCTCCAGCAGAGTTATATCCTTCTTAAGGTATGGAGACCAGTGTTGGACACAGTATTCTAAGTGCGGTCTGACCATTGTTTTGTATAGTGGCATTATGACCTCTTGCGATCTACTCATAATCCCCTTCTTAAGTTAGTAAAAAAAAAATGTATTAAAATTAGTCCAATAAAAAGATTACCTTATTTCCATTTTCTATTTATAAATGTTTATCAATACAGATACAATACTACTTTATTCTAAAGCAACAAAATAGATCTTTTTTTCTACCTTTTGTCTCTGGTTTCTGTTTTTCTCATCTTCTCTTTACTCTCCGTTACATCCAGCATCCACCCTTTTTCTCTGTTCCTTCCATTTTTCTCTTTCTCCACTCCCCTGTGCTCTGGCATTTCTCTCTCCTCCTTTCCTTCCCTCCCCAACTCATCCCGTGGTCTGGCATCTGCTTCCCTTCCTTTATGCCCTGGGATCTCTCTTCTTCCATCTCTCCCTCTTTCTCCATGCTCTGGCATATTCTTTCCTTCCTTTTCCCTCCCTTTCCGATGGTCTCTCATTTCAGTTTCTTTCCCTTCCCTCCCCCCCCATACCCTAGCATCTCCTCTCCTTCCCTTCCATCTCTCCCTCCCCCTCAATGCTCTGGTATCTCCTATCTTCCTTTCTTCCCTCCCTTCTTTTTCCCTGGTCTGGCATCTGTTTCCTTTTCCTCCCTCTCCATGGTCTGGCACATAAGACATGCCAGAACTTATAGCAATAATTACAGTATATTTGTGTTTACAATACATGCATCTTTAATCTCTAGCATAATACTATGGAGGGCCTTTATCAGTCAACAAATAAAAATTCATTTCTAACTTGCTAAACGGTGTTTTAACTGTAAACAACTGGCTGCCCCAGGGGAGGTCGTCGGCTTTCTAAAAGGCACAGTTCTTATCTTGGTCCCACATTGATCCCCATCGCACCCTGCTATATACGGACATGAGATGGAAATATAGAAGATGGCAGCAGATAAAGACCATCTTTCTTGAGATCTGTTCATCTGGGTGTAGAATATAAGCATGTCTCCTGGAACCCACACTTAGGACATGATCCAGAGCCAGACTTAATCTGTGATCTACACGCCCATTTCTGGTATTTATAGAGCCTGTTCAAGAATTTAGATTGAATGTCATTCTACTTATGCTGTCCACTAGCCAATATACATTAAACGAGCTTGCACAGAAATAATCCTATTCAATGTCAACATTAAGAATCTGCCTCTGTTTTTGACCTGTAACTGAGTAGGGGTCCTTATTACTCCCCTAAGCATGCTGTTATATTCTGTCCACAGCACACATCTGAGACTTTATAGAGTAGGGGTTCACAACCTGATCCTTAACTCGTATCTAGCTGGTTTCTCAGGATATCTACAATGGATATGTATGAGATAAATTTGCAGGTAGTACCTCCATTTCATTTATATTCTGCTTTCAACCAAAGCAGATTATGTTAGACAAAATATAATAAAACAAGCACATGAAAAATAGCCTTTATAGCACTTGCAATATTATAAGGTCAAGGTCCTCGTTCCATAAAAGTAAGTACAGAACTTTCAAGTACTTTTTGAACTGGAGAACATTACCACGTAGCTTTAAAGTGCTATCATTATACTGACACCCATAATTGTGCTAACACAGATGGTATAACTACAATCTGTATAAATTGATCCAAATATGAACTGAGGAAACTTTTTTTTTTCCCCTCCCCCAAAAAGGGGGAAAAAGGTTGACTCAAATACAGACTGAGGGTTTATATTCAAGTATAGGTAATCCTTCCTACCCGCTTCCTTGATATCCATATACCTGCCTTCCCCAAGATGTGGCATCTTGTCCTGTACTGCCCAGCCTGCCCCATTCTTTCCTGTTTCTGCGCCCAGCCCCCTTCAAATGCCCATTACAGGTTTCTTTGATTTTAAAGGTTGGCGTCTCTTTGTCCACTTTTGGCACTTTTTGGATGAAGAGACGCCAAAGCATTCACACGCACCATTCCCAGTACGTTGCAAGTTCATAACTGTCCCCTGAGGAAGGCGATGGCATCGCTGAAACTTGGATCCTAGTTGGGACTTTGTCTTTTGGAACTTTGCCTGTTTTAGCAATTTTTAAAGACTCGTTATAAAACTTTTGATACAAACTGCAAATAAAGGATTTGTGACCACAGGTTGGACTTGGCATCTCCAGTGTCTCTTTTTGTTGGTTCTGCTTTGTCTAGAGCAGGGGTGAGATCTATTAGCATACAATGAAAGCAGTGTATGCAAATAGATCTCATGCATAGTCATTGGGGAAATCCTGAAAACCCGACTGGATTGCGGCCCTCAAGGAGGGACTTTGACACCCCTGGTCTAGAGCAAGGGTAGGCAATTCCGGTCCTCGAGAGCCAGAGCCAGAGCCAGGTCAGGTTTTCAGGATATCCACAATGAATATGTATGAGATGGATTTGCATGCACTGCCTCCTTCAGATGCAAATCTATCTCATGCATATTTATTGTGGATATCCTGAAAACCTGACCTGGCTCCAGCTCTTGAGGACTGGAATTGCCTACTCCTGGTCTAGAGGGGTCCCCTTACACATTTGCTTAGTAAGGAAGTATGAAGAGAGAGCTGCTATTAAAATGCGCAATTTATCAAATTTTAACAAGGTTTGGAGAATTTTAGGTGACTATAGTCATACTTCAGTTTAATTTACAGGTGCCTTTGAAGTAAATATTATATTATATGATGATAATTTGGTTCACATCTGTTTATATAAATTCAATAAATATTAAAACATAAAAGATTGGCAGTATATCAAATATATCAGAAACATGAAAAATAAGTTGTTTTAGTGCTGGGATTTCTATGTATATTTTCATGTTTAATGATATGAATTTCTGATCCAGAGAGTCCTTGCATTCAGCTACAATGTACTGAGAAAATTTTGCAAAGCCATTTCTTTAACTCCTTCTTGCAGATGGTTATACCTTTTATTCTATCTCCCAGGAAAAGTTCTTAGATGAACTGGAGGAAGAAGCAAAAATTGCCCGAACACTGGCCCGAAAAACTTCTGCAAATTGAAACTAATATGACAAATGCTACAATGTGCATATGTTTGGGATGGGAATGGAGCTGTGCCTGTACTTTGCAGACGATGTTACCGAGTCCTCCCCTTAAGAGTGATTTGACTTTTCAGAGACACTTCGTGTCGTACGCTGCTTGTACTTTGCCTACTTGATAGGAAAATGGGGTTCTCTAAAATTACCTTCATGTGTCCATCGTACATCTGTTAGATTAATTTCTTGACATTCCTCTCACAGCATTTAGATTTGCAGTGACCAGTCACTGCTTGGAAATCTTGATTTTGGAGATAATCAATCCCAATTTTGATAAATTGAGGGTCTGATAAGTGTTGTGTCTTCCTGAATTTCTTTAATAGTTTCCTTATTTATTTGAGATAAGTAGACTTGGTGTATGTGCTTCATGGAAGAAACTGTTTATCTCAAAATAAATTAATATTCAGCTAGACCAGATGTTTTGGACTGTTTATGGGGGTAAACTGGAATAGCCAGCCAATAAAACTCCAAAATTAAATCAAATTATATTTATTTTTAAAACAGTTGAAACAAAATAATCAGACTTTCAGCCTGAGTGCAAGATTAAAAAAAAATGAATTGAAGAACCGACAGCATAGAGTAGACAATAGGGTTATTTCTCCATACTCACATGCTCTGCAGAAGGAATCCACTCTGGATTTTTCACTCTGCCTCTGTAGTACTTCACTGATCGGTTTAGCGCCCTCTGAAGTCTTTCCTTCTGCATGCCTGTCTGCAGCTGTGTGTGTTCTATTCTCCCCATTTTATTGTTTTAAATTCGATGTAGTTTCGTCCCCTTTGCAGGTATTTTCATGTTTTGAAGCAAATTTGCTTGAGAATTCAGACTGGTCTGTAGCTGACAGGCTCATCCCTTTTGGGTACCTGTTAGCTGGTCTGCATAGTTTTCCTTGGAGCTTCTGTTAAGCAGGGGTTGAGCGTAGACTGTTAGGCACACTTAGGGGGCTCATCAGTGTTCCCCAGCATGCTGGCTGCATTTTCGCGCCTCCGCCTGTCCTGGTGCGCATCCGGTGGTCTGCTGGGGTGGAGGCGTAGTTGGACAGTGGAGTCTGAAGATCAGCTTTGTGAGAACATTCCCAGCATTGTGGCAGTGAATTTTTATACAGCTACTGAGTAAGCTGTGAGCAGGTGGATTCCACTTTATCAGGTCACAGGTTGGGCACACTGCTGTCATCTACTATGTTAAACCAAAAGTATTTAGTTCTGAGGAGTACGATCTATATCAGTGGTTCCGAACCCTGTCCTGGAGGATCACCAGCCAGTTAGATTTTCAGGATAGCCCTAATGAATATGCATGAAAGAGTTTTGCATGTAATGAGGATGATAAGAATGCAGATCTGCTCCAAGCATCTTCATTAGGGCTATTCCAAAAACCCAACTGGTCCTCCAGGACAGGATTGGGGACCACTGATCTATATTAGACATGGGCAACTCCGGTCCTCGAAGGCCGGAATCTAATCGGGTTTTCCCCAATGAATATGCATTGAAAGCAGTGCATGCAAACAGATCTCATGCATATTCATTGGGGAAATCCTGAAACCCCAATTGGATTCTGGCCCTCAAGGACTACAGTTGCCCATGTCTGATCTATATGAACAGCATTGACATCTGATATGAACAGTGCCAATTAAGAACTGTACTGTCTAATATCTGAAAACCATCAGCCTACCCTATGTAGAAGAACTTTAAGTTTTATTATTGTAACACCAATTTCTCAGAGAAGGGAAATCAGTAAAACTAGAGGACATAGGTTGAGGGGTGGTAGACTTAGTAATGTTAGGAAATTATTTTTCACCGCGAGGGTAGTGGATTCCTAGAATGCCCTCCAAGGGAGGTGGTGGAGAGGAAAAAGGTGACAGAATTCAAAAAAGGTGGGATGAACACAGAGGATCTCTAAAATATGAATGGGGCAAAATTTCATAGTCTGAATCTTGCAAAGGAGATGGTTTGGCTAGACTGGAGTGAGCTTCAATGTCAACTCCAGTAGTTGGAATCTAAGGACATAACCGGGTGGATTTCTAGGTTCTATGACCCAGAAAAAAATAATTTAATTGTGAAATTGTAATGCATGTAATTATAGGGCAGACTGGATGGACTGCTGTCATTTACTATGAGGTACATAATCAAAAAGAAAATAATGTCTAAAACCCTGCCTAAATCGGCACTTGGACGATCAAAAAGGGGTTTAGATGTATCTAAAACCAGCTTAGGCCTTTTCACTGTCTCTGTGCGCCAAGAGCGAAAAGGGGTGTTTTTGGAGGAGTGGGTAGGACGGGATGTGGGCTGACCTAGACTTAGTCGCCCGGCAGCCATAATTGAAAAGTTTAACAGGTTGCCTGAACAGAACTTTTACATTTTGACTTAGATTAAGTCAAAACAGGTATAAGTTGTGGATCAGCAAGACCCCTGCCCCCCCCCCAAATGATCGCAGCAGGTGGGATGCCTAGTCCCTCCTCCCCGACCCCACCCCCAAGGCTGCCATCAGAGAGGAAGTTCGGGTCAGCCAATCGCTGCCTGGATGGGCGGAACTTCCTCTCCGACGGCAGAATTGACGTCAGGGGGGAATGCTGGTCGGCCCGACGGTGGGAAGCAGAGAGCTTGGGGCAGCCGCAACGGTGGCTTTGGGGCCTGTTTCCCCCCAATGGTGGCAGCAGTGGCTTTGTGGAGGGTAGGGAGAAAGAAAGGGGGCAGGCAGGGAAACAGAAAAAAAGAAAGGGGGCATCAAGAAAGAAAAAAGAAAGAAAGGGCAGGGAGAGAGGAAGAAAAAGTTAGGCGAGGGAATGAGGTCTGGAGGAGAGGAAGCATACAAGCTAAAAGAAGGGAAGAAAGATTGGATGCACAGTCAGAAGATGAAAGTGCAACCAGAGACTCATGAAATCACCAGACAAGGTAGGAAAAATGATTTATTTTAAATTTAGTGATCAAAATGTGTCTGAATTTATATATGCTGTCTATATTTTGCACTATGTCCCCCTTTTACTAAACCGCAATAGTGTTTTTTAGCGCAGGGAGCCTATGAGCGTCGAGAGCAGCGCTGGGCATTTAGAACTGTTCCCTGCGCTAAAAACTGCTATTGTGGTTTAATAAAAAGGAAGGGGGGTATATTTGTCTATTTTTGTATGGTTGTTACTGAGGTGACAATGCATAGAGTCATCTGCCTTGACCTCTTTGAAAAAAACCCAGAATAGGAATGATAATTAACATTTTCTCAGCATATAGTGTGCTTTGTGTTTTTTAATTTTATTATTGGTAGATCATTTTGACTTGGTCATTTTAAAGTAGCTCGCAAGCCCAAAAAGTTTGGGCACCCCTGAGCTAGAGCATTGAAGCTGTGTATTTCTATTTTATCCCCCCTTTTACAAAATTGTGGAGCGTTTTTTAGTGCCAGCCATGGTGGTAGCAGCTCTGATGCTCAGAATTCTATGAGCGTCAGGGCTGTTACCACTGTGGCTAAAATCCACACTACAGTTTTGTAAAAGGGTGAGGGGTTAGTTTGTGATGACATATTCCATACTAGGCGAAGGTGTTCTGTGTGTTCGAAAGACATGGTTTTCTGTTAGGATTGACGGTGTAGGATTGATCTGTGCTGGTCTGGCTTGTTTAGTTTTACAATGGGTGTATTGATGTACTGCTCACTGCAATATGTAAGTTGCTGCCTTTTCCTAGGTACTCATGTGTGACGTGTGGTTTGTTACTAAAAATCATGTTTTTCTTACAGATGGGGGGGGGTGTGTGCCAAAAAATGATGGGCCCCGGGTGTTACATATGCTAGGTACACCACTGTATGTAAAGATACCAGAAAGCTGGCGAAGCAAAAACTTTAAGTAAATTGTTATTCTTCTAAGTTTTGAGTATTTAACCCTCCCACAATCTCACGGGCACTCGTCCTCAGTGCCTGCTTATAAATTTGTGGAGTATGTAACTTGTCGCTCATGCATATTTTTTTTTGCACACACCAATCCTTAGAGGGAACATTGCTCATGAGACAAGTTAATTCAATCTTAATGGGTTAATTCATTTTTAATGGGTATAACTAATGGGCAGACTGGATGGACCGTTCAGATATTTAGTTGCTGCCATTTACTAAGTTACTATCAAAAGAGCTGTCTGAGGCCTTCAGAAAGAAGATTGTAGCAGCTTATAAGGCCGGTAAAGGATTTAAAAAGATCTCGAAAGAATTTGATATTAGCCATTCCATGGTCCGGAAAATAGTGTACAAGTGGAGGACTTTCCAAACAACTGCCAACATGCCCAGTTCTGGCCATCCAAGCAAGTTGAACCCCAGAGCAGACCCCAAGATGTCTCCAAAAACCCTAAAATGTCATCATAGGACCTACAGCAGGCTCTTGCTAGTGTTGATGTGAAAGTGCATGCCTCTACCATCAGAAAGAGACTGCACAAATTTAACTTGCATGGGAGGTGTGCAAGGAGGAAACCTTTGCTCTCTAAGAGAAACATCAAGGCCAGACTGAAGTTTGCAAGAGAGAACATAGACAAACACCAGGATTTTTGGAATAGTGTTTTATGGACAGATGATATACCCATTAAAATTGAATTATTTGGACACCAGAAAAGAGGACATGATTGGCTTACACAAAATACAGTGGAACCTTGGTTTGCGAGCATAATTCATTTCAGAAGCTTGCTTGTAAACCAAAGTGCTTGTATATCAAAGCAATTTTCCCCATAGCAGTTAGTAGAAACATGGGTGATTCATTCCACATCCCAAAAGATCCCCACCCTCAAGACCATTGGTGCGTTTCCACTCCACCCCACCACACACTACATCCCAAAAAGATCCCCCTGAGGCCACTGGCGTGCTTCCACCCCTCCTCCCCCCGTGCAAAAGGAAACAAATCAGACATTTTTGATGGCATCTTTGTTTACTATGTTATTAAATACACTATATAATTATTGAGTAATTAAAAATTACAGGGCAAAAATTCACCTACTGTGGCAAATAAGTAAACATGGCATGGATAAGAAATAATTAGGCAGATTTGTATTTCTACTTTTACAGTGCTTTTTTAATATTACAGAAAAATATACATATATTTTCAAAAATCTTTAGTCACTATTGTACTGTTATGTGAATCACCTCTCTTTTCAGTAGATTTCATAGTGCATTGTGGCTTCTTGTCAGGTGTGCACTGTGTTTCACAGTTTCATGTATATGCTTTATACCCAAAATTCTGGATGGGCAATAACTTAGGCCAGGTGCATTCTGGGAACAGTCAGTGATGTCACAAAGCCCCTTGGTTTTGCATTGTCCTGCCACCCAGACAACATGGCCGCTCCTACACCCAGTAGAGGGTCGCTCTTCAAGAGAAGACTGCTCTTAGGTCTGCATAAGCCTAAAACATATTATTCCTCCAGACATATGCTTTCACACAGCTGGATAAGTTATTTGCCTCAATTTCAAGCAGGGAGTTTCCCCTTTCAGTTTCTATCCAAGATAAAACTAGCTGAAGGTAATGTTATAGCTTCTTTTCAAGCGAGTCCAAGGTCTACCAAGTAAGCAAGCAACAAAACCAAATTATTTTGCTGCTTTGAGTAGTTTTTTATGTAACTCGACAGCTATGATTAGAATGCACTACATTTGTAAAACAACGCCGGTTATGCTATTAGTAAAGCTGACAGGGATTTTATCTGTAACTGTCATAAATAATCATCTATCACATTTACAGAGGCTGTTACACAGTACATATTTTATGCCATCCCTTACTGCATGTCATCTTTCCAGTTATTACCTATATCTGCTATAAGAATACCGTTACCATTCATCAATTCTGTAGTGCGTGATCTGGCTGCAGAAGAAACGTTAAGGGGGTTAGCCTAATAGCTCAATGGTAGCACTTTGTATTGATCACAACTGGGGAGAGCCTCTACGAATGCTGCTACCGTACATTCCCCAAAAGGGGAAGAGAGGCTTTAGTTACTAGCACCCATGCGCTAGCTCAAGTATGCACTTGTGGTCCTTGCCTCTCGGTTAGAAAAGTATAGATATAAAGGTAGGCCAGACCCAATAAAATTCAAATGGATAGATGGGGAGGGAAGTGCATTGGGAGCCCCAATTGAGGTGTTGGTTCCAATCGACAAGAAAGCCCAAAGGATGAGGAACAAGTTTATGTACCAAAAAGTTATGGAAGGAAATCAGGAACTCGTATAACAAGTACAGTGTAATACAGACTGAAATATTCTCAGCTCATAATGGACAGTTTAAATGGGAATTTAAATTACAGGCTCAAAAGTCCTCCCAAAATTCAGGGCTTGGTCTCGGGCCTGCTGATTATTGCACGTTTCCCTGCAACAGTCTACCCAGAAAAAGTTTCTAGTTTCTACAACGGCAACATTTCTTGAAATCCTGGCACAGGGATGTCAAAAGCCACTACAAGTGATGACGGGCTCCTTACGTTTTCAGTGCACACACAAAATCACCGTGCACTACACCACGCGGTACGCTTCTAGAATAATGCCAGCTCAATGCTGGCATTAAGGTCTAATTTGGTGTTTGCTATTCTGCACATTAAGGCCCTAACTCACCTTTGTAAAAGGAGCCCTAAAACTTAAAAAAAACCATCACCACCTTTTACAACTGAATTATTTCTCCTGGTCTTTGGATGCGATTGCAATTTTCTTATTGCGTGAATGATGTACACAACCCAGTAATTAGAGAAAACTTGTTTTAAAAGCATCATATCATTCAGCTGGCAGTTAAAATTCAATTTGCTTGTCCCCTTTCTGTTTGATTCCTGATGTTGTATACTGGAGATGCCTAGAAGGTTCTGAAAGCTCCTTCTGTGTTTACACGAGACACTTTATACAGCAAGGACCCTGCTCTGCAGAACCGCTTGCAGGTGTCATGTTAATCGATAGAAAGCATGTATACAGCACAAACAGCTGCTAAGTCGATCATCAGAACCATATGCAGACATCACATAAAACACAAATACAGCACAAACAGGTGAATGGTTTGTTTATATATATATACTGCTTAGACAAGGTGTAGTAAATGGTACTCAAGCATTTTTCCTCATCTGTCTCAGCAGGCTCACAGTCTATCTAATGTGCCCGGGGCAGTGGAGGATTAAGGGACCTGTCCAGGGTCACAAGAAGCAGCGTGAGGTTTGAACCCACAGCCTCAGGGTGCAGCTTTAGCCACTAGGCCACACACTCCTCCAATACATAGAACCATGAAGCCACCCTGACATCACTGATAAAGTTGGCTCTTGAGCACTGGTGGAACGAGGCATTATGACATTGGGGAAAGGGATTGGGATGTACACTGCCTTTTTCTAGTTTTTGCAACCACATTCAAAGTAGTTTATATAAAGGTACTTCAAGCATTTTTCCTGTCTGTCCTGGTGGGCTCAGTGGGGGATTAAGTGACTTGCCCAGGGTCACAAGGAGCAGCGTGGGGTTTGAACCCACCACCTCAGGTAGCTCGAACCACTGCGCCACACTCTCTCCATCCAATGACGAGCTAATTCTTCATTGGTTTCATTCCAACACATGCCAAACATGTATCTAAAGGATAGGCTGAGGAGAACAGACTTAAAAGCCACAGCCATGGCTGTAATAAAAGGTTTACCTCTTTATTAAAGAAAACTAAGTAATATATGAGACATATAACAAGACTCAACATTAATAAAAGAAAAAGAAAGCAATAGGGCCTAGAAATGAGTGAGCTGGTATTTTGCTTGAGTAGAATAGTACTGCTGAAATCAACATACCATATTTATTAAAAACAAGCGGACATGGATTCCTGCTAATGATTTAACTTTCTATAGAAGCCTGCACTGGCGGGTAAAATGCGCTCACTGAGTTTTTCAGCACATCCCACTGTTTAATAATCTTTATCCCCTTCTCCCCCAAGACACATTTTCCGACTGAAGAAGGCGCCCAAAAATGTTCAGCTTATTATGGCTTTTTCTCCAGTTTGATTCTAACCATAGGGGCCAACTTTTCAAAATGATTGATGGTGCTAAATTCAAAGTAAGAAAATGTCCCTCAGTTGCAGTAAAAGGCGTTTTCTCAATTTTGGGAGTGCTTAAGCATCCACAGAGCTGGCTCCAATGTACTTTAAAAAGTTGAGGTGCACGCTAATGAATGCGCATCCCTACTCTGAAGTATTCCCTGAAACTTCCAGCGTTTTTCATCCTCTGTCAAGGAAATCCAAGCTGGACAGAAGCTTGGACACTATGACCAGCACTCATACTTGTTTCTTAAAGGGAAATGTGTAGTACACTAGGGTCCCACCCTAGATCTACGGCACCTGAACTAACTGGGTTGGTCCTGGGTTTTCTCCATTATTTGCATTCAATATTGTCATTGAAAAACAGGCTCAACTTAAACAGGTAGCAACATAGAAGCTGGTTGGTGACCTTGTTCTTAACCCTGCCTCATAAGTGAAAAGTCTGTGTCTTCACTGTTGTCTTTTCAGCTTCAGTAACGAGTAACTTGCAATGTAATCCAGGACGCATGCTACAAAGCTGAAGAGGAAATATAGTTTACGGCAGGAATATAAGACAGGCCTGGTATTTGGAGAGAAGCAGAAGCATTTAAGAATTTGATGGTTTCTATTATTTCAGCACATTTTTCCCCCGTGACCTTGGCCATAGTTACAGCTTTGGTATACCTCTGTGAACAAAACAAATGTTACACAATACTCATTGCTTTCTCACGGCTGGATACATGAGTCGCATTTGTCCCATTTTTAGAGCAGGCCAGGCCCGGGTAGCGCGCCAATCTTTTCATCAAAAAAGGACTCACAATGCAAATAAGCAACAAAGTGGAGGAAAAATGTTCCAAAGAGTCTGGAGAATTTGCTTTTCTCACACTCGGCGCCCTTCCGAAGCAGTTCCAAAACTAGAAATCTCTTTCATGAGGCACTGTGATCCAATCTGTTTTCTTTCCTGAGATATTTGTTTGCCTTTCTCTGTCTCTCACCGGTGCACTGCAGCTGATGTTTTTTGTATGAGGAAGGCCTCCGTGCTGACACAAGTGTTTTGGGCACTAGAAGACGACCTTAGACCTCCCTCTCTTACCAGAGACTGTCCCAGTCTATTCATTTTTTTCTTCTCTCTTGCTTTCCCATGGACATCAGAAATAGACAAGTGTGTTGAGGTAGTCCAAAAGGCTTTGCATCTTAGCAATATCTAGGCAAGTGTTCACTGGTAAAGGAGAAGAAAAGTCATGGTTGAAACTGACAGCTGAATAGCAATTTCTTTAAAATAATACAGTACAAGTAGAAGTTAAAACAGTTGAGTCGGGTGAAAGAAAGGGGCCAGCCGACAAGTTTTGATTTAGTCTAACCAGATGGTATTGTAGCTTTTTGCCCCAAATGGTTAAATATAAGAATTAGGAAAAGTCTTTTCTAATCTGTGCAAAGCAAATTGCTGGAACGTTTAATTTGGAACTGAATATTGACTCCAAGAAATTCCCACTTAAAACTGTGCCTCATAATTTTCTTTTACCCCCTAATTCTATTACTGTGTGTGCACAACTTAATACTTTGCACATAAAGTTACTTGTCCAAGTTATAGAATAGTTCCAATTATACTGGAAACTTTGGCATGAACCAATTACTGGCTAATATTGGTGTCAACTGATGCTAATTAGCAAACGCCATAGGCCTAAATTCTATAAATGTCACCTTAACTTAGGCGCCTGCATTAAGTCCAAATCACCATTTAAAACCGGACTGAAAAAAAAATTCAAGGCGCCTACTAGTGCCTAAAACACGGAATTGCACCTCCAGAAGCGCTTCATGGCAACGGAAGTGGCAATAGGCGCCATAAAATGCTTGTGTGGGCATGATTCAAGTCAAAGGTAGGCACTAGAATTATAGGCCTTGAAAAGCCTGGCCTACATTTCTGGCACCTTCCTTTTCTGTAAGCATGATCCTCTAAACAGCACTGTCGCATGATTGCAATGCAATCAGTGACCGCTGACAATGGTGCCGTTTAGAGAATCCGGGCCATAGTGTGCAGCCGTAAGGGGGTGTAGACATGGGTGGGTCAGGAGGCGTGCCTAACACCCATTCAAGTTATAGAATACTACGAGATCCACATCTAACTGTCTACAGTTACAGTAGAATACTAGAGAATGACACAGGGACAAATTTTTCCCTGTCCCCACCCCGTTCCTGCAAGCTCCGTCCTCATCTGCACAAGCCTCAAACGTTAAAATCATAAGTGTCCAAGGCTCATGCGATTAAGGCAGAACTTACAGGAATGGGGAAGGGACAGGGACAGCGACAAAACTTGCGGGGACGGAACGGGGAAACTGAGTTGCAGGGATGGGGTAAAATCTGTCTCTGTGTCATTCTCCAATTTATACCAATCACTGAGTTAGCTTAGGTGCTTGCACCTAAATTTAGACATGTAACTATGGACTTAAGCTAGTATTCTATAATGGCAGCTATGCGTATTAGGTTAGGTGCTATCCAGCGGTGTAATAACGGGGGGGCCAGGGGGGTGATCCGCCCCGGGTGCTGTCTTGGTGGGGACGCCAGCAACCATCCTCTCCACCCCCTGCTCCTTCCGCAGCAACCCCAACCTGGTGCTCGTGCCTGCGTCGGCTCCTCCTCTGATGCCGAGGGGGCTGCTCATGCCAGGGAAGGGAAGGGGCACATGGGGCAGGAGGGGGAGCGGAAGGAGCAGATGGGGGTGGGGGGCCTCTCACCTTTGCTATGCCACTGGTGCCATCGACTCGTGTTTCAGTCCTTGATAATGACATCAAGTTTTCATAGCAGAATACAGAAGGCCTTTTTCTGTGCAATATAAAGTCAATGTCTCATCCAATGCAATGCTCTGCCGCTGCCCTGATGAGAGCTACATCGTTATGCTGACTCCTTGGGAGGCCCTGCAGGTAGTGAATCTACCGACGGCATAGCTTTCAGCTTCACAGATGCGCACACAAGGCAGCCCCAGTGGCACGCCAAACCCATGAACCATGACTGGAGAGTTATGTGTATAGCACGCATCATATCAGCACCTAACTTTCGGCAGCCTTTTGAGAATTACCCCCTTAGGGCTGGATTCAGTAAATGGTGCCCACCATTTGGGAACTGAAAACATTAGTTCTTGCAAAAATGGCTCTTCAAGTTGGCTGCCATTTACAGAACAACGCTCAGTGTTGACATCCACGCCCAACGTTCAGCGTGAGGATTTACACCAACTAAAACCTGGTGCAAAGTTTTTTCACCTAAACTAGGCACGGATCCCCCTAACTCTATAATAGTCTGCATCTTAAGTAAATGCCCCGTTTCTAGTTGCACACTATAAAATTTACAAGCACATCTTTCTAGAACAGCACCTAGCACGATGCATATATAAATTCAAATTGTTGCCTATTAGTTTCGATAATAGATAGTGCCAATTTATTGGCGCTAATTGGCTCGTTACTCAAACTGTATACCCAAATTTGTGCATGCAATTTTTCCACGTTTCTTAAGTTCTTACTATCCCACAGTAGGGTCGTACCTTTAAGGCGGCTTACAATCTATTTTAAGGGAGAGGGGGTTGGTGTCCTTCGTCGTGGGCCCTAACTTTGTCCCGGTAGAGGCACTGACAAAGACCCGCTCCCAGCTATACTCACAATTCTGGTAATGTCTCCAGCAAATGTCACTCCTTTGCTTGGTCTCTGCTCCTGGGAGCCACTGCTGCTCCCACTCAGGGAATTCTTTCTCATAATTCCTACAAACAGTGAAAGAAACAAAACTCAACACTACTAGGAAAACAAAATGTATTTTTAGGGGTGCCAGTTTACAACGGCTCTGTATAGAATAATTCACATGGTCCTAGCAAGCGTAGAGTTCAGTTTGACCATACAGAGGTCAGGTGGCTTAAAAACACACAACATAATGTAAAATGAAGTCCATCCAGTCCTTTTCAGTGTAATTTCTGTTACAATATCATAGATCATAGGTCAGCTCTAACTTTCCCCTCATTTTATGTATTTTTTTATTAACGCTTTATTAATAGCAGAAATGCACAGCAAATGAAGAGCGAATACAATGCAACACCCAGGAAAAGCACATTCCAGAAATAACCCCAACATTTCCACCCCCCAGGTGCAAGCTTATACTTCCTGGAATGTCTGGCCACCAAGTTCACAGTCCTGTAAGAACAGAAGAATAACCTTACTGAGTCAGACCAATGGTCCATCAAGCCCAGTTAGCCCATTCTCACGGTGGCCAATCCAGGTCACTAGTACCTGGCCAAAACCCAAGGTGTAGCAATATTCCATGCTACCGATACAGGGCAAGCAGTGGCTTCCCTCATCTCTTTCTCAATAACAGACTATGGACTTTTCCTCCAGGAACTTGTCCAAACCTTTCTTAAAACCAGTTACATTATCCGCTCTTACCACATCCTCTGACAACACGTTCCAGAGTCTTTGTAATTTTTGACAGAGTGAAAAATTGATCCACTTGTACCCGTTCTACTCCACTCAGGATTTTGTAGACTTCAATCGTATCTCCCTCAGCCCTCTCTTTTTCAAGCTGAAGAGCCCTAACCATTTTAGTCTTTCCTCATACGAGAGGAGTTCTATCCCCTTTACTATCTTGGTTGCTCTTCTTTGAACCTTTTCTAGCACCACTATCTTTCTTGAGATAAGGAGACCAGAATTGAATGCAATACTCCAGATGAAGTCAAAACCTGGCACGATTCAGGGACATTATGACATTCTTAGTCTTGTTAACCATCCCTTTTTTTAATAATTCCTAGTGTCTTGGCTGAGGAAGGTCACTGCAAGCCAGACTGAGCTGGGAAAGGATAGAGCAATAGGGAGAAAATGGCAGGTAGCTTGTGGCACTGCAGAGCTATAGATGCTGGCCCGATTGAGCTAGAAGTAGAACTAATCCTTTGAGCCAGAAATAAGCCCTTCCAGTGTTACCTGTTGGTGGTAGGAATTCCACTCTCTGTAAGCTATTGCGCCGAGACTGGCTGAAGCCACCCTTGGGCAGACGTCTTTGCCGGCTGGATAACATGGTAGCTGGCGATACAATCCCTGGCGGAGGTGCCTTGCCCATCTTGGCGTACAGCTCTTCAATCTCCTTCTTCTGTAGAGTCTGCAGCATCTGTACTTCTGACAGGTGTCTAGAATAAAAGGAACAGGATTAATGATTTACCAAGGACTGCACCAGCTGCATCTGGAGGGCTTTACTAGCCTTTTCATCACCATTGCACTGTGAAGTTTCCTAGGTCTTGATCTATTCTCCTTCACTGACTATTGCACGCATGTGTGTAACGTTATCACGCCATTATCTGCGCATGTGCAGATGCACTCCAGACTCGGCCCAAAGAGGCAAGATTTGCATGAGGCTGGGGTTGGAATAGGATGGGCCCGGGGTAGAGCCACGTGTCCTCTTTTTTTTACAGATGCAAAATCTGATAACCTAGTCAAAGGGAAAGCCAACGCCGACATTAGCAGCAGGCTGAAGAAGCTGCTCAAGCTGGTGAAAATTTAAAGAGGTACGGGGAGAAGGGAGGTGCGAGTATGGTGGTGGGGAGTGGAGAGATGGACATGGGGGGGGGGGGTGGAGATGGACACTACTGCCTCCAGAATAGGCAGTCAAAAACAAGCTTCTCCAAGAGGCCGCGAAGCAGCGTGTTTACAGTGTTGCGGCCGCTGCTGGAGCCAAGAGGTTTGTCAACCGCGGGAAGGGAAGGGGGGGTGGCGGCGGCAAGGGACTAGGGGAGCTGGCCAGACCGCAGGGATGGCGCGCATCTTCAAAAAAGTGTAGGCGGGAGGCAAGTGAAGGAGTTTCAGCTCAGAGGAACGGCTGGAGGGTGCTGCAGGTGGCCCATGCAGGTAAACATTCTCACAGGAGGGGAAAGGGGGCTGCTTCGGGGGGATGGGTGTGCTGGGAGGCAGATCGTTTTGCTTAGGGGGGGAAGACAGAAGGGGGCCACTGAGAGACAGGGAGGAACTGGAGCGGGAGAGGGAAAGGGGCCTGCTTTGGGGGAGGGGTGTGCTTGGAGGCAGACAGCTTTGCTTGGGGGGGGGCAGAAGGGGGGCCAAGGAGAGACAGTCAGGGAGGAACTGGAGGGGCAGAGGGAAAGGGGTCTGCTTTGGGGGAGGGGTGTGCTGGGAGGCAGACAGCTTTGCTTGGGAGGGGAGACAGAAGGGGGGCCATGGAGACACTGTCAGGGAGGAATTGGAGGGGTAGAGGGAAAGGGGTCTGCTTTGGGGGAAGGGGTGTGCTGGGAGGCAGATCATTATGCTTAGGGGGGAAGACAGAAGGGGGGCCACGGAGAGACAGTTAGGGAGGAACTGGAGGGGGAGAGGGAAAGAGGGCTGCTTTCTAGCACCCGTTAATGTAACGGGCTTAAACACTAGTGTTAAAATATGCTATATAATATGTGTGTTTATTCTTACTGAAAATGTGATAAAGGGTGGGTGGATGGGGGGGTTATAATATCACTAGAATATTATGTGGTAGAGATTAATGTGCTATTGTGAAATATCTTGTATAGTATATTCTTTTGTGCACTTGCTGTTCAATTTGAAAATGAATAAAGAACGTTAAAAAAAAAAATACAAAATCCAAGAGCAGGCATAATGTGAAGGAATACAAAATGCTACATATGTCGCTCAGAACCTACAGAGCAATTCCAACATACCATAACTTCTATGAGTCACAGAACAAGAACCTAATTAAGGAAAGACAGCACTACAGTGGACTGTAGAACATCAATACACCAACTGGAAAACTAAAAAAAACCCAACAACTCAGAAGAATATGTGGCGATTGCAACTGGTACAAAATACAGCGGTTGGGTTACTTTGTGGACTGAAGAAGTTTGATCACGTAACACCTTCCTATCGACTTCTACACTGGCTGCCGATGGAGGCACGTGTTAAATTCAAGTTTGGTTGTTTTTGCTTCAAAGTACTTTATGGCTTAGCCCCTAAATATATAACAGACCTTTTCTCTTTCACAGCCAAAAGACACAAGCGAAGCTCTCACCCGAACTTTGTTTCTCCACAGGTTAGAGGTTGTAAATTTAAAAGTCATCACCAACATCTTTTCTCACATCAAGCAGCACCATGGGGTAAAGATCTAGAACAATTACTTGTGCCTACTACCTATAGGGAATTCAGGAAACGCCTAAAAACACATCTGTTCCTGAAATACTTAGGAAACCAACCTATACAATCTTAATCCTCAACAAATGATCTTTAGACCCGTTAGTCACTAACTCTGATCTTTGTTTATTCCATTCGACCTGTAACCTCTTTAATCCGCATAGAACTTCACGGTCCTGCGGTACATAAACTCTTATTATTATTATTATTATTTAGTACAGATTAATCCTGTAGATAATGCTGACAGAAAACAATGTCTCTTTCATGCAGAACACAGTCGCTCACCCACTATAGAATAAGTTTCGTTTTCCAATAGGTTTATTGATGCTCTAGTGGTCACTGCAGTGATTTTTGGTACTGTCTTGTCCTAAATAGGTGCTTGTGTGACTTGTGGATGTTACTGCTATTATGGTATGTTGGAATTGCTCTGTAGGTCCTGAGAGACATTTGTAGTGTTATGTATTACTTAAGATCCCACTATACAGTATTAGATTTTGGATTTAAATATATCTTTCTCAATAATGACTCAAGGCAAATTATATTAAGTACAGTAGGTATTTTTCATTTCCCTGGAGATCTTATATCTGAGGCAATAGCGGGTAAGCAACATCAGTGGGATTTGAGCCCTGGCTTTCCTGGCTCTAACCGTGTTTGGTAATCAGTGAACTAAAGACTAGTGGAGCAGAAGCCTGGTGGCCCTTTGACAACCTACCAAACACATTGCTAGGTTGTACTATGGTATGACGTATTGCAATAATAGGGGAAATCAGAATGGAGGGGGGATTAAAACTTGTTTACATCATTGTTTTCCGAGTTAAGTTACTTTTTAATATTATTTTAACATATAAATAGTTTTATATTTTCTTTCCAAATATTTTAACTTCTCAGTTTTTTTAACATAATCTGGCATAATTTAAAAAAAAAAAAATTACTCGTTTTTGCAACCCTACCCAGTGATCCTCAACCCAGCAAGTCGGGTTTTTGTGATAGTCCTAATGATATGCATATGAGAGATTTGCATATAATGGAGGTGGCAGGCATGCAAATCTGCTCCATGCATATTCATTAGGGCTATCCTGAAAACCTGAGTGGCTGGTGGTCCTTCAGGAGTGAGTGAGGTGAGATTGGGACTTACTTTTGTCTAAGGTTCTCCAGTTCCTCAAAAATATCATCATCTTCGCTCTCTGTGTCATCATCGCTGCTTAGGTAAGAAATGCTCCGGGGATAGCTCATCAACATGTGGACTACCGATATCTGCTGAGGGCTTTTAGTGTTCTCATCACTAGAAGACTTCTGTCCCGGATCATCCTCACCTGCCAGTTGGCTGCCCTGCGCTGGAGTAACCATCACTCCCTCATCCGCAAGACTTGCGCCACACTCCGCCGTGTCCTCAAGACTTCCTGTTGTGTCCTGAACGGAGACCTCAGGATTTGAGCAGCTGCAGAGCTCTGTGTCTTGATCTGTGCTCACGTCATCCGAATCGGAAGAAGAAGTTTCAACAAGATCCAGGGTTGATGCTGGGTCTCTGACTTCAGCTGCTTTGGCTTCTTGAGATGGTGGTGTCACTGAGCAGTCATGGCTACTGTCCAGAATGTTTTCCGCTGGCTCTTTGGATGGAGTGACCTGAAAGCGCCCAACTATTTTAGGTCTGCTCTCTGTGAAAACAGAAGGAACAAATGTAAAAAAAGCAAACAAAGTACCCCCCCCCCCCCTACTAATGCATTTAGTAGGTTATGGAACATTTCTCTGTATCAACAGAGTTCTCCAGAGATGATATTATACATAAGCTTTTTGAGACTACATAGATCAAGATCCACCTATACAAGAGTTCTCATGCTGGTTCAATAAAAAGTCATACAGCAGCCTACATTAAATCCTGTTTTCTCTGGGAGAGTGGCATAGCTACGGGTGGGCACAAGCCCAAAAATATTTGGCTCAGGCCCACCCAGTGGCGGACCCACACTTCTTTCTCCTCTGAAGTGCCCTGGCATCTCTGCCCACCTGTCTCAAGCCCATCCCTCCTTGGCATACCTTTCATGCATCCCCAGCATCTGAAGAGACTAATTTTTGCTGACAGCACTGACCCCGAAGGTTTTCCTGTGCTGCAATCTGCTAAATAGAAAACAGGAAGTGATGTCAATGAGGGCAGGATGCAGCAGAGAGAAGCCTTTGGGGCCAACGCTGGCAGCACAAATGAGGTGCTGCAGGCATCTGGGATATGTGTAAGGTATACTGGGGAGGGATGGGTTTAAGAGACAGGACGGTTTTGTATGGGTGTAAAAAATTTTTTTCTCTCTCTGGAGGGGGTGTGGTTTGCCTAGCATTTAAAATCCTTCATGGAGAGTCTCCAAAAACCTTCAGCAAAAATATAGATCTACTTGACTGATCAATGCAACACTAACCACCTGATATTATCCTTTCGATCTCTGAAAGGAATAAAGTATAAGAGCCAACATAACTCCTTTGGATACCAAATTGCAAAAATGTGGAACATACCACCGGCAGAGATCTGCACTACCTCTACATATGCTCTTCTTCCACAAATCCCTAAAAGCATGGCTCTTCCAAAAATAAGAACATAAGAATAGCCTTACTGGGTCAGACCAATGGTCCATCTAGCCCAGGGATAGGGAACTCCGGTCCTCGAGAGCCGTATTCCAGTTGGGTTTTCAGGATTTCCCCAATGAATATGCATGAGATCTATTTGCATGCACTGCTTTCAATGCATATTCATTGGGGAAATCCTGAGAACCCGACTGGAATACGGCTCTCGAGGACCGGAGTTCCCTACCCCTGATCTAGCCCATTAGCCCATCCTCATGGTAGCCAATTCAGGTCACCAGTACCTGGCAAAAATCCAGAGTAGCAACATTCCATGCTACCAATCCAGGGCAAACAGTGGCTTCCCCCATGTCTGTCTCAATAGCAGAGTATGGATTTTTTCCTCCAGAAAACTGTCCAAACCCTTCTTAAAACCAGCTACGCTATCCACTCTTACCACAACTTCTGGCAATGCGCTCCAGAGCTTAACTATGTTTATTAAAAACTTTCTATACTGCATAACAGCCTGAAAAAGGATCCAAGCGGTGTACAATATAATACACATTCAATAAGAAAAGAACTCCATTTAAAAATAGGATAGAAAAAAGCAAAAGTTTTTAAAAATGTGTGGGGTTTTTTCCTTTTAAAAATAGTAAGCAATCATAACAATTCTAATAAAAACAGTAAATCTTAAACTATAATTAATACATACATTAAAAAATTTTTCCATATCAAAAATTAATCATTATATTAGTACAAATGACAGATTACAGTCCCAAACTCAATTATTCAATTTGAGAAAGCCAATTGAAAAAAAAAATTGTGCTTTTAGATGTCTTTTAAAATTTATAGAAGATTCTTCTTTTCTCAAATCTACGGGCAGATTATTCCATAACCGTGGAACTAAATAAAAGAACGCACAATCTCTAGTTGATGCAAGATGTGCCTTCGAAATATGGGGAGCATCTACTTTGTTGTCATTCAGAGATCATAATGAACATCTTGGGGCATAAAGGCTGTAGCTGAAATAATGCTCTATGTCAGGGATCTCAAAGTCCCTCCTCGAGGGCCGCAATCCAGTCGGGTTTTCAAGATTTCCCCAATGAATAGGCATGCACATAGATCTCATGCAGATTCATTGGGGAAATCCTGAAAACCCGACTGGATTGTGGCCCTCGAGGAGGGACTTTGACACCCCTGCTCTATGTGCCAACATCAAGATCTTAAATTTGATCCTAAATTCCTTTGGTAGCCAAAGGTGTCACATGATCACGGCCTAACAATCTAATCGCAGTGTTTTGCACTGTTTGTAGACGTTTCAGCTGTCCTAACTCAAGGCCTGCGTATACTAAATTACCATAATCTAACTTTGACAATACAAAGGCATGAATTAACCATTTGCAATGATTTCTCATCTAAAAAATGCCTCTAAGCTGTCTTAATGCCCCAAATCCTTTAGCACCAACAGATGATACCTGCTCCTCAAAAGTTAAATGACCATCAATTATAATCCCTAAGTACCTGAAAAAATATTTCCTTCTATTATTGGTTTTAAAATTATTACTCTGTCACTTCATTGAGTGTCCCTTAGTGTTTGTAAATTTTGACAGAGTAAAAAAAAAAAAAAAAATCGATCTACTTGTACCCATTCTAATCCACTCAGGAATTTGTAGACTTCAATCATATCTCCCCTCAGCCATCTCTTTTCCAAGCAGAAGAGCCCTAATCTGACCCAAATCTGAGCCACTTACTCATAATACATAAGAACATAACAAGCGCCATCTCCGGTTCAGACCTTCGGTCTATCAAGTCCGGCGATCCGCACACGCGGAGGCCCAGCCAGGTGTACACAACAATTCACCACACCAGAAATTGATCCTAAGAGCAAATCTGACACCCAAAAAGTACACTTACACCTGGAAGGAAAACCTTAATACAACTCAGATCACGTCAAACCACTACTATCACCACACTGAGCGCTGGCGAGGCTATGTTGATAGCATGTCACTAATGATGTTATATTGTACCACTACTCAGACTGACATTATTCCTTTGACTGTTTAATCAAGGATTATTTGCTTTAACCTGCCCTGAACTCCACTTGGGAGGATTTGGCAGGATATAAGCCCACAAATGATATCACGCGTAAGTTGGCGTGCCCAACTTTCATCATGCTACAGCAGCTTTGCGCTAACATTCTATAAAACATTTCCATCAGCTACATATAAGCTCAGAACACAGCAATCCATTTAATATTTAATCATGGGATATACGATTATTGACAACTTCATTGGCTCCCTGTGGCGGTCAGGGTTGTGTTCAAATTTGGGGGCCTGCTTTATAAAGTTATCCACGGCTTAGGGCCTAATTATTTGCTGGATCATTGTCTTTGCCATCTCTAGACGCCCATCTAGGTCTACTTTGGTGTTTGCTTTCCCCACTATGAAGGGTAGAACTCGAAAGCGATTTACAGAGCGCCTGATATGTTTCCAGGCGGTGCAGTTGGGATCTGATCTTGCACCTGTGATTCTTGGTGCTCCTCTTTTTTTTTTAAATATCTTTTGACACCATACACCCGACTTAGGACACTTCGATCAATAGAACAGCATCTTTTGACTATCCCTTCCTTAAAAGTAATAGGTACTAGGAGATCTATTTTTTCAGTCATAGCTCCTCAGCTCTGGAATAATCTTCCAAATTATTTGCGTACTGAACCCTCATTAGAAAAGTTCAAAGGTTTTTAAAAAGTTTTTTGTATAAAGATGCATTTGAGACACAGATAAAATAACTTGCTTACACTTATATTCAGTCTAAACTAAACTAAAACTTAGTTTTATAGACCAAGTCATCAACCAAGAGGAACTCGACTCGGTTTACAATAATGTAAAACATAATACATAAATTTGACATAAATCAGTCCTTATTCAAAGGACTCAATTCCTCCTCCCTTCTCTTGTCCTCCTTCTCTTTTCTTCTTTCTTCCTTCTCTTCATTGTCGCCCCCTCCTGATGTGTTACCCATAAATGTTTCTCCTCTTTCTTTAATGATTGTAGTTCATCCCCCTTTCCTTTTGTATCGGTAATAAATTTGTATGTATATATTTTATTATGTAATAAACTGTTTTATTGCTTGTCCCCTTTTTAAATTTGTAATACGCATTAAAATACATCAAATTTTAATAAAACTTGAAACTTTAATACAAGTTAGCCAATGACATCTCAATCCCTCCCCCCAATGAATTGGGAGTACAAGCAAAAGGAAAATTAAATAAGCCATTTGTCAATTGTTATACTTTTTTTGGTGCTCCTGTATTACATCAAGTTTTCAAGTTTCAAGTTTTATTTTAATTTGATGAGTCGCTTAATTTAATTTTTACTAAGCGAGTTACAACATAGAAAAAAATAACATTTATTTAAACATAATGTTTAAAAATTTTAAAACAATGGTTAAGACCAACAAACATACAGACCAAACCGAGACACTAGGTAAAAACAGGGCAGAACTACATTTCAATATTTTTAGGGTACAGAAGAGAACCATAAATGGAAAAAAAAACATTAGGAGGGGGAAGTTGAAAACCTGGAGGGTAATGTAAAATTTTTAAAGCGTCTTTAAAAAGAAAGCTTTTTAAATGACTTTTAAAATGCATTTTAGGCATTGTTTGAAAACGTATTTAACAGATTTTTACTGGCATAGAGGTTTTTTGTTTTCTGTACTTCACTGATATTGTCAGTTAGCTTATTATTATTATTATGGCAGAACTGGCGCTGAGCGCATTCTAGTGTGCCAACAATTTATAGAACTGCCCCTTTGTTTGTAAGGCGTGCAGTGGTCCTGTCCACATCAAGAGCATTAAACAGATTCAATCCTGCAAATGCACAGGCAGAGCTTCACCTGGAATCGGTCCTGGCTTGGGTTCCGGTGAGCTTACCATCATTCCAAGGTGGAGGACTTCCAGGCAGTGAGCTGGCCACTGGTGGGCTAGGAGCTGTTTTCTGCGATTCACTTGTAGAAATGACAGGCTGTACCATAAGGAGACAAAAAAACAAAAACCCATCCTGTGAATATCCCATTGTATGTTTTGAAGCAAGCACATGTAGCACTGTTCTCACCTGCCTTGTGAAAATGGAAAACCAAGGAGATGCCCCAGCAGTGCATTTTTATCGTAATTTCAATGTGATAGCTCTTACAGGAAAATAAATGATGCACTCACTTCAGCTTAAACAATACCAGAATTTCTGACTCAGTTTCATGTATATGTTGATATCATGTACCTGAGCTCAAAAACCATCAGATTAAAGCAGAATTTGTTCATTTGCAAATCAGAGAGAAATCCATTTCCCGCTGTCTTGCAGGCGGGGTCATTTTGGCCATCTGTTTGTTCTTAATGATCATTGTATCCTCCATGGCAGGTGCTTTACAGATTAAAAGCCATCACTTGGACCAATTATTTTGCCAAGCCATTACACTGAAAATTTGTCTGATTAATATGAAGGCTGCTCTCAGATTTCCACAGCACCAAGAAAAATACATTTATTATCTTTGGCACAGTAGCAGTGGCATAAGGGGCGGTGGTGTGAGCAGCATGCCCCTGTCGGTGTCAGTTCGTCCCTTTGATGTCACTTCCTACGCACGGGTCCCAGAAGTGACGTCAGAGAGAGAGTGCCGATGCCAACACGGGCAGCAACCTCACGCCAGGGATGTGAAAAAGGTACGGGGGGAATGCAAGGGGCACGCGTGCGTGGCAGGGAGAGGAGGAGTGGTGCTGCGCTCTAAGACCATGCCCAGGGTGAACTGCCCCCCAAACTCCACCCCCCAAAAAAAAAACCCCTTACTACACCATTGCACAGCAGAATAGTAAATGATTCAGGGATATTGCTAATGCTTAAACCATGTCTATCGCTCTTCGGAAAGCAAGATATGCAGAGAACTTGAGCGAGAAAGATCATCTCCCTTAAAGTCACCCCAGCAGAGAAGCTGGAAAATGAAATTTTATATGTCAGATTTATGGATTTAAATCTGTATCTTTCTTTCTTGCTCTTTTAGTCAGTGAGCGCATGGAGGAAGCTGTTTTATGAATTCTAAGGGGGAACCAGAGGGGATGGTGGATACCATCTACCACAGTGGCGTAATAAGTGAGGTGAAGGGGGCAGTCCGCCCCGGGCACCATATTGGTAGGGGTGCTGGCACTCCTCTCCACCCTCCCCTGCCTCTTCCCACTCCTCCCCTCACCACACGCACCCCTCCCCCCCTTCCCTCTAGTTCAGTGGTCTCAAATTTGCAGCCCGCCAGGTACTATTTTGAGACCCTCAGTATGTTTACAATAATCACAAAAGTAAAAGAGCTTATGTGTATCCATGTGTTTTCTCCTCCAATTAATGTCCACCAGTCTACATCCAAAGATTATGTTTTGAGTCTTAATAGACATGTCATGCAGCTCTTTCTATAAAAGTCTGAGTTTGTCTACAGCACAAAGTAAGGATGAGGGTCCAGTGCATTCTTCCTGGTTTGTTTTGGCTCTCAGAATAAAACATTTTTCTACAATGTTCTGTGTAGACAGCTGATCACTGTCTGTGATCAGAAGCAGTAAGTACCAGCCTTTGTGCGTAGAAAGAAGTGAAGGGCCCTTTGCAATGGCCTCTCCGAGCTTGCTTTGTGCTCTTGTCACCAGAGTTGCTGCAGGAGAGAGACACTTGGATCAGCCCTGGTTTCTCATCTTCCATCCTAGCACATTGTGGTATAAGTGATCCCTGTTTCTGCTATTTGCAATTAGCTCTGTAGATAACAGAATGCACCAGGCATAGGTTGTCAACGTGTGGCGCAGTGGTTAAAGCTACAGCCTCAGCACCCTGAGGTTGTGGGTTCAAACCCCTGCTGCTCCTTGTGACTCTGGGCAAGTCACTTAATCCCCCCATTGCCCCAGGTACATTAGATGGATTGTGAGCCCACTGGGACAGAGAGGGAAAACTGCTTGAGTACCTGAATAAATGCATGTAAACCATTCTGAGCTTTAGCTATAAATGACAATATTCTTATTAAGACTTAGCCAAAAGGAAAGAGTTTTATAGCTCATGCAAAATTGTCATTTCTTTCATACGACATTAACTATTTTTTCTGAGGCCCTCTAAGTACCTACAAATCCAACGCCAGCTCCATAGCAACCACCTCCCTAAGGAGCAAATGCCTGGCCTGAAATGCCACTGCCACTGCCACTGTACAAGTGGCATTTGAAATGTCCAGTTCAGGAATCTCAGGTTCCACAAGTTTAGCACAAGATCTGACCAACATAGTGCCCAGGGAGAAATGGATGTCTGTGCCCCAGCTATATACGAACACAAAAAAAGCACAAAGGGCCTTCAAGTTCCGGGTAATCCTGCTTTAATGATGGACCTGAAATGGACTGTGTTTCGGCACCTCTGCCTGCACCAGGGGTCAGAAGGTCTAGCAAATAGGGATGATAGATCAAAATAGTCAATGAAAATTTTTCTTTGCCCAAACTGGTGAAAAAGAAACAGATTCAGTGGCTTAGAAAGGGTGAGCGGTGCCCCTCCCTTGCCCCTTCCCAACTTCGGTAAGCAGCCACAAATTTTTTGCCCACGTCTGCTTTGGTGCTCTCTTTGATGTCCTAGGCACGGGTCCCGGAAGTAATGCCGGAGAAAGTCCCAAAACTGACGCGGGCAGCAAGTTGGTGGCTGGTCACGCTGAAGTTAAAAGGTATGGGGGAAGGGAAGGAGCGTGCGTGCGGCAGGGGAAGAAGTGGGAAGGAGACAAGGAGAGGTGCCGGCGTCCTGAGCAAGATGGCGCCCGGGGCGGACCGCCCCACTCCCCTTACGCCACTTAATCTGGTGCCACAAAGAGCTGTGCTGCACACATAGGTCTATCATTAAAGCAGAATTACCCAGAACTTGAAGGCCCTTTGTGGTTTCTTCTTTGAATCTCTCTTATACGGTTTCACCAGCTTTATACAGCAGGATTGCCCATTGTAGAAAATTGAACAGCTAAAACATCACCGGCAAAAAACTGGAGCATGAACTTCCCTATGGCAGCACATGGACGATCATGTTTTGAAATGGCACCATAAGGGCTTCAGGGCTGGAATACAAATGTTTACGTTAACCATTTTAGAAACAGAAGCGTTTACTTTTCCCCAAAGCTGCCTGAGCCCCATTTCCCTTGTCTGTTTCACTTTTCGGGGGTCAAGACACATCGACCGATGAGGCGTTAAGGAGGTGACCTCCTCTAATCCCTCCAGTGAAGCACTGCTCAGTACGACCTAAGGTTACCATATGGCTCCAGAAAAATGGAATGAGACATCCAGGTTTTGCTTTCAGTGGAAGGAACATGTAGATGTTTCAATTTGTCCTCCTTACTTCCATTGCTTTCAATAGAAGTAAAACCTGAATGTCTCAATCTGTCCTCCCTACCCCAGGAAACAGGTCTAGATCTCAACGATCATCATTTGGAAGAGATATTCATTCCTCTTCTGTAAGAGAGTATAAACTAGGGTTACCAGATATCTGGATTTCCAGATATGTCCGGGGTCCAGACGGCTTTTCAAAACCTAGCACTTTGTCCAGGTTTTGATAAGCTTCCATCAAATCGCCATCAGGCAGGAGAGTGTGATGGGGCGGGGATGAGTGGGCGGGTGTAGGGATCCAGATTTTCAAAACGGAAAATCTGGTAACCCTAGTATAAACATCCATATTTTAGGCTCATCCTAGTCCTGCTCACAACACACCTAGACCCCCTCCCCCCTAGTCATATGGACATTCTTCAGTTTTAGACGTTTGGCATTTGGACATTCATGCATTATGGACATCTAAATGCCAGTATGAATAGTGTTTCTAAAACAAGTACCTTAGTTTCGTTCTTAAAGGGGAAACACAATGCTTGCTTACCATATTCCTCTCTATTCCTCTTGGTGTGGTTCTGTTACCATCTGTAGGAGAATCTATTGACATAGCCTCAGCGTTCATCACACTTCCAGGGCTTTGCTCTGTCACAAGAGACCTCTGGAGCGGCATTGGTGAAGGTGATCTTCCAAGAAGATGGTCTGGTAAAGGCACAGTAGCTACATTTGGTGAGATTCCTTGGGTTCCGTTAAATGGCTGGGTTACATTTAAGCTATAATTGGTCAAAGGTGACATAGGAGTATTTTGTAGAAAGTTCTCTGGTATTCTACCCGAGTTCAGATTATAATTATTTGGAGTAAGGCCTTGAATGGGCAGGTCGCCCTTTATCTCAAATGGAGGTTGAGGATAATTATTCTGATGCATTGGTTGCGGTTGACCAAATATTGATATTTGTGGTGGGTACATATGACTGCCTGGTAAGATTCCTTGAGGCTGGGAGGTAGCTGCTGGTGGAGGTGGTAAAAGGGTCTGTGCCATGCTCATTGCCAAGGAAAAAACATTGGCTAAAGAAAACAGAGGGGCGGTGGTGGACCATTCCGTTGTAGGATGCAAATTTGATGCCATTGGTGGTACTGCATTGCTTGCAGTCTGTGGCACTATCCCATTAATAAGCATGTGTTGCAAAGGGCTTTGTTGGCTTCCAGGAGGACTGAGTAGGCCTGAGAAGAGAGGGCTCTGTAGTCTGTTGCTACTTGTACCATTTGTAGTCTGAGGAAGAGGTGCTGGAAAAGTATTGCTTGGAGCAGGGGTTGGGAGATGTCCAGTCTGCAGCGCACTGAAAGCAGAAGGTGGAAAGGATTGAGATGTAGGCAGGTGACACATTGCTGGAAAGGAGGCAGAAGGACTGGAAGTTGTCTGAAGCGGTGGCCATGTTCTGCTGGCTGCCACTGGGGAAGCTACATTAAAAAAAGAACAGAAAATTGGTAAACCTTAAAGGGCAGAAATAGTGAGCAGGGTCTTGCCGTCCTTAATTTATCCAAATTAGAGAATGACACGGGGACAAATATGTCCCCGTCCCCGCAGGAACTCAATTTCCGTGTCTCGTCCCCGCAAGTTTTGCTGCTTTCCATGTCTCATTCCTGTAAGCTCCGCCTTAACCGCAACAAGCCTTGAACACTTATGATTTTAAAGTGTTTGAGGCTTGTGCAGATGAGGACAGAGCTTGCAGGAATGGGGCAGGGACAGGAAAATAACTCATGGGGATGGGACGAGAAAATGAGTTCCCGCGGGGACGGGGAAAAATTTGTCCCCGTGTCATTCTCTAATCCGAATACCAGGCTTATCTCTGGGTAATAATAATAATAACTTTATTTTTATATACTGCAATACCACAAACAGTTCAGAGCGGTTTACAGAGGAAGAGACTGTATACAGACAGCGATATTATAAAAAAAATTTCTAAATTACATTAACATGGTAAGATTAATCAATTTTTCCTGGAAGTGTTTTAGAAGTACATCATGGAAGAAATGGAGTCAGAGAAATTTGTCCAAGAAGTTTTGATTGACTTCCTAAAAGTTTGGTAAGAAAGAGATAAAGTTAGTTAAACATTTATTCCATTTGCCAACTTAGAATGATAGTGTTCTATCGAGGCATCTCTTGTAGATACAGCCCTTCAAGGATGGGAAAGAGAACAACTAACTCCTGACTCCACCCCAGAACTGCTTCAGCATCACCTGAATAGTGCCAGGGTATGTCTACAGAGATTTGGCAACATTACAAAATAATGCTATTGAAAATCCAGGGATGTCCCTAGCCCAGGGGTGGGCAACTCCGGTCCTCGAGAGCCGGAATCCAGTTGGGTTTTCAGGATTTCCCCAATGAATATGCATGAGATCTATTTGCATGCACTGCTTTCAATGCATATTCACTGGGGAAATCCTGAAAACCCAACCGGAGTTGCCCACCCCTGCCCTAGCCAGTAGCACTTTGAAAAGCAGCATCTATGACCTAGAAAACCGCAGCTGAATATTGGATGATGTGTTTCTATGTGATTTAGGGTCATTTAAGGTCAGCTAGGAGCGCTACCATTTACTGCACAGATAACAACTGTGATAAAATCGGTTTCTATGCTCTGTGGAGGCTTAAAGCAATTCAAAATTTTGTTACTAAAGAATCTCTCCAGAACCTTTTCTATGCTCTTATAAATTTGAAAATGGACTACTGTAATGTGATCTAAGCAGGTTTGCCTAAATCACAATTAAAACGTCTTCAAACATTACAAAATACGGCAATGAGAATTTTAAGTAATGCTCGCAAATACGATCATGTAATGCCTTTATTAAAACAACAGCAAATAAAGCCCCCGAAAAAAACAGGACCTTAAAAGATGCAATGCAAAAAGGGTAGGGCTTGCCTGGAAGATTCTAAACCTTGTGGGATAACTAACTCACACTAAATATAATATATCAATTTTAAATAGTGGAAGAGCGCCATCAGTGTGGGGGTGTGAGCTCTGAAGACAAGCTCCAAGAAGCCGTTGTAATGCTCTAGATACCACAGAGCCGGCACCACTATAGGGGCCAGCCGAACACGTGTGCAATTTAGTGTAATAAATTAATACAGTGAAAAAAATATCTTAATAATTATAGTGAAAAATTAATAATCACTCCTAAAGGAACTTTTGTTACAAGTCAATAAAAAGTTATTGTCCAAAGGATGGCTCTCATATACATAGAGACCGGACCTAACACGGTCCATGTTTCAGAGAAACACTGCTTCTTCAGGGGTCCGAGTTGTAATGTGCTTCACTAATAGAGAACCATATGGGGTACAACGATGTTGTATAAAATTTGTGGATAGCAGGCAACAGTGTTCACATTGAGTATCAGTCCAACCGGAGCACTGCCTGCTATCCACAAATTTTTAGGATTTTATACCACATCGTTGTACCTCATATGGTTCTCTATTAGTCAAGCACAGCACAACTCAGACCCCTGAAGAAAGAGTGTTTCTCCGAAACACGGCCCATGTTGGGTCCAGTCTCCATGTATATGAGAGCCATCCTTTGGACATAACTTTTTTTTTTTTTTTAATTTATATTTATCACTTTATCAAGAAATACACTTCTTGTACAGAAATGAATAAGCTATACAATTCCTATCCAAGGAAATTAATTTAGACAAAAAAGTAAAATTATTCACTTAATCAATATTTAAAGTCCCATATTGATAAGGTCCAATTCAATAAAGAAAAAAAGGTGAAATTCAATAAAGAAAAAAAGGAAAACACATCCTATTTCACAAAGTAGGCGGTCAACTGTTAGTGAATACAGAAACAATTTCTTATTCAGTTGTTAGAATTCCCCCTTCAAGACGCTTCATGGTTAAGAATCCCGACAGCTGCGAAGGTTCAAAAATATATATAAGTACTAGACTTATATTTTATAACACATTTGCATGGATATCGTAGAAGGAAAACAACCCCCATTGCAGTCACCCCTGGTTTTAACAACAAAAATTGTTTTCTAGGTCTCTGGGTTTCTTTTGTCACATCTGGAAACACTTTAACTTTTTGACCCAGAAATTCCAATTTTTGTCAGGCAACAATACTACTGTGACCAACAAAAGTAGCTGATCTAATTCTTTTAAAGAGGTATCCAACATAGTTGTTAAATCCATCTGTTGATTCTGGTCTTGTTGTTGCCCCTCTTGATCGTTTATTGGAAGATAATAAATGTTTCAGAAAGGAGGAAACAGTTCTTCTGATATATCAAGAATTTCGTGAAAGTATTTTTTTTGTGATTTAACATTTTTTATTGATTTTTTTCATATAACAACAAGTGTGTCATAAAGATTCATATACACTTACACTTGATACACTTGATATCTCCATAACATAATGTACATACAACATATCTTATATAATCCTTACTATAATTTTAGACATCATATAAAATTTAATAATTTTATCACTATTATTCAATTATGAATTCCTTTCCCTCTCCTTTTGAAGTGAAAGTATTTTTTTTAACATTTCTTTAGCTGATATTGAGGAAATTTAAAATTCTAAGGTTATTTGCTCAACTATTATTTTCCAATATTTCCATCTTCCTTCTCAAATTCAAATTATCTCTAATCATAGTGGATTGTATCTGATTAACTTCCAAGAGGTCTTTTTCAATTTTTTCCACTTTTGTATTTATTATGATATTATCTTTTTTTCAAAATTGTTATGTCCTCCTTTTGTTCCTGGAACTTCTGCTTTACGTTTTTAATTTGTGGTGACAAAGTCTGACCCAAAGTCATTACTAAGTCCCATATTGAATCCAGGGTAACATTAGTGGGTTTAGAAATTGTTAAGTCTGTGATTCTTCCTCAATTGCCCTGGGTCTCTCCTGAATGCCTTGTTCCTCTTGCTCCAGCGCAGGTTTCTCCGCAGTCAAGCTCGCATTCAGTGCCAAGATCAAAATAGCCTCCCGGGAGATAGAGTCCGCCACTTCGGAAAGACTGTCCTCCCATGGAGAGCTTGCACTCTGCGGCTGTGGAGGCGGGGTCTTGGCGTCTGGGCTCAAGGTGGACTCCAGCCCAGGGAAACTCGCAGCAGCTTCACTCATAGCCTGCGGTTCCACCAGCAGGCGACTCCTGGATGCAATCGGCTCCTGCTGTATACGCCTCAGGAGATCTTCAATAGTTGCCTGTGAAGGGGTTCCTAAGCGCCGTGAGGCTCCGACAGCGCTTTTTCCTCTCCTCTTCGGGTGAGATAAAGGAAACGATATCCTGAGAGCGTCTTCTCACTCTCAGTTGCTGGCAGCCATCTTGGAATCATCAATGGACAATAACTTTTTATTGACTTTTAATAAAAGTTCCTGTACCTTGTACATTCCTCTCTCCAGTTTCTTTTTGTTTTTGGTGCTTTCTCTTCGCTGCAGACTTGTTGAATTTCTCTTTGTTTTGACTCAGGCCTTTCTCTACTTATGTATTATTTAATATTATAAATTCTTAATTAACTGACAGTGGTCAGTACTTAAAAACCTGCTAGTTTGGATTTAGTTCATATCTTTTCAGTAGTAGCCCTGTATAAAGTGCTTCTCTGACCCTCGGGCAGTGTCTCTCAAACTGTGTGCCCTGAAGAGATTCCAGAATTTTACTTTATTTTTAAAAATTCCCTTCGTAAGTATAGACTACGTCAGGTATGCAATAGTCTGTTAATGTTATGAGTGCCTGTGTGTAACTGCCCAGACAAGCATCGTTCTTTGATGTGATTGGTCCTTGAAAACTAATGGCAAGTAATTTTATTTTTATTTTATAAGCAGTAGTAATCCTAACTTGAGCAACAAAGCAATCAAGGCTTAGTTACTGTTTAGATATTCTTATCTTTGCGAACTTAGATTTTTCAGCTCTGACAAAAATGAAATTGAAACAAAGAGAACGACTGCAGATGGTGGATGATAAAATGCATGTTTGCTTGTCAACTATCGAGCCATGTTTTGAGTTTAATTTGCACTAAAAAAACAAGCACATCCATTGTATTGATTGGCAATTCTATCCTATCCTAACCAGTTTCACCATTGTTACAATTACCCATACATAACTTAAAGAACTTTAAATAATTAACTCTCAATTTTATTTTTTTGTTGGTTTTGCAATTGTATAATTTCAATTAAAATGTGCCGAGAAAAACATTTGCTCCATTTAGTGTGTCGGAGTCAGAAAAGTTGGAGAGACACTGCCCTAGAGGGCTCACAATGGAGGGTTAAGTGGTTTACCCAAGGTTATAGAGAGCATCAGTGGGATTTGAAGTCTGGCTTCCCTGGTTTAGTTGCTTGGCTACTCCTCTACTTCAGAACAAAATGCAGAATGGGCATCTCTCCTGCTCTGTCTGAACCCTCCCTCCCCCTCCCTTTTCTTTCCCCTACCCATCTATAAGACTCTACCAAGTTCTTTTACCCACTTGTGTGGAGCATTCAGCTCTTCTTTTCCTTAGCCTAGTATAAAAAAGATTCATCCCATGTAACCCCAGGTTATATTTTCAGATAATGCTCAATTATACCAATCATTGAAAAGACAAATCAAAATATTTATTCAAACTCAAAGGCGAATTCATGTGTTTTACTTGTAAACGGATTAATGTATGTGTTTTTTCACACTATTGACCCACTGAGCTCACAGTGGAAAAATAAATCAATCTTAATTTCCTGCCAATGGAGGAAACAGAGGACAAGCCTGTGGTGCCAGTACAGACACATTACATAGTAACCCAGCGAACAACAGAGAGAGCGGCACGGCACGGCCCAGCTAGGCTGCCAAGTAAGGTGGATTGGGTTCTAACTGCTGCTTGAATGCTCTTCGTTCCCCTCAATGCAGTTTAAAATATACATTCAAATCAAAATGCATTTTAGGAAAAACAGCAATAATAAACAGAAAGAAAAACTCATAAGGTGCGCATTATATTCTATGGGCGCCTTAGAAAAAAGGACCCCGTAGTGAAGAAAAATATTAAGAATGTTGCAAGCTATTAATTATTATCAACCAAAGCAAACTAACGCTGGCTTTTACTAAACCACAGTAAAACATTTTATTGCAGGCTAGCAAGGTAAATGCTCTGACGATCATAGGAACTGCCGGCCCGTGGTAAAAAGCTCTACCGTGATGTATTTTCCTTTTCTTTCAACTTATCTGCCAGAAAATGTTGTAGCTGAACTGGATTCCAAAAAGAAACACAAAAAAATCCTGTAACCGTTATTCCCATGATTGACAAAATATTTACATGGAAATTTTTTATATTTGTGCAAATTTTTACAAACAATTTTTCACTTGTTACAGAAAACAAAAATACAAAAAAGAAAGGGTAACATAGGCCCCCTTTTATCAAGCTACGTTAGGTTTGTTTTTTTTTTATCGCCGGCCGTTGCGGTTCATAGGAATTCGGTGAGTGTTGGAGCTTTTACCTCAGTGGCTGGCGATAAAAACCCCCCTAAAGTGGCTTGATAGAAGGGGGATATAATTCTGGAAGAAACACATTCTAGTGGAGACAGATGAGTAAGAAGGAAATTAAGATATTTACAAATCTTTTTTTTTTCTGACAGTGGTGCTATCAAAGGAAGTTGTCTAAGCACTTTATATTCATTTGCTCAAGCATTTTTCTACGGTGCTATCTGATTATTTATTTGATATCCCTGTGAATAGAGAATCATTTCCTGTGATTTATTGACTTTGATCAATAGATTATCTAGATCTGGTTGTCCATTAGACATCCTTCCTTCCTTTTTGTTAAAAGACTCCTCCTGATTTATTGAATTATCTTGTTATGTTTTTGTAAGGACAGGGTCAGAGTTGGGTTGGTTTCCCCAGGAAACTGGCAAAATTGTTTTAATGCTGATCCCTAAAAAGCCTGATGCAGATTTGACTCAAGTTTCCAATTTTAGGCCAATTGCAAATATTTCATTCCTTACAAATATGGTTGAGTTTGTGGTAGTCTTTTAACTGACTGAGGGGCTCATACTCAAAACAAAAATATGTCTATAAACCCACCCAAGTCGGCACTTGGATGACCTAAAAGACAGGTCGTCCAAATGCTTTTTTTTAAAATATAATTTCTTTATTCATTTTTAAACTTATATCAAGTGTACAGTAAATATCAACCAAATATAATACATCACTTGAAAAATTTTCAATATCATACACCAAGAAGATTTAACCCCCACCCCCCCTCCCAAATTCATATACAACTAATATATACCACATGAAAATAATATCTTACGACAATCATCTATATATTCTTAATGGAAAAACAAGAAATCCCCCTCCCCCCAAATCCACATGTGTATTAAGAATAAGTGTAACTTATTCATTACTATAATTTAATAAAGGTCCCCACACAACCTTAAATTTATTATAATAATCTTTTTGAACAGCCAAGAATTTAAGATGCCAAGATTCTAAGATATTCATCGTACTTGATTTTGCTAAAAATACTGCATATAAGAGGAAACAGCTGTTAGCATTGCGCCCAAAACTGAGATCCATTGGTGCTAGATATGGGCTAATATACCCTGCTATAATGAGGGTAACGTATGAAAATAAAACTTTGAACTTTGAAGATCCTTTAAAACTACAAGAATTTCTGGAGGTAGGTCATCCAAATGCTGATAATTGAAAAGGGTTTTTAGATGTATCCAGTAACTTTTTAGGCCTCTGAATCCCGCTGTGCACCCAGAGCTGAAAGGGGAGTTTTTGAAGGAGTGGTGAGGGCGGGATGGGGGCCGACCCACACTAACCCCCTCTTTTACAAAACTGCAATAGCAGTTTTCTAGCGCTGGGAGCTGCGCTGAATGGCAGTTTCATAAAAGGAGGCCTAAGTCGTACTGCAGAGCTAATCGAATGTTTTACGAGGCTGCCTGGACGGAACTTATACATTGTGGCTTAGACAATGTAAAACCAGGTCTAAAGGCTGGTTCTGTATAGGATACCCAGTCTCAGAAGCCGCTTAAGTAGCTTTTGGGATTCACACATGGGCACCAGCGTTCTCGACTTTAAGAATAAATGGGACATCCACGTGGGGTCCCTACGAGGGTCGAGTTAAGGTACTAGGTCATTAGCACTCAGACCTAATGGGGTGGGTCAGTAGAGTGGGCAGACTTGATGGGCTATGGCCCTTTTCTTCCGTCATCTTTCTATGTTTCTATCTTATATAGAATCACCTAATACCATGATTCTCTAACTGGCGTCTATGTCATAAGCGTCAATTAGAGAATCGCGTTGCTGCTGAGTTGATCGCGGCACGGGAATTTCCCTGCCGTGATCAGTTTATCGGCAGAGAACCTATTCCCCCCGTGAAGACTACTGGCAGGAATGATGCCCAGTCTCCTCTGCCGCCACCCCCCAAGACATCCCCTAGCTTGAGGGATGCCCAGTCCCTCCTGCCAGAACCCCTGAAGCCGCCCCTCCCGCTCCCGAATATCTGCAGCAGGAGGAGTGCCCAATTCCTCCTGTTGCCGCTTCGCTGAGACATTAACTGGCAGGAGGGATGCCCAGTCCCTCCTTCTGGAAACCCCCCCCCCCCCCAAGTTTTGAGAATCTGCGACTTAGTTCTGTTTACACAGCTTTATCAGTATAGGAAATTCAAAGTAAATAAATAAAATTTATCCCTTGACTTTTTGAATTGTTTCATTAGTGGACACTAGTCTCTCCTTTAAAAAGTTCCTCTTAAGGGCTTCTCTAGCTACAAGTAAAAGCTAGTCAGTTGCTACTTGCAAAATGTTTGCCACACACTTAATATAGACAACTAAAAAGTTCTACAGGTTTCTAGAAATTTGCAGATGGCTGTTGGACTTTTGCTTAACTTTCTACGAGGGATCTTCAAAAAGTTTTTATTTTTTAAGCACTATTTATTAAATATCTGTACCATCACTTTTCCACAGGTGAGCCGGCATGCCTTACTGACTGGTCACATGACACTCTACGACACGCCTTCTTACCACCCCAACCATTTCCCGCCAAAATATGAAAGTGCTGAAACTTTTTGAAGAACCCTCGTACTTAACAAGCTGCTGCATTTGAGAGGGTGAAGCCAATGAATCTTCTGGAGTACATATGCCAACTGTAAAACCCTTGTATAAAGCCATCTACTAAGTGTCCTCTATGTAGGCGTGCCCCTTACTTCATGAAGAGGTGTACGTTTGACAGAACTGCCAAATCTGAAATGGATATAGGTCACCAAGGATCAGTTCAGTCCTGGGAAAGGCTAAAAGGTCATGGATTTGATATATCGCCTTTCTATGGTACACCCAAAGCATTATATACAGGGGCTTGCTCTGTCTCTAGTGGGATCACAATCTAAGGCCCTCTTTTTCTAAGACGCGGTAGAGGTTTTACCACAGCCCGGGGTGCTAAATGCTCTGACACTTAAAGAACTTGAATGAGTTTCAGAGCACCATTAGAATATTTAGCATTCCAGGCCAAGGTAGAAATCTCTGTAGTGGCTTAGTAGAAGGGGGAGGGGTAAGTTTTGTACCTGGAACAATGCAGGTTTAAGTGACTTTTCCAGGGTCACAAGGAGCTGCGGTAAGAATTGAACCCAGTTTCCTGGGCTCAGCCCACTACCCTAGCCATTTGGGCTATTCTTCCACTGCCTATCTGCATTTGTAAACTTGGCTTTTAATGCTATCGTTATTGCAAGTCAGAAGATGGACTGGAGTGAAACCGAGGTTGCTTAGCTGTTAGCACAGAAGAAAATAATCAGCAATCTGCTTCCTTCTTTCCTGCAGAGTTCCTACTGAGACAGCTGCAGAAGGGAGAGCTGGCCCACCTGTTTCCCTGTCCCTGGGAGAACCACTTGCTGTGAGAACCAAGGGTTGAGCAGTGACTGAAGGGCTGCCTCTACCAGGAGACAGCATTGGGAGGGGGGAGTAAGGAATAGAGAGCAGTTTGTGGAGGGGATCAGGATATAAAAGAGAGAAAGATAGAGGGAGAGGGGAGGAGAGGGAGAACAGAAAACTTAGAGAACAAGGGGGGAATGGAAAGGGAGAGGTTTGGATGACAACAAAGAAAGGAGAGAGACAGGAGAACACAGAAGAAGAAGCAGAAAGGGGCAGAGAACATAGGATCATGGAGAGAGACTGGGACAAGAAAAAACCAAAAACCCAGCAGGTAAGATAAGGGCTCACCAAGCGGAGAGGGTACCAAAGATGCAGGAAAGCAGGATAAGCCTTGCACGGCTGCCACTTCACCAACTCCCTCAGCTTTGCACAAGTACTCTTCAAGTTTGACTAGTAATAGCCCAGCCTGCAACTGGTTAGGAAGGATTGAGATAAGAGAGGAAGGGGGTGAGGGAGAAGTGAGAAAGAAGTGCTGTAAGGAGGACAGGCTTCAATAATAATCCTTCTCTGGGGTGCCAGCTGGAAGGGGAGAGAGGAGAAAGAGCAGAGATTCCAAGAGAGAGAAGATGAGAGGCAGGAGAAAAGTTAGCAAGAGAGGGAAAGAAGAAAAATATTTATTTAAGAGAAATACACTGCTGAAGAAATGGGAGACAAAGAAAGGAAGAGTAAATTCTGCAACAGAAACGTGAAAAGAGAGAGAACAGCAATGAAAGAGGAAAAAAAAAACAAATCTCAAAAAATAGTGAAATGGCCAGAGAACAAGAGACTCGCTGAACTAGAAAATCAAGCCTGAGGGAGCAATCAATGGAAAACCTCCTGAGAGGATCACGAGTTGCACGGATCTCCCACATAAAGAGAGTTTCAGAAAGAAAAGAAATGACACACAATTCATTCCCTTCTTGCACAAGATAATCTCCGGCCCCAGAGGCTGCACCACTTTGTGAAAACAAAATGTGTTTGCAGGTTTCAGTAAAGTGCCTCTTATTCCCCGGTTTCCCTATTAAACCGTTTGCTCGCTGCTACCACTTAAAATAATTAGGACGATTACGCATTTTGGGGAGAGAAGAATCGCTTGTGTTTTGAAGGGGTGTTTATGAGCCCCAAATCTTTTAAGTATATAACAGCGCGATTAACTGCCTCTACCCTCCAAAGCCCAATTGACATACCAGTTTGGGGCCAAAAACCATAAAACCACACTAAGGAAAGGCAACCTGCAGGGAGGGCCAGAGCGAAACGTCTTGATCGCTTGCCGAGTGCAAATTCTTGGCGTGTCAGCAGGCTGCTGTCACCTGGAAGCCATCATCCCTCTCTATGGCCAGGCCTGTTTATTTTGCTAATATGGATAAGATAATAGCGTTTTGTATTGTTTTCAGCAGGAGGGTTTTGGCGGAGTGAAGGGTGAGCAGAAATGCTTTATGTATAAGGTGGTGCTGCTGTTAGGGATTAACAAAACATTTTGCTATGTGGCAAGCAGAAATACGGAGAAACATTTGATTGTTTGTCCTCAAACGGCTGAGTAATTTTCCCAGAAGGGGTTAGTAGATTCTAACTGCCCCTCCCCCCTCCCCAATAATGGCATCATTTATAAACCAGAAAAATAAATAATGCATAAATTACCTAAAACTCTGAATAATCTTCTGACATGGAGAAGTCGGAAGCGGAATTTACTGAGCTGGAAAATGGAAAGTTTGAGACAGAATGAAGCTTTCAGCAAGTGAAAAAAAGCGAGCAGTGGTGCTTTCAGACTTGGTTCTACGCTGGCTACTGGCAAATTGAAGGCGGTCTTGTTTGTGTTCGTTCCCTCCCCTTCTCTATTTTATATACTGTAAACCGCTGAAATTTTAACCCTGGTTTTCTATTTGCGGTGTATCAAATAAACTGAACTTGTGGAGGGCAAAGTCAGAAAGGCTTCTTTTGTGGCATGGTGTTTCCTCACCCCGGGTGTGCATTAAGACCCTCTTTTATCAAGCCAGGTTTTTACCACGTCCCGGAGTGCTAAATGCTAAGATTAGTGGTCTCAAACTCAAACCCTTTGCAGGGCCACATTTGGGATTTGTAATAATAATAATAACAGTTTATATACCGCAGGACCGTGAAGTTCTACGCGGTTTAGAAAAGATTAAAAGAATGTACAAATGGATTGAACTTAAGAGGTGAAAGAAAGGGGTTAATAGGTCAGGAACACCGATTGTTGAGGAGAAAGATGTACGGGTCAGCTGTCCAGATACTTCAGGAACAGGTACTTGGAGGGCCTCAGAAAAAAATAGTTAATGTCTTATGAAAGAAATGACAATTTTGCATGAGGTAAAAATCTTTCCTTTTGGCTGAGTCTTAATAATAATATTGTCATTTATAGCTAAAGAGACATATGATCAAGAAACTGATTTTATTTTACTTTTGTGATTATGAGAAACATACCGAGGGCCTCAAAATAGTACCTGGTGGGCCGCGGGTTTGAGACCACTGTCTATGAGCATCGGAGCTGAATCTGGGCCACAGTAGAAACTTCTACTATGGGAAAGGTGTATGAGGGTAAGGAAAAAGTTCATCTATATTATTTCATCTACACCTTGTGTTGCTTCTAAAAAATAAATGAACTCTTAAATTCTCTTGTCCCAGCTGTCTCAGTTGAAATCCAAGTCGCACTGGAGAACACCGTGACCACTGTTCCCTCACTGGTTGCTGCTTTGTGATGGATTGGTTTGTGCACTGAAGGACTTCTCCCTATTCTTCCATAATGTGGAATATATGCAGGTACAATCTATGGAGCTGGAGCACCTGTGATCACTGGCAGCCATGTGTAGCTGCACATCCCTTAAAAATTTTAACTGCACGATTAATCGCATAAGGGGTCCTCCTGCACATTTCTTCTTGTACACTGCAATATATAGACAGCAGAAATAAATTTTCAGAACTGACATGTTTCAATTACTAAACTAAAAATAAAATCATTTTTCTTACATTTGTTGTCTTTTATTTTATTTTTGTAATTATTTGGTTCCCTGTCTGATTCTGCTTCCCCCTTTCTGTGCTCTGAATTCTGTTTCCAGGGTCTCCTGTCCATTCAATATTTCTTTTCTCTCCTCCTTCTTTCTTCATTCTCTGCCAAATATCCATCTTTCAAAATCAACTTTCTTCTTTTTTTCTGCCTCCTTCTCAAATCTATCTAGTTTCCAGCTCTTTCCTTTTCCCTCCATCCATAATCACAAGCAAGTTCTACTCCTGCTTTAACCTCATTAGTGCAGTGGCATCTCTCCCATTCCCAGCATGTCCTTTTTCTTCGCTTTCCTACCCTCTGTTCCTGTCCACCATCTCCCTTCTTTCTTTTCTTTCTTCCATCCCCCATTTCCAACATCTGTCCTTCTCTTCCCCTGCTATCCAGCATCATCTCTTCCTCTTCCCCAAGCATCCAGCATTGTTCTTCTCTCTCCACCCCTCACCATCACACACCTGTCTCTCCCTCCACCATCCAGTATCACCCATCTCTTCACTCTGACACACCATCACTAGCATTGTTGTGTCTCCTAACCATCTAGAATGAGTCTCTCCTCCTCTCCCCACTATCACTAATCACAAATACAAAACCATCATCCCTCATTGCTCCATCTCTCTCCCTCACCCCAACCATCTAGCCTTCCTCAGGGGTAGACTTGTGATCCACTAGATGGCGCTGATATAAAGGAATGGCTCAGGCTTGTAATACTGCACTAAATCCAAACACTGCATGAGAAGTCTACCCCGAGGAAGGTTTTCTAGTGGAAGTGTTGGGTTCAAAGATATAAGTGAAAGGCTTGGTGTTCTATATATATGTGATATGTTTTTATGATTATTTTCAATAAATTGTAATTGCCCTAGAGGTTGATGTGCCCAGTCTCTTCCCCACTTGTTTTTTGTTCTGTTCTGCTTTGCGTGGGGTTGAGTTTTCCTGTCTCTTGTGGAGTGTTTTTGGGCCCGACAGAGCCAGCAGCAGAGTGCAGAGGGAAGAGTCCCTGTACCTGCCTTTTGCTTCCTGCTCTTGGTTCAGCGTGGTGAAGACCAAGGCAGGATCTTGAAACAACATTAAATGGGTGAGCCAGCAGGAGGGGGAGACAAGATGGTGCAAATTTGGAATAGGGGGGAGAGAGCAATGCCGGAACGGCACAGGTGGGGGAGAGACAATGATGTCGTGAATTGTGTTAACATTTTTAACGCAAGTTAAACATTTAGATGGAAATTCTATATGGGCCACATAACTTAGGTACTAGCAGGCATCTGCTGTAAGTAATATGAGAATTGATCAAGCCATTAAAAGCTGATTAAAATGCAATTTCAAATCATCTTGGTGCCTCCTGGGACTAGCAGCTAACACCTGGGCGCCTAGAAGCGCTTAGTGATGCCGCACACCCAGGGGTAGCCAAGGATGGAGTTGGCCTTAGGCATCACTAAACGCAGCTAGGTGCGATTCTATAAAGAACCTAGGCACCGGAAATGTAGGCCTTTCAAATCCTGGTCTAAGTTTGTCGTTCTGGGAGTGTGGGGTGCAGTAGTTAGTGCTACAGCCTCGGCACCCTGAGGTTGTGGGTTCAAATCCCGCGCTGCCCCTTGTGACCCTGGGCAAATCACTTAATCCCCATTGCCCCAGGTACATTAGATAGAGTGGGACCAGATAGGGAAAAATGCTTGAGTACCTGAATCATTAGTAATCCACATAGAATATTAGGATATGCGGAATATAAATTATAAAATTAAGTTACGTGCAGGTAGACACAATTCTTGAAGTGGTGCCTGAACATGATTGACAAGTAGCAGATGCCATTTTTCTGCTGTTTCAGGCGCCACTTATAGAATCAGCCCCTTAATGCGTCAGTCGCGCCATTCACGTTTCTGTTAACAGGTTAAATGTACAGCCCTAAAAGTGCGTGTGTGGAGGAGGTCCTGCTCATTCTGAGAAACGAGGATGAAAGGATGATCTGGAGTTCTTTAGCTACAGGGATAAAAGATCGCAGTGTGCAGCCAGGCATGACGAAGAGCTCTCAGTGTGTAGAGCCATTTCAAAAAGGAATTTGAAGATATACTAAATACAGCATGGAGTTGTTTAGAAAATTGCACTACTACTATTAATTATTTTTATAACGCTATCAGACGTATGCAGCGCTGTACAGAGTCACAAAGTCCCTGCTCGAAAGAGCTTACAATCTAAACAGACAAACAGGATGTCATGGATACAGTTAAGGGGAACGGTTAATCTGCTGGCTGGGTTGGAGGGAAGTGGGGAGTAGAGTTATGGATTGAAGGCGACATCAAAAAGGTGGGTTTTCAATCTGCTTTTAAACAAGATAAGGGGCTTGACGGACAAACTCAGGTAATTTATTCCAGGCATAGGGGGGCAACTAGAAAGGAACGAAGTCTGGAATTGGCAGTGGAGGAGAAGGGTACAACTAAGCGCGGCTTATCTAAGGAATGGAGGTCTCTGGGAGGTGTATAAGGAGAGAGGAGAGATATTGAGGGGCAGCAGAATGAACACACTTGGGGGTCAGCAATAGGATGCGATGGCGGATAGGATGCTGTATGCGATGGCGGATAAGGAGCCAGTGAAGTGACTTAAGGAGGTGTGTGACATGAGCGTAGCGAGGTTGGTAGAAGATAAGTCGTGCAGCAGAGTTTGCACAGATTGCAGGGGGGAGAGGGGGCACTGCGGGAAACCAGTTAGAAGTAGATTGCAGTAATCTAAGCATGAGGATACAAAAGTGTGGACAAGGGTCTGAGTAGTGTGCTCAGAGAGGAAGGGGCGAATTTTGGTGATGTTGTAGAGATAGGAGTGACGGGCCTTGGCGCTTGTTGGATGTGCGTAGAAAATGAAAGGTTGGAATCGAAGGTTGCACTAAGCAGATGGTGCAGGATTTAGCGTAAACTGCTAGTGCAAGATGGCAGCTACTATGTGCCATAGCACAAGGGGTGGGAACCAGGTGAGGATTGGGAGTGGATTGCACTTTGCAATTAGCGCATATTGCATAAATGCATTTAATGCCACTCCAAAAGAGTATTAAGTATATCATGCTAATTGAAAATAAGTTATTCTTAATTAATTAATTAGGCTTTATTTGCTGCCTTTTGAAGGCAGTATACAACACGATCAATCTGCACAAAGGCAACACAATATCAAGAGAAAAAATATTATTAACACGCAGAAAAGACAATTAAGTGTAGGGGACATGCTGGACATGGCTTTTGCACACACCACATGTTAGTTTTTGCTGTTAAAATGCAGTAAGTGTGATAAGTTACCACAGTTTAGAAAACAAGGTTCTCTCATCACAATCACAGTGTGAGCCACAGAGTACTGTATCAAGCGACACGACTGTGGGTAGAGAACATGAACCTATTAATCCCGTAACGTACTCCGTTGTGCAATCGGTTGGGTTAAGGAATCCTTCTTATCCCTGGCTTACATTGCCTCAGAACAATAGCATTGGTGTTACAAACACAGGAGGGACAAGTGTTGAATGATTCTGACCGCAAGGCAAAACACAAGTGAAACTGCAGATACAAACGTAGCAAGGAGAATTGCTAGTTGGCAGGTGGGCAATTCCTTCGGGGACACGGTGGCATAAATGGAATTTCTATCCATAAGGATTCCACACTTCTATCTGTTTATTTTGTTTGATTCAATTCCCTCTTTAACATATGGTGCAACCGCACCCCCCCCCCTCCAAATTGATTTAGTCTGTCCTTACGATATAATTTGTACCCTGATAACACAGTACCCCACTGATTTCCTAGTCACTCCTAAGTTTACTTCATGCATCCTCAAGTCATGTCCTGTCTGTATCACATCTCCCTTGTCCCTCCTTTTCTCTGAGTATATATATTCAGATCTTTACATTTTTGATACTCCTTGCCTGTTGGTTCTACTTTTAATGGATCTATTTTTTTCTTTCTTTTTATCTGTATTTGATGCATTTTGTGTGCTATTTTCAGAATAAACTTAATAATAATAATAACTTTATTCTTTTATAGCGCCATAACCAAAAGTTCTAGGCGGTTTACACTAAAAAGAGCTGGACAATCGGTAAAATACAATAATACGGTAAAAAATACAAATATTTGTAAAATAGAATTTCAATAATAAAACTCTCATTAAGTAATAAACTTATCGAACAAAGTGGTCTTAATTAATTTCCGAAAACTGCAATAGGATAACATAGCTTGCTGAATACATTTACCTAAGCAAGATTGTTGCCAGGGTCCTATCTAAGAAGGTCTTATATCTACACCCATTAATTTTGGGATAAGCAAATAAGTAGAAGTTTCTAGTTTCTCTTGATGGTCTATGCAACACAAAATGAGGACAAAGGTAAACTGGAGACAATCCCGATATCAGCTTAAAGCACATACAGGAAAATTTTGAATAATATTCTTGCCTCCAAAGGCAGCCAATGAAGTAAACAATAATATGGACTAATATGGTTGTTCTTTTTTAAACCAAAAATAAATCGAACAGCTGTATTCTGAATTATCCGTAATTTCCTTAGAATTTTTTTGGGTGCTCCTAAATAGATGATGTTACAATAGTCTAAGATAAATAAAACTAATGCCTGCACCAATAGTCTGAACGATAAAGGAACAAAATATTTTCTTATGGTTCTTAATTTCCACAATGTAAAAAAGCATTTTTGTACCACTAAGTTCGTGTGTTCTGCTAGTGTTAAATGTTGGTCTAGTGTGACTCCCAGAATTTTGGATCAGGGCCAGCCACACCACTAGGTGTCTACTGGGGTAGTTGTGACACTTACAAAAGATTAATTGCAGATGGTGCAGGGATGTGAGCATCCATGAAGGGTCAAGGCTCGCTGGCTCCTGCCCCCTCTAAAACAGGAAGTTTGGAGGGAGCAGAACCCTGAAGGTCTTTAGAAAAAGTGCAATGCTCAAGAGTCTGTGCCAGTTGCAATTAGTCTTCTATAGATACATGACTGCCGAGATGGCGACTCCTTAAGAGGATAAGAAATGGAGGGAAGCTACAAAACACCTCAGGGGGAGGGGGGAAGGTGCTGAACAAGTGGAGGGAGGAGGAGGATGCTGGAAACCACAGGATGGAGGAGGCGTTAGGAAAGGAAAACGATGCTGGAATATGGAAGGATAGGGTAGAGTAGGGAAGGGAAAGAAAGGGAAAATTCTGGACATAATTGAGGGGTGAGGCTTGATGAGGAGCTGAAAATTTGCCTAGGGTGTCAGATAATCTTGGGCTGGTCCTGCTTCAGATGGGTGGTCTAATATAAGACATGGTAAAAGCAAAACTGTTCTTGGATACACCAAAAGAATGAGAGGACGGGAATGCATCTGAAAAGAAGTGTTAGGGAAGACTGCTTTTCTCTTCTCATTGTCTGGGGAATCTTGAGCAATCAGCTCTGGACCATATAAAGCCCACTTGTTTCTTTGATGGACATTATGTGAAAACAAAAATTAACATTCTTTAGACAAGAAAACAATCATGATTGGAACAGTAAAAAGAGAAACAGCCAAGAAGGAGATCAAAAACTAATGCCCCTCTATCAACTTCAGGAAGCAGTTGGTTACTAGTCATCCTGGAACGATTTAGTCTGTTGGGTCACTAAGAGTTGGCCTCACTATCAATTTCAGGAAGCAGTTAAGAACATAAGAATAGCCTTACTGGGTCAGACCAATCAAGCCCAGTAGCCCATTTTCACGGTGGCCAATCCAGGTCACTAGTACCTGGCCAAAACCCAAGGAGTAGCAAGCAATGGCTTCCCCCATGTTTTTCTCAATAAGAGACTATGGACTTTTCCTCCAGGAAATTATCCAAACCTTTCTTAAACCAGTGGGTTACTGGTCATCCAGGAGAGGTCTAGTCTGTTGGGTCACTAAGAGTTGACACCATCTTGATAGCATGTAAGAAAACAAAGCTGGTACATTACCTGATGACATCACTGGAAAGTAGGGCTGAGACCCGAAAGGCTGCAGCAGCGGTGAGGAGTCACTGATGAAGACTTCACTCTCAGAGACAGAGCTGGTATGAGAGAGCTGCAGGGGGGACTGGAGGCCTTGGCTGGAACTTGGACTGGTGCACGTTAAGTCTATGAAGAAAAACAGAGTGAAATACAACAGTCAGAGGCTGGACATACAAGGGCAAATTCTATAAACAGCATCCCGATTATAGGCCTGATTGGCCCAAGCATCTATGAGAGTGGTCAATTGGAATCTTAGGCCACTCTCTGTGTATCCTAGAATGCATTGGGAAGGAGGCCTAGGACTCTGGTTGGCCCAGGCGCCTAAGGCCCCTCTTATGGGAGGGGCTTTAAGCACCTGGGCCAATCAGGGCCTTAAGCCCCTCTCTGGTGCATCCCAGGATGCACTGGGAAGGGGAAGGCCCACCATTGTGAAGAGACGGGTCTGGCAGCTGGAGGGAGTAAGCATCCCTCTGGCTAGCTGAACTATAGAAGGTACTAGGTGGGATGTTGGGATGGGGGGGTTGGGTCAGGGGTGGTGGTATCATGGGTTTGTGAGGGAGGCCTGCTGGCAGGAGGGAGTAAGCATAACTCCTGCCTATTGATGGGTTGATTTGGGGGTTTTGGCACGAAGGAGTGGTCATCCCTCCTGCCAGCCATGTTTGCGGGGGGGGGAGGGGGGCTGGTCAGGAATTCCCTGTCGCAGTCACTCAAGTGATCATGGTAGGAGTATTCCCTTGCCGCAATCAACTGATGGGAAGGAATCAGGCACAATTCTCTAACTGGCGCCTGTGTCACAGGCCGGTTAGGTGGGGTTGAGCATCTGTCCCTTAGGGCAGACACGATCCTGTAACGGACGCTGGTGTGTGATTCTTAACTGCTTCTTAGGCGGCTGCAAAAACTGGCGTCCTATACATAATTTTCCCCAAAGTATATGAAAGAGCCAAAATAATGGCCTCTAATAAGCTGAGTCAGATATCTGTAGATCATTTCTCTGAGAGTGAACACATTAGCTTTCTTTTTGCACTATAAGAAGAAAATCCATATTTCCACATATATTTTACAATATATTGCCATCATTGAGCAATGAGCGATATAAATCCTATCCACTATAATCTCTCTGTCCTACTAAACTGACAAGGGACAGTTCAATGAACTATAATTCTCTTGCTTTGCATGTCAGTAGTTGAAGAAGCCCAACTCTTCCACTGGCTGCATTTAGACCCAGACAGACCCAAAAGCCTTCAACTTTCACCTTTGCCCATTACGTGACATCACTTTCTAGCTCAGGATTTTTATTTATTTAAAATATTTATAATCCGCTTAAAGGCCTAAGCGGCTCACAATAATAACCCAAAACATAGCTATCAAAATAAATAAAAATAGTAAGAATCATCCTATCCAATTTGATCTTGATCTCTTCTTCTGAGTCTTACTCCACCATCACTAGACCCACAAAAAGTTCTGGTATCAACCAAACGCTTAAACAGCCATTGCGTTCTCTGTAAGTTTTGGCAATGGGCCACTCTGAGGACTATCCAAATACATGCAATCTTTTGTGTTTTATGCTTTTGTTTTCTAGTCGATTTTTGGGGGCCCGAGGTCAACCCTCAAAGAGGCAGTGGGAAGTAGAACTGGGAAACAACAGCCAGCTGGTGCATAAAAAGTATATTTTATAGGACTAGGCTTTTACAAATATAGAGTACACAGTCAGAACTGCTTCTGTATGTGCATGTCTATGTCCTGCCTAAGTGAATGAGAGCGAGCCTGTGCCCTGCCTGAATGACTGGTAGGTGTGGCTGTGTTTCGAATGGTGGGTATAATGGTATGACGGGGAAGAGAGTGAAGAGGGCAGGCCAAGAGAGAGAAGCAAGAGAGAGATCAAGGTATTGCAGCTTGTGTTTATAGATTTCTTTTTTTTTTTCTAAAAATACTATCTTCTAGTATCTGTTTGAAACAATAGCTGTTAATTGACAGTAAGCACCTGTCTTTAGAGCATCTGTTGAAATTCCAGGGCTGTGTAGGATAATCCCCAGTACTACGCAAGGGTCCTTTGTTAATCTCAAGTACTGGTGTTTTAGGAGTTATTAGAGGCCTTCTCAGTTATTAGACTGGATCTTTCAACACACAGTAATGTAATGCTGACAATATTATGCAGTACATGACTGCTGGAGCTTATCACATCCTCCACAAAAATCTCAGGCCTGGTAATCAGTCGGAGGTGATGAGCGTTTCACTGTTCCAGACTTTAAACAAATAAGACTCGAGAGGTACAGAGACTCAATTTTTGTGGTTGTGGGACCTCAGCTATGGAAGGCACTGCCAAAGGATTTAAGACTGAGCGAGTCTCTGAGCACTTTTAGAAAATCGTTAAAAATATAGTTGCTTTCTCGGGCATTTTGATGAGATTAAAATATTTTAGATATGATAGATGTGAAACACTGAATTTGTATTTGTAAATGTTTTGATAATTGTTATGCATCCGTGTTAATATGTTTTAGGTATGTATGTTATATACCACATAGCTACAAATCTGAGAAGTTTACAAGACATTTTTTTTTATGAAATTAAGTTATACCCAGAAATTCAATGCCAGGCCATGTCCAACCACCAGCATTGAACGTCCAGGTATAAGGAGTTGGCAAAAAGTGAGCCGGTTTAGTGCTAAAAATCATTGCTTAACTAGCTCAATGCCAACTTCATTCAGTGGGTTTTAGCTTGAGCCCTAACTGGGCATTTTCACTGGCACTATCCAGTTAAGAGCAATGAAAAACCCTGGTTATATTGCATTACATTAGGTTTCTTGTATTCCACTAATACCACTTATAGTTCAAGCAGAGAAGGTTAAAAGAACCATACAAAAATATCTTAACCCCTCCTCTTTTACCTCCAGAAGATTCACCTACCTTCAGATAACCTTCCCCCAAATTACCCACCTTAACACCTTCCAATTAAACAAATACCATAAATAGATTGTAACCTACCCTCTCTAACTGCATTCCATATGTATTTTTCATACAGTTCTTCACTGTCAGTTTAATTTCCATCCTATAAGTTCACATAGAATTTTTCTTTTTTCAACCATCTTTATTTTCTCTTCTTTATTAATTTCCAGGTACTTTTGTTAGATTGTGAGCCTTCGGGACAGTAAGGGAATTTTTTAAGTATCTTCTTACTTCTCATTTATAATCTTAATGTATATTTTCTTCAAACCGCTTAGAAACTAACGGATGTAGCGGTATATAAGAAATAAATTACATTACATTACAAAAATTCACAATGCCAACTGTTAATTTTATTCATGAAGGACAAATCTTCGGAACGAGACTATTTTTACAGACTTCCTAAATGTTGGTTTTATAGTTCGATAAGGATCTTATTTTAAGTGGTTAGCCCCGGACAGGTGATTTAAACATCCAGGAAACTGTTTTTGTGGTTTAAATCATTTTGAAAATAGGGTTCCTTGTCTTTACATCCAGAAAAGGACCTCACGGTCTTCTTTCTTTGGCTCTACAGTTTTTCAAAACTACCAAATCTAATAATGGGAATACAAATTAGTTCAGTCATCCTGTCCAATTTAACCGACAAACAAATGTGTACAGGGTTAAAATGATATCATTAATCTCTGATTGTCCCCCATGATAAAATTATATAAAGTGAATGAAGTGCTCAGTCCCAAAAAGAACTCTTACATAAGTGAGCAAGAGTTTGTGAGGAACCATCATTGTCCCCCAAATTTTGAATTTATGACCTATCTATGAGAGGAAACGTCGGAAAGATTTAAAAGTTCTCTGAAGAGTTTCCTTTTCAGGGACACTTTCGGAGACTAAAAAATGACTTTTTTTGACAGCATTTTTCTCTTTCTTAGTTTACTCAGCCAGGTTTTTATCATTTTAAACATCGTTCAGATCTTTTTCCCTCCCTGAAGTTCTTACCTTATACAGTATGTTCTCTATCCTATTAATATTTGTAGTTCTTCCCTTTGTCCTTATGTTTTTGGTTAGTTAATTGTTTTGTTTTTGCTGATGCGAGACAGTATATATATATTACTGTGTTCTCTTTTTATTTGTACACTAAAAAGCGTTCAATCAAACTTTAATAAAACTTGAAACTTGTCTTCCAAAATGATTAATTATATATTTTTAGCCCTAAAAAACATTCTATCATTGGGATCACAAACAAACCTGGGGGTTGGGGTTTTGGCCTGTAGGAATATTCATGAGAGATACTCGTATGTATTTGATCTCAGACCCAGGTGGATTTACACAGCTTGTGGTACCTGAGAACTAGATTTCACCATGCCCACAAAAAGGTATGACAGTGCTAAGGACAGGCTTATCCATCTTGGTTTTGCCCCACTGCATGTAGGCTCCTACCAGGGTGAATCGGTCTATCCTGACAAAATTAACACAGCCATTTGGTAATGCTCATGGGTTGTGGTTGTTGTTTTGGTTTTTTTTTTTTTGTTTTTTTAAATAAAAAACTTCCCTTGTATCTAGAGAACACAAAAACCTGGACACTGGCAGATCCCTGAATCCTGCATTAGCACATACCACTGAGAGATGAGGAGGAGAAGGAGCGAGCTAATTCCTGCAGCTGCAGATCTGCCTGGAAAGCAAGAACACAGCTGTTACTGGCAAGAAGCCCTGAATGTTACATTATTTTCAGCACTGTCTAAGGAAGTTGGGGGGGGGGAGTGCTAAACAGCAGGTTGGTACATTCTGAAGACCGGAAGGCCAGCAGGAAGCCATGTGGGCCAGAAGTCAACAATCTCAGCAGTGTCTCTTTGGCCGCGTTTGTTTTCGATAATTTGACCTAGCAGCACATAAGACCTGGATGAGAGGAACCTTCTTCCATAAAGTGCATTCATAATTTCTGTGGGCAGTTATTTGTCAGAAGAATGATGGTTTTATTTCTGCACCACATAAGCAGACTCAAGACTTGAGCAGGGTGCTTCAAAAGTCCAGTCTTGGGAGCAGGGAAACAAGCTTGGTTTCATAATATGCATCAGATATACTTGCATAGGATTACCATATTTCAGGCCGCAAAGCCCCCTGGACACATGGCCCCACCCTATTCTGCATCCAGCCCCGCCCCCACAAACCTCCTCTCTTCTTCCCCAACAAGGTCCGGCCGCGTCTGGAGGGCCTGGAGCATGCATGGATGTGTGTGACGTCATCCGTGCATGCTCAGAGGCCCTCCAGAAGCAGCCAGAGCTCGTTGGGGTTTCCAAAACACAAACTGTCAGGTTTTGTAAATACCTCCTGGCACCCTGACAGTCCACTAAAAAGAGGACATGTTCGGGTTTTTCCCGATGTCTGGTAACCCTACCTCCAAGGCCAGAGATGAAAAGCTCCTAGACCAGGATTTCTAGGCAGCCATATTGCTTGGAGTGCTCAGAAGCTGAGCAAGGTAAGGACTAGGGGAAAATTCAAGCTCAGAGGCTGCATGAGGTCCATCAGGCACTGGGATAGAGAGGCAATGATCCTCCACTGCTACTAAGGTGCCAGCAGAGTTAGCAAAATTATTTACTTTTAATTTGGCTCACACCTTTTTCAGTTGTGGCTGAAGGTGCCTTACAGTCAGGTACAGTAGAGCATTCAGTGTCCCTGGAGGTCAGAGGAATTGGAGGGTTAAAGAGCCATGGTGAGATCGGAACCTGGTTTCTGCTGCTCTGACCATTAGGCTACTTCTCCACTTCATTAGCGCCTCCTGTCTATTTGCCCCAGTAAAATAAAACACCTTCATACAGGTGATCCCCAAGAGACTTGCGAGGCAGCTTTAGGATCCAGGTGTTTAATGAACTAATCCTTTATTGAGTAGAACCCTAAACCTTGGAAAAGACTTGCCACACAACAGGGTAAGAAATATATCTGGGTTTGTGGTGAATGAAAATGGGGATACAAGAAATAAAAACAAAGGTGTAACTATTCAGCTGGTGGCAGTCGTCGTCAACAATCTCTCTAAATATTCAATGTTGGGCCATGTCCGGACACAAGCACTGAAAAATCTAGGTTTAGGTGACCAGATACAAACTGGTCAGGGTTATCTCAGGCTCTAACTGAGTATATTTAGCAGCACTATCCAGTTAATCACCTCTGAATATGCCTTGGTAGCCCCAGACAAGCGATTTAAGTGGCAAGGAACCTCTCTAGGCCGTTTAAACCATTTTAAATATCAAGCCCCAAATAAAATCTTTGCCCCGCGTGCGTCCAATAACGGTAATCTGTGAGCCATAAATCCCACAGGCACCATAATGTTCTAACCTGTAAACCGCTTGGCACTGAGGTATTGGGGGGAGCTGTGTCCTGCGGGCTTCCGTCCACTGCTTTCTCCCCCCGGACGTCTTTCCTAAGCAGCGTTTCCACTCTGTGAATGATATCCCGAATTCTGTTGGTGAAACTCTCTCGCTCTGATGGCAAGATGAATTCGTTATTTACCTAAAAGAATGAATATGTGACTGTCAAACATGGCTTTTACTGGGTAAGTTTCAAAACCATAACCGGGGTAAAGCATTACTTTTACCATAAGATGCCTGCCTACTGTAGGTGTTGATGGAAGTTATGTGCGTACTGCCCGTCAGTGCAGAAGTTTACCCAGTTTTGACGATGTGCTTCTGAGCAGTGGAATAGTAAGGGGGTGGGCGGGGGAATCTGCCCCGGGCACCGTCTTGGTGGGGGCACCGGCAAAGGTTCTCCTTCTCCCCCCCCCCACCACTACCATGCGTGTCTCTTCTCTTCCACCTCTAACATTCACGGCGCGAGCACCAGCGTCAGCTCTTCCTCTGATGTCACTTCCTGGGCCCGTGTCTAGGAAGTGATGTCAGAGGAAGTGCCGGCGCTGACAGGAGCAGCAGGTTGGGGTTGCTGCTTACACTGTGAAAGTTAAGGAAATAAGTCCCTTTAAGGGCAAAAACTTGAAATTTAAGGACTACAAAACCTTTCTTCTCAACTGCGGGGCCCTACATAGGTGAGGAAAAAACAGTATGACCCAAGAATTTAACATCTTTAAAATGAAAATACATATGAAGAATCCAATTTCTATCATATTCCAGGGCAAAGAAATTACAAGGGTTGCCTTGGTCACTACAGGCCTAGAATCTTCAAGAAAGCCAGTAAGATCAAAACTGGCTCTTTCACTCCTTCCCTTGGTTAATTGTGCTCCTGGAATTCCTGAATTAATGTTAGGCGGCCTTAGTGATCGGTGGAGTTGTTTTGTCCGGAATCTGTAGATTTTCTTTTATATATTTTTTAACCATCTCTAATGGTGAAAGAACTGGAGACTGAGGAAAAATGAAAAATCTCAGGTTCACTCTATGTTCATAATTCTCCAGAGATTCTAATTTCTGATGAATATTCCTATTGTCTCTCACCAAGACTGATTGAACAGATTGAATTTTTTAACACTTTGCACATGTTCTTCTACCACTTAACAAGAGTCTCCATATTGCTTCATATGAGATTGTACCAATTCAGGAATTTGTAACATTATCCAAACGTTCAGTCAGAGATATCTTCAGAATGCTCGCTGCGTCCCATACCTCTTCCAGTGTAATCTTCTCCTGTCTTTTCTTCAACTTAGGGGAAGTATTATCACTCGCCACAGGCTTCCTCATGTTACCAGTGTTGCATCCAATATCCGTGCCTCCACCAGCTGCTCCCAATCTGTTGAAGGTGCCCCATTTCTTCATGTAGACTATCCAACTGTGACCCAGCTGCAATACGAGATGCAGCAGCTTGTATGGCATCCTAGTTCTCACTCCCCCGCACGTTCAGTAAGTCCACATCCAGGTTGAGAGGGAATATCGCGAAGTTTGGGGCTCAACATAGTGTCAATAACACTCAGAGGTAAATCTTCTATTGCATGCTCTGTCTCCCGAACATTACTTCCCGCTTGTGGGAGAAGATAGCCCTCCAGAGTCTGCTGATTTAACACCGGGGAAAAAGTCGATTCAGCCAGGTATGTTCGAGGTTTCCCTTTTTGTTTAACCATGTTATCATTAATAAATCCCCGGATCAGAGGAGCTTCTTTTCACACATCCGTTTAAGTTGCCATCTTGCCTCTGTAAACAACGTAGTCTTCATCGAAGGCTTCTTTAACCTGCTCTTGCATAATATGCTTAAAGGATCGCATTTTTTTAATTAAAATGTCGAGCTGCGATTCTTTGTGCTTCGACGCCATCTTTTCTGGCAAATCAGTCTTAGGTCTATTGGTAGCTGGGTCAGGGTTGAGTCACCTTTAGAATTCTTCAGTGGCGACATGGAGCGAGATGAGCGTAATATGATATTAGCCGAAAGCACTGTAAAATGAAGCCTGAATGGCCACTATATTCAGGAAAATTGGTGTGTCTGCTCTCCGTTCCTATCAGGCTCCGCTCAGTTTCCATATTTTTCTCACGCTATTTTTCCTATGATACAAAAAAACTGGAAACTCGCTGGACTAAGTGTATAGCCCTCGACAGATACTACGTCGTGTAACTTGCTTTTTTCACCAAACTTTTCAAACCACCCTCGTACTTGCTCTGCGGTGAAGCGTTCCAACAACTCTATCTGCTTTTAGTACATTTAACTTAGTCACAACAATAACTCTCTCTACTTCCAAATAGGACTGCTATAATTTAGCGTCATGTGGACCTTCCAGAGATAGCAATCCAGCAGCTGCAAACTATTCCGAACACTTCTGGCCAACGCTTGCTGGTCAGAACTGCTGAAACCGCATCACTACAATTTTGGAACATTTACACTGGCAGGTGTCTCCAAAACTAATACTTGGCACATGTGGGTAGATAGATGGATGGGCCAAGGTCCCGTCAGCGGGCGCTATTGCTGGAGCGACATTGTGCCTAAAAAGGGAGAATGACCATTATTTATTTAAATTCCACTTATATCCTAAGTGGTTTACTTTATCATATTTTCCTATCTGTCCCAGTGGGCTCAAACTCTAACTAGTGTACCTGGGCCAATGAGGGGATTAGGTGACTTGCCCAGGGTCACAAGGAGCAATGAGAGATTTAACCCCTGCACCACACACTGTTTGATTACACATGTTCTAGTTTGAATGGGCTCCCTCAAATGTTTACCTCGACCCTGAAGAAAAATTTCACTTTGAAACATGCATGTCGGGAGAGGTGAAGGAAGGACAGATCACCATTAAGTTAAGCGACGTTCTTCTGGTAGATATTAAAATCATTAAAAGTATTAAAATCTATAAGTTAAAAAGATAAAATGACAAAACAAGTAAAAAAAACGCTTTAAAAATATGTTTAAAAAAAACTAAACACTTTAATAAAGGCTGGACTGACGAAGAGTTAAGCAACCGGTGGCAAGGTGCCCGGCTGCAGTCAGAAGGTCCACACAATTAAGAAGAAAACACAGTATATAAGATTGAGTGTATTTGTATCTGATGTTGATGAAATACTAACAAAGACTAAGAGTGACACAATTGATTAGACATGGACCATCTGTGGCATAGAAAGCATACAGCGATTGCATGGGATTTGCACTTGAACCTCAACATTTTTCTTGCTTTGGCAATGTTTGCTATAAGAACCAGATCAGAGCACCTTGTCCCCAAAGCTAACAGAAACCAATATTGAACAGAATATGGTACAAGCCTGTAAGTATGTGCTACAAACAGAAGAGGGATAAGCAGATATATTGTCCAGAGTGCATAAGTTCCCGGATCCAGTTCTCGAGGGCCACAATATGTTGGTATGCATTTGATCAGCTGTATGCAAAGACATCATGCAGAATTCTGGAAATCCTGAACTGGCTTGTGGACTTTTGAGAACCGGATTTAAGGATCCCTGGTCTAGTCTAATAAATGAAGCAATTGCCTGAGAGAGCAAGAGACCCCCACAGTATTTGGGAACCACTTCTACTTACCATCACAGTTGCAATGTCCTCAGGGTTATCTCCATCCAGGTCAAACCTGAAGGTCACCATTTTACTATTGAAAGTCTGCAGCTGACATTCCACCACTCTGTCATTTTTATCTGAAATCTGAAAGCAGCAAACTTACTTCAGAAATAGAGATGAAAAAGCTAGCCTTTGTTTTCCAGAGAATGTTTCATATACACCAAACTCCCAAAGGACCATCCCCTTTGACTCTGACACTGAAGTCAATGATAGCCTTTCTTGGTAGGACTAAATGAGGAAGACTTGATCCCACTTCCTGGAGAAATCATTCAGAGCAGGGGCATAGCCAGACACCCAATTCTGGGAGGGCCTGAGCCCAAAGTGGGTGAGTGCAAGAGCCCCAGCTCCACCCAGCATCTCTCCTTCTCCTCCCACTTAGGCCATCAGGGGGTCTGTTAACAGCACTTCCTTAACCTCCATCCAGTACCTTTAAAATCCTTCACCTCTTTCACTGCCAGTGAGCAGCGACTCATACCTGCTGCTTACACTAGCTCTGACTTCCCTCTAATGCAACTTTCTAGTACTGTGAACAGGAAGTTACATCAGAGGGAAGGCTTGGGGCCAGCTTGAGCAGCAGATATGAGTCACTGCCTGCTGTCAGTGAAGAACTGAAAGATATAAAAGGTGCTGGGGGGAGGGGTTGGAGAAGTGTAGTTAAGAGACCCCTGATCACCTGGAAGAAGGAGGGGGGAGGGAGAGATGCCAGGAGTCTTCAGCTGACAGGACTCTGGGCTCTCCACCAACCATATCACAGATGTTCCGTTGTTGTATGGTCCTGTGCCCACCCAGGTTCATCCATGGCTACATCACTAATTTAGAGGAACCAGGATGAAACACTAGACATTATCCCCAGCCCCTGTTATCTTGATGGTCAAGAGACACATCAGCTATCCCTCAACAGTATATTACTCTGAGCGCCAAAATGTTAGTCCAGGATCAAGTACCTAAACATTCCAAATGTTTTTAATCAATTCTCCTGATCCTTATGAAAAGAAACTCTCCGGTAGGGTAGGGTGGAGGTGCGGTTTCCTCGTGAAGGCAGTTCTCTCAAGAGATGAACTCTCCACAGGAGAAGCTTATAGGACTTATTTGATAAAGCTCTTTTCTCATTCTGTATCTGTGGGAAAATTCTTTGTTGAATAAAACCCTTAGGCACACCTGTAACAGTCAAATGCCCATGAAAACAAACAGAGGTGGAGCCCACGAGTAGCATTCCATTTGCACTCTTATTGGTCAAAACACATACACAGTTTCTTGCAGTTTATTTATCATTTTGGGCATTTTAGCAAACAGATAATAAAATAAACGGATGTTTTAGTACTAGGAATATCTTTTAAAAACAGTTCCGTCAGAAAATCCATGCATTTCCCATAAAACTCAAGCCAAGTCCCAAATTGTCAAATTTCAAACCTGCAGTGAGTTTGATGAGTGGGGAAAGGGCTTTCAGACTTAAAGTTCCACAGCTTCAGAACTTGCTCTTTGAAAAATCTAGAGCAGGGCTGTCCAGCCTCGGCTCTCACCTACTTAGGCGATCTATCTGCATACGATGGAGGCAGTGCATGCAAATGATCTCAGAAATTCTGAAAACCCCCAAAACTGCTCGACACGCCCCTGACCTGCTCAGGTCCCTCCCAGGTTCATGCCCCCTTGCAGTTGTACTTTCTAGAATCTGAGCACGCAACTTATAGAATACCGACTACAGGCAGTAACTTGACTAGATTGTAGTCTTCGAGGACCAAGGTTGGACACCCCAATTTAAAATGTGTCACTAGATCAGAGTCACCCACTGCAACATTTCCCTAGCTCACTTCAGATGCTGCTCAGGTCAACCCAAGGGGGAACATGTTCATTTCCTGTGGGGGTCTAAAAGAAGAGGCAGAGTAAGCCAGATCTTCTCACATACCACACTTCATTGGTAACCAATATAGTATATATAAGAAGTCATCTAAACTTGCATCGGACTTGACATGGGCCGTGTTTCGGCAAATATGCCTGCATCAGGAGTTCAGGTAGTAAAACAATGTTTCATAAGCTGAGTCAATGGTCAAAAATATAACGTCAAATCATAGAACGTGCTAAAAAGTAAGCAGGCAGCAAAGACAAAGAGAAGAAGCAAAGCAGAAAATAAAAAGGTCTTATCCAGCACAATATCACAGTGTCAGCAGTGAAACCAATCGTGCGTGCGCATAATTAACAAATGTTCACATAAATCATGCAAATTTGTGAGAAGCTACCGGTTCAGCAGGAAACAGCGGTTGCTTCAAGGAAGGCATTGACTCATCTTATGAAACACTGCCTTACTACCTGGACTCCTTATAAAATAGTAACATAGTAGATGACGGCAGATAAAGACCCGAATGGTCCATCCAGTCTGCCCAACCTGATTCCATTTAATTTTTTTTCTTCTTCTTCTTACCTATTTCTGAGCAAGAATCCAAAGCTCTGCCCGGAACTGTGCGTGGGTTCCAACCACTGAATTCTCCGTCAAAGCTCACTCCAGCCCATCTACACCATCCCAGCCGCTGAAGCCCTCCCCAGTCCATCCTCAAACAAACGGCCATATACAGACAGACCGTGCAAGTCTGCCCAGTACTGGCCTTAGTTCTTCAATATTTACTATTAATTTTCTGATTCTAGATCCTCTGTGTTCATCCCACGCTTTTTTGAACTCCGTCACCGTCTTCATCTCCACCACCTCTCTCGGGAGCGCATCCCAGGCATCCACCACCCTCTCTGTAAAGAAGAATTTCCTTACATTGCTCTTGAGTCTTCCACCCCTCGACCTCAAATTACATCCTCTGGTTTTACCCTTTTTCTTTGCCGAAACATGGCCTGTGTCATGTCCAATGCATGTTTAGATGACTTTATTGGTTGCCAATAAAGTGTGGTTCGTTTGAAGACCTGGCTTATTCTGCCTCTTCTTTGGACTCCTTAGGATTTGTACAGAGTAGACTTTCTTTGTTGTTTGGTGCATTTCCTGTGGGGGCCAACTTGATAAAAAAACTCCCTCCTCAACTCAACAGACCAAAGTTGTACAGATTCTTACATTAATAATACGAAGTCTGGACCGCCCTCTGCGTCGAAGAATTTTTCCGGAGCTACGCTTGACTGCTGGCTTCACGTTACGCTCCCCGGCAGAGAGCCCATCGTAGCCATCACTGAGCCCAGAGGCGATATCTGAAGTATAACTGGGGAATGAAAGAGCGAGGCAGAGAGAAAGAGACAGTCATGGATCCAAACCAAAGAGGCACTGACAGGAATATTATAACAGGTCACCAATGTGTGAAGGCCAAGCAGGCACCTATCTCGAGCTTAAAAACACCGAGGCCCAGATTCTTTAAACGGCGCCATGATTGGTAGCGGCCCACAAAAGTGGCACCGATCACGTGTCAATCACACGACGCTGTTTATGAAATCGCGGCTATGTCACAGATAGGCCAGGGTTTTTTAAGGCCTATATTTCCAGCGCCTGTGTTGAGAATCATGACTATGGAGGCACCTACAGATGCCTGAGGGTACTTTTGAGGTTAACTACACCCGTTTTACCCTTAGGCACCAATAGGCGCCTCTGTAGTCATGGTTCCAATGCTGTTGCTTTTTTTAAAATGACATTTCAATTGCTTTTAAACGACATATTCAATTATCACGTTGATTAAAGGCAATTAGATCAATTAAAACCGGCATTGTTTATAGAATTTGGACCTTAAGGGGTAATTTTGTGTATATAGCCTAAAGATAGTCACTGGGATGATGTGTGCTTTCCACCAAGTCTATAATGGCAGGTATACATACAACTACCATTATAGAATACTAACATATGATTTGTGTGCACTGATTCCACTGTATGCAAAATCTCTCTCATACATATTCATTGCGAGAGTCCTGAAAACCTGACTAGTTTGGTGTTTCCCAAAGACTGGGCTGAGAATCCCTGGTCAAGAGGTATTTGAAGAAACATATACTGGTCGATAATTATGTATTTCATATGGTTCTCCTAAAAGACAGATTGGTTTCATGTCTCTCCAGGACTGGATTGAGAAGCCCCCTCTTTACGACGCTCATTAAGAAAGAGGAGCAAACTGCTCTGTAAGTCTACAGGAGTGCTGATTTACCTGTCTACTGGGGACGACAGCTCACTTGTTGGTCCAGGGGAGGACAGATGCTCTGCCCGCATCTGAGGAAAGAGCAAATCAGAGGCCAAGTTAGACAAGTCATGTGGTGTGTCAGACCCGATCATTGCTAAGAGCGAGTTGGCTTGAAGGGGACATATAGCTGCCCTGCATTTCTTTTGTCTCCCTCCCTCCTGCAACCCTTGCCTCTCACTCTGCATTTAGGCACAGTACAATCAAGGTTGTCTCTGCTGCTAGGCAAATGAGGCATCTGCCTATGGCAACAGAACTTAGGGGGGCGAAGTGGGAGCGGGTAGCATATGGCCTCAGTGTGGTGTGGGAAACTTTAAGTGCAAGCCTGTGATCAAGCACTGTTGCGTTCCCCCTCCCCCACCGCCAAACAGTAAATCTTGCCTGAAGGGTCAGGAGTTGGCAGGTCTGAATGTGGGCCTGTGCTGGGAAGCCCCTTATTGCAAAGGGTGGGGGGCATGGGTGGGCCTTGGGCTGATGGCTCTTCTGGCTTGGGCATAGGTGGGGGGTTAGTTGCAGACCTGGCAGTGGAGGCCAACTGAAATAGCTTTTTTCAGTTTCATCAAAAACCAAAACTGTCAACAAAATTGGCTGAAAGCTTTCAGCTAGAGAATGACATGGTGACAAAATTCATCACCGTCCCAGTCCCCGCGGATAACCGCGGGAAATAATCCCATGTCATTTTCTAGTATCTGTTTCAACCTCAGTCCTTCTACACCAGCATTCTTCAACGCAAAGCTTGAGGGTCAGTGGTTGTGGCCATTCATACTCAGATTCTTCCCTCTCTCCTTAAAGAATGACATAACAATGGTTTCCCGCGGTTATCCGCGGGGACAGGAATGGTGATGAATTTTGTCACCGTGTCATTCTCTACTTTCAGCCAAAACTGAGGGGCAGATGCACAAAGCCTACCTTGCTGGCAACATTTCATTTAGACTGGTTTTAGCCAGTCTAACAGAAACTTTATTTTGAGTAGGGTTGCTGTATTTGTGAAGACAAAAAAAGAGGACACATGACCCCACCCACACTCCACCTACAGCCATGCCTGTACTCCACCCAAAGCCATGCCCACACTCCACCCATTTCCTTGGTCCCCATTTCCATTCTCTGTACCCTTTTAGTGCTTCTCTTTTCAACCCTCCTCTCTTATGGGTACATTTTTTTTTCTCTCTCTCTCCTTCCAAGCCCCCTTCCGCAGGTGCCCCTCTCTCTCCTACCAACCTCCTCTCCTGCTGTTTTTGTCTCTCCACTCCCATCCAGCACTACCCTACTCCATGCTCTTTTCTCCAGCACTCTCTCCTTTCTATGCTTCTCCAGCCCTCCCTCCCCCTCCATGCTGTTTCTCCCTCTTTATCTCCCCTCTCCATGTTGTTTCTCCAGCTCCCTCCCCTCCTACGCAGCTTCCTCTCACAACCTCTTTATTTCCTGACTCCCCCACCTACCTCTTCTCCTGGCCCAGTCACTGTAACTGAATCTTTAGGCAACCGGCAGCAGCAAAGAGGCAAGCCTTCTACCGCTGGCCTGTCCTGGAAGCTGCCTCTCTGCAAGTCCCATCTATGTTGCTGCAGAGAGGTGGCTTCCGAGGTAGACTGGCAGTAGCAGGCTTACCTTGCTGCTGCTGCTGGCTGCCTGAAGATTAAATTACAGTGGACAGGCCTGGGGAGGAGGTAGGAGGGGGAGTTCGGAGAACTGGCTGAACCCGGACAGACTCCCCTATTTTAAAAAAACAACTTAGAAACATAGAAACATAGAAATAGACGGCAGATAAGGGCCCATGGCCCATCTAGTCTGCCCACCTTAATGTCCCTCCCCTACCTTTGCTCTGTGAATAGATCCCATGTGCCGATCCCATTTGGCCTTAAAATCAGGCACGCTGCTGGCCTCAATCACCTGTAGTGGAAGACTATTCCAGCGATCAACCACTCTTTCAGTGAAAAAGAATTTCCTGGTGTCACCTCGTAGTTTCCCGCCCCTGATTTTCAACGGATGCCCTCTTGTTGTCGTGGGACCCTTGAAAAAGAAGATATCTTCCTCCGCCTCGATGCGGCCCGTAAGATACTTGAACGTCTCGATCATGTCCCCCCTCTCTCTGCGCTCCTCGAGCGAGTATAGCTGTAATTTGTCAAGCCGTTTTTCGTATGGTATATCCTTGAGTCCCGAGATCATCCGGGTGGCCATTCTTTGCACCGACTCCAGTCTCAGCACATCCTTGCGATAATGCGGCCTCCAGAATTGCACACAGTATTCCAGGTGGGGCCTCACCATGGATCTATACAATGTCATAATGACTTCCGCCTTACGACTGACGAAACCCCTTCGTATGCAGCCCATGATTTGTCTTGCCTTGGACGAAGCCTGCTCTACTTGATTGGCAGACTTCATGTCCTCACTGACGATTACCCCCAAGTCTCGTTCTGCTACCGTTTTTGCTAGGATCTCACCATTAAGGGTATAAGACTTGCATGGATTCTGGCTGCCCAGGTGCATAACTTTGCATTTTTTGGCATTGAAGTTGAGTTGCCATGTCCTAGACCATCGCTCCAGTAGGAGTAGGTCGTGCATCATGTTGTCGGGCACTGAATCTTCGTCTGTTGTGCATTTGCCCACTACATTACTCAGTTTGGTGTCATCGGCGAATAATGTTATTTTACCTCGAAGCCCTTCTGCCAAGTCTCTTATAAAGATGTTGAATAGGATTGGGCCCAAGACTTGAGCCCTGTGGTACTCCACTAATCACCTCCGTCATTTCGGAGGGGGTGCCGTTCACCACCACCCTTTGGAGCCTACCTCCAAGCCAGCTCCCAACCCATTTCGTCAATGTGTCACCTAATCCTATAGAACTCATCTTGCTCAGTAACCTGCGGTGTGGTACGCTATCGAATACTTTGCTAAAGTCCAGGTACACGATGTCCAGGGACTCCCCAATATCCAGCTTCCCCGTTACCCAGTCAAAGAAGCTGATCAGGTTGGATTGGCAGGATCTCCCCTTAGTAAATCCATGTTGTCGGGGATCCCGTAGATTCTCCTCATCCAGGATCTTATCTAATTGGTGTTTGATTAGAGTTTCCATTAGTTTGCTCACTATCGATGTTAGACTCACTGGTCTGTAGTTTGCTGTCTCCATCTTTGAGCCTTTCTTGTGGAGTGGAATGACGTTAGCCGTCCTCCAGTCCAACGGGACGCTGCCTGTACTAAGGGAGAGGTTGAAGAGCGTGGACAGTGGCTCCGCCAAGACATCACTCAGCTCCCTAAGCACCCTGGGGTGCAGGTTGTCCGGCCCCATTGCTTTGTTAACCTTGAGCTTTGACAGCTCACCGTAGACACTGCTGGGCGTAAACTCAAAGTTACTAAACGGGTCAACTGAGCCAACCCTTGTCTGTAGCTGAGGGCCGAGCCCTGGTGCTTCTCGGGTGAAGACTGAGCAGAAGTATTCATTTAATAGTTGGGCTTTTTCCGAATCCTTTTCCACATAGTCTCCGTCTGGTTTCCTAAGACGTACAATCCCGCCTGAGTTTTTTCTTCTATAACTTATATACCTGAAGAAGGATTTATCTCCCTTCTGGATGTTCTTTGCTAGAGACTCCTCCATGAGGAATTTAGCCTCCCTGACTGCTGTTTTGACGGCTTTTGATTTGGCCAGGTAGTCTGCTCTAGAGTCCTGCTTCCCTGATTGTTTGTAAGAGATGAATGCTTTTTTCTTCTCCTTGATCAGGTCTGAGATCTCCGCAGTAAACCACTGTGGCTTATTGTTCCTTCGCCGTTTACTTACTGATTTTACATAGCGGTTTGTTGCTTCTTGTATGGTTGCTTTCAAAGTCGACCACATGTCTTCCACGTTATCGGTTTCTTCTTGGCTTTGTAGCGCCTGGTGAACGAAGTCTCCCATTTCTTTGAAATTTGTGTCCTTGAATTTGAGGACTTTGGTTAGTGTAGTAGATTTAGAGAAACCTTTCCTGATATTGAACCATACCATGTTGTGGTCACTGGAGGCCAATGTGTCGCCCACCGAGACCTCTGTGACACTTTCTCCATTGGTAAGTATCAGGTCCAGTATTGCCTGATCCCTTGTCGGTTCCAACACCAGTTGCCTGAGGCTTGCTCCTTTCATAGAGTTTAATAGCCTCCTGCTGCTGCCGGAAGCAGAGGTAAGTGTAACCCAATCCACTTCAGGCATGTTGAAGTCACCTAGCAATACTGTGTCCCCACGCAAGGTGATATTTTCTATATCTTCGATTATTTCCATATCCAGGTCATCCTGTTGTCTTGGGGGTCTGTAAATTACGCCAAGATACAAGCATTTGTCCTTTCCTCTGGCCAAATTAACCCAAAGGGATTCCCCAGTATACTGGACATCTGAGATTCTCGTGACCTTAATGTCATCTTTAGTATATAATGCTACACCCCCTCCCTTCCTACCCTCTCTGTCCCGGCGAAGCAAGTTGTAACCCGGTATGACCATGTCCCACCCGTGGGAGTCTGTGAGCCAGGTTTCGGATATCGCCACCACATCCAGGTCGGCATTTCTTATTTCTGTTTCCAATTCCAGGATCTTGTTTCCTAAACTGTGTGCGTTGACGTACATAGCCCTCCATGTTATATTTTTGTTATGTCTCAGTGGGGATATTCCTGTTTGAGCTATTTGAACACCTTTAGCATTGTTTGTGTTATTTGTGCTTTCCTGAGGCTCAAAACCACAATGTGTACTCCCCATATACCCACCTGCAAAGTACTTGAAAAAGGCGACATGTCTGGGTTTTCTCGGTCGTCTGGTAACCCTAATTTTGAGGGTAACGTAAAGAGACTTTCAGCACTGCTTTACTGTGCATGGAAGCAGTGACTGAAAATCCTTAAGCTCGTTGTTATTTAAACCAATCTCATTAGTAATATTGCAGGGGAAACCCCTGCGCTAAAGGCTAAACACTACTGATAGCTCTGAGCTGCCCCATTCTAAACTCTTCTGATTGGATCAGACACTGACAGGAAAATCATCACAGGCAGCAGTCGTCCCTTACCCCCAAAACCCTTGCTCGATCCTGAGCCTTCCCCCAAGCTTAAAAATTCCCTGATGGACCTGACTCCCCCTCCAACCCTCCCATCAGAAATTCCATGGTGGTTCAGTGAACTCCCCCCTCCAACCCAATCTCCCTCCAACCTTGAGAAATTCCCTGGTGATCCCAACCAACCCAGGCCCTGGACCAGGCTGGGCTGAGCCCCTTGGCAAACACATTGCTCTAGTGGCCTAGTGAAATTCCTCCCCTCCCCTCATCTCATACCTTTTGTAGTTGAAGGCAACAGATAATTTCCAGCTACTGACCAAGATCCAAATGCCGGTGTTTAATATTTGGGTCATATTCTGCCCACAGCTTACATCATTTTTAAGATTGTTGATCATCGTGGGCCGAATATCAGCCCAGTAATTTGAGGTTTTTTTCCTATTCTCTAGGATCTATTGTATGTCCTTGGATCCTGCTTTAACTGAACTATTTTGAAATTGGTAGATCTCGATACATTTTTCCTTTTTTCCCCTTTGTATTTGGATAGATATGCTGCTTTTTCTTTTCTTACTTCAAGCGAAATTTGATGTACGACTTATAGATTTCAATAAAAATCAATAAACTGCAACTTACAGAGGGGAAAGGGATTTCAGGATGCGTGCTGGTTGGGTTGTAGGGCTCCTCCAGAGAAATGCTGCTGGAGTGTTGCTGAGAAACATCAGGGGAGTCCAAAAACCCCGAGGAGCTCACATACCCATCAGTCTCGCAGTCAGCTGAAACGTGAAAAATAAAACACATTATTTACATGCACAACTTGTTCCTCTGCAAGTATCCGGTGTGTCTACAAGCATCGACTTATGCGCTATCACATTTGGCGGGAAAGACTCAATGAACCATTAACCAGCCCCCTCCCATCCTTCCTCATGCCTCGTTCTTGCATTCCATGGCTAATTAGTCTGTCCTGAGGGCCTGAAGTTTACATGGGTTGTACAGGAGGCACCTTGAACCTGTTTCTGGCTAGAACCAGGAGAACGCATCTATCGCTTTCCTCAACATCAGCACTTTAAAAAGGGAACTCTAAAATGTTTTGGCGTTTGATCAAAGATCTGCTGTAATCTGGCCCTGAAAACTCACAGACTCAGGAACGTGCCTGGAGGCAGCACTGAAAGGAATCACCCGGTCTCTTTAGTTTGCATTAGAAGAGAAAATCAGATGACCTTAAGCTGTTTCTTGTGAGCAGCTCAAGCAAAGCCGCATTGTTCCAGCTTCTTAACTATGTAATCCAGTTTTAACAATTGCCCAACCACACCAGTTTGACGTATTTAAGATTAAGTTCAGTTGCACATGAATGGCAAACTGTGATTCTGATGGGACTGGACTGGGATTTCGCACTCTCTTTTCAGGAGTAGCTCAAGGTGAGTCGCATTCGGGTACACTAGGGATTTCCTGGTAACCCACAGCAGGAGGGACGGCAGCGCCACAAATTTTGGGCTCTATCCATCCATGTCAAAAACCAGCCAGTGCAGAGGGCGATCCAGGGCAGGGGCAGGGAGACGCCAGGAGTTACATGGCTGCTAGCAATGGGCATTGTTGGTGTCCGCACTGCACATAAGGCTGTCCTAACTTTGGTTGCTTATATATATGAAGGTGCCAGCGTTGACTATCGGCCAGCTTCAGGGTGGCAGCCTGAATCTTTCTCTATTCTCCCTTCCCACCCCCAAAAAGATCATTCCCCTTTCCCACCCCTACCCCCGAATTGCATATCCCCCAATCCCTCCAACAGGATCATCCCCCCTCTCCTTATAGAAGATCATAACTTCCTTCTGAACTGCACCACCAAGATTATTCCTCCTTCCAAACTTCCGTCATCAAAATCCCCTCACAACTTCCCCAACAAGATCATTCCCCCTCCCGAACTCCCCGCCAACAAGATCATTCGGGGGGTCCTGAACCGTCGAAACAAGAGCATATGCCTTTGACCCCCCCCAAAAATAAGGTCATTCCCACTCCTGAACTCCCTCCCACTGTGATCATATCCCCTTCCTGAACTAACCCCAACAAAATCATTCCCCCCTCCTGAACTTCCCCAAATCATTCCTTCTTCCCGAATTCCCTCATAAATATGATACCCTTCACAACTGCCTCAAAAAGATCATTCCCCCTCCCTAGCTCTCTCCAAGATCATATCCCCCTCCTGACCCCTTCCCCCAACATGAGCCAGGCCTCCACCTCAATCCCCCTTTCCAATATAAGTCTGGCTCCATCTTGGTTCCCCTCCCCACAAGGAGCCTGGCCCCCTATTTGACCCTGCATGGGAAGCCCCCTTCTAGATCATAAGAACATAAGAATAGCCTTACTGGGTCAGACCAATGGTCCATCAAGCCCAGTAGTCTGTTCTCACGGTGGCCAATCCAGGTCCCTAGTACCTGGCCAAAACCCAAAGAGTAGCAATATTTCATGCTACTGATCCAGGGCAAGCAGTGGCTTCCCACATGTCTGTCTCAATAACAGACTATGGACTTTTCTCACCCCAGTAGGCCCTCCAGGGTAGGCCGGGCAGGAGTGAACCTCAATTGTTTCTGCCCATACCAGCTCCAGGTACAAAATGGTGACCATATCCTCTAGCAGTTGTCTTGCAGTACTACTGTTAGAGGTCAGCCTTCCATATAAGGAGAGACAGAGGAAGGGAGAGCAGTTGTATGTTCAGCTGCTCAAGATGGCACAGCACAAATGAGAAAGACAGCAAACCCTGCCCTGGATAAGGAAAGATATCTTAGAAGTCCTCGTGCTCTATGAGAGTTCCTCATGGAAGCGAGGGTTTGAGCCTGCCACGTTTAACAAGTTTCTAGCTAAATAACCACGCCGTGAAGCAGTGATTTGCATTACGAAACATGCGTGGCGGCGGCAGTGCATTTTGAACATTGCAGATGGCTATTAAAAGTTTTCATGACGCCATGTTGCTAAGATAAGTGAAAAAATATATAAAGATAAGTTAAACACATTAACTAAAGCATTTTAAAATCACTTATTTAATTCAAATACTTGAGCTGATGAGGAAGCCCAGCGGCAAAGGAACTTTATAAACTGTTCTGATGGCTCTAGTAATGTGTAAGTTACAATGATAGATAAACAATTACAAGAAGATTGAGGAAAGAACTACGTTATTTCTTAATCAACATGCAATTTTTGGTTAATTTAGACCACAATTAAATATATTTTGACCAGTTAACGTGCTCTACGACTGGCATCTGGGTTATGTGGAGAGCATTAACTGGACAGAGTATATGGGCAGGCTCAACCATTAGACAAGACCAGGCAGTCACTCAGGGCAGCAAAGAGCAGCCACAGTAGGTTCTGACAGACAGACAATCTCAAAGAACCATCAGCACATCCTTTAATCTGCATTAAAAGTTTTAACCGCACTTTGGTTTGCCAACAGCACGGTGTACAAAATATAAAACCAGAAAAAGAAAGGAACGCCATAAAAAAATAGGAAAGCAAAAGAAGAACACTAAAAGAACAAAAGAAAAATAAAATATAAAATTAATTACACTTTTCCCTCCGCATTCGTGGTGGATGTGGGCGGAACATAGCCGCAAATATGGAAAAACCGCTAATAACTTTTTATATGTTATTCGCGGTTTTTTGTAACAGCCAGCGGTTTTGTGATTAAAACTGTGAATAACTTTTCAAGCAGCGATTCCCAGCGATTTTCTGCATGCATGCTGGGAAGCAGCATTTCTCTCTATTGATGATGGGAAGCAGCGTTTTTCTCTGTGCATGCTGGGAAGCGGCGGTTTTCAGGGTGAAGGATTTGAAGCATCGATTTGGTGGGAGAAAGCATGGAAGTAGCGATTTTCAGAGTGAATGTTGGTAAACGTTAAACTTTTTTTTTGGTACAGTAAAAGGAAAGGAATTTTAATCATGTAATTTTTTTTGGGAGGGGCGGAGTCAGCATGTGAAAAATCACGACTAAGTGAAACCACGAGTGCAGAAACCGCGAATACAGAGGGAGACGTGTAAATCTAAATAATTAAATCTCAAAGAAAAATAAATATGTTAAAAACAGGATCATAATTTACAAAACATTCTCACAGAAATGCTAAACCAAAAAGATGCGCTGTAACCAGTGATCAAAATTTTATGTAAGACAGTTCTTAACGAATTGTAACTGGAAGAGAATTCCACAGGCGAGGAACTGCTGTGAAAAAGGCAGACCTTTGCGTCGATGCCAAACGTACCAAATGAACGGCAGGCAAAGCCAATTGATGAGAAGCCAATGAACGTAGGCTAAGAGAAGTCTTATAGGGAACTAATAATTTTCCTAAGTAATCTGGTTGACCTGATTGTGATGCTTTATAGGAAAGGGTTAAGGCCTTATGCATAAGTCGAAATTTAACAGGAAGCCAATGGCACTCCATTAACAGGATTAAACATGATTGCTGAATTTAATTAATAAACTCTTGGGATGGGGTTGCAGCCTAGGTGCCTGAAAGTTAGTTGAGGTGGGGGTATAATGTTGGCCAGTTAGGCTTTTCCTGTCAATATGTAGTATTTCACCATCCAGTCCTGGTTCAGTGTATATGAACTGGTGTTTCTAGTTTTCTTGAGGAAGGCAGCAGGAAACTCAAAAGTCCAAATCCATGCATGCACAGGCAGCAAAACCAGGACTGGATCAACCTATATGGCAGACTTAGGGTGAATGAGTGCAAGACAGATAAATGAAAGGGTATGTGGTGAGAGGCATGACAGTTCGGTTCCCACATCTGCGTCAGGAGCCGGGGAGGCTTCGTGACTTATGACCAGGATGCCCTTAGGATTGCAAAAGCTGCAAGAACAAGGCTTTTACGCAGAGCACAAACTTAGAATTAAAGGTTTTCTGACCTACAAAATGACTGGTCTCAATCTGTGCCTGGCAAAATTACCATTACTTTCACGTTTAGCTACTATTTATCCAAACAGATACAGAGGGAGAGATTTGCAGAGTGGGGCAATTAATTTTATTAGCGACAATCCTTTACTTATTGTTTTTTTATTGTTGCCAGTATATAACATACTAAAGATGATGTTAACCCAGTGGCGTACCTAGCATATGTGACACCCCCCATCTATATGAAAAATATGATTTTTAGTAACAATCCACATATCACACAAGAGTGTACCTAGGAAAAGGCAGCATCTTAAACACTGCAGTGAGCACCAGAACACTAACACATACATTGTAAAACTAAACAAGCCAGATCCCGCACAGTCAATTGATCCTGCCTTTTCATACACACAGAACAGAGATACACCCTCGCCCAATATGGAATAATCACTAACTAAAAATAGAAATATGTAGACAAAAGTTAAACTGAACCGCCAAGAAACCAGACTCTGCATACAATGCAACACCCAAAAACAGTGACATGTCCCCTAATACTGTACAAAATATAAAGACAATAGATGTAAATTTGAAAAAAAAAACTGATACATAACAATCACCACTTTACAAATTAACAAATAAAAATAAAACAAATAATGAGAAATAAGAAAATACAATTTTATTGGATTATTCCATTTTTCAATTAGCTTTCAGAGGCCGAATCTTTCTTCAGAACAGTACAGTATACTGCTGTTATGGTATCCTGTCCTGAGGAAAGGGGTTTAGTCCAAAAACTGCCTTATTTCCATTTCCTATTTATAAACTTTTATCAATACAGTTACAATACTACTTGATTCTATGTAAAGCAACAACAACAAAATCTTTCTACCTTTTGTCGTTTCTGCTTTAAACATCTTTTCTTTGCTCTCTTCTTTTTATGCAACATCTGCCCTCTCTTTGCCCCTTCCACCCAGCATCTGCCCTCTCTCTACCCCTTCCATCTACTGCCCACACTCTCTCTGCCCCTTCCATCTACTGTCCACCCTCTCTCTCTTCCATATGGCTCAGCTTAGAGGGAACATTGGTCAGGACCAGCTCTGCTGCTTTTCGTAATGGAGAGAGAGAGTGGGGACCTAAAAAGTGAGGGTGGTGGGATGATAGAGGTGGGAAAGGAGACAACTATTTTTACATTAACTCTCAACCAGAAACTACAGTTATCCGACATCAATCCCCATAGGTGCTGGATAACTGAAATTCTACTGTAATCTGCCATGAACAGTAGAATGAGTGGAATATACATTTTTTTAAATAAATAAAATGTAAGTACCTAGGTTGTAGAATTACCATCTGTATATCTAGTGGGGTAAAACTAGAACTGGCTCTACCTGCCTTTCATAACTTGGAACCATCTGCTTTCTCAAGGGACAAATCGGAGGTTCATCAATCCCACTGTCCTGTTTCTATCAGTGACCAACCCAGGTCACAAGTACCTGGCAGAAACCCAAATAGTAGCAACATTCCAGAGTTAAGATTGTGATATAATAATGCCTCTTTCCACCAGTGCCTAAGAGCCAAACTCATCAGTGATGTCACAATGTCTTGATTGTCCTATACTTGGCTCACATAAGAACATAAGAGCTGCCATACCAGGAAAGACTGAAGGTCCATCAAGCCTGGTATCCTGATTCCAACAGTGGCCAACCCAGGTCACAAGTACCTGGCAAGATCCCAAAAGAGTAAAACAGAATTTATGCTGCTTATACTAGAAATAAGCGGTGGATTTTCCCAAGTCCATCTTAATAATGGCTTATGGACTTCTCTTTTAGAAAATTATCCAGACCTTTTTAAAACTCTGCTAACCTAACTGCTTTCACCACATTCTCTGGCAATGAAACGTAAAGTTTATTTACGTAATGAGTGAAGACATATTTCTCCAATCTTTAGAGCTTTTCTGATGTAATGTGAAAAACAAAACTGCATGAGCCAAATCCAATGAGTAATTTGGAAACATACGGTATTTGATGTCAGAGTTACAATCTATGAAAGCTTTCCCTCCCTCTCAGTCTTCATTATGGAGCGTGACCTGGTTTCTGCCTCACTGTTGATTGATTAATTGGCAAAAGCCAGGACTACACCTCCCCGCACACAATGGGGCAAAGCAGGACTGGCTCTGGTTGTCTCCCATGACTCGGACTATGGCGTTGCGTTGCAACCATGTAACTCTCCTTCACTATGTTGTTTCAAATTTAAAATTAGATTAATCGCTTACATAAAATTCTAAGTGATGTACAATTAAAATGAGGGAAAGCCAAATAATTGTCTAAAATATATAAAGGAAAAAGAGTGAACTACAATTTGTATAGGACAGAGACAAAATAAAAAGGGTAGAACGAAATGGCATGGAAAAGAACCTTGAGAGAGAAAAAAGAAAGAGTTTAATGCTCATTGCCAAAGATAAGGTGAATACTAAAAGTTCAGAGATGAATCGAATTAAAACTCAAACGCATCTTTAAAAAGAAAGCTACTTATCCTAGAAATCGCCTTAAACCTGTATTGGAAAAGTGTGATTAAGAAATTCTGATTAGATGAGATTAGGCAGCCACAAGCTTACAGGTTGCTGAGGAGTAGCTGGTGTGTCTGAAGGGGAAGTGCTGGTGTTGATCTGCCTCCGGTTCTTCTGCTTCTGGAACGAAGCTGCCACTGAACATGGAGTCTGCTGAGCTAGGGGTGGCAGGGACGGACTGCACCAGGGGCAAGGTTTCACTGGTGGGCGGGCTCTGCCCCTGTGGGGACCGCAGCTCTTCCAGGAGCTTCCAGATGTTCTGCTGCTTCTCCTCCTCTCTTTTCTTCAGCTCTTCCTGGGCACGCTTCAGCTTCTCTCGCTTCCGCTTGATGGCCACAACCCGGTCACGGATAGTCTTGGCCACCAGTTTGTAATCTGCATCATATATGAAGCCCAGCACCACCTGAAAACACATATAAGCAACTTAGTAATGCTATAGAAATGAATACTAGTAGTAACTTCTGTGGGGAGAGAGACATGAGAGATGCTGAATTATTAGTGAAAGAACGGGGAGAGAGTAAAAATAAGAGATGCTGGACTGCAGGGTAGAGAGGGGGGAGAAGGGAGACATACTGACCTGGATGGAAGAGAGGGAGAGAAATTAGAGGCCAACTAAATTGCAGCTTCAATTACAGTGCCAAAATTAGCCCAAAATCCTCTTTCTGCATGGTTTTGGTTTCCACTGAAACAGGCCACATGTTTTTGGTAAAAGCAAAAATTTGTGCTTTAGTTTCCCTCCAAACAGACTTGCCTCTCTCCATCCACCACGCCACCTACCTGTAAAGGCCTCCTCAGGCCTAACTTACATTCCCTGGTGGTCCAAGAGCATAATCAGAGCAGGAGTGATTCCCAGTTCCTCTCTACATGTTGTCTGTGCTCTCAAAATGGCTGCCGTGATGTCTAGTGGCAAGACTGCCACAAGAGGTCATGGCAGTCATTTTGGAGATGATATAGGCAAGAGTGCCCCGTCTACACCACTAGACCACCAAGGATTGTAAAGTAGTCGGGTGTAGTGGGGGACAACTCTGCAATTTTTTTGTGTGTAAAATGATTACAAGTAATGTGATCTTGCATAGCATTTTATATGGTAAATAAAGTGCTCCAAATAAATGCTTTTGATGCAACAATTTAGCAGGAATTTAAGTCTGTAAATTTGGGATAATAAGCTCCTTAGGAATTAGCCTCTCTGTGGAGAGATGACATCAGCTGTCACTCCAAGTGTGGCACATAGTCAGCTACTGTGGCTTTTCGTTTCAGTTTTCATTAGCTGAGGTCCATGTGGGTGGAGGCCATTTTGCTTGAAAGTAAAATATGGTCAGTGGCGTAGCAAGGGTAGGTGGCGCCCTCCCTTCCCATCCCCGTCCCTCTTTAAATCTTCACCAGCGCGAGCAGCTTCTCCGGCCTTCTGTTCGTGCGGAATTGCCTTTTCCTCTGCCATCACTTCCTGGTCCCACGACCTGGAAGTGATTTCAGAGGAAGCCAGGCCTGCGCGAATAGCAGGCCAGAGTAATTGCTCGTGCTGGTGAAGATTTAAAGAGGTACAGGGGGCGGGAAAGGGAAGTTGTGAGCGTGGCGTGGGGGGCAGAGAGGTGCCAGCGCCCCTATCAAAACGGGACCCAGCACGGTCCGTTCCCCCCCCCTTTACTACTCCACTGAATATGGCCTCTCATTATTTAAGTTATTATAAACATTCTGGCTTGGATAGTATTTGGGCAATTCTAAAGTATTTTCAAGCTCTGTTGGATATGATTAAAATGCAGTCTTTTAATCAAACTTGTGGCATGAAGAAGCTAGATTCTATGAGAGAGGAATCTGCACTGATTGCTTTCAAGCTTTAAGTACTAGTCAAGCCTTTAGTGTTAGCAGGGAAATGGTATTCCAATGAAAAGAAGAAAATATATTAGAAAATAATTTGAGAAATGTATTGCTCTTGATTGTAATTTTTCAGAGCATATAGTCCTCCCATTCAGTAACATCAATGGGCTATTTGTGCCTCAGTCTGCAGTGTAAAGCAGAGTCTGGATTCCTTTACCCTTTTTTAGTAAGAACCGAAATCAAGCTTGTCCTTGGTCAGTTTTATAAATTACAAAATAGGAAACATCTCAATGCTATTTTTTCTCGTTACTTGGGTAAACATAAAAAGCTGGGCCAGTTGTCCCCGTATTGCCAGTGGGTTGAGGGCGGGGGTTTGGGGGTGGGGGGTGTTGGGTTGGGGGGTTGTTTCTAGTTCAGTTTTGGAGGGCTCCAGGCTATCTGAGTACAGGCCTGGACTCTCACTATTATCTGGGATTTCTAGTTGGGTGCTACCATGCTATTCCGTACTGAGGCATGGTACTGTGAACATAATTGTGTTCTCTCGGTTCTGTGTATATCATTTATGTTGGTGCATAAAAGAAAGTTTATATAAGTTTATGTGATGGCAGGGCAGATTGATGGAGGGGCGGGGAGAGATTTAAGGGGTTTTCGATGTGATGCGTTTTCTGTTAAGTGAATTAAGGAAATTATTTGAACTGTATCTGTTTCAGTGAATACTATTCTATATTTGTATTCAATAAAAATTGTTAAAGTAAAAAAAAAAAAAAAAAAGCTGGGAATTATGATTTTTTTTTTACACAGTCTCACAAAGTTCCTGTCTCGGAGGATATTTAACTACATTAATACATCTGCATTGACTTGGAAACCTAAACATGCTAGACTTGTTGAAATGTCCTTGTTCAAAATGGCTGTCCTAGTTTCTGGGACCGGTGGGTGGTAATCTCCAGAGGGTTTAGCAGAGGGTTGCCAACTGCAAGGTCTGACAATCCCCCAGTGGGCTTTATTGGTTCACATTCACACAATCAAACTTTAGCCGAAATCAGGCAAGTTTCTGCTGTATTTTCAGTTTTGGACGAAACTGGAAAAAAATTAGTTTGGATTGGCCTCTATGAGAAATGCTGGGTGGCGGCAGAAAGAAGAGAGACAAAGAGATGCTGATCACATGGAAGTGAGGAAAGCATAGGGTAAAGAGAGACTCCGCTGGGGGTGGGGGGAGAAAGCGCAGAAGCTGGACACAGGAAGGTGATGTTGGGCATTGGGACATGAACATATAAGGGCAATACTAGGTGGAGAGGGAGTAGGGAAAACGAGGGGTGATATTGGATAGGGAAGGGGTAGAGAGGCAGGGAGAGGGTTATGGACACAGAGGAAAGATACAGAACAAAACAGGGAGCATAGGGACAGAGACACAACAGTAATGTTGGACATGGTGGTGGGAGGATGAGGTCACAAAGCAGTCAGGGGAAGGGGTATGGACACAGAAAAGATGCTGAACATTGAGTGGGGTAGATAGGGACACAAGAAAGGGAGATGGATGATGGACATGGAGAAAGAAGAACTTCAAATGGACAGGAGACACTGGTAAGAATTAAGAGAAGAAAGAAGAAAACAGGACCAATAGAATAAAAAATAAATAAAATGACCCCACAACAAAGGTAGAAAAATACTTTTGTTTTCTATTTTCTGATTACAATGTCAGTTTTTAAGAATATACAACCGCCGTAGTCTTAGGCATGGGTGGAGCTCAGTGCTGAAATTTAGAAGAGGACTCCAAAACCAACTCAAGCCATCTTTATATTTTGCATGGGGAAATCCATCTCTTTCTGTTTCTCTGAGGTTTCATTTTAATTTCTTTGTTTAAATGTCTTTATTGAATTTCATAAAATACAATAATTCAACACTAATCTAATGACATTTGAGCTTTTCCCCCCTCCCCCCCAACAAAATGGTAAAAGTAGATGAATTGGGAAAGACAAGTCAATTAGCACGTATTCTATAATAGTCATCTAAAAGAGCCCAAACCCTCTTAAAATATCGAACTGAACATCGCCCAACAGCAGCTACTTCTTCATATTTACCCGTAAGACAAACTCTCGCCCACCATGCAGGAAAAGAAAGAACTGCACGATTTTTCCATTCTGATAAAACATGCTCCAACTCAACAAGGTTTCCATGAACTGCATTAAGTCGAGGCCCTCTGCCCCCACTCAAGCAACCAGAACACGCATTTAATTTCTGTCTACATATTCCTACTATATTTCCAGTTTGTGGTCAGTTATTCTGTTGTTGGTTTCTATGTTCTGTGTGTGTGTGACCAAGGCCAGGAATTCTTTTAGCACGACTTTTCTATTTAGCTTTCTGTAGTTATTTGACTTGTTCAATTTTCCCCCAACAGAAGTTCTGTGACCCTCTGAAATATTTAGGGCATTGCCTTTTTGTAGGTAGGGTCTTTTTGGGGGGGAAATTAGCGCTGGCTTGGTGGATCTGATCTAGGTCTCAAGTAACTTCTTGCAGCGTTCTATGACTTCATAGGCGATCAATGGGTTACGGCAACTATCCTTCTCTCTGGCCCTCTTTTCTTTTGGCACCCCCCCCCCTAGCATCTCAGGGCCCGCCTGGAGGACCTTCACACACAGGCGGACATTGACATGATGATATCATGTATGCATGTGATGTCATCACAGCAATATCCACGCACTTCCAAGTGCCTTGAGCCACGGCCACTATCTTTAGTGTGCCAAGGCTCGAAAAAGTTTGCAGACACTGGGTTACGGCTACAGCCTCAGCACCCTGAGATTATGGGTTCAGATCCTGCGCTGCTCCTTGTGACCCTGGGTACATTAGATAGGCTGTGAGCCTGCCGGGACAGATAGAGAAAATGCTTGAAGTACCTGAATGTAAACAGCAAGCGATATGTAAATACAGTGGAACCTCGGTTTGTGAGTGTTTTGCAAGATGAGCAAAACACTTAGCAAACTTTTGTCTCGCAAACCGAGCATGTTCCGATACACGAGCACCTCCCCCCCGCTCTAACCGGCATCGCAACCCCCAGAAGGCCTTGAGCATGTGCAGATGCTCAAGGCCCAGCCCAGGCAAGAGGTGGGAGCTTTCTTTCACTTGCACAAGCAGCAGATGGGGTAAAGAGTATGTTTGGGAGGGAGGACGGGTGGATGCCGCTTCCAGCACGGGGGTGCGATGCGGTTCTCACGGGGGGGGGGGGGTGTTCGCGGTGGGGGGGTTTGCGATGCCTGTTCGGGGGGTGTGATGCCGGTTAGAGCGGGGGGGAGGGGGGTGATGGAGCAGTGCCGGTAGCCTCGGGAGGAGGAAGTAGAACGAATCAAAGTGAGTTTCCATTCATTCCTATGAGGAAACTCGCTTTGATATATGAGTAACTTGGTTTACGAGCATGCTTCTGGAACGAATTATGCTCATAAACCAAAGTTCTACTGTACTATAAATAAATAATGATCAATAAAGTGGACTGTGCAGATGTAGCCCATTGGTTGCTGCAGAGGATAGTGAAGTCCAGTCATGTTAACTGGTGTGAGAACAAAACAAAGCAAAAGTTAAAAGGAAGATTATAGCATTCCTTTCTGGATTCTTCTCGAGGCTGCTGGCATTAAAACATCACAAGCTAGCATAGAAACAGAAACAAAGTGTAGCAGGGCAGGGTGTCCCGCTAATCCAAAGAAGCCACAAACGCTACAAGAAAGCATTACTGCAAAGTAAATTTGATCTGGGAATTATGCCATCACGTTTCCTGCCTCCGACTGGAAGGAATTCTCCTCTGTGAGGGGGAGAGGTGAATGCCGATATTCTAAACTGGGATAGGCACAGAGGGTCACCAGTGTGGTAGGGAAAGCCAGAGATTATTTGGGCTCTAGGGCAACAGGACAGCAAGGAACTGGGAATATTAAAAGAGTAGCTTAACAGCACAGAGGAGTTCCATTCCCTTTACCATCTTGGTCACTCTTCCTTGAACCTTTTCTAGTGCCACTATATCTTTCTTGCGATAAGGAGACCAGAATTGAATGCAATATTCTAGGTGAAGTGGCACCATGGAGCGGTACAGGGACATTATAACATTCTTAGTCTTGTTAACCATCCCTTTTTTAATAATTCCTAGTATCCTGTTTGCTTTCTTGGCTGCCACACACATTGGGCAGAAGATTTCATCGTATTGTCTACGATGACACCCAGATCCTTTTCTTGGGCGCTAATCCCTCCGGTAACTGTGATTCAGGTTATTCTTTCCAATGTGCTTCACTTTGCATTTGTCCACATTAAATTTCATCTGCCATTTGGACGCCCAGTCTTCCAATTTCCTAAGCTCCGCCTGCAATTTTTCATAATCCACATGCGTTTTAACAACTTTGAACAGTTTAGTGTCATCTGCAAATTGAATCATCTCACGCGTCATTCCAATTTTCAGATCATTTATAAATAGGTTAAATAGCACCGGTCCCAGTACAGACCCCTGGCTCTTGCTTGCTTTCTTGTCTTGCTTTATGGTTGTTATTTGGTATTCACAATAAAGGATATCTTTTGAAATTTTTTTTTAAAAAGATGGTAAGGGTAAAGGGTCATAGATTTGATATACCGCCTTTCTATGGTATAATCAAAGCTTTTTACATATACTATATGCAGGTCGACCGCCAGAAGAACTAACACATCGATTCTGGAAGAGATGAAACCTGCTGTCACTCGAAGCCTAAATGATGAAGTTACAACTGCCTTATTTTGGTCACACAATCAGAAGAGAGAGATCACTGGAGAATAATAATAACTTTATTCTTCTATACCGCCACAGTCGAATGACTTCACATCGAAGAAGGCTGGACAATCAGCAAATTACAGCATGCAAGAAGAGGGGATACAACTTATTACATAAGAAGTAGATAAAAGGACAGCATATTACACCGAGATTAACAGAGGGAAAAATAACATTGTAAGTGGAGAGGCTTCTGATTAGGAGATGAATTTATCAAACAATACGGTTTTGATTGATTTCCGGAATGCGCTGTAGGTCAGTCTGGCTCCATTGATGTAATTTGCCCAGCCAGGACTGCTGTTTGTTTGCTTGGAACATGAAGGATCTGTCCAAAAAGGATTTGTATTTGCAGCCTGTGATCTTTGGATATGTAAATATGTTTCGGTTTCTGGTTGGTCGTGTGGGATTGTGTAGTATGAAATGTGGTAGTAGGTAAGAAGGTGCTAGTTCCCAGACCTGCTTGAAACAAATACAGACAAACTTGAACAGTACTCGCGCTTCCAATGGTAACCAGTGCAACCTTTTGTAGTAAGGGCTAATGTGGTCGTTTTTCCTCAATCCGAAGATCAAGCGATCATATTTGGGAAGATCGAAGGAACGCAGATCGAAGGGGACTGGGAAAAATTTGTCCCATGTCATTCTGTACTGGACACGTTGAAAACAACCATGGGGATGACGTGGAGGACCTTTCTGGACTAGCACAAAACCGATTTCTTTTTATATCCGCAATTCATCAAATCACAAGGACTCGAGCACGAGTCGATGATATCTAATAACATATGCAGGTGGTGCATAGGCAGGAGCAAGTATGCATTGCCCTGCCTTCCATCTTAAAGGTGCATGGGGAGAGGGTCCAGAGAGTCCAGGAGGGGGCTCACTAGACCACCAAGGCCATTTGTGGGGGTTGGGCGATCCACTAGACCAGCGTTTCTCAACTTAATTCCTCGGGGCACACCCAATCAGTCAGGTTTTCAGGATAATCTCCCTCTCTATATTAGAGAAGAAAAGAACTTAACTAAATTCAAGACTAAGCTTAAAAGTTTTCTTTTCAATGACGTTTTTAGTTAATAAATGACTTTACATTCCTTCTTAACCTTATATCTTTTTATTTGTACTTTACTCCCTTCCTTTTGTTGTAATCCTGAAATATAGAATTTGATACAGAATGTAACCCTTTAAATATATATTTCCTAGTGTTTCATGATTGTAAGTTTTTGTAATTATGTAATATTATTTGTCTATGTAATAATTATCCCAAGTTTTTATTTATTCATTTATGTTTGTACATCGCCTAGAATGTAGAATAGGCGATTAATCAAATTGCATAATAAACTTGAAACTTGATATCCACAATGAATATGCACGAGACAGATTTGCATACCAAGGAGGTAGTACATACAGATCTATCTCATGTATATTCATCATGAATACCCTGAAACCCAACTGGATGGGTGTACCCCATTGACTGGGTTGAGAAGCAGTGCACTAGACTACCAGAGTCATTTGCGAAGGTCATAGGTAGGATCAAGTGATGCCACCACTATTGAAGGGTCAGGGATGATAAGTGAAGGTGTCAGGGGTATCGCTACCATCTTTGGGGTCAGGGGTGTGGAATGCCTTGGGCCACTTCAGTGATTTGAGGAGAAATGTTGCACTTCAGATTATACTCTGTTCCTGTACTGCATCTTGATATCAGTCTCGAGTTGGCTGGAAAAATTGTAAAACACTGCGATAGACTTCATTGCATTTTTTTTTCATCAGGGAGCAATTTTTCATTCAGCTGTTTGCATGCCCACTAAATCTTCTTTTAGCACGCTGGTTTTACTTATACTAACCTTTGTTCCTACATTAAGGGCGTATGATTTGTGTGGTAAAATCAAGTGTAAGATCAAAAGAAAGAGTGGGGCAGGGACGTGAATCAACAATTTATTAAAAAATATAACATATACAGCATATACACAAAAGTTGATACATTCAACATATATGAAATATATGTCTGGTGAGGCATAGGACAGTCTTTAAATCCTCTGTTTCCGTCTTTCGGCTGAGACAGCCTTCCTCAGGGATATGTTAAACAGTTGGTCCCAGTCTGCCTCTCACATGTACAACCAAACAAAGAATCGCTACCAAAATCGCAAGTAGCAGTGGGGTCCAGTAAACAGAGGATTTAAAGACTGTCCTATGCCTCACCATACATGTATACTTCGTATAAGTTGAATGTATCAACTTTTGTGTATATGCTATATGTGTTATATTTTTTAATAAATTGTTGAGTCTCAGTTGGTTGATTTGTGTCCCTTCCCCACTCTTTCTTTTGATATTCTACTTTCTACATGGGGCCATTTTTCCTTCCTTCTTTTTTTGGACAAAATCAAGTGTAACCATTGTGCTAATGGATAGCGCAATTTCTCTATGTTGGCCTACTAGTCTCTTAACCTGTACAGATGACAGCAGAAGGGTGGATTATTTCAGCAAAGGTTGGTAGATGGAGGGGATGGGGAAGTGTTCCTTCTAATATAATTTTTTTCTTCATAAAATAAAATTCCTAAGCACTTAGAAAGATTACATTCATAATAAGTTAGTTGCTTTTCCATTAGATCATTTCCTTGTCTCACTTACTATTTAAACAGGTCAATTATTAATTAATCTTCAAACAGGAAGGCTGCAACCAGAGGCCAGACCTCTACCCACCTACTGAATGTGATATCAACGCGGTGTGTCTCAGAGATAAAATAGGACACCTCAAGAACAAGCACCAAGAGATCATGAACCTGCCACTAAGAATGCTTTGACTGCAGCAAGAGTGAGAGAAACCTAAACCAGCAACGAACGTCCCAAAATTCCTTGGCTTGCTTTCTTGAAAGAGGGAGACAATGGCTTCTAAGGGCAGCAGAATGGGGGCAATTTTGTAAGTAATTTTTCACATATGTTGCAATATCCACCACCTGACATTTCATTGCTAGAAACACGACAGCAGAAATACACATGAGGCGAGTCTATTTCAGTTGAAAGGAAACTCCAGAGTGAGAGGGCATGGGGTGAAGTTAAGAGATGATAGGCTCAGGACTAATCTAAGGAAATACTTTTTTACAGAAAGGGTGATAGATGCGCGGAACAGTCTCCCGGAAGAGGTGGTGGAGATAGAAACTGTGTCTGAATTGAAGGAAGCCTGGGATAGGCACATGGGATCTCTTAAAGAGAGGAAGAGATAATAGTCACTGCGGATGGGCAGACTGGATGGGCCATTTGGCCTTTATCTGCCATCATGTATCTATGTTTCAATAACCATAAAGCTTTATGAGCTCACAATGCAAGTGTTAAGAGCCTTAGCTTATAACAATAATGCTCTATGACCTCACAATGCAGGCGTAACGAGCCTTAGCCAATAGGGAGAGGAGGAGATGGTGGATACTGCGGATGAGCAGACTGGATGGGCCATTTGGCCTTTATCTGCCATCATGTTTCTATGTTTTAATAACCATAAAATTACTCCCACATGTTGGAGTTAGTTGGGATTTCATGCAAGAGAGTGATTCCACGGGAGACTCTGGAGGTGAATGATATAAAGAGTAAATATTTAACTGAGGGCTATTGTGGTAAATAACTCAGGGATGGTACTTAATAGGGTCATACCAATGAAGTCTCTGGAGGTAAGTGGTTAGGAAGGTGACTCTTTCTGTGAACCCAAGCTGAAATTGTGAGCGCTGTCACTCACCATCTCATGCGCCACCTCCTCTGCCACGTCCTTGTAGAGTTCAAACAGGAACTCAATAGCATTGTTGTCTTTGTACTTCCCATGAAGCTTCTTGGTATCGTCCATGCGCAGCCACAGTTTGAGACCAGGTTTGACGCCGTCATCTTCTTCAGCCAGTTCCACGTGGACTCCTGTGTCCTCCTGAAAAAACGTGTGCTCCAAGAGGTCCTGGATTGTGTACCTAGAGGGTATGACAACACGTCAACAGAAAGCACAATAACAGTACGACAAAGTAATTCACGCGATTATCTTGCTCTTTCCTATAGGTTCAGGGCCTTGCTAAAATCTCAGCTCTTTCCCAGGCCATATGGTAACCCTATCGAATTGTGAATTTCTCCTAGCCTGCACAGGTCTTGATTTTCCTTAATACTTAAAAGAGTTTGGTTGAGTGTCCTGTGGGGTGATTATGAGGGTGGGGATAAGTAATGTTACTTCTTTGAAGATTTATGACCAATATTTGTTATGTGTACTATCATATGTGTGTATTGTTCAGTTGACACTGTTTTGCTGGTAACTGCTTAATAAAAAGATTTAGAGATAATTTTGATTGCAACACATTCCCATTATCATTACTTGTTTAAAATCAGAAATCCAACATTATTGCAAACTGGCAACATTTTACTTGTTATCAACCTCCAGCTCCACAATCCTTGCAAGAGTTTAAAATTTCTGCCCAACAGTGAAACTGACCTGCACTTCGGCACACTTCACTCACAGACACAATAATATACCTTTCACTCTTGTTCATTCGAATGCAGCCCTCAATGATCTCTTTCAGCTCAGGGACCTTCACTTTGTAGAAGCTGTCTGGCTTCATTCCCTGAAAGGATTAAAAAGATATATACAGAAAAAAAAATCAGATTCCATATACTTAGCAAAATGTAGTAGTAATTAGGATTAGCCAGAAGGCCTGGAGGGGGGAAGCAGTGTTTTGCTGAAGCCCAGAGTTGGAGGTGACCTTCAGATGTCTGTCTTGAGAGGGCAACACAGTGATTTTCCATGATGGAGGGGAGGGGTTAGAAGGTGACTACTGCTAGGCCACAGAAGTGGTGGTAGTTGTCTCTCATGGGAAATGTATTTATTTACTTATTTAAAACTCTTAAATACCATTTACTGGCCATAAGTCACTCAAGGTGGTTTACAACAGTAGAGTCAAATTTAAGAGGAGACCCATGACACAAACAGACATCCTTTTCAACACCCCATTCCTTCAGCATCTCCCCTAAACCTTACCTTCATCTACCCACGGCTCCTTTAGTTCATGAAACATATTGGGGGGGGGGGGGGAACAAAGGCCCCTTATTTAGCCAATGGTAGTCATCAGTTTTTAAGGTGCTAAATGCGATGGGCTGAATTTGACCCTGAGATTGAAGGACAGGCCTCATCTGGACGCCAGCATTAAGTATCTGGGTATTGAAATAGTTATTGGGGCATTGACACTGAAAATCAGTGGTGTCTAGATAACATCCAAGGTTACCAGATGTAACATCCAGGGTTACCAGATGTTCAAATTTATCCGGACACGTCCTCTTTTTAGAGGACTGTCCAGGCATCCGGATGGGTTTTCAAAATCCAGCAGTTTGTCCAGGTTTTGAAACCATTGAGATTGAGGCCGTGTCTGGAGGGCATCTGCGCATATGCAGATGCGATGACATCACACACATGCGTATGATATCATCACATCCACGCATGCGCAGATGCCCTCCAGACACGGCCCCGAAGAGACAAGGTTTGGGTGGGGCTGGGGGCGGGACCAGAGGCGGAACAGGGCAGGACCACGCCTCTTCTTTTTTTGTTGTTGTTTTTTTTAAACTGGTAACTCTATTCCAAGTCTACCCCAACTCCATCCCTGTGTTACTCTGGAAATAAATGGATGGCGCTGTGGTTTGTCTCCCTGGAATTTCAGCAGAACTCTCCAGCTATATTCAGAACGTCTCCTCCCTAGTTATCTCCCACTGAATATTAGTTTCCAGGTTTTAAAATTTTTATGAAATGTAGAACAGTCTACCTCTAACCTCAAATTCCTCAGCAACATATTCCATAAGATGGAAACAGTTGACGAAAAAGCCCTTATCTGCATTTCTGCCTTCCTCGCCAGTTCCACCACCCACCCTGCCCTCCCTCACTGGAATTTACCAAGAAAGGTTATCTTGTAAAAAGCTCAGCCATGTCCCATGAAGGACCCGAAATGCTAGTCAGCCCTTACAAATGGACTCAACTTATCACTGGGCGCCAATGTAACTCCATCTAGATACCCAATAACAACCTGAATGCTACATTTTGGGCCGACCATAAATAAGCCATTGCAAAGCCTGATTTGCAAGCATATATGAATGAACCACTATCCAAAATACATTCTTCACCCACAATGGATGTAATTCTCATACCAATTTCAATTTTAAAAAGGTTACTTAGAGTAAAGGCACTGGTGCTCAACAGAGAATCCAAGGGAATAATGACTACAAAAGTGATAAAGGAGGTTTAAGAGGAAGAAGTCAACAAACCCTTTTTGGTTGATGTGATAATATCCCTTTCTCCAGACCTTAAGATTAGGAAAGGGATGGAGTATCGCAATGACTCTGTGGGGTGGCTGGCACCTTGACTACTGTATGCAAGTCTGGATTGATGTTCTCTGTTTTATTACTCATTCCTTTCCAAACAATTTCTAACATTATATTTGTTTTTGCTTTAAACAGTTGCCACATGCTGAGTTGAATATTTCAACATATTACTCACAATGATTACTTCCAAGATTCTCTTCTTGGGTGGTGGCTGCAGCATCCGGTACACCTAGAATATGAAGTATCTTTCTCTCTTTGCGTCACTTTTCACTTGGCCACATTAAATTTCCTCTGCCATGTAGAAACCCAGTTCTTCAGTTCAGCAATAGCCTCCTTGAGCTCCTCAATCTGCTCATATTTTTTTTCTGTTATCTGTAAATCTGGTCACGTCACTAATTGCTCCCTTTCCCAGATCATTATTGAAGATGTTCAAACACCACCAGTCCCAGGCTGGATTCCAGACACATTCCACTAGGCATGATCTTTCCTTTCGGGAAACCTACTATTTCAAATCTATGCCTATTTTCTAGGTCTTATGGTACCGTCCTGCGAAATCAGATTTTTTATTGGAAACTGCACTGGAGCCAGAGTTGTTTTCAAATTTGGCCTTAACGCAAATTATCTGAAGGAACTTTTTGAACTGGCTGTATCTAAGCGGCCTCAACATACTTCACTTAACCTTCTGTTAAGGAATATCGATATAAAAAAATACTTTGGTAGGTTATTCTTGTTTCAGGCAGCAGTCAGAGACAGGGAACTTGGTCGGCTGATAGCCAATGCTGTATCGTATAAACATTTCAAAAAACTCTTGAAAACTTATCTATTCGATAAATTTTTGTAATATAAGATCAGGATTTAACAATCCGTTATTTTGTTGTAATTCTTAAGCTGTGAACTGCATAGAACTAAATAAGGTTATGAAGTATACAAATATTAATGTCATGTCATTTCTTCCGCTACAGATGACTTTCATCCCAAGAACAGGCTTTAAGGCCTATGTGAAATTTGCCCTTCTTTCTCTGTTCAATTACCATGTTGTTTCAGATAACAAATTCTCCGCTTATTACACTTCCTGGGCAGGTGAAGTAATGCGGCCAGTGTTTATTTGTGGTTCCACTCATCCCTGATAAAAACAATTCCTGACACATGCGGTTTAAACAAAGTCATTAAAGAGCTACAATTCTTTTTTGTATCACTGAATACTACATGGGCTGCGTCTGTATAATCCCTAGTCGCTTGAACATCTTCAAGCCGAAGGCTATATCTCGAAGAAGAGGCACATGGACTTGGAAAACTGTCAGGGTTTATTTTATCAAACAGCCCAATGACTGGAACATCAAAGCTTGAGGAGACTGAGCTAAGATGACAATCACCACTCATTAACTCTCATCGGCAGATCATGTCCAAAACTGGCTGTCTTTAAAAAAAAAAAATGTTTTTAATGTATTCCCCAATGTGCAAATCTATTGGAATCTAATATGGTGCAGAATCAGAAAAATATTGTTCATTTTTTACCCTTTTCTTATGAAACTCTTATTCTGTGTTCCTCTAACCCTGGGGTCTCCAAGTCCCTCCTCAAGGGCCAGAATCCAGTCAGGTTTTTAGGATTTCCCCCATGAATATGCATGAGATCTATTAGCATACAATGAAAGCAGTGCATGCAAATAGATCTCATGCATATTCATTGGGGAAATCCTGAAAACCCGACTGGATTGCGGCCCTCGAGGAGGGACTTGGAGACCCCTGCTCTAACCCTAATATTATCATTCCTAAAAATTTATAATCAAAAGAAGTTTGATTTTTTTAACATTCTCCTCGCTACTGCCACTCATCTTATAATCTGTAACTGGAAAGATAATACAGTACTCCCCCGAAATGCCGTTCCAGCAGCACCCACAAATTTCAAAAAACTGCGAATGCGGTTTAGGAGCGGATCAGAGGCAGGAGAGGGCAGCTGGGGCGGTAGCGGGTGCTGAGAATCGGGTGCGGGATCATTCTTAGTATTTTCCGACCGCCTCTTCCGGGAACTAAAGTCAGGCTACACCAATCAGGAGCTGTTTTGACACGGCAGATAGCGTGTCAAGCAGCTCCTGATTGGTGTAGCCTGACTTTAGTTCCCAGAAAAGGCGGTCGGAAAATACCCCAAATGACTGAGTCCGCGATTCACGAAGCGCAAATTCGCGGGGGAGTACTGTACTAAGCTTAATTTTAGTGAGTTGTAGAGCTATGTGTGCTCTATACGAAAATATGAAAGTATTATCGCTTTAAAATCTTGTAAAATAATACACTTTGATAATTTCTGTAACTGCTTTTGAGTTTTTTGCCTTTTTGTATACTTTGCAGCTTGACCGCATGTTTAAGTAACTATCTATATCTCATATATTTTCTGGACCAGCACAAATCTGCCATTCTTGTCTCTTTAGATCTCTCAGCCGCTTTTGATACGATAGATCATTCATTACTTCTCCAAAGACTTGCCGCTGTTGTAATTTCTAAACAAATCCTTGACTGGTTCTCTTCCAAATCGTACCTCCGTAGTATCCTCCAATAGCACATTAACTGTATTAAAAAATAATTTTGGCATTCCTCAAGGATCAATACTCTCCACTCTTCTTTTCAACATCTACCTGGCCCCTCTGCTTACTTTATGCTAATCCATCGGTCTTACCACGTATGCTTGCACAGACAATATAAGGCATTGCCATAATCCAGACAAAATATGACTAATGAATTATTCAAAGCCGATATGTCAAGAAATTTAGTTAGAGTGTATCATTCGTAAACGATAAAAACGTTTTGTTTCCATCACATTTAAGGTCTGAGCAAAATTTAGATAAGTTTAAGGGCAACCTTAAAAGCTTCTTATTTAAATATGAATATGATTGTTAAATGATCTCTGGGTCCATCCTTGCCAAATTCTGTATTACTTATATTCAACATTGATACGATTCCTCCCATTTCCCTCTTGTTTTTAACCTTAATTGTACTCTTTTCTTTTTAAAATTGTATTTCTCCCTACTATCCTATTGTTTTCATGTAAGTAATGTCGTGTCACTAATAAGTACGTTAATTGTTCCCCATTTTAATTTTTCAAATTGTCAAACGCTTAGAATTTATGATTAGCGTTTTATCAAATTTTAATAAAACTTGAAACTTGATATATTGCTTGTAAATTGTTAACTTTAAAAATGCAATAAAATCTATTTTTTTTTTAAACTTTTCACCTCCAAAAAAGTGTCTACACCCATGTGCTTCAAGAACCAATTTAGACACCTCTTTTTGCTTTCTGTCTCTCAAAACCACTCCACCCTCTTAAAGAGCTGTCGTGAGTCGCTAGGATTGTCAGCCTCTCCCCTGAGAAGGAAGGCAACATATTTAGAGCAAAATGAAAGGCCCGGGCCAAAGTGACAGATGATGTTTACAGAGAAACCAAACCAGGGCCAAAGGGGAGTTCAGGGCTCAGCCAAACATTCTCTGTTTGCACTGTAAACCAAGCCTGAAGGTGGCTCGAAGGGGCTGATGAAGGAGCGGTTCCATTGTGCAGGAGAGGAAGGATTAGAGCATCTGATGCCTTAAGCAAACAAAAGGTTTGTTTAACGCCAGGTGACACAAGTCAGCTGCTGACACCAGATAGAGGCCATGGCCAGACCGTGCTAGGTTTTGTTTCACTGAGAAATTTCAGCATGATTCAATGCCAGTCACCTTCTGGCTATGCTTTTCGACTGCATAAGGATCGTTTTGGAGCAGGTCGCTTAAAAAAAAAAAAATAATAATAATAATCTGAAAAGGTGTGCCTATTTTATCAACATGATATAAACTAGCTTTAATATCGCACAAATTCTCACACACAAATTTAGATGTGCTCTGAGGTAGCTGCAAATTTTGCACCAATAGTGCATATACCCATGAAATTTTTTTTTTTAAAAAAAGCTCCTTTTCTGCATTCAAAAGAGCAAGACTGGCTTAACCTTTGGGCCAGGTGAGGCTATGCTTTAGGCCGGGCCTCAATGAATAAGAGCACCAAATGCCCGGGCCAGTGATGTCACTGGCTCTATAGGTTAAGCCAGCAGTTCTTTCCCCTCCCCTCACTGTGGATTGACACGGGGACAAATTTTTTCCCGTCCCCGCGGGAACACATTTTCCCGTTCCGTCCCCGCGAGTTCTTTTCCTACCCCTGCCCCATTCCTGCAAGCTCTGTCCTCATCTGCACAAGCCTTAAACACTTTAAAATCATAAGTGTTCAAGGCTTGTGTGCTTAAGGCAGAGGTTACAGGAATGGGGCAGGGACAATGACAAAACTCACGGGGATGGGACGGAGAGATTGAGTTCCTGCAGGGACGGGGACAAATTTGTCCCTGTGTCTTTGTCTATTCAGAACCTCTTCCCCTCCTCCTGCCTTGAGTCCAACGCCTCTTCCTCAGCGCTCCCGGACCAGCACAGCTAGAGCATGAAGAGAGACTGCTCAAATGCAGAGACAGTTCTACAGAATCTGCAAACAGTCAACACTGTAACACAAGATCTCCTTTGTACCACAGGCCCGAAGAGCTTACTGAATAATTAGGGTTTCTAGGTGTCTGAATTTATCCAGACATGTCCAGTTTTTAGAGGACTGGATGGTTTCCAGGACTGGAGGGAGTTTGTCCAGGTTTTGAACTCACTCTCTCCACTCCAGCCCCCATTCTCGGAGTCGGGGATGGCTCTCGTGAGACTCCCCTGTCTCCAGAGCTACTAAACCTCTTTCTTCCTCTCCGACACCTGTGGCTGCTTTTTAGTGCTCAAATGGATAATTAAGAGCTGCTAGCAGGTTCATTTTCCTTTTCTCATGAAGGATTACAACAGTTGGCTGAGAGCCAGAGTTCAAATCTCAATTCTCTCTCTGATGCTCCTTATGACATAGAGCAAGACCTAGGGTTACCATATTTGCCAATAGAAAAGGCCGGACGCATTGGTCCGCCTTGTTCTGCCTCCAGTCCCACCCCCAAAAAGCACGTCTCTTTTTTCCTGACCTTCAGGTCGCGTCTGGAGGGCCTCCAACATGCGTAGATGTGTGTGATATCATCTCATGCTTGTTGAAGGCCCTCCAAACGTGGCTGGAGCTCAGGGCTTTCCAAAACCCGGACAAACTGCTGGCTTTTGGAAAAGTCCATGTCCGGGTTTCCCCAGATGTCTGGTAACCCTAGCAAGACCCATCGTCTCAATTGCCATCAAAGACTGTGAGAGGCAGGGTGCTAGCCAGAGGCACAAAGGGAGCAGCCACTTCTCCAAATGAAATTGCACGTATGCGGATCAGCCCTTCGATTTCGCACTGAGGCCTATTTTAGAAAAGGTCTGCTCTCCCTAACGTCAAAACCATATTTTTTCCTGCAAAAAGGAGGTCAGGCGGCCCCGCCTCCAGCCCCACCCTGTTTCACCTCAGTCCCGCCCCCACATGAACCTCTTCTCCTCTCCTTCCCTGAGCTCGGGGCTGCGTCTGGAGGGTGTAGATGCCCTCCAGACAAACTGCTGGCTTTTTGAAAAACCATCCGCACACCCAGGCAGTCCTCGGAAAAAGATGGCATGTCCGGGTAAATCCGGACACATGGTAACCTAAGTAGGACAACAGTCATATTATTCCTTCACACATCCGGAAATGGGTGACACTGCCATGACATTCATCCCAGCGGATCCTGTTTGCGAGAAATGCATCAAGCAAATAATAATTACCTTCCTGCCAAATAGGTGAGAGCTTCACACCTGGTTTTGTTTCCTAAAGCTTTCCAAAACCAATAACACAGAAACAAAAGCTTGCAAGCCGCTCATAGCCATGGGCTGAAGTAACCCTGGAAAGTCAATGCCAGGGCATGTGCAGCTCTACAAAATGAATATTCAAGTGTATGCACTGACATAGACGTTAACCAGATGGATAGTCAGTCCAGTCAGCGACGTAGTAAGAAGGGGGAGGGGGGGGTGCTAGCACCTCTGCTCCTTTCTGACCACTGGCCCTTCCCCGCCACACCCCTGTCACGTGCTCCTTCCCTTCCCCCTCCCCCCGACGCTTCTAACTCTTTGCCGGCGCAAGCAGAAGCTCCAACCTGCCGCTCACACTGGCCTTGGCTTTCCCTCTGAAGTCACTTCCTGGTCGCAGGACCAGGAAGTGACATCAAAGGGAGAGCCGAGGGCAGTAGGTTGGAGATGTTGTTCGTGCCGGCAAAGTTAAAGAGGTAAGGGAAGGGGTGTACACATGTGGTGGTGGTTGTTGGGGGAGGGGGAAGGCGCGTGGAGGGGGGGTGTCGCTACCCTACGTGCCTCCAATCCTCATTATGCCACTGAGTCCAGTGCCCAATTAACTCAGCACTAACAGAGATTCTTTTATTAAAGTGTGGTAAATTTTGTACTTACCTCACATTTACCGCAAAAAGTAAGTTGCGGCAAATGCAGAGGACATGCCCGATGCCCATCATCTACCTCACACGGCAGAAGGTTACAGCCAGTGCCAGCTAGAGTAGAATTATCACTACTACTACTACTATTAAATATTTCTAAAATGCTACCAGAGTTTTGGCGCTTCTGATCCACTTTGCTGATCGGTTTCAGCTCCTGAGTCCTCTGACAGGGCAGGGTAAACGGAGAAACAAGAAGATATATCGGTCGTGTTACACCCTGAGGCAGCAGATTTGTAAAACGCTGGCCAATGTCGGTGTACCGATCAGTGGAAGATAAGTGGAAATGTTTTTCTTCTATCTTTTTTGTTTTCTATAGCAAAGCACAGCATAGAGCTTTTTTCATTTTCACTGAAGGTCTTTTGCCAATGACCTTCACTTCTGCCCATGACATCACTTCTGGGTGCCGCAACTAGGAAGTGACATCAGAGGGAGAGCCGACAAGGAGCACATTGCTGACCGCCATGTGCAACAACTTCAACTAGAGGTATAAGGGAAGGGGAGGGCGTGCATGGCAGGTAGGATCGGGGAAGGTGCAGGGGGGAGCGCGCACGGCAGGCGGGATCGGGGAAGAAGTGGGAGAGGGGCGCCTCTCCCCCTCGCTATGCCACTGCCGCATTGGTTGCCACTGTCATCCAATACGGCAACTCAGCCGCGTAGCAAGCATTGCTTGGTGACATGCCTACGGAACACCCATGCTCCGCCAATGGACACGCCCCCTCACAATAACATGCTAAGCAATTGTAGCAAACACTTTCTAGAATAACCTGGGCGTGTATTTGGCCTAACATGTTTGATTCAGAAAACAGGTTCATTGGCCTAACTTGGCTATTCTGCTGGAAGTCAGACCTCCCAGTGGCACGTAAGACACCTAAGGTTTGCCATAACAGGGTTGAGTAGAGGATTAGAGGTCAATTCAGGGTGCAGAGGGTTAACAGTTGGGTAGATTTTTCATGAGTGGGAAAGGAAGGGATCAGTATGATTGGGACAGTTGTGTATGGGAGTGCTGCTGTGATTAGGGCTACAGCCTCAGCACCCTAAGGTGCTCCTTGTGACCCTGGGCAAGTCACTTAACCCCTCCCCTTGCCCCAGGTACATTAGATAGCCCACCGGGACACAGAGGGAAAAATGCTTGAGTACCTGAATTTAAACCACTTAGGCTATAAGTGGTATATAAATACCAAAAACACATTTTAAGAAAATACGCAGGGAGAACTGTTAGCTTTTAATATGTTACAAGATTTGTTTCAGCTGCCTGGTAAGGATTTGTTTGGCTGTTTACAACTGTGGTCCTATTTGAGGACTAGAAGGAAGGATAAGGATCCGAAGAGTTATTTTGAAGCACTACTGTATGTTTTGGTGGGCTGAGGCAAAAGGGACTCATTTAAAAGATCTATACTATGTTTTCACAGGTGGTCTCTAGAACCAGAGCAAACCGGGTTTAACCCACATTGGTCATTAAAATACTGAGCAGCAAATAGTCCATGGGCAAATGAGTCCGATTAGATGTAAGAATATATACCACAGGTTCTGCTCCATTAATAAAGAATTACAGTTCGCCCGAGGCTGGGACTGCTGTGGATTTCAAAGTAATAATTCAAGGTCAAAACTAAGTTTAGCCCAAGATCTAATTACCCAAATCGTTTCTGTTCAACAAAACAAGAAGCTGACCACCCTAAATTCTGTGTGGACCTGTTCGACATCTCTATGCTTAAGTCTGATTTCATTTTCACACCGTCCTGGAACTTAACACCTGAATGTTCCATATGTACGTGAGGGACGTTTGGATTGGAACTCGAACGATGAGGTCACTTAAAGCAACACATCAACTGGGTCTATAAAAGTGTAATGCAATGATCCGGCAAAGGTGTCCTTCAAAGAAACCATTCACCTTAATCCAAAAAAGCTGTCAGCTCTCCTCTTTTAGAGCTTGCCATCTACTCAGGCTTCCAAAGGCCCCTTTTCTCTGTCTCCTGGTGTTGCAAAGAGACTACCCTCTCTCAGCTATGCTCACCAAGAGACTCCAGAAGGCTCCAGGGAATGGGGACAGCAGCCAAGTGAAAACAAAGCCCAAAAGAGCAGCCTTACATGAAAAAAAAAGGGAATTGGTTTGATTGCATTCAAGGTTTATCCTTTCAAAGCTACAAAGTGCATGAAAATGACTGGGTAAAGGCAGTGGTATAGAGAGGGTGAGAAGTGTCCCTCCCCCCACCCTCGCGTACCCCTTACCGTCCCCCATACCTCTTTAAGGTTCCCAGTGCGAGCAGCAACCCCAGCCTGCTGCTCATTCCAGTGTCTGCTCTTCCTCTAATGTCACTTCCTAGGTGCGGACCCAGGAAGTGACGTCAGAGGAAGAGCCGACGCTGGCGTGAGCAGCAGGTTGAGGTTGTTGCTTGCGTTGGGAATGTTAAAGGCACAGAGAATGGGAGGGGTGTCCTGTTCTGCCCCAGCCCCACCTAGTCTGCCCCAGCTCCGCCCACTTCAGCCTTCAGCTCCACTCCTTTCCATCCCCACACAGCTTCCTCTCTTCCCCAAGCTCCAGCCTGGAGCATGTACGAACGTGTGTGATGTCATCTGAGCATGCTCAGAGGCCCGCCAGAGCTCGTTGGGGCTTTCCAAATCCCAAACAAAATGCCGGGTTTTGGAAAGTCCGTCCTCTAAAAAGAGGCTGTTATAAGGGAAAACACCCTCCAGGGATTCAAGACAAGTTAGACAAGTTCCTGCTGAACCAGAACGTACGCAGGTAAGGCTGGTCTCAGTTAGGGCACTGGTCTTTGACCTAGGGGCCGCCATGGGCACGATGGACCACTGGTCTGACCCAGCAGCGGCAATTCTTATGTTCTTATGTTTCCCGGACTTCTGGTAATCCTACTTTATCCCATTCCTGTTTCAAACAGACACTGAGAAAAGGGTGTCTACCCTATTACAGAGTTTGGTATCGTCCACAAAAGTTGGCGATTACATTATGTTATGGGGGAGGGAGTGGGGGCAATTTATAGCAGAAAACTTTGGATTTGACATTATTTATTGTGACAGTGTGAGTTGGTGTCAGAAAATTGCAAATGAAGTTTCAATTTGTATTGTGTGAGAAATCCAATAAAAAGTGATAGATACCATAAATTTGTAAGATGTGGCAACTTCTCGGAACTTAACTTTCACAGATTTAATATACTGTCTCATCAATAGGTATTTTGAGTATGTTTCTGTTAATTATAACGATTGTAGTATGTCTTCCCTTCTGACAATGACATCACAATGTTTAATTTATATGTTATATTGTTCTCCGTAGTTGTATTTTGTCTGTTACAAAAATTTAATAAAATGTCTGAATTGAAAAAAAGGTCAATGATAAAAAAAAAATCTTCAGTTCCCTATCACTGAGGCCTGTGTCATGTCTCTAGCATGCTTTTGGCCATATAGAAGCAATTGTTATTGTTTTTTTAAATTATTTTAGGCTTCTATACCGCTACTAATGACTGGGAAGTCAATTCAGAGCGGTTTACATGAGCTTGTGTAATGATGTTACAATAAATGAGCTTCTGTAAAAAGGTGTTACAATTCTAAGTTAGCATTCTGGGAAGGTTTTCAGCACTGACATAATTAAACCATCATCAATGCAGGAGGTTCTGTAAACATGTTCTAGACCAGGGGTGTCAAAGTCCCCCTCAAGGGCCGCAATCCAGTTGGGTTTTCAGGACCTCCCCAATGAACATGCACGAGATCCACTCGCATGCACTGCCTTCAGTGGTTCAATCATCCATCTCCAGAATATCAGATATTTGCGTATTTGTTTGTCAAAAGAAGGTTTAAACGTACTGTGATTGCATCATGACTGGATTATTACACGTCTACAGAAACTGCAGGTTCAGAGAGTACAACATGCAGAAAACAAGGTTGCCCAGGTACTCTGAGAAAGAACCTAAAATTTATGACCACATCAGACTAGTACTGGTTGCCTATTTATCTGCAAATATATTTTAAAATAATATTTCTCATGTTGAAGGGAAACCAAGTGAAAGTTCCTTTGTACTCGTGTTTACTTGAGCTTTCTTCCAAATTCCAGATGGCATTAGGTTAAGAAATATCTCCATATAAGGGCCCTGCCCTCAGGGATCAAAAGAGATTGTTCACGACTGGAAGCTCTGCAAAATCCGCCTATTTGGAATTGCTTTATATAGTTTTTGTTTTATAAAATGTGTTGAAACCCACCATTTAGCAGCTGGGAGATATGATATATAGACTGGCAAAATAAATTCTGACATAGTTTAAGATGCCTTCCTCTCCCTCATAGAGATATATAACACTCACATTTATAGCATATGATAAAAATATGATATCCAATACTCATTCTTGATCCTGGCCTGTCTTTGCCATTTTCAGAAGCCTTTAGAAGTCTGCCCTGCATTTCCCAGACCCAAACCTACTGGAAGTGCTGTTGAAGCCCACTCTAGGTCATATTTTTGTCAGAACACAAACTGTAGGGGTCTGTCTAGTACTGGCTTTATCTCCCAACTTTAGGAATAAATGTCGAAACACAACTCCTGACCATAATAACACATCAAAAGTAAATCGCAAAATATTAGGGACAAGGCTCTTTACTTAACTTTACAAACTTTCCAAAAGGGCAAATCTGTTGGAAAGTTTGTACAGCATAATAACACATCAAGAGCTTTGAGGTCATTTAAGTTTTGTGTTGATTTCATCTTCTTTCCACAAAGGGATCCTCTATATTTAGCCCACACATTTTTGAATGGTGTCACTGTTTTTGTCTTTACCTCCACTAAGAGGCTAATTCCATGAACCTACTGTATTATCTTTCTCCATGAAAAGGTATTTTCTGATATTACTCCTAAGTCTACCGCCCTGCAACCTCAGTTGATGTCCTCTAGTTCTACCATTTTCCAGGCCCTGGAAAATAATTTTTCTTGAACTCACGCACCCTGAATCTGGCCAATAGGTGTCATGCTTAAATGGTGACCCTGTCTCCGTCCCTCCCTCCATAGTTGTCTGGTCCACAGTTTTCTCGACCAATTGGGCTGCTTTTGAACACTGGTTGAGGGAAATTTTGAGTAGCTGTGGCTTGTGGTCTTTTGGGCTGGTTTTAGATTTTTGGGCTACATCATGGCACTATATTCTCAAGTCGGTTCGACATTCAGCAAATCAGCACTTAGTGCAGACCAATATCCCACCAATGACGGCCCTTGCCTGCCTTCTCTCTAATGCCAATCATAATCAGAGCCTAGCCTTCTCCCGAGCTGCCAACACTCAACAGCCAGGCTGCACATGAGCTACACTATTGCATTGAGATAGAAAGCCCAGGAACTGCACACTGAGACAGAGCAGGGACAGGCAGGCCAGGAGCTGCACAATGACAGAAAGAGACACCCAACAAAGAGACAAAGTTCTCAGCCCATCCAACAAAGTTGGGGCACTTTTTTCATTCTGTTGGAAAAGTACTGAACGAAAAAAGTGGAAACTCGCTGGACTAAGTGTATAGCCTTTGGTGGAGACTGTTGGGTTGAGAACTTTTTAGCACCTCTTCGTACACTGGGTTGTTTTTGGGCTGCTTTTTCAAGTAAATTGGGTGGGATTATAAAAAAGAATCTGGCAACACTGCCCCCCTCTCTCCCCAGCACTCCCAGCCTCAGGACAATACATAGCACTCCTGGGTTGATCCTTGAGCATACATCTTTATTGAGAGGGGAGGAAGCTATTTAACATATTTATCAATGATCTAGGGAAGAGAATAACTAGTGAGATAATTAAATTTGCTGATGACATAAAGTTGGTCAAAGTTGTTAAATCGCAAGAGGATTGTAAAAAATTGAAAGAGGACCATGCGAGACTGGAAGACTGTGGGTCAAAATGGCAGATGATGTTTAAAGTGAGCAAGTGCAAAGTGAATCATGTAGGAAAGAGGAACCCAACCTAGAGCTATGTGATGCTGGATTCTGTGTTAGGAGTCACTGCCCAGGAAAAGGATCTAGGTGTCATTATTGAAGATATGTCTCATTTTGTTTGTTCATATGTAACTCGCCCTGGATAAGGGCAGGGGAGAAATAAATAAAACAAACCAAACAACCCTCAGCTCAATGTGCAGTGGTGGCTAAGAATGCAAATAAAATGTTAGGAATTATAAGGGAAGGAATGGAAAACAAAGATGAAAATGTTATAATGCCCTTGTATTGCTCTGTGGAATGGTCACACCTCAAATGTTGGTTGCCATATCTCAAAGAAGAAAAAGCGGAATTAGAAAAGGTACAGAGAAGGGCGACAAAAATGATAAAAGGAATGGGACGACTTCCCTATGAGGAAAGGCTAAAGCAGCTAAGTCTCTTCAGCTTGGAGACGAGACAGCTCAGGAGGGGATATGATAGAGGTCTATAAAATACTGAATGGAGTGGAAAGGGTAGATGTGAATAGCTTGTTTAATCTTTCCAAAAATACTAGGATTAGGGGACATGCGATGAAGCTACTAAGTAGTAGATTTAAAACAAACCGGAGAAAATATTCCTTCACACAAAATGTAATTAAACTCTGGAATTTGTTGCCGAAGAATGTGGTGAAATCAGTTAGCTTAGCAGGGTTTAAAAGAGGTTTGGATAATTTCCTAAAAGAAAAGTAAAAGTAGTGGATTTTCCCAAATCCATCTTATTTCTAGGAAAAACAGCATAAAATCCGTTTTCCTCCTTTGGATCTTGCCATGTACGCGGTGATCTGGGTTGGCCACTGTTGGAAACAAGATGCTGGTCTTGATGTTTGTCCCAGTACAGCAATTCTTATGTTCTTATGTAAACCAAGTATAGGACAACCAAGCCACTGTGACATCATTGGTGGAATGAAGCATTAGGACATCACACTGAGCTCTGGAATGTTGCTATTCTTTGGGTTTCTGCCAGGTACTTGGGACCTGGGTTGGCAACTGTTGGAAACAGGATACTAGGCTTAATAGACCTTCAGTCTGCCCCAGTATAGCAACTCTTATGTTCTTACAGAATATGGGAGATCCATGCTTAATTTAGACTCAAGGATTTACACCAGGTTTTAGCTGGTGTTAAATCCTCACAGCCAAAATTGGGCACAGATCCTGGTGCTATTCTATAAACAGTGCCCAGCTTGGAGTGCCACTTATGAAGCAACACTTTGGGCTGTCGATGGCTGCAGGCCGCCGCGGCTGTTGGCAGCTTCAGGCTGCCGCGGCCGATCCCAGAGCCAGTGTAGATGGCTGAAGCCTGGCTGGAGGAGGAGCTGCGAGAGCTCTGCAGAGGCAGGAGGTGATGGATTTGGGGGAGGGAGTGGGAGAAGGGGGAGATGTTGGACTCAAGTGAGGAAAGGAGAGAGAGACAGAGACACATGGATGAGAAGGACAGAGGGGCTACTAGGGGGACCAGGAGAGATGGTAGGGGATAGGAAGAGATAGACTTCAGGGAGTGTGGAGGGGGCAGGAGAGGGAGATGGTCTTGGGGAAGGACAGAGGGGACAGGGACGGGAAAGATGGCAAAAGGGGTGAAACAGGGTCAGAGAGAGATGGTAGAGGGTATGAAAGGGGGAAAGGGAGAGATGGAAATGGTAGGACCACTCCTGCTTTGGGGCACTGAGAGAGGAAAGGTTGGTACGTCAGGACTGCTGCTGCCGTCTCGGGTAAGTAAAGATCCTGTCAGGTGATAAATGCAATGGAGGATCTATGAGGGCCAAAAGGGTACAAAGGAAATGGTGAAAGGTGAGGTGGTGAGACTGGGATCAGTGGGAGGCAGGGTCCGGGCATGATAGAGGCGGAGCATGGGTGGGGTCAGAGTCAGGGTCAGGGTATAGGTGGGGCTATTCTAGCACCCGTTACTGTAACAAATGTACCGGGCTAAAACACTATTTTTAAATAAACTAGAAACCTTCTGGCTCATATGCAAAAGAAAAAATTGAAGGGGGAAGCAGAGCCCTCTGGAGAAGGAAGAGGAGTTGAAAACCTGGAGTGGATTCCTTCTGCAGAACTTGCGAGCATGGAGAAAATACCCCAATGTCCAGAATTTACGACCAGAGGGCCCATCATATTTATGGGACTTATTGAAGCAATACAACTTAGGTCAGCTTCAGAGGGTCATTTGAAAATACCAGACTAGTAGTAGCAGTTGTTAAATTACAGTCTACTTGTACAGGTTCTTTTGAAATGCAAAGGCCTAAAGCAGTGTCCAGCAAACTATGCTCTGGCACACTAACGGAGCAAAGGTTTTTCTGTGGCACACCCACAACCCTGCCCCACTCCACATGAACCTTGTCTTGTTTTCCCTGAACTTGGGGCCATGTCTGGAGAGCTTCAGAGCACGTGCAGATGTCGACGCCATGACATCAAATGCAGGTGTGCATGCGCACGACATCATCATATCGATGTCTGCGCTTGCTCGGAGGCCTTCCTGACACTGCCCCGCGATGTTTGTGTGGGGGGAAGAAGTTACACTCAGTATAAGTCATGCATCCTTCAATCCCTGGAGGCACACCCAGTGTCTCACAATGCAGCACACAGTTTGTGATTCACTGGCCTAAAGTCTGGAATGAGTTGCCTTTAGAACTTTGTCAAATTCATGAAATATTTAAGAGCCGTTTGAAGGCTTGTTTTGGGGGTTTTTTTGAAATGTTTTATTGGGGTGAGTTAGTAATTAAAATGTGTGAGCTGTATTGTACACAGTTTTCCGGCAATTTGCTTCATGCTTTAGGTGAGGTGAGGTGTTTCCCCACTTCTGTCAAAACTTCACTGGTTTCCGGTGATTTCTAGAATTCACTTTAAATGTACCTGCCTAACATTCAAGATCCCACATGGCATTCTTCCTCTCCTAATTCCATTATCCTGGAATTCTTCAAGACCTGACACTACCAGATCCGCCCACATACTCAAACTATCTTTCCCCTCGTTAAAAGGTGTCATGTATGCAGGTAAATTAGGGAAATCCCTTTTCTTCAAATTCATTGAGATTTGGAATAACCTCCCTGCCCCGCTGCAGAACCTAGGCTCATTCCAATTATTCCGAAAGCATCTGAAAACCTGGCTTTTCTCCAAAACATGAGGTCATTAAATTTGCGGATGACACCAAACTATACAGCAGGGTTAAAACCACGGAAGACTGCAAAGATCTCCAAAAGGATCTGATGACACTGGAAGAGTGGGCCAAAAAGTGGCAAATGAGCTTCAACATAGGGAAATGCAAGGTCATGCATGTAGGGAAAAAAACCCGATGTTCACTTACAAAATGGGGGGATCACCGCTAGGGGTAAGTAACCTTGAAAGAGACCTGGGAGTGATGGTAAACACAACTTTGAAGGCGTCGGCGCAGTGCACCACAGCCTCAAGGAAAGCAAACAAAATGTTGGGTATCATTAAGAAGGGTATCACGACCAGGACGAAGGAAGTCATCCTGTCACTGTATCGTTCAATGGTGCGCCCGCATCTGGAATACTGTGTCTAGTACTGGTCGCCGTACCTCAAGAAGGACATGGCAGTACTTGAGGGAGTCCAGAGAAGAGCAACTAAGCTAATTAAGGGTATGGAAAACCTCTCATATACTGACAGACTGAAAAAGCTGCGGCTGTTCTCCCTGGAGAAGCGGAGACTTAGAGGAGACATGATAGAAACCTTCAAGATCCTGAAGGGCATAGAAAAAGTAGACAGGGACAGATTTTTCAAATTATGGGGAACCACAAGTACAAGGGGACACTCGGAGAAATTGAAAGGGGAAAGATTTAGAACAAACGCTAGGAAGTTCTTTTTCACCCAGAGGGTGGTGGATACATGGAACGCGCTTCCGGAGGCTGTGATAGGCAGGAGCACGTTACAGGGCTTCAAAGAAGGTTTGGATAGGTTCCTAGAGGACAAAGGGATTGAGGGGTACAGATAGGAGTAGAGGTAGGTTATAGGGATAGGAGTAAGAGGTAAGTTATAGAAATAGTCAGGGATCACTGCTCAGGCAATAGGCCTGATGGGCCGCCGCGGGAGCGGACCGCTGGGTGAGATGGACCTCTGGTCTGCCTCAGCGGAGGCAACTTCTTATGTTCTTATATATTTAAAATGTAAAGCTAGCTATCCTCTTCATAACCTCTAATTTCTTATTATGTCCTTCCCTCATTTATTGAATTACCTATAAACCGTGTCGAGCTCTATCTTTATGGAGATGATGCGGTAGACAAACTTAAGGTTTAGTTTAGTTTAGTGAAGCTTCAAATAATGTAAATTAAAGTAACATTATAGAAGTCATCAGGACACCTAAAAGGAGGTGCCCAATGACAGAACTGCCCCAGTTGTGAGATAATTCCTTTCTTTTCTATTCCTGAACTCACTGATCTGCACCTCATTCCCTCATTCCATGATGAAAAGCCCTAAAAAGTTCTGTTCAGATTCTTGCAACGTCTTGTTCCTGTGTAAGTTAAACAAGCTCCCTCAGAATCCATTACCTCACACAGTGTTCTTTCATGCAATACCCAGGGGGCCAATGGCAGCCCCCACCCCACCATTACCTTTCTGGGGGGGGGGGTTCTTCTACTCTACCTCTCTTACCATGCTCAGGACAGAAAGATGAAAGTGAATGGGTGGGAAGAACCGCTTGCTTGAAGGAAAAGGCATTTCTCAATAGACTAAAAGAGAATGCATTTGAAAATGCTCACAACTTTGAGGATACTCCCCCCCCAAAAAAAATCAGAAGTTGGGAATGGATGTCATCAGCATACCTTGGTCCACAGTGTCGTGGTCCTATCTGGCAGCTCTTCTTCAGCTTATAAATTAATGGAGACCACGGCTTTAACCCTTTCCAAAAAAAAAAAAAATACTTACTGAGGTAACTTTGCGGTAGATCTGGGCCGCATTCTGACACTCTGAATACGGGTACTCCGATGTGGCCATCTCCAACATACACATTCCAAAGGCATATACATCTACGGCTTCATCATACTTCTCGTCATACATCTCTGGGGCCATGAATTCTGGTGTTCCTGAAGAGCAGCAAAGAATCACATTAACACTATGACTATACCAAACCTTTCCTTTCCTGTAGACCAGTGGTCTCAAACTCAAACCCTTTTCAGGGCCACATTTTGGATTTGTAGGTACTTGGAGGGCCTCAGAAAAAAACAGCTAATGTCTTATTAAAGAAATAACAATTTTGCATGAGGTAAAACTCTTTATAGTTTATAAATCTTTCCTTTTGGCTAAGTCTTAATAATAATATTATCATTTATAGCTAAAGAGACATATGATCAAGAAACTATTTTATTTTACTTTTGTGATTATGCTAAACATACTGAGGGCCTCAAAATAGTATCTGGCGGGCCGCTTGTGGCCCCCGGGCCACAAGTTTGAGACCACTGCTGTAGACCTACCAACATTTTCATTCTACTCAATTATTTCAGTGACGCTGAAAGCTTTGCCGGATCGCGAAACATACCAACAGAGATCTCTATTTATTGGAATTTTCAAACAAGTTCACACTTGGTCAAGCAACACAGAACCAAATGATAGCAAGTAAAAGGGGGATGGGGTAAAACGCGGACCTCACGGACCTGACGAACCTCGCGGATCTAAAACCGCACGTCCTTAAAAATCTGAGGTCCGTGTCCGTGCCACTTTTAGTTTCTGTCTCTTATAGACCTCTATGACATTTTAGCTCTGAGGATCTGTCTCAGCATAGGGAGGGAAAAGTATTAGGATCCGTCAGCGCTAAAATGTCATAGAGGTCTGTCAGAGCCAGACTAAAAGTGGCGCGGACCTCATATTTTAGGAAACCGGTTTATAGGATTCATTTTAGAGCCACTCCAGCACTAGTCTCTGGCTCTGACAGTCCAGAGATTATAAACACAGAAAAGAATTAAAAGGCCAGAAGGAAAAGTCCAGCACGCTGGTGGGAAAAACACAGAATCATGAATGAGAAAACCTAAGACAAAGAAAAGGAGGAAGGGGAACCATAAGAGAGAAGAGAAAAGGTGAGAGAGCTGAGAGAAAGAAAGGGGACTAGTATGTGATGAATTGTTTGTACAATCTGAATCACACAGTTGCCAGGTCCAAGATTTATCCTTAACTCTTCCTCCCGGGGACCTCTTGGACTATGCCAGAGCGTTAATTGTGCAGCTAGTAATAAAATATGATGTCTGGAAAGCAAACTGCAGTACGGGAATGTTTAACAGCAGTCTCCCCACGAAGATCACAAGTTACCTCTTAACCGGTAAGTTCTCGGACTGGGAGAAAAAGTGACTAGCGGTGTGCCCCAGGGCTCGGTACTTGGGCCCATCTTATTTAAAATTTTCATCAATGACCTAGAAGAAGGAACATCCAGTGAAATCATCAAGTTTGCAGACGACACAAAGCTATGCCGGGTAATCAGATCGCAGAAGGATAGCACCAACTGGAACTGGAACTCCAGAGTGACTTATGTCAGTTAGAGAAATGGGCGGAAAAATGGCAGATGAAGTTTAATGTGGAAAAGTGCAAAGTAATGCATTTAGGTAGAAAGAACAAGGAACACGAGTATAGAATGTCAGGTGCAACTCTGGGCAAGAGCGAACAGGAAAAGGACCTGGGTGTACTGATAGATAGGACCCTGAAACCGTCGGCACAATGCACAGCAGCAGCAAAGAAAGCAACTAGAATGTTAGGCATGATAAAGAAGGGGATCACAAGTAGATCGGAGAGGGTCATAATGCCTCTTTATAGAGCAATGGTCAGACCACACTTGGAATACTGTGTCCAACATTGGTCTCCCAACCTAAAGAAGGATATAAAACTGCTGGAGAGGGTGCAGAGACGAGCAACGAAGCTAATAAGAGGTATGGAGAACTTGGAATATGAGGAACGACTCAAGAAACTGGGACTGTTCTCCCTTGAGAAGAGGAGACTGCGAGGGTGATAGGATCGAGACTTTCAAAATACTGAAAGGAATCGACAGGAAAGAAAGTTATTTACAATGACCAATGTGACACGGACAAGAGGACATGGACTGAAGCTAAGGGGGGACAAATCCAGGACAAATATCAGAAAGTTCTGCTTCACACAGCGAGTGGTGGTGGACACCTGGAATGCTCTCCCAGAGGAGGTTATTGTGGAATCCACACTCAAGAGGGAAGGTGGATTTGGGATGTAATTTAATATGATATGTTATAATATGTTATATAGTATAGTATATTCTATTTTAGTTGAGAATGTGATGAAGGGTGGGTGGATGGGGATTTTACACTATTAGATTTTATGTGTTAGATATTATAGTGCTATATGGAAAGTACTTTTGTGATATATTTTTGTGCATTTATTGTTTGATTTGAAAATGAATAAAGATTTAAAGAAAAAAACAACAAATATTACACTTTCATCAATATTATATAACTCACATTCAGTATTTTATATACTGTACCTATCACACTCTTGGCAAAGGAGGCACTTTTCAGTGTGGCTAAACCAAGGTCTCCGATCTTTACTGAGCCCGTGGGCCCAGTGATAAAAATGTTGTCGCACTTCAGGTCACGGTGAATGATGGGGGGAGACCGCGTGTGCAGGAAATGCAGGCCCTTAAGAATCTGGCGGCTCCAGCGCTGCAGAACCTTCAGCTTCATCTCCTTGAATCTCTTCAGGTAGCTGTGTGCATAAAACAGAGGACAGCCATCAAGAATCATTATTTCCAGGTTGCCACTATCAAGTACAATATGTTTCGCTTGGGTGCGAGGTTTCTACCGGCTCCATTTTTTTCCCCCCAGACAGGCCGATCCAGTCCTGGTTTTGCCCCACTGCATGCAGGGATGTTAATTCCTGCTTTTTAAAGAGAAAGTCTGTAGGTGAAATCAGGGCAAAAATCAGGATTGTCCCTCTTCTTCTCCAACTGCTGTGTGCATATGTTTACAATCAGTTCATAGTCTTCCAATAACCCACTTTAGATTACTGTAATATCACATATCTAGGGTCAACTAAGAAAACACTGCAAAGACTTCATCTGGTTCAAAATGCTGCTGTACGTTTGATCTTTGGACTGAAAAAGTTTGACCATATAAGCCCTTTTTACATGCAACTCCATTGGCTCCCTTTTTTAAATTCAGCTGCTTCGATTATAAATCACTCTTTGGATTACTACCATCCTACTTATCTTCCCCAATTAAATCCTTTCACATCAAGCAAGAACACAAGAAACTGGGGCATGTTCATGTACCCTACTCCGAAAGCCTGCCGTTATAAAACTCTAGCCTTTCAAGCGGGGAGAATGAACTCTTGGATGTGTTCTCCGATTGCCCACTCCCAATCCTACTTTGAGTTTAGAAAATCACTGAAAACCTATCTGGTTGGTAAATTTAGGCGATGACTTCACTTTCCTTCACTCTACATTGTATCATGTTGTAATTTATTGTATTGTATAACGCTGAGTTCTACCGATTCCTACTGATATGCCTCAGTTCTCTTGCTGGGCGGTATATAAGAAATAAAATTATTATTATTAATGTAAAGTACAAGTTCATAATCCTTTATCCAAAATGCTTGGGACCAGAGACATATTGGATTTGAGAATTTTTCGGTTTTCGGAATGATGTGGCACCAGTGGTCGTGGCGATTCATATTCGTCGCCTGCTGCAGCCCTGCAGGCTTCTCTCTGCTGCCTCCCGCCTTGCTAATTTCACTTCCTCTTTCCTTCCTGGCGGGGCCACAGCAAGCAACAAATATGAATCACTGTGGCCCCCGGCAGCACCTCAGAGGTACACCAGTGTGAGGTAAGATGAAAAAACGTCAGCAGAATAAAGTCTTTAATGTGACTTTGGGGCCAGGTCTCACTTATGATGCTAAAAATAAGCTCTTTTGTACAAATTAGCAATGCAACAATGTTACAAAACATTTGGGACACCTTAGTAAAAGAGGGGGAGGATAGTTTTTATCGTTTCTATTGGTTGGCAATGTTTTCAGTTTCATTTTGTATTTATGACGTTTTGGATATGCATATCACTATATGTTTTATTTTTATTCAGAGTACGATTTGAGTGACCTGCAAAGCACAGTTACTTACCGTAACAGGTGTTATCCAGGGACAGCAGGCATATATTCTCACATGTGGGTGACGTCATCTACGGAGCCCCGATGCGGAAGCATTTTCAAGCAAACTTGATTGAAGATTTAAGTTTGCTCTGCTGCTCCACGCATGCGTGCCTTCCTGCTCCACTAGGGGGTGCATCCCCTCGTGGTCTCCAGTTCACTTAACTAGCCAAGAAGCCAACCTCGGGGAGGTGGGCGGGTTGTGAGAATATATGCCTGCTGTCCCTGGATAACACCTGTTACGGTAAGTAACTGTGCTTTATCCCAGGACAAGCAGGCATGATATTCTCACATGTGGGTGACCTCCAAGCTTACTGAAGAGGGATGGAGGGAAGTTGGCAATTTAAGCAAATAGATTTCGCAACACCGATTGGCCGAACCGGCCATCGCTTCTGGACAGGGAGTCCAGACAGTAGTGGGAGGTGAAGGTATGAACCGAAGACCATGTGGCAGCCTTGCAGATTTCCTCAATAGGTGTTGACCTGAGGAAGGCTACGGAGGCTGCCATCGCTCGGACTTTGTGTCCCGTTACTCGACCATGCAGCGCGAGACCAGCCTGAGCGTAGCAAAAGGAGATGCAATCGGCCAACCAGTTGGACAAGGTGCGTTTGGAAACTGGGTGACCTAACCGGTTTGGGTCGAAGGACAAAAACAGTTGTGGGACTTTCCGGTGTGGCTGAGTGCGTTGGAGGTAAAAGGCCAACGCTCTTTTGCAGTCAAGAGTGTGGAGCGCCACTTCTCCGGGGTGAGAGTGGGGCTTGGGGAAAAACACAGGTAAGACAATGGACTGATTGAGATGGAAATCAGACACTACTTTAGGTAGGAACTTTGGATGGGTGCGGAGTACCACCTTGTCGTGATGGAATACCGTGAAGGGTGGGTCCGCTACCAGAGCTTGTAGCTCACTAACCCGCCGTGCGGACGTGAGTGCAAGTAGGAAAATTACCTTCCAAGTGAGGAATTTTGGATGGCATTTGTCTAGGGGCTCAAATGGAGGTTTCATTAGTTGAGCCAGAACCACGTTAAGGTCCCAAACCACCGGGGGAGGTTTGAGAGGGGGGTGGACGTTCAGCAGGCCCTTCATGAAGCGAGTGACTAGGGGATGGAGCGAGAGGGCTTTCCCTTCCAGGGGCTGATGAAAGGCCGCAATCGCACTGAGGTGTACTCGAATGGAGTTGGTCTTTAGGCCGGAATGAGATAGTTGAAGTAGATAGTCAAGGACCAGGGGGACGGGGACCGACACCGGGTCCTGGCTGTGGGAGGAGCACCAGGTTGAGAATCTGGTCCACTTTTGGGAGTAGCAGGTTCTCGTCGAGGTTTTTCTAGAGGCCTCCAATATCTCCTTGACTGATTGAGACACGGGGAGAGCAGTCAGGGGGAGAGAAACCAAGCATTCAGATGAAGAGATTGAAGATTGGGATGTAACAGTGAACCCTGACCCTGTGACAGTAGAGAGGGAAACAGAGGCAGAGGCAGTGGATCTCTGGCACTGAGTTGAAGTAGAAGGGAAAACCACGGCTGGCGTGGCCAGCGAGGGGCAATCAGGATCAGGGTGGCTTGTACTGTTTTCAGGTGGACAAGCGTCCGCAGTATCAGAGGGAACGGCGGGAACGCGTACAGGAACCTTCCCTCCCAATCGAGGAGGAAGGCGTCGGCCTCGAGCCGGTCCGGGGAGTATATCCGGGAGCAGAAGAGAGGCAGCTTGTGATTGTGAGGGGACGCGAACAGGTCTATTTGAGGCGTCCCCCACCGTTCGAACACTCCTCGTAGGGCCTGAGAGTGTAGTGACCACTCGTGTGGCTGGAGGAGGCGGCTGAGTCTGTCCGCCAGGCAGTTTTGTTCTCCTTGTATGTACACCGCCCGAAGGAAGGTGTTGTTGGAGATTGCCCATTTCCAGAGGCGCAGGGCTTCCCGGCAAAGGGGCCAAGATCCTGTGCCCCCTTGTTTGTTTACGTAGTACATCGCTACTTGATTGTCGGTTCGGATGAGAACCACTCGGTCGCGGAGCAGATGTTGGAAGGCTACTGCTGCGAGGTAGATGGCCCGAAGTTCTAGCACGTTGATGTGGCAACGGCGGTCTTGTGCTGACCACATTCCTTGGGTGCGCAGGCCGTCCAGATGGGCTCCCCAAGCGTACTCCGACGAGTCCGTGGTGAGTACCTTGCTGTGGGGTGGGGTGAGGAAGAGCAAACCTTTGGAAAGATTTGAAGAGTCGGCCCACCAGCGGAGCGATCGTTGCAATGAAGGAGTCACTGTCACGGAGTGGTCGATCGGGTCCCGGTCTTGACGCCATTGAGACGCCAGGGTCCATTGAGGGATTCTCAGATGGAGGCGGGCGAAGGGTGTGACATGGACGGTGGAGGCCATGTGGCCCAGGAGGGTCATCATCTGTCGGGCTGATACTGAGGTCAGCCGAGAGATCCTTCGGCTCAGGCTTACTAACGCCTCCAGGCGCGGAGGGGGAAGGAAGGAACGGAGGCGAACCGTGTCCAGCGTGGCCCCGATGAACTATAGGGATTGTGAGGGGCGTAGTTGAGATTTTGGGAAGTTTATTTCGAACCCCAGACTTTGTAGATAGGTAATAGTCTGTTGGGTCGCTGAGATAGCCCCTTCTTTGGACGGGGCTTTGATTAGCCAGTCGTCCAGGTAGGGGAATACCTGGAGGCCCTGGGAGCGTAAGGTTGCTGCTACCACCACGAGGCACTTGGTGAAGACTCGAGGTGATGATGCTAGTCCGAAGGGGAGGACTCGGTATTGTAGGTGCCAGTCCCCTACTTGGAAACGCAAAAACTTGCGGTGAGCGGGGTGCACTGGGACATGTGTGTACGCCTCCTTGAGATCGAGGGAGCAGAGCCAGTCGCCCTCGTCGATCAGGGGGTAGAGTGTTGGTAGTGAGAGCATCCGAAACTTTTCCCGTACCAGGAATTTGTTGAGGCGTCTCAAGTCTAGTATTGGGCGTAGGTCTCCCGTTTTTTTCGGTACCAGAAAGTAACGGGAGTAGAAGCCCTTCCCCCGTTGGTCGGGGGGGACCTTCTCCACTGCTCTCAGGCGAAGCAGGTCTCGAGCTTCGGAGAGGAGTAGAGGTAGCTGAGTCCTGTTGGGAGGGCAATTCCTTGGGGGGTTGTCCGGGGGAATGGCCCGAAAGTTGAGAGAGTACCCTGATGAGATCACGCCAAGGACCCATGCGTCCGTCGTGAGTTGTTCCCAGCGAGGGTAAAAGGCTTTGAGTCGGCCTCCGATGGGAAGGCGGCCTGGGACTATGGCGGAGGGGGCCCGCCCCCTTCCGCGTGTCCCGTCAAAAGGACGGGGATGGTTTGGTGGTCGCGGGCGGTTGGGACTTGGGCATGGCCCTGTGATGGGCTTGCGGACGTCTGGGTGGGGGCCGCGAGAAAGCAGGGGTGGACTTTTGTGGGTAGCGGCGCGGAGGGGCCCTGTATGGCCTGGGCGCTGGCGGTTTGGGCTTTTGCCAGACAAGGGAGGCAAATGAGCGTTCATGTTCGGAGAGGCGTTTTGTCGCCGCCTCGATAGTGTCATCGAACAATTCCTTTCCCACGCAGGGGAGGTTAGCTAACCGGTCCTGTAAGTTGGGGTCCATGTCGACCAGGCGCAGCCAAGCTAGTCGGCGCATGGCGATAGCGAAGGCTGCTTCTCTGGAGGAGAGTTCGAAGCCATCGTAGGCCGCGTGGAATAGATGAAGGCGCAGGTTGGAGAGGGACTCTAAAAGCAGGCCGAACGTTTCCTGCCGGGAGGCCGGTAGGTCAGTCTCAAAGGCTCTCAATAGTCCAATGAGGTGTTTGAGGTATGATGTGAAGGTGAAAGTGTAGCTTTGCACCCTAGAGGCCATCATTGCGTTTTGGTATAGTCTCCTGCCGAACTTGTCCAGGGTTCGGCCTTCCCGGCCTGGGGGTGCCGCTGCTGAGACCCGGGACGGGTGAGCCTTTTTCAAGGAGGATTCCACTAGCAGCGATTGGTGGGAGAGCTGCGGTTGCTCGAATCCCGGATAAGGTACTGTGCGGTACTTGGCCTCCATTTTGGAGGGTACGGCCGTGACCATGTAGGGGGTCTCCAGGTTCCTGAAGAAGGCCTGTTGGAGTACCGGGTTAGGTGGTAAGCGAAGGGACTCTCTGGGCAGTGATGGCATATCCAGCTCCGCCAGGTACTCTTTAGAGTATCTGGAGTCGGACTGGAGGTCTAAGTCCAATGCGTGGCCCATGTCTTGGACAAAGCGAGTGAAGGATGGGCGAGATGTCCCCGGAGCCCCGTGCGGGGTCAGGGAACGAGACCTTCGTCGGGTGGAGAAGGATAAGGAGGCTTCCCTCGAGTATCGAGGTTCATGCTCTGATCCATGCTCCGAGGTTGGGGAAGCACTGTGAGAGTGTTCCGGGGTTGTCGATCTTCGGCGTCTCGAGGAGCCCCTCGGAGACGATGCCGGGGTTAGGGGTACCGATCGATGTCGGATTGGTGACCTCGATCCGGACTCCCTCGGAGAATGCGTCCGAGGGGGAGTTCGGAGGATACGCGGGTTGGAGAGTGATAACTCAGCCACCCTTAGTGGTCCAGTACGAGGTGTGGGAGAACGGCCTCGTAGGGTTGGTGAACCTCGGGCCTTCTTGGAGGTACGGCGGTTCGAGGTTTCTGTCGTTCTAGCCCGACGTTTTGCCCCTCGGCGGTCCGCAGAGGGGGAACGTCTCGGGCGTCTCGGCGAGGAGTCCGAGGAGGATGGGATGCGGCGAGGATTGCGCACCTTTCCTCGAGGTTGTTCGGTGTGAGGCTCAGGTTGGTCTGGCACATTCGAGGTCGAGGCCGATTGAAACTGGGCCATTGCAGCGGACAGCTCCGACGTGATCATCGCTCGGAGTAGGTCCTGGAAGACGGGCACGGACAGCATCGAAGGCATGTCCCCTGCCTCTGTGCGCTCCACCGGGGGCGACCTCGTATCAGAGTATTCCCGTGTGGTGGAGGCACGGCCCGAAGGCTTGGAGGGCTTAGACGGGGCTGTAAGCATGGGGCTTCCGCCATGCGTCGCCGTTGTCCCCGAGGCTGGCTTCTTCGCTGTTACAGAACCTGAAGAGGGAAGAGGGGACTTACCCGGAGCCGAGGCTTTCTGTTGTCCCGAGGACTTCGGGGTCGAGTCTCGAGGCGATGCCGAGGTTTCCGGGGCCGAGGTCAAGGCCGGGGCCGAGGCCAGGGCCGACCTCGAGGCCGAAGTAGAGGGTTGGTCCGGGGTGAAGAGATCCGCCATGCGGGCTTTTCTTCGGCGGAGGGCCCGGTTTTGGAAAATAGCACACTGGGGGCAGGAGTCGGTTGGATGAGTCGCCCCCAGACAAAGGATGCACCGGCGATGCGGGTCTGTGAGAGAAAGAAGCCGCTCGCACCGGGTGCACTTTTTAAAGCCGGTCAAAGGCCGGGACATTAAATCGAAAGTAGCCGCGGCTCGATTAGCCACGCGGCCACGGGGACCCGGAAGCCTCCGGGTCGTTGAAAACGAAGCAGGAATCAAGTAAAAAGGTAAGGAATTCGCGCACAGCGACTTAATCGTGAAAAAACAAGAAAAAATCGCGGTGCTAGAAGGCAGTTGGGGCAGAGCCTGAAAAACACGTCTTCTAGGCTCGCGGAAAATTTTGAACTGGAGACCACGAGGGGATGCACCCCCTAGTGGAGCAGGAAGGCACGCATGCGTGGAGCAGCAGAGCAAACTTAAATCTTCAATCAAGTTTGCTTGAAAATGCTTCCGCATCGGGGCTCCGTAGATGACGTCACCCACATGTGAGAATATCATGCCTGCTTGTCCTGGGATAAAGTCTTTTATAATTTGTGGCTATATTAACTGACAGACTCTTAAGGTATGTTATTTGATTATTTATTTGTTTTTAGGTTTGTCAGTTTTATACTCAGAGTATATGACCTGTGTGTTATGCATTTATTCTGTTCTTATTTATAGGGCCTCAATTGAACAACTTCCTCAATTTACTCTTTGCTATGACTAGGCTGGACTCCTGAATAGCTCTGTAATTGTCTAAATGTAATCTAATTGCTGTCATGACTATTCTGTTCTTAAATTGATTGCAAATGCCAAATTGTAACCCGTTCTGAGCATCTGGGAGAACGGGATAAAAATCGAAATAAATGAATAAATAAAATATCTTGAATGCTTTTTGAACATATTTTTATACATTGATTGGTGTGCATTTTGGTTGCTTTTAGTAATTTATTAGTGCTGTCCTTTTTATTTTGTATGCAATGTTTTAAATATGCTTATTACTCCGCCAGTTGGTTTGTTCCATATGTTCTGGTCTTGTGACCGGGTGCAAACCTTTTGGTCCTTTGTCTGTCTCTATCTGCAGACGATATTACAGCGTAGAATTCCTCTGCAGGTGGATGTTTTGCTTCTTTCACAATTTTCTTCTTTGGGATTGTCTAGGAGTCATTCTCAATTGTTAGCTAGGAAATGTATCCTTTTACTGTGGAGACAGGCTTGAAGTACCTGCCGTTACCATGTGGAGAAATGAGGTGGTTTTTTTTTTGTTAAAATATGAATATTTGATGTTAACCATGGTGGTCCTGGGCTATTTGAACACCTGTTTGGGACAACTTATCCCATAGAGCCCGAAGTGCTCTCCTGAACTTTTGACACTGGGGGTGGATTGGGAGAGGGAGGGGGGAGGTTTAGGTATGTTTTTGAGTCCTTGTGGTCTACATGAAGAACCACACGGTAGACTTTTATCATTTGTTTTTCCGACTGGGCTATGTTTACAAATGTTGTGTTTTTTGTATTGTGCAATTTCCAAATAAAAATATATATATATTTTTTTAAATGCTTATTATACATATGCCACATTATTTCTTGATATGTAGTGTTGTTTCTTTATATGCATATCTTTTGATAGTTCATTTTATGCATTAAATATGCATGATTTTGTATATGTTTTTAATTGATTGGTGCTGTCTTTGTTTTTTTATTCATTGATGCATAAATGCTTATTGTTATTTTTGTAATTTTCATTTGTTTTTATATGCTTATGATTGCAATTTTGTTGATTTTTTTATGCATATATGTATATATATTGGTTTCATTAGTTGTGTGTCTTATGATTGTAGACTCCTGAAGCAGGTCAGTTTGGCCAAAACATGTACAAGTCGAGTCATTGAGTTTGAACAAATAAAAGAGACTTGTGAAATAAATTGAGTCCACAAGTCTTGATTGGACATCTCCACTCATTGCTTTATAAAATAAACCCACCAGGATGTTGAAAAAAGCACCCAATTGGGCAGGAAAATCAAATCGAAAAATCGATTCAATAGGCTGAATCGAATCAAATTTTTTTTCCTGAATCGGGCAGCAGTACCAGCTGTGTCTACGCATGGCAACCATTTTCCCACATCTAGTTTCCCCTCTCTGAACAGAACCCATCACTTACGTTTTCAGAGTTCCTGATGTCATCAGCTCTGTGACTAACACGATGCAGATCTGCCCCTTAACGGTGGACTTCCAGGAATCATAGAAACGGACGATGTTGGGGTGCTGGAGACCCTTCAGCATTTCCACCTCTTCACTGAACCTCTGACGCTCAACCTTGGTAAGCTTCCGAGTCTAAGGAGAATACAGAATGGGTGTGAAATGCAGTCAATCCCAGTGCGACACTCTGAACTTTAAATCTACCCCATTAATGACATCTGTGGACTATTGCAATATCATCTATCTACCATGCCCCACAAACATGATAAAGCAACTACAGACAGTACAAAATACAGCCCTTAGATTGATCTACTCACTTGGAAAATTCGACCATATCACCAATGCCTACCTAGATTCACATTGGCTACCTATACAAGCACGAATTCAATTCAAATTATACTGTCTATTATTCAAAGTAATAAACGGCACTGCTCCCACCTACCTAAACAATCGCCTAAATCGGAACCTTACAACCAGACAAAGGAGAACTCAGACCCCATTTTCCTACCCTCCACTCAAAGGTACTCAGCGCAAGATGTATGATAACCTACTAGCGACGCAGGCAGTGAGACAAGACCCCTCCATCTCCAACTTGCTAACAGCAACGAGCAACTTCAAAACATTTTGAAAAGAAATCAAAACCCTGCTTTTCCAAAAAATTTATCCCGATATCTTAACTCTCCCCCTCGTCCTTCTCCCCCATGTAAATTTCCCCCTCAACTATCTACCTCTCTTGTAATTTCTCCTCAAAGACTCAACTATGTAACCAGCTCCCCCCAAAATTGTAATTTTCCTGGAAATGTCCAGTTATCTTCTAATGTAATCCGCCTAGAACTGCAAGGTACAGGCGGAATAGAAGTCACTAATGTAATGTAATGTATAGTATCAAAACTTAAAAAAAAATACTAAGCAAAAAAATCAAATAACCAACTCAAAATCTAATTGTAAGAATACACTTATCATAAAGCTAAAAGATTCTCATTGAACAAACTCAAGGCTATCTCAATTAAAAGAATAATAAAACTAGTCAGTGTGTGCCTATGATTGAAAAAATTATTAAGCACGAAAGAGTTATTTTTCTGAGGCTTTTTCCCCTCCTTTGTTTTCAGTTTGTCTAATGAGAATCTGACAGCTCTACAATACGTTTATTCATACAATTAGATTTTGAGTTGGTAATTTGATTTTTTTAATTAGAATTTATTGCATGTCATCAGTCACATCTTTCTTTCTCTCTCAAAACTGGATTATGTTTCCGACATGAGATTTCTCGTAAGCCTCTCTATCCCAGACATTAAAACCCTTTTCTGGGGTTCAGCTTTCACCCCTTACCTGAGGATGTTTAGATGGTAATTCAATTACACATCCCCCTCCGTATTCGCGGAGATAGGGGATCAGCATGGCCTCGTATACAGAAAAACCGTGAATTACTTTTCGTATGTTATTCGCGGGTTGGTTTATTTTAATTTTTTTTATTATTTTTTTTTTTTAATTCTTTATTCATTTTCAAACTTTCATCAAGTGTACAAATATCAAATCAGTATCACAGCATACATCACTTTATATTCTTACTATTATATCTTATAATACAAATATTTAACCCTCACCCCACCCGTCAAACCCATTCACAATTTCTAAACTGAACAATAAAATATAATACCCTCCCCCCTTCCTATACTAACTGGTGTATACTTCCAAAGGAAAATGGCGTTAATCTTTACAAAAGGATGTTAATGGCTCCCAAATTTTAATAAAGTTCTTATAATTTCCATGTTGAATAGCTAATGATCTTTCCATTCTGTACATGTGACATAATGAATTCCACCAAAAATTAAAATTTAGTCTACTGTGATCTTTCCAATTATTAGTGATATGTTGAATGGCGACTCCAGTCATGATCAATAAAAGAATGTTATTATGTGAAGATATCTGACTCTTTTTCCTCATAGACATTCCAAATAATACTGTATCATAAGAAAATGCCACATGGTTTTCTAATAAACAATTTACTTGATCCCATATTGAGTTCCAAAAGGCTAAAATAAAGGGACAATGAAATAAAAGATGATCCAAATGCCAGCATCTATTAGACTTTGAACTATTTAACTTTTGTAATCTAACTGGGGTCCAAAAGAAAAAACCATGTTTGTCTCATAGATGCTGACCCCGTAAACATCTTATTCTCCAAGACCAAATTTGTGGCCATTGAGATGCTGAAATCTGATGCTTAATCTCAATGCTCCAAATATCCCTCAGACCATTTTTAGGCTTTTTTTTTTAACAGATTCACTAATACTTTTATACCATATGGGGTTTTTTGGGTTTTGTTTTTTTTAAAAAGCCCGAAAATAGACACAAAACTGCGAATAACCTTTCCTGTTCTTGTGAAGAAAGTGCCGCGATTTTCTCTGTACAACGCTGAGAGGATCAATTTTCTCGGTGCATCGCTGGGAGCAGCAACTTCCTTTGACGCCTTTAAATGTTGTCATTACTCCTGGCTTTGTCTTTGTTTGTTTAAAACGTATTTTATTTAACACATTGTTTTAGCACTTTTGTACACCGCCTAGAAGACTTGATTAGGCGGTATATGAAATTTTAAATAAACTTGAAACCTGATGTAAATTGGGGGGGGGGGGGGGCGGAGCCTGCGCACGAAAACCCGCAAATAACCGAAACCGTGGACAACGAAACCACGAATACGGAGGGGGAAGTGTAATTGAATTACCATCAAAACATCCTCAGCTACATTGCAAACCAGTTAGATAACACTTAGATTAGATTTCAGCATGACATATAAGTTAGTTTTACTTCTGAGGATGTTTTGATGGCAATTCAATTATTATTCTGTTGCAGTGGAAATACAAACCCCGTCCCTGAAGAAAGTTTTTTTGAAACGCATCGGAAGGAGTGGAGAGTTATGTAATAAGTACAGCAACAGAAAGATAACATAGTAACATAATAGAGTACATGACGGCAGGTGAAGACCCGAATGGTCCATCCAGTCTGTAAAACGTATCATCATCACAAGAATGGTTTTCTAAAAATTACAAGGTATTGATAAAATTGAAAATATGGGTAGTACGCTTCCCTTTTCTGCTGCTGGTCTCTTGTTGGATAAGTATGAGGCCTTCTGTTTGTCTGATCCGGGTCAACGTCAGTTTATGCGACGGGTGGGTGTCCTGGGTAAGAAGGTGATTCTGTCTGTTTGGATTGGAGATACTTTGCCCTCCTTTTGGGCTTGGAGGAATCGTTTGCATGCTCTGCTGTGGCTGGAACGGAAGGATGCGACTTATAGCTTGCGAAGAAAGCGACGGTTTCTTCGGATTTGGGATTCTTATCTCTTTTCTCTATTGCCACGGGCTCGAAGTGACATTCTGAATTCCTTGTAACTCTCTCTGAGACCCGGGGTTTTTTTTTTCCTCTTCGATGGGGCGCCAGGTATACTCCCCTTTTTTTTTTTTTTTTTCTTCTTTCTCTCTTCTTCAGTGTTTGAGTTCACTCTTCGTCTTTGGCAGTGGGTTATCCGAGTCCAAGCCTACTGCACTACGGTTCTTTCTTGATTCTGGATTGGGGGGCTTGGGGTGGGGATGGTCTGGGTGGGGACTGTTGGTTTGCTTTCTGTTATTTCAAAATAAAAATTGATTCAACATAAAAAATTGAAAATATGGGCAACAAAAAAATATCAAAATTAATTATAAGGACCTGTGAAGACCCCTGCCGGTGCATGCTAAGTAACCCCACGGCTTTCTGAGGGTCGAAGAAATTCAGATTGTAAAGTTCCCAGATGACGAGCTTCCCTTCATGAATGTCCTAGTTATAGTGGTATGAATAAGCAGTAGCCGAATTGTCTTTGACTTGTCCATACTGTTTCAGCATTGTGTCATTTGAGGTACAGCTGAAATACAATACTCTTTTAAAGGTGAGTGGCAGATGCCAACAGATCTCTGGAGGAGGTGCTCATTGAGAAACCACTCACACCCGCACCCTGGTTTATCAGCGAATGCACTGTGCCGACACCGAGTCAGGTCGAGATTAGATGAAGTGGAACAAGAATGGCTGGTACAAAGCATCTCTCATGTGTAACCACATGCTACTGTTTCAGTGACTTGCTCCTGTTGATTTCTAAATTGCACTTTATAAAATAAACAGGAGAGGATCCAGTGAAGCATTTGCACAAATGTTTTCCATTCCACATGTAGGATTCAAGAGGCAGGCATGCAAGGGATGAAGATGCAGGGAGGAGGTTTGTTAGGAATCGGACAACATTCTAGAGAAGGGGAGGCCTATTCTAAGCATGTGAAGGATCCCCTTATGCACACGTCCGTGCAATATAACAAGCTGTAAACCATACCAACACATTTCACAGGACCCCAGAGTCACTCACACGGGAAAAAAAATTCAGCTTAAGGCAGTGGTCTCAAACTCAAATCCTTTGTAGGCAGGGCTGTGGAGTCAGAGTCGAGGAGTCGGAGTTGGAGGAAATTTCGGGTACCTGGAGTCGGAGTCAGAAGTACAAAAAACTGAGGAGTCAGAGTTGGAACATTTATCTACCGACTCCATTTTTGAACTTGGCATACCAATCACGAGCGATTCTTTCAGCTATAGCACCCACTATATACACAGCACAAATGTTGCGAGCAGCTTCTGCAGCCTTAGAACCTCGATTAAAAGCAAAAAGAAGGTGGTGTCGAAAATGCTCATTTCTCTCAACTTGACATTCCATTTTAACGATCTGAAAATTAACCAGTGCTGTGGAGTCGGAGTCGAGGAGTCGGAGTCGGAGTCGGAGTAAATTTCGGGTACCTGGAGTCGGAGTCTGAAGTACAAAAAACTGAGGAGTCGGAGTCGGAACATTTATCTACCGACTCCACAGCCCTGTTTGCAGGGCTACATTTTGGATTTGTAGGTCCTTGGAGGGCCTCAGAAAAAAATAGTTAATGTCTTATTAAAGAAATGACAATTTTGCATGAGGTAAAACTCTTTATAGTTTATAAATCTTCCCTTTTGGCTAAGTCTTAATAAGAATATTGTCATTTATAGCTAAAGAGACATATGATCAAGAAACCGTTTTATTTTACTTTTGTGATTATGAGAAACATACCGAGGGCCTCAAAATAGTACCTGGCGGGACTGTGAGTTTGATACCACTGGCTTAAGGGGATCCTTCACTAATGTGGTATATAGAATCCTTCTAATGTGGTATATAGAATTCAAAGCAAAAAGTGTGAAGAAGGGTGCTACATTGGAGAAACAAGCCAGATGCTTAAGACTAGGATCAATCTACAAAGATACCATATGAAAAATTCAAGGAATCACCTCTGGCGGGCAACACATCAGAAAACCAGAACACTGCATCAATGATTTTATGGTGAGAATACTAAAAGGAAAATTTAAGGCCGTCCAGGAACATAAGACCTTTGAAATCAAAATGATAAAATATTTTGACACCCACCAGACAGGACTTAACAAAAGACCTTGGTTTTCTATCTCATTACAAACCATGAAATTGCACTGCTCTGGCACCTTCTTATCACCCATCCATATTTCTCTGTCACTTGTCCACCTAGCCCTCCCTGGTTTTCACGTCGCATGCCCCCCTCCCTCTTCCTGTGAGACTATAAGTGAAATATAAAAGCATTCCATTGACATATTATACACTGATATGTCATCATTTGCTTATTTCCGATCTGAAGAACGGTTACCTTCAAAACCTAATTAAAAATGCATTAAGTTAGTCCAATAAAAAGTGTATCACCTTATTTATTTTATGTTTTATTTCTATATTAGGAATTATCCAGGAAACTACAGTCTGGTGAGCCTGATTTCAGTGCCGGATAAAGAACAAAGTTACTGAACACATATGATAGATAAATAGATAGATATGATTTCATAAGAATAGTCTTACTGGGTCAGACCAATGGTCCATCAAGCCCAGTAGCCAGTTCTTATGGTGGCTAATCCAGGTCACTGGTACCTGGCCAAAACCCAAAGAGTAGCAACATTCCATGCTACAGATACAGGGCAAGCAGTGGCTTCCTTCATGTCTTTCTCAATAACAGACTATGGACTTTTCCTCCAGGAACTTGTCCAAATTTTTCTTAAATCCAGCTACGTTATCCGCTCTTACCACATCCTCTGGCAATGCGTTCCAGAGCTTAACTATTCTCTGAGTGAAAAAGATATTTATTCCTATTGGTTTTAAAAGTATTTCCCTGTAACTTCATCGAGTGTACCCTGGTCTTTGTAATTTTTGACAGTGAAAAATCGATCCACTCAGGATTTTGTAGACTTCAATCCTATCTCCTCTCAGCCGTCTCTTTTCCAAGCTGAAGAGCCCTAACCGTTTTAGTCTTTCCTCATACGACAGGAGTTCATCCCCTTTACCATCTTGGTCGCTCTTCTTTGAATCTTTTCTAGCGCCACTGGGACAGCGAAAACATAGTAAATGACAACAGATGATCTGTGTGGTGTATCCAGATCAGTCCAACAGTCACATTCATTCTCAAGGCAACAAACCAGAAATTATTTATTTTACTTGCTAAGTGTCAGTATAAGATGATTCCGATCTGTACTCCGACGATTTGAACATGGTATAAAATACTTATAAATGCTCTTCATCTTTTTTGTCACATATGGAACAGAGACTGTAGAAGTCTGTCCGGCATTGGCTTCGCTGCCCCATGGCTGGAATTGATGTAACAGCTAACTCTAGCCTCCCCTCCCCCTGATCTGTCTTGCCATATAAGGGACACAGACCACAGAAGTCCGTCTGGTATCATCTTCCTTCCCCGCTGCTGGGCTTCTATTTAAGCACCATTCCTGTGCATTATAATTGAAGATACAGTTTTGGATCTGTCGAGTTTTGTGTCAAGAATTTCCCTGAGTTCCCTCAATACTCTAGGATGGATCTGATCAGGTCCCGTGGCTTTGTCCCCTTTTAGTTTTCCCATTTGTTCATAAACACTTTCTTCCAAGAACTGAGTGCTATTTACTCCATTCCTAAATATACCTCAGTCAGCCAACTAAGGTCCTTGTCCAGACTTTTCTTCCGTGAACACAGAAGTACAGTGGAACCTTGGTTTACGAGCATAATTCGTTCCAGAAGCAAGCTCGTAAATCAAAATACTTGTATATCAAAGGGAGTTTCCCCATAGGAAATAATGGAAACTCGCTTTGATACGTTCCCCCCCCCCCCGAGGCCAGTGGCGCTGCTCCCCCCCACACTCGAAAAGACCCCCCTCCACGCGAACCGGCACCCCCCCGTCCGAACAACTTAACCTTACCCACCTCCCCCCCCCCCCCCGGTACCGGCACACAGCCCACAGGATGTGCCGGTGCCGCTAGAAGATCTTCCTGCTTCTGCCAGCCTTGAGCATGCATCTGCGCATGCTCAAGGACTTCTAAATTCTCCCTCTCGCCGAGATTTGTTCAGCACATTTGCTTTTTCCTCATTTTCCACATAGTTCTCAGCATCTTTTAGTCTCACAATTCCATTTCTCGTCTTCCTCCTTTCTCCAATACACCTGAAAAAAGTTTCGTCATCTCTTTTTACCTCTCTAGCCATTTTTTTCTTCCTCCTGCGCTTTTGACAATCATATTTCTCTCTCCACTTCTTTGAGTTTTATACGGTATTCTTTTCTGTGTTTCTCTTCTTGTGTTCTTTTGTATTCCTTTGCCTTTATTTCTTCTGCCATCTGTTTAGAGAACCATAATGATTTCCTTTTCCTTTGATTTTTATTAACTTTCTTTACATAGGGTTCAGTTGCCATTTTTATAGCTCCTTTCAGCTTGGCCTACAGTCTTTCCACTTCCCTTATATCCTCCCAACCCATCAGTTCTTTCTTCAGGAACATTCTCATTTTACTGAAATCAGCACGCTTGAAATCCAGGACTTTGAGTTTCGTGCGTCCACGGTCCGCTTTAGCTCTTAAATCAAACCACACTGTATTTCTCCAAGGGGAGTTTTTGCCTCACCAGCCTTCTACATTTTTTGAAGGAGTGTCAGTTGATATAAGGGATCTGGATTTTAGAAAGCATTTCATGAAGTCCCTCATGAAATATACCTGTGGAATTTAAAAATTTATGGAATAGGAAGTAAACCACTTTTCTGGACTGGGAACTGGTTAAAAGATAGAAAATAGAGGAGTAGGGTTGAATGGTCAGTTTTCTCAATGGAGGATGGTGAATAGTGGAGTACCGCAGGGAAATGATCTAGAAACTGGAACAAGAGAAATGACCCAAAATAATTAAAATTATTAAATCATTTGTGAATTGTGAAAAACTGCAGGAGAACCTTTAGAGATAGGGAAACCGTATGTCCAAATGGCACATGAAATTTAGGGAGGAATTCCTCAAGGCGCGGGTTGATGAATCCCATGGTAAAAGAATAACACCACTTGTAAACCACCTGACAAACAACATCTATTTACCCAGAAGCATCAGTCCTCAAAGTTTCAATGATCCCAGGATACTAGAGCAGGTCCCCCATGGCTTCTGGAAGCTCCCCCCAATACAAGTCCCACTCACCCTACCTCTACCTCAAAGGTAGCTCTTTCCCCCTCATAGAGCTACACCTTGACATCACTGGTGGTCTAGGAGGAAGTCTTTGGGCAGCAGTCATTCCTGCCCAATCTGAGGAAGGCGATGCAGTCGCCGAAACTTGGATCCTAGTCAGGACCGAATTCATTTTGCATACCAAGGGCTTGTTTTTGGATTTTTGATAAACTGCTAATAAAAGTATCTGTAATTGGAAGTTGGTTTAGACATGTCCTGTGCCCCTTCTTTTGTCGTTTTGTTTTACCACATTCAAAATGGCATGACTACCACTAGGGATCATATTTTCATATATGCGAGACTACTGCTAGGAGCGCCATTTTGGATGTGGCGCCGCACTGGGCAGAAGCTCCTGCCCAAAGACCCCACCAGTTATGTCAAGATAGCCCTTTGAGGGGGCAAGGGTAGGTGAGGTAAGAGTGGGGTTTGTGTCAAGGGGGCCTTAATCTTGGGCCAGGGGCCTCAGAAGTCAGGAAGGGACCCTGCTCTGGCATCCTGAGAGCATCAGGAGGAATTTTTGTGGTTTTGATGTTCCCAGGTAATGAAATAACCCCAACAATAAATGGTGGTTATTTTGCCGTGCGTTTTGGGCCTAGCATTATTAAGGCAAGTTGTATTAAGGTATTTGCATAGTAATGGCGTGCAAACATTCATTTGCATGTTTTGCATCTCATTACTGCTTAACTTACAGCAACTTAAATATCGTCACAGTATTTTTTTGTCAAGCTGTATCAAGGCCATTTGACCAATGTAGTGCTTGTTCCTTAGGATACACTGAGCCCAAACCAGTTTCCTTTCATTTCAGGCAGAGCGATATGATTTTCAACTGAATTTGCTTAAAAAAAAAACAAAAAACCCCAGCATGGTAAGACCAGAACTGGCTCAGCCCATTTCCCTGACATGGCATGTTATAATTACTGTAGGTTCAGTTTCCACAGATCATCTGGTTAATACTGAGGGTGAGAAAACTGACAGGAAATTTTATCAGCGCAAAAGCAGGACACCTCATCACTTAGGCCTTCAAGGGTTGAATCTCTTCCTAAGGGAGGCAGTGGGAAGCCAGTTTAAATTGACACAAGACCAAGAAACAGATACATTTTTTGAATTTTTGCTTCAAGGTGTGTCCTCAGCAGACATATGCATGGTACGCCAAAGCCTAACAAATGCTACCATTGCAAATGCTTTTGGTACCTGTGTGAAGCGACAGTGCTTGGACAGAGAGCGTGAAGAAATAAACTGCACAATTAAAGATGAACCACCACGACCAAGTACTCTACAGTAACTCGCTCGAGCTGAGCAGATTTATTGATTCAGGTTTTTTTTTAGCCTTTTTTCCCAAAGAGCCCCCGCAGGAACTCAATTTCCCCATCCCCTCTCCGTGTCCCTCCCCATTCCTGTAACTGCGCAAACCTCAAACGCTTATGATTTCAAAGTGTTTGAGGCAGTTGAGGACAGAACTTGCAGGAATGGGGCAGGGACAGGAAAAGAACTCGCGGGGACGGGAAAATGAGCTCCTGCGGGGATGGAGAAAAATTTGTCCCCGTGTCATTCTCTACAAAAGAGCTCAGAACGGCTTACAAATCAGGTACTTAAGCATGTTCCCTATCTGTCCCAGCAGACTCACAGTCTACTACTTAATATACCTAGGCCAGTGGAAGATTAGGCAACTTGCCCGGAGTGACAAGGAGCAGAACGGGGTTTAAATCCACAGCCTCAGACTGCACAGATTTCAGGGTAGTGTCTACGACGACACCTAGATCGGGTGAGGGGTTCAGCAGGGACTTTTATTGCAGCCTGTGTCATTCTTCCCCCTAACCTGCGACTTTTGTCAACCCCATTACATCAGCCGGGCATCAAGGGGTTGATTTAAAAACGGATGCCTAGGCGAGAAATCCAAAAAAGTACCCGACTTATAAATGCACCAAAACAAGTATAGTCCCTTGGACTTGGACAGATAAAGAATTATTGTTTTTCAGAATTAGAATAGGCCTGAGGCAGACTACTACTTGAAATACAATCGCTGCATTTAATTTAAGAACATAAATGTAGCCATACTGGATCAGACCAATGGTCCATCAAGCCCAGTTTCCAGGTCACAAGTACCCAAATAGTAGCAACATTCCATGTTATCGATCCCAGGGCAAGCAGTGGCTTCCCCTCATGGACTTTTCCTCCAGGAACTTGTCCAAACTTTTTTAAACCCAGCTATTCTAACTGCTGTTACCACAGAGCTTAACTATTCTTTTGAGTAAAAAAAATATTTCCTCCTATTTGTTTTAAATGTATTTCCATGTAACTTCATTGAATGTCCTTTAATCTTCATAGTTTTTGAAAAAGTAAAGATTGATTCACTTTTACCTGTTCTAATCTATACCACTCCGGATTTTGTACACCTCAATCATATCTCTCCCCGCAGTTGTGTCTTTTCCAAGCTGAAGAGCCCTAACCACTTTAGTCTTTCCTCATACGAGAGGAGATCCATCCCTTTTATCATCTTGGTCGCTCTTCTTTGAACTTTTTCTAATGACACTATATCTTTTTTGAAACACTGACCAGAATTGAACACAATACTCAAATTGAGGTTGCACCATAAATAGGTTTAGCATATGGCTCCAGAAAAAGAGACATCTGGGCTTTATTTACATTGAAAGCAAATAAATAAAAAAAAAGACACCCCCCCCCCCGCCCCAATTCCTCCCTCTCCCTGATCCCCTCAACAATGCGGGTGATTTTTGCTCGCCAAAAACCAGCAGTGCGCTTGGGGAATCGCACTGTGATGATAGAAAATCACCCGGATTGCTTCTTTGCATATCGATGAGCCCATTTTATTAATAATGATCTCGTTGTACCACATTTGTATGGCAGAGTCAAAAACGACTAGAAAGCTCGGAAAAGACCACGGTGAGCCGTTTTGCTAATCAGCTGCTAAAATGCATCTACACTCTATACCGGCTGGAACAGGTTTAGCAACCATCACTAAGGGCACAGTAAGTTTTGAGAATCTGTCTCTCAGTGATCTCTCTGGACCAGTAGGTACACATGGAGGGCCTTAGAAAAAAATAGTTAATGTTTTATGAAAGAAATGACAATTTTGCATGAGGTAAAACCCTTTATAGTTTATAGATCTTCCTTTTTGGCTAAGTCTTAATAATAATATTGTCGTTTATAGCTAAAGAGACATTTGATCAAGAAACGGTTTTATTTTACTTTTGTGATTATGATAAACATACTGAGGGCCTCAAAATGGTACCTGGCAGGCTACGTGTTCGAGACCACTGCTCTGGACTGAGACAACAGCACCCTGGCCAGGATTCTAGCCACTGAAAGTATGAATATATAGCACAACAAGGAGGGGAGGGGGAGGTGGTACATCTGGAGTCAGCTGACCACCTAGGCAAGGGGTAGGCAATTCCGGTCCTCGAGAGCCAGAGCCAGGTCAGCTTTTCAGGATGTCCACAATAAATATGCATGAGATAGATTTGCATCTCAAGGAGGCCGTGCATGCAGATCCATCTCATACATTTTCATTGTGGATATCCTGAAAACCTGACCTGGCTCCGGCTTTCGAGGACCGGAATTGCCTACCCCTGACCTAGGCTTAAATCTTTTAATTCTTACCACCACCATTCTCTCTCTACCCCTCAAGAACTATACCCTGAATAAAATTTAAAAAAAAACAAAACTGTGGACAAACCATGCATGTGCCTGGCTTCGATCTGGTTGAAAAATGACAGCGATACGATATATTATATTGGTTAACCTATAACAGTGTTTCCCATGTCAGTCCCTTGCCAATCAGATTTTCAGGATATCCATGTGAATATGCAGGAAATTGATTGGCATATACTGCATTGTGGATATCCTAAAAACCTTACTGGCAAGGGGGGTACTCCAGGATCAACTTGGAAAACACTGGCTTATCACAGGGGTGGGCAACCACAGTCCTCAAGGGCCATAACCAATTTGGGTTTTCAAGATTTCCACAATGAATATGCATGATCTTGATTAGCATGAATTGCTTCCATTGTTTGCAAATAGATCTCATGCATATTCATTATGGAAATCTTGGAAACCCAACTGGGTTGTGGCCCAAGGACCGTGGTTGCCCACTTCTGGCCTATAAGGTATCATCCACCTCTCTGTTAAATATTTGTTGGTGTTAAGGCTGCAGAAAAAAGCCCCAATTTGTAAGATTTGGAAACCACTTGAAACTTAACTTTCACAGATTTAATACAATGGGTATTATGATTGTGTTTCTGTGAATTATAAACTGATAATAATTGTTGTATCTCTTCCCTTCTGACAATGACAATTATATCACTATGTTTTATTTATATGTTATATCTATTTTAAGTTCTTCTTAGTTGTATTTTGTCTGTTATAAAAATTTTATAAAATGTTTGAACTACAAAAAAATTTGTCGTGCCTTGAAACAACTTGTGCATGATAAATTGATTTAATATGTTGTAACCTATAAATCAGTGTATGGCAAATTGTGTGCCGTGGCCCACAACGCTGGCAAGGAGGAGAGGCACCGGCTCTGTCGTGCCTCTCGCGGCTCTTTCAGCCAGCACTGATGACTCCCCTCCTCACCAGCAACGGGACAGGTTCATGGTCCGGCCGGAAGGCCTCCGCGCATGCGTCGTTGCCTCATCGATGTCTGTGCACTCCTGGCTGCCTTCCAGCCGCAGCACCGAGTTTACTATGCCTCGGTGCGGGACATTGCTCTAAATGAACATGGGTAAAGCCAATTTGAGCACCGTAAAAAGTTCTAATGGATATTTAAAAAGGTTTATGATGATGAATATGTAAAATGAACTGCACAGGAGTCTAAAAATGGGAGAAAATAAAAGGAGAAACAAACTAAGGCCCCCTTTTTATCAAGCTGCATTAGGGGTTTGATCTCTGGCCGCTGTGATACAAGCTCCGACACTCATAGGAATTCTGTGAGCTTTGGAGCTTTTACCGCAGTGGCCGGCGATAAAAAACCCTAACGCGGCTTGATAAAAAGGGGGCCCACGCATTTGTTCACTGCGCATATTCCAGTTGATTTTCCTACTACAGACTGACCCAGCTGTCACTCTGGAAAGTTTCATCCTACTGGACAAGGCCTCATCCCTATCACAACACAGTCTTCATCTCATCAGGGTATCCATGTTGCCGCCAGAATTCACCTCATGGATTTGTCATGGCTGGACTGACAGGTGGATTTAACTTACACATAAGCCCTTGTTCATATTACGGTTGAAAAACGCCAATGAAATATAATTAGGAAGGAAAAGAAGGTGACCTTGGAATAAGACCAAAGGTGGAATCAACAAAGCCAAGAGCCAGAAAGGCAAGCTGATAACAGCAGCCAACAGAAACAACCACTACAACACACAGAGCGACCTCTTCTCCCTCCCCCCCCCCTTCATGCTTGGTTCTCCTTAAAAATAATCTCCATCATCTTTTCAGAGTTATTAGACATACAGAAGGCCTAAAGAAATTGAGAATCAGAATAGGCAAGAGCGGACTGTGATAACGTCTCTGCTGACCTTCCCAATTCATATGCTCTTGACATACAAAGGCTTCCCTTTGTTTGGTTTCACTGCACAGCCAGCCAGGTTAGAGAAAGTCCTGCATTAGGGCAAATTGAGAAAGTTCTGAAGAAATTGGGTCATGAGTACAACATACTCTGGTAAACTTTGGAGGGTTAAGTAACTTGCTGGTTTCCCCAGCAGAATATCGGCAGCTAAGATGACAAGTGTGGTTTCAGTCAGTGGTTTTCAACCTAGCCGTTTTTAGCACATCCACAATAAATATGCATGAGAGAGATTTGCATTCCAAGAAGGTAGTGTGTGCAAATTTCTCTCATGCATATTCAATGTGGATATCCTGAAAACCCGACTGGCCAGATAGTCCACTGAGTTAAGTGGGTAGGCAGCTTTCCTGCCTGCTTAACCCATACTGCATATCCACCTTAAGGTTGCCGAATAGGAAACAGTTGAGTCCACTAGGGACAGAATGCATCTGCCTATAATGTGTACAGCGCGGAGTATATCTAGTAGTGCTCTAGAAGAAGAAGATACTGGTCTGAAATGGGAATTAATCCCCCCAAATTGTGGATATCTGGAAACCTTAGCCCAGCATTGACATTCTTAAGAGAACAGCATTGTCTGGAGCAGTGGTGTAACTAGAACTGAGTTGGTCCTGAATGGAAAAATTGAGATGCCCCTCCTTCCCATAACACCATCACTCTCTAGACAGTGGGAATATAGGAGAGGGACAGGGACAGAAGATGCACATTTCTTAGCTGAACTCTTACAACTAATTAATTCAGAAAAAAAAAACCCCAAAACTTTTTTCTATCTTTGTTGTCTGAGTTTTGCTTTGGTTCTAGTGTCTCTCTTCTGCTTTTCTGTTTGTTTTTTTCTTCTCTCTCTCCAGGGTCTCCTGTCCTTTTGACATTTCTTCTCTATGTCCACCATCCATCTTTCTTGTGTGCCTCTAGCCGTCCTGACCAGCAACTACCTTCTGGATCTCTGCCTCTATGCTGCCTCCAGGCTCACAATATCTTTTGGGTCCTTGTTCCTCCCCAAATCCTGTTTCTCGTCTCTCTTCCCTCCCCCTGCATGCTCCACTGAGCCTCCCCCTCTCCCTTTCTCCCTCTCTGTGGTCTAGCATCTCTCTTTCCTTCTTCCATATGTCCGATGTCTTTCCCCCTTCTCTCCCCCAATCCAGTCTCACTCTTGTTCTCTCTGCCTCCCCCCCCCCCCCCCCAAGTGTAGCATTGCTCCCTCCCTCTTTGGTCCAGTTCTCACTCTCCTCTGATCTTCTCCTCCATTCAGGATCTCTCATTGTCTCTTCTCTCTCCATTTTGCTCCATCCATCTGATATTCAGACTATGTGAGACAGTTGGCCAACTCCCCCAGTTGGCGGTAAAACCAGAAATTTCAATGCTAGCAAAGTATCCTGCAATTGGCATTCCAAATTTATAAAAATTTGATATGCCGCTTATAATAGCTGTCTAAGCGATGTACAGGGTTTTAAAAATAAAATTTTGGGGAATAAAACGAAGACATATGATATAGCATGATGTACAGGAACAAATGGTAGAGGGGCTGAACTACAATTGAGAATAAGATAGAAGAACGGCAATGGATAGAACAATAGGGAGGAGTAGCTATGCTCTTCCTTTGTTGGTTATGATGGGAATAAGGATCTCAAAGGTTGTTGCTTAAATAAGAAGGGTTTTAAGTTTCCCTTAAATTTTTCAAGATCAGTCCCTTCCTGTAAGTATAATGGAAGTGCGTTCCAAAGTGTAGGGGCGTGGGGTTTTTTTTGGCCTGCAGAGACATAGCGGCCAAAGATAAACCTGAATCTAAGCAGTTGCAGTGACCAGTTATGTTGCACGACTGGTAGCACAAATGGATATTCAGCAGGAGATAAAAGCCATCTATACCTGCTGAATATTGGCAGATGGCTGGTGATGCGCATGTCTCTATTCTGGCTGCCTCTTCGAGTGTCTCTCTCCTTCTTTCTCCCTTCCCCTCCCACACAATCTGGCATCTGTCTAACACCCCTCCTCCCCTCCCATGTGCCTGGGTCTGGCGCCTCTCCCTGCATGGGTTTGGCCTCTGTATCCCTCCTCCCCACCGTTCTAGCAAATGCTGTGGGCCAGTCAAGGCAGAGGCAGCGCTGAAGGCTGCTCTCTGTCTGACAGGACTGTTCCTCTGCTGCAACCTGCCTCTCTTATATAATTTCCTGTGGGCGGGGCACAACAGAGGAAAAGACCTGTCAGAGAGCAGCCTTCAAAGCCACCTCTGGAGTGGTGGGGAGGAAGGAGACAGAGGCTGGACCCATAAGGGGAAGGGGGTAAAGTGGAAAGACAGGATAGAGAACGGCAGAGGGAAGAGGAGAAGACAGGACAGGAAGAGAAGGTGGAAAGCTGGGCAGCCCTGGGCATTTTGCCAGGCTTACTCAATGGAAGCTATGCCCCTGGTCTGAGGGAGTCACTGTTTCTGGACATGCTTTCATAAGTTACAGGATGCATTGAAAACAGATGAAATGAGGAGGGGGGGAACCAATCAGCTGTACAAGAACACCTCCAGTTGTAAGTGAGGAAAAACACAAAGAGCTGGTCTACCAGCTATGGCTGTGATCTCACATGCTTGGCGAGAAAGTATTCAAAAATGTAAGGAAACCAAATTCTTGCAACCAGTTCAGTGGGGAACCAAGTGCACTGCAGAGATGATGCATTTGGACAGCAGTGATAGGTAAAAGGTAGACGAGTTGATGAATATATTCAGACTGGGTACTCCCAAATAGGAGTTCACACACATATTGTGTTCAGATGAATAGTCAACCAAGTCAATATTGACTCTGAAAATTAGAATATCAACAGTATCCCACTTCCTGAAGTCAAAGATTAGCTTCTATACCTTCCTCTCCCCTCTTGAAGGACCAATATTTTTCACTGGAGAATGAATATGACAGCTTATTTGCTTAATGATAATAATAAACAAGTCGCAACAGAACCCCCAAGTCAAACCAATACAAAAGAAATGACTCCGTAAACCAATACCTGAAGGAAACGGAAAGGCAGGTGTGTTAGTAGGCTTCGCTAGATCAACAAAGGTATTATTTGATGTGACAGAAAGTTTAATCTCGAAACACGTGAAAAAAAAAAAAGTATCTTTTCAAAGTACAAAATTAAGAGATATTCAACAAAATTGAAAAAGGATTTTTCCAATGCTTCATCATCCCGTTGTCCTATATGTTGACTTATAGTCTCAATAAATAAAAAAAAAAAACGATCGGATAGCCCCAAATCTTTTCACTGGAGGCCGGACCTAGCTTCCCCACTACTTCTAGTAATACTATAGAAGTGATAAGCGGATGTACATAGCTAGGGTTACCAGATTTTCCTTCTGGAAAATCTGGACCCATGGCCCCACCCCCCAGGACCACCCAGTTCCGCCAACATCACGCCCTGTTCTGCCTCCAAATCCCGCCCCCAGATGGCATGCACACATGCATGGACGTGAAGCAATGACGTCACCACATTACGTCCATGCATGCACGGATGCCCCTTCCCGACGCAATTTTGTCGGGAACTTTTTCAAAAGCAGGACAAAGTGCCGGGTTTTGAAAAGCCGCCCGGGGAAATCTGGACATTACAAGGCGCTTTACACATACAGGGGAATTATATAAATGGCATTTAAAATTGGCCGTGGAAATTTAGGCGCAGGTCAAATCTGCACATGCAATTTGAGTAATGAGCCTGTTAGCACCATTAATTGGTCATTCTGCTAGGTGCTATCCTATAAAGGTGCATGCATACGTTTTTCAAGAAGCAGCTGGAAGGGGGTGTGGCCATGGGAGGGGGATGGGTGGATTAGGGGTTTTCACTTATCGATGTGTCCAGTCATGGTACGTAGGCTTGCGTGCATCTGAGAAGCTGAAAGTTACGCCGTCAGTGGTACATCAGACCACGTATAAAATACTACTTCTCTCATTTAAAAACTTTTATCTCCGAGGCGCCTGAATTTATTTATAAACTACCGACTCCATATACACCTTCACGAGCTCTTAGATCCACGGATCAGTAACTATGATCTGTTCCCTCTTTGAGGATAATTGGTATTGAACGTCTTGAAATTGTCTCTGTCACTGCACCTCAGCTGTGGAACGCTTTACCTCAACATCTGAGCGGGGGGAAAATACTCGATCGATTTAAAAGCAAACAAAAATGTTTCTTATTTAAGGATACTTTTCTATCAACGCACTATAGCTTTTAAAACATTTTTATCCTTTTCTTTTTTTTTTTTTCCCTCCTTTATGAGATCATTTTTCTTTCTTAAATGTGTTAACCTTATATGTTTTTCTATCCTATAACTTTTGTATTTCTTCCCAATCTAAAGGCGAAAAAACAGTGTGACAAGGCAGTGGCTGCTGCCAGAAGGATGCTGGGCTGTATAAAGAGAGGCGTAGCCAGTAGAAGGAAGAAGGTGTTGATGCCCCTGTACAGGTCATTGGTAAGGCCCCACTTGGAGTATTGTGTTCAGTTTTGGAGACCGTATCTGGCGAAGGACACAAGAAGACTTGAAGCGGTCCAGAGGAGGGCGACGAAAATGATAGGAGGTTTGCACCAAAAGACAGGAGAGACTGGAAGCTCTGAATATGTATATCTTAGAGCAGACATGTCAAAATCTGGCCCGCGGTGTGTTAAAAATTGGCCCGCCAGACGTTTTCACGAACCGCTACTGCTGCTCTTCACTCGCGTCTGCCTTCACCTGGCCTCCTCTTCAAAGCAGCCTGCTGAGGATCACTGGCCGGCTGTAGCGAACCTCGCAGGCCGCTGTTGACCCTATTCTGCCTCCAGCTCCACCCTGTTCTGCTCCCAGGCCCGCCCCCAGCCAAACCTCCTGTTTCCTTCCCCGAGCGTGGGTTTATGACATCATCGTGTCAATGTCCGCGCATGCCAGAGGGCTTCAAATCATGGCCCCGAGCTTGGGGACCTCCAAAACCCAGACAAGCTGCTCAGTTTTAGAAATACCTCTGGGCCTCTGGATAGTCCTCTAAAAAGAAGACATGTCCGTTTTTTCCCGTATGTCTGGTAACCCTAAGCCAATGGATAAGGTGCAACTGAGGGGGCACGAGCTTCCCTTCCGTCCTTTACAACCTTCTCCTAGATACTGTCCAAAATTGGAAGGAGAAGGACTGATAGAGAATAACAGAACAGATTAGGTAAAGAGCAGACCAAGCCATACTGAGCATTAGAAAGAGAAGAGGAGGGATAAATTCAGATGTAACTTCAGAAAATACTTGTCACAGAAAGGGTGGTGAATGCTTGGAATGGCCACCCTGTGGAAGTGGTGGAGACAACAAGTATATCTGAATTCAAGAAAGCTTGGGACAAGTATGTTAGATTTCTAAGGGAGAGGAGGGGATACAGTATAATCCCGTTATAACAGACTTCAAGGGACCTGGAAAAACGGTCCATTATATCCAGAGCTGCATTTTTTAAAACTTTATTTAGGGCAACAACGTAAATCGATTAACAACAGTCACTGCACAAGCAACATCGGCAACATCAAGAATAAAACTCAGCAAAATATTGGTATGGCACGAAACAATTGCAAACCAGAACACTGTACTGGAAAGAAAAATACTGTCATTTTCTTCTGGGCTGCATTTTGATACTATATCACTGGCACGCCACATGCCTTGTAGACGGAGCCTGCATGTCTGTTATAGCAGAATAAAACTACAGCTAAAAGCAGATCTGGAGATCAAAATAGTTGTCAGGTATATCTGAAAATCCGTTATTTGCGAGTCTGCTATATTTGATGATTTTCTGTATGTTTATAATGGCGCTCGGCCGGGACCAGCAGACCTAGTCTGTTATATGCGAGGTTCCGTTATAAGCGAGTCTGGTATAACAGGATTATACTGTAGTAGATGGCATGGTTAGGCAGACTAGATAGAAAAATGAAGGCAGATATGGCCTATGTTTCTAGAAGAGACTTCTAAGGAGAACCAGCAGGAAGAAAGAGGTTCTCTCAGAGATCAGATAGTGAACAATCAAGGATCACAGTTTGGGGTAATTTTAGAATCTGCCTTCCTAGGAGAGTGGGGGAGAAAAGAGGAAGAGACCAAGCCTGGGCTGGTGGGTGCAGAGAAAGGTCTAGGTCCAAGACAAGAGAGAAAAAGGAGCTACAAAGATCAAATAAAGAAGGAAGAAGGTAAGACAAGGTATTAGAAACAAGGAAAATGATGATTGTTGCAGTTGTCCGGGTCTCTCTGCGTCTGGGTAGGTAGAACAGATGTTTCAGCCGTCATACTGTGGCTACAGCATGATGGCTGAAATGTGCAGCGAGACCCGGACAACTGCAACAATCATGACGCCAGCTGCAGAAGCCTAATAGAACATAGAAAATGATGGCAGATGATAAAGACCACATGGCCTATCTAGTCTTACCACTCATGCTGTGTCTTGTCCCTTCCTCTCCCCTATGTGCTTTCTTGAATTCTGATACAATCTTCATCTCCACTACCTACATTTTTATGAAGTTCTTTTAACATAACGTAAAATGTTATTTGTATACCACAATGCACTGTGAAGTTCGATGCAGTTAACAGGGGTTAGAGGATCATACAATGACAAGTAACATGGGAGTGTAAATAACAAAGGATCGTGGCAGGTCTGAGTCAAATATAATGGAGGTGAAACGATATAAGGAGAACTCAAGAACTAAACAGAGTTTTAATCTCGGTACAGATATAGATATGGAGACCCGGAGAGGTGGGAGTGGTGAGGGGTGCTGGAGGTAAGGGAGGAATGAGTCCGTGTACCTAGAACTTTCCTTCGTCTTGAGGAGAATGAGAGACGTGTGAAGAGGGCACAGGTTTTAGTGCTCTACTCGGAATTTGTTGAACAAGTATGTTTACCAATATTTTTTATTGTAAACCACTTTGAACTATTCTTAGATTTGGCAGTATATCAAGTTTTAATAAACAAACACCTTCACTGGAGGGGGGGGGGGAACAAACACCTTCACTGGAGGGGGGGGGGAACAAACACCTTCACTGGAGGGGGGGAACAAACACCTTCACTGGAGGGGGGGAACAAACACCTTCACTGGAGGGGGGGAACAAACACCTTCACTGGAGGGGGGGGGAACAAACACCTTCACTGGAGGGGGGGGGAACAAACACCTTCACTGGAGGGGGGGGAACAAACACCTCCACTGGAGGGGGGGGGAACAAACACCTCCACTGGAGGGGAGGGAAACAAACACCTCCACTGGAGGGGAGGGAAACAAACACCTCCACTGTAGGAGGAGGGAAACAAACACCTCCACTTGAGGGGGTAGGGAAACAAACACCTCCACTTGAGGGGGTAGGGAAACAAACACCTCCACTTGAGGGGGTAGGGAAACAAACACCTCCACTTGAGGGGGTAGGGAAACAAACACCTCCACTGGAGGGGGGGCAACAAACACCTCCACTGGAGGGGAGGGAGCAAACACCTCCACTGGAGGAGGGACGACAAATACCTCCACTGGAGGAGGGAACAAACACCTCCACTGGAGGGAGGGACAAACACTTCCACTGGAGGGGGAGGGAAACAAACACCTCCACTGGAGAGGCGGGACAAACACCTCTACTTGAGGGGGGGCATTCCACATATTCATCCTTTCCATGAAGAAGTATTTTTTTAGGTTACTCCTCAGTTTGTTCCCTTTCACTTCTGTCCTATGTGTATCCTTACTGGTTACTGCTTTGCCTTTTATAAGACTAACAGAAGAATTTATGCAAAGGTGATGCTTGACATGATTTTTGAGACTCTGAAGATCCCCGGTTGCATTTGTGGACTCTAGAAATCAATACTACAGGAAATCAAATATATCAGAAAAGATGTCAGAAAGTCAGGCTCAGCTTGAAGCTTGCCTCCACAAACTGGGTCACTTTGGTACTCTGAAGAAGGGGCTCTGTAACTTTATGTGGCTGGGTGTATTTCCTTGAGGCCGGGTTATTCCTGGCTGAATGAAATCCTTCATCCAAGCCTCCTGAGGATCCATGTGCAAACACAGTTCATTAGCACAAGTCAGCCTTGAGTTTACAAATAAGGCCCTGTTTTTTGAGGAGAAAAACACAGCAAAAGAACAGGAGGGGTGATTTTAATGTATTCCAATTTATTTTGAAAAGTCAATAATTACAGAAGTTCTGTAGGCGATGCCAAGAAAGCTAATCCACTAAAAATCACACACCAGCCTGTCCCAGCTAAGCATACCATAATTATATAAGAACGGAACTGCAGTTATATAGGGAACTAGCAAATGGACCATCGCATGAGGCAGAGGAGCGTCTTCTGTTGAATCTTGGCTTTTAGACAAAGGTTTATTGCATGCCCGAAATACGTTAGATGCCCGATGTTCAGCAAGTGATATGAGAGGTTTCTCTCTCATTCATGCTGGCATATTTGTCTAATGAAAACATTGAACTGTTGGAATTGATACAACCTCACAGTAATATCGAATAATGTTGACTACTGTGCTGATAAGAAACCCAAACCACGCTCTCTCTCCCTTACCATGCTAAGAAGGATTTCAGTGGTCTTCACTAGTTCTTAAGTCAGAACCACTTTGGATTCTAATGAGCTGAAGGGCAGCCACCAAATATCTGCCAATTAGTGTGTGTGAATGACATTCGCCCCGCCAACCTGCCTTCAAACTCTTTGTCGTGCATATCCACAAGGAGGTTGGCATTTCCAAACACATTTTCTTTACCTCTTGGGAAATGCCTTGTCCATCAAGTATGTGGCTCGTCCTTCCACCCATGAGCTTGGGTAGAGAGACAGCAGAGCAGAAAAAAAGCCAGGATGAGAGCCACCCCAGAGGTCTCCAGGGACCACCAGTGGCCCCCCAGGACTTGCTCTGAAGAATAAAATCTTGTTGAATTTGTCCCAAGTTCCAATTTAGTACCTCAATTCAAATTTTATACTTTCCATATTTTCAGAGGATTTTACTCAGGATTCAGATCAGCCACGAACCCTATATCAGAGGCATAGATGGTCTGGGGGCTTCTCGCCTCACTAGCCTGAAAAGACGTCTCTTCAGATACAAGAGACACCCCTTCCTTTATCTGTTAGCTGCCTGGCATCTTTTCCTAAACATGAAAAGTTCAGCTGGAGGTACAGAGTAGGATGACAGAGACACCCGAGGCCCAGCTGACAAACTGATAGAGTTTGAAGAGTAAGAAGACACTGAGTGAGATATTGCAAAGGAACATTTCAGACTGTTTCAGATAAATGTAAGAGGAGCCGCAGTGGTCAAAAGCAGAAAGTGTGAGAGTTATTGTTGGAAAAGCATTAAAAAAGGAAAGATTAAAAAATAACACTAAAGGTGGCTCTGTGCTGCCCTACAGAACTGGGCTCGGTTCCCAGATCCTCAAGCCAGCTCGGTCTGAGGGTACTGCAAAAATATTTGTATTATCCCCCAGTGTGGGCAAACAGTTTGTGGAAGGAACATATAGCCGTCTTGTTTTCACACAGTTTTTTTTCTCTTTCACACATAAATGTTTTGTACCCACTGGGGACTATTTTTCCTACACTTTTTTCTCCACTTTTATGTATTGTATAAAAGCACATGAACAAAAAGGTATATTCACTAGAACATGGTATGTGCAAAGATGATGGGGATGGCCCAGTGGCAAATGCTAGGGACTGCCATGCTGAAGATCCCAGTAAAATTCAGAATCTTCTGGGCATTCCGAGGCAGTGAAGATGAGGAACTTGTGGTTGTTGTTTAAGGGCAATACTTAATTACTAAGCAGGGCTGGCTTAAACATTACGCAGACTAGGCTGTCGCCTAGAGTGGCATTTTTAAAGGAGAGCAAAGAACAACTGCTGTGAAAGAAAAGCAATAGGCTGAGCTCCTCCTCTTTCCACCCAAATCCACCTCCATTGCCTGGACTTTCTTTCATCTCAAGCTATTCTTGACCCACATCAATCAGGCTTTCGCCCACTCCATTCCACAGAAACTGCCCTTGCTAAAGTCTCTAATGGCCAGATCCAAAGGCCTGTACTCTACCCTCATCCTTTCCTTCACAATCTATCTGCTACTTTCGATATGTTGATTATCACCTACTCCTCAACAGCTGTCCTCACTCGAATTCCAGGGTTCTGTTCTCTTCTGGTTTCTTTTCTATCTCTCCTATTGCACTTTCAGTATATGCAATGGGAGATCCTCCTCCACTACTCTCCTACTGTCAATCAGTGTACCTCGGGCTCTGACTTGGGACCTCTCCTCTTCTCCATTTATACCCACTCCCTCGAGGCATTGATCTCCTCCCATGGTTTTCAGTGTTGCCTCTATACTGATGACTCCCAGGTCTACCTCTCCACACTAGATATCTCTACAGGAACCCAGGCCTGAATCTTAGCCTGCCTGTCCGGCATTGCCACCTGGATGTCTCACCGCCATCTAAAACTGAATATGGCTAAGACCGAGCTCCTTATCTTTCTGCCTAAACCTACCTTCTCCTTCCTCCATTCGCTATTGATGTGGACAACACTCTCCTCCTCCCTGTCTCATGAGCTAGCAACCTTGGGGTCATCTTTGATTCCTCTCTCTCTCTCCTTCTCCACTCAGAACCAACAAACTGCTAAAGCCTGTCTCTTCTTCCTTTGTAATATTACCAAATTCATCCTCTCCTTTCAGAACACACTACCAAAACCCTTATCCACACTCTCATCACCTCTCACTCAGATTACTGCAACTTGCTTCTGTCAGGTCTTTCACTCAAAAATTACTTGCAGAGAGAACGATAGAATGGATAAAGGTAACTTGATACTGTTTGGGAGTTAGTTGAAAGCAACTTGGATTTGGAATACTGAGAGAGATGAAGCCTGATGTAATAACTCTGGCAGTTTGTTCCATGCATAGAGGATGGATTCTGGAGTTGACGGTGGAGAAGGGTATGAATAGGATGGAGTTGTCCTATGAACGGAGTTCACAGGGGGGAGTATAAGAGGAGACAAGTGCCTCCATTCAAGTTTCAAGTTTATTAAAAATTTGATAAAACGCTAATCATAAATTCTAAGCGTTTAACAATATGAAATTTAAAATGGGGTCCATTTAAAAAACTTTTAATGACATAACATTACTTACATGGTGGGGAGAAATACAATTTAAAAGAAAGAGAGAACAATTAAGGATAATAACATAGGGAAAGGGAAAAAAAATAAAATTTGTATATGAAATGAATTTTATATTGAAAATGAGCTAGAAAAGTTCCATAGACCAATTAACAGTCCTATGCGTCTTTAAATAAAAAGCTTTTAAGGCCACCCTCGAATTTATCTAAATTCTGTTCAGGCCTTAAATATGATGGTAACGAATTCCATATTGTTGGGGCTATCGTTGCAAAAGAAGAAGCCCTACGGGTACTAATAATTTTTAGGGATGGGACATGAAGAAGATGCTGTGAAGCGGATCTTAATGTTCTCTCAAGTCACTTCACTGGCCCCCCGTCCATTTCCAAACACAATTCAATCTCCTCTTACAAGTGCACTCACTCTGCACCCCTCAATCTCTCTCCACTTGTCTCACCCTATGCTCCCCCCTCTGAACTTCGTTCATCGGGCAAGTCCCTCCTTTCATACCCTTCTCCTCCACTGCCAACTCCAGACTCCATCCCTTCTCTCTTGCTGCACCATCTTTTCAGGGGGGGGGGTAGAGAAAAGAAAAGGTGCTGCCCCCCCACCCCCGTCCCTTACTACGCCATTTCTGCCCAGTTATATCAGTCATTATAAAACATGCAGTATTATATAGAGAATAAGTGTTTTTGTTCTTTCTTGTGGTATTAGTCAGTCCTAAAATTGTGGCTTGCAGTAGCCCTGCTACTCGCAGCAGAGTCAAAAGATGGAAATAAGTTTTGCTCCAAAATCTCTGCTCCTACAGAAACCGTATGCCTGGTCACAGCCTGTTTCTTTCCATGGGAATAAGCTTGAAGTAGTACACTGTGTTCCTAGTCAGTGCCTATAGCTGCCCTGATAAGAGCATTCCATTTCTAAGAACAGCATTGGCAAAGTCTACTCCTAACCTCTTCTGCTCTATAAGACAGTGCCTCATAATGCAGAAGTTGCTTTTATCTGTTTCTGAGGATACTTTTGTAAAACAATTCCACTATGCTTCTACTCCCCGATTGCCTAAGACTAAATCCCCAGAGCACATAGGAGCTTTGAATAAGCCAGCCCATGTGATAGCCAATTAGGTTTAAGGAAACCTTCAGCCGCAGCCTAGCAGGTTAGGTTTGGTTGAAAAGTAATGTAGAGTTACCGTATTTTCACGCATATAACGCGCGCGTTATACGTGATTTTACAAACCGTGCATAACCTTGCGCGGTATACGCGTAAGCGCGTTGTACAAAATTTTTTTTACATAGTTCCCCCCCCCCCCGACGTCCGATTCACCCCCCCCTGCAGGACCGCTCGCACCCCCACACCGAAGGACCGCTCGCACGCACCCGCACCCCCACCCCGAAGGACCGCTCCCACGCGCTCCCACCCGCACCCGCATCCCCACCATGAAGGACCGCTCGCACGCACTCCCGCCCTCTTGCCCCAGCCAACCGCGGCACCCCCAACACGATCGGGGCAAGAGGGAGCTCAAGCCCTCTTGCCCCAGCCAACCGCGGCACCCCCAACACAATTGGGGCAAAAGGGAGACCAAGCCCTCTTGCCCCGCCGACTCCCCAACTCCCCGACAATATCGGGCCAGGAGGGAGCCCAAACCCTCCTGGCCACGGCGACCCCCTACCCCCACCTCGCACTACATTACGGGCAGGAGGGATCCCAGGCCCTCCTACCCTCGACGCAAACCCCCTCCCCCCAACGACCGCCCCCCCCCCAAGAACCTCCGACCGCCCCCCCCAGCCGACCCTCGACCCCCACGACACCCCCACCCCCCTTCCCTGTACCTTTGTGTAGTTGGCCGGACAGACGGGAGCCAAACCCGCTTGTCCGGCAGGCAGTCAACGACGGAATGAGGCCGGATTGGCCCAGCCGTCCCAAAGCTCCGCCTACTGGTGGGGCCTAAGGCGCCTGGGCCAATCAGAATAGGCTCGGGAGCCTTAGGTCCCTCCTGGGGGCGGGGCCTTGGGCACTTGGTCGGGTTGGGCCCAAAGTGGTTCCAGCTTCAAAATTAATGAAGATCATTGACCTAGGGCAGGGGTAGTCAATTCCGGTCCTCGAGAGTCGGAGCCAGGTCAGGTTTTCAGGATAGCCACAATGAATATGTATGAGATGGATTTGCATTCACGGCCTCCTTGAGATGCAAATCTATCTCATGCCTATTTATTGTGGATATCCTGAAAGCCTGACCTGGCTCTGGCTCTCGAGGACCGAAATTGCCTACCCCTGGCCTAGAGCATCAGATACCCTTGGGCCAACTCAACCTACCTGGTTAACGATAATTTATGGACTTTTCCTGCAAACCTTAACTGCTTTTACCACATCCCATAACTTCTCTGAGACTTATTGTTCTTTCCCTTCCTAGTGGTTTTTTTTACCATAATTGTCTTCTCTTATCAATTAATTTGTATTTCTTTTCGCATCGTTTCCTCGTGTTTTATTATGTTTGTAAAGTTAGTTTTCAACAAGTTTTGTAAGGTTTAGTTCTCAGTTTGTTTTGTTGCCCTCTTAATTTTGTAATTTTACTGAGATGTTCATCGCTTAGAATTTTGAATAAGCGATCAATCAAATTTATAAGAAACTTGAAACTTGATCCTCTGATAACAAATTCCAGAGTTTGTGCATGCTGAGAGAAAAAAATATTTTCTCAGACTTGTTTTAAATGTACTACTTAGTATCTTCATAGAGGGTCCCCCTAGTCTTTTTACTTTGTTGAAAGTGTAAACAATCAATTCACATGTACTCGTTCCACTGAACTCATGATTTTACTGACCTCTATCGTAACTTCCCTCCACCGCCTTTTACACTGCCTTAGGGCCTAAACCCTAATTAATCTCTGCATTACTCTCATCCCTTCAAAAACAGAGATTCTCTATGATCATCTCAGGCTTTCTTGCCTTCCATGCCTCTTTCTCCCTCTTTGCAATGACATATTTTCTGGCGTTGCTCTTGTATCTAACCCAAGGATCTCAAAGTCCCTCCTTGAGGGCCACAATCCAGTCGGGTTTTCAGGATTTCCCCAATGAATATGCATGAGATCTATGTGCATGCACTGCTTTCAATGGGGAAATCCTGAAAACCCGACTGGATTGCGGCCCTCAAGGAGGGACTTTGAGATCCCTGATCTAACCCCTCCGAACTTCATAGAATAAGATCTTTAATTCAACAATTTTCTTTTCTCTGAAAAAAGGTTTCCTTCTTGCAACTTGTACATTTCTCCTTTTCTTCATCATTCCAGAGCAGGGATGTCAAAGTCCCTCCTCGAGGGCCGCAATCTAGTCGGGTTTTCAGGATTTCCCCAATGAATATGTATGAGATCTATTAGCATACAATGAAAGCAGTGCATGCAAATAGATCTCATGCATATTCATTGGGGAAATCCTGAAAACCCGACTGGATTGCGGCCCTCGAGGAGGGACTCAGACACTCCTGTTCTAGAGGGACAGCACAGGTGAATTATTCTTAGATGCGCAGCGTACTCTATTACAAACATTGAGGCAGGAAACTTGCCACGATATGAGAGAACATTTAAAGTGCTCCGCAGACATGAAACTACTTGCGTGACTATATGCGCTTTATAGGGCTATAGTAAGTTGAGAAACATAGCACTCTCTCATCTGGGTCTGAATCTGAGTCATAAATACGGAAAGCTACAGGCATCCCCTAATGATAATTTTCTGTTTTCCTGAGGAAGTACAACCCCGATGCAAATGGCAAAGGTTGAAACATGGTTCCTAGAGCAGGGGTGGGCAATTCCAGTCCTCGAGAGCCGGAGCCAGATCAGGCTTTCAGGATATCCACAATAAATATGCATGAGATAGATTGGCATCTCAAGGAGGCAGTGCATGCAAATCCATCTCATACATATTCATGGTGGAGATCCTGAAAACCTGACCTGGCTCCGGCTCTCGAGGACCGGAATTGCCTACCCCTGTCCTAGAATATCCCTGCAGTGTTCATCACACATTATCACGGACCCACCAATTAGAACTTTACTCGTACCTTTGATGGTTTACCTTTGATGGTTTTTTATAGCTCGAGCCTCAATATGTCTCATGTTATGTCAGATGCCAGCTATTACTTCAGAATGCCATCATTTAATAAAGGTTCCCAAAGACCACACAACATGTACTCTTGCACAAGGCACCTTAATTGGAGCGTCCTTATTTCCGAGAAGTCAAGAGTGCAATGTGTTGCTTTATGAATGAAGTCTTTGTTCATACTCTTAGGATTCATTAGATCTGATGAAGATTCAATGTTCTTCTTGCTTATTAGTGACATGCTTAATTATACTATATTTAATAAAAGAAAGGGGAAAAAAAGAAACCTATGTTTCTAAATATATCCAAGGACAGATTTGTTAAATTCCAATGGGACACTTACTTTCACCTCGATCCAGAATCTTGTGGTTTAAACTGGGGTTGGGGGGGGGGGGGGTGGAAGACGTCTGTCACCTGCAAGGCACAAAATGTTCGTGTTCTCTTCTTGTTCTTCTCATCCCTAACCTGAGTTCAGAGCACCATCTGTTCATTAACAGCACTCATGCAGCGTGCAAGGGACAATTAATATTCTCTCTCGAATGTGCCATGTGCGTACATATCTCAGAACAAGATGGAATGGGCAACGTGTGGAACCAAAGAGTAGAAGGGACGTGTGAAAAGCACCTTAACTCCAGAGTTCTTTGTCCAGCCTGCTTTTCAGGCTACACAGTGGTTCTGAAACCTGTCCTCATGTCTCCTCCAAATCTGCTGGGTTTTCAAAACATCAAGAATGAATATGCATGAGATATCTTTGCATTTGCATACACTGGGGACCTAGTAAATGCACATTTTAACCTATCCATCTTCATTGTAAAAATCCTGTAAATAGGACTGGCTGTAGGGATCACCAGAAGATGCTTACAAAACACTGAATTCGACAAATCGGCGAGTCCAAAGGTGCCTCGTGAATGTCTGGGGGAGGGATGTTGGTTTAGTTTCCGAACCCTGACCCTTGGTTTCTTAAGACCAGGGCAGCGACAGGAGCATTAGAGATCCTAAGCAAACCTCCAGCATTGTGCCTCTTCATATACTTTAAGGCTTCTAGCCTTTCCCCTCCCCACCCCCAAGATTTTGATGATTAGACTGAACAATCATGATCCCTGAAAGCCCACAGAGGAAAGCTAGCGTGTTTTGGTTGACAAGCTTTATACTTGCAATGGAGACTTAGAGCAGAGTTACCAGATTTCCTCCTGAAAAAAAAAAAAAAGAGGACATGACTTTGCCCTGTTCTGCCCCCTCCCTCCTCCCCCCGTCACACGTCACACCCCGTTCCGCTCCCAGCCCCACCTGCACATGAACCTCATCTCTTTTTCCTCGAGCTCAGGGCTGTGTCTGGAGGCCTCCGAGCATGCGCGGGTGTGATGTTGTATGCATGCGTGCGTGCTCAGAGGCCCTCCAAATGCGGCCCCTGAGCTCAAGGCTTTCCAAAACCCAGACCAAAGTGCTGGGTTTGGGAAATCAGTCCGGCCACCCGGACAGTCCTCTTATAAGAGGACATATCTGGGTTTCCCCAGACATCTGATAACCCTAACTTGGAACTGTGGGCAATGGTCAATATTGATGTATCTTATCAGCATTTCATATGAGGAGCGATTTCCGCGACAGTACTGTAGTTATTGATTTTGAAGATTTGTATCTCTCCGATGCAGACAAAGGCTGGAACATGGGCGTGGTGGGTGATTTCTGAGCTTCAATAAATAGTTTACATACTACAGTATACTGCTCTGGAGTGTTTGTGTGTGATCCATTTTATCTGCTATTCTGTATATTCTGGTGAAGGCCTCTCTTTGTTACTGTCTAGATAAAGTTAGAATAGTCAGTCAGCCCTATCTCTACCCCTGGACCACCCACAAACTAGCTGTTTTCAGAATGAGTGGTTAAAGTGGCACTGTCGAAATAGTTCCACAGAAGCAATTTAAACAGCTGGGAGAGGCTTCCGGCTGTTTAAATCACTTTGAATATCTAATTCCTTGTTTCTACCCTTGTTGTCTTAGACATTTTACTGATCTACTTGTGCAGCTCCCAAGCTCTAGTTTCTGTTTTCCTCTGTCCATCTTCTGTTTCCAGGGTCTCCTGTCTGGCTGCCATTACTCCTCTCTCCTTCTATCTTCATTTCCTCCCCTACTCCCTTCTCTAACATTGATCTCTTCCTTCCATGTATTTATCTGCTTCTTAATCCAGATTTCACTTCTTCACATAGCAGCTGTGACAGGCCCAGAGGTTTGAGGAGATGCTGAAAAAAAGGGGCTTTTCCATTACCAGTTTCTACCCTCTGCTGATGGTTCTTTCATTTGTGTAAAGTCGGGACCTATTAGTTTACTCTGAGCATAGCTCTTCTTTGCAGATCCTTAGGACCTGCTATACTAGATGGCTGTTTATGGTTAAGCCTGTCCTCAAGATACAAAATCCTTAACCCCTAATGTCATCATAAACATCCCAAAAAGAGATGGGGGGGAGGGGGATGGGGGGGACACTACTCAGCACATTCCAGTTACTGATATCATGAGTAGAGGGGCACATATCCAATTTGTTTCTGTTCATACTTTCACTAACACAGAGAAAATGTTCTTTTCCTTTTGACTGTGGCCACCCAAGTCAACACAGAGAAGTGCTCGACATAAAAAGGCATCACAGCTTCTCACAGACAGACACACACGTGGCACAGGTAGTGGGAAAGCGAAACTAGGAATCTACAACACAGTTATCAATATTTCTGTTCATTGTATAGATCAGTAAGTCACAAAGGTGCACGGAGACCAGACGAACGCACAGGTCTCTCTAAAAAGGCACTCTTAAGAACATAAGAACATAAGCAGTGCCTCCGCCGGGTCAGACCATAGGTCCATCCTGCCCAGCAGTCCGCTCCCGCGGCGGCCCGAACAGGTCACGACCTGTCCAAATCACCAGAAGGGGCCCCCATGCCACCTTGGTTTCCTATTGAGTCCTATCTTCCCATCAAAGTCCTAGCCCTCCGGTCTTGCACATGCACGACCTGGTCGGGTTTCTATACTTATTTTCTGGTTAGCTTTCTCAGTATCCCACGATCCCTTTATCCCTCAGGAATCCGTCCAGTCTCTGTTTGAATCCTTGTACCGTACTCTGCCCAATCACGTCCTCCGGTAGCGCATTCCAAGTGTCCACGACCCTTTGGGTGAAAAAAAACTTCCTTGCATTCGTTTTGAACCTATCTCCCTTCAGTTTCTCTGAATGCCCCCTCGTACCTGTTGTCCCCTTCAGCCTGAAGAATCTGTCCCTATCCACCCTCTCTATGCCCCTCATGATCTTGAAGGTCTCTATCATATCACCCCTGAGCCTCCTTTTTTCCAGAGAGAAGAGCCCCAGCCTATCCAACCTCTCGGCATATGGGCAGTGTTCCAGCCCTCTTACCAGTTTCGTTGCTCTCCTTTGGACTCTCTCGAGTACCGCCATGTCCTTCTTGAGGTACGGCGACCAATATTGAACGCAATATTCCAGATGCGGCCGCACCATCGCTCGATACAGTGGCAAGATGACTTCCCTCGTCCTGGTTGTTATGCCCCTTTTTATGATGCCCAGCATCCTGTTGGCTTTTTTTGAGGCCGCTGCGCACTGTGCAGATGGCTTCAGTGATGCATCCACCAGCACTCCCAAGTCTCTCTCAAGACTGCTTTCTCCCAACAATGCCCCCCCCAATTTGTAGTTGAACAACGGGTTTTTTTTCCCTATATGCATGACCTTGCATTTTTCCACGTTAAAGCGCATTTGCCATTTGTTCGCCCAGTCTTCCAGCTTGTCTAGGTCCCTTTGCAGGTCCTCACACTCCTCCCTGGAGCTAACTCTGCCGCACAGTTTGGTATCGTCTGCAAATTTTATAACCTCGCACTTTGCTTCCTTTTCCAGGTCATTGATAAATATGTTGAAGAGTAACGGCCCCAGCACCGATCCCTGCGGCACACCGCTCGTGACTCCCCGCCAGTCAGAATATTGGCCCTTCACTCCGACCCTCTGCAGTCTACCCGACAACCAGTGCTCTATCCATCGGTGCACATCCCCTCCCACCCCGTGGTTCCACAGCTTCCTAAGCAGCCTTTCATGTGGCACCTTGTCGAAAGCCTTTTGAAAATCGAGGTAAATGATGTCGATGGGTTCCCCATTTTCCACCCGACTGCTTATTCCCTCAAAGAAGTACAGAAGGTTCGTTAAGCATGACCTACCCTTACAGAATCCGTGCTGGCTTGTTCTCAGTAGGCCATTTCTCTCAATGTGCTCGCATATGCTGTCCTTGATCATAGCTTCCACCATCTTCCCTATAATTGAAGTCAGGCTCACCGGCCTGTAGTTCCCGGGGTCACCCCTCGATCCCTTTTTGAAGATAGGTGTGACATTCGCCAATTTCCAGTCCTCTGGTACCTCTCCAGTTTTCAAGGATAGGTTACAAACATGCTGGATTGTGCCCGCTATTTCTTGTTTTAGCTCCTTCAGAACCCTCGGGTGGATCCCGTCCGGACCCGGTGATTTGCCGCATTTTAACCTGTCTATCTGTTTGAGGACATCCTCTGTACTTACCTCTATGTGCTCTAATTTCTCAGCCTGTTCCCCACTCATGAGCTCCTCTGAGTCCGGTATATTAGATGTGTCTTCTCTCGTGAAAACCGATGAGAAGAACATGTTCAACCTCTCAGCTACCTCTTTATCCTCCTTAATCACTCCCCTCCTATCCCCATCGTCCAACGGCCCCACCTCCTCTCTCGCTGGTCGTTTCCCCTTTACGTAACTGAAGAATGCCTTGAAGTTTTTCGCCTCTCTGGCCAGCCCCTCTTCGTATTTCCCTTTTGCTTTTCTAACCTCTCGATGGCATTCTTTTTGGCATTTCCTGTGCGCCTGGTGGTTTTCCTCCGTTGGATCCTTTTTCCATCTCCGGAAGGATACTTTTTTGTCGTTTATTGCCCTCTTTACTTCTGCTGAGATCCAAATCGGGTCCTTTGACCGCTTGTTCTTGCAGCCTTTCCTGAAACTGGGGACGTACTTTTTTTGTGCTTCCTGCAGGGTGTCCCTGAATAGGGTCCAGGCGCTTTCCACAGTCTCCATCCTAAAGATGTTTCTGAGCTTCCTCCCCACCATTTCCCTCATAGCAACATAGTTCCCCTTCTTGAAGTTGAGCGCAGTTGTTGCGGTCCTCCTTACTATGGGTGTCCCCCTTTCTAAAGTGAATCTGATCGCATTGTGGTCACTGTTGCCTAGTGGTCCTCCCACTTCTACCCCTCTTGCAGGCCCTCCTAATCCGTTCAGGATGAGGTCAAGAGTAGCACTCCCCCGCGTCGGTTCCCTGATCAGTTGCTCCATAAAGCAGTCCCTCACAGCTTCTACAAATCCTGTTTCCCTAGTGCAGTTGGAGTGACCCGTACTCCAGTCTATCCCCGGGTAGTTGAAGTCCCCCATCACTGTTACACTTCCAGTCCTGCACTCCTGTCTCAGTTCAGCTTCCAAGTCGTGTCCGACTCCTTCCGGCGCACTAGGTGGGCGATAATACAGCCCCAGTTTTATGTCTGCACCCTTGTTTCCCGGCAATTTGACCCATAGCGATTCCAGCCCTTCTGCCTTCGTTGCCATATCCATCCCGACCGAGTAGATAGAGTCTTTTATATATAGTGCTATGCCTCCCCCCTTCTTGTGGGGGAGGCATTCCCTTTTATAATTAGCACTTCCTCTGCCCTTCTGCTTCACAGCACAATTCCTGCAACTCAGCTCCTGTTACAGTGTCTTTTGAAACTATGATACTGAAGAAGTACATTGAAGGCCCTGCCTTACAGTCCATAAGCCCTCTACTACTACTATTTATTATTTCTATAGCACTGAAAGGCGTACGCAGCGCTGTACAACACACCCGTAGACAACTGACAGCCTGGCCCCTACGTATCTGGTTTCTCAATTCAATCTGGACAGTTCCATTAGGTCCACACGCAGAATTCATTTGTTCTCCTTTCCATCGTTAAAGGACTGCCGCTACAAAAGATTCCTGGACAGAACTCTTGCCTCCCAGGCAGGTAAATGGAACGACTGGCTGGCTAACATCATCAACCACTCCTCATCTTACCTCAGTTTTAGAAAATCAATAAAAACGAATTTGTTTAACCGATCGTAACCTATGAATCTAGTGTATCTCTCCTCCCAACCTGTACTTTATTTTAGATGACTTTGCATTGGAACTTCTTCGACATTGTATTGCAACTACTTCGATGACTTTGTATTGTAACTACTTCGCTGATTGTCCAGCGCCTCTTGTTGTAAATCGCCTCGAACTATCACGGCTTTGACGGTATATAAAAATAAAAATTGTTATTATTATTACAGTGTGCAACCAGGAAAAAGAAAAGAGAGAGACTCTTTATCTCATATAACAATCTCCTGGAACACAAAATCTTATCCAAGCCCTATGACCCTACTAAATTGTTTTATTGTTTATTTAAAGATGCTATACTGCAACTACTGACTGGAGAGTCGATTCAGAACGGTTTACATGAGCTTCTGTAATGGTGTTACAATACAGAGTTAAGAGGGTTTCTGTGATGGTTTTCAATACCGCTTCAGATGGTATTCACTGGTGGTTTGGTGCATTAAAGCATCATGGTATGGTGTCTTTACATATCATTTATATTTAGTCTTCTTGACTGAATATACAGTAATTTGCTCACTATTTCCACCCTAATATACTCTAGAGAATACTATATTTACCCTATATAAACTTTCTGGGTATATCTACTGAATTCCTTCTATCGTGTTCCTAGCCATTTCCTCTATGTTCCTACCTCCCTGTCTGTTGCATTATTAAAGTAGTCTGTGAAAAGGATGGTCTTTATCCTTTTCTTGAACGTTCTGGTGTCCTTTTCTAGTTTTAATTCCTTTGGAAGGGAGTTCCACCATATTGCAGTCGTTACTGAGAACATTCTTGTCCTGACACTTAAGTAAATGATGTCTCTGAAAGAGGGTATTTCCAGCACAGGGCATGTGCTGGTGTATGATTATGTATCCTAGCTGCTAGATAGTGCGGTTCTGAGAGTTGTAGGATTTTGTGCGTCTGCAACAAGATCTTGGAATTTCTCCCTGCTTTCAATCAGGAGCCAGTGTAGTTCTTTCAGTAACGGCGGTTCCACTTGTCTGCCTTGATTTTCCCAGCAGAAATCTCGCTGCCACATTGTGTACTATTTAGATCTGCCTGATCATGTATTTGGGAATACCCAGCAGGACTGCATTGTCGTCGTCACAGGAACTCAGGCCAGCCATTTTTGTTTGCGGCTCTGCATGGGGAAGGAGCTTAGGAAGATCGCTCCTGCACCACCAGGTTTTAGAAGTAAGGTGTGGAGAGGTCCAGTAGGTGGGAAGGAGGCAGGGGTGGGACAGGGTTTAGAAACTTGCGAATAACTGAAATTGCAAACCCGTGAATATGGAGGGGGGCCTGTAGTACTAGAATTTGCATTCACTTCCTTCCAGTTATATAGAAACATAATGGCAGATAAAGGCCAAATGGCCCATCCAGTCTACTCATCCGAAGGAGTGTGTGGCACAGTGGTTGGATCTACAGCCTCAGCACCCTGGGGTTGTGGGTTCAAACCCCGTGCTGCTCCTTGTGACCCTGGGCAAGTCACTCAGTCCTCCATAGCCCCAGGTACGTTAGATAGATTGTGAGCCCACCGGGACAGATAGGGAAAATGCTTGAGTACCTGAATGTAAAAAAAAACCACTTAGATAACCTTGATAAGCGGTATATCAAATCCTAATAAACTTGAAACTTGAAACTTACAGTATCTCCTTCTCCCCCTATTGCCTAAGTCTCTTAACATTTGCATCTCCTCTTCCTATTGGCTAAGGCTCTTTACATCTGCATTGTGAGGTCATAGAGCTTTAAGGTTATAGAAACATGATGGCAGATAAAGGCCCATCCGAAGCATCCACTATCTCCTCCTCTCCCTATTGGCTAAGGCTCTTTACACCTGCATTGTGAGGTCATAGAGCTTTAAGGTTATAGAAACATGATGGCAGATAAAGGCCCATCCGAAGCATCCACTATCTCCTCCTCTCCCTATTGGCTAAGGCTCTTAACATTTGTATCTCCTCTTCCTATTGGCTAAGGCTCTTTACACCTGCATTGTGAGGTCATAGAGCTTTATGGTTATAGAAACATGATGTCAAATAAAGGCCAAAGTTGTAATACAGTGGGGTGCAGCAAATGATTGTATCATTTTATGAAGGCAATATTGGATCAGAGACTGTCAACCTGGTCTGGCATGTCTGGTTCATTGGTCAGGTCCACAGAATATTTACCACTGGGTTCCTTCTCATTAAGAACACCCATTACATCTCATTGCACAACTGCAGCACTCAATAAAGATCTGGAACTCCTTCTCAACAGATGAAAGCAAATGACCCACCAGTGCGCTCTGGGCATATCCTTGTTCTGAATATATTAAATGTTTCTGTGGTTTATCCATTCATCTACAATAATATTTCTTGACAGGAACTGATATTTTTATACAGGATTATCAGATTGTCCTCTAGTCTCCTCCATTCGAGGACAACAGATCAAGTGTATGCCCTCTCCCTTTCACTCATCCGTTGCCCTTGGCTCTGAAACGCAGCCTGTTCTTTCCAGAATCTTTTGGATATAAAGAGTAAAATACATTGCCCTAAACAATTAGAATTCTTTCAGTCAGGGTAAATGCTGCCTGTGAAGATTCCTGCAGATTTCAAGGGCATTGTAGACTCGTATACCAAGAAAGCTAAAACTTTCTACATTTGACCATCCTTTTTTAAGAACTTTATGACACACATTTCTTTCTGCAAGTTCCAACATCATTAAGTTTCCAAGTTTATTCAATACTTCCTATCCTGCACATCAAAAGTAAGTCTGAGCAGCCTACAATTCTAATACATAGTATAAGATAAAGGAAGAATAATAAGAAAAAAAATAGAGCAAGAGGAGGAACAGATAGAAAAGAAGTAGGGCGGGGAGAAAGCTACAATATTTGACAGGACAGGTAGAACAGTGATGGGGGGAATGCATCTGAACAGTGGTGGAGTGAGCAAGATTGGCGCCTGGAGCTATGGCACCCGGCATTGCCGCGCAAAGTCTCCCTCAACTCGAGCACCCCCCCCCCCCCCGGCCCTATGTACCTCATCACGTCATGGTCCCGCGACCAGGACATGACGACAGAAGGAAGCAGAGGCCGGCATGAGCAGCGAGTGGAAGATGGTGCTCGTGAAGGCGAACATTTAAAGAAGTATGTCCCCCGCCTCCCCTACTAATTTCACAGGGAAGTGACTCAGTCATGAAGAAAAGAATCATTAGAGAAATGTTTCAAGGTCTGCTTTGAATCTTTGGAAAGAAGTTTGTAGGTGTTGATAGATGGGCAGGGACCAACAACAGAAAAGACTGAGGAGCGAGTATAATCATACATTATCTGCCTGGTATCCTGTTTGTCTGGTTAGATTGTAAGCTCTTTCGAGCAGGATCTGTCTCCTTTGTGACTCTGTACAGCGCTGCGTACATCTGGTAGCGCCCTAGAAATAGTAGTAGAAGTAGAAGTGGGAACTACTAACAGGTGCGGGAAGATTGGTAAGGTGTCGGATGTTACGCTAAAAACAGTAGAAAACCATTGGCTTGTTTCTTAAATACAAGGAGTAAAAAATCTTGTAGGTTATTCTATCAGTAATTGGTAGCCAGGGCATACTCTCCAGCAAAGGTGCTACATGATCAAATTTCCAGGAACCTGTTATCATCTTGATAGCCGTATTCTGAGTATTTGAATATAGTGTAAGTCTTTTTCTTTGAGGCCCTAATAGAGAGAATTACAGTAGTCGAGCTGTGCGAGTACAAAAGAACGTTTTAGTATCTGAAGGGCAGGAAGGTGCAACAGGGAATGGATTGATCGTTATCGGTTGCAGCTTAAAGAAAGTTTGCGCCCTATGCTTTGGGGGGCCAAAGCGTACGGCGTGATCAAGATGGACGCCCAGAATCCTTAATGAGGGGACCACAGGAAGTGTCACAGAGAAGCAAAGGTCTGGACAACATCAGATCTGGAGAATGAGAAAAAAAGAATAACACTGGATTTATCTGGATTCAATTTTAGTTTGTGTTTGGTTAACCAGGTAGATGCTATAGAGAAATTAGCATTGAGAGCGTGAAGCTCACTGAGATTAGACGGATCAAGAGGAGCCAGAATTTGCATGTCATCTGCGAACACGTACCCTGCGAGTCTGATTAATTGCAATAAGAGTCAAAAATGGAGCCATAGAGATGTTGAATAGAGAGGGAGCCAATAAAGAACCTTGTGGTATTCCACAGTCTAAAGCAGCAGTCTGAAACGCAAACCCTTTGCAGGGCCACATTTTGGATTTGTAGGTACTTGGAGGGCCACAGAAAAAAATAGTTAATGTCTTATTAAAGAAATGACAACTTTGCATGAGGTAAAACTCGTTATAGTTACTATGATGAATTTTACTTCATCCAAAGTTGTCATATAGTTGTAATATAGTTTATAAATCTTTCCTTAATTGCTTCTGATAATTTCAGCTATACACAGCTGAAAGCAGTGCAACATGCTGAAAGTGAAAAACTATCAAAGTATCAACTGCAAGTGATAAGATTTTGGACCAACTATTTTGAGGCCCTCGGTATTATAAAGAACGATTCTTTATGGAAAACTTGTGCCTTGAGTGTCCAGTGGTCGCATCCGCAACCGCCTTCAGCTCTCACCTCCTCCAGCACCGGACACACGCACAAGCTGCACTGCCTCCAATGGTTACCTTACGTTCTGGAACATTGCCAGCCTCACTGCTGTAACCTCACGCAAGCGCTTTCCTGTGTCTGTACGTGATTGTGAGATGGAGTGGAAAGAACAATCGCGTACAAACGCAGGAAAGCGCTTGCGTGAAGTTACAGCAGTGAGGCGGGCAGCATTCCGGAACGCGACCGCCAGACACTCAAGGCACAAGTTTTCCATAAAGAATCGTTCTTTATAATACCGAGGCCCTCAAAATAGTACCTGCCGCCCTCTATTTTTACCATTTTCCTTTCTCTGGGGGTATTTTCCCTTGTATTAATTGCCTCTAGAAATGGTTAAACAGAAGTCAAAGACCTGGGTTTATCCCTCAGAGCTTGTGGCCTTACTCTAGAGGACTCAATGGATTCTTTTGTGCAGGAGATGGTGCTACAAACTGAGATCCCTGGAGCTGGCCCTTTGAAGCCTTTCATGGGGACAGGGGGAGGCTGGAGACTTTGGGTCTTGAAATAATTTTGGTCTAGGACAAACAGCTCCTCCAACACAGCAACAAATGAAACCGATGCTGCCTGCTTCTGCAGCAACATCTTATAAGACAGATCAGAACAGGGTCCAACATGACATTGAGTCCCTACGGGAAGCAGCAGAATCGGGGTGGTTATGACAATAGAGGGCAGTTTGCAGTGGAGAGGGAGGTTCTTCTACTTCAGGGCCTGGTAACCTCCACTGCTTCTGGGATTTTCAGAGTCTCTGATGGAGCTGAACTTAATTTTGCCTCAAACAGTCACCTTTATTCTTCAGACTATTGGAGGCCATCTCTGATTTGGGAATGTTTTTGATTCCTCAGTTCAACAGCATGGTCCAAATTTTAAGGAGCTGGAAGCCAAGGTGAATTAAAAATGTAGCTGATATTTCACAATTAGATTCTAAGGTGGAGATCCTGGAGGGTACGCTGGAGAGACTTCAGGGACTGGAAAGTGTAATAATGAAAGACAATTCAGTGGTATGCTAATAGCTGAACGTTTGGAAAATATTACTTGATGTAATTTGTGCTTTATTAAATTTCCCAGGGTGCCCTCAGTATCACCTAAGGACATGTTCAAGAAATATTTCATGTAAGTTTTCAGAATCAACTCTGACTCCATTCCACCAAAAAGCTTATTATCAATCCTCCATGAAGAGAGCAGAAGGGGGCACTCAATTCAAACACCCTCAAGGGAAGGGTTCCCTAGATTCTGGAAGAATCCGACTCTGAGCTTGTTGTTCTGGCCACAGTGACGCTCCCTTTGTCTCGTCTTCGGGAAGGGAATGCCTCCTTGTGCGGGCACCGAGAGAAAACTTTTATGAATCTTAAAGTCAGGATCGTCCCCACGTGTGTCCAAAGAGACTCAAATGAGGAGGAAACAGTTTATTTTGTTACGGCCTGGGGTCCAACAATTGGGAGGTTTGTTTATTTTCTGGAAAATGTGTAATTAAGGAAGCATCTATTCAGTATACGTTTTTTTTGATCCAGCACAACTGACTTCATTTGCACTGGCTTTCTACCGGGAGCCAGCGAGATAAACGCGCCGACGCTCAAACGATTCTTATGAGCTTCAGAGAATTTACCTTGCTGGACCATAAAAACGCTAGCATGGCTATGTAAAGGAAGGGGGTATGTTTGCTAGCTTGTAACCTGTGCTGAGTTCGCTGGAGGGAGCGAGAGAGAGAGAGAGAGAGAGAGAGAGAGAGAGAGAGAGAGAGAGAGAGAGAGAGAGAGAGAGAGAGAGAGAGAGAGAGAGAGAGAGAGAGAGACCATTTCCTCATTGAATTAATCCTCTGGGTCTTAAAGTCTTATATCTATGTTTCGGACAAACACCTTCATCATTTTTTAAGTCCTCTTAATAAGTCCTTTATCAATTTCATTATTACAAGAGGGTGGACCTAGTATTTATTTATTTAAAAATTTATATCTCATATATTACCTATATGGTTTCCATAGTTAACAAGTATAAAATGTTAAACACATAATTCAGTTGTTAAAAAAACAATAAACATCAGAAATCTTCAAATCTAGTTTAAATAAAAAATTTCAACTCAAAAAAGCCTTCACAAACAGTTGAGTTTTCAACATTTTCTTAAAATTAATTCTCGTAGCACATAAACGCAGAATTCCTGGCAGGGTATTCCACAGCTTTACACCCGCTACAGATAACATAGTCGCATCTGTCTTAATGTGGGAAATTAACATATTACCTTCCAAACATAATTTCATACTTTTTTCTGACCTCAGACTTCTTTTAGGCTGATAGATTTCAAAAAAACCCTTGGAAAAACAGCAGGAGAGACTTGGTCTGATGAATTTTGTAATCCGCCTAGAACTGCAAGGTACAGGCGGAATAGAAGTCACTAATGTAATGTAATGTAATTATGGAAAGAATTTTGAATTTGTTGTACTTGTAACCAGTGCAACTGCTTCAATACTAGTGTTATATAAGTCATTCTAGAACAGTGGTCTCAAACTCAAACCCTTTGCAGGGCCACATTTTGGATTTGTAGGTACTCGGAAGGCCTCAGAAAAAAATAGTTAAAGTCTTATTAAAGAAATGACAATTTTGAATGAGGTAAAACTCTTTCCTTTTGGCTGAGACTTAATAAGAATATTGTCATTTATAGCTAAAGAGACATATGATCAAGAAACGTTTTTATTTTACTTTTGGGATTATGATAAACATACCGAGGGCCTCAAAATAGTACCTTGGTGGGCCGCAAGTTTGAGACCACTGTTCTAGAAGTACCTGTGATCAGTCTAGTTGCAGAGTTAATCAACATCTGTAAGACCCTCATTTTCACTTTTGCAACTCCCAAGTATAATGAGTTACAATAATCTACTCTGCTCAGGATCAATGCCTGCACCACACTTCGAAAATCATACTTTGGCAACATAGGCTTCAATCTATCCAACTTCTTCAACTGCATATATCCTACCTGTATTGTTTTCAACATTTGTTTCGCCATAGTCAAATATCTATCCAAACACACTCCTAGAACCGTCATCTCTTTTTTTTTTAACCTCCAATCGCTCTCCCATCACAAAAACCTTATCTATCTCAAAATTGTCCCATCAATCTTCTAGGAAACCAGTTAAATCCAAATCTATTGACACCAATTGATCCCCTACCATGCCTTAAATTTCATTAGCATCAGTGGGGAGAGGATCAGTTGAAAGTCAGGGGAGGAGGTGGCAGCCGGTACCTAGGAGCCCACTGCCACCTTAGGTGCAGTTCATGGCCTGTTGTTGTAAGGAAGCCAGGACTACCACACATTCACAGACACAATGGGACAACACCAGAAATGGCCAAGGCTCATGATAAGCAAGCAAATCTAACACAAAACAGCACTTGAGTTTTCCTTAGCAACTATAAGGTATCATTCCTGGTAACCGACACTAGAAATTTGTTTGGTTTATTACGGGAGCAAGGTATAGAGGGGGAAAAAAAAAAGACGAGGGCTGATTGGGCCTTGCAGCACTTTGGCAGAGTGCCAGCCATGCACAGATGAAAGGATGGAGAAGAACAGGAGGCAGATGTGTGCACAATTAGCAGCTACAGACATAGGCCGCCTTTTATCAGCAGATCACGCCACGCCCTGGGTATGAGAAAAGGCTCCTCTCCGCCTGGGAAAAAACAACACATCAAAGCCTCTGGCTGCAACTTGCACACATTCCCAGTCCAAAGGTGAGGAACTACAGATGCACTTCCAGCTAGTAAGCAAACACGGGTGATGTCTCTGGTCTGCCTCTTACTGGGTCAGGGTGTCACCAAGCAGATGTCTGCCCCTTAGCAGAATATATACCATATTTCCCCATATATAGGCCGCGGCCTATACATGGGTTTTAGAAACCTGTGTATGGGGGGTGGCCTATATAAAAATTTTTAATCATCCCCCCCTACCCCTGGTACCTTTTTCAGAAACCCCCTCGCTGGCATGTGGCTCGGGTCTCCAGCGGTGCAGGGTCGCTGCGATCTCTTCGGCATCCAGCCTGCCCCCCGCACCGCTTGCTGAGTGGCTGAGGTCAGTTCTCGCGAGTCCCGCAAGAGCTAACGTCGGCCATTCAATGGGCGTTGCAGATGCAGGCCAGATGCTGAAGAGATCGCGGCTGCCCTGCACCGCTGGAGACCTGAGCCGTGCGCCAGCGAGGGGGGCTTACGAAAAAGGTACCGGGGGTGGGGGGATGAATGGAAAAGGCAGGGGAGGTACCGGAAGATAAGCCGCGGCTAATACCGTGGGGCGGCTTATCTTCCATTTTTTTTAAACATAGGCCGCCCTTTTCGGCGGCCTATATGTGGGGAAATACGGTACATGAACTCCTTCACAGTGGCTCTGGTACAGATGCATTAGCCACTTCCTCTGGTGCCTCTTTTGTTGATCGTAATATGCTTTCCTTGCAAGCGACCTAACTTCAGCCCAGAACCAGAACCAGAAGTCAGAGGTTGGTAAAAAAAATAACCATTATGCCCCGTTTACACTTCTGAATTCATTTTGCTTGCTACACCGCAAATCATTGAAAATGTCTAAGCAGTTTATATGAATAAAACATAATTAGAGCAAGAGGTAGCAATAGAAGCATGAGGAGGCCTAGGTTGCAATTTGCAGTTTATAAGGGATAGGTAGGGTTACCATATTTAAGGACAGAAAAACCCGATTGCATGGCCACGCCCCGTTCTGCCTCCAGCTCGGCCCCACTCCGTCCAGTCCTGCCCTCAAAAAGCCTTGGCTCTTTTTTGCCGACCTCCAGGTTACATTTGGAGGGCCTCCAATATGTGCAGGTTTTTGGAAAGTCCGTCCTGGAACCCGGAAAGTCCTCTAAAAAGAGGACACAGTGTCTCTGGTAAACCTAGGGACACTATTCTGTCAAAGGTTTGGTTCATGCATGACCCACCCATGTTCCCCCCTTGCATTTTCATATTATGCACTCATATTCTAGAATGCTGTGGAGTGCGCATGTTATAAGAACATAGAAACATGATGGCAGATAAAGGCCAAATGGAACATCCAGTCTGCCCATCCGCAGCATCCACTATCCCCTCCTCTCCCTATTGGCTAAGGCTCTTTACACCTGCAATGTGAAGTCATAGAGCACTATTGTTATAAGATAAGGCTCTTAACACTTGCATTGTGAGGTCATACCATCTTATTGGATTGTTTATCTTATTTCACTGGGAAATTTACTGCAAAGCCTAAAGCTCAATTTCTACATTTACGCAGACGACATTACGGTTGTGATTCCTCTAACCTGCCTGACGTCAGATTTTATTAACTTTTTAGCTAACACCTTATATCTAATTGAGCTTTGGATGATTGCTTTTAAATTAAAATTAAATGCCTCCTGTTCTTCTCCATCCTTTCATCTGTGCATGGCTGGCACTCTGCCAAAGTGCTGCAAGGCCCAATCAGTCCTTGTCTTTTTTTCCCCCCCTCTAAAATTTTTTCTGCCAACTCCCAATGAAAAAATAAAAGAAAATTCGATTCATGTGTGTGGACGAGAATATAAAACTTTACCTACTATAAAAATATTAGGTTTTGAAAAGCACCTCACTTTGGAAAAACATTCAGACCTACTGTTTAAGAAATGTATATCGATCTTATGGAAGCTTCGCACCATCAAAAAAATTCTCTGATGAATTATCTTTCCGTTTACTAGTGCAAACATCTATACTGAGTACTTTGGATTACTGTAATATCATTTACTTGGGGGCTTATAAAAAAAAATTCTTAAAAAAATTAAGACTAATCCAGAATACCGCAGTTCGTTTGATCTTTGGTTTAAAAAAATGGGAACATATTACCAAAAACTCCACTGGTTGTCTGTGGAATCTAGAATTCTTTTTAAATTTCCCTGTATTAGTTATCAAACAGTCTTCCCGGGATGCTACCAGTCTACCTCGCCTCCCAGTTCCTCTTGAACTGTTCCAACACAAGCACTCGTAGAAAAACTTTATTTAACTATCCCTCCCTGAAATCATGCCAATACAAGAAGTTTCTTGATAGAACGGTAACATTCCAGGCAGCCAAACTGAATATATGGCTTGGTCAACTCATAGTTGAAGCTGCCTCTTATGCTGATTTCAGAAAACAATTGAAGACATGTTTAAGGCCATAACTTAATTGCATTTGTACGGCCTTAATTTATTACGATTTTATCAGTGGCCCTTCCTTAATTATCACTGTTTCATTTAAACTATGTTATCATCTTAGCTTTTGATTTTAAAAGATGCATTTTATAGACTTTTACATTTAAGATTGTAAACTTCTCTTCAGTTTGTATTTTAAATTGACTGTATGCACTTTTGTTGTAAACCGCTTCGAACTTCTGGTATAGCGGTATCCATAATAATAAAAGGCTAAGCGCGCATGCGCTGTCGAAAATCCGCGAGTCCTGGTGGCGTGAGCTGTGCTTCTGTGCCAGTGCTCACGGCGCCTGCGCTAGCGCGTGTGCCAGCGACTCCTCCCTCCCGCTGCCGGTCCTCTTCAAAGCGGCCTGCTGAGGTTCGCCAGCCACTGTAGCGAACCTTGCAGGCCGCTCAAGCAAATCCAGGGAGGCGAAGGCGGGACGGAGGCTGCAATCGGCAGCGGCTGCTGCTACTCCTCCAGCCGCGTAGCTCCTCTCCGCCGGCCCCGGCTGGCAGCCCCCTCTGCCCAGTCCTCTCTGCTCCGGTGGCACACGCATGAGGAGGAGCGGATGAAGCAGGGAGACTGTGCAAAGGGAAACAAGGGGGAGGAAGCCGAGGAATCTCTAGCACCCGTTAATGTAACGAGCTTAAAGACTAGTATAAGAAATAAATTATTATTATAGAAACATTAGCAGATAAAGGCCAAGTAGCCCATCTGCAGCATCTACAATCTCCTCTTCTCCCTAATTGATCCCATGTGCCTGTTCCACACTTTCTTTGTCTCCATCATGAAGGGAGATAGGTTCAAAACAAGTGCAAGGAAGTTTTTTTTCACCCAAAGGGTCGTGGCACTTGGAATGCGCTACCGGAGGAAGTGATCAGGCAGAGTACGGTACAGGGATTCAAACAGGGATTGGACGGATTCCTGAGGGATAAAGGGATCGCGGGATACTGAGGGAGGAGCTGGGATGTAACACAAGTATAGAAAGCTAACCAGGTAATAAGTATGGAAACCCAACCAAGTCATGAATGTGCAAGACCGGAGGATTAGGACTTCGATGGGAAACCAAGGTGGCAAGGGGGCCCCTTCTGGTGATTCAGACAGGTCGTGACCTGTTTGGGCCGCCGCAAGAGCGGACTGCTGGGCAGGATGGACCTATGGTCTGACCCGGCGGAGGCACTGCTTATGTTCTTATGTTCTTACCTCTACCGGGAGAACTGTTCCACGCATCTACAACCTTTTCTGTTTAAAACTAAGACTGAACATTTCAGTTAGTAATACAATTTCGTAAAAATAACTATCATAACTACTACATCGTTAAATACATCATTGGATAAAAATACATTTAAAATAGAAAACATGATAAAAAATACATTTGAAATGCAGAACCTAGAAAGAACACATCTTGAGGTCTCAACAATCTTGTTTATCGACTAGATAAGTTTTCAATAATTTCCTAAATGTAAGATAAAAATAGGCTGGAACAATCGGTGGAATCATCCAGGAGTTCATCTTCCCCTGATCTATGCACTAAAACGCCAGCTGCATCAAAACATCCATCGTTTGGCCAGCCTTGTGAGCAGGTGCATCGTCTTGCAAAAAGATAACTCCTTTCCGCAGCATCCGGCTCCTTTTTTTCTTTCAATGCCTCCTTTAATCAGTTACAGTAGTATTCTGCATTAGCTGTTTGGCCCCTTGGAAGATGGTCATTACAACACCTTCCTGATCCAAAAAGTATTGACCCTTCCTACTGACTTTTGGGTCTTGATTTTCTTTAACCTTTGTAGAACCTAAGTGCTGCCATTGCATGGACTGTTGTTTTGTCTCAGAATAGTGGTATAACCATGTTTCATCAACAGTAACTAGTCATTCCAAAAGGTTGGCACCAGCTCACTGAAAATGCTGCAAAATCAACTTGGAAGTGTCCTCTCGACACCGTTTCTCGTCAGCATTCGAACATTAGGGCACCTACTTGGCTTACAGCTTCTGCAAACCCAGTTGCTTGCGAATTATCCACCCAACATGTTCCCTGGATATCTGTAGTATCTCAGCAATTGTTTTATCTGATATTCGTAAATCTGCATAGTCAACAATTTCAGGAGTTGACACTTTTGAGGCACCCCCGACTTTGCTGCATCTTTGGTTTTGAAATCTCTACACTTTTTCACTGTGGAGTATGATGGACATTTGTCACTCAATGTTTGCATCATACATGGATTTCCTTTGGAGTTTTCTTCTGCAGAATCGGAATCTCACGACGGCTCGGAGTTCCATACTTGAAAATTTCACCCTTTTCGTTGACATGGTTCAATCAATGATCTGATACAATGAGAAAACATAGCACAATTCTGCAAATTGGCACTTTGCACAATAAAATAACGCTTTTCAGCATCAGTGGCAAAATAACGCTCAGAGCTTATGAAGTTGCTTGGGCTGAGAACAATTCAGCACTCCCTCATTAACATATCTGTCAGCTGAATATTTCTTCAAGAACGACCTCATCTGGAATATTGTGTTCAATTTTGGAGAACACATTATCAAAAGGATGTGCTGAGAATGGAGTTGGTTCAGCGAATGGCCACTAGGATGGTCTCAGGCCTCAAGGATCTCCCATATGAAGAACGTCTGGGTAAAATGCACCTATACTTTCTCGAGGAACGCAGAGAGAGGGGAGACATGATAGAGACGTTCAAATATGTTACTGGCCGTATTGAGATGAAATGAGTTATCTTTTTCTTTACAGGACCTAAGGCAACAAGAGGGCATCCGTTAAAAATCAAGGGTGGGAGATTTCACGGTGACATTAGGAAGTATTTCTTCACTGACAGGGTGGTTGATCATTGGAATGATCTTCTACTTCAGGTAGTTGAGGCCAGCAACGTGCTCGATTTTAAGAAGAAATGGGCTAAACATGTGGGTTCACTTCAAGGAAGTGCTTAGGGGGGAGGGTTCTTCGAGTGGGCAGACATTTTAGGCAGATGGCCCTTTTCTGCCATCATATTCTATGTTTCTTTATTTCTATGACCAAAGTCATCCAATTGAAAGAATTCCTTTCGCTTCACTTTCATCTTTTCACTTATGGACAAAGGCAAAAGCTTGTTTTTACACCACATCTCACATACCATGCGTCAGAAAAATCACATGGACTGGACAGGCAGCATTGACAGTGAATGCTCTAGTCACTTTAAGTTGCTGGCAGGACAGAGAAGTGACACAAATATCCTGAAGGGTGTTGCCGTGGCAACCCGCTATAGTGTCAGTGACTTCGGATCACAAGTATGTTGCCCAGGGAAGCCAGAGATTGCACCGACTGTAGCATGCTCATTTGGAATTTATGCCGCAAGTAGGAGTGGGCAAATATTGTATTATAGAAATTTGCAGAAAAGGAATGGGGCCGGATATATCGTCCTTCTGTGGTTACAATCAAAGCGGTTTACATATTAAATATCTAGACCAATGGAGAGTTAAATGAAGAGCTGTGGTGAGAACCTAGTTCCCCTGGTTCTCGGGCCACTACACTTACCATTAGGCTACTTCTTCAAGCAAAACAGAGAGAAACCTGGGCCTGCCGAGCCCAGGGATGGCAGGTGCCAGTGCTCTTTTCCCCTCCAGGATTCACTGGAAGAACACCAAAAATCATGGACAGAACCAAAGCAGTCCAAGATAGAAACCAAACACGCACACAGTAACTGTTAAGTGACAAATCCATAGCACCAGGATAGAGGAGAAATACAAAATAGATCGTACGAGGATGTCGCAAGAAAGATGGAGTCTGAGGGGACCTTTCGTGGCTACAGCTACAGAGGATGAAACAAAAATACTTTGAATATAGGAATAAAGCAAGCAAAATATTAGCTTTATCAACTATAAAACAATGGAGACTATGCAAGAGTCCGGTGTATTATCAAGGGATAGAAATAAAACAGGGGAAGCATTCACACAGTATTATCAAAAGTTATACATCCCAGAGAGATTACACATTACCTAGATTCTTATAACAGACACTCTGACATGTCCAGGTTTTCCTGGACGTCTAGTAACCCTAGTTTTGGTTTCTTAATTTTTGATATATCGTTTATCAGTCGGGTATCTAAACGGTTTACAATAAAATGAGATTTAAAAATAAAATGTCAAAATGAAAGATATATCCTATCTAGAGTTAAAAAGTACGGGGGCATAATCAAACTGACGTACACAAGACGGGGAGGTGAGGGAAGGTAAGTTCATAAATACATCTAAATAAAAGGGAGGCAAGTGGGTAGGGCTCGCTTCAAAAGAAGTCTCACCCCCACACCCCTAGCCTCTCTCTCCAACTCCCCACCCAGGCCACTCTGGAGTTGGTTATGGTTTTATGAGTCTCCCCTATCCCCAGTACCTTCTCCGGTGATGCAACTTAAAAACTTCAGAAAAGCCAGCCGCATCAGCGATGTGATCCTTCTGCTGTTGGCCTACCTCGGAAGCCTTCACTCTGCAGTTTCCCGCCTAAGCAGGAACAGGAAGTGCTGCAGAGTGAAGGCCTCTGGGACAGGTCAATGGCAAAAAGATGACATCGCTAACGCTGCTGGCTGGCTGAAGTTTTTTTAAAATTGCAGCGCCGGAGAAAGTACTGGGGAACGGGGAGACTCACAAAAGCCATATCCAACTCTGGGGTGGGGGCTGGACTGCAGAGAGCGAGTCCAAACCTGGACAAGCTCCCTCCAGTCCAGGAAACCATCCGGACACCTGGACAGTCCTCTAAAACGTCTGGTAACCCTACACACATACCCCTCTCCCAAAATGGCTGTTCCAGACTTATATAAGCATGATGTAGCTGCTCCACTGAGGGGGATCCTGGAATGGATAGGTGGCACATCACCAGTAGGTTTATACTGGAACTCCTTGTAGCAAGGATGTTGTACCAGGAACCCCTTCAATGAAACTACATTCTAATCTAATCTAATCCTTAGGTTTGGATACTGCATCATCTCCACGTTCGTAGAGCTCGACGCGGTTTACAGTAGGAGAAATAGGAAGGAATCTCAAGAACACTTCAGAGCCAACTGAAAAGTCAAGAGTCTCCTGTAACTTTACGAATTTCTCCGCTGCAATTCTGATGTCATCAAGCAAAATTCAAGAGGATACAGCAGCAGCCTATCGACTTGGAACGCCATATTAAGGCCATCTAATTTATTTAGCGTGGTAGCACTGAGCAGGCAAGCAAGGCTCAGAGGGTTTGAAAACGCACAGCCCCATCCATTTGATGAATTACACATATTTGTTGGCTCCAGTCTCAAACCATCAGGCATGAGTCACACATTTAATACCTTAATTGTTTTGACTTAAATGTTTATTTAAGATCGGGCCCAGCGGTGCTCATGAAATCCACAGCAGCAGGATGTGCCAGACTCTTTCCGCTCTGTTGGCTCAATACTTATATGGCCAGAGAAAGATAAGGAAGAGGTATTGACTGCCATGGGTAGCGTAGGGAGAAGGACTAAAGACAACATGAATCCTCGTTGTACAGAGAGCAGAACGGTATTTTATAAAATAATCTGCCAATGCAGAACCTTTTCTAAAGCGCCCAGATAGGGTTACCATATGGTTCTAGAAAAAGGAGGACAGATTGAGACATCCGGCTTTTATTTCTATTGAAAGCAATGAAAGTAAAACCCAGAGGTCTCAATCCGTCCTCCTTTTTCTGGAGCCACATGATAACCATTAAGCAGGAGCAACATGTATTAGGCCGAACAGGGCCCTGCACAAGCCCTATCGGAAGCGAAGTCAGGTTTTGATGTCGGGGGGAGCAGACGTCAGTGTGAAATGGAAGGGCTGATCCACACAGAAGCCATTTTATTCAAAATCCATTTGGGGGTGCAGCTGCTCCCCTTGCACTAGGGTTATCATATTTTATTTTTTTTAAAAAAAAGAAAATCCCGGACACACAACGCCGTCCCAACCCATTCCACTTCCTGCCCCGTCCCCAGAAAGCCTCCTCTCTTTGCAACAAGCTCAGATCGCGTCTGGAGGGCCTGGAGCATGCGCAGATGCGGCCGGAGCTTGTAGGGGCTTTCCACAACCCGGACAAATGCTGGGTTTTAGAAAGTCCGGCCAGGAGTTCCTCTAAAAAGGAGGACATGTTCGGGTTTTCCTGGACACTGGTAACCCTACCACCTTGCAGCCCACCTAGTTATGCTCAACTGAGTCAGCTTTGCAACCTGTAGCTGACAAAAACTTAAAGCTTCTTTTCCCTTTTTTATCTCCCTCTGCCTGCTCTATACACTTCCCACCATCATGCAGCCCTTAAATCTCCTCCCTCTCACTCCCCCCCGACTACTACTCCTACTTATCATTTCTAAAGTGCTACCAGATGTACACAGCGTTGCACATTAACACGCAAGAGAAAAGTCCCTGCTCAAGAGAGCTTACGATCTAACTGAATTTGGTTCGCACAAGGCCCCACAGTTGTTAAGGCCAGCTCTGAAAATACCTGCAGGGGTGCACATTTATGGTCCCGGCACGTGCAGTGGGAGCGGCCATGCAGAAAAGAAAATGAATCACATCTGGCAGCTTCCATGTGAAGGTTTATCAGCGCTGTGTGTGAAAGTGGTGATTTTGCAACTTCCATGTGCAGCTGCTCCAATCTGCAACGGGGCATAAGTGCTGCCAATTAAGTAATGAGGCTGCAATTTTAACTTGGTTTCAATTTAGAGAACATACACCACAAAGGATTAAGGAGAAGACTCCCTTAATCCCCTGTATAAAATCCTGGATGAAACGAGCACTTTTTTAAAAACCTATGTTCGTCTTCGAGCTGGTGTAAAACCCAACATTGATATTCAGAGCTGGCTCAAGGCAGGGACCAGGTAAGGCCGTGACTTAGGGTGCCAAAAGCCTACTTCGCTTGCTCCCCTGGGTCTGACAACCCTCATCTCTCTCAGGCTACCCCCCTCCCCCAATCTACCGTTAAATACAGCAGTGCTTACGTTAACATTACCCAGCATCAGCTCCTGCGTCTTCCAGCAAGTCAAGTGACCCTGGCCCTATGAGTGTGACTTTTGCAAGGAAATATTTTACCCTGATTTCTTTTCTTGGTTTTTGTGATTTAAATAGAAGAGAGATCGCCCTATCTAGCTTCCCATTAATCTCCCCAAATAGGCATTCATTTTAAAAGTGTGAACCTTGCTCCTGCAGGAAGCGCCATAGGCTGACGGCTTGGGTCTGAAGTCCTTGTCCCGGTCTTATGCCATCTTTGAGCCAGAGGGAGGGAGGCATCTCTCCCACTGCCGGGGGAGGGGGATGTTGCCAGAAGTTACATCGGAAGGAGAGACTTGACCACAAGAAGATCCCAGAGCAGCCCTGCGTGCAATATTGCCTCTTCTTCCATGAAGTTTCTAAAAAGGCAAGTAGGCCCGCCTCGAGAGGTGCAAACAGGCCAACTCAGGGGAGTCGCAGGTTTGTTTGTTTTGCCAGTTTTGACCCACGATTGGGAGCGAGGGAGGGGGGCTTACTCCTTCCAGTGAGAGACCAATGGAGCCTATAAATCTAGACATTGTATTTATTGTTCGTATGTGTGGCCACAGGACAGCATAGTGATCCCCCAAAGCAATGGCAGAAAATATTTTCTAAGGACTAATACAAACTTTGGCTCTTGTGGGATTATTTACTGTATTATATGTTCATGTAATAAGTATTATATAGGCCATACCAAAAGGGTTATAAAGCTGCTTATCGCAGAACATCTTAGTAACATTGGAAAGGAACATTTACAGGCTTCATTGGTCTCTCACTGGAAGGAGCGAGCTCATAAGATCAAGGATTTGAAATATACAGTTTAAAGACATTAAAAATCCCCGGGATAATCATGCGAGTATACCACAACTTGCTTGAGGCTAGCAGGGACACATCTTGTGGGCGACTAAAAGCTGTAGAAATAGCGCCGAGGACAAGCGGTAGAACGCTCACAGCTTCAGCCGCCAAGAAAGATTATAAGAGAAACAACAATGATAGGTAACAGGCCTCTTCTCCCTTGAAAAGAGAAGACTGAGAGGGGACATGATCGAAACATTCAAGATATTGAAGGGAATAGACTTAGTAGAGAAAGAGAGACTGTTCACCCTCTCCAAAGTAATGAGAACGAGAGGGCACTCGTTAAAGTTAAAAGGGGAGAGATTCCGTACAAATGTAAGGAAGTTCTTCTTCACCCAGAGTGTGGTAGAAATCTGGAAAGCTCTTCCAGAGGCTGTTCTAGGTGAAAGCACCCTTCAGGGATTGAAGAAAGGGTTGGATAAGTTCCTGCTGGAACAGACCATACGCAGGTAAGGCTAGAAGACTCAAATAGGGCACAGGACTTTGACCTAAGGGCCACTGCGTGAGCAGACTGCTGAGCACGATGGACCACTGGTCTGACCCAGGAGAAGCAATTCTTATGTTCTTATAGTATAATTAAATGAAACACAGTTAACACATAGATCATTGAAATCACGTGGAAAAGCTGGCGGTTTCAGAGACTATGGAAGTGCAGCGATGGTCCCTTTAGCAACCTCTGCTTGTTTTCAGGTATCAATTAAGCACTTCCTATTTAGGGACGCATATAATAATAATAATAACTTTATTTTTCTATACCGCCATAGTCAGGCGACTTCTAGGCAGTTTACATTGTAAGAAGGCTGGACATTCAGCGAATAACAAACGGTCTTAATGCAATACAATACAATACAATACAATGAGTCTAAATACTTTACAATAATCTAAATGGGAAACTTACGTTCTAATTGGAGTTCTATGGGTAATGAATACCTGGATACTTTAGTGCTAACATATTAAATGGAGCAAGAATTCTCTACTCAGCTAACAAGATCAAGCCCTGTAACGAATCATAACCGCTTTCAAGAAGCGACATCCTCCCCCTACTGTTCTCTCCTTCCCTTCATTCCTCACTTTTCACTTTTTTTTTTTAATTTCAATGTACTTTGCTCCATACTATCCCATAACCCTTCTGTATCATTATGTTCCTGTCTCGTCTGTCTCTTATAGTTTAACTATGAAATGTTCCCCTTTATTTTTTATCCATTTTTTAAATTTAGTATTGTAAACCGTCTAGGTATACTTTGATAGACCGTATAGCAAGTACAGAATAAACTTGAAACTTGAACACTTCATCTTTAAGAAATATTTTTAAGAGCGGGATAGGGGTATATCTTTTGTTTTGGTATTATTCCTAATGGTAATGATGGATGGGGGGAGTGAATTTTTATCTTTTATATAGATATTGATTGAGTATAAGTGCTTGGTTGAGTATCATTATTTGTATATAAATTGTATTGCACTTTTTGTTGGCATTAAAAACTAAATAAAGTTAAAAAAAAAAAAAAAGAAATATTTTGAAGGTAATAGTTTTTGGGTATACCTGAGACTTGTGGTTACATTAGGATATTCTCCAATTAATAACATGCCATCTTCTTACGCTCCAGCACAGCCTTCATCTTAGACCGTCAACAAACAAGGCAAGGGGTCCCACGGTTTCAAAGTTTACAGGACACCATAACACAGAACAGAAGACATGTTTAAAACTAGAAAATTGAAGCTTATGATAAAAATGTTCAGATACATGAAGGAAATGTCCTACTCCCTCCCCCCCCTTTTCACCTGGATGAGCCCAGAAGCAATGAATAAAACGAACAAGAGAAAGTTGCCTTCTCTTCCCTGGCCAGGGCAGTCACGTGTGGGAATAAAGCTGATCCTTGCGGAGAATTGCAGTATGTATATAAGACACTGTATTGTATTTTCAGATGGACTGATTTTGGAGTCTGAGCCTTCAAGAATTCAGGAAGAGACCGCCTTGTGCCATGGCTTCTATGGGCCTTGGCTGATCAAAGGTGGCTCCAATTAGAGAATGACATTTAAGTGTTCGAGACTTATTCCAAAATGCATACCATAGCGTCTAAATATTTCCTTTCCAACAGCACGCAAAATAAACACGAACCGCTTTTAAGAAGCGATCCCCATTCCTGGTGTTCTATCCTCCCCCCTCTTCCCTTTAATTGTTTTTAGTGATTTAATTATTAACTTCCCCTCCCCGTTTACCCTCAAGCTCATGTTCATATTTGTAATTTGTCTATTTAATGTTCATATTTCCCCCCCCCCTTACAAAAATTTATTTTAACCTTTCATTTTTTGCATTGTAAACCGGCCAGGTGCACGTCGATGGTCGGTATATTAAAATGAATTGAACTTGAAACTTGAGCCGATGAGGACAGAGCTGGCAGGGATTTGTCCCCGTGCCATTCTCTAGTTCCGCTTGCAGTCAGTTTCTGTACTTCTACGTTTTATTTCCTGTATCACTTGGAATCATCAGTTTCTTAATTATATGAAAAATTGTGACCGTGAGTCAAAAAGGCTCCTGAAGCAGGCCGCATTGGCCGAAACACATGCTTGTGGCGCCACCGTCCAAGACTATGATTTGTTGAATAAAATCGCACACCCTCGTTCTCGAACCTCCACTGTTGTCTGTTGGCTTTGATTGTGTGTGTGGAGGTGTTACTCCTGGTTTTTGCTCTGACTGGCCGCGTGTCAATCACACTTAGGCCCCATTTACAGAATCGCACCTCATGGAACCTATCGCAAAACATAGGTGCCAATAATGTAGGCCAGGGTTTTTTCTGGCCTACATTTCAGGCACCTAAGTTCTTTTCAGAATCGTGCTTAACAGTGCCTATCTCTGTCTCCACCCCCATTTCGGCGTTAGACACTGCTAGACGCCATGTGATGGGCGCCTACCTTTGACAGAATCAGGTAGGCACCTATTGGAGAACTAATTTTTCTTTTCCAATTATAAGCTTGTTAAAGCCCATTTTGGTAATTAATGTAGGCACCTAACACAGGCATCCTTTATAGAATCTGGCAAAAAATGGCGTATAAAAACATAAAAGTTATAGCTATAATGCCAAGAAATTTGCTCCATTAAGCAAAAATAATTGCAAATTTTTAAGAAAAACAGAGCTTTATGTAATCAGTGGCTTTGAGCGACCCCAGCATGGGCTTTAAAACATTTTTAGAACTTATTTTCTGATCAAGCACAATCAAATTCCTGGGGGGGGGTGGAGAAAAACTTAAATTTGCACAACTTTAGGTTTTTCTGAACAACCCTACGGGTAGGGTTACCAGATTTTCCCGAAGGAAAATCCAGACCCATGGCCAGGCCCACCCAGGCCTGCCCCGTTCCAGCCCCAAATAGCATCCGCGCATGCGCAGACACGACTCAGGACATCACCATTGCGCGGATGCCCCTTCCCCATGCAATTTTGACAGGAAGCTTTTCAAAACCTGGACAAAGCGCCGGGTTTTGAAAAGCCTTCCGCATCCCCGGACGTGTCCTCGAAAAGGAGGACATGCCCGGGGAAATCTGGATTTCTGGTAGCCCTACCTATGGGGGGGGGGGGATCTCCAAGCCCCACCAGCCTTCCCTTCCCTACCAGCAATCTGATATCTCTCCCCATCTCTTAACAACCCCCAACCTTACTTCCAGAGAAAGGATGGAGAGAAAATTTCATGCCTCCTCATAGAAAAAAACATAGAAACATAGAAAAATGACAGCAGAAAAGGGCCATAGCCCATCAAGTCTGCCCACTCTATCGACCCTCCCCTTTAACCCTCTGAGAGATCACACTCTCATGACCCATCTCCTTAACTCTACCCTCTTAGAGATCCAACATGGGCATCCCATTTATTCTTAAAATCTGGCACGCTGCTGGCCTCGATCACCTGCACTGGGAGCTCAATCCAATGATTAACCACTCTTTCGGTAAAGAAATACTTCCTGGTGTCGCCATGAAATTTTCCGCCCCTGATTTTCAGCGGATGCCCTCTTGTGGCCGAGGGCCCTTTTAAGAGAGAAAATATCATCTTCCACCTTGAGACGACCAGTGATATACTTAAATGTCTCAATCATGTCTCCTCACGTTGGGTTGAGGCCTGGCCAGACCACTGTAGTCATGTGATCATTTTCAAACACACAATGAAAAGAGTATGAAAGCAACGGCAAAAACTTTCACAGATTCATCTGCATAGAGAACAGTTTAAGTCCTTGCTCAAGCTGAACCCTGCAGAGTCTGCCAAAAAAGACAAAAAAAAAAAGCCTCCCTAATGAATTAAATGCGGAAATCTGGCTTCAGTTCACAAAGCTAATCTTGTTTCTGGGGTTTTACAATCACCCTGCTTGTGTCTTACCCTACTGATAGCGCACCCTACCCACCCGCTGGCCATCCTGAAAGAAACCAAAAGCTGATTTATCTACTATTAAAGCAACAATTACACTGATAAAGGCCAAGCCACAAGATCAGAAAGGCTCCCACACTCACGGTTCAAATCTCTCTGGAGCCAAAGGAAAAACTACTTTGGAAAGTTACTGCAAGAGAAATGCTATTATGATGACAATGTGGAACGGCAGAGGTGACATTTGGGTTAACAGACGTCCGGATTTCCCCCGGACATATCCTCCTTTTCAAGGACATGTCCAGGGGTCCCGGATGACTTTTCAAAACCCGGCTCTTTGTCTGGGTTTTGAAAAGCTTCCATCCAAATTGCGTCGGGAAGGGGCATCCGTGCGTGCTTGGGCACAGCGTGTGACATCATTGCATCACGTCTGCACAGATGGCGTCTGGGGGAGCGGGGTTGGGGGAATGGGGCATGACACAGGCAGAACGGGGTGGAACTGTGCGGCCATGGGTCCGGATTTTCCTTTGGGAAAATTTGGTAACCCTAGGTGACATCATTTTGTTTTTGTGTTTCTAGCCTTCCCCAGGACTAACAGTGGTGACCTTGAAAAGGACATGACACACCTGCTGCTGGTCTACTGTAGTTCACTCAAAGCAGACATTTTTCTGTGAAGTGCACTTCAGTTGAAAGCTTGCCCTGACACTCCATAGAGGCAGTTGGCCCCAGAAAAAGGAGGACAGATCGCGACATCCGGGTTTTATTTCCACAGTGGAAGTCCGGATGTCTCAATCTAGGGTTGCCAGATTTCCTCTAAAAAAAAAAAAAAAAGAAGACACCTGGACCCACCCTGTTCTGCTTCCAGCCCTGCCCCCCCACAAGTACCTCCCTGAGCTCGGGGCTGCATCTGGAGGGCCTCTGTGCATGCGTGGACGTTGGGGTCCGTGCATGCGTAGAGGCCTTCCAGACATGAGCCCGAGCTCAGATCTCAGGGACTTCCAAAACCCAGACAAACTGCCGAGTTCTGGAAATCCCTCCAGGCACCCGGACAGCCCTCTAAAGAGAGGACATGTCCGGGTTTTCCTGGACCTCTGGTAACCCTACCTCAATCCGGCCTCCATTTTCTGAGCCATATGGTAACCCTACCTTGGGCTAGATATGACTTACTTCTCCAGCACTTACGAGCTGCTAAGGGTTGCACTTCTATAAGATGGTTACCCTCTTCCTCAAAGTCATTTTCATTCCCATTCCCACCTATCCAGGCCTCTCTGCTATTGACACTATTTGGGATTGTTCCTGTATAGTTAGTATATTTAAATTTGGTTAACAACATTGCCCCACACTCTATGCAAGAAAATTTCTCAACTACCTTGGAATTTCAGAAGAGGGAGGAACACAGTTCACGTGGCCCTGCCCCGACCCAGGGTATATACTGTACTGATCCAAGTAAATTTGATTGGGGGAGGGCAGGGGAATAAGAAAAAGGGATAAAAATCACCAGGTTGTGTGCATGAAGGCTCATAACATCAGATGGCCTGGTTTTATTTGAAAAGGAGCTAACACCGATGGAGGATTTTAAACCGATACCCATGCCTGCTGTTAATAAAAAAATAATCACTGAAAGAAAAAGGAGCAGGAGAAAACAGCTGGATTTAAGAAAACCCTACTTTGAACTATTACTGACAACGTGTGTTAAAAAGAAAGAAAGATCAACTCGTGCAAGAGATGCTTCACCCACCCTTCACCCTATGGGAGGTTCACACACAAAACCCACAGGCCCATAGCAGAATCTGGGGCTATGCTGTACAATATACCACAGACTGATACCATCGGCTCATGTCAGGTCTTATCATGTCTCCGCTCATTTATTTATTTAAAAATTTCTCACCCACCTAGGCAGGTTAGTCAATTTATTCACAGGACAGAGAACAATAGCAACTATTCACATCAACAGATAAAAGATATATTCTTATATAGAGAACTCATCAACAGAACAATAGTTCATCCCTCCCACCTTAATAGATTATGAGCAGTTCTTTCAAGCGCTCCACATTTTTTTTTATGGCCATGAATGACCTAGTTCGGCAACAAAACTCCTTCACAAATAAATGAGCAAGTCGCCTAAATTGTTCTATATTCTTACATAAACATACCTGGCCTAATAGTAAATAGTAAAATCTGGCTCCTCCTAACAAGAAAAAAATTTGGGTGTCATCGTGGATAATACGCTGAAACCTTCTGCCCGATGTGCGGCGGTGGCCACAATAGCAAACAAGATGCTAGGAATTATTAGAAAAAGGATGCCTCTATATATCACTCAATAGTGCAACTTCATCTTGAGTATTGCGTTCAGTTCTTGTCTCCTTATCTCAAAAAAGATAGAGCGGCACTAGAAAAGGTTCCAAGTAGAGCGACCAAGATGATAAAGGGGATGGAACTGGTCCCGCCCCATTCCTGCAAGCTCCATCCTCATCCGCACAGGCATCAAACCGTTTAAAATCACGAGGCTTGTGCGGCTAAGGCAGAGCTTACAGGAATGGCCCAGAGACAGCGACAAAACACAGGGAAGGGATGGGGAGATTTGTCCCTGTGTCATTCTCTAGACAAAATGCCATTCCAGAAATAAAGAATTCATCTTCAAGGCTAAATGATCCATCTTTTTAGATCAGTGGTCTCAAACTCAAGCCCTTGGCAGGGCCACATTTTGGATTTGTAGGTGCTTGGAGGGCCTCAGAAAAAATAGTTAATGTCTTATGAAAGAAATGACAATTCTGCATGAGGTAAAACTCTTTATAGTTTATAAATCTTTCCTCTTGGCTAAGTCTTAATAGTAATATTGTCATTTATAGCTAAAGAGACACGTGATCAAGAAACTTGTTTTACGTTTGTGATTATGATAAACAAGTTTCAAGTTTAATAAAATTTTGATTTGATCGCAAAATCTTACTTCAGTGCGATTCCTCAAAATAGCACCTGGCGGGCCGTGAGTTTGAGACCACTGAGTTAAAGGGAACGGATAATCTGCTGGCTGGGTTGAAGGGCAGAGGGGAGAACAGGACAATCAAGCCATTGTGACATCACTGATGAGGTTGGCTCTTATTGGTGGAATGAGGCATTATGACATCACAATCTTGGTTCTGCTTCCCAAAGACAAACAGGATGTCATGGATAAAGTTAATCCAGTGGTCTCAAACTCAAACCCTTTGCAAGGCCACATTTTGGATTTGACGGTACTTGGAGGGTCTCAGAAAAAATGGTTAATGTCTTATGAAAGAAATGACAATTTTGCATGAGGTAAAACTCTTTCCTTTTGGCTAAGTCTTAATAAGAATATTGTCATTTACAGCTAAAGAGACTTATGATCAAGAAACTGTTTTTTACTTTTCTGGTTATGATAAACATATCGAGGGCCTCAAAATAGTACCTGGCGAGCCACGAGTTTGAGACCACTGTTCTAGATTAAAAGAAAATCTCAAAAATGCAATACCATCAAATTTCCCTTCCTTGGTTACAGCAGGCCTAAAGGCAGGGCCGGCTCAGCCTAAGGACCAGGTACAGTACTGGCTCAGGGCATTGGTGATAAAGGGTGCCATAATCCCAGTCCAGCATCTCTTCTCTCTTCCCATCCCCTTGCGAGCAGGGAGAGATGTTGGATTGGGATTTTGAATTAGGGCTACATTCACTAAGGTTACCTTTGCTGGGCGATCTGTGGCCCGAGTCTTCCCGGATGATCGTTTCACCAAGCCTCCTCGTGCAAATTAATGCAATCGGAGGCGCGCCCCACAGAGACTGCACGGATCGCTGCAGACCATCTTCTTTGCCTGTAGATGGTCTGCGCATGTGCTTGCTCTTCCTGGCTTTTTGGACTTACTTTTTGACTTTCGCAAGCCCGTGGTTTTAACCCGCGGGTTTAAAGCGGGGCTGCACTGCGGCGTATTCTGGAACAGAGCAGAACACGCCGAAGTGCAGCCCCGCTTTAAACACACGGGTTAAAACCACGGGCTGGCGCTGCTGAAGACTGCTCTCTCAGGATAGGTTGAGGTCTGCATAAGTCCAGTTGCAGGAAGATTACATGCCAGCAATCTCCTCCCGATGGAGAAGTCCTACTCTCACAGGCTCAAAAAAACAGAGCCCAAAAACTTGGCGGCAGAGAGCAGGAGGGTCCTTCCCTGCAGTGCGAGCCGGGAGTCAGGGCGGCAGAGAGCAGGGCGATATGTATGGGGGGGAAGTATCACTTTGATTTCAAGGCTGCAGGGCTGGGATTTCAGGGTGGCAAAGAGCAGGACAGCCGGCAAGGATGTAAGTGACTGGTCCCAAGCAGTCGCTTCTTTTTGGATTGGCCAGCCCAATCGGTGTCCCTTCTTGAGTTTAGTGAATCACTGCCTTCCTACTTTGCACGCCATTTCCCCTCATTTGCATGCGCAGATCAGAAGTGAATGGGGTCGGGGTTGCAAAGTGGTCAGGACACGATCGGTGGGCTTAGTAAATCTAGCCCCAAATCACCAGCAATGGAGGGGGGGAAACTTAAGAGGCAGAGCTGCTGGATTTGGGGTGGGGGTGGGGGTGAGAGAGAACAGCAATGCAAAAGTTGGCTCATGGCATTACAGTCCCTTGAGCCAGCCCTGCCTATGGGCCAGGTTTGCCTTGCTAAGGAGAATCCAATATGCAATGCTAGCTGTACGCACATGGCAGTTTCTCTCTACAGCACGTATTTATCTAAGAGTAATCCTGGGACTTCACGGATGATTTGCAGAGCTTACTGGCAAGGTTTATCGAGCTTACTGACCTGTTCAGGAGTCAGATAAACAGGATTTGCCGAAAGTATGGCAGATTCCGCACACCTTCATTTGCAGACAATAAAAGCTGCTCTGGCCTCCACCTTGAAAGTAGAGGCAGCTCAAAGGAACGAAGCCGACGTCCGGCCCGATTAACCTGCATTTGCGTTACCAGCCAGTTTATCCAGTGTTAAGTAACCTGCTTAAACTACAGAAGGGAACTGCCATGAAATAATACAGAAGTCTACCCAATAGCTGAGATTCCGGTGTCAGGTCAAAAGCGCGCCGGGACAAAGGCGCGCGCAGACAACTGAGCGCAACGCGGAGCCATGCGCCAAAGAAAATGACTGTTTTAAAGGACTCCGACGGGGGGTGTGGGGGGAACCCCCCCACTTTACTTTATACAGATCGCGCCGCATTGTGGGGGCGTTGTGAGGGGTTTGGGGGTTGTAACCCCCCACATTTTACTGAAAACTTCACTTTTTCCCTAAAAAACAGGGAAACAGTTAAGTTTCCAGTATAATGAGGGCGGTTACAACCTCCCAAACCCCCCACAACGCCGCCGCGATCTGTATTAAGTAAAGTGGGGGGGGGGGGTTCCACAACAAAAACCCCCGTCAGAGCCCCTAAAAACACTCTTTTTCTTTGGCACACGCTTCCGTCTTGCGCTCAGTTGTCGGCGCGCGCCTTTGTCATCGGCGGTTTTGTCTATGAACCGAGATTCCTAAGGGGTCTCCTGTGGACTTGGCAACCTAGCCCCTACCCTCTGCATCATAACAGAAATTTTGCCATCATGTCCTAATCTAGCTTCTTTGATCTCGGAATACTTTCAGGCTAATGCAATTAATAATTAATAACTAATGCCATAATTAAGGAAGGCGTTTTTTTTTGTCAGTCCAAGGATCAGACCCATCAACGATGAGAGATTTGAAGATCGCATTTTGCCACATCTCTAAAAACTGCATTGGCTACCAGCCGCCTTCAGAGTACTGTATAAAGCAGAAATGATTTGTCGTCAATTCTTGTACGGAAACATTCCAGAACTGTTTAAAAATAATATTCTTAGTTATACACCAAAATGATCATTGCGTTCGGAGAATTTGGCTTGACTGAAGGCTTGTTCAGAACGGTAAAATGACTTTTTGTTGCCCAGGAGTTAAGATGTAGAACTCTCCGGTAGGTCAGATACGGAATTGTCGTGAAATTACTTTAAGACGCGGTTATTTGTAGATGCCTTTCTCTAGAAATAATCAAGATTGTTATTAGGCAAAGTTATAGTATTATTTTGTAGCCGTAATTTTTAAGGTCGGTATTGTTTATTTTCTCATATGTTTTTGTTTTAAAACTATGTATATAAATTATGTAAACCGTTTAGTTGGTTTACGCAGACTAAAGCTGAATAGATATGTTCAGGCCAATTATCAGCATTTTTTAAAATGTGGCTACAACTATTTTTTTAAAATCTGCCTGTTCCGTACCACTATCTGATCCGTGGCTAGCACTAAATGCTAGGATCATGCAGACAGCACCAAAACATGGCTGGATCGTGGGGAAATTCAAGTAGCCTTTTTGCTGTCCCAAGTTATCCGGATGGTGAACTGGACTTGTGAGCTAACCAGATAAGTTCTAGGATTGCTCTGGCTCCGCCCCAGACAGCGCCTACAAGATTTACAAAGATTAGGGGGCGCTCAATGAAGTTACAGGGAGATACTTTTAAAACCAATAGGAGGAAATATTTTTTCACTCGGAGAATAGTTAAGCTCTGGAATGCGTCACCAGAGGTTGTGGTAAGAGCGGTTAATATAGCAGCTGGTTTTTAAAAAGGTTTGGACAAGCTCCTGGAGGAAAAGACCATAGTCTGCTGTTGGGACAAACATGATGGAAGCCACTGCTTGCTCTGGTTTGGTGGCATGGAATGCTGCTATTTGGGACTTGGATTGGCCTCGGTGAAGACGGGATACTGGGTTAGATGGACTGACCCAGTAAGGCTATTCTTATGTTCTTATACTGCTCAGCAGAATACAGTACTCCCCCGATATTCACGGGAGTTCCGTTCCAGGAACCCCCCAGGAATCTTGAAAAACCGCGAATACGGTTTTTCATGGGGGAGACTGGAAGAGGGCAGCGGGAGAGGCAGGAGAGAGCAGCCGGAGCGCCGGCGAGCGCAGGAAATCACTCGCTCTATGCTCCGACCGCTTCTTCCTGCACTAAGTTGGGCCTTACCAATGAGGAGCTGCGTGTCAAAGCAGCTCCTGATTGGATAAGGCCCGACTTAGTGCAGGAAGAGGCGGTCGGAGCATACAGCGAGTGATTTCCTGCGCTCGCCGGCGCTCCAGCTGCTCTCTCCTGCCTCTCCCGCTGCCCTCTCCTTGTCGGCGGTTCGCGGTCGGAAAATACCGCGAATGACCGGGACCGCGAACCGCCGAACGTGAACGACCGGGGGAATACTATACATCTGCATTTTGTTAGATGTCTGGATAAATATTTTTGAGTACTGATCTGTTTGGGGGGGAGGGTTGCCTATAAATACAAAAATATCCGAGGTTATATATGGTACAGCCCTAAAGTGTTAACGAAATCCAAATGGATAAATAAAACTAGCTGGAACAGGCTGGATAAGCCAGCTAGTACTTATCCCCTGTCATCTACTACGTTACACATTTAAAATTAACCTTTCAACTGAATGCCAGCTCTTGGTGTCACTTTTACTTGAAGCGTGACCGCTTTGTTCCCTACACTGGAGACCTCTGGAGCCCTTCCGTGGCATCCCTCACTCATACCAGCACCAGTTCATTATGTGTATGAAATTTCATCCTCGCTAGTGAAACCTGGCTTGAACAGTTAACTTAGACCAGTGCTGTTCATGCTGAAAGCAAAACTCTATGGTCAGACATTTATATCAGGGTCTGGTCTTAGAACACTCGACTACGCCAGTTTTGATCTCGTTTTCTTCCGAAGGTGATATCTGTATTTAAACTCTGCAGCCATTACAAAAGGTAGAATGCAGTGCTGAAGTATATAAAGCATGAATATTGTGTACAATTCTGGAGGCCGCACTTTGAAAAAGATATGAAACGGAGGGAGTGGGTCCAGAGGAAGACTACTAAAATGGTGTGTGGTCTTCGTGATAAGGCATATGGGGACAGACTTCAAGATCTCAATCTGTATACTTTGGAGGAATGGCGGGAGAGGGGAGATATGATAGAGACGTTTAAATACCCTGCGTGGCGTTCATGGAAACTCTGCAATGAGAGGACATAGGATGAAGTTAAGAGGTGATAGGCTCCGGCATAATCTAAGCAAATACTTTTTTTACAGAAAGGGTGGTAGATGCGTGGAACAGTCTCCCGGAGGAGGTGGTGGAGCCAGAGACTGTGTCTGAATTCAAAAGGGCCTGGGATAGGCACGTGGGATCTCTCAGAGAGAGAAAGAGATAATGGTTACTGCGGATGGGCAGATTAGATGGGCCATTTGGCCTTTATCTGACGTCATGTTTCTATGAATACAGAACAGACAGCTGAAGAGTGCATCTTTTTCATTATGCCATTCTCCTCCAGAAAAAGGCAAAGGGCGGCTTACAACCTATCAGAATACATCATCAAAAATTCCACAAATACAACAGCAGACTATGGACAAAATGGGCTAGAGCAAACACTGATACAACTGGTACAAGAGACATCTGTAAATTCTGTAAGAAAGAGCTACAAACAGTTACTCCTCTCGTGACTGGCTGTGTGAGGTGCTAACGGAGGAAACATTTCTACAGAAAGGCACGTCTCATTCACTAGAAACTCTGTAATTAGGGTTACTATATGGCTCCAGAAAAAGGACTTCGTTAGAAAAACATACAGGGACTCATATGTGAATACTAGTCAGTAAATTGAATGAAATAATAAATAGGAGACTGACTATGTAGATACTATGTACCAGTGGGAAGAGAGCAAATGACTCCTAAAAACGCTCAGAGAAGTGAAACTCTGAAGGGGAGGTGGATACCTTCCCTTGGGGCAAGAGTTTACCGTCCAGTCATTGCATTTTACTTTACAGAGCTTCACTTTCTAGCCACTGGTAAAATTGTGAACAGTTTAAATAGGGTCTCCCCTAAGAGCCTGTACAACCACAAACTTTAAAAAGCTTGCACAGATAAGTGTATAGTTTCCAATGAGCAAGAGTCTTTTTGTATAATTTTTTGAACAATTTTTTGTCAATTTATAAATTATTTAAACTGTTCACAATTTTACCAGTGGCTAGAAAGTGAAGCTCTGTAAAGTAAAATGCAATGACTGGACGGTAAACTCTTGCCCCAAGGGAAGGTATCCACCTCCCCTTCAGAGTTTCACTTCTCTGAGCGTTTTTAGGAGTCATTTGCTCTCTTCCCACTGGTACATAGTATCTACATAGTCAGTCTCCAGAAAAAGGACGGCATTATCAACATAATCCTGCTGCCATCGGCCTTGGCCCAGAAGCCTTCACTCTGCCCCATTTCCTATTCCAATATAGGCGCAATGCTGCAGAGTGAAGGCTTCCAGGGTAGGCCAACGGTAGCAGGATCCTATAGCTAACGCTGCCAGTGGCCTGAAGTTTTGAAATTGCAGCACCGGAGGTACTGGGGACCAGGGAAACTCAGAGAGCCATACCGAGTCCAGGTCGGGGGCTGGACTGGAGAGAATGAATCCAAAACCTGGACAAACTCCCTCCAGTCCTCTAAAAAAACAGGTAAATCTGGACCATCTGGTAAGACTACATTTTCTCGGCCAGTATGATTAAAGTCCGAGTACAGCAACTGAGTTCTCATTATAAGATTAACTTTTTCCTACAAAGCTAAGGGGTGAATCGCGGAAGGAAATGGATTCAGAACTGGAGGAATGGCTGAAGGAACCCACAGCCATCACAAAGTTTACAAAAAAAACAAAACAAAACTACTACCAGTTCTCTCCCAGAGCTACCGCCTACTGCAAACTGGTTTAAAACCAATTTGAAATGCATTCTGCTTTCTTTGAAAGCCATTCTTGTAGTTAAAGCCACCAGCTAGGTTCTGGCCAGAGACAGGCTGAGCCAGTCCTGGCTGCAATTCCAGTTCTCTCTTAAAATAACAGAAAGGTATGTGTAGAGACCTCTTAAGGCAGAGAAGGTATTTTTATAGATCCACATCTAGACTCCTTTTGTTTTTAAGAAATTCATGGCCAATAAATAGTGCCCCAGACTATGCTATAAAGAGCACTCTGGATTGAAATACCCTTTACAGACGTGTTATCGCAAACTGTGTGCCCCGGCAGATTCCAGGTATGCTGTGAGATGCCGGTGAGGCGCTGGTGCTGGCTGACGGTGCCAGCTGCTTACTGGACATTCCTCTCGCGGCGAGAAGCACGTCTTAGTCAGCTGGCGCCTGTGCTTCTCCTTACCTCTCCGTCTTCAACACTCCCCCCCCCAATCAATGGTAATAGGAGGCTCAGGGCTGTGGCATGAGGACATCCGTGCACATGCGGTCGTCGATGTGATGGCATTACGCACGCGTACGATGTCATTGCGCCGACGTCCACACATTTCCGGGCGACCTCCAGCTGCGAGATTAGTGTGCTGCACCTCAAAAGGTTTAACATAGAAACATAGAACATGACGGCAGAAAAGGGCCACGGCCCATCTAGTCTGCCCATCCTAATGGCCCACCCCCTAACTACCTCCATGAAGAGATCCCACATGCCAATCCCATCTTTTCTTAAAATCTGGCACGCTGCTGGCCTCAATTACCTGTTGTGGAAGATTATTCCAGCGGTCAACCACCCTTTCGGTGAAGAGATATTTTCTGGTGTCGCCATGAAATTTCCCACCCCTGATTTTCAACGGTTTACGACACACTGCTTTACAGAATAGTATATACAACATTTATTTATATACCAGAAATACCTCAATAATGTTCATTGTAGTTTAACATTAATAAGAAGTGGAGACAATGTCCAGAATTACAATTTTAAAATCGACATTGAATTTACTGCTCCTTTAACACATGTTCATTAAACAAATATGTTTTTAAAGCCTTCTTCAAACTTTTACGGTTATTCTCTGAAGTCATAAGGTCTGATAAATGTTTCCAAAGTTTTGCAGCTTGATAAGCAACTGTAGATTTTAAACTTAACCCTCATTTTTTCTTTTCCCTGCCTTGATGTCATTCCCTTACATGTCTTCTATCCTAGTACGAGCTGTAGCTCCTCCCTCTCTCCTTTGGTTTATGGTTAGTTATTTTTATTCTATTTTGTACATGTGATTTTATTTATTCATGATATTGAATCCCCTATTTTACTTGTAAATCTCTTAGAATTATTGATAAGTGTTCAATCAAACTTGAAACTAGATTCGGCACCGACTGTGTTTCGTCCTGAATGCCTTTATCAAGAGTCAGATGTAAAATGATCCTCTAAGAAAGTCCTGTCATAAACAAAACTAAGGTACACCTAAGTAATGCTCAATACAGTGGTGGCGTAATAGAAGTACGCTTGAGGGACCCTATATGCTGGCTGCCAACTTCCTGACAGCATTAAGTGCATCCTAACTTTATAATAATCTGGACAAAAACACTGAAACATATTACAACATGCCCAATAATTCCAATATAACCTTACAATCTTAATAGTAATACATGATCGACCAATCAAACTTGCTGGAAAGATCATCAAACCTCTATTCCCCCTTGATACTCGAGATCTTATATTATCCATCAATGTCATAAGACTGTCTCTGTACTATAACTCGCTCAAAACCCAGATTGTGAAGAATGCAAAATATTAAACTTATCTAAATACGATGTTAATTGATTTAACAAGTTCTTCCATAGTCTTTATCAAAATGCTTTAGATGCCACTGATCTATAGTTTGAAACTTGATCCTTTTGGATCCTTCAATTTCTCTCAAATCACTAGAAAAGAGGCCCCTTAACAATATCTCATTTATCCAATCATAAACAGCAATCTTGAAGGATGGTGGAGCCTCCTTCAAAACATAAAATCGGACAAAGATCCAGATGGCAATGAACTTTAAAATATCTATTATATAGCTTTAGAAACTCCTCCCAATTTACTTTTTCAAACCTAGTCCAAATTAAATCTATAGCAGCAACATCTTTATTCCTATCTCTAAATAGACCCCAATCCTCCAAATCACTCAAAACCTGACATTTAATTCCCTTCATCCAAATGTTCATTTGAAATATTAACAATCTATTTTGACCAAACAATTAACGAGATTAAATAATCTACTTGTGTCAGTAACATTTAATCCGACAAGATTCAAAAAGAAGACGGCTGAGGGGAGATACGATTTAAGTCTACAAAATCCTGAGTGGAGTAGAACGGGTACAGGTGGATCGAGGGAGGAGCCTAAGGCCCTGATTGGCTTGTCCAACTGGCTTGACCAATCAGAGCTTTAGGCTCCTCCGTTTAGGCTCCACTCTTTGGGAGGGGCCTTAGGTGTTTGAACTAATCAGGACCTTTGGCCCCTCCCCGTGCATCACATGATGCACTGGGGAGAGGAAGGCCCGTCATTTAGGACTGGAGGCCCAAAGCAGGAGCCTCAGATTGGGCTTCCTGTTTCCAACTTTTTAAAAAGGTTCAGGGGTGGGGGGGGGGCATCCAGCAGCAGGAGGGAGTGGGCATCCCTCCTGCATATTTTGGGGGCAGGGGAGGGGATTGGTTTGGGGGAGTTGGTGACGCAGGGGTCAGCGTGAGTGGGGGGCATTTTTCTTTTTTAAACAGGGCAGATTGTGCATGTGTAACACACACACACACACACGCTCTTCCAGAGGCTGTTATAGGGGAAAACACCCTCCAGGGATTCAATATAAGGAAGTTCTTCTTCACCCAGAGAGTGGTAGAAAACTGGAACGATCTTCCAGAGGCTGTTATAGGGGAAAACACCCTCCAGGGATTCAATATAAGGAAGTTCTTCTTCACCCAGAGAGTGGTAGAAAACTGGAACGCTCTTCTGGAGGCTGTTATAGGGGAAAACACCCTCCAGGGATTCAATATAAGGAAGTTCTTCTTCACCCAGAGAGTGGTAGAAAACTGGAACGCTCTTCCAGAGGCTGTTATAGGGGAAAACACCCTCCAGGGATTCAATATAAGGAAGTTCTTCTTCACCCAGAGAGTGGTAGAAAACTGGAACGCTCTTCCAGAGGCTGTTATAGGGGAAAACACCCTCCAGGGATTCAATATAAGGAAGTTCTTCTTCACCCAGAGAGTGGTAGAAAACTGGAACGCTCTTCTGGAGGCTGTTATAGGGGAAAACACCCTCCAGGGATTCAATATAAGGAAGTTCTTCTTCACCCAGAGAGTGGTAGAAAGCTGGAACGCTCTTCCAGAGGCTGTTATAGGGGAAAACACCCTCCAGGGATTCAATATAAGGAAGTTCTTCTTCACCCAGAGAGTGGTAGAAAACTGGAACGATCTTCCAGAGGCTGTTATAGGGGAAAACACCCTCCAGGGATTCAATATAAGGAAGTTCTTCTTCACCCAGAGAGTGGTAGAAAACTGGAACGCTCTTCCGGAGTCTGTTTTAGGGGAAAACACCCTCCAGCGGACTGCTGGGCACGATGGACCACTGGTCTGAGCCAGCAGCGGCAATTCTTATGTTCTTATGTTTCGCTTCTGTTCAGACACACAGACTTGGTCTTGATCTGTCTTTTGCCATTTTGGGGACAGAAACCATAAAAGTCTGCCTACACCGGCCTTACTTTCCAAGTACTGGCCCAGAAATATCTTAAGAAAAAGAACAATTTAAATTAAACCATTAAATTATAGAGAGTGTATGTTTGGGCAGACTGGATGGACCATTCAGGTCTTTATCTGCCGTCATTTGCTATGTTACTGGAGTTGCCTTTTAAGCAGCACTTCCTGCCCATCATAACACATGAACAGCCACAAGGTCATTAAAATTTTGTTTCTATCCTTTTTCTATTTAAGGCTCCACTCTATTTATCCCACACATTTTATAAATTCCAGCACTGTTTTTGTCTCCACCGCCTCCAACTAGAGGGCATTCCAGGCGTGAAAAATATATTTACAGATATTCCTCCTAAGTCTAGCATCCCACAACCTCAATTCATGTGCTCTAGTTTTGCTGCTTCTCTGTCTCTGGAAAAAGATTTGTTTGAATATTAATGCTGTCTCAATCATATCACCTCTATCCCTCCTTTCCACTATGTCAGGGCTGGGGCACTGAACCCCGTCCTCAGGATATACCCAGCCAGTCAGATCTCAGGATATCCACAATGAATATGCATACTATATTCCAGTGGTCTCAAACTCAAATCCTTTGCAGGGCCACATTTTGGATTTTTAGGTACTTGGAGGGCCTCAGAAAAAATAGTTAATGTCTTATTAAAGAAATGACAGTTTTGCATGAGGTAAAAACTCTTTATAGTTTATAAATCTTTCCTTTTGGCTAAATCTTAATAATAATATTGTCATTTATAGCTAAAGAGCCATATGATCAAGAAACTGTTTTAGTTTACTTTTGTGATTATGGTAAACATATCGAGGGCCTCAAAATAGTACCTGGCGGGCCGCATGTGGCCCCCGTGCCGCGAGTTTGAGACCACTGCTATATTCCAATAGAAGCTATTATTGGTAAAAACAAATATATTTTGTTTTTCATAATTTTTCAATGTTACTCATTTATCAATAAATATCCCCACATCAAACAATTCTTTACATACATAAAAAGTCACAATATCAAGAGCCTTTTCATATTTATTTACATAAAACTGACATTCTTGATTACAGTACTCCCCCGCGAACTTGCGGTTCAGAGTTCGCGGCCCCAGTATTCGCGGTTTTTTCCGTCCACCGTTTGCAGCATCTGCCTCTTGTTCAGGCCGATTGGCGATACATCTTCTGGTAGTGTCACTTGCTGTGAATGCAGTACTCCCCCGCGAACTCACCTCTTCCGCGACCCCGCCATGCGCATCCTCCGACACCCCTCCCCCCCCGATCCACTCTGTCTGACCCGCGTCGGCACTCACAGCAGCCACCGCCGCCCCTGCAGCCCTCTCCCACCTCTGATCCCGCATCCAATACTTGCGGTTTTTCGAAGTTCGCAGCTGCTCCTGGAACATAACCCCCGGGAACTTCGGGGGTATACTGTAATTCACATGTGCAAGGTCCACACTTTTGTTCTTCTTTCAAGTGTTTCAGAAGTAACTTAAATGGTCCGGTCTCAGGTCAAAAGCGCACTGGGACAAAGGCGCGAGCAGACAATTGAGCGCAGCGCGGAGGTGCGCGCTGAAGAAAATTACTGTTTTTAGGCTCCGACGGGGGGGGGGGGCGTGGGAGGGGAACCCCCCCCCCACTTTACTTAATACCCCCCACATTTTACTGAAAACTTCACTTTTTCCCTGTTTTTAGGGAAAGTTAAGTTTACAGTAAAATGTGGGGGGTTACAACCCCCCAAACCCCCCACAACGCCGGCGCGATTTGTATTAAGTAAACTGGGGGTGCTCCCCAACAAAAACCCTCGTCGGAGCCCCTAAAAACAGTAATTATCTTCAGTGCGCGCCTCCGTCTTGCGCTCAGTTGTCGGCGCGCACCTTTGTCTTCCGCGTTGTTGTCTATGAACCCTAAACCTTACGCTCTCAGCACTCCCCCCTCCTCTTGCTACAGCCCCACCCTCTCACCGGCCCCAGCTTCAACCAAACGAATGTAGTTCTTTCTCCCTCTTCAGCTGAAGTACCCGCCTTTGGATATTATCACGAGGCTCTCTTCTCTCTCTCCCACACACATACGCGCCTGCCCACAGAATCGCTCGTCCTTAGCTGTCGCTTCCATTCAGCAGCAATTTTACCTTCAGGGAAAATTAACGAATTACCGAGTCGGCGAATTCGCAAAGGGTATACTGTATATTGCACTGAATCCTTAAGATAGCCGCCTTTTTCACCAAGTCAACTGCAAATAGCCCAATGAAAATGCACGAGATGAATCTGCATTAACTGCTTCCACTGAATGTAAATCTATTTCATACATATTCATGAGGGTAGGCGGAAAACCTAACTGACTGGGTGGGTCCCAAGGACTGAGTTGAGAACTCCTGCTCTAGGGCAGTGTTTCCCAAGTTGGTCCTGGAGTAATCCCTTCTCAGTCGGGTTTTCAGAATATCCACAATGAATATGCATGAAAGAGATTTGCATATAACAGAGCAATGTATACAAATCAAGTTTATACGCTTTCATTGTGGATATCCTGAAAACCAGGTTGGCAAAGGGGTGCTCCAGGACCAACTTGGGAAACACTGTTTAAGTCTACTACCATTGTACATTTTGACATTTATAGATGATCCCTGCTTGGAAGAGCTTACAATCTAACTTCTTGAAAATCTCATGAACCTCATATCATTGTTGCTTTTCTCTGAACTGCTTCAAGTCTTAATGTCCTTGAAAATATACAGCCTCCAAAACTGGCCACAGTACTCTAAGCGGGATCTCACCACCAAATTTTATAGGGGCATTAACACCTCCTTTCTTCTGATGGTTATGCAAGTTTATTAAAAATTTGTCGTACACGCATTGTCAAGTACTTCAATGCGTATGACAATTTAAAAATAGGAGGCAAAAAAATAAAACAATTTTATACAAGCAAACGTACAGTATATACGCACAAATACAGAAGGAGAGGGGGATGAACTACAATCTTTAAAGAAAATAAAGAAACATTTAGGGAAAATATATTTGGAGGGTAACAGAGAATAATCATGAAAGCACGGATAAGCCTAGAGGAGAAGGTAAAGAGGATTGCAACCTATACGTAAGGTCTGATTAAAATTAGGTATTAGAGCATATGCATTAATGATAGATGAATTATGCTTTCTATGTCTCAAATGCGTCCTTATACAAGTAACTTTTTAAAGAGCTTTTGAATTTTCCTAGAGAGGATTCATCACGTAAGTAGATTGGTAAGTTGTTCCAGATCTGGGGTCCTATAACCGAAAAATAGTAGATCTCCTAGTACCTATTACAGTGGTGCCTCGCATAACGAATGCCTCGCACAACGAACGCTGCACACAACGAACTTCATGTCTTGATTCACACAACGAACTTCGTTTCACACAACGAACTTCACACAACGAACTTCGTTTCACACAACGAACTTCGTTTCACACAACGAAGTCGCCCGAGCTGCCGATGTATTGCATCCTTCCGCGCAGGCACTGCAGGCAGTCGTTAGTCACTGCGCTTAACTGCCCTCTCTCACTGTATAAAGTCGTCCTTTTAAGATAAACAAAATATTTTTTATATATCATGGCTTCTAAAAAAAGCAGGAAGGTGATTTCTGTTGAAATGAAACGGGAAATAATTAGAAGGAGTGAATGTGGGGTAAAACAGTGTGACCTCGTCAAAGAGTTTGGCCTCAGCAAGACCACCATTTTCACCATTTTGACAAATTTATCTTTTTTTATGTCATCTTAGCATATTTTATGCTGCAGAACGAATTATTTTTTTTAACATGTATTGTTATGGGAAAATGCGTTTCACATAACGAACTTTTCGCATAACAAACTTGCTCCTGGAACCAATTAAGTTCGTTGTGTGAGGCACCACTGTACTTTTAAAGAAGATTACTGAGGTTGAATGACCAACACTTATTAGTCATTCCCTCCCTTAAAATTATTAACACACGACGGCAATCCATCTTTTCCATTACAGCTCCTCAAACATGGAATTCCCTTCCAATTTACTTAAGAGAGGAAAAAAAATTTGGAAAAATTTAAGAGCCTTCTTTTTAAAGATGCGTTCAATACTTAATTGAAATGTTAATTTGCTCTTTCGTTAATTGCTCTTTTGTCTACTTTTATTTTACCTATTTGTCTTTCGATTCCTGTTGTGTTTTACCTTTAATTGTTGATTCTTTCCTATCTAAGATTGTATTTCTATCCCACCTTTCCTATTGTATTCTTGTCTTATCTTAATTAGTTTGTTTTGTGACTTATCCCCTTGTTAATTATATGGTCTATTTTATGTATATTTTAGACAATTTATTTTACCAATTTGTACATCGCTTGGAATTTGGAATAGGCGATTACTCAAATAATAAATAAACTTGAAACTTGATTGTTTGACCTTAATTGTCTTTCTTTTTATTAATCAGATTGTATTTCTTTCCTATTCTTTCCTTGTGTTTTATTATGTTTGTAAAGTTGGTTTTTATTATGTTTCGTAGATTTAGTCTTTTTGTTAGTTATGTTTGTTTCCCCTAACTTTGGAATTTTATCGATTTGTTCATCATTTAGAATTTGGAATAGGCGATTAAGCAAATTTTATAATAAACTTGAAACTTGAAGGGATAGTCGGAAAATCCTGTTCTGTTGATCTAAGTGTCCTAACTGGAGAATATGGTATCAGAAGACGATCCAGAAATATTGGTGTATTGGTTTGTCGGATTTTAAAGGTTATCAGTGCCTAGCATCCTTCTGGCTACAGCCACCATCACGTCACAATTTACACTTGCTCATGGGTGGATCCAGTTACTATTTAACCCTTCTATAGCACTGAATGGCATTCGCTGCGCTGTACATTTTGACATTAAGTAGGCAGTTCCTTCTCAGAAGAGCTTACAATCAAACTTGGACAGACATGACATAGAGGGCTGGGGATGCAGAACCCAAGGAGGAGTTCGGAGTTGAAAGCACTCTCAAAGAGGTAAGGCTTTTAACTTGGACTTGAACACTTCCAGAGACGGAGCCCGCCGTCGGGATTCAGGTCGTTTGTTCTAGGCATACAGCGCAGCAAGACAGAAAGGACGGAGCCTGGAGTTGGCAGAGGAAGAGAAGGGCACCGATAGGAGGGACTTGCCAGTTGAGCAGAGCTCACGGGGGTGGGGGGACATAGGGGGAGAGAAGTGAAGAGAGATAAAGAGGGACAGTTGAGTGAATGCATTTGTAGGAGGAGTTTGAATTGTGAAGAAGCACATACAGTTGATCAGATAACTATTTTTATTTCTAAAATTTCTTAAACGCCTATAACTAAGCGGTTTACAGCATAAAACATCCACAATGATTCAAAGATCAATATATAACAATACTTTAGTACACAAGTTTAACCCACCAAAAGTAGCAGGGAACGCAGAATTACATATCATCAATCATTAATGAATCAAGAGCATTATTCAGAGTTCAGATTCCTCCATAAACATATCCCTTCCACATAGCATCATAAGAACATAAGAATTGCCTCTGTCGGGTCAGACTGGAGGTCCATCGTGCCCGGCAGTCCGCTCACGCGGCGGCCCCTCAGGTCCAGGACCTGATAGTGCTCCTACCCTAAAAAATAATAATAAAACATAAATAAAACATAATAAAACACAGAAGGAAGGCATCTACATACAACTGAATTTTTAACATTCACTTAAACTTCAATCAATCCGAACAGGTCCTCAGGATGCCAGGGAGGAGATTCCATTGTTTTACTCCTGCCACGGACATCAGTGCCACTCTTGAGTTCTCATGCCGAACATTTTTCCTTGAGATTCATCTCGTTGTGCCTTCAGACCTTAAGCATCTCCTGGGTTGGTGTACCTCCCATAGAGTTTGAAAATTCAGAGGACCAAAACCATACAAGCTCTGAGGCACCACCGATAGAACCTTGAAGCAGATCCTTTGTGCCAACTGCTTCAACACCGGAGTAATATGCTCTCTACGTGGGATTCCCAAAATCAACCTTGCCGACCTCCTGCACACACCCAGTGATTCAAAATACGGAAGTGTACAATAAGAACATAAGAATTGCCGTTGCTGGGTCAGACCGGTGATCCATCGTGCCCGGCAGTCCACTCACGCGGCGGCCCCCAGGTCAAAGACCAGTGCTCTAAATGAGTCCAGCCTCACCTGCGTACGTTCCAGTTTAGCAGGAACTTGTCCAACTTTGTCTTGAATCCCTGGAGGGTGTTTTCCCCTATCTATTTAAGAGAAGAACGCAATTTGGACAGATTTAAGAGCAAACTAAAAAGCTTTCTTTTTAAGGAAGCATTTGATAATTAGAAAGCTTGACTAGGAGCCTCATTTCAATTCCACTTCATAACTTCTCTGAAGTACATTAATCTCTCCCTTCCTATTGTTTTTTCCCCATAAATGTCTTATTTACTATTAACAACTTGTATTTCTCTTCCCATCCTTTCCTTTTATTTTAATTTGTTTGTAAGATTTAGTCTCTCATTTATTTTGTTGTCCCCTAAAAATCTGTAATTTTTTTGATGTGTAAATCGCTTAGAATTTTGAATAAGCGGTCAATCAAATCTATAATGAACTTGATAAACAGACTCCAGAAGAGTGTTCCAGTTTTCCACCATTCTCTGGGTGAAGAAGAACTTCCTTTCATTTGTACGGAATCTATTCCCTTTCAACTTTAGAGAGTGCCCTCTCGTTCTCCCTACCTTGGAGAGGGTGAACAACCTGTCTTTGTCTACTAAGTCTATTCCCTTCAGTATTTTGAATGTTTCGATCATGTCCCCTCTCAATCTCCTCTTTTCAAGGGAGAAGAGGCCTAGTTTCTCCACCACCGATATTACTGTAATTCTTTACCTCAAATGTCCAGGGTAGAAACTAGCTTTAGAAAATAATTCAAATACAGATTTTTTTGAGCAACGACTGCAGGATGACTGGGAAAATGATTTATAGCAGCCTTGTGTTTATTGCAAGAATCCAAATGAGATGTAAGTTTTAAAGATGTTTGGCTGAGAAATAATTTTGGCTGCTTATTGTTTTTGTAAACTGCCTCAAAGCAGGCAACTTGCAGAAACAAGATAAAATACTATTTTAAAGTTAATTTAATTAAATCATTTATGCGGGGTTTTATTTTATTTATTCAATTTTCTATACTGTTCTCCCAGGGTAGCTCAGAACGGTTTACATCAGTGGTCTCAAATTCGTGGCCCGCCAGGCACTATTTTGAGGCCCTCGGTCTGATACCATTGTTCTGAAACGTTGCCCGCCTCACTGCTGAAACCTCACGCAAGCGTCCTGCATCTTTCTGCATGTTGAACTGCTTTTAGCTGTGTATAGCTGAAATTATCAGAAGCAATTAAGGAAAGATTTATAAACTATAACGAGTTTTACCTCATGCAAAGTTGTCATTTCTTTAATAAGATATTAACTATTTTTTTTTGCGGCCCTCCAAGTACCTACAAATCCAAAATGTGGCCCTGCAAAGGGTTTAAGTTTGAGACCACTGGTTTACATGAATTTATTCAGGTCTCAAGCATTTTACCCTGTCTGTCCTGGTGGGCTCACATTCTATCTAATGTACCTGGGGCAATGGGGGGGGGTTTACACGACTTGCCCTGGGAGCAGGGTGGGATTGAACCTACAACCCCAGGGTGCTGAGGCTATAGCTTTAACCACTACGCCATACTCTTTTCCCAAACTCAGTGCAAAGAATTGTCCAATAATTATTAAATGCCTGAAGGAAGCTTCGACAAACCCAAACACAGCAATGGCTGACTGTCTTCCTTAAAGCTGTTCCCTATCTTGGGTGTGAGTTCTGTCAAAAGTGGTCTGGACTCTGGAAGGGCGACGGGAGATGAGAAGCAGATTTAACCTTCAGTTTCACGTAGAAAGAGGAAGAAGTGGAGGGGAACGTTTACTTAATTTGATTACATTTTTTCATAGCAAGACGTTGTCATAGTGACTAAGGTTCTTTTTTTTTCTGGGCCAGATCCTGGCCTGTCTAGACAAGTTGCTTGGATAACCCCATCAGATCATCACAGTATATCACTTCAAAAATTATGGCTGCCGCTTCTTGCTTGTTGGCGCATGGTTTTTTTTTATTTAAAGAAGACTCCTCAATAAGGAACTGGAGGAAGCAGGAAAGGGATCTACAATCTACATTTCATCTCCCTAGGATGAAGATTTCAGACGCACAGGAGAGACAGGCATGAAAGCAAGACACATTCAAATAAAAGTAGGAATCAAACACGATGGCCTGTCAATCCGAAGGCAGGAGGGGCTAGGAGATAAGTGGTGGGAGTGACCTGGGAAGATTTTAGGAGTTTGTGGCCCCAAGAAGAAATTGAGTTGGGTCAATGAAGCAGAGGTTCAAAGCGACTGACACTGGCTGGACCCAAACCTTAGTTCCTGCTCTGGGTTCCAGTGTGATAACAAAGACCCTGGGAGTGGCAGACTTTGCATCTCTGCTGTATCATCTCTACCAATTCCAGACTTTGTTCCTTTCAACCAGCTGCCCCAATGCCTGGAATAAATTACCCGAGTTTGTCCATCTAGCCCAGTGGTTCCCAAACCTGTCCTGAAGGACCCCCAGGCCAGTCGGGTTTCAAGATAGCCCTAATGAATATGCATGGAGCAGATCTGCATTCCTGGCATCTCCATTATATGCAAATCTCTGTCATGCATATTCATTAGGGCTATCTTGAAAACCCGACTGGCCTGGGGGTCCTCCAGGACAGGTTTGGGAACCACTGATCTAGCCCCTTTACTTCCTTTGTTTAAAAGCAGACAGACAACCCACCTTTTTGATATAGTCTTCAATCTTTAACCATGCTCCTCTGCTCTCTAACCCAGCCAACAGATTAACCATTCCCCTTAACTGTATCCATGACATCCTGTTTGTCTGTCTTGTCTGTTTAGATTGTAAGCTCTTTGAGCAGGGACTGTCTTCTTTGTGACTCTGTACAGCTCTGCGTGCATCTGGTAGCGCGATAGAAATAATTCATAGTAGTAGTAGTAGTAGTAGTGTGAAGAGTTTCAGTCTTTGGGAAGCAGAGCTGAGATTGTGATGTCACAAAGCCTCATTCCACCAATAAGAGCCAACCTCATCAGTGATGTCACAATGGCGTTGATTGTCCTGTACTCCCCTCTGCTCTTCAACCCAGCCCATTGATTAACTGTTTTCCTTAACTGTATCCATGACATCCTGTATGTCTGTCTTGTCTGTTTAGATTGTAAGCTCTTTGGAGCAGGAACTTTCTTCTTTGTGACTCTGTACAGCGCTGCGTGCGTCTGGTAGCACTATAGAAATAATTAATAGTAGTAGTAGTAGTGTCACTAGTACATTCCATAGTACATTAACCTCCATTTAGGCACACGGTCCCTCAACCCCACCCCTACCCCCAAGAAAGGGGAAATGGGCCACAGGGCTAACAAAATGCACACATAAGATCTGACACATATCAAATCAGTGGGCGGGGAAAGGATTTTGATAAGGAAAGAACTTCTGCAATTTTCCATAAAGATTCAAATAAATTCGAGACCTGGGTAAAGGGAGCAAGGTGGATTCACTGTCAAGAACGTGCGTGACAATGGAAAAGCACCGTAGCATGTTACGACCATTGAAAAAGGACAACTGTGCCAAAAAGAAGAAAAGATTTGAAAAAACCGAAGCCAAATGACGCCAGCATTACTGATTTAAAACGACTGGTAATGACTCCCTGAAGTGACAGTACACTAGATCAGATAGCCAACCCCCTGGGGCAGGCAAGGAAAAATGCTTGAGTACCTCGCGATCGACTCGCGTTGCCTTCCTGAGCTACTGGTCGATCGCGATCGACGTGTTGGGCACCTCTGACCTAAACAATTGACCCGCTGTCCCTCTACCTCCCTATTCCACCTGAACTTACAGCACTGTTATAAATATAATCTGTTATCTTCATCTTATCGTAACTTTACGTTGCTATTTATCCCCAACAGGACCTGTCGGACATTTCCTACTAAAATGTACATCTTACATTTTCGCTCAGCAAATTGTATTTCTATACTATTGCCTCCTGAGGTCTCTGATCTCTGTATTTCCTCTGAATATCTACTTATTGTATTTCGCTGAATGTCCAGCACTCTTGATTGTAAACCGCCTAGAAGTCGCAAGATTGTGGCGGTATAGAAGAATAAAGTTATTATTATTATTATTATTATTACCTGAATAAATTCATGTACTCGTAAACCGTTCTGAGCTCCAGAAAACGTAATAAATCAATAAGATTAAGACTGAAAGCAGACTCCCCTCTCCCACAACGCACACTGCATGAAAATCCAGAACAGCCTCCCCAGCACATATTTGAGTGATACACTTTTCATATTTGCATAGAAAGGTAGCCCCAGGATGATATTTGGAAGGGGCTTGTAACACCCCTTATAATTGTTCATTTTTTTTAAGGCATGCTAAGAAATCGAATCATAGGAGCCGGCTCTTTGGGTGCTGTGGATATTCGAACCTCAAAATTGAGCAAACTCCTTGACTGCATCCAAGGAGGACTCATTTCTGTCAAGTTTGGGTACCCCCAATTATTTTGAAAAGTTGGCTCCTATGAATTGAAGTATGGCTATTGAGTAAGATCCTTCATTGTGTCCAGGGAAGTCATATTGAAATGTGTAATTCCCCCTGCATTAACCCTTAATTTACTATAGACAAAAAAAAAAAGTGTATGGAAAGAGTTGGTAGCCAACCCCGATTCCTTCCGGACTGTTGCCCAACTCACGAGATGGGAAGACGCCATGGGAGGGGGAGCCTTTAATCACTTTTCCTTTTGAAGTCTGTTTCAATTCGTGTATTTGATATTCCAGCTCCAAGCCAATCCTTTTAGCCTTTGAGAGCAACTTTAAATCATTTTCCTCTAATGGCAAAGCTCTGCCTCCACGCCAGTTCCATCATCACAAGCTACTGTTGCCCTGACACAGCAATTACAGCCTTTGAAGGCAAGCCAAGTCTTTGTGAAAAGATTTCAATTATGAAGCATTGCACACCGCACCCAAGGAAACATTGTGAATGGAGAGTTTTTCCCCCTACAATACAGGGCTATAGCTTTCTTAACTTTAAAAGGCACACTAATTGTACCTAGTGCCATGCCTGCAGTATTTACTGTGGTACATTAAGTGGAAGTGAAAGTGCTTAGAGCAGAGATTCGTAATCCAGTCCTCAAGGCACACCCAGCCAGTCAGGTTTTTAGGATACCCACAATCAGGGGTGTAGCTATCACTGAACTAGTATTTAGCAAAATGCTCAGCGCCTGCGGTGTTGAAGCCTCCTTTCCTCACCTGCATATCTGGCATTCCTCCCTTTCTTAGCCACTGCCCACCAGCGGATCCAACATCTCTCCATCCCACCTTCCCATCCTTGTGCAGCCCAGTAAACTCTTACCTCCTCCCCTCACAAACCTCAAAACGCACACAGATTGTTGCCAGAGGCAGCAAATTAAATAGGCTACTTCTGCCTGGCCACACCTGAGCTTTTCCTGTGCCTCATCCCAACTCTATGATGTAACTTCCTGTCCTCATTGCACAGGAAAGACCCAGTTGGGGCAGGGCAGAAACAGCCTGCTTCAATTGCTGCCTCTGGTAGTGGTCCATATCTATTTTAAGGACTAGAAGGAGTGTGGCAGAAAGATATCAAGCCCCCGCAGGTTAGGAGGAGGGGAAGGAGGAGGTAGGGAGATGCCAGGCCTGTACAGGGGGAGGGGGTTAGAGAAATACCAGAACCCCAGGGAGGAAAAGAAATGCTGGAACCGATTAGGGGGTAGGGATGCAGGAGGAAGGGATAAGAGAATGAAGAAGCTGAACACGGGGAAGGACAGGGACACAGAAAGAAAATGCAAACCATGGATGAAGCAAAGGGAAAGGGACACAAGAGGAGAGATGCTGAATATAGATGGATGATATGGACACAGATGACAGTTGCTGAACATGGAGAGAGAACAGGATAGGGCACAGAGGTGAGACACTGAATAGGGTGGAAAAAGACAGAGAAGAAAAATGAATAGTGGACATATTGAAGAAATATTCAAAAGGACAGGAGACCCTGGAAAGAAAGTTAAGAAAACCCAGAGAAAAGAGACACTGGAACCAAAACAACGACCAAACAACAAAGGTAGAAGAAGGTTTTTTTCTGAATATATTAATTGTAAATATGTCAGCTTTGGGAAATGTGCAACTCTGATAGCTTGCATTTTCAATTTCAATTTCTATTATTGTGATAGGTTTTCTTTTTGCAAATGACCTGCTCTTCTCCCTCCCCTCCCACTAGTCCCTGCACGTGGCTGATCCGGAAGCCATCTCTCCGGAGAGAGCCGCTGCACGTGTCCAGGCAAACAAGTGCCACTGAAAGCAGGAAGGAGCAGCTCAGCTGAACAGCCCTGAAGGGAGCGAGTGTGGCCCTGAAGGGAACAAGTAAAGGAGAGAGAGAATATCAACGTGGAACAAAGGGAGAAGGGGGGGGGGGTAAGGAGTGCGAATTTGGGACACAGAAGGAAGGGAGGGGGCATGAAATGGGACACAGAAGGGAGGGAAGAAAGGGAGAATTGTTGGGCATCAGTTTGTAAGTGAGAGGGAAAGAGATGATGCACATGGGGATATGAAGAAAGAGGATGAGAAGGATGTGAGGGAGAAATGTTGGATATGGTGGTGGAGAGGGAACAGAGGGACAGACTGAAGGGGATGTAAGGGGGAGGAATGTTGAACATAGTGATGGAGGGAGAGGTGTGGTTTGGTGCTGGAGAGGGGTGATAGAAGGAGAAATGTTGGGCATGGGGCTGGTGGGCAGTGGTGAAAAATGCTGCACAAGATCCAAGGGATGAGAGATGGAGAAATGTTGGATGTGGCAGTAGAGAGAATAGGAGAGATGCACCCTGGATCTCTCTCGCCCCACTCCATGTACATAGCGGGAAGGAGATCATAGAATGGTGAGATGATGAAGGCAGGGAGATGGGCACAGGGGAAATACTAGAAAAGGATGTATAGGAGATAGAGAAGGGAGATGCTAAACATGGGGAACAATACATACACAGAGATAGATAGATGGATGGATGGTTAGAATGGAGAAAGAAGAAATGTCAAATTGTCAGGAGACTCTGGCAATTGAGTTAAGAGAAGACAAAGAAAACAGAGAGACCAGCACCTTAGACCAACATGATCTGAAGAATAAAATGACGAGATAACAAATGGTAAAAAAGTAAATAAATTTTATTTTCTATTTTGTGATTAAAATATATCAGATTTGAAATATGTATCCTGCTACAGCTGGTGTTAGACATAACTGGGGAATGCAAAGCCCAGGCTGTGCATCTTTAGCTTCCAGCTGACTTAGGGCTCTCTCTGACCAGGGGGCAGTTGCCCTAGTTGCACTCCCCTAATAACATTCTTGCCATGTGCGTCTGTGGTATTCTGTTAGCAGGATTTTTCTGTGTAGCGTTCTGTAATAATTTGGCTTATACAGTTTTCTCGATAGTGGAGGGGATATTTATGAAGGGGAGGGGAGACAGGGGTTTTGTTGATTCTTGCTGTGTATTATTTGTGTTTATAAAATGACAATTGTACAGAATATTGGGGTTTTTAATACTTTAATAAAATATGTTCAGTATAAAATCCTAACTATTTGAGACTTGTGCAATTAGAATCAGATGGCTTGTGGGGATGGGACGGGGATCGAGCTGGTGGGGACAGGGCAGGGACAATTTTTTCCCCCACGTCATTCTCCAGTCCAGGGATGGGCAACTCCGGTCCTCGAGGGCTGGAATCCAGTTGGGTTTTCAGGATTTCCCCAATGAATATGCATGAGATCTATTTGCATGCACTGCTTTCAATGCATATTCATTGGGGAAATCCTGAAAACCCGACTGGATTCCTGCTCTAGTCCAACATACTTGTCCCAAGCTTTCTTGAAAGTCAGACTTTTATGTGGTCCCATTTTTGTACAAACCTGGCTACTTAAGGGCTCAAAATGACCAAATGCTGACTCCTCCCCCAGAACGCCCCCCAACATAGCTGGTTTTGAGTTAGGTGCAAAGGGCAAAAATCAGTGGCACTCAGCCAGTTAAGTGCTTCTGAAAATTAGTGGCTAGTCTAGACCAAGTGTTTTAATCAGTCAGCAGCCGGCCAAATTGCTTTGAATAGCAGTTGGTGTCTTTTTTTGGTTTTATTTTTTTTTATTTTACAAGTGCCTTGAATTGCCTTAAATAAAACAAAGTTGATCATTTTAAAGCCTAATGTCCAATTATGCGTTGCTACAGAATATTTCTGGGTGGGTGGCATTGAGGTAATCACGATTGTTGAATTTATCAAAATGCCAATGGTGTGGCATAAGGCCAAGTGTTCATTTGAATCCAGGTTCTAAAGGAAAGAAATTGAACAATTTTTGGGCACCCTCTGATTTTAAAAAAAAAGCTTTCACACATTTATCTGGAAGTAAAATATAGAAACTGTTGACTCTCTGGCACTAATCGTCTTCAAAAGCTTCCAGACTGATCTTTGTTGAACTTCAAGAACCGTAGAAAAAAATACCACAGGGGGGAGAACTACATTAGATCAGATCACTTTATTCCTGGAATCCCAGGCTGCATTTTAACTCATGTTGCTTCCAAGAATCCCTGTTAGGTACTGTGTGGGTGCTCTATCACAGAACTCGCAACCCGCCCCATCAGAATTTACAAAACATACACAATGTAGGGAAAGAGCCGCAGGACAACCCAGTGAAGAGGGAAGCAAATCTGGATTCTGTCAAATGACGTCTGACAGATATCAAGATGTGAATTATTTGGAGAAATTACGCCACTGGAATGTGGCTCCTGGTAAAATGTTTCAACGTGTCCTAAGCACTCCCCCCCCCCCCCCCCAAAAAGAGCATTTTGGCTCTGATTCTGACAGCGGAGTCAAAAGCATCTGTTGCCCACAAAGCTGCCCATCCAGACCCTGCTGGAGGCACAGGAAGGAACCAGGGCTCTGCCAAGAAGCTGGGGGGGGGGGGGGATTTCTGTTGGATTATGTGTGTATTAGCATTTTTTGCCTATGCTCCCTTGTCATATGGTCCCTCTTCCTACTCTGGCTCTCACGGCAGAGTTATCATTCAAATCATCCTGTCTTTATCAATGAATGATCACACATGATCACTTTCCTTTTTCCTCACAATCCCCGTCTTGGCAGGGCTTCATCACTCATGGCCCTTTCCCATCCGATTCTCATCACAGTTTTGTCTAATCTCTGCCTCATACCATCTGGCTCTCATCAGGGACCCATTACACATTTCTCACATTCCAACCGTCATCGGGGAGTCCTCATTGCTTTAATCCTTCCTAACTATGGTTTTCATCATGGCTTCTCTCCACACTCTGTGCCAAATTAAGATATACATTAACCCAGCTACAGCATAGGGTCTTGTAAAAAAAAAAAAAAATTTGACTCCGTGTCATAGTTTATCCAAATTGGATATGTTTTTTTTTTTCAACTCTGATAAAGATTCACACATCTGGCTACACAAATACCCTTCATTTCCGCTTAACGTTCTACAATATTGACAAGTAATTGACATGGTAATTGGGCACGCTAGCCATTTTAGTGCATGCGAAATGTCAACGTGTCCTTAGGATATAATGGACGCAGTAGCGTTTAGCGCATGCTAAAACGCCTTAGTAAAAGGACCCCTTAATTTTATTCTCTACGCCTAGGCGATCATTAAGAGTCATTGGACCCCATTTTCTAAAGGCTCATCTGGCCTCAACCAGAAATTGCGCTTTTTAAAAAAAAAAGAGTTCTAATTTTATGGAATACTTTGCCTGTAGAACTGAAAAAGGAAGAATCTTTCCAAAATTTTAAGACATTTAAAGGCACATTTTTTTCAACTGGCCTTTTTAAACTGACGGGATGTGAATTATATTCTTATATTTTTTATTTTCATTTATTAATTAATTTTTTATTTTATTTTATTAATTTAGATTGTTATATAATATGTATTAGAAATGTTTCTTTTTTTTCTATTTAAATGGAGTTCTTTTCAGAATTTTGATTGAATTATATTTTTGGCTGTATATGTGGTATATAAAGATTTTAATAAACATCCTCTGTACTCTTTTAGCCCTCATCTACCCTCTACTGTATCTCATCACTCTATCAGTTCCAACTCCATCTATCCCTGTCCTCATATGCTGTCCCCCCATCCAATTTCTTTTTCTTCTTTCTCATGTACCCCCACCCCAGGATCAATATCTCTCTCTTCTTTCCCCTGCTCCCTACCCATTGTACTGCATCTCTCTCTCTCTCATCTGGATCCATCATCTTTCTCAATCTCCCTCCATCCCAGCATCTGTCTCTCTCTCTCCCTCTATTCCCCAAAAGCTCTCCCATGGTAGCATCTCTCCCTACCCTCCCAGCCATGGATGCTTCTATCTCTCTCGTCTCCCAGCTAATCCCCCTCCCCCATGGGTGTTTCTCTCTCTTTCTCCTTCCATCCTCCTCCCTCAGGTGCTTCTTTTCCTTTGGCTCGCTGGCAGTTAAGCAAGGTGAGCCTGTTGCATTCGGCTTGCCCCAGAAGCCTTCTCTTTCCTACAACTTCCTGTTCCCACGTAGGTGGGACACTGCCAAGAGAAGTTTTCCGGGGCAGGCTGAAGGTAGCAGGCTCACCTCAAAGAAGACTGAATTGCAATGCTGAGGTGATAAGTGGGGGGAGAGCCACCGGACTCTGGGGTACAACCTGACCCAGCCAAACTGGGTGAGCTTACAGGCTGGCTAAACCTGGACAGACTCCCCCTTTAAAAAAAAACCAAACAAACATCCAGACAGTCCTCTAAAAAGAAAATATATCTGGGTTTTACCGAATGTATGGTAACCCTAAGATTCGCCCTTTTAGCTATGTAGGTGCTGGCACTGAATATGAACGGCACCCGCATATCTGCCAGGTCCTTCCCAACACCGCCCCCTGTAATACCCGGGACCAGCCCACTTTTTTATGGCCAGTCAGAGCCAATATTAAATGGCAGTGCCTGGTTAAGTGTCGCTGAATATCAGCGGTTGGGTGGCTACAGGCGAATTAAGCAATCCACAGCCTCTTCTGCCCATTTTAACGTGGTTAGAGCCACAGCCTCAGCACCCTGAGGTTGTGGGTTCAAATCCCACACTGTTCCTTGTGACCCTGGGCAAAGTCACTTAATCCTCCACTGCCCCAGGTACATTAGATAGAGTGTAAGCCCAGAGGGACAGATAGGGAAAAATGCTTGAGTACCTGAATGTAAACCAGTTAGACCAGGGATCTCAAAGTCCCTCCTCGAGGGCCGCAATCCAGTTGGGTTTTCAGGATTTCCCCAATGAATATGCATGAGATCTATGTGCATGCACTGCTTTCAATGCATATTCATTGGGGAAATCCTGAAAACCCGACTGGATTGCGGCCCTCGAGGAGGGACTTTGAGACCTCTGAGTTAGACTATACGTGGTATATAAGTGCTGTAAATAAATAAAATAAATAAATCACTTTGCAAATCAGCCCATATATATTTTCTCTCAGCGCCCATAGAGAAGGTCAATTTATATATCTTTTTTCATGTGTAAAGCCTTTTTAAACACGGAAAAGGGTTTCTTACAAAACTGGGCAGAGACTACACACGTTAAAAGTAGGCGCACCAAAAGAATACAATCCCATCCCCGGAGAGCACAGAGTGGACGGCGTTGTGAAGTACGGTGGTTGGGGGGTGGGGTTGGGTAAGGCCTAGCTGAAGAAGGGGCGGAGAAAGGGGGGGGGTTATAGTAACGAAAGTTTTGGATTACCACACATAGGGTTCCTTTTACGAAGCCGCGTTAGCGGCTTTAGCACACGCACATTTTTAGTGCCTATTAACATTCCCTCCCCCCCCCCCCGCTAGCCGAAAATCTACCGCCTGCTCAAGAGGAGGCGGTAGCGGCTAGCACGGCCGGCAAATTAGCGTGCGCTCTTACGCGCGTTAAACCACAAACGCGGCTTCGTAAAAAGGAGCCCATAATGATCGATTGATTTTTATGTAATGATACATGAAATACACTTTTCTTACCTGTTCAGTTTATTTTTAAGCTCTGTGCTCTATTACCACTGTTTGTTTGTAGCATGGCAAATGAATAAAATCCGCAAAAGACAAATCAGGTTTATTTAAAATTTGATTGTACTGCTTATAATACTTCTAAGCGATGTACACTTTAAAACAGGGGACATGATTATGAAATAAGAACACATATCAAACCGTACTGGGACCAGCATGATACAGTAGTTATAGAATAGAAAGGCATCTAGGGAAGCACATGAAGAGCTGACAGGGGGAATCTCTAATGAAGTATCAGACATTTGATACTTAAGTCTGAAAAGCATCATAATTTTCCAAAAGTTCCTTCTATGAGTCCAAGGGAAATGATAAAAAAGTACTTTATAGAGATCTTGAATATTCCCGAGGACTCTAGACCTCCCTTTACTCGGAAGTAGGATATAAAACTGCTGGAGAGAGTGCAGAGATGAGCAACGAAGCTAGTAAAAGGTATGGAGAAACTGGAATACGAGGATCGACTTAAGAGACTGGGATTGTTCTCCCTTGAGAAGAGGAGACTGCGAGGGGATAGGATCGAGACTTTCAAAATACTGAAAGGAATTGACAAAATAGAGCAGGAAAATAAGTTATTTACAATGTCCAATGTGACACGGACAAGAGGACATGGACTGAAGCTAAGGGGGGACAAGTCCAGGACAAATATCAGGAAGTTCTGCTTCACGCAACGAGTGGTGGACACCTGGAATGCTCTCCCAGAGGAGGTTATTGCGGAATCCACCGTTCTAGGATTTAAAAGCAAACTAGATGCACATCTCCTTACGAGAGGCATAGAGGGATATGAGTGACTAGAATTACGCCAGGTGTACACCTGGCTGGACCTCCGCGTGTGCGGATCGCCGGACTTGATGGACTGAAGGTCTGATCCGGAGATGGCAGTTCTTATGTGTATTACTTGCCCGGTAAAGTATTAGAGCAGCAAGTGGATGATCAGAACCAGGTTCAGCAGGAACCGCAGTTAGACTTGACCGCAAGCTTAGAAGTTTCTGATAAAGATTTGGCTAAACCAGCAACTCTTCTATTTTCTGTGGCATTATTGCCAGATAAAGAACAGATATTACAAATGTTCTTCAAAAATAAATACAAGGAGTTTCTAGGCTTGAAAATACAGGTCTTCCCGGATGTTAGCAAGGAAGCTCAACTCGTAGACGACAATTTATTTTATTGAAACCAGGTGTTACACGGCTGGGTGGTTATTTTCTTTTTACGTTTTCCATGTAAATGTATTGTACGATATCAAGATAACAAATATGTTTTTTTATGAACCGGCCCAACTTACTACTTTCCTGACGCTGAAATGGCTGGAAAAGGAAGGAACACTGCATTAGTTAATAGGAATTAAACTCCTTGAACCAGCCAACAGATACCTTTATTTCTGTTTTGGGTATTCTTTTTTTAATTTTCTTTTATAGTCACTCATTGACTCTTGGATCAACAAATGAGGACTTGAGATTGTTTGAGCAGAGCCGTTATTGCAAAAAGTTTTGTTTTCCTTAAAGTGTAATATTAATACTCAATTTTTCTGTTTAATTTTGTTAAAGTGAAAAATTGATAAATAAATAATGAAAAAGTGTGGAAAAACATCTTTAAATAAAAAAGACCAAGCTGATATTAAAGCGATCGAGCTTTTGTTCTTTTCTAAGATGAGAGAGTAGAGTATTCCATAGCTGCGGAGTACAAATTGTGACTATTTTATTTCATCGCGTATTAATGACTTTTAGGGAGGGAGCTACAAACAAATCGTGGTCTGTAGATCGCAAGGTTCTCAATGGCGTATATGGAATTAAGAATTTATCTAGGAATGCTGGTAAGCTGTTTTTATAAGCTTCGAATGATCAGATCAATTGCAAAAGTTCTAGAACCAGCCGCATTCCCTCGTCGTATCTAGACTAGACTACTGTAACTCATTATATAAAAACGTCGCCCAACTAAGACGCTTACAGTTAATCCAGAACGCATCTATAAAACTCATCACGAATTCCCAAAAATTTGACCATGGGACGCCCCTTCTACAAAATGCCCTCTGGTTGCCAATATTCCATCGGATTACTTATAAAATAATTTTGCTCTGTTTTAAAATACGACAATCAAACTTCTCACCACCGAACTTATTTAGATGGGCGTCTATTAGTGGTGCTGCGAGAGGACCGCCAGAGACATCGTCACTGGGAAGACTTTGCTGAGAGTGACTACAAACTTGGGAAAAGGGAATCCTAAATCTAAACAATCTTACTGTTCTTTTTGAAAATTAGTAAAGTCTGCTTTGTTTGAGAAATTTATCACATAATTAGGCCTTAACATTGCAATTATTTTACCATTTTTAATCTTGGGGTTTTTTTAATGTTAAGATATGTATGTACTTACGCTATAAACCGCCTAGAACTCTTGGGTAATGGCGGTATAGAAGAAAAAAAATTTTTATTATTATTATTTTATTTAAAAGACTTGCTCACTTAGCAAAGGAGTTTTAGGGACAGTTTTTTTTTTCTTAGCATAGGAAGTCTTTGTTAGTGAATATAGGTTCAGTGGCATAGGATGGGAGGGGTCCGCCCCAGGCTTGGTGTTTGTGTGCGGGCCCCTTCCCATCCTTTATACTTCTTTACTTTTCCCTGTGTGAGCAGCATTAAGAACTTGCTGCCCGTGTCGGTGTCGCCTCCCTCTGATGTCAGTTCCGGGCCTTGTGCCTACAAAGTGGCGTCAGAGGGATAGCCGGCACAACGCAGGCAGCAGGTTTGCAATGTTGCTCATGCCTGGAAAATTAAAAAGGGAGGGGTGCCACTCGACCTCACTACACCACTGCACAGGCTAGCATTTTGAGGGACTATTTTAAAATTGCTATAGTATCAGTACAAAAGCACACCTAATAGGCACAAGCAGCTTCAGTTTAGATTTTTTTCCCTCCCTCCCACCCCAACTCCCATCCCTGGCCTGATCTCTTGAAACAATTAAAAGGCTGAAAAAGTAATTAGCTAATATAAACTAAACTAAACCTTTAGTTTGTCTACCGCATCATCTCCATAAAGATAGAGCTCGGCACGGTTTACAGGTAATTCAATAAATGAGGGAAGGACATAATAAGAAATTAGAGGTTATGAAGAGGATGGATAGCTTTACATTTTAAATAGATAGCTTTACGTTTTGGAGAAAAGCCAGGTTTTCAGATGCTTTCGGAATAATTGGAATGAGCCTAGGTTCCGCAGCGGGGCAGGGAGGTTATTCCAAAGCTCAGTGAATTTGAAGAAAAGGGATTTCCCTAATTTACCTGCATACATGACACCTTTTAACGAGGGGAAAGATAGTTTGAGTATGTGGGCGGATCTGGTAGTGTCAGGTCTCAAAGAATTCCAGGATAATGGAATTAGGGGAGGAAGAATGCCATGTAGGATCTTGAATATTAGGCAGGTACATTTAAAGTGAATCCTAGAAATCACCGGAAGCCAGTGAAGTTTTGACAGAAGCGGGGAAACATGGTCAAATTTGAAGATCAACCTAGCCGCAGTGTTCTGGATCTGCTGAAGTCTTTGAAGATTTTTCTTGGTTAGACTTAGATAGATGGAATTACAACAGTCCAGTCTGGAAAGAATGACTGATAGTACAAGGACAGCAAAATGTTGTTGGCAGAAGCAGGATCTCACCTTCCTCAACATGTGAAGACTAAAAAGCATTTTTTTTACCAGAGAGTTGAGATGATCATTAAAGGAAAGTGTAGAGTCAATAATGATGCCCAAAACTTTGCTTGAGAATTCGATCTGCAGTGAGGGACCAGAAGGTAGTGGAATGAGCGTGGGTAACTGATCTAATTTTGGGCCAAGCTAGAGTAGTTTTGTTTTGGACTCATTCAGCTTCATTTGTACAGAGAAGGCCCAGGATTGGAGTTTCATTATGCAAGCTGTTATATTTTCGGTGAGGTTAGTGAGGGTCGAATCTATCTCGAGAAGGACAAGGATGTCATCTACATGTGTAAATAGAGTTTCAAAGGGAGATAGATGGAAGAATTACTAATCTCTATTAGTTAGTAATTAGCTCTTACGAAATAGTCTAAGAAATCCTTGGAGGGTAGCCTACCAATTACAAGATTACAAAATAATAATAAAAATTAAACATTACTATAGGCTAACATATAACTAGCAATCTTAGGGGACCTTAGAGTACATATTCCAACTCCCTTAGCAACTTAACAAAGAAATCACCAGTATTAAGATGCAGGCAGCAGTCCAGCAGCAGGATAAGGGCTGTCCAGTCTTTTGCAACAAGTGTCACATGTGTGATTATCTCCTAGCTGATGAGAGGTCTTACACAACGTGTAATTAAACTCTGGAATTTGTTGCCGGAGACTGTGGTGAAATCAGTTAGCTTAGCGGGGTTTAAAAAAAAGGTTTGGATAATGTCCAAAAAGAGAAGTCCATAGATCACTATTGAGATGGATTGGGGAAATCCACTACTTATTCCTAGGATAAGCAGCATAAAATCTGTTTTACTACTTGGGATCTAGCTAGGTACTTGGGACCTGGGTTGGCCACTGTTGGAAACAGGATACTGGTCTTGATGGACCTTCGGTCTGTCCTAGTTCTTATGTTCTTATGTGAGCCAAGTATAGGACAACTAAGCCATTGTGACATCACTGATGAAGTTGGCTCTTAGGCATTGGTGGAATGAGACATTACGACATCACAATCTCAGCTCTGGAATGTTGCTACAACTATTTGGGTTTCTGCCAGGTACTTGGGACCTGGGTTGGCCACTGTTGGAAACAGGATACTGGTCTTGATGGACCTTTGGTCTGTCCCAGTATGGCAATTCTTATGGTTTGAAGCGGATAATCAAAATTTCTAAAATAATTTTTCATAGAAATGGAATGATTATAGGGAACAATCTGGGCAAAACCCATAGACTTACCGACTACTCAACGAACTCATGGGCTAAACAAGAGGATTGGGGGGGAGGGGTGACATTATAATTACACTATTGCCAAGGAAAGCAATGAAGAGGGAGGTGGGAGGGATTACTGGGTGTAAAGGTTGCTGTTGGATGACTGAGGTGTTTATTTTTTAAACACTGAACTGTGATAAGTGGCAATTTGTAATGCGGTTTTGTTTATAAGTCAACATTGTAAAAACACATTTCTAACAGATCTAGGCTTGCAACTGCTTTTTCTGTGGGTACTATACTTTTGAAAATACAACAGGAGACGCATAGTTGCAATCTTCACTCTATCTCCATCCCCAGGAATGTTTCCGCTGAATGCGGATGGGCAATTTTCAGTCAGACAGTCACTTAGGGTGTTAGGTCAAAAGCGCGCCGGGACAAAGGCGCGAGCAGACAATTGAGCGCAGCGCGGAGGCGTGCACTGAAGAAAATGACTGTTTTTAGGGCTCCAACGGGAGGGCGTGGGGGGGAAACCCCCCCACTATACTTAATACAGATCGTGCCGCGTTCTGGGGGCGTTGGGGGGGGTTGGGGGGTTGTAACCACTAAAGATGCGCACAGTATTACTGAATACCAGGGATCTACACCTAAATTACGTTTCAGGATTTACTCCAAGTCTCATGCCCCAAGTTTGGCGCAGATATTGACGAAGCACTGTGCCAGTGGTTGTTAAACCTGTCCTGGGGGACCCCCAGCCAGTCGGGTTTTCAAGATATCCCTAATGAGTATGCATGAGGCAGATTTGCGTGCCTGTCACCTCTATTATATGCAAATCTGCCTCATGCATATTCATTAGGGCAAGAGATTTAGGGATTTTCCCTCAATGAAACTGCAGTCATACCCCTGGGCAGTAGGGGGCGTTAGGGAACCTGAGGAAAAACTACATGTCCCAGAATGCCCTGACCTTTGCAGCTCAGTGCCGAGATCCAGTAGGCAAGGAATTCAGCCCCGAGTCAGAGGGGCAGGGAGGAGCACTTCTGCCCCAGATTGGAATCACTGGGGCGAGGTCCCTGAGAGAGACGCTTCTACCTTTCCTAGCTGTAGACCAATATATCGCAAACTGTTTGCCGCAAGATGCCGGTAAGGAGGAGAGACGCTGGCGCGACTGCTTACAGGATGTGCCTCTTGCAGCGAGAGGGCACGTTCTGTAGTCAGTCAGCTGGTACCAGTGCCTTTCCTCTCCTCTTTGTCAGCGTCTCTCCTTCTGCAACCCACCACCACCACACTGGCAGTAATAGGAGGCTCAGGGCCGCGGCTGGAGGCTATCCACGCATGCTCAGAGGCCCCCTAGACATGGCCAGAGCTTTCCAAAACCCAGACAACGCCTGGGTTCTGGAAAGTATCTAGTAACCCTAGCCTGGGTGTTTGTGTGTGAATGCGCACAGGAATCTATGAAAACCTGGACTGAATCTGTCACAGAGACTGGCTGGGGGTCCCCCAGGACAGGCTTAAGAACCACTGCACAATCCTCCACTTGGAGCATCATTCATAGAGCAGCACTTCATGTGGATGTTTTTCAGTACCGTTTTTTGAGCGCTATTTACTGAATCTGGTCAAAAATGCAGACCACGCATTAAAATCGGTCCAAGGAAGACCGAACAACAGTCAGCAGGATTAAGCAGCGAGTTGAAAGAGGCTGGTGAAGCAAAAAGGACGTCTTTCAAAACAGGAAAGAGGATGAGCACAGGCAAGTTAGATCTAAAGCATTAAAAGAGGCAAGCCACCAAGAAAAAAAACTCATAATGGACACTTTTTCAAGAACATGGACGCAAAAAGCCCGAGGAGTCGTTTGTCCCATGTGAAAGGTAGATCTGAAAGGGGGGAGCCTTAGGTGCCATGAATGAGCCTACAGTACAATCTCAGTTATCCGGCACCCACGGGGATTGGTGGATACTGGATAAACTGTTTTATTTATTTATTTCTTCCATTTGTGCGTCGCACATACCTATACAAGCTCTAGGCGACCTTACAGAGGAAGGGGTTAGAAGAGGGTGGGAGGACTGTGGAGGGCAGGAAGGAGTGGAGAGGAGAGAAGCATGTAGAATATTTCATAGATAGAAGCACCATCTATGTAAATGATATTGAAATGAGTTAAAGTAATATTTAAAAAGGAATAGAAGGGAGGAAACGTTAAACAATAGAATTCAGTTAATAAAATTAAAGGAATAGGGGTAAAACCAATGGAATAAAATTTAAAATAGTTCATAAACTGGCTGATTGAGAGAATGTTAGAAACCTTGTCTAAAACACTCTCAATTCCCCCCCCCCCACCCCTTATTTTTTCTTAATTACATATTGCAAAGCCAGAACGTGTTTAACTCTTTCCTAAAAAGTATATAATATGTACAAAATATGTAAACCACTTTTATTGTAGCCACAAAGCCAGTAACTTTTTCTTGCATAGGTCTTAATAACTGGAATAATATTCCGCTACATATAAGACAGGAGAGATCGGAATATTTTTAAAAGATTATTAAAACGATATTTATTTTGGAAAATGAAATATGGCTGTTGACCATTTTCCAGCGTAACGCTGGACGTTGCGGCTAAAAAGGGAGGGCTTTTTGTAATTGTCTGATTTTAAATGGATGTGTGTGTAATCTTGTGACCCACTTTGCTAAAGGTGGGTTATAAAAGAATAAACTATACATTAGACAGAGTGGGAGCAATGCTCGAGTACCTGAAGAATTTGTAATCCGCATATTATTGTAGGATATGTGGAATATAAATTACAGTCAAACCTTGGTTTGCGAGCATAATTCATTCTGAAACATGCTTGTAATCCAAAACAAAGCAAATTTCCCCATAAGAAATAATGAAACTCAAGACGATTCATTCCACAACCCAAAATGTTTAATACAAAATACAGTATGCACTCGTATTGCAAGACCTAATTCATTTAGGGGTGGTAGATTCAGGGGCAATGTTAGGAAATTCTACTTTACGGAGAGGGTAGTGGATGCCTGGAATGCGCTCCCGAGAGTGGTGGTGGAGAGTAAAACTGTGACTGAGTTCAAAGAAGCGTAGGATGAACACAAAGGATCTAGAATCAGAAAATAATATTAAAAATTGAACTAAGGCCAGTTCTGGGCAGACTTGCACGGTCTGTGTCTGTGTATGGCCATTTGGTGGAGGATGGGCAGGGGAGGGCTTCAATGGCTAGGAGGGTGTAGATGGGCTGGAGTAAGTCTTAACAGAGATTTTGGCAGTTGGAACCCAAGCACAGTACAGGGTAAAGCTTTGGATTCTTGCCCAGAAATAGCTAAGAAGAAAAAATTTAAAAATTTAAATTGAATCAGGTTGGGCAGACTGGATGGACCATTCGGGTCTTTATCTGCCGTCATCTACTATGTTACTATGTCACTACACTCCTGCAGCATCAGAGAGAGAAAAGGACCATCGGCTCACTTGTGAAGTGTGTATACTATATGTACTTGTATTGCAAGACATTGCTTGTATATCAAGTTAAAATTTAATCAAACGTTTTGCTTGTTTTGCAAACCAAGTTACTTGCAATCCAAGGTTTTACTGTATTAGAATAATATTAGTATAAACTATATGGTATAAAACAGATTGTATAAATCAGTGTTGCAGGCTGGGATAAATAAATAGACTGGGATACTAATTACGCACACTTTAGATTGGTTTGTTTTATTTGTAAGTTTTGTGTGTTATATCATAATTATGTTTGTATTCTGTAAACCACTTAGGTTTAAGTGGGTTAGAAATCTTTTAAATAAATAACCCCCACAGCCCCCTTTTTTTATTTTTTTTTTTTACAAAACCACAATAGCAGCCTTTTAAAATATTAACCTGGCTGAATACTTTGCGCTGCTCCCGACGCTCATAGATTTGCTATGAGCGTCGGGAGCAGCGCAGAGCATTCAGTGCGCCAGCCTGAACTAAAAACTGCTATCCGCGGTTTTATATAAGGGAGGAGGAGGGGGTAAGTTTCCCACTAGGTGAAGCAGACTTTGCCTTTCATCTCTCCTGGTTTATCAAGTCACATCCCTTTCCCCTAAAGAAATGCAGGCACCTAGTTTTCTGTTTACACATCTTGCATGACAGATCTAATTTGCATCTATGTTTTAGGCCAGGGGTGTGTCAAAGTCCCTCCTCGAGGGCTGCAATCCAGTCAGATTTTCAGGATTTCCCCAATGAATAGGCATGAGATTTTATTTGCATGCACTGCTTTCACTGTATGCTAATAGATCTCATGCATATTCATTGGGGAAATCCTGAAAACTCGACTGGATTGCGGCCCTTGAGAAGGGACTTTGACACCCCTGTTTTAAGCACAAAGACTTACATCAGCCGTAGAACTAGTGTAAAGGCTCGCGCCTAGATTTTAAAATACTATAATCTAAGTCTGTTCTTTCACATTCTTCCCCGAATGCCATAAAGGTTGGCCAAAATTGGGTGCGGATCCCAGATCAGTGGGAGTGTGTGGCGCAGGGGTTAGAGCTACAACCTCAGCACCCTGAGGCTGTGGGTTCAAATCCCTCATTGCTCCTTGTGACCCTGGGCAAGTCACTTAATCCCCCCATTGCCCCAGGTACACTAGATAGAGTTTGAGTCCAACGGGACAGATAGAGGAACACGATAAAGTACCTGAATGGAAACCCACTTAGGATATAAGTGGTATATAAATAAATAAATAATAGGCTTCAGTGACTCAACTATTGGCGCTAACGAGCACTTAATCAGCACTAATTATGATTGGGCACTGATTTGGCTACTTGCTATAGCGCAGGGATGTCAAAGTCCCTCTGTGAGGGCCGCAATCCAGTCGGGTTTTCAGGATTTCCCCAATGAATATGCATTGAAAGCAGTGCATGCAAATAGATCTCATGCAGATTCATTGGGGAAATCCTGAAAACCCGACTGGATTGCGGCCCTCGAGGAGGGACTTTGACATCCCTGCGCTATGGTGTAACAATAGGCACCTATATTATAAGAACATAAGAATAGCCATACTGGGTCCTTCTAGCCCAGTATCCTGTTTCCACAGTGGCCAATCCAGGTCACAAGTACCAGGCAGGAACCCAAATATTAGCAACATTCCAGCTGGTTTTAAGAAAGGTTTGGACAAGTTCCTGGAGGAAAAGTCTATAGTCTGCTATTGAGAAAGACATGGCTTGCCCTGGATCGGTAGCATGGAATGTTGCTACTCCTTGGGTTTTGGCCTGGTACTAGAGACTTGGATTGGCCAGTGTGAGAATGGGCTACTGGTCTGACCCAATAAGGCTATTCTTATGTTCTTATTAGAATCTCTCATACAATAATAAGATTCCATGTAGAATCCCAAAGATTTCACGCCACCGATCCAGGGCAAGCAGTGGCTTCGCCCATGTCTGTCTCAATAGCAGACTGTGGACATTTCCTGCAGGAACTTATCCATAAGAACATAAGAATTACAGCTGCTGGGTCAGACCAGTGGTCCATCGTGCCCAATAGTCCGCTCACACAATGGCCCTCTGGAAGATTCCAGTTCTGGTGCAAAGTCATCCGGAAGCCCAAAAATCAAGAACTAAACATTAGGCACAGAACCTTTTAAAAACAATCATAAAATGATTCTTTAAACAAATGATCTGGTCGATTGCACCGTTTGGTTAGACCGTGCTGTTCTGTCCTGAATTAACAGGTTGGAAATAGAAGGGACAGATGTAACAGAGCATGTGCTCAGTTTACACACAGCATAATGCTGGCAGGGTTGCATACAGTAAATATGACACAGCATGTACTCGAGTTAAATATAACGCAGCTCATACCTCAATACGGTAAAAAATAGCACTGAGGTTAAAAATGCAAATTATACAGCGATTAACACAGAACATTCCAAGGTAAGGGCTACATAGCGATCATTCTCAGTCTATAATTTACGAGTCAGAAGGGGTGTCAGGAGATTTGCTGGAGGCTGTGAACAAAATCAGGAGTGAACCCGAGAGCAGTTGGACCGCATCAAACCAATATCTTCTAAATTCAAACCTCCCCCCTCCCCCAAGAAACAGCATGACCAAATAATAAGGGAGAACTGGGAAGATGGGGAGAAGTGCAGAGCCGGATTCACGTATAACCCTACAGCCAAGTCACAGTTTAGGGTCTGATATTACAAGAGGCCTCTAATATTATACATTAATAATAATAATGCAAATGTTTGCATGGAATGAAGTATTTTATTAACACACAGAAGCATGGACAATTATTAAACCTGAAACGTACTTCCTACTTAATCGGTTCAAGTGTTAAAGAGTTTAGGAGCCAGAGTCAAATTCAAGATCTTCATCCTTGCACACAAGGTCTTTCAGTCATGTGTGGCCATGGAAAGCGCATGGCTAAAATCTGCCTGCAGTGGCACAGAATATCAGGGATGTGCGCCAGAATTGGATGTCGTGAATTACACCCGGTGCCCAAATATGGGTGCTGTTCTATACCGAGTGCCCGTGACAGAATTAGCAACAAGCGCCAATTCCTGGGCACCATTTACTGAATCTAGCCCAAAACGTACAGGATATTAGCACTTCTCCGGGTAAGTGGACGTTCACACATGGAAGTGGCAGCAGATGACTTACAGCTATGATGAAACGGGGCACGAAAAGGGCACAGTGCGTGAATGCAAAGGTGGTTCACCTGGGACGGGGATGAGCAGGGCTGCCCCTTACACTCGGGGGGGGGGGGGGGAGGATTCTACAAATAGCGCTTAAAAATGGGTGCCAGCAACAGCGACGCGGCCACCCTACTTTACGCCGCCGCTCGAGCGCCCTCCCGCGTAGCCTCTGAAATGTTCGCTGGCGCGAGCAGCATCTTCCGCCTCCTACTTGCGCTGGCCTCGGCACCCTTCTGTCATCTTGTCCGCTTTTCTAATGAAGGGCACGGGCCAGTTGCCGCGCCTTACCGTAACCTGGAGTAAATGCCGGTGCTCTAGCTGGGTGCACCGAGGCGGGATCTATAACTACAGGTGCAACTTTTCGGAACACTCCCGACACGCCCATGGCCACGCCTCCTTTTGAGTTCTACACTTGTACAGTTAGACACCTAGGGGCTGATTCTATAAAGAGCGTCTCTTAGGCGTCTAACTTAATTGGCAAAATACCCATAATAGCCTCAATAATTGGGGGGAGAGGGGGGTTAAATGTAATTGGGTAATAGGATTTTATAATAGATAGGCACCTATCGCCTAAGTGGGCATTTCTACAGGTGAAGCGTGACTTAGGTACCTTTTACAGAATTGTGGCTATCAGCGCCTAAGTGTGATTGATACACAGCCGGCACAAATCCAAACAGGGACCAATTAAGTGCAATAATTAGTTGTGAGCATTATTGGTCGTTAAGAGTTCATTTATTAATTTACACTTGCATCTGGGGCACTGTCTTGGGGGGGCACTGGCACCCGTCCTCCCCACCCCCTCCCCCCCACAACCGCACCCCTTCCCTCATACCTCTGTAACGTTCCCGGCACGAACAGCAACCGCAACCTGCTGCTCCCGCCAGTGTTGGCTCTTCCTCTGATGTCACTTCCTGGACCCATGTATAGGAAGTGACACCAGAGGAAGAGCAGACACTGGTGCGAGCAGCAGGTTGGGATTGCTGCTCGTGCTGGGAACGTTACAGAGGTATGGGGGAAGGGGCGCACAGCAGAGGGGGCAGGGAAGGAGCAGATGGGGAGGGGGGGCAGAGAAGAGGGTGGGGAAGGGACGCCTCTCACCCTCGCTAAACCACTGGGCATCATATACTGTATAGAATTTGAGGGATAACTGACAGAATAATGTCAGTTAAATGTGCCCGTCACATTTACACGACTGCATTTGCAGCAGATATGAGGTTGCTTTCAAGGTGGGCAAAACCAGGTTACGAGATATTCTACAACATTATTTGGGCATCCAGATGTTGTGTAGAACAGGCTCTCACCACACATCAGCCCCCATAGGGGCTTATACAGCCTAAGTTAGGCACTGGCCATACCAGCACCTTTGGACAAAACCACTTACATGATCAGCTCTCAATGCTGGCTACAGGAGTGGCTTACTTGAGAGCGGAGGAAGTTCACAGACAGGGCATGCGAAATGATGCAGGGTCTGCAGCAGATGATAAGAGACAGGGGGGGGGGGGATATGCGAGAGATTTCAAATACACCAAAACGTACAAATAAAGCAGAAGAATCAAAGGAAGTTTTCGAGGAAGAGGTCACTGAAGCTCAGAGGAGGTGGACTTAAGAGGAAATATCTGTCAGTGGAAACGGAGGTGGCTGCACAGAAACTCAAAGGGGCCTTCCAGGGGAGACGACGAGAGACAAAAACAAGGCCGATGCAAGGTGAATAGTTAGCCCTGTGCTACCACACTACCCGCAAATCCATCTTCTCTGTTACTGTTCCCGCCCCGTGGAATGCCCTTCGATTGGAAAACTCTTTAGATCATTTTAAAATCAAACGCAAAACCTTCTTTTTTAAAGACGGCTACACCCCGACTTCAACAATTGTTCCTCTTTTGCAGAACTTCCTTGTCAATCAAAATGCTTCTTTTGAAGCAACCCCCCTACCCAAATATACTTCCCCCCTTCCACTTTCCTCCCTTTATTTTCCATCTCGATGCATTTAATAATTTTCCTCTCCCCATTGTTTCCCTTTCGTATCACGCACGTCAATGCCTAAACGCTTCCCTCCTTTTAGCTTAGACATGTTTTTTATTTCTATTTTTTAATTTTTATATTCTATTTTATTGTATGATAAACGGTATATCAAAAATAAAGAAACCAGGCTTTGGTCATGTCTTTCCCTCACCACCTCTCCAGAAGTAACATATGCTTATTCATTACACTTGATTAAGACCCGCCAAGTCTCAGCAATTTACAAAAAAAGAAAAGTGATAAGAAAATCAATAAAAGCTTTAGAAGGGAACTCCATTAGTGACAGGAAAGAACATGTCATACGGTCAGGAAGGAGGAGGAGGAAAAGGCATTGATGTAGCCATTTCTGCCATCTTCTCATTCACAGCACTTGTTTAACAAAGAAGAAATGCTTTCGAGAACCAATTTGGCGCTTGATAATTCGGAGCAAAGGCCCCGGAGGCAATTTGTTCCATAAAGATGGGGTCAGAAAGAAGAAACCACTAGTTCTTGTGGATTCCCAGTGCGCCCACGGTAGTGAGGAGAGCGCCAGATGAAGGTCATTAAGTGAGTGCAAAGCCCGCACTGGCACCTAAAGGATAGGATTATTTACCAAATAATCTGGCGGTTCCTCTTGGAGCGCCCTGAAAGTCAGAAACAGGATTTTGAATTGAATCCTGAAGGTATGTAACTGGTAACCAGTTAAAACGGGACACATAACAGCGTTACATGATTCTGGCGCTTAACATTGCACAAAAAAAAAAAGTGTACTGCAATGTTTTGAAAAGACTGTAATCTTTTAATGGCTGATTGTCGTAAAACCCACATAAACCACATTGCAATAGTCCAAGCGTGAGGCCTGCCAAGGCGTGATTAAGAATGTGTAGAGCAGGGCCGTTTAGCGTCCAATGTCGGTCCTTGAGGGCCGCAATCCAGTCGGCTTTTCAGGATTTCTCCAATGAATTTGCATGAGATCTATTTCCACGCACTGCTTCCGTTGTAGGCAAATAGATCTCATGCATATTCATTAGGGAAATCCTGAGAATCCAGCCTGGCCGAGGTTGGACACCCCTGGTGTAGCGAATCTGATGTGAGGAAGAAACCGGACTGCAAAACAGAAAAAGACCAGAGTCCCATCATTCCATGGAAGCTTGAGTAATCATAAGCGAACGCCATTGTACCGGGATAGGAGGGGAAGCAGATAACCAGAACTGTAAAATGCATTTCTTTCCCATTAGTACCATGAAGTAAAGGAAGCGTGGTAAACAAGCAGGTGAGGGTACAGGCAGTTTGTACATCCCCAAAACGCATCAAGGGCATTACCTGGGTTGCCAGGCGGTGCTCCAGTAAGATGACACTGCAGCAGTGGCATACCAAGGGGGGGCGGTCCGCCCCGGGTGCACAGGGGGGGTGCACAGCCGGACAGATCCGGAAAAAGCATGGGCTGCGACAGCACTCAAGTTCGGCCTCCTTCTCCCAGCATCAGCAGAATTTCAGATCGGCAACAGGTGCTCAGTCAAAAGCTTCCCCTGACTCAGCTTCCTGTTTCCGCCCAGGCAGTTCAGTCAGGGGAAGCTTTAGACTGAACACCTGTTGCCGATCTGAAGTTCTGCTGATGCCAGGAGGAGGCCGAACTTGAGTGCTGTAGCAGGGCAGGGGGGCGCCGATGCCGCTGAGTGCCGTCGCGGAGGGGGGGAGCGCCGATGCCACTGAGTGCCGTCATGGAAGGGGGGGGGCACTGATGCCGCTGAGTGCCGTCGCAGCCCAGGAATTTTCCGGACCTGTCCGGCTGTGCACCCCCCTTAAGGCTGCACCTGGGGTGGACCTCCCCCCCCCGCCCCCCCCCCCCCTTGGTACGCCACTGCACTGCAGTACTGACTGAAGTCCAAAACTCCAAGACCAACAGACAAGACCAAAACATATGGCCCAGGAAGCCCCGGGCTGCTGACGCTTGGGGTATTTATCATCCCGTCTCAATTTAGCCAGCCATGAAAACCTGACTTACCATTGGCCTATTACATGTTAAATGTATATCGTATTGGGGGGGCGTCACGTGCCTGCAAATAAGATGGCCGCTTAGTGCTTCGTCTCCGCTGCAGCCTCGCCGATTTAACATTTTTTCAGCCCGAAAAAGCGCACGTTACAACCACAAATCACTACCGGTACGTTCAGAGATGGCCAGCAAATCTAGCAAGACCGACTCCGCTCCCACCACGAGCTCAGCCACGACGCACCCGGCTCCCAAACGGTCCAAACATGAACCGCCGTCTCCCGGTAAGGCCCCGACCTCTGACTCCGCTGATAATGGAGCCTCGATCGCGCGCGACTTGCAAGTCCTGCGCGAACTTATGCAGGAAAACCTGGCTGCAACCGCAGACATTAAGTCTGAAATGAGCACTATAGTTGTGCAGTTAAAACAACACAATGCCCGATTAGAACTCGTTGAAGAACGTTTGGCAGCCCATGATTCCCAGTACAGGGACATTAACCGAGACCTGCAAAAACTCACTGTTCTTCAATCAGATATGGAGGATTTATCTAATCGTATGCGCCGAAGCAATGTGCGCCTCATAGGCCTCCCTGAATCTAAAGAGGGGAAAGATATGCTTCAATTTCTACATTCTTTCATTCCTGACATCCTTAACCTCCATTTCTCTCCCCCTCTGGAAATTGAAAGAGCGCACAGGGTCCCATCAGGTCCTCCATCACCCTCTAAACCTCCACGTCCCATTGTTTTCAAGCTTCTACGGTACCCACAAGCCCTTCAAATATTACAAGCTGCAAAATCTGCTCAGAATCTTTCAGTGGATGGTAAAAGGATCCTATTTGTCCCTGACGTCTCCAAAGCCACCGCTCAAAGAAGAAAGGCCTTCCTATCTATGCGACCTCAGCTCAGGAGCATTGGAGCACAATATGGGCTCTATTACCCCGCCAGGATGCGTATAACCTACCATAACACTACTAAAAATTTTGATTCTCCGACGGATCTCCAAAAATACCTTGATGACTCAGTGGGAGCTATGTCTTGATTCATAGGCTCTACCTTTCTCTGTATGCGCAGGCTCTGAAAGGGCTGAATCTGATTCTTTTCATGGTTTTCTAGGGGCGAGCGATGGAGCGGTTCACTGAGCTCCTCTTAACAGCATGCGACCCCATTTCTTGTGCTTTGTTTGTTTTATCATACTAGTTCATTGCAAACATGAGTCCGTCACTTCCCCCTTACACTCTCTCCCTCACTTGGCTCATTGGTGTGATTACCTTTCTTCTTTTCTGCATATATTGAACTTGACCGCTCTCAGCTTATTATGGTCTACACTCAGGTCCTTCTCTATACATGGCTAACCTGAATATTATATCTCTGAATGTTAAAGGGATAAATAACCCAATTAAAAGGAAGAAAATTCTGCACTACCTTAAGCATCTCAATGCTGATATTTGTATGCTCCAAGAAACTCATCTCTCCTCCGAAGAGGCACAGAAGATGTCTGGTGGCTGGGTCCAACATTGCTTTTCTGCACCGGCTCAAGGAAAGAAAAATGGTGTTATTACCCTCTTGAAAAGATCTCTAAATTTCCAGCTTTCGTCTCATAAATTTGATCCTGCTGGCAGATGGTCCTATGTTGAGGGCTCTATAGCAGGTCAACCTCTGAATCTCTTCAACATCTACGCCCCCAACACTGATGACTCCGCTTTCTTCCAATCATTTCATACGATCAGCACAACTTCACTGTCATCCCACACCATATTTGCAGGGGATTTCAATTTCCCCATCGACCCCTTCATTGACAGATCCTCCACCTGCCGCCCAGCTAAACTGGGAGTCCGCTCTGCGCTTCGCCGATTAATGGATTCATTTGGATGGATTGACTTCTGGAGAATTTTACATCCTACTACTAGGGACTATACCTTTTACTCTGCTCCTCATAAATCTCACTCAAGGATTGATTATATATTGGGCTCTAAAGACCTGATGAGTCTAGTTTCTTCTGCAAAAATACATGACATCACTATATCGGATCATGCAGCTGTATCCTGTACTATTCAATGGTCTGCTTATCCTTCTTCTCGTCACTGGCGCCTCAACAATTTTCTTTTACAAGACGAGACTTTCCTCTCACACATCAGGACTGAATCGCAAGCTTTCTTCGACACAAATACTTCTTCAGTTTCGGACTTTTCCCTTGTTTGGGAATCCTATAAAGCCTGGCTCAGAGGAGAAATCATCAGCTACTCAGCCTTTCAACTCAAACAACGCAAATCTACTTTGAACCAATTGGAATCGGACATTCATACATACGAGACACAGCTTTACCATCGCCATGATCCTTCCCTATACAAAACACTGCAATCACTGAAGTTCCAGTACAACGAAATCTTCAGCTTCTTCAGCTCAATGGCCTCAGCATCCATATTTAGAAGATCCGCTACTTACTATTCTTCTTCTAATAAATCGGGCCGTCTCCTTGCTAATTATCTCAAAGGTCGGCGCACCAAACAAAGGATCTCTCACATCAAATCCCCTAATGGTCTCCTGCGCACCTCTACCCAAGATATCCTTGAGGAATTCCGCATTTTCTACAATCAACTCTACTCCTCTGAGTCTTCCTCTGATGATAACTCCATATCGGACTTTCTTTGCTCTCTCAAATTACCCACCCTCTCAGCTCTTCAACAACAACCCTTACAACAGCCAATATCTACAGAAGAAATTCTTCATGCCATCTCCTCCATGCCCTCTGCTAAGACTCCCGGTCCTGATGGCTTGACTTCTGAATTCTTCAAATCGTTCTCCTCCTTCCTGTCACCATATCTACTATCATACTATCATGGTCTGATGTCCACCTCAGCTAACCTTCATCGATTTCTTGAAGCCAACATTATTGTTCTGCCCAAACCAGACAGAGACCCCCAGCTCGTTAAGAACTATCGTCCTATTTCCCTACTCAACCTGGACTATAAAATCTTCACCAAAATATTAGTGTTTCGACTAGAGAAAGTTATGCCTGCTTTGATTCACAGGGACCAAGTTGGTTTTATGAAGGGTCGATATGGGGCAGATAATACCAGATTGTTATGTCATGTGCTCCATTCCACCTCGTCAAACCCTGACCCAACCATTCTCGTTTCTCTTGATGCCGAGAAGGCGTTCGACAGGGTGGAATGGAAATACTTATTTGCTGTTCTGTCTGCATTTGGATTACCTCCTATGTTTATCCACATGATCTCCCTTCTCTACAATAACCCTACTGCTAGACTAATTGTTAATGATACTGCCTCCTCCCCCTTTACACTACACAGAGGCACAAGACAAGGATGCCCCATATCCCCTTTATTGTTTAATCTAGCCTTGGAGCCCCTTCTTGTAGCTATTAGGCAATCCTTAGATATCAAGGGAGTATCTATATCCAACAACGAATTCAAAATCTCCGCTTATGCTGACGACGTCCTATTATATCTCTCTGACCCAGAACCCTCCTTAACTTCCCTAATTCGCTTGATCTCCTCCTTCTCTCTGATCTCGGGATACAAAATCAACTGGGACAAAACGGAAATTATGCCTCTTAATGATTCGTGTATCCCTTTCAATATCTCCTCTCAGCCCTTCAAGTGGGTCCCCTCTGGAATTAAATACTTAGGTTTACCATTTGATAGAGATCTTCGATCATCTATGCAATTAATCTCCTCTAAACTATTTACACAACTAACCACCACTCTCTCTAAATGGTCTCCCCTACACCTCTCATGGTGGGGTCGATTGGACACTTTAAAAATGATGGTAGTCCCTAAAATTACTTATATTTTCAACATGTTCCCATTATTGTTCCCACCGTCTACATACAAACATTTGGAATCAAAAATGTCTCACTTCCTGTGGAATAACAAACCCCACAGAATCTCACTTCAAAAATTAAAAGCTTCTTCTCAACAGGGTGGTGTTAACTTCCCAGATCTTCACTGCTACCATAAGGCCTTTCTCTTGAGGCAGGGTGCTGAGTGGCTTTCCTCCCCTCTATCTTCGGACATACCCAACTGGTTAAGACTTGAATCCTCTCTCATGAGCCCCTTCCCTCTTTTACGCTTGATGGGCACTAGGAACATACCCAACCTTCTTAACCATCCCATCATATCCACGACCCACAAAGTTCTTGCTGACCTTGACGCACGACTTGATATCCCCTGGAATCAATCCTCACTTTGTCCTATTTGGCATAATAAGCTGCTTTTAATAGATAAGAAGCATATATCATGGCCCTCCTGGTTTCATCTAGGTATCTGGGACATCGGTTCCTTATGTCAACCAAATGGATCCTTACTCACGTTCCAAGAGCTGATGAGTTCCTTCTCTGTCAATGCTTCCCACTTTTACAGATGGCTTCAACTTCGATCCTCACTCAAAAAATCAGGTCTATATCCGATCTTACACACTACTGCTCCCTCCCTATTCACTCTCTCACACCAATTTCTATCCCTAGGTCACTCTGCCTCACACTTTTACAAATTACTTAAATCGTTCCTACCTGTCCCCCTAACTCAATTACAATCCTCATGGGAGAATGACCTGGGTACCCCCATATCCGAAGAAGCTTGGTCTCACATCTATTTTTCCACTTCTCACACATCTCGTTCAGCCTCGAATCTTCAACATATGTTCTTCCTACTTCATAGAGCGCCCTGGACTCCACTCAAATCCCATAAGATTAACCCCGCTTATTCTGACCAGTGCTGGACTTGCCACTCAGAGGTGGGCTCTCTCAAGCATCTTCTCTTCTCTTGTCCAACTATTTCCTCATTTTGGTCCTCCCTCTGGGATACTGTATGTTCCATCTTCCACATAAATATCCCTCTGACATATCAAATGTTACTTTTGAAATCCTTTTCTGTTTCCACCCTAATCTCTGACTCAGATGCTTTTCTATTTGACTTGTTGCTATCCCTAGCCTTGAAAGTTCTTCTTACATGCTGGAAGGACCTGTCTCAAGCCTCTTGCTCTCAATGGTGGAACCTAGTATGTCTTACGTACCGAACTGAAGCCTATTTGGCCAAAACTTCTAACAAATCTCTGAATTTTCAGCAGAAATGGTCCTTATTAAGGTCCTATTTACATACCACTTCTCACCAATAGGACAGCTACTTGCTTCCACCATTCACACCATCCACATATACTTTCCTGTTTCTCACTTCTTACTCCTCCTCCCTCCCTCCTCCCCTTGTCATTACATTCTTTTCCACTGTTCTCATGCTTGCACACACATGGATGGACATCCAATTTTGTTATACACAATTTGTTTGGATGATTGATATTATTAATTGTTTAATTGCGCTCACTATGCTGAACCACTTAGAAAGCTAATTGTTTAACGTTGAGCATATCTAATGCTATTCACTTCATGTGTTTGTTCCTTCCTTGTTCTGTATTTTATAAAAAACTAATAAACAAACCTTGACTAAAAAAAAATGTATATCGTATTGTGTTCATTTATTATTTGTCTTATACAAAGCGAAATACAAATCAGACATAAAAATGTCATTACAGACGTAAATCCGTACAAAAACATACAACGATAAACAGCAATTAAACATCAACGTTCACAACAGGTATTCTCATAGCCACAAATGTAGTATAGCCTTTCAGCACTATAGAAATGATAAATAGCAGTAGTAGTTACCGGTATGTTCGGTTACCTTCCCTATAGCTCTTTAATTGGTCGGAATGGGGATTTATCCCAGATGATCACGACCTTTTTTTTCAAATCATTTTTATTAAGGAATTTCAAGAGAACTAAACAAGATGGCAGAATGCATAAAGAAGAATACAGATACAAGAGGGGATGTCTAACGTATGCGAAGGATCCAAAACTGGAATCCAAAAAAACAACAGGAAACGTAGTATGTCCCTCCCTCCCCCCCTAGACAAAGATAAAACACCAGAACTAGAATAACCAGAAGAAAAGGCCAAAAGATAGGAGCTGCCCTTATTTACATAGTATGCAGCATCCAGAAAACATAAACAACGGAAAGTAATCTTATCCTCCCGAATTCCTCGATTTTGTTTTACCGCATGTAGCTCGCATCCTTTTTCATTCTCTGGGATCCAATTAGAGCAGGGGTCGGCAATCTGCGGCTCTTCTTGCATGGGGCGGTGGCTCCCTAGGCCCCGGCCCTTAAATCTCCCTCCCAACCCCATGATCCCACCCCACCCGGGCCTACCAAGGTGGTCCAGCGGGGGTCTTTGTAGCAGGAGCACGGTCCTCTCACTCCCGCTTCGTGGCGGCTGCCTTCTACACTAGCTGCCACGACCACTCGCAGCCGCGAGCGGCATTTCCTGTAGTACCGCAAACTGCATCAAGAGGTTGAAGCAGCCATTTTAGAAGGCAGCCGCAAGGAGGCAGGAGCGAGGGGGCTGTGTTCCTGCCCCAAATATTCTTGCTGGACCACCAGGTAACTCGGGAGGGTGGGGGTGGGGGAAGGATTCGTGGGGTTAGGAAGGAGATTAAAGGTTTGGGGCTTGGAAAGGGAAGAGAACCTTGGCTATGTGTTTGGGGAGGTGCAGAGACCTGCGAGGGGTTGCAGAGGAGAGAAGCTACATCTTGTGGCTCTTTGCAAATCTTGGGTCAAATAGTTTGGATAAATTGGCTCTTTGATAAAAAATGGTTGCTAACCACTGTCTTTAGAACCATAAACACAGTGCTTTCCAGTAGAGCAGCATTGTAATATTTACAAAGTTTCCAATGGATGAGATGTGACACTTATTGTGGCTTTCTACATAGAAATTTGCTGCTATCAGCACTTCACAGTCAGTTACATGATTTTTGCAGCTCATTTTTACACAAAATCTACAAATGTCTGCAGGTTTATCCCAAGTACATTCATTGTGGGTATCCTGAAAACCTGACTGGCTAGTTGTATCCTGAGGATTGGGTCAAAAACCCCTGCCTTAGAGCAGTGGTTCCCAACCCTATCCTGGAGGAACACCAGGCCAATTGGGTTTTCAGGCTAGCCCTAATTTGCAATAATGTATGCAAAAGTTTGTCTTTTTTGATCCTTCCCAACTGACAACTTTGTCAGTAACACATCTAGAATCAGGAAAACCTTGACTGCTCTTAGAATGATTAGATACTCGTAACTCAGCTAATCAGTTCCTTTATTTCATTGCTTTGTTTCTTATAACTTGCTTTAGTAGACCTAGTAGTATACTTTTGAAATGGAACGCTCAATGGCCGTACCACAGGGACGGTATAAGACATTTATGGATGTTTGGGAACCATTGACTAAGTTCTGTAAGGAATGATAACTGATTTTATTTTATTGATCCTTAAGCATACATATCCAGGGTGGGTGGGAGGGGGGAAGATTTTGCATTGGAATTTCATTCGGGGAATATATGGATGGTTTCCTGTAGGTATGTACTTTTTATGATTATTTTTTGGGGGAGGGAATAGTTGTGCATTAATTTCTATAAGTTTAATGTGAATTTCGTGTAATATGATAAGAACATAAGAATTGCCGCTGCTGGGTCAGACCAGTGCTCACACAGCGGCCCCCAGGTCAAAGACCAGTGCTCTAAATGAGTCCAGCCTCACCTGTGTACGTTCCAGTTTAGCAGGAACTTGTCCAACTTTGTCTTGATCCCCTGGAGGGTGTTTTCCCCTATAACAGACTCCGGAAGAGCGTTCCAGCTCTCCACCACTCTCTGGGTGAAGAAGAACTTCCTTATGTTTGTACGGAATCTATCCCCTTTCAACTTTAGAGTGCCCTCTCGTTCCCCCTACCTTGGAGAGTGTGTTTGAATTGTTTGTTTGCACAATGGTAGTTTGGAAATTTAATAAAGATTAAAAAAAAAAAAAAAGTATACCTTGGATCCTAATTGAGGACTTGAGCTGAATTTAAGTGTATTATTTTTCTTTTCTTCTTGTATGATAATTTAACTTTTTATTAATATTAACTTTTCTTTTGTTGCATTTGGTAAATCTTTATATTGTCTTACACATATGGCTTAAAAAGGCTTCCTGTAAAAATGGATGCTTGATATATAATTTGAAAAAGTATAAATAAATAAAAACAACTCTGACATTTATAAGCAGATGTGGAAACCAGCAATGAAAGACTATAAACACCCCTACTTTGCTTCAATAATAAACCATAACGCCTTTAATATCAAGAAACTGTTTCAAATAATGCGAACTACTGCTCCTCCAAGACCAGGCGTCGTGATCATTATCAACCAAGCGCCGGACAATTGCGCATGGACAAAAACGCTAAGACACATGTACGCAGGACATCAGCGCACCGGATTAAAAGGTAACTTTAAAGCGCTCTGAGGGGGGGGGTGTGGGAGGGGGAACCCCCCACTTTACTTAGAAATTTTGCCGCTGCCGTTGGGGGGGGAACCCCCTACATACAGAGGAAACTGTAAATTTTCACTAAAACACTGGGAAAAATTACACTTTTCTCTCTAATGGAGGGGGGGGTTCCTCCCTCCAATGGCAGTGCCAACACTCCTAAGTAAAATTGGGGGTTCCCCCCCACGCCCAGTTATAGACAATTATTAATTGCTACCTTAGCTGCTAACGAACATTAAGTTGTGCACATAATTGGCATTATTCTATAACCTGCATGTGAATATCAAAGAAGCTCATAATCAAACTTTAAAACACATCTAAAAACCCACCTGAATTGGTACTTGGATGACTTAAAAGACAGGTTGTCCCAAGTGCTAACTTGGGCAGGTTTTTAAGTATATCTTATACCTAGACTTCCTATGAGCATCGGAGTTGTTACCATGGTGGCTGGCTAGCGCGGTTTTGTAATGGTGAGGGGGTTAATTTGCAAAGGGGAGCTTGTTCCATTGCACAGGTTGAAAATGTCACAGCTCATCCAAATGCCGATAACCAAACCGAATTTCTGGACGTATCAAGGGGCTATTTAAGCCTCTGAATGCCGCTGAGCGCCCAGAGCTGAAAGGGGCATATCTGGAGGAGTGGTTAGGGCAGTATTTGGGTGGGATGTGGGCCGAACCTACACTTAGTCGTCCTGCAGGGATAATTGAATGTTTTGCAAGACTTCTTGGACGAAACTTATACGTTGTGAGTTAGGCATAAGTGCCAAAAAGGTATCCAAAGAGACCAGATAACCATTGCAGAGACAAAGTAAAGACCCACACACACTCCCCCAGTGATCACTGACCCCCCCCCTCACACCCCCACAAAGATCAGAATAAAAATGTATATACATGTCTCCGGAACATCAGCACCTGGTATACGAAAGCCTAGTAGAGCTGTACACAGGTGTCTTAAATAGCCTGGGGGGCTGGGTTAATGAACCATAGAGAGAAAGACCCAGGCCCATAAGCCACTCCAACGACTACATATAGGTGCCACCTGCAGCTATAAGGGCAATTGCAGTTGTAGACAGGTGGGTATAGTGGGTTTTGGGGGTGTTTTGTGTGTGTGTGTGTGGGGGGGGTCTTATCAAAACCTATAAGGGAGTTCTGGTAAGGTGTTTACCTGGCATACTTTTTGTGATGTTCACAGCAGTGCCCTGGAAGGTGACCCACTGCTCTGTTGCTGTGTCTGGTTGGCCAGTCCATCACAATGCTGGCCCCTCCCACATCCAAAAGGTCTTGTTCTGGATGTTTGGGACTTAGATGGAATTTTGGTCAAAAATGTGGTATAACGATAGACGTACATTCAACCACCTGGATGTCCAGATAGATAATTTTCAAAATATATATATATATATTGGGAAAATGTCCATTCTCAAAAGGCATATTCCTATACACATTATATACATATATTTTGGATGTATAGGAATGTGCCTTTCGAGAATGGACATTTTCCCAATGCCGACTTTGGGCATTTAGCACCATACATCTGAATCGGACTTAAACGTATGTTTTGATTATGCCCCTCCACGTATGTTATATGAACTTTTGGTACCATATGTTCCATCCAGGCAGTGGCATCGTAAGGGGGGGGTGGTCCCAGCACCCATTCTCCTCTCCACCCCCACCGCTCCTTTTTCACCCTCCAACTACAATACGTGTGCGCTTCCCTTTCCCTGTATCAACCTGCTGCTCGCACCAGCACTGGCTCTTCTTCTGACTTCACTTCCTGGACCCGCCCCTAGGAAGTGACATCAGAGGAAGAGCCGACGCTGGCTCGAGCAGCAGATTGGGGTTGCGCTCGTGCCGAGAACATTAAAGAGGTATGGGGATAGGGAAGGGGCACGTGTGTGCAGTAGGAGGGGGCTTGGAAGAAGCAGATGGGGTTGGGGGGGCTGAGAAGAGGCTGGGGGAGGGGCGCCTCTCACCCTCACTTTGTCACTGCATCCAGGGAATTCCATTGCAGTACTATGTCCTTGCTAGAGACATCTGCTGTTAAAGTGCCAAACTGGAATATACGAAAGAAGGGGCCTTTTTTTTTTTAATTAACTTGGCACCGGACTTATGGAATTCTTTACCACAGGACCCTAGAAAAGAATTCTCTCAGACTCCTTTTAGGAAACGTTGAAAGTCATATTTTTTTCCAGTAAGCTTTTGATGCGTCCTTATCGGAGGAATGAGACAACAGAGGTAGAGGATCCTGTAGAACAGGCCTACAAAACTCCGGTCCTCAAGGGCCGAATCCAGTCGGGATTTCAGGATCTCCCCAGTGAATGTGCACGAGATCTATTTGCCTGCACTGCTTCCATTGTATGCATATTGATCTCATGCACATTCATTGGGGAAATCCTGAAAACCTGGCCTGGCGAGGGCCGAAGTTGTGCAGGTCTGCTGTAGAATATAGAGATTGGGTATGAAATAGGAGCCCGAGTAAGGTTTAAATTTGCCTGCCTCTACTACAAAGTACTATACGGCCTTACCCCCAAGTACATAACGGACCTTTTCTCATTTTCTAATAACAAACTCAAGAGAAACACACACTCAAAACTCATTTCCCCTCCAGTCAGAGGCTGCAAAATTAAAAAACACCATGAACACCTTCTCTCTCACCAAGCAGCCCTATGGGGCAAAGACCTAGACCAACTACTCTCGCCCACTACTTACGGAAAATTTAGAAATCGCCTAAAAACATACCTGTTCCAGAAATACCTAAACAATTGACCCGATCTCCCCCCTCTCCCCCTCCATAATCCACCTAAATTTACTGCACTGTTATAAATATAATATGTTATCTTCATCTTGTCGTAATTCTATGTTGCCATTTATTCCAAACAGGTCCTGTTGGAAATTACCTACCAAAATGTATATCTTATATTTTGCTCAGCAAATTGCATTTCTGTACTATTGCCTCTTAAGGTCTCTGCTCTCTGTATTTCCTCTGTATATCTGTATATTGTATTTCACTGTATATCCAGCTCTCCTTACTGTAAACCGCCTAGAAGTCGCAAGATTGTGGCGGTATAGAAGAATAAAGTTATTATTATTATTATTATTATCTTTTTCTCTGTAATCTTGAGTGTTTTGTGGGGGGCAGTTTTGAGCGGCATGCTTTTCTCTCTTTTTATGGTTTTTGTATTAATTGTACACTGCTGTTTTTACCTTCAGTAGTGATGTGGTATATTAAGTTCAAAGAAATCTGTAAATCTGCTACAAATTTTGAGCACAGGGTTATAGAATTACTAGGTTTGTGTCATTCTAAAAACAAAACCAAACCAAGATAGTGGAGAATAGAACCTGATGCATAATTTAGCCAGGGAAGTAGTGAGTACTGGCAGAGAACTGTGTGTGTTGGCACTGCTGATCTATACACCCACCGAGTGCTGTGCCAGGTCTTGATCTCGGAGCCATCAATAGATTTCTTGTTCAAAGCATCAATGCACTCAGCTCTTTCAGATCTGCTTCTGGAGGGGACCCGGGGTGATTAGTTGTAGGGGGTATCTGAAGCGCTTCATTCACGCCAGGCATGATGAAGCAAGTCAACCACATGACTAAAAGGCCCCCAAGCAGTCGGCTGCCATCTTGAGTTACAGCCCTACAGCCGAGGCATGTTCCAGCAAAACGACTTCGTTCTGAATTCAGAGATAAAAGAGCGCGCTCTGGGAAAGCTTTGAAAACTTTCTTGTTTACCAAACATTTTGGAAACTAAGCCAATCTAGTTTATAGTCTTTCTTGATGTATTATGCTTACATTATTGTAAACCGAGTCGAGCTCCCTTCGGTTGAAGACCCGGTCTATAAAATTAAGTTTTCGTTTAGTTTAACAAAGTACATAAAAGACGCAGAGAGAGTATAGAATTCAGAATTGGGGGAAAGTTTAGAGCAGGGAACCTGGAAGAGCTTCTGAATCACAGGTACAGTTTGGGGTGGTATGATGAGGGGGAAGTGACATGTAAAATGACTTCGTGGTTATGTACCATCATTCCTCAGGCTCATTCATACATGTCCTTCAGGAAGCTGCTGAAAGCTGATTTCTTTGATAGATTTGTAAATTGATGTCTTGAATCTTGACTGGTAAATTGTATATTGATTTTAAATTGTTTATTTTAGTTTGATTTTAATGAATTTTTACGTCAATTGTATTTTACTTATTGATTGTATAATTTTTCTCTATATTGAACCGCCTAGAACTATGTGGTGTGGCAGTATACAAAAAAAGGTAATAAATAGAAACAAAAAAAAGGAAAATAAGGCGATACCTTTTTTATTGGACCAACAAAACAGTTTTGACAAGTTTTTGAAGGCAGAGCTTCCTTCTCAGGTCAAGCATGAGGTTCTGCCTTTGAATACCTGTCAAAACAATTATTAATTTAGTCCAATATAAAAGGTATCACCTTATTTATTTTCCTTTTTTTTTTCCCCCAAATGTTGTGAGAGCTAAAGCTAAATTCCCCCCCCCCTTCACATCAAATATGGCTTCATCACACTTTACATGCCATGCCTTCCCCTTCCAAAGTACACAGGGAAACTACTCAGATATCTGAGTTATCGTCTCGCAGCTTTAAAAGATGCAGCCTACAGAAATCATGGACCAAAGCAAGATTGTGGTCTTATCATAGAAACATGATGGCAGATAAAGGCCAAATGGCCCATTCAGTCTGCCCATCCGCTATCTCCTCCTCTTCCTATTGGCTAAGGCTCTTTACACATGCATTAAGAGGTCATAGAGCTTTATGGTTATAGAAACATGACGGCAGATAAAGGCCAAATGGCCCATCTGTCTGCCCATCCGCAATAACCATTATCTCTTCCTCACTCTGAGATCCCATGTGCCTATCCCAGGCTTTCTTGAATTGAGACACAGTCTGTCTCCACCACCTCTACCGGGAGACTGTTTCATGAATCTACCACCCTTTCTGTAAAAAAGTATTTCCTTAGATTACTCCTGAGCCTATCACCTCTTAACTTCATCCTAAGCCCTCTCATTCCAGAGCTTCCTTTCAAACGAAAGAGGCTCGACTCATGCGCATTTACGCCACTTAGGTATTTATACGTGTCTATCATATCTCCCTTCTCCGGCCTTTCTTCCAAAGCAGTGCTTCTCAAACGTTCAAGCCGGGGCACACTAAAGGTAGTGGCCATGGCTTGAGGCACCCAGAAATGCGTGGATGTCGCCGTAATGACATCACGCATATGTGTGACATCATCACGTCGATGTCCGCACTTGTGCAGAGGCCCTCCAGATGGGCCCTGAGACGCCAGTAGGGGGTGCTAGCAGGGAAGAGAGCCGGAGAGGAGAGGCACTGGCACCAGCCGATTGCCCACAGCAGTGTTTCTCAACTACTTCAAGCTAAGTACCCCAACCACAGACCTCCCTAGGCCCACCCAAGCTCTGCCCCAGATCCCATCCCCTTTACTAATTGCAATGCAATTTTTTCCATTCATTTTTCATATACACAGCAGATATAAATTCTCAAAACTGACACATGTCAATCACTATATTGAAAATAAAATCATTTTACCTACCGGTGATCCTCTGCAGGCTGCTGTAATTAGCTTTAAAGGTGAGACCGGGAGGAAGTCAGAGGATGCTGGAGAGAAGGCCTTTGGCGAATCAGGCAGCGCTGGGGCTGTACCGCGTAGGGAAGTCAGCTGGCAGGCGCCTCTCTTCCTCCTCAGCGTGCCGCGGCACACTTGGAATCTCAGAAGGCACACAGTTGGAGATACACTGCTCTAAAGTAATAAAGTAACCTTGCTTACCTAACCAGATTTCTACAACTGGTAAGGGCTTGAAGACCAATAATACCTGAGAAGTGCAGGAGGGCCCTAGTGGTTAAAGCAGCAGCCTCAGCACCCTGAGGATAGCAACTTGTGACTCTGGGTAAGTTACTTAACACTTCATTGTCCCAGGTACAAATTAAGTACTTGACTAAAATAAGTAAACCGCTTTGATTGTAACCACACAGAAAAAGCGCTATATGAAGTCCCATCCCCTTTACCCTGGAGTGGTCTACTTTTGTTTATTATTCATCTGATATCCCGCTAGTGAAACAAGTCATAAAATGAACGCCAAAAATGTAAAAGTAAAAAAAAAAATAAGTACTTGTCTAAAATAAGTGAACCGCCTTGATTGTAACCACACAGAAAAAGCTGTATATCATCCCCATTACTGGAGGTGACTGAACAACTCTATTTTATAAAAGGCACACATGGGTGCCTACATTGCCTTTCTAAACTGGGCATCTCACATAAACGCTCCGATATCAAATTAGCTCTAGGGTGGCCGTCTTCCCTTAATATGGTGCAATGACCTCACCATCTCTCTGGCTTCCAAGGTTCGACTACCCCTTCTGGGTCTTCCCAACACGTCTCCTGAATGCGCTCTGCTACAGTTTCAAAGGTTTATTATACTTCCTGTCTCTACACATCACATCTGGCTCTCTGACCACTTTCAAACTTACAAGAATGACAAATGGAGGCACTCAGACAGAAAATGAGCCTTGGATGCAATGTTTCCCAGTTAATGACTGCCAGCTGTAGACCCCCAGCTGCCCATATATTACAACCAGCGATGTATTTTGTTCTTAAAAGCTTTATAGTATCCAAATCAGAACATAAAGGTGGCCTTTACATCAACTCAAACCACAGTGCTAGAAACCCAGTGGCCGCTTGCCTTGCTCAAACTGCCAATGGTTCCTGAAAGATACCACTACGAGGGGCTGCTGAAAAGTTCTCAGCCCAACCAAGAAGGGAATGACCTGGAGCAATGAAACTTACAAGTTATTCCACTTATTTACTCCTAACTTCAACCCACTTATCATGTCTGAAGTTTCTGTAACCCTTCAAAAACACTCTGATGTCTGGTCACTGAAATACCGCTCTGCTGCTCGAAAATTGGTCGCCCTTTCAAACGTTTGGAAACATAAGAACATAAAAACATAAGAAGTTGCCCCCGTTGAGTCAGACCAGAGGTCCATCTTGCTCTGCGGTCCGCTCCCGTGGCGGCCCATCAGGCCTAGTGCCTGAACAGTGATCCCTGATTAATTTTATAACTTATCTCTAATCCCATCCCTATAATCTACCTCTACTCTTATCTGTACCCCTCAATCCCTTTGTCTTCCAAGTACCTATCCAAAGCTTCTTTGAACCCCTGAAACAGAAAATAGTCAGATGCAGCGAGATCTGGTGAGCAGGGTGGATGGTCTATGCTAGGGGAGTCCAACTTTTTGGCTTCCCTGGGCCGCACTGGCTGAAAAATAATGTTTCTGGGGCCACACAAACACGTAAACGAAGCAGCAAGACAGAGGAGGGCGCAGGCAAGACGGTAAACACCCGGGGGCAGCAGAGGAAAACACTGCATCGCCCTCGACCGGGACCGCACAAAATTCTTCATGGGGCCGCATAGGGCCCTCGGGCCGCAGGTTGGACACCCCTGGTCTATGCACTGAAACACTAGCTGCGTCAAAACATCCATCGTTTTACCAGCCTTGTGAGCAGGTGCATTGTCTTGCAAAAAGAGTACTCCTTTCTGAGGCTTCCCTCTCCTTTTTTTCTTTCAATGCCTCCTTTAATCAATAACCAATTGGCACCTTGGAAGATAGTCAGTTATTCCAACACCATGCTGATCCGAAAACACTGTGGCCATGACCTTTCCTTTGGATCTTGAACTTCCATGGTCTTGGAGACCCCGAGTGCCACCATTGTATGGACTGTTTTGTCTCAGGATCACAGTGGTGTAACCATGTTTCGCCAACAGTAACTAGTCATTCTAAAATGTTGGCACCAGCTTGCTGAAAATGCTGCAAAATCAACTTGGAAGTATCCACTCAACGTCGTTTCTCATCAACATTCAAACATTTGGGCACCCACTTGCCTGACAGCTTCTGCATACTCAGCTGCTCATGGATTACAAACCCAACATGTTTCCTGGATATATGCAGTGTCTCAGAAATTGTTTTAGTCGATATTTATTGATCTGTCAAAATCAGGTCATGGAATTGGTAAACAATTTCAAGCGTTGACACCGTTAGAGACCTCCCAGACCTTGCTGCATCTTTGGTCTCGAAATCTCAATTCTGAAAGTTTGCACACCATTGTGGAGTATGATAGACATTTGTCAAGTCACTTAATGTTTGCTTCATACATTCATGGATTTCCTTTGGAGTTTTCTTCTGCAGGAATGGGAACTTCATGACAGCTCGGAGTTCCAAACTGGAAAAATCCACACTTTTTGTTGACATGGTTCAATCGATGATCTGACACCATGTCAAAACATAGCATTATGATTCTGCAAATTGGCACTTTGCAAAATAAAACACATTCTTTTCAGCTACAGTGGCAAAATAATGCTCAGAATTTAGAAAGTAGGTTGTGCCGAGAACTTTTCTGCATCCCCTCGTAGAGCATTAAGCCAGCTGAAAACATCAGCACTAGAGAATGACACAACCACTGACCCGCAAGCTTTGCTTTGAAGAATGCTGGTGTAGAAGGACTGAGGTTGAAACAGACACTGAAGAACGACAGTCTCTGGTATCCAGAGCAGATATTGTGATGTCATAATGCCTCATTCCACCAGTGCCTAAGAGCCAATCACATCAGTGATGTCACAATGGCTTCATTATCCTTGGCTCCCATAAGAATCAGAGTATGAATGGCCACAACCACTGACCCGCAAGCTTTGCTTTGAAGAATGCTGGTGTAGAAGGACCGAGGTTGAAATAGACACTAGGAAATGACATGGGTTTATTTCCCGCTGTTATCCGCGGGGACGGGGACGGTGATGAATTTTGTCACCGTGTCATTCTCTAGCACTTATAGATATAGTCTAAACTTTCTTGAAGTTCCATTTCCTTTCCGGGTATTTCAATAGTTAAAGCACCTAATACAAATGTTTGGTTCTGAAATAAGAAAGCACCGATCACGTGGGTCACTTTAATGGCTAGATAGCTTTAGCAGAATTCCTTGGTTTGCTCCACAATGGACTTGTAAAAACATGGAAGACATAATTCACAACTTCAGCGTCGGGGAAGCACAAGTAAAATAAATCTTATAGTCTGTAGTCCATGATAGAGCTGGCTTCTGATAAGTGTTCTGGGAGCGTTCTTAAAGATTCAAACATACGTTTTTTCCTCCGCTCCCCTCCCCCATAGATTAACATTCCAATCCGAGTCTTAGCTTTAGCACATTTGACAATAACTCCACTGCTCTTATTGCAAAGGCTCTGCTAGGGTGATTTGTACGCTTCTGTGGAATGTTTTCCCTTCCAGATGTTGCAGCAAGGAACGTTGCTTGGACAAAAGAGATGCTGTTCCAAGATCCACCATGCAAATCAACCTATAGACTTTTTTGGGGAAGGGAGGGAGGGGTCAATAATTCTACAACAGAATCAGGCACATCCACTTAGGCCAGGGGTGTCCAACCTTTTGACTTCACAGGGCTGCGTTGGCCCCAAAAAAATGTTTCTGGGGCCACTCAAACGTGCAAACGCTGCAGCAAGACACAGGAGGGAGCTGGCAAGACGGTAAACACCCAGGGGCAGCAGAGGAAAATACTGCACTGCCCTCGACCGGGCCACACAAAATACTTCACGGGGCCACAGGTTGGACATCCCTGACTTAGGCCATGTAAAATGCACCTAAATCTGGTACCTTGGTGCAAAACTTACAGTATTTTGTCATCTGCACCGAGCAGGGGAGTAGCTTGATGGTTAGAGCAGTATGCAGGGGCCTGGAAGGGCTCAAGTCCAAATCCCCCCCCCCCCCCCCGGCAGCTCCTTGTGATTCTGGGCAAGTCACTTAACCCTCCATTGTCTGAGACGCAAAATAAGTACCTGTATGTATTTCTAAATCACTTTGATTGTAACCACAAAAAGGTGGTGTATTAAATCCCATTCACCTTCCCTAAAGAAGACAATGGTAAAGGTGGGGAGGGCCCTTACAGTTAGTTAATTCATTTTATAGCCCGAATGAGTTACTAAGATACGTACACAGTAGTTTTCAGGACCAATAACATACAAGCTATGGGGAAACTAAGACCAGGCTTCAAAAAATCAAAAGAATTACCAATAAAAAGATAACTCAAATACAAAATAATTGGTAAGATTTTTCCTGCTAAACCAACACTGGAATAAAAGTTGCACCCCAAGCTCAAACATTAAATGAACTCAGTAATTAAATAAAGGGGTTTCAGTACGGGCTCCATTTTCCCCACGAGTGACCAAAAGCCCCGGGCAGGTATTTATAAGTGACTAGCACTAAGACCAAAGTCTAAATAAATCCTGCCCCGTACATCATAATACCCTTGTATTTTTAAACTTAACCTTGGCAAATAAGTATAAAGTGCAAACGTGGAAGCAAAAAAAAAATATAGAGATGTTTCAAACCCCGCCCCCCCAAAAAAAAATAAAAAACCCAAAAAAAACAATTACAAAAAACTAAATGAAAATAACATCCCCAAATCCAAAACCAAGTACATTCAAAAATTCCAAAATTCAATTGAAAAACAACAAATCAAATCAAAAGTTCATAACAAAGTCCATATCCAAATACCGTATTGTGTTTCCAGTTTAAATAAAAAAATAAATAACTTATCCAGCTGGATTAACTAAATTTTCAGTTCATATATTCCAATTCATGTCAGTGCTAAATCTCCATTCAAAGTAAAGAGTAGATAAAAAAAGAACGAACATGAAAGAACATTTACAAAGTCAATTAAACTACTTAGCTAAAGCGGCTGGAGTCTCCATTTCATGTGCACAAGTTCGCATAGACACTATCTCTGCTCAGCCTTTTTTTGAAACATCTCTATATTTTTCTTTGTTTCCACACTAGCTAGTAAGGATTGGTTTAATAATGTCTGTATTGAGAACCAACTCGGAAAATGCTAACTCTGTATTGAACACCTTTACAAAAGCATAAGTATTGATTAAGGTTTAATAATGTACTGAAACCATCCCAGGAAACGCAAACTCTGCATTGTAACACCTTTACAGAAGCTCATGTATTGTATCACCATTACAAAGCTCATGCAAACCACTCTAAATTGACTCCACCAGTCATTAGCAGCAGTATAGAAGCTTTCAATAAACACGTGTCAGTAGAAAGGAGGATGAGACGGCCATAGAAATCACTACTAGGTGTGGATGGAAGATGGGGACACTGGATACCCTCAGAAACTGGGGAACAGAATTCTCAGCTGCGCTCACTGTCAATAATCAACTCGAGGGAAACTCTCAAAGGCCAGAAAGCAGATTAGGAATACTGGAGTTCTCTGTACTAACTCACAGATCTATTCTACAGACAAAAGGTAATATTTACTAAACAGCATTACCATGTTAACGTGTGCTAATACTGTTAACACATGCTATTATTAACTAAGGGCCCTTTCACCAAGGTATGCTAATGATCAGCGTATGCTAAATTCTATGCAGACACTGGGCACCATCTTGATGGGGATGCCAGCACTTCTCCACTCCACCCCCCCCCCCATGCTCTCCTTTCCCGGCCCACCCCCCGGCTCTCACTCTTGCCCTCCCTTCCCTGCCCCCCCTTTAAAATCTTTGCTAGCAGCATTAGCAACTACTCTAGCCTGCTGCTTAGACTGGCCTGGCTCTCTACTTCTGGGTCGCAGGGCCAGGAAGTGACATCAGAGGGAAAGCCAGTGCAAGCAGCAGACCGGAGAAGCTGCTCGTGCTGGAAGATTTAAAGAGGTATGGGTTGGGAAGGCATGAAAGGATCGGAGGTTGGGGGACGGGGTGGAGAGGAGAGTGCAGGGGGGTTCCACCGCTCCAGGTGCCTCCTTCTCACTACACCACCGACTCTAGTGCTTTATTCCTTCCCTTTAAAGAAGTGGTTCTCAACCCTGTCCTGGGGACCCCCCAGCCAGTCGGGTTTTCAAGATACTCCTTTAATGAATATGCATGAGAGAGATTTGCATACCTGTCACTTCCATTATATGCAAATCTCTCTCATGCATATTCATTGGGGGGTCCCCAGGACAGGGTTGAGAACCACTGCTTTAAAGGATGGTTAGATTGTGCAGCATAGAAATTTGTTAATAAATAAACCACCTCTGGCACTATCCGAGAGAGCTACAGCTCCGTTTTCAGATGGAGCCTGACCCTCCCTCCGAAATAAACCGGTTTGTTTAGTGGAATTATAGTACGAGACTGAGAAAAAAACCCCCAACAAACTTAAGCCAACATCAACGATGGAAAGCGAAATTGAATTTCTCCGTGCCCTTCATCCAAGCAAGAGTTCTGGTGCATTTTGCTGTTCACAAATCTCCGTTCAGCTACGTCTAGGAGGCTGAATAAAGTGCACAGATTCAGAAACATCATAGAAGTCAGCTTTTTCACAGGTTTTACCAGCTAGTACTTTGCAGTTTTGTTGCTAAAAAAATATAGGAAGTATTTATCGGCGCTGCAACCTACCACAGCTTCAAAGATGTAGCCCTAATCCAGGAGGGCATCAGGGACTCTTCAACTGGAATTATTCTATTACAAACCACCAAGAATCAGAGAGTAACAGTATTCAAGACTAAACTATAAACTTTCTTATTCCAAGACGCATACCAGAGCGTCTAAATATTTCCTAAATAAACATGAACCGCTTTTAAAAAGCGATCCCCATTCCTTGTGTTTTATCCTTCCCCCCTTCCCTTTAATTAATTTGTTTTTAATGATGTCATTATTAACTTCCCCCTCCCCCCTTTACCCTCAAGCTCATGTTCGCATTTGTAATTTGTCTCACACAAATTTATTTTAACCTTTCATTTTTAGCATTGTAAACCGGCCAGGTGCACGTAGATGGTCGGTATATTAAAATTAATTAAACTTGAAACTTCAGCCTACAAAACTGGTGCTTCTGCTTGATAGATTATTGATAAACAAAAACATACATACAAGCATATATTTTTTTTAAAATAAATCTTCAAAACGACTCCCAAAACTTTCACAGCTTCTCTTTGGAACATGGAGAACCCTTTTTTTCGCCTCCAGTCGGACAAACAGGTTTCTACTGAGATTTATAAGCATCTGTTGAAATGAAGATGAATTTTGTGTCTACTCTGGGGCTTTTTTTATTTATTTTTTTTAACACATTTCAATGCAGATCCCTCAAAGTGTAAGACGCCTCTCAGGAAATCAGATTCTGTATGAAATGGAACAAAAAAATCCTCATCTCTCTATTGACACATACAGCCATTAGCTATAATAATCATCATTTTTCACTCTGTCCTTTTGCTAGGAAATTGATCCCAGAAGGGGCTGAGGCAAAACCCTAAAAAGCTAGCTATTTTATAAAGACATACAAAGCCACAGAAGAGGTATTTGGGGCCAGGCAGCTGCCTACAGCTCAAGAGGGGCTGCTGAAAAGTTCTCAGCGTTATTTTGCCACAGCAGCTGAAAAGTGCGTTAGATTTGGTGAAGTGGCAATTTGCCGAACCAAAATTCAGTGGGGTTTTGTTTTCCAGCATTGGTTCAGATCATTGATTGAACCATATCTTCTTGGTTGGGCTGAGAACTTTTCAGCACCCCCTCCTATCTATCTATCTATATATATATATATTTTTTTATTCTTATTATTTTAGCAAACAGGTGTTTAACAGACACTCCCCAAAAGTTCAACTCCAGGATCGCGCAAAGTCCTTCCATCGCGCTAGGTACCAATGGAGATCTACTGACCTGCAGCTCGCACCAGGCCACCTCCACCGTGGTCTCGGTGTCCAAGCCCTTGTAGACGGTTTTGAAGGAGCCCCGGCCGATCTCGATGTTGAATTTCAGGTAGCGGCCGTCGGGCGAGGTGGCCACGGCCTTGGTCTCGATCTCCTCCGACTCCTCTTGCTCCCGGAGGCTCTCCGGCGGCGGCGGCGGTCGGGAGCGGGAGGCGGCCGCCGCCGTCCGCCGGGCGCCCTCCTCCTCCGAAGAGCTGACCTCGGCAACGCGGGCGAGCGGCTGGGCGGGAGCGCTGGCCGGCTCGGGCTCCTTCTCTTCCAGGAAGGTGCCGGGGTCGGGGGTCCAGCAGGGGCTGGAGCCGGGCGGGTCGTAGCCCAGGAGCTCCAGCTGCGCCGAGCTCCGGCGATTGTACTTGTAGGCGTTGATGCGCGGCTCCTTGCCCGAGAAGTGGCGCCTCCGCAGGGCGGCCAGGCTGGGGGCCATCTCCCCCGGCTCCTCGGCCAGGACGGGGCCGAAGAGAAAGCCGCAGCCGGCCAGATCCACCTCGGTCTGGGACATGGCCGGGGCAGCACCGACCGCGAACATCGTCAACAGGCTGCTGCCATCGCGATTGTCGGGATTCAGTGCGACAGCAGATGAATCGTGCCTCGCTCAATCCGCAAAGAACGCGCGATGCGCCCGGCACAAAGCGCGTTGCTGGGGCAGCCTCGCATTTCCCCCGCAGCCAGGCTGCGCGTGCGATGTGTGTACACTCTCCCACCCGAGCCCGCCCCCTCCGATGCAAAGCAGCCGCGCGACTCCGCCCACAAAACTGGCAGGGGGCGTTGACTCTCCAACGCGGCAAGTTCGTGCGTTCGAGCTGACCGAAAACCAGCGGAAGAAAAACGTTCCCGCCAACCAACCTCTCAATACGCAAATTGGAGCGCAGAAGTCTCGCCCATTGGGCGGGCCAGTACCCGAAACCACGCCTCCAGACGGGCTGACGGGGCCCCCGAGCGCGATCTTTCAATCCCAAGCTCCGCCCCCCCCCTTTGCTATTGGCCCAAGGGTTTAAAGCCCCGCGCGACAATGACTGAAACGTGGTTGCTGTGGATTAGCATTGAAACGGATGAAGGGTTATTTTCGACTCGCTCAGCTTTGAATCAATAAAGCATCTTACTGGCAAAAATATCATTTATTTATTCGATTTTTTTTTTTTTAGCCCGTCCTCCCTAAGGAGCTCATTGATGCCAAGACTTAGTATTTGAACTAGTCCCGGAATTCCGACAGCCCTCTCCTGACTGATTGATTGATTTTTTTAATTATACTCCACTTGTCCCTAGCTAACATAAAATAAAAACCAGATAATAAAACATTTGGCAACAGTACATCAAAAAATAAAACCTAACTGATAAACTATCATTCAAAAGAACTGGTGAAAGCCTGCACATACTAATGTGGGCTTTTTTAAGCATTTTTCTAAATTGTTGTACTGATAAGCAAAATCAGACACCCTGGTAAAAACCTTCCATAACCTCAGGCCAGCTGCAGAGGAAGCATAAGCTGCTGTTTCTGCCCAGTGAAAAGTAGTAAGTTTTCTCTCAGTCACCAAGATGCAGAGAACCTGCAGAGGTGTACAACTGTATCACATCTTTTAAACACCATGGACCCCCCTTGCTATAAAATCTGATAGATCAAAACCAAAACCTGATATGTAATGCAATATTTCACAGGTAACCAATGCAGTTCCTGCAACAAAGGTGACACACGATCATATTTCCTAATTTAGCTGCACAATTTGGACCGTAATCCTCCACTGCCCCAGGTACATTAGATAGATTGACAGATAGGGAAAATGCTTGAAGTACCAGGATGTAGATAGGAATACAATATGTATATGATATTTTGAATTAAATTACTTGTGGGAAGAGTGGGTGGGGAGGGAATAAATTTATGTATATAAAATCATAATTGAATGAATTTCAAGTGATATGTAAAAGTTTAATATGATGTAATATTGTGTACTTGTTGTAAGATGGAAAAATAAGAACATAAGCATCGCCTCTGCTGAGTCAGACCACAGGTCCATCATGCCCAGCAGTCTGCTCCCGCGGTGGCCCCCCTGGTCAATGACCTGTAAGTCATCTATTACTCAAAACCATTTTGTACTGTATAGTACCCCTCTATTTGTACCCTTCAATCCCCTTTTCCTTCAGGAACTTGTCCAGTCCCATTTTGAAACCCAAAATCGTACTTTGCATTCCAGGTGTCCACCACCCTCCGAGTGAAGAAGAACTTCCTGGCATTTGTTCTGAATCTTTCTCCCTTCAATTTTTCCAAGTGCCCTCTAGTTTTTGTTGCCCCGGCCAGTCTGAAGAATCTGTCCCTCTCTACTTTCTCTATACCCTTCATGATCTTGTAAGTTTCTATCATATCCCCTCTAAGTATCCGCTTTTCTAGGGAGAAGAGCCCCAGCTTCTCCAATCTCTCAGCATACAAAAGGTTCTCCATGCCCTTTATCATTTTTGTTGCTCTTCTCTGGACCCTCTCAAGATCCTTCTTAAGGTACGTAGACCAGTATTGAACGCAGTACTCCAGATGCGGTCGCACCATCGCCCTTTACAGCGGGAGGATAACTTCCTTGCTTCTGGTAGCAATACCTTTTTTGATAATGCCCAACATTCTGTTCGCATTTTTCGAGGCCGCAGCACTCGCTGGTTTCATTGTTCTATCCACCATTGTCACTGCTTTCATTGTTCTATCCACCATAACCCCCAGGTTCCTTTCTAGGTTGCCTTCCCCCAATAATATCCCCCCCCATTGTGTAATTGTACATCGGGTTTCCTTTTCCCATGTGCATGACTTTACATTTCTCCACATTGAAGCTCATCTGCCATTTATTTGCCCACTCACTCAGTCTGTTCAGGTCCCTTTGAAGATTCTACATTCCTCGACAGTTCTAACCTTACAGGAGAGTTTTGTGTCGTCTGAAAATTTTATAATTTCGCACTTCGTCTCTGCTTCCAGGTCATTGATAAATATATTGAACAGCAGCGGTCCCAGCACTGACCCCTGCGGGACGCCACTCGTGACCCCTTTCCAGTCAGAATAGTGACCTTTCACTCCTACTCTCTGTTTCCTGTTCGTCGGCCAGTGTCTGATCCATCTGTGTATGTCCCCTTCCACTCCGTGGTCCAACAGTTTCCTTAGTAGGCGCTCATGAGGCACCTTGTCGAAGGCTTTATGGAAATTGAGGTACACTAACTATGTCTATGGGGTCGCCTTTGTCCAGTTGTTCACTTATCCCCTCAAAGAAGTGCAGTAGGTTCGTTTGGCATGATCTACCATTACAGAAACCATACTGGCTAGTTCTCATCAGCTTATTTTTTTCTATATGCTCATTGATACTGTCCTTGATTAATGATTCGGCCATCTTCCCCGGAACTGAGATTAAGCTGACCAGTCTATAATTCCCTGGGTCGCCTCTGGATCCTTTCTTGAAAATGGGTGTAACATTCGCTATCCTCCAGTCTTCCGGGATTACCCCTGTTCTCAGGGATAGGTTGCAAATCTGCTGTAGTAACTCCGCTATTTCATCTCTAAGCTCTTTTAGTATTCTCGGGTGGATTCCGTCTGAGCCCGGAGATTTGTCAGTTTTTAGTCTATCTATCTGTTTGAGTACGTCTTCGAGGCTTACCTCCATGCACAATAATTTCTCCTCTTGGTCCTCTTTGAAGAATCTTTCCGGCTCCGGCACGTTGGATGTGTCCTCTTTTGTGAATAAAGAATTTGAAAAAAAAAAGAAGTACCAGGATGTAAACTGCTTTGAGTGTGATTGCACAACTACAAAAAGGCAGTATACAAGTCCCATTCCCCGTTCCCATATTCTTTAGGAAATGTGTTTAATAATCTGCTTGTATTTGCTTTGTTAATTCAGTGTGAGATAAACACGATTATTGTTTTAATTTGTTCTATATACAGGGCTCCTTTTACAAAGCCATAGCAGCAATTAAAGCTTTATCAAGCTCCTTTTACTAAGCTGTGCTAGCGGTTTTAGCCATTGAGCTGGCATTAGTTCTAGCCACGTAGCGCGGGGTTAGCGTGCGGTAATATTCTGCATGCGCTAAAAACACTACCGCAGCTTAGTAAAAGGAGCCCCCAGTATCAACATTATTTCAACTGAATTAATCAAAGGCTCAGAAGGTGCTATCATAGCCTTCATTTATCAGAAGGTGCTATCTTGGCCTTCATTTGACTATGTCAACAAATTTGGAAGGAAAAAATATGGCCAACCGACTGGAGAAGATCACTGTTTATACCTATACCATAAAAAGGTGATGCCAAGAACTGAAACAACTATAGAATGATTACATTAATTCCACATGCCAGCAAAATATTGCTGAAAATAATACAACTAAGGCTCCAATAATACATTGAGCAAGAACTACCTGAAGTTCAGGCTGGTTTCAGAAAAGGTCGAGGAACAAGAGACATTATTGCCAATGTTAGATGGATATTGGAGAAGAGCAAAGAATACCGAAAGCTCCTATACTTTTGCTTCATCAACTACAACAAAGCTTTTGATGGTGTGGATCGTGATAAACTATGGAGAACTCTAGTGCAAATGGGAATACCCAAGCACATAACTCAGTTGATAAAGAGCCTCTACGAAAATCAAGAAGCTACAGTGAGAACTGATTGGTTTCCAAAAAAACATGGCATCTTGTCACTTTACCTGTTCAAACTGGACAATCAGCAAATTACATAATGCAAGAAGAAGGATGTTACATAATAAATTGGAGAAACATGGGGAAAGAATGCCTGAGAGAGGTCATCTGATTAGGCAAGGACACGTAAAAGAAAACAAAAGCCTCTAAACGACTGGTATGATGCAGAATTACTGGCCTTTAAACAGAAATTAAGAAAACCGGAAAGGATTTGGTTAAAAACTGGTAATGAAAAGGACAAGAAAAATTGGAGACGTAACTTAAAAATCTATAAGAATCTTATTAAAGGTAAACGCTCCAACTATTATGCACAGACAGTAGGTACTAGTGAATTTGTATTAGAACAATTTAAAACTTGACTAGAAAGTTTCCTTTTCATTGATGCTTTCAGAAATTAGCTTAGTATAATAATAAAAAAAACCCCAACCTGATTCTTTTGCTCTGCCATAAATGCAGTGATCTTGAAGAATAAGCTTGCCTAGCTAACAGCGTCTCCCTTCCTTAATGTTTTTCATTTAATTGTTCTTTTCTTTTGAAATTGTAGTTCTACCCTTTCCCCCAACTCTTCAAGTATGATGTCCAAACGTTAGTCCATTGTGTACAATTCTGGAGGCCGCACCTTGAAAACGATATAAAAAGGATGGAGTCGGTCCAGAGGAAGGCTACTAAAATGGTGCGTGGTCTTTGTCATAAGGCGTATAGGAACAGACTTAAAGATCTCAATCTGTATACTTTGGAGGAAAGGCGGGAGAGGGGAGATATGATAGAGACGTTTAAATACCTACGTAATGTAAATGCGCATGAATCAAGTCTCTCAAAAGAGGTGATAGGCTCCAGAGTAATCTAAGCAAATACTTTTTTACAGAAAGGGTGGTAGATGCATGGAACAGTCTCCCAGTAGAAGTGGTGGAGACAAAGACTATGTCTGAATTCAAAAAAGCGTTGGATAGGCACATGGGATCTCTTAGAGGAAGAGACAATGATTACTGTGGATGGGCAGACTGGATGGGCTATTTGGCCTCTATCTGCCATCATGTTTCTATGCTATGAATTTATTACAAAAGCGTTTTTATCAAATTTTAATAAAACTTGTAAACTTGTTTTCTTCTTGGCATTATCCCCATAAACTTGGACTAACATGTCCCTGATTTCATTTCCACTCTTGCCAAGTTTAACAAGAAATTTAATGATTGTTTGTTGCTCTAATTCGAGCTCCGACATTCTTGCAACAGCACACATAAACATGCAACAACAATAATGAAAGCCACTCAGCAAGACACCGCCACACGTTGACACAAACACAGCTGTGAAACCTTACCGAGCTGTTTGTACAGTGCTGCCAAGGTAAGCGTACGATGGCAAGTTCAAGAACTTAATTGTCTGACGTAGTAAGGCATATTAGATTCCTAAGGTAACTTATTCCAAAACCATAAAACAGTCCCAGAGATCTTGAAACAGTAAACACAGTAGGCTGATGAGATACCTCAGTTCCTTTCCAGACTAGAGTACAAAGATCAGAGGAGCAGAGAATGGCACAGAGGCACAGTTTGTCTCTGTCCCCATCCCGTCTCCGCAGGCTCCGTCTCCATTCCCTACAGGCTCCATCTCCATTCCTGACCCGTCCCAATGAGCTTTGCCCCGTCCCCACAGATTCTGTCCTCATTTGCACAAGCCTTGAACACATGATCTTATATACATAGTAACATAGTAGATGACAGCAGATAAAGACCCAAATGGTCCATCCAGTCTGTCCAACCTGATTCAATTTAAATTTTTTCTTCTTAGCTATTTCTGGGCAAAAATCCAAAGCTCTACCCAGTACTGTGCTTGGGTTCCAACTACTGAAGTCTCCGTCAAAGTTCACTTCAGCCTATCTACACCCTCCCATCCATTGAAGCCCTCCCCAGCCCATCCTCGGCCAAAAGGCCATATACAAACACAGACCGTGCAAGTATAATTAAAGTATAGAAATATAGAATATTCTGTACAACAAGAGGTTTCTATTTCTATTTGGTTTTGGTATAACCTTCCCAAAGATTCAGTTGCCTATGTTTTTAGATCATCTGGGAAGGTAATTGGATTGTCTTTCAGACATGGGTGTAGAAGAGAACCAACACTATGTAATGGATGAGCAGGAAAATCACGTGTCTATTAAATTTGAGAAATGCAACGATGGACGAATCTGTTGCAGTAACAGTAAGATGCTTGATCAGGTGCGCACATGATGGAAGGATGTCGAGGCACAAATGATGTCATTCAATAGTAACTTTTCATTTAAATCCAAAAGCAGCTTCTGCAGTTTTTTAATCATTGAATTAAGTTGCCAATTGTCTCAGATTTGTTAAGATTTTATATATCGATACTAGTCTGAAGTTTAATTAGAGAATTTATTTCTTTATTTAAGTATTTATATACCACTTATAGCCACGTGGTTTACATTCAGGTACTCAAGCATTTTTCTCACCAAACCTGGATATGACACGGGGACAAATATGTCCCCGTCTCCACAAGAACTCAATTTCTCTGTCCCCGTGAGTTGGGGAGAAAGTTTGTCCCTCTCCTCACAGGCAGGGCAGGATTAATTCGTCAAGGGCCCCTAGGCACACAAATATACTGGGCCCCCTGCCCCATCCCATCCCACCCCGTGCCCAGGCGGAAACAGGAAGCTGCGTCAGAGGGAAGCTTTGGGCAAGCAGCACCGCTTGCACAATTACAGTTCCTGTTGCCTTTCTTACCCATGTTGCTTGCTTGTCTTATTTTCCGTCGATGGGGGGGGGGGGTGGCGTGTTGCCAATTGATGCTGGAGGGGCCCATCGCCGTTTGGAAAAAACAATTTTGATGCCCTCCTTCATCAGGCCCCCACTGACCATTTTGGGCCCTAGGCACGTGCCTACTTGGCCTATTGTTTAATCCTGCGCTGCCCACAGGCTCTGTCCCCATCCCCACCGCATGACCTCTGTCCCGCCCTACGGGTATCTGCAGGTACCTGTCCCTGTGTCTCTTAAGACACTTCTTTCCAAGGCCCCAGCATTCACTGACAGACTTCTTATTCCCTAAGCCCTCATTAGAACGCTCAGATCCAATGACCAACATTTACCGACTGTCCCCTCCGTTAAAATTATTAATACTCAACAGCAATGCATTTTTTCAGTTACGACACCGCAAACATGGAACTCCCTTCCTATTCATTTAAGAGAAGAACGTTTTCTAGCTAGATTTAAGAGTAAGTTAAAATGATTTCTTTTTAAAGATGCTTTTGACCTTTAGCTCTTCAAGGTAGGGTATTACCTTTACATTCGACCTTCGATTTCTTTTGCAGAATTAAACTTCCCAATTTCTTATTCTCTTTCTATTTACCCCTCCATTTACCTTATCTCCTTTCTACTCGTTATTCTTTCCTCTGCTTTTCCCATTTCTCCATACCCCTCCTTCTGTTCTCCCCCTATTTGTCTTCTTTCAGGTTTAGGTTTCAGATTTATTAAGAAAATTTGATATACCGCCTTATCAAAATTCAAAGCGGTTTAACATAAGATTTAAAAACAGAGAATAAAAAAGCATAGGTTAAAAACAAATTATAATTAATAAAACAAACAATCAGACACACAGATAAACGTTAACTTGCCGAAACAAAATGAAAAAGGGTGGAAATACATTTGTATAATGTAAAAGAGAGGGAGAAGGATCAAAACAAAAGGGAGGAGGGGAACACAAAAATAAATAATCTAGCACTTTGTGGGAAAGATTAAAAAGAATAAGCAAAAGCAAGGAACGAAATTCCATTACAGTCCTTAAAAGGACTATTATACTCCAAATGCGTCTTTAAAAAGAAAGGCCTTCAAGCTACTTTTAAATATATCAAGTGATGAAATTTGTCTTATGTAGTTTTGTGCTGAGTTCCAGATGGTAGGGGCCGTGAGAGAAAAAATATTGGTACGTATGGTGCTAATGTGTCTTAAAGAGGGAATAGATAACAGGTTTTGATTAGAGGAACGTAATGTGCGACGGGGGGTGTGGGGGATTAATAACCTATTGATGAAATCGGGTAGACTGGAAGCTAGGGTCCTTAGTACGCCACTGGCAGGATGTATTGATTCAGGCAGCCTGTTCCAGGCATATGGCACCGCAAGAAGAAGGGACGGAGTCTGGAGTTGACAGTGGAAGAGAAGTGTACAGATAAGAGGGGCTTGCCCGACGAATGGAGATCACAGGGAGGAGCATAGGGGGTTACTAAAAAATCATGTTTTTCGTACAGATGGGAGGGGGGGGATGTCAAAAAATGATGGGCCCCGGGTGTCACATATGCTAGGTATGCCACTGCATCATGCTCCCTCCCTAGCAGCGTTCAAATCCAATCCCACTTTTTTGAATGTTTTCAACTCCTAACTCCCACTCACTGCTGTCAGATATCTATACCCACTGTATCATTTCCTCTACCATAATCTCCCCAACCCCGAAATGTCCTGTCTAAATTAGATTGTAAGCTCTTCTGAGCAGGGACCGTCTATTGTATGTTAAAATGTACAGCACTGTGTATGCCTTTCAGCACTTTAGAAATTATAAGTAGTAGTAGTAGTAGTAGATTCTGATTGTGCTGGAGGCAGAGTAAGAAATTGCAGAATCAAGAAGAAAAAAAAAAGTAATTAAGCATACATGGGCAGGCTGGATAGGCCTATGGTCCTTAAGTGCTGTCATTTTCTCTGCTTCTATGTTACATGCCAGGCATTTGCAGGACTTGAAGCTCTGTATTCCAGCATTCTGGCCAAGGGTGCCGTTTTATTTCCTTTCACTCATCATAGTGCATGTGTTTATTATATTATAAAAGCGCGAAAGCATTCATTTCAGGTAGTTGATATCTATAAATAAAGGTCAGTAAACATGTTGGAAGTGCGACCTTTTATATTGGACTAATTTAGTACCTTTTGTGACGAGGTTTGGAGAGCAACCCGTCGAAACAGAATGACGCTGGAGCGCAATGAAACAGCTCTCAATAAAACCTCTGAAAGAGGGAACATCTTAATTTGATTGCAGCTATATTGCCATATCACACGATTACAGTCTGTAATTTTCCTTTGTGCTCACCACGATTATATTTGCCACCTATAACAAGGAAATTTAGATCTGAGGTTGCTGAGCCTTCCGACTACCTAGAGTTAAGCATGCATTTGTTATTAGACCAGTGCATTTCAAGCGAATAAAGAGCCTTCATAAACGTGAAGGGTTTGGTGCATTTTCTGTTTAATCCCTCACGTTTGCATCAGGGTGTGACACTGGGGACAAAGAAGAGAATCGTTCCAAAGAGCTATGATTAAAGAAGAGCCAACACTAGCTTTCATTTTTTTTATCTTCAGAGCTAAATTGTTAAAATTCTGATGCCACATAACGGCTGAACGAACAGAAAATATCTCAGAAATGTTCTTTTGGAACAGTAGGTGCACTTAAGATAGAACGACCTGTTTCTCAGACAGCAGCAGGGCATGGAGACTTACTGCTACTAAGAACCTGTCAGAATTAAAGAGGGGATTTCCAATGGCAAGACAGCCTGTCCTGGACTTCAGCTGTTAATGACTCCAACCACAAAATATATCCACATTTAGATAGATGCATATATTATTTTGGTCTGGCAGATTCCTTTGGCTCTGTTGGACTTTTGGCTTAATTGAAACAATCTTTCATTACACTAAGGCCCGGATTCTGAAAGCGGCACTGTAATCAAGAAGCGCCTGAAAACTTGGCGCCATAGGAACACCACACACTATTTTAGTAGCCTTCCTCTGGACCAACTCCATCTTTTTTATATCTTTTTGAAGGTGCGGCCTTCAGATTACTGTGCTGTTTTCAGAATTGCGGCCTGTGTGGAAGGAAGGTGTCGGAAATGTAGGCCATGGTTTTACAGGCCTACATTTCCGGTGCCTACCTTCAACGTAGAATCACGCTTAGCGGCGCTGAACGTCCACCCTGCCCATAACCATGCCTTCAACTAACATAAACTACAGGTTTGATAGACCTTTTCGCTCTCTTTCTTGGGGAAGATTGCACTTTTTTAGCATGATGTTGATACCACATTTATTATAAAGGTTGCCCCTGACACTTTCAGTTCCTCATGACAAACTTCTTTCAAAGCTCCTGAATAAATACTTAAGGAATGGAAAGAGGGCTAGATTATCCTTGTCCTGGACTTATCTGCCTAGGGACAGGGGAGGCTGAGAGTTAGCTTGTTTTCACTGGTGTGCAGGATGAGGCACATCAATATCCACATGTATAATGAACCTCCAATCCTGGGCCCAATCTGTACAAATGAAACTGAATGAGTCCAAAACAAAATTACTCTGGCTTGGCCCAATATTAGATCATTTACCCACCTCCATTCCTTTATCCTCCGGTCCCACTCTTCAGCTCGAGTTTTCAAGCAAAGTCCTGGGCATCATCATAGACTCCTCTCTCTCCTTCAATGACCACCTCAACTCCTTGGTAAAAAAATGCTTCTTTAGCCTTTATATGCTGAGATCCTGCTTTCATCATTCTCACTTCGCCGTCCTTGTTCAATCCACCATCCTCTCTAGACTGGATTATTGCAACTCCATCTTTATAAGCCTAACTAAGAAAAACCTCCATAGACTTCAGCTAATTCAGAACACCGCGGCCAAGCTTATCTTCACAAAAGGCAAGTTCGACCACGTCTCTCCACTCCTGTCCAAGCTCCACTGGCTTCCAGTACACTCCAGAGTCCTCTTTAAATGTGCCTGCTTAGCCTTCAAGATTCTACACGGCATCCTTCCTCCCGTTATTCCACTCCTTTGGAACTCCTCTAACCCTAACTCCACCAGATCTTCCCAAAAACTGAAACTATCATTCCCTTCTACAAAAAGTATATTCCGCGCAGGAAAACTAGGAACATCCCTCCCCTTTAGAACCACAGAACTCTGGAACAACCTCACATCCCCGCTCAGAAATTCAAACTCCCTCCAATTCTTCCGCAAACACCTGAAAACTTGGCTCCTTTCAAAAATCTAACACCTCCTGCTCTCTGGGACCCTTGTCCCTCTCTTTCTTCTTGTTCCTTTCCTATAACCCTTCATTGGAGTTCCTTTCTTCCTAACTCTGTAAACCGTGCCGAGCTCTACGCTTGTGGAGATGGCGTGGTATACAAACCTAAGGTTTAATTTAGTTTATCAATGACTGGTTTCATGGTATACAGGCAAACAAAAGAGCTCCTTGCCTTGCGATACAACCAAAACAAAATATAGTAACATAGTAGATGATGGCAGAGAAAGACCCGAATGGTCAATCCAGTCTGCCCAACCTGATTCAATCTAAAAATTTGTTGGGGTGGGGTCTTGTTCTTAGCTATTTCTGGGCAAGGATCTAAAGCTCTGCCCGGTATTGTTCTTAGGTTCCAACTACTGAAGTCTCCGTCAAAGCTTGCTCCAGTCCATCTACACCAGGGGTCTTAAAGTCCCTCCTTGAGAGCCGCAATCCAATCGGGTTTTCAGGATTTCCCCAATGAATATGCATGAGATCTATGTGCATGTACTGCTTTCAATGCATATTCTTTGGGGCAATCCTTAAAACCCAACTGGATTGCAACCCTCAAGGAGGGACTTTGAGATCCCTGATCTACACCATCCCAGCCACCGAAGCCCTTCACAGCCCATACTCCCCCAAAAGGCCATATACAGACACAGACCGTGCAAGTCTGCCCAGTACTGGCCTTAGTTCTTCAATATTTACTATTATTTTCTGATTCTAGATCCTCTGTGTTCATCTCACGCTTTTTTGAACTCATTCTCACGATGGCCAATCCAGGTCACTAGTACTTGGCCAAAACCCAAAGAGTAGCAATATTCCATGCTACCGATCCAGGGCAAGCAGTGGCTTCCCCCGTGTCTTTCTCAATAACAGACTATGGACTTTTCCTCCAGGAATGTGTCCAAACCTTTCTTAAAACCAGCTACACAGTTTGAAGTGTTTTGAAATGTTATTCTACGTATAAGCCTCGGAACCTGTCATGGAGTTGGGTGTGTAGAACCTATTGCTTCTCCTTTCTAGTGGAATGAGAAATTTATGCCAGGTGCCAATGCTTCCATTTTTCAGAAACGCAGGAGACTTCATTTCCGGTTTCAGGTGATCTCCAAAAATGAAACTACGCCGTCCTTTGATTCTACCGGGCAGAATATAATTTGTGGCACGATGATGTCTTTTCCTAAATGCAACTGATACATTATGTCACATCTTTGCCATCGTCAGCTCTTCTTTCGAAGGCAGAAGAAACTTTCGCAGAATCATTTAGCCTGGAAGCGCAGCTACAGGGGACTCTCACATGTCACCGCAAATCCATGACTCTCTTTCTCGGAGGTGGACCCTTGAACTTTCACCAACAGTAACTGGAGAATCCCATAGTCTGGCTAGTGGCTATTTCTTGCATACTAATGAAAAATGTTTTGCTTTGAGAGTTACAATACAAATTCCTCTTGAGGTTATACATCTCACCCTACAAAGCTACACTTCAAGCTACAGACGGCTTGAAATGCCGCCAACCTGGAGACACATTGGGTCACATGTTTTGGGTGTGCCCATTAATGCTGAAATTCTGGGAGATAATTGGAGTTCATGCTTCACACCTTGATGGACTTCAAAGCCACTCTCACTGTTTTATACTCATACATTGGTCCACCCTGTGCAAAAAGGATTTACAGGATTTGTAAACGCTCTGTACTGATGGAGAAACAAAAAGTATCTAGCAATGTTGGCTTTTTACAAAACTACCTTTGTTATTTCAGTGGTGTGTCCTGATGATCACACAAGCAAGCATCCTCGGAGCGGCATGAAAGCCCAAACTTAGAGTTTGCCCATCTGGAAAAAGATTTTGTTTGGCATGGGGAAAAAAGGGGAACCACAAGAGAAAGGAGCAACTCTACGATGGGAGCCATTTTGGAATTCGCTCTCTCCAACTGGCCACAGCAGACTGCTTAATACTTAACACATATACCAGTCTCTCTTATTTCCTTAACGTCATGATACATGCACTTATACTGAGCACTTTAGAGGGGGGGAGTGGTTTGGGAGGGTGTTGGGGAGGGTATAAAATATCCTTATCAATGCAAATATGCCTTTTAAGGGTTATGTTTGTGAAATGTGGTATCTTGTGTTTTATATTAGAAAGGAGGTATTTTACGATGGTTCTGTTAACTTTGTATTTGTTTATATTTAATAACAATTTATTCAACTATGTATTTTTCTGTTCCTGAAAGGCAAATAATTACATAACAAAGAGTTAAAGTGGGATTTGAACCTGGGTCTTCAAGATGGCGTCTGATCAAGATATTATCTGCACTGCTTCCTTTCATTTTGTTTTGGTTTATTTTGTTCCATCTTGCTTTATTTAATTTTTGTTCTTTTTAATCCCTCTTTAATTCTTGATTGTATATAATTTGGCAGTTTTACTTGATTTGTATTTGATCTTTCTTTGCTTGTGCCCAGCTGTTACAGTCAGTTTAACGTCCTTTCCACCGCCTATCTCACCTTTCGATCCTTCTCTTCTTGTCGCTGCAGGGAGATCGCTGCTGGAGGATGCCGGAGGTTGGAGGCTCCCTTTTGGATGTTGGCGTTGTGGCTGTGTGTCAAGTGGTTGGTGTGTTTGGGCCCTGATTCTTCCCCGATTTGCTCCATCTCATGTGCTGCAGACTGGCGAGTTGGCCCTGTTGGGAGCAGCTGAGCGGCTATTAACATAAAAACATAAGAATTGCTGCTACTGGTCAGACCAGTGGTCCATCGTGCCCAGCAGTCTGCTCACGCGGTGGCCCTTAGATCAAAGACCAGTGCCCTAACTGAGACTAGCATTACCTGCATACGTTCTGGTTCATCAGGACCTTGTCTAACTTTGTCTTGAATCCCTGGAGGGTATTTTCCCCTATAACAGCCTCCGGAAGAGCGTTCCAGATTTCTACCACTATCTGGGTGAAGAAGAACTTCCTTACATTTAAACGGAATCTATCCCCTTTTAACTTTAGAGAGTGCCCTCTCGTTCTCTCTATTCCCTTCATTATCTTGAATGTTTTGATCATGTTCCCTCTCAGTCTCCTCTTTTCAAGGGAGAAGAGGCCTAGTTTCTCTAATTTCTCACTGTACAGCAACTCCTCCAGCCCCTTACCCATTTTAGTCGCTCTTCTCTGGATCCTTTCGAGTAGTACTGTGTTCTTCATCCTGTATTGCGACCAGTGCTGGACTCAGTATTCCAGGTGAGGGTGTACCAATGCCCGGGTACAGCAGCATGATAACCTTTTCCATCAGCGGCAGCGATTTCGGCATGACTCCCTCTCATGCCTCGGGAGTCTCGAGGCTTTTGTGCACCATTGCCCTGTCGTCAGGAACCAGAGACAATTTGTCGTTGACTGTGTGGCTTGACATCGGGAGACCTCCTGTGGCATCGATGCAGAAATCAGTCCCACCAACACCGCAGGATATCTGCCAGAGACTAACGCCGAAGATGGGAGGGCAGGCAGGCCACAGGTCTCCCACTGTCAAGCCATAATCCGTATTTCTAAAAGGGAATGTCCTGTCCAGAACCCCTTTACCACCTAGAACTAGAAAGTCTAGAAGATGGAACCACTTTAGTTAATAAGGGATCTCCCACAAGTGAGGTTACACTAGAATAAAAAAAACCATACTGGCTGTTGCAGATGTCATAGATTGAACTAATCAAAGGAGGTCATAGGTGGAAGGGGGTGGGGAGAGTTGAATGTTACCAATATCCTTAATCTGATCTCTAGTCACATGTTTGCCTATAGGGCCACCCATCCCCAAGGAGGAACTACCAGCAAACATATTCTTGTTCTTCCTATTTCTCATCCTACTCGTGGACCATCATCAAGAATTAAAATACCACAGGGATCCTCTGCTGTTCCTCTACTAGTGCCCCAAAGCTTTCAAAATCCTGGTGGACATTCATAGCTGATATGGTTGGTCTGCCCCTATTCCAGAGTTAACTGGAACGCTGAACATCAAGGCAAACTGTAAGATGCTTTTTCCTTCACTGCCGATGAAAAGATATAAATAGCCCACAAACTTCCTCTCCCTTTCCCCTATTAGTATATCCCCTTTTCAACTAGGTCCAGTCAACAGAGTGACAGAGCCAAAGAAAATGTCTATAGATGTAAAGTTCACCCCTAGCGATAATGCTGCATTATTACTACTAGAGGTATTAGCGGCCATTTTGAAGCACCAAAGGCATGAAGTGGGAGCAAGTGGGCATTGCTTCCACTCCACCAACTACTATGGACCCCCAGTAATTTTAAGATTAAATTAGAGGGTGTGGGAACCTGTTTGAAGGAAGGTTTTATGAGGGGCTTGGTCCAGGAAGGAATTAACCTTGGGAGAAGGCTTCCACGTCAGGCTGTTGTCCATACTCGGGTGCTCCCCACTGGGATCCTCCTGGGGGGGAGGGGGTTGGGTGCCATGAAAGGTTCTCCTTGGGAGAATCAACTGCTTTTGAGGAGGGGAGCTCCTACCTGTGGAGTGTATGACATTGGGGATGTGTGCCACAGAGGGTAGCCGGTTAGAGGGGGGTACTGTGTGTGTGTGTGAGGTTGGGGAGCCTGAGCTGGCATCAGTGTAGAGGCTTCATCCGGATATAGGATGACAGCTGGCATTTTGGGAGCCTTCAGACTTCAATATTAATAGCTGCCACTGCAGCAGGCAGATAGACATGCCTCAGGGCACATGTAAATATCAATTCTGTATTTCTCAGTACAGACGCGGAATATGAAATATAGAATCCACGTTTATATTATATTACGACTCCCTCTCCCTGTCCTATTCATGCCCCGTTGCCATCTAGACATACTCAGTTTTTCCATATGTGAAAGGCCCCTCTTCTGAAATGGAATTTAAATGTTTGGGCTTCTCCAGTCCTATGCTGCTAGTATAGGGACCTCGATCTACTACAACTTAATATTTGCACTGTTTCTTCAACCTCCCTCCACCCCTGGCCTTTCCGAACCCACTGTTATATTCAATTAACTCTCTAAACTGGGCACCAGTTGAGTAGGTCCTGATTTACTTCCATTGTCTCTTTGTAGGGTTACCATATGGCTCCAGAAAAAGGAGGATGGATTGAGACGTCCATTGCTTTCAGTGGAAGTAAAACCCGGATGTCTAAATCTGTCCTTTTTCTGGAGCCATATGGCAACCCTATCTCTATGGAGGGCCATAGTCCAGTCAAGTTTTCTGGATTTCCCCAATGAATTTGCCTGAGACCTATTTGCATACACTACTTCCATGCCTGTTTATTTGGGAAATTCTGAAAACCCGACCTTGGCGAGGGCCAAGGTTGAATACCCCTGCTCTATAGAGTTGTGGTTCTAAGGCAGGAGTGTCAAAGTCCCTCCTCAAGGGTCGCAATCCAGTCGGGTTTTCAGGATTTCCCCAATGAATATGCATGAGATCTATTTGCATGCACTGCTTTCATTCTATGCTAATAGATCTCATGCGTATTCATTGGGGAAATCCTGAAAGCCCAACTGGATTGCGACCCTCGAGGAGGGCCTTTAACACCCCTGTTCTAAGGTAAGACTGCCAACTGGATCCAGATTTGCAGGACAGGGCTGATCCAGGTTTGGGTTTACTCCACTACATGCTGAGACTTGTAGGCTTGCTTTTCATAGGGAATGCAATGAGGAAATCAGAACTACACATCCCTGCATCAATCCCGTCCTGCGGATCCAGTTAGCAGCATTATTCTAGGGAGATTTTATAATTAAACAAAATAAACTTTACAAAGTGATCATTTCATATCTGGTCCATATAATAAACGGTATCCATATTTCACTTATAATGCTGCATTTATATGTCGGGATACTTCTAAAATAAAGGCCTTTATCTGCTACAATTTAATATTCTGCTTTCTGCAATTAATCACAAAAGCAGTGACACTACAAAATAATGCACATGGTACATTTTGTTTGAAGTATAATGAGCATTTGAAATACATTGGATTAATAAGAAGGCAGATGTCACAAAAATATACAGTAGTTTTTGTTTCTAGTACTAACAGCAATTAAAATAACATTGAGAATAATTATAGATACATGATGGCAGATAAAGGCCAAGTGGCCCATCCAGTCTGCCCATCCAAAGCATCCACTAATTCCTCCTCTCTCTAAGAGATCCCACATGCCTGTCCCACGTTTTCTTGAATTCAAACACAGTCTTTGTCTTCACCAACTCTACCAGGAGACTGTTCCATGCATCTACCACCCTTCCTGTAAAAAAATACAGTAAAACCAGAAGCATGCTTGTAATCCAAAGCACCCGTATATCAAAGCGAATTTCCCCATAGGAAATAATGGAAACTCAAACGATTCGTTCCACAACCCAAAAACTAATACAAATACTGTGTGCTGTGAGCGTTTGAGCTACTGGGCGTAACACTTCTGTTACGTTCAGCCGCGCTCGGCGTAAGATGCGCATATGAAGTGCGTGCTGGAACTGTGGGTCAATTGGGTGCGACACTTCTATTACGTTCAGCTTTCATTATGTTCAGCCGTGCTTAGCGGAAGATGTGCGTGCTTTGACGGTGAGTTCCGATGACGTGACGCGCGAGATGTGCTCGTCTTGCAAAACGCTCGCAAACCATGTTACTCGCTATCCAAGGTTAGATGACTCCTGAGCCTATCACCTCTTAACTTCATCCTATGCCTTCTCATTGCGTCGTTCCTTTCCAAATGAAACAAACTCGACATGTGCATTTAAGTCACATAGTATTTAAATGTCTCTATCATATCTCCCCTCTCCTGCCTTTCCTCCAAAGTATACAGATTGATATCTTTAAGTTCTGAACATGTAAAATACGTGGCAAACATTATACAGGTCCTTGATGTTGCAGGGTTTAATTTAAGAAAGGCTGGAGTGGGTTGAGTGGGTGAGGTAGGGCAGGTTCAGCATGTTTCTAGCTGCCCAGTCACCTTGACGGAGGAGAAAAATGACAAATGTGAGAGAAATATATATTTACTGTAAGGCAAGGATAAACCCAGTCCTTCTGCTCTTTTTAACAGGCAATGCCAAGATTTGTAAGTACAAATATCCACACCCCAAAAGCAAAGCAGGAGAAGAAGAAGGTTGAGAGTCCTGAACAAATCAAATCTGTAGTGGGGGAAAAATAGAAAAACCTTCAAACATGGCCAAATCCAGATGGAGAATTTTAATACAATAAATGGACACCACAGAAGCAGGTATGCTATTTATAGTAGAATCACAAATAATTAAAGATAGATTTAATTGAAACAGAGGTGGGCACAGCAAGGGAAAATGAATGTGTTTCTGCTCCACCGATGCCTGCAGGAGGATTCTATTTTTGGGGGGTTGTTTGAATTCTCCAGTATTGTCCTGTCCTGAAATGCACCTTTTGTAATGGGAGGGGGGTGTTGACTACAGGCTAGAGCAGGGTTTCTCAACCCTGTGCTCAGAACACACCCAGCCAGTCATGCAGAATGAATATGCATGAGATAGATTTGCATATAATGAAGGCAGTGCATACACATTTAACCCATGCATATCTTATCCATTAATCAGAAATTGGAACATAAGAATTGCCGCTGTTGGGTCAGACCAGTGGTCCATCGTGCCCAGCAGTCCGCTCACGTGGCGGCCCTCTGGTCAAAGACCATTGCCCTAACTGAAACTAGCCCTACCTGCATACGTTCTGGTTCAGCAGGAACTTGTCCAACTTTGTCTTGAATCCCTGGAGGGTGTTTTCCCCTATAACAGCCTCAGGAAGAGCGTTCCAGCTTTCTACCACTCTCTGGGTGAAGAAGAACTTCCTTATGTTTGTACGGAATCTATCCCCTTTCAACTTTAGAGAGTACCCTCTCGTTCTCCCTACCTTGGAGAGGGTGAACAACCTGTCCTTATCTACTAAGTCTATTCCCTTCAGTACCTTGAATGTTTCGATCATGACTAAGCTCAAATATGCTTGCTCTCAACATTAGTAAAACTAAAGTTAAGATTTTTCCGGTTAAGGAAGGCCTTACTCTACCCTGCCCCATAAGTCTAAAATCCGTTTCTATCCAGTCTCATCTTTTAAGCTTCTCGGTGTTGTCTTAGATGGAAAATTCACATTTCACGAATAAATAAGTTCAGTAGTTAGAAAATGTTTTTATCGTCTCCATATGATAAGATCCCTCACCACATTACTAGAGCAATCGTCATTAAATATTCTCATTCATTCTTTAGTCATTTCATATTTGGACTATGGCAATTCATTATACAAAGAAATTACAAAGAAAGAAATAAGACATCTTCAAATTATCCAAAATGCCGCTGTAAAAATTATCTCAAAAGCACGTAAATACGATCCTGTCACACCCCTTTCTGATCAAAGCTCACTGGCTCCCCATTGAGCACCGAATCACTTACAAAATAATGTTACTGACCTTTAAAACAAAAATTGACGGCCAACCAGAATTCATCAACAAGCTATTGATCCCTCACACTACCCATCGTACTTTACATTCCTCAAATCAAAACTTACTATCTATCCCTTCACTAAGATACATTAACACCATGCGTACTAGTATTTTCTCTGTTACGGCCCCTACAATCTGGAAATCAGCACCAAATCACATAAGAGAAATTACATCCCTTGATAAATTTATAAGCAGCTTAAAGGCCTTTTAAGGACGGTAATGGAAGTCTGTTCCCTTCCATTAGCCTCGTACTTTAAATAATTTGCCTGTTTTCCCTTCCATTTGGATTTTACCCTCTTCCCATCTTTTTTCTATCTAAATATTGTACTTCTGCTCAGTTACCTCTTGTATCAGTAAGTCATTGTTTGTCAGTGCGTCAGACTGTTAGTGTTATTGTATTGAAATCTGTTTTTAATATATGTTTTATAATTTATTTATTTTTCTTTGTAAAACTGCTTTGATATTTGATAAGGCAGTATATCAAATTTTTAATAAACCTGAAAACCTAAACCTAAACGAGACTGGCTTCTGTCCCGAGGGCTGGGCTGAGAACCCCTGGACTAGAGCGGCGCTTCTCAATCCTCTCTTGGGTAGGGTTACCAGACGATAGGGGAAACCTGTCTGGGTGCCTGGAGGGATTTCCAAAACCCGGCAGTTTGTCTGGGTTTTAGAAGCCCCCGAGCTCAGGGCTGCGTCTGGAAGCCCTCTGCGCATACGCAGATGTTGATAACACGATGCCATATGCACGCACGCGACATCATTGCATTGACATCCATGCATGCACAGAGGGCCTCCAGATGCAGCCCTGAGCTCGGGGAAGGAGAATGGAGGTTCATGTGGGGGTGGGGCTGTCTGACAACCCTACTTTTGGGTGCTTCCCCACTGGGGGGGATGGGATTCCTGAGCCATGAGGACTCCTCCTTGGGAGAGTCAACTGCAGTTGGGGGAAGAGGGCTCCTATTTGAGGAGTATGTGGTAATGGGGAGATGTGCCACATTGGGTAGGCCAGTGGTTCTCAACCTGTCCTCCAATGCATGCAAATCTCTCTCATGAATATTCATTAAGGATCTCCTGAAAACCTGACAGGTTGGGGGTCCCCCAGGTCAGGTTTGATAACCACTGGGGTAGGCTGTAAGCTAGAGAGGGTGCTGTGGGAGGGGGGGCTTGTTTGGTAGCATGAGGGTATTGAAGGACATGCTGAAGGACTGCGGGGGACCTGCATACTACTATGAATCATTTCTATAGCACTACCAGACGCACGCAGAGCTGTACAGAGTCACAAAGAAGACAGTCCCTGCTCAAAGAGCTTATGATCTAAACAGCCAAGACAGACAAACAGGATGTCATGGATACAGATAAAGGGAATTGTTAATTTGCTGGCTGGGCAGTATTATGGATTGAAGGCTATACCAAAAAGGTAGGTTTCAGTCTGCTTTTAAACAAGAGCAGGGAAGGGGCTTGGCGGACAAACTCGAGACAAGGTTGTGCCCTAATTCGATACATACGAGGCTTCTAATACCAATAAACATAATATTGAGTTTACAGGTTACAATTTGCCATAGTTATCCTTAACAGTGCAATTCAGGATGTTTTGCTGTGTATTCCAGGAAGAAACTGAACACTGATAATATTCAATGACCTTTGCCAAAGTGAAAGAAACCCCTTTGAATGAAGTATCTTTTTTTTTTTTTAAAGTGTCACATGTTGGTACAGATCTGACCCCCCTTTCGTCTGCAATGCAAGATAAAAGTGGTTATCGCACCATTCGTCCTTACCACCTTTCAGTTTCCAGTTACTGGGCTATCGTTGTACACAGCTTCCTCTGTCCAGAGGAGCCGAGCGAGCTGTCTTATTGCTAAATGTCACATTTGCAGACCTGCTGCTGCTAGAGAAGCAGTGGGAGGGGAAGGGACAGTCAGTCCCAGAATTGTTTTATAGTTAAGCTAGCATGGAGTATGTCTGAAGATGACTCTGACACCTAAACGTTTATTCAGAGTATGGGAAAATGATCTACAACTGTGTAAGCTCTGTTAGGTACCCGGCTATCGGAAAGGGGTCACACAAAGTAGAGGCGTAGAGGGGGTGCGTGGCGCCCCTCTACCACTCTCTTCCCCACACCTTTTTTGTCCTCGGCATGAGCAGCCACAAACTTGCTGCTCGCATTGGCTTTGGCGCTCTCTCTGATGTCACTTCCCGGAAGTGACATCAGACTCCTCGAAATAGTAAATCCCCTGACAAAGATCCTCTGGATTGGATGGATCCAGATTTTGTTCCATTTATAGTTCTGCCCCGTTCTACCCCCCAAGCCCCATCTCCACCCAAACCTCTGCCTCTTTGGGGCCGTGTACGGAGGGCTTGTCTAACCTTTTTTAGTGGAGGTCACATTTAATATTTTATAAGATTTCTCATGTACCTCCCTTCACACAGTCTCTCTCTTTCTTAAGTATCCTCTCCCCTGCCTTCATCCTGACTCCTTCTTCCCCCCTGTCTTCAGCTGCAGATCCTTTCCCTGCTGTGTCTCATCTATCCAAAAACCAAAGAGTCCATTTATATCCAAAGTACAGACAAATAACGATATATCAGTTGTATCCAAAGTTCAAACAGAAGTAATCCACATGCGACTTGAAGAAATAGGGGACCCTACATGGTCTGTATTTTGGCGGACATGCCTTCCTCAGCGGTCCTATAAATGTGGAGGTGAACAGGATGCATGTAACATAAGTAAAGTCTATAATGGGATATGAGTGGAAACATGAAATATGCACTTTATAGAATGAGTGAAGGATATATAGTAAGTGAAGATGTGAATACGTACCCTATGAAGAGTGATGGAAACAGCGATGGTCGTATGACTGAGAATGTAAGTGAATAAGTTAATTCGGCATAAGTGGGTGTTACTGATAAAAACAAAATAAGTGATTAAACAAGTGGTGGAAACCTAACCGTGTAGGGTCCCATATTTCTTCAAGTTGCATGTGGGATTACTACTGTTTGAACTTTGGATACAACAGATATATTGTTATTTGTCTGTACTTTGGATATAAATAGTCTTTCATGAATCCCTGGCACTTTAGCTGTTACTTACATCTGATGGGTCTCCGCCAACCGGAGATACTCCGGCGCTCAGGTATTTTGCCTGTAGCGATAGCTGCTTGGCGTTGGACATGTAAACGTCATGGCTTTTCTGTGGTGGTGTCCCCCTATCTTGATATCTGTGGGAATCCGGCATTTTTGCCAGGCCAAACTGGTTCCATGTTTCACCGCTGGAAAACAAAAGGTATCCATTATTTGTTGCATTTGCTCATTGTGGAGGGCCGTATGGAATCTTTTGCTACTTTGCAAAGGGACTATTCTTTGTTGCCTGGAGACATATTTTCTTACTTATAACTGAAACACTACATTCACGGCCTTCCTTGGCAGGACCTCACGGAGGATTTTCAAGATGAATTGGCTACCTGTTATACTTTGGGAGCTCAACTCCCTGTTCCATTGAGGTTTCACTATCGATATCTCCAGGATTCTACACCGGAACTGCATTATCCTACATATGTCACTGCTTGGAATGCTGATCTTGGCATACAGTTATCACTAATGGATTATAAAAAAAACATGTCCTAGCAGCAGCCCGAGTTTCCAGCGATGTACTCCATTGGGAACAACATTACAAATTCCCGCTACGCCTTTACATAGTGCACCATATGGGACTTTCCCATATAGGGGCTTGTCTTAAATGTGGTCATGTGCCTGCTACACTTGGACACATGTTTTGGCTCTGCCCAGCCGTTTTGTCTTTTTGGAGCAGTTTAGTTACCTGTGGGTCTTCCCTTTGGACCTGTGGAGTGAAGTTGAATCCTTTGATATTGTTTGACTTATTTTTGCTGCAAGCACCTGTTCCTTGTGGATATCGTCCCTTCATGCAGCGGGCCATTTCACTGGGGAAGAAAGTTATTTTACTTAATTGGCTTTCCCAGAATCCTCCCTGCCTCTCTCAGTGGTGGATGCAGGATATTGACTCTTCTCAGGGTCGTCAATTTAAAGCGCACTTGGCGTGCTTTTTGGGCAACCTTGACCCCTAGAGTGCGAAGTTGTCTCTTGAATAGGTAGCTAGATACTTATGGTTACAGACACTCCTCTCTTGCTGGTAGGTTTCTGTTGGGAGCGGTGGGGGGGGGGGGGGGATTTATGAACATTTTGAGCATGTTCTTTCTTCAATTGCTGCCCGATTGATACACTTGTTAGATATTGTTGTATTGCAGTTTGTACTTTTGTTTGCTTGTTGCTCAATAAACATGATTGAAACATAAATAAACTTTTATAAATAAATCAAGATTCAGCACATCACTCTCTAAACTTTCAGAAACAGGATCTAAGATGGCCACAGCCTAGGAGCTCGGGAACAAGCCCCCGATTGAAGCGTTTCTTTTTGAACGATTTTCGGCTGAAAACTATTGTTTCCGGCCTGGACGTACCTGCGATGCCGAAGAGGAGAGGCAGGAGAGCTGCTGCCGCCTTGCGGCGCTCCGAGGTGCCATCCCTCGGCAACATTCAAGAACTTCTTCGGAGGCTGCAGGGAGCTGCTCCGGTGGATCCGGTTGCTATAAGCCCGTTGAGGATCCCTGGTGTTGGTGAGACCGACGGGACTCCTCCTGGGCTAGACACCACTCTTAGCCCAGATGTTAGAGCACCGCCTCCTCCACCACAGTTGGCTAGCTCATCCAGGGGTCAGGAAACCCCAGAGAAAGAGGTATTACTTTCCCCAGAGGCAGACAATCTAACTTTGGGAAGCTTGGAAATGGAGATCCCAGTTCAGATAATCTTCAAAGAAGACGCTGTGGGGTCCATAACACCTGGAGGAGGATTGAACCAGATGGAACAGAAACCAGAACATCCAAAGGAAGATGAGAGACTCCATACTACAATACAAGCTACTTTTTGTGATAGACCTGCTGAGGTGACCTTAGAAGCCCTATGGGACCTGGTAGCAAATTTTGCGAAGGTAATTAGTCCCAATTTCCAACAGATTGAAAATAAACTTATCCACCATTCAGAAGAACTGGGAAAATTAAAGTTGGATATGACTTCTTCTAATAATTTACTTCAAAAGACTCAGCAGAATATGGTTTCAATAAAACAATTCCTGGAAACTATAATTAAAGACAATTTGAATCTTAGAAGAAAAGTGGAGTCCTTAGAGAATCAGGCACGTAGTAATAATTTGAGATTGATAAACTTTCCAAGGATAACCATGGTAACTCCTAAAGACATGCTTAAGAGATATTTATCAGAAATTTTGGAAATACCAGAAGGTAATCTGCCACCATTTGCTCAAGTTTATTATGTCCCCAGTAAAACTCTGCATCAACAACAACCTGAGCCTACTGAAGGACAAGTATTGAATATTACTGAGATTTTGGAGAAGTGGTAACACCTGCAACATTAGTAGCTACTTTGGCTCTCTCTATTGATAAATCTTGGTTATTGAGACTATTTCTAAAGAATAAACAAAAGGAATTTCTTGGTTGTAAAATTCAAATGTTCCCCGATGTTACAAGGGAAACGCAACAATGTAGACGTGATTTCCTTCTTTCGAAACCGGGGGTGTCATCTCATTAGGGGCTACATTTTATTTGAGACACCCTGTAAGTGCATTATCCGTTACCATTCAATTAAATATGTATTCTTTGAACCTCAACATTTGACTAATTTTCTGGCGATGTCCCGTCTGGACAAAGAAAAAACTCAAGGTTAAGCTCTAAAGAAAATAGTAACTTCCTTCCCGATTTATAGAAATAGCATTACTTCTTTGATTATTTTCTTAATGTTTTCTCACAATTAATTCTTGGATCCAATGAGGACTTGAGCTAATTTTACCATAATAGTTTCTTTTGTAATCTGCTTAACATTGCTAAGTATGGATTTATATGATTGTAATATGCTGTGGTTAAATTTGCTTTCTGTACAAGTTTATTTGATATAATATTGAAATCAATAAAAATATTTAAATACAAGATTCAGCACATCGCTTACCACAGCCTCTTGTACCTTTGGTTTTGGACGTCACTTTTACTGTGGAAATATTAGGGTCATCTCTTTCTCTGATTGTGTCTCACATCTATGCACCAGATTGAGCTACGTGGCATCAGAAGTTCAGGTTGGCTTTATGGTTTCAAGTCTCACTAGATTTGAAACCATAAAACCAACCCAAACTTCTGACTGAAGTTTGCAAATGGATAAGTCACAGTGGGGAAGCAAGGATCCTGCAGCAAGAATCTGTTTCCCGCCCCCCCAAAAAAAACTTCTGTTTCTGCAGGCCAAGAGAAGGCACTCGGCAGGCTGTGTTTTGGCCCACAGGCCATATGTTGGCAAGTCTCCAGCAATCCCTGTTTTTTATGGCTCGTTGTTCACTGTGGACACCATGGAAAGAGTGAAGGGCAACTCTGATTCTGGATAATTCTTGATGACACTGTACACTACCTCCCTCCTTATTCACAGTTTTGACACCTGCGGTTTCAACTATTCATGGTTTTTGGTGCCAGGACCCCCCCTAGTGAATCGACTATACCTGGTGGTCTAGCGGTGACGCAGGGCAGGAGTGATCATCATTGAAAATGGCTGCTGCGAGTTCCAGTGGTCTCACGAGACTACAACGGGAACTTACGGCAGCCATTTTCGATGACGGCTCCACTAGACCACCAGGTAAGGTCTGGGAGACAGGAGAGAGGCGGGAGTGGGTCAGAGTTAGCCTGAAAGGTAGTCGCGAATTTTCCATATTTGAGGGCCGACTCTGCCCCTAATCCCCACGAATACGGAGGGAGGAGTGTAGTAAAGTACAGAGTATCTTTTCTCATTTGCTCTTTAAATATGAAATACTTTTTCCCTCCGGAAGAACAATTTGACATATCTTATAGCTATCGTTCCACTTAAGTTGGAATCTTCTCCTGTTATCTTTCTCAGATCTCTGCATCCCACTTTAAAATTTGCATAAATGCCAGGACACTTTATATATCAATTACCATTCAACAAATTATGAGATAATGAAAGGCTATATCTTTAAATTCAGTTGTTTTGGTGGAATATAGTATGCTTAGCTTATAAATACATCTGAAGGTAATGAAAATATGGAAACCTGTGAAGGGCTCTTTTACTATTAATTCTAACTTTAACTTGACATTCTATTAATTTACAATCTTTTCGTTTTGTTGGACTGACTTGGATTCCATTCATTTACTGTATTTTCTTTGTTCTCATTGTTATTTGTTATGTCTGTGAACAATGTATACCAATTCATTATGTACAATCTAGATCAGGGTGACCCCCCCCCCCACCTTTGCTTGTCAATTATATAAAATAAATACAGTGTTTGAACTGGGAAAAAAAAAGAAAATGGTTGACCATTGACCAGTCTATGATTACTACTTGACTCTAAGCCAACATGGAGAGGCTGATCCAGCAAAGGTTTTGCCTCTTTACATGCCTGGAGTTGTAGTTAATTTTTCAATAGGAATATGAACTACATCTTAGAGAATGACACAGGGACAAATTTTTCCCCATCCCCATGGGAACTCATTTTCCTGTCCTGTCACATCCCCACGATTTCTTTTATTGTCCCTGCCCCATTCGTGCAAGCTCTGTCCTCATCTACATATGCCTCAAACACTTTAAAGTCATAAGTGTTTGAGGCTTGTGCGGTTAAGGTGGAGCTTGCAGGAATGCGGCAGCAACAAAACTTGTAGGGACGGGGAAATTGAGTTCCTGCGGGGACGGGGACAAAATTGTTCCCCTTGTCATTCTCTACTACAGTGTTCTTCAACCACCGGTCCATGGACTTGTGTCGGTCCACAGAAATTTCCTGCCGGTCCACAGGGCCAGCACGTGCATCAGGCCCAAAACAATGTTCTTCAACTGCCGGTCCACGGTGCGATCGATGCGGCGTTATCTTCGAGCCAGCTCCCTCTTCCTAACTGATTCAGTGCACAAAGCCACGGGCAGCGGCTCCTACGCGCGTCCTGCGCCTGAACCGGAAGCCTTCTCTCTGACGTTGCAACGTCAGAGGGAAGGCTTCCAGATGAGGCACGGGACGTGCAAGGTGCAATTAATACTATTATGGGGGCGGGGTCTGGCCCACGACTTAGCCCAGTGTTCTTCAACCGCCGGTCCACGGACCGATGCCGGTCCACAGAAAAATTATTTTATTTCTGCCGGTCCATAGGTGTAAAAAGGTTGAAAAACACTGCTCTACTACATCTCTGTGGAAGCAATGAGGGGGGAGGGTTGACCTGGGTAAAGTACTGTCCCAGCCAACAGGTAAGTGCAGTATTGACCCCTTCACTTGATTACTGCAATGCCCTTTACTTAGGCTTGCCGAAGTATGTGATTCGGTCATTGCGGCTGGTATAAAACGCTGTGGCGCGATTAAGTGTAGGAACTGCTAGATCAGATCATATAACTCCAATTTTAGTCACTCTTCAAAGGGTTACCCATCTCCACTGGGATTGAGTTTAAAGTGTTTGTTTGATTTACAAACTGCGACGCACTCAAGAACTGGCAGTGATGAGCAATCTTTTCAATCCATATCAGTCAATTCAGATGTTACGTTTCAAACAGGTCAGACTAGGGTGTCATCGTCATTCAATGTTTGCAATTCAAGGTGTGTTGTGGAAAGCCTTGCCAGATGAAGCAAAGAAAGCTCCATCTTTATTAAGCTTCAGAAAATTAATTTAAACAGTATTGTTTGAGCGATGCTATGGGGCTCATAATCAAAACAAAAATACGTCTAAAAACCCACCCAAGTTGGCAAATGGACGACCTATGGGAGGGGCAGACAGAAGAGACAAAGGGAGAAGAGACCTTGAGAAAGAAAAGAGAGATGCAAGATCATAGCAGAGGAGGGAGAGAGAGGGAGACGTTGCCAATAGGGGTGGAGGAGAGAGGAAGAAAAGTTGGTCTCAGGGAGGGACAGAGAGAGATGTTGGTTGGAGAAGGGAATGAGGTCTGGAGGAGAGGAAGCATTCAGAAGGCAGAAAGAAAAAAATGTTGGATGTACAGTCAGAAGGAAGTGCAACCAGAAACTAATTAAATCACCAGACAACAAAGGTTGGAAAAATGATTTTATTTTCAATTTAGTGATCGAAATGTGTCAGTTTTGAGAATTTATAATCTGCTGTCTATTCTTCTATAGTTGTTACTGAGGTGACATTGCATATTTTAAAGGCATCTGCCTTGACCTTTTTGATAAATAAAACAAATATAATAATATGATAATTAACATTTTCTCTGCATACAGTGTGCTTTATTTTTTTTTAATTTTGTGGTTACCATTATGGATAAGATTGTATTGTGTGTACATGAAAAATGAATGGAAGAAATTGCATTACAATTAGTACTATTATAATGGGGGTGGAGTCAGGGGTGGAGCTTGGGCTGGGGTACTCAGTTAGCATTTGTTAAACTTAGGGGGTACTTGGCTTGAAGAAGTTGGGAAGCATTGGTCTCTAGGTGACTAGTATTGAGTTCACTCAGTAAGGGCCCCTTTTACAAAGCTATAGTAGCAATTCTCCCATGGCAAATGCATCAAAGACCATTCAATTCCTATGGGCTTCAGTGCATTTGCTGTGGCAGAATTGCCATCACAGCTTTGTATAAGGAGCCCTAAGGCAGGAACTACCCACTGTCTCTGTGCTATGTCTTAAAAAATAGATTGCTAAGGATGCAAAGCTTCAACATGAGTTTGAAGTTGGTTGAATAGCACTCTCTCAAGTACGGTAATTTTGAAAAAAATGGAAGGTTTGATACTGGCCAGTAGTTATTTGGAATATAAGAAGATCTGCATTACTTTTTTTTCAAGGGTGGCTTAAATGCTACTGGAATACTGCCTAAGTGTCAAACCTTACAAAAGAAAGTCATATTGAGCATTGGAAAATAATTAATAATAATTAACAAATAAAAATAGTGCACATTTAATTTTCCCCACCACCAAATTTCCCTGTACCGCCCCACCCGGCTGGAAAAAATTTCTGGGAAGAACACTGCTATCCCTTAGATATTAAAGTCTTTATAGACACGAAAACCTTACTGTAACATCAGTCCTGGCTTTAAATACAAAATTAGGGTTTTTCATTAAACCTCCAGAATCTCCATTCCTGCCGTGAATTGTATGAGCAGTTGATTCCCGAAAGGCGCAGCCCTTGGAAGGGGGGAAGGGGGAGAAGCAGGATGAAAAGTTGCTTTTAATTCAATCCACACAGCTTGACATCCAAATGATGAAAAGATTATTAAATTAACATGCTCCTAATTATTTCCGTGCCTGGTATGAGACATTTCAGCTGTGCAACAGTGAGGCAGCAGAGTGCAGTCAGTGGTCTCTATAACATACCTAGGTGCACTCTGAGGTCAAAGGTGGAGCAACTCAGACTCAGTGAGACATGTTGTAACACTCGGGCAATGTAGAAGTCTGCCAAAAACGGGATCACATTTAAAGATTTATGAGATCACATTAGTGCTTCTGGAAGACGGACTCTGATTATTGCAGCATTTACGAACAGTGAGTCACATCATTTCTGTAGCACAGATACAATTTACAGAGCCCTGCACTAGGTTGCTTTCACACTTTTTTCAGGTTCATTATTCACAGGGTGCCACCTATGCTAGCACCTGAAAAATAGGCTAATGGGTGCCTGGTGCCTACCCAAAAGAGCTTACATCATTCAGGGTCAAGCAATGAGCCCAGGAAGGTTAGGTGAACCAGCGTCCTCCAGAGTGACGGAAGCAGTTTCTACTAAGCCCAAGGAATTTCACCAAGTCAGCCAGGCATTCCTCCACTCCACCAATTCAAGCAAGTAGCTCCAAGGTGCTTCTTCTGCCACACCAGTGTTGTTCTTTGTGCATTAGAAGGGGGCTACAAGATGCTTCAGCATTGGATTATGGACATCTCACCCTGTAAATCAGACTGGCATAAGTGTATGCACAGAACAGAGCTCATAGCTCACTGCTGGGAAAGGCTTAAGTAAACAGTGAAATTAAGGTTATTAAAGTTTAAAACAGCACAACACCATGTCAGATCAGACTCGGCATCTTCTGGGCGAGTGATATTGTACCTCTTGACCTGGAGTCTGCTGATCTTTCCTCTCGGCTGTCAAAATCCTAAAGACCTTCACAATCCTGTTTCGCCCCCTCCCCTCTCCCCAGCATTCCTTCCGCAACCTCATCCGTGAAGCAGGGTCTTGAGGTTTGTTGTGACCTGGGCAAGTCACTTAATCCTCCGTTGTCCCAGGTACAAAATAAGTACCTGGACTATTTGGGTCTTTATCTGCCGTCATCTACTATGTTACTATGTATATGTAAACTGCTTTGGTTGTATAACTACAAAAGGCGGTATACAAGTCCCAATCCCTTTTCCCTTCCTGGGTTCAGCTCCCAGAGGCAGCAATAAATATTGCATAATGACAGGCAACAGGTGTTCCTACAGTGGGGTTAACCAGGCACACCGCAGGATGCCAAGATTATCTTCCTGATAGAGGGGCAGAGCCTGGATTACATATAGCAAAGCCCTGTACTTATGGGCAGCACCTGCTTATTAGTGAGCTGACTAGACAGTGCTTTCTTCTCCTGGGGGTGATGTGTAGTCTGCAGCTCTGGTCATTTAAGCATGTATATTCAGACCATCTAGGGGGTACTGCTTGATTATTCACCACCCCAGAGCATCTCTCATTACTACAGATGTGTGCAGCCATTTGCTAGAAACTACTATTTGACTTGTACACCCTTATTTTGGCAGAGCTTTGTGTTAAGAAAATGTGGTTCAGATAATATGTGCGGTTGCTTTAAGGCACATGGCTGTATTACACTTGTACCACTCCTACACACGTAAGTTGCGATTTTACTCAAGATAGCTTTGCATTTAATCTGTGTGAACATATTACTTAGGCTTATCAAACAAAGTTTCAGATCTTTCCTTCGTCGGGCGAGTTAATTTAAAGCACAAAGGATCTGCCACTTCAAGGACTTTTCCGATCATGCCTGCCAGCAATGAGCAAGCCATCATTAATTACTTTAAGGGATCTTCTTTCAAGCTAATCTTTCCAAAAACTGAGCTCTTAAAAGCATCTCACTGTTCACCTATGGCATTTCCACAACTAAGATGTGTACGTACTGTATTTTTAGGCTAAGTTTCTAGAATAGTCTGTTGTTCTAGAGGACTATTGCTTCTTTTGGGGATTCTGTTAGGTACTTGTGACCTGGATTAGTCACTGTTGGAAACAGGATACTGGACTAGAAGGATCAATCAGCTCACAGAGTATCTGGAAGATAATAAAATACTCCACCCTCAGCAATCCAGCTTCAGAAGTCATCGTAATACAGAATCTCTATTGTTAGATCTTATTGACGAAATCCTATGCAAGGCTGAATTGGGCTTTAATGCCTTCTGGATCCAATGTGAATTGACTGCAGCTTTTGACATAATCTCTCACTTGAAACTTCTGCAAAGACTTAGGGAGATTGGTTTGAATTCCACTGTCCTACAATGGTTTTCCTCTTACTTCTCTAATTGTTCCTGTTCAGTTTATTGGAACAATGAAAGGGGTCTAAAAACAGACCTGTTATATCAGGAGTTCTGCAGGGATCCTTACTATCACCAATTCTTTTCAACTTGAATCTGGTCCCTTTAGCGAAATTATTAGTCTTGGAACATCAAATTTCATATTGGGTGCAGATGATATTCAACTGCTAATATTTGTGGGAAACAACCAAGAAGAAATTCTCTGACCTTAACTCTAGGTATGTCCAAATAACAAATCATCACATTAGTTTCATTCTTATTCTTATTCAAAAACGCTGTCAAAATTGAGATGCTGTTATCTTGACGCTTCAGGATAATGTATGAGTCGGCTGATTTGTAGTGTTAAGGTTTAAAAGGGAATTTACGAAATGCCGCCGCCACCATCTTGATTGAGGAAGCGGTCAAGCAGGATGTCAGCGGTGAAAAAGGTTAAAGGGCTGATCATATTACTTGTGAGGTTTGAATAAGAAGTGTATGAAACTAATGATTTATTTGAACCTAGGGGGAATAGCCTTGAAAAAGCGAGAAGCAAAACATGTTGGCTTTTACCCTCGGCTTTCAAGACCACGAAGCTAAATGTTATTTATTCTTGAATAAGAAATTGAACTATTTCACAAAAAGAGTTACATAGAACAGATGAAGAGATGACACATAATGTTTAGGGCAATGAGTGAAACCAGCCCGGAGTTGTGTCGCTGAGGTTCTATCGTAGAGCTTGAGGTGTAAGATATTGTTGATGTCTATCACTGGACAAGTCTTAACATCACCTCCTCCCATCTTCTTCCTGACCCCCCGAATCAACCTGATCTATTCTTTACCCTCTCTTTACTCTCTCTGGAGAGATCTTCTTTTGTAACCCACCTTCTATAACTCTTTTGTAATCCGCTTTGAACCGCAAGATAATGGTGGAATAGAAATCTCTAATGTAATGTCATGTATTAAAGTGTGCATTTGTATTGTGTGGTCATTGTGTTTATCATATCATGTTATTTAAATGTTCCAATTTAAGGGTTTGCATTTGTACTGTGCGATATCTTAAGTATCATATCCCTGTTATATGAATGTTCCTCCATGCTGTCTTTTTAGATTTGTACTCTGCTGAGATTTTTCATATTTTTGTTAAACGATTGTTCCACTATCCTGTTTTCATGTGTGCATTTCCGATACTGTATCAGCTTATTCCTATTAGTAGGATTTAATTTACCCATATCCAAGTTAACTTATTGATTGTATTTATGCTCATATTTGGTCATTTTACTACTGTTACATTATTTTATGTCAAACTCTACCGTCCATATACCACCTTGGGTAAATCTCTTCATAAAGGTAGTTAATAAAGCCCACTATGTACATACTTTAGATAAGTAGCTAGAGCGATAAAGGAATTTTTAGGGTTATGAGTGGTTCCAGGAACTGAAAAGGATAGATGTGGTTCCTTTTCACAGAAACAGGATGAGGGTGGGATCTATAGGCGGGTTAGCCTGTGAAGTAAGGAAGAGGGTGGGATCTATAGGCGGCCTGAGGAGGGTGGGATCTATAGGTGGGCTAGAAGAGGGTGGGATATCTAGACAGGCTAGTCTGTTCTTGGACATGAGTAAATTAAATGAATGAATAAATTAATTAATGGAAATACTGCTAAAACAGAAGAAAGTGCAGTTTCTGGAACCAAATGGATTGAGGAATTGCAGGGAACATGGTTTAAGTCACTATAGCTCGTCAAACAAATATGATCAATTTCTTTAACTACTGTAAGTTGGAATAAGGGAAAATGCTAAATGTGTCCAGGAAATGGTCATTACCATGGTGTGTCACAGGGGTCAATCCATAGTCTAGTTCTTCCCAACATTTTTGTAAGCCTGGATGGTGTGGAATATATGAGGAAGGACCCAGAGCAGAGATCCTCAAATCCACCAAGTACTACCTTACAATAATGTGAGTCTCTCTGTCTGACTCTCTCTCTGTAAATAAGCTGTTTAACTTTTCTTTTTTAATAAGACCAAACTTAGAAAGATGATAACTAACAGACAAACACACTGAAACTGAAAATTGACCAATACACCAAAAAGTCCAGCCCAAACAAAGATCCTATTGCATCTGAAATAGCCAATCTCACCAACTAGAACACAGAAATTAATTCTTCCAAAAGAACATCGTCCCTCATGGTCAATATTCCTCAGAAGTCTTTCATGAAGCACTTTGTCAAATGCCTTTTGAAAATCCAAATACTTTACACAATATCAACTGGCTCACCTTTATCTACATGTTCATTCACCCCTTCAAAGAAATGAAGTAGATTGGTGAGGCAAGATTTATCTTGACTAAATCAATGTTGGTTTTCTTTCATTAAGCCATGCTTATTTATATGTTCTAACTAATTAATCTCCAATTGTGAAAGTGGGAATAAATAATGTAAATAAATATAAGACTCCACTTTAATAGCTGATGGGTTCTATCCCACAGAAGAAAAAGCCTCAGGTCTATTTGGTAGAGCAAAAGCTCAAACCACCTCCACCCACATCATTGGCTAAAAAAACTTCCATTGGGATTCAACCTTTACCACTAAAGTGTTAAAAGAGGAAATCAAGATTTAAACAGCAATGCTAAATGTTGCTACAGACTTATATGGCGTCCCTTGCATAGGCAATGTTTCACAGATCACTGCCGTTTCTTCAGGGTCTCTGAACTTTCATATGTCATTCACAATTCTGCAGATATAATTGTATAAAGGAAGTTTCACTAGTATACTCCTTTTCTTATTAAATATATATAATAATTTATCATATCTTCAATGAAGAAGTTACTTACTAAGCTGTTGCTTGGTTAATCTCACAGCGTCCTGTAATGAAAGTGGCATTTCAGACTCGTTGTTTTAAAAAGGAGAGACAGCCAATCAAAACCCTATGTGTCATCTTGTAGGGAAATGTTGGCTTCTCCTTGTTGGCTGACTAGCTCAGAGGCTACAGCTCAGGGTGATCTCATCAGGGTGGCGATTATATACGGAAAAAAAACTTAAAGAACAATTGATTTAATAATAATAATACCAATCTATGCAAGTACTCAAGCCAACTAGTGTTACTGAACGTAATTCAATAATCCAGCGTTGTTTTCTGCGCTGGAGACATAACTGTCTATTACCCCCACGGATGTCTTGATTCCCATGATCTAAGAAGACCTGGCAAAGCTTGAAGAATGGTCTGAAATTTGGCAGCTAAAATTTAATGCTAAGAAATACAAGGTCATGCATTTGAGCTGCAAAAACCCGAGGGAACGGTACAATTTAGGGGGTAAAGAATTTATGTGCACGATAGAAGAGCGGGACTTAGGTGTGATTGTATGTGATGATCTTAAGATGGCCAAACAGGTTGAAAAGCCGATGACGAAACCTAGAAGGATGCTAGGTTGCATAGGGAGAGGTATGGCCAGTAGGAAAAAGGAGGTATTGATACCCTTGTATAAGATTTTGGAGAGACCTCATTTACAATTCTGGAGGCCGCACCTTCAAAAAGATATAAAAAGGATGGAGTCGGTCCAGAGGAAGGCTACTAAAATGGTATGTGGTCTTCATCATAAGGCATATAGGGACAGACTTAAAGATCTCAATCTGTATACTTTGGAGGAAAGGCGGGAGAGGGGAGATATGATAGAAATGTTTAAATACCTACGTAATGTAAATGCGCACAAGTCGAGTCTCTTTCTTTTGAAAGGAAACTGCAATGAGAGGGCATAGGATGAAGTTAAGAGGTGATAGGCTCCGGAGTAATCTAAGGAAATACTTTTTTAGAGAAATGGTGGTAGATGCGTGGAACAGTCTCCTGGAAGAGGTGGTGGAGATAGAAACGGTCTGAATTCAAAAGGGCCTGGGATAGGCATGTGGGTTTTCAACGGTTTCCTAAAATGCTGATAGTACCAGTTCAGAAAGGGACAGTGGCATAGTGAGGGTATGGGATGGACCACCCCAGGCACCATCTTCGTGGAGGTGCCGACACCTCTCCTCCTCTCTGCTTCACCATGTACCTCTTTAAATGCTCGCCAGCATGAACAGGATTTTCCACCTGCTGCTTGCACCAGCCTCGGCTCCCATTTGATGTCACTTCCTGGTCGCAGGACCAGGACATTATGTCAGAAGGGAGCCAAGGCTCTCACAAGCAGTAGGTGAGAGGAAACATTTCCAAGTTTATTATATAATTTGATTAATCGCCTATCACAATTTCTAGGCGATATACAATTTCAAAAGATGGGCGGGGTGCTCAAGTGGTGGGGAAGTGCAGGGGGCACTTGGTGCAGCGATGCCAGAGGCTTTGGGGATAGGCTTTCAATTAGCAGAATGGAAGGGGAATTTCCCCTTTAAATGGGTTACAAACAGCTTTAGATATCTTGGGAGTTCCTTTATCTGCCAACCCAGAGGACTTATTTAAATTTAATTACCCTCCCATCTTACATAAGATAAAAAAACAAACAAACACATGAGAAAAGCTTATCCTAAGTTGATAGGGGAAGGTATCAGCCTATAAAATTATGATTCTTCTAAAATTTAAATTTCCTGTTCACACAATGCCCCATCCATATCCCAGCCAAGCATTTTGCCCAATGGCATCACAGTATAGGGAAATTTCTGTGGCATGGGGGTAGAGTCCAGATCAGATGGCAGAGGCTAGTCCCAAGCTGGGCTCAAGGAGTTAATTTCAGAGCCCATTTCTCAGTATTACAGTAGGTTGCACTGGCTTCCAATTGAAAGATGGATTTTATTTATTGGTTTTTTGTTTCAAATTTTACATGGGGATGTCCCAGAATATATGCTTGATTTCATGCTTTTCCCTCCTAGCATGAGACCTTACATCTTGAGATCTATTAACCTTTTATATTCTTCTTCTTTTAAGAATCACTGTGCAGTAAAGTTATTTAATGCAGTGTTTGCTTGTCAGGCAGCACAAAAATGGAAACTTTTGTCATTTCAGTTGCGAGGCATTTTAATTTATATTTTTCAGAAGCTTTTGAAAACATTTCTGTTTTCTAAATTTGTTTCATGATTTTTAATTGTAATCCGCATGGAACTCGATTATAGGGATTTGCAAAATAGAAGAATAAAATGGAAAGTCACGTTATTAAATTTGAATGTCTTTCCAAGTTCTTGATTCTTGTGAAGACAGTTGATAAACGGATTAACAGATGAAGATGCTTTTTTGTCACCAATATTAACATCAGAGGATTACAAAGATTTAAGACTATCCCCCTCTTTTATGAAACTGCAATAGCAGTTTCTAGCGCAGAAAGCCGCACTGAATAGAGTTCCTATGAGTGTCGGGAGCAGCACGGACCATTCAATGCGGCTCCCCACGTTAGAAACTGCTATCGAAGTTTCCTAAAAGGAGGCCTATATCTTTTAAACAGGAATTCAAGGCTGTGATAAACTACTTGCATTTGGGATACAGCGGTGTTCTCTGGACATTGGGTATACAGTATCCATTTATGAGTATAAACAAAGATTGTAGTATGTTAATTATTTTATAAATAAGTATATTAAATTTTCACTATTTAAAATTTTGTGAGTTTATTGTAGATTGTTATTGATATTTAACAGACTTTTTAAAAAATGAATTCTTGAAATAGGAGGCTGTATATTTATGTAATATCCTAATTGGTTTTTATTGGTGCTTAAGATTTGAATGACATTTAAAGGACTATCTAATTTCTTGAAATTTTGCAGTGTTTCAAGTTTCAATTAAAATTTGATAAATCGCTTGATCATACTTCAAAGCGATGAACATTGATAATTTTTTTTTTTTTTACAACATTCAGGGGGTACCATATATCAGACGTAAAAAAGATGCACAGGACTTACTTTACCAAACAGGGAGGAGGGGACAAAATACAATATTGGATAGGAAAGAAAACAGATGGGAGGATAACAGGATGGGTAAGAAGAACAGCAAAGAAAATGGAGAGAAAGGAGGCCGTTGGAAACGATAGAAAGAAATTAAAGAAAAAGAGAGCAAAAAAGAAAAGAAGGAAGATTAACTCTGCAGGAAGGAGAAACGTCGAATAAAATGATAAAGGCCTGACTTGACGAGCTAAAGATCAACGGCATCTTTAAAAAGAAAGCATTTTAAGTAGCCAGAGCGCGTTCTTCTCTTAAGTTGTACAGTCTCGTTTCCCACTTTAATTATTGTAACACTTAGGTCTTCCAGCGTGCTGTTCCTCAGCTTTGCAGATTGTGCAAAATTCATCTGTTTACTTAATAGGAGCACCTCATTTGGAGCATATTTCTCCATCACTTATTAAACAGCATACCCAATTCAAGATTCTTTCATTAGATCAATGACGACATGCCACTTTCTGTTTCCTCTACACTGAGAATATATTAGCTCCAAAGAACATTATGTTCGATGGGAAAAAAAAGCACTTTTACAGATTCCTGTGTTTAAACAAATTAGGCTAGAATATCAATCTTTTATTTTCTATATAGCAGGACCAATTTTATGGAATTCTTTACCTAATGAGATTAGCTTTTACAAAGCTGTGATAGTGATTCTGTTGTGGTAAATGTACTAAAGCCCATAGGAAGTGAAAGGGCTTTGGTGCATTTAATGTGACATTGCTAGTTAAGTATGTATATGTGTGTGTGTGTATGTATATATAAACACACATACATACACACACAACTTATAGCCTAAGTGGTTTACATTCAGGTACTCAAAGCATGTTTCCCTACCTGTCCTGGTGGGCTTATACTCTACCTGATGTACCTGGGGCAATGGGAAATTGAGTGACTTGCCCAGGGTTCAGCATGGGATTTGAACCCACAATCTAAGAGTGATGAGGCTGTAGCTCTACCCTCTGTGCCACACACTCCCCCCTACTACTGCGGCTTTGTAAAAGGGGCCCTAACTTTTTAGCCTTCAGGAAAATGTTGACAGCTTATTTGTTCCAATAGGCATTTCAGAAATGGTTATTAAAAGAAGAAGAAAGGTGAAATCCTTATTATTATTACTTTTATTAAGCAGTGGTTAGTAATGGCATTTATTCTTAAAGCAAGCATTGGCTACTGTGCATTATAATAAAGAAAATATTTGTGTAATGTTTTTAACACTATCCTTTTATATTTTAAATTCTGGACTTGTCTTGTGTGTGCTTTTTTTTCTTGATTTTGTTTAAGTTCAATGGAAAGATTTGATATACTGCTTTTACTAACCAGCAGGCCAAAGCAGTTCACAAAAAAACAACAGAAATAAAATTATTCATGAAGGAAACATCATTTCGGCATAGGAGACAAGCAATCATACAAGGTAAGAGGTGGGGGAATGGGATTATGCATCCTCACAGGGAAGTGGCCAACTAGAGATTTCTCATCGCACCTGGCTGAATGATTTCTAATAGAGCCTTGTATTTAGCAAAACAGGGTTCCAAAATAGTGGTGTAAGAAAGAAGAAAGCAGAATACCATGTAGATTTCCAACCTGCAAAAGGGTGAAATATCAAGTGGTGAGAGTCCAGGGACTACAGGGATTTTATGTTGTTGTTTTTTTAATATGGATAAATGGGATGTGTGGGCCATAAATGTAATAAATAAATAAATAGTGAGCTCCCAACTTCCAACAGTGACCCAGGTCCACACAAACATTTCAAGTCACTACCACTCAAAAATCACCTCTCCTCCCCTCATCATTCCTCCTTTTTAAGGAATATTTAGTAAGTTCAGTATGCCCTAAAGCAGAGGTTATGCTATTCCCATGTAGGGAGGGACGGAAATTAAGAGCCAGCATAAACATCGATAAAAATACACTTAAAGAAGTCACCAAGGTAAAGATACTCGGGGTCTTTTTGGACCAGAAATTGAATAATCGTTATCAAATAAGTTCACTTGTCAGGAATTGTTTCTATAGGTTAAGGTTGATTAGATCACTATCCGCATTTCTGGATGAAGCATCTCTGAACATTTTAATACACTCGTTAGTCATATCAAAAATTGACTACTGCAACGCTTTGTACAAGGGAATAACCTTAAAAGAAATACGTAGATTGCAAATCCTACAAAACACGGCAATAAAAATATTTACTAAAAGGAAAAAATTTGATCATGTGACTCCCCTTCTAAAGGAAAAGCATTGGTTACCTGTAAATCATAGAATTACACATAAAATTTTAACGAATAAAGCTCCTGCATTCTTAGAAAGGCTTCTAATCCCTTATATTCCTGCAAAATCCTTAAGATCGGAAAATAAATCTCTCCTCTTAGTCCCTTTACTAAGACTCATTTATTCAAGGAGAGACACGATCTTTTCCGTCACGGCCCCTCAAATCTGGAATTTGCTCCCAATCAATATAAGGGAAGAAAAATCACTTAGTAAGATTAAAAGTCTCCTGAAAAGCTGGCTTTTTAAGGACGCTTTTAACTGAGTTATGCTAATTTTATATATTCAGGATGTGTGTTAAGACTACTAGTAATGCTGATAAGTGAAAATTGAGCAGGTAACCTTTTCCCATCCTATTGTTTCATCACCTCGCCCTTTATAAATTGTATTTAATCCTTTATTTTTTACCTTATGTGTTTGGTTGGTCTAAAGTTGTTTTAACCGTCTGGTTTGGTTAATGTGTTTTTCTGTTTACCCCAATTTTATCATTCTTTGTAAATCGCATTGAATTTCGATTTTGCAATCAAATCAAATTTTTATTAAACTTGAAACATACCTGTCAAAACTGATCAGCTAAGGTAAAAATATTGTTTTATTCTGCTACAGCCAAGTCCAGCTCTGGTGCAGGTGGTGCCGAGTGAGAACACCTCCTGGTCGTACCCTTCAACTGCCATCCGTCAAACAACAGTCCTACTCCCACTTCATACCAAACCAGTGGCATCGACTGTCCCCGCAGATCAGATCCCTTAAAGGACTTTAGGAAAGCAATAAAAACAGACCTCTTCACCTAACGTCACTGTCCATGACCGATGGATTACAAAGAAACGTATATTAGTACTAGATCCCAGTATGTGCTACTATTTATTTATTACTCAATCGATGATCTCAAAGCCTTATTGAAAAATACAACAATACTTTGACAAAAGATTTAGAATAGAAGCAATTTGTCCTTCAGCTAGTGGCCAGCCACCGAAAGAAGTTTCCTTCTTTTTTAAAGGTGATTCTTATGTCATAGACTGTTGATTATTTGTCAAGTGCAAAAGAATTACAATACACTGTTCAGCTTAACGGTAGTTGTAAAAAAACAACCAACAAAAAACAGTGAGATAGGGTGACCCTTAAACTTTAAGTAAAATTTTGTGTTTTTCATTTTTACATAAAGGAATAAAATTAGCCTTGTGGACAAACAAAATGCCTTAATTTTTTTGGACCACTCCCTACTGCTCATCCTACCCTTCCAGCCCTCTCTATAGCTCTGCTTTAATCAAAGGATCAAGGGGAGGGGTGGAGCTGGAGAAGTGTCAAAGTTACACTAAGTTCATCAGCTACCTTCAAGCCGCCTCTACTTCAGTGTCCCGCAAACTTATAAGAACATAAGAATTTGCCGCTGCTGGGTCAGACCAGTGGTTCATCGTGCCCAGCCCCCAGGTCAAAGACCAGTGCCCTAACCGAGACCAGCCCTACCTGCATTCGTCCTGGTTCAGCAGAACATGTCCAACCTTGTCTTGAATCCCTGGAGGGTGTTTTCCCCTATAACAGATTCCGGAAGAACATTCCAGTTCTCTACCACTCTCTGGGTGAAGAACAACTTCCTTACGTTTGTACAGAATCTATCCCCTTTCAACTTTAGAGAGTGCCCTCTCATTCTCTCTACCTTGGAAAGGGTGAACAACCTATCTTTATCTACTAAGTCTATTCTCTTCATTATCTTGAATGTTTCGATCATGTTCCCTCTCAGTCTCCTCTTTTCAAGGGAGAAGAAGCCCAGTTTCTCTAATCTCTCACTGTACGGAAACTCCTCCAGCCATTTCCCATTTTAGTCGCTCTTGTCTGGACCCTTTCGAGTAGTACCGTGTCCTTCTTCATGTACGGCGACCAGTGCTGAACGCAGTATTCCAGGTGAGGGCGTACCATGGCCCAGTACAGCGGCATGATAACCTTCTCCGATCTGTTCGTGATCCCCTTCTTAATCATTCCTAGCATTCTGTTTGCTCTTTTTTTTTACTCCAGCACACGAACGGGGCAAATACATGAACCTTATCTCATTTTCCCTTAGCTCAGAGCCGTGTATGGTGGGCCTCCGAGCACGCGTGGACATCGATGCAATGACGTTGCATGCATGAGCACATCGCACGGCCCTGAGCGCAGGGAAAACGAGACGAGGTTCATGTGGAGGAGGAGAGGCACCGACGCCAGAAGCGACACTCAACCCTGGCAGCATACCAGTAATCTTGCCGCGGCACAGTTTGCAAGTCACTGCTCTACATCAAGAGCTTATTGCTTCCTTGCTACAAGTCACGTAGGGCACAAACCATTCAGTCTTTCAGCTTTAATCAAGATGAATAGATCCTGAAAGCAGCTGTCTCTAACGTTAATAAACAAGCCCTTTAGAAAGGTGTGATGTCATATGGAAAGGAATCTAAAAATGTGGCACTAAAACAGTCTAGAAATGTAGCAAGCAAAATAAAAACAAGCAAATACAGCGTTATGAAGGAGAGTGTGGCGTAGTGGTTAGAGCCACAGCCTCAGCACTCTGAGGTTGTGGGTTCAAACCTCACGCTGCTCCTTGTGACCCTGGGCAAGTCACTTAGGGCTCCTTTTACAAAGGTGCGCTAGCGTTTTTAGCACGCGCTACCTGAAAAACTACCGCCTGCTCAAGAGGAGGCGGTAGCGACTAGCGCGCGCTATTCCGCACGTTAAGGCCCTAATGCACCTTTGTAAAAAGGAGCCCTTAATCCTCCACTGCCCCAGGTACATTAGATAGATTGTGAGCCCGCCATTCCAGACAGGGAAAATGCTTGAAGTACCTGTATATAAACCACTTTGAATGTGGTTGCAAAAACTGCAAAAAGGCAGTGTACATCCCAATCCCTTTCCCTGATGTCATAATGTGATGTCATAATGCCTCGTTCCACCAGTGTCTAAGAGCCAACCTCATTGGTGATGTCACAATGGCTTCATTGTTCTATACTTGGCTCACTTCTGATATTGTATTGGAGGAGAGTGTGCCATAGTGGTTATAGCACTGGAAAGAATAGCCAGGAAGGCCTCTACGACAGGGAGAGCAATCCAGATACAAGAGTCGTGAGGAAAAGATGTCAAAAACTTACAGCAGTGGATGAGCCAAAGCAAACTTGATTTAGTCAGCAGCATAGACTCGACCCTGACAGCATTTTGGCAGTTCTGATTTTGTCAAGAGTCTAATCTCTCAGCACAATATATGTGTATTGGTTCTGGACTTGCAATTCATCAAGCTTGGAGACATTGAACGGAGAAAATCTGCCAGCAACTGTTTGCTTTGGATCATCCACTGCTGTATGTTTTGACATCTTTTCCTCATGACTCTTGTATCTATAGTGGTTAGAACTAGAGCCTCAGCCCCCTGAGGTTGGGTTGAACATAAGAAGTGTCTCTGCTGGGTCAGAGCAGAGGTCCATCGTGCCCAACAGTCCGCTCGCGCGGCGGCCCAACAAGTCCAGGACCTGTGTAGAAGTCCTCTATCTATACCCCTTTACCCCCCTTTTCCTTCAGAAAATTGTCCAATCCCTTCTTGAACCCTAATACCGTACTCTGTCCTATCACGCCCTCTGGAAGCGCATTCCAGGTGTCCACCACCCATTGGGTGAAGAAAAACTTCCTAGCATTGGTTTTGAATCTGTCCCCTTTCAACTTTTCCAAATGCCCTCTCATTTTTGTGGTTTTCAAAAATTTGAAGAATCTGTCCCTCTCTACTTTCTCCATGCCCTTCATGATCTTGTAAGTCTCTATCATGTCCCCTCTAAGTCTCCTCTTCTCCAGGGAAAAGAGTCCCAGTTTCTCCAATCTCTCAGCGTATGAAAGGTTTTCCAAACCTTTTATCAGACGTGTCGCTCTCCTCTGAACACCACGCTGCTCCTTGTGACCCTGGCAAGTCACTTAATCCTCCACTGCCCCAGTGAGATAGATTGTGAGCCCACCAGGACAGATAGGGAAAATGCTTGAAGTACCTCAAGTCCTCTACAAAAACTAATATAGTGACTGAAACCAAAGCTTCTATTTGCAGCAAAGGCATAATTACACCATTAATGCCAGGTTGTGAATGAAAGTGGGAGCTAATCATGGTGATCAAGGATACTTACCTCTACTGGGTAAAGCCAGGAAGGGCTCAGACCATCACTCCTAATCTGGGAGTTGCATGGAGCCAGCACACTTTTGTGAGAAATGAAAAGTACGGGCTGAGAGGACTGAAGAATTTGTGGGGAATCCAGGTTAGAATCGCATACACAAGAAAAGGAGTGGCACAGAAACAGAAGGATGAGCACAATGATTCAATAATGTGACGCCCTTCCTTCTAGTCTCTTAATCCATTTTGACAGTTTGTCAGTTCACACCTATTCCCTACACGTCCGCAGGCAGCAGTTCAAAACATGGCACGTGAGGAGCAGTACCTAAGAGCAAAGGACCAAAAACCAGGAAAACCGGTGTAAACTTGCCCCACGTGTGACCTGGGGCAAATCATTTGATTCCCAGTTTTATTCCTGCAGAAGCAGAAATGCCTGTCTGTCCCATATAGGGAAGAAATATATATAGGGATGGCATCATCAAATGCTGCTACTGGGTCACACCAAAGGTCCCACAAAGTCCAGTACCCTGTTTCCAGTCAGATCACAAGTATCTGGTAGGACCCCCAAAGGTAAACAAAGTTCCACTCTACTTCCCACCAGGGATAAAGTAGGGCACTTGCCCCAGGTCTACCTTAACAGTTTATAATTCTTTCTTCCAGGAATTTGTTCATACCTTTTTAAATGCAGGAAAACTAGCCACATTTACCACATCATCTGGCCATAAGTTGCAGAGTCTGTCTTTGCAATAAACAAAAAGTATTTTATCCGATTTGCTTTAAATGTACTAACTTATAACATCATGGCATAGTACTCTGTACTTTTTGAAAGAGTAAATAACTGATTCATATTTACCTGTTCCCCTCAGCTGTCTCTCCTATAAGGTGAAAAGCCAATTTCTTTAGCTTTTCCTCACAGGAATCATTCCATCTTCTATCATTTTTGTGGCCCCTCTCTATTTCTAGAAACTTAGAAATATAGAAACACGATGGCAGATAAAGGCCAAATGGCCCAGCCGTAACATCCACTATCTCCTCCTCTCCCTAAATGATGCCATGTGCCTGTCCCACGCTTTCTTGAATTCAGACACAGTCTTTGTCTCCACCACCCTTTCTGTAAAAAGTATTTCCTCAGATTACTCCAATCACCTCTTATTCCGGAGCTTCCTTTCAAATAAGAGACTCGACTCGCGCGCATTTACGCCACATAGGTATTTAAACGTCTCTATCGTATCTCCCCTGTCCCTCCTTGCCTCCAAAGTATGCAGATTGAGATCTTTGAGTCTGTCCTCGTACGTCTTATAACGAAGACCACGCACCATTTTAATAGCCTTCCTCTGGACCGACTCCATCCTTTTTAGGTCTCGTCACAGTGGCTCATGCCAAGGTAACATCAAGGCTGGATTACTATAATCCCACTACACTTTGGGTTAACCACAAACTTTGGACCAGCTCCAACCGATTCAAGAATGCTGCAGCATGACTGATGGAAGATTGTGAATGACTCATCCCATCTCTCCCTTTCTGCAAAACCTTCACTGGCTACCAGTATAATACAGGGCCTGATGCTAGCGTTCAAATCCTTGCCTGACCCGACGCCAATCTATGTGATGACAAAGCTTCCTCCGTACGTGCCGAACAGGTCCCTCCGCTCTCAGGATGAAATACGCCTCAAAACTCCTCCTGGTCATGCCCTTCAACTGCAAACCACCAAACGATGTTCCTACTCCCACTTTATACTGAGTCACTGGAATCGACTGCCCCCGCAGATCAGATCCCTTGAAGGATTCCTCAACTTTAGGAAAGCAATAAAAACAGACCTCTTCACCTAACTCTCATGCCAATGACCGATGGATTGCAAAGGAATGTATATTGGTGCCAGATCCCAGTATGAATCACATTAGGATAAAAACTTGTATTGCAACATCTTCCACTGTAACTATGGCAAATTTAACCTGTAACTGTACATCACATATATTGGTATTAGATCCCTAGTGTGTGTCTAATTAGGATAAAAACTTGTATTGAAAAAACTTGCACTGTTAAGGATAACTATGGCAAATTGTAACTTGTAAACTCTATATTATTATGGTTTTAGACCCCTCGTATATATCGAATTAGGACACAACCTTGTATCATAAAATTGTACTGTAATTGTCATATTGTTATCTGATAACTGTATTTTATGTATGTTTAATCTGTAACCCATTCTGAGGTCCTTGGAGAAAACAGGATAGAAAACTAACTAATTTAATTTAATTTAAAATTCTTGTCTGATTTTCAGAGTATCCAGGTCAGGACTACACTAGAAAAATGAGCCTATTAAAAAAGGACAAAAATCTTTGACATATGCATGGCACCAGAAGACCAGCACTGGTTACCTCTGAGCTGGAAATAAGAAAAAAAAAATAACAAACACTCCGCCAATTTCCTATCATAATATTAATGCAAGTTATAACTCACCTGTACATTCAGGTAAAGTCATCTTTTGTTTTGAGCCGAGGATGGATCTTTAGGTCCCAAAATTTACTCAAGGATGTATCAAATTAATCCAATTAAAGTGCCTTATATAGTAGTTTTTGCTCATTATTTTTATTTCTACACACCATTTCATTCTCCAATTCGTAGCTCAAACCTGGGAGTAGCGCCACTGAGGGAGAACATGCTCCCCTTACAGTGCCATCTAGTGGTAGGCAATTAAGAATTGGAATGACTCTGTAGCAAGCTGCAAATCAGAAGGAAGACGGGGTGCACATTATGGATTCCCTGAGAAGGGAAAGGGAGAGCAAGAAAGGAGAGAAGCCTGGCCAAAGAGAAGAGAATGAAAAAGTACACAATGAAGGGTTTTCTCCTCTTCCCTAAACGGAGCTCAATCACTGGAATTTATTACAGCAGTGTTCCCAGCCACCATAACCCATGCTTCTGCATTTGAGTTTCAGTCCGTCACAGTCAATCCAGAGGAATCAAAAGCGAAAAGGCAAAGCCAATGCATTGATCTGCACATGATGCACTTATCTTCCTTCTCAGCCAACTTTATGCCATCCCTTCCTCCACAAGCAGCACCGTGACATCCCTCTGCATCAGACCGCGGCCGGGCCTAGACAGCTCATCATTAGGTCTATAAAATATAGTCTTTTCTGGTAGTCACCAGCCAGAGACATCCATTAAAAGAATTTGACCCCTTTGCTGTCGTTCAGTGTGATAATCTCTGCTCGGTGTTCCAGCTGCAGGGCCTGCATTGCGCGCAGCAGCATAGACTCATCCAAACCATGGAAATCTGAGAAAGAAAAAACATTAGTATTCAGTGGGCAGCTTTACATCCAAACAAGAACTTAGACGCTCCAAATAAACCAGACAATGAAAGGTCTCTAATGCAGCCTGAAAGGTTTCTGCTATCAAGAAAGCAAACAACAACAACAGAAAACCCCTCGTACATTTTGTTTTTAATAGAACAATGATTGAAAATATATGGACTTTTCAATGCCTTCTCATCTGCTTTAACTTTTCACGTATATTGACCTAGCTATTACCCAGCCTACGGCCCCCCTCCCACTGCATTTCCTGCTCTTTTCACATTGCTAGAATGCTCGGGACTTGAGAAACTACACATGCTACAGTCACTCTCGCATTCAGGACCCTCATAACGAATACACAAGCTCTACTTGGAAACTCTGTGAGCTTGTGCAGTTTGGGTATCCTAGTAATGAGACTTGGGTTTGCAGGTTTTCGAGGGGGAGGTTCTCACAAATCGGATCCAATTCTGTTTACATCACTTCTTCCCTATATTCCTGCAGGTGCCTCTGATCAACACGCGTACGTACTTATCATTCCAATCTATCTACAAATTCGTTGACACTGCCAAATCTACCTGTTTCTCTGTAACTGCCTCTACTTCTTTGGAACGCTATGGTCTTAAATTTTCATCTAGAACTTTCCTTTAAAAAATTTTAAAGTAACCCTAGAACATTTTTTTTAAATTCTTTATTCATTTTTAAGCTTTCATCAAGTGTACAAAATTCATATTAACAATATTAAATAGATCACTTGAACATCTTATCAGTATACTTTATAAACATAAAAGCATCCCTCCTCCCACCCTCCCTCTAAGCCCATTATTAATTGTAAGATCATAAACCCTCCAATAGAAACCCTCCCAACACTAAGTGGTGTATAATTAATAGAAAAATGGCATTTAATCATGACAGAAAGATGTTAATGGCTCCCATATTTTTATAAAATTTTTATAATTTCCATTCTGTACCACCAGTGATCTTTCCATTCTATATAGGTGACACGAGTTCCACCAGAAATTAAAATTAAGTCTACTGTGGTCTTTCCAGTTATTAGAAATATGTTGGATGGCATTTTTTTTAACAAGGCATTTAATACCACTTGAAAATTGCTCGTTAGGTTTTCCTCGATATTGGCTACAAGAGAATATGAAGAGAAACTTACCACAGAAGCAAAAACTCATAGTAATAACTTTTTCAGGTAAATGCTACTACTATTTTATGAATCATTTCTACAGTGCTATACACATTATATGACGGTACTATCTCTGACCTTAGCAAACTCACAATCTAAATTTTGTACCTGAGTCAACGGAGTCCCAAGTGACCTGACCAGGGTCACAAGGAGGCTGCAGTGAGTGCTTTTGGACGAGGGAGTTAAGAGTTAATAAACAACCTTAAGAACATAAGAATACCACTGGTCCATCAATCCCAGTAGCCCGTTCTCACAGTGGCCAGACTAGGTCACTAGTACCTGGCCAAAACCCAAAGAATAGGTTCAACATTCATGCTACTGATCCAGGGCAAGCAGAGGCTTCCCCCACGTCTTAATAATATAGACTATGGACTTTTCCTCCAGGAATTTGTCCAAGCCTTTCTTAAAACCAGCTATTCTATCCGCCTTTATCACAATCTCTGGCAACGCATTCCAGAGCTTAACTATTCTTTGAGTGAAAAAGTGGGCTTTTATTTATTTAAACCTAAGCGGTTCACATAATACATAGTCAAATAACTTGCATTCATCAAACTCTTCAAAAACTCTTAGTCTGGACTTGAATACTGCCAGGGACGGGGCCTGATGTACAACTCAGGCAGTCTGTCCCAGGTATATAGCGCCTGAAACTTTCCACAGAAGCAAAAACTCACAGTAATAACTTCTTCAGGTACATCATGTGTGGAAATCCATGGGACTGTGATCATCAAAAGAGCGAAATGGAGAACAAGGCCATAGTGGAGAGACTGAATGAATTCTTTGCTTCAGTTCTTTTTATTGAAGATGATGTAATGGATCTACCGATACCAGAAATGATTTTCAAGGGTGACAACATGGAGGAACTGAAAGATCTCTCAGTGAACGTGGAAGATGTACCGAGCCAAATCGACACATTAAGTAGAAGAAAATCACCTGGATCACAAGGGTACTGAAAGAACTCAAAACATAAAATTGCTGATCTGCAACCTTTCATAGTACCTGACAGTGGCCAATGTAACATTGATTTTTTTTTTAAAGGGTTTCAGGGGTGATCCAGGAAATTACAGACCAGTAAGCTCGACTTCAGTGCCAGGCATAATAGAGGAAACTATTATAAAATAAATAAATAAAAATGACTGTTCATAAAGATAAACATGGTTTAAAGGGAGTCAGCATGGATTCTGCCAAGGGAAGTCTTGCCTCACCAATTTGCTTCATTTCTTTGAAGGCATGAACAAACATGTGGAGCAAAGGACAGCTAGTTGATGTACTGTTACTAGATTTCAGAAAGCTTTTGGCAAAGTCTCATGAGAGACTCCTGAGAAAATTCAAAAGCCACTGAATGGTAGGCAACGTTCTGTGTGAATTAGGAACTGGTTAATGGCTAGAAAACAGAGAGTAACTTTAAATGGTCATTTTTTACAGTGGAGGAAGGTGAATAGTGGAGTGCCTAAGAATAGTCTAAGTGCTGTACTGGGACCAGTGCTATTTAACATATTTATAAATAATCTGAAAATTGGAACAACAAGGGAGGCGATTAAATTTGCAGATAACACAAAACTATTCAAAGCTGTTAAAAACACACACGGACTACGAAAAACTGAAGGAAGATCTTAGGAAACTGGAAGACTAGGCATCCAAATGGCAGATGAAATGTAATGCGGCAAACACAAAAAGTGACACACATTGGGAAGAAGAATCCAAATCTTTTTTTTTTTTTTCAGTTTAATTAAAAATTTGATTGAATCGCAATTTCATATTTCAAAGCGATGTACAATATAAAAATAGGGCAAATCAACTAGATTCATTACAATAAGACGTGGACAAAACAAGCAAGTACAAAAGGAAGAGTGGGTGGAGCTACAAATTAAAGAAAAGAAGGACAAAAAAGCACAGTTACTTACCGTAACAGGTGTTATCCAAGGACAGCAGGCAGATAGTCTCAACATGTGGGTGATGTCACCGACGGAGCCCCCTAACGGAGGGTTTTCGCAAGCAGACTTGCTTGAAGACCTTCAAGCTTGCGATTGGCCCGCGCATGTCCGCGTGCTCCTCCCGCCCGACCTAGGGCATGCGTCTCTTCAGTTCAGATAGCTAGCAAAGAAGCCAACCACGGGGAGGTGGGTGGGTTGCAAGAATATCTGCCTGCTGTCCCTGGATAACACTTGTTACGGGAAGTAACTGTGCTTTATCCCAGGACAATCAGGCAGCATATTCTCTACATGTGGGTGACCTCCAAGCTAACTAGAAGGGCCAGTGGGAGAGTTGGCAATTTAGGAGAATAGATTACGCAAAACCGACTGGCCGAACTGGCCGTCGCGTCTGGAAAAAACATCCAGACAGTAGTAAGAGGTGAAGGTATGAACTGAGGACCAAGTGGCGGCCTTGCAGATCTCAAGTGGAGTTGAGCAGAGGAAAGCAACAGATGCCGCCATCGCTCTGACATTATGGCCTGTGACTCGACCCGGCAGGGAGAGACCAGCCTTAGCATAACAGAAAGAGATACAAGCAGCCAACCAGTTAGAAATGGTCCGCTTAGAAACAGAGCGACCCAAGCGATTTGGATCGAAAGAGAGGAACAGCTGGGGAGCAGAACAATTCTGTGTCCCTATCCCCTCCCCTGTGTCCAGCGTCACTTCTCTGTGTCTCTATGGCCATCCTAAGTCCAGCATCTCTCTTCTTCTTTTTTTTCAACCAGCCTACATACATCAGGGAACACACAAATATTTTTGCCCACAACAGGAAGGTTATTTAAAAGTGAGAACTCTTATTGGCTCAAAGTATATACAAAGAAAAAAGAAAAACATGAGAGACAGCAAATAAGGCCCATGAAGCCCATCTATTCTGTCTAATTTACTTCCTTGCACAGTGCTACAGGCCTCCTTCCCTAAGAAGGTCCCTCTGTGCTTATCCCAGATCTCTTGCTTTGTTCTTCCCCAGAGCCCTAGCTCTACCACCCTTCCTTGATTAAATTGTTTTTTGACATTACCCTTAATTCTATTCCCCTTGAGCCTGTAGGTCAGAGCACATTACGTTCCTGAGTGGAAGATTTTCAGGCCTTAAAATAAACACAGCCTGAAATTAAGAATCGGAAAGGACATGCTATTACAATTCCGAGTTTATTTTCAGGACCTTGGGGAATCTGCCATATGAAAAGTGCCAATCTGAGTGCAGCTGCTGAGAGAATCTAGATCTTAGATCAGCAGTGCATTCATTTTAAGTCTTAATCTATGGACAGACCTCAGTAAAGATCTCTCTCCAAACCCTGCCAGCACTAAAAGTTACCCTGCACAGATGTTGTCACCTTGTAGAATGTAATACATAAAACCTTCTCTTCTGCTCCTTTGGGCTTCCAGCTCAACCAGTATTGGGATATGGTCCTGTTCATAACTATGAAGGGAGAAGGGAGTTCTTTCACCCCCACTCCAACTATCTTCCAGTTCATGACAGGGACATACAAAATAGGGGGGGGGGAAGACTTGCGTTTTCATGACTTCAGGAGTTTTTAATGGTTTGCGCTGGCACTTTTGTACATAGGACTGCCTGTTTCGTGACTAGCCCATTTTAATCACCACCAGCAGATAAGTAAATGTTTTTATTTGTTTCTGCTATAAAAATGATCTAGATTGTGGTGGTACAGACATCGTTGGTGCTATGATGGTCCGAAGGCAGCCTATGTTTGGTTCACTTCACCTGAACAAAAAATAGGTTGTGGGTCTAAGCATTAATGAATTTCTTTAAGTATAAATGTAAAAAAAGTATATAGTTGTGATACATTTTTATTTGTATTGAGTATCACAGATAAATATAAGTTGCTCCCTAGAGATATATAGTCAAACCTTGGTTTACAAGTACCGCGGTTTGCAAGTGTTTTGCAAGACAAGCAAAACCGAGTGTTGACTCGATTTACGAGTGCCCCCCCCCCCCCCGGCGATCTGGCATCCCCCCCGCTTACGTTGCCCCCCCCGGCCGCTGCAATCTGGCATCCCCCACTCACCCAAGCACGATCTCTTACCCCGATGTGGCATCATCACCAGCACCAACGCACAGGACATGCTAGTGCCTGAAAATCCTCCCTCTTCCATAGGCTGGGCCTTGAGCATCTGCGCATGCTCAAGGCCCTCTAGTTCTCGCTCTCTCCAAGATTCTCGGAGATCTCCGATCATGGGGGTGTGGGGGGGAGGGTGTGGAGCAGCGCCAGTGGCCTCGTGGGGGGGGGGGGGAACGTATCAAGCGAGTTTCCCTTACTTCCTAAGGAAAACTCGCTTTGAAATACGAGTAAATTGGTTTAAGAGCATGCTTCTGGAACGATTTATGCTTGTAAATTAAGGTTCCACTGTATATTTATTAAGGACAAACAAAAACCAGATTCTTTCTCTATTACAGGTCCACAGCCAAAAGCTGTGTGAAACTGCTGTGAAAAGGGTGGGTTTGGAAAATTACTAAAGACGCAGCTTTTCGTAGATGCCTTTTTTTTTTTAGTTATCTCAGCTAAATTTGATGAATTATCCAAGAGCTCTGCTATCCAGTCTATGGTATTTTCTTGAGGATTGTATGTAACTTTACTTTTATTAGATGACTATTAAGTATTTGTTTTTATTTTGTCGTCATTTTAATACTGTGTATGTAAACCACATAAACCGTTTAGTTTTAGACAGTATTTAAATTTTTAAAATAAATAAAAAAATTGTTGTTAGGTGCCATTGACTCGTGCTCGAGTCCTAGCGACTTGATGAATTGCAGACACTAAAAAGAAATGTCACTATGTCACTCGAAGCCCAAATGATGACGTTTTTTGTTTCTAAAAACGGACAATTCACAGCTTCAGGGTGCGCTTTACTATTTGGCTGAATATGAATAGTGGACATGAACATACAAATAATAAAAGAAGAAATGTGAAATCACTGCTCAAGTGTTTATTTCTAAAGGATTTAGCACAGCAGAGCCCCAGATTATTTGTACTGAAATTGTGTCTGTATGTGGTGTTAATCTTTGTAAACCATATAGTTAATATACAGTATATACATTTTTAAATAAAGTCACTGTTCAGCCACATCCAAATAATGTGTTCAGGGCACATTTGGGCACAAATTGAATACAAATATTCGGTACAGCCCTAGTGCCTACCAAAATTTGTTTAGTTTCCCATATGTGAACCTCTCTGGAAAAAGGTGACTAAAGTAACAGATCCAAAATGTTGAGAATGGCTGATTTTCCGACTAGTTATGAACCCATGACATGAAAAAAGTTACAACTTTTTTTGTTCACATAAAAGGATGGGGTTTGGATTCTTGTATTATATATTGTTTGCTCTAACAAATTATTAACATAATAGATGACGACAGATTTAAAGACCGACACAGTCCATCCAGTCACCCAACAAGATAAATTCATGTAGTATGACTTGATTTATCCTTGCAATTTTCAGAGCACAGACCGTAGAAGTCTGCTTTGCTTTTCAATTACTAGTGTTGCCATCTAATAGCTGCTACCCTTGTTTGGTTCCCTGCCTTCCTTGTAGGATTCCTTTTTTGAATTTCCCACAGGTCATTCCAGGGATCTAGCACCCTTTCCATGAAAAAGTACTGCCTGACATTATTCCCGAGTCAGCTCTCCTGCAATTTAAATTCATGTCCTCTAGTTCCATCACCTTCCCTCCTCTGGAAAAGGGTTTGTTTATTAATACCTATCAAATATTTGAATGTCTCTTATCATATCACCCCTGTTTCTCCTCTCCTCCAGAGTGTACATCTTCAGGTCATCAAGTCTCTCCTCATATGTCTTGTGGCACAAACCCCATGCCATTTTCATCACTTTTCTCTGAACCACTTTAAGTCTTAACATCCTTAGTGAGATAAGGGCTCCAAAACTGAACAAGTGGGGCCTCATCAATGACTTGTACAGGGACATCGATATCTCCTTTCTTGTACTGGTTATATTCCTCTCTATTCACCCTAGCATCCTTCTGGCCTTGGCCACCGCCTTGTCATATTGTTTCGACATCTTGAAGTCTACTACTACTAATCATTTCTATAGCTACTAGACATCAAAACACAGAAGAGACAGTTCCTGCTCAAAAGAGCTTACTGTCTAGTCAAGACAGACAAACTGGACAAGAAGGTGCATCAATACATTATGCTCACGTGGGGGAATTACAGAGGGAATGATAAGACAGATACTGGTGCTTAGAAGGTGGGCTGAAGTTTGGAATTGAAAGCAGCTTCAAAATGAGTCTGGGTTTGAATCCTGCCAGAGATGGAGCTTGACATATTGAGTCAGGCAGGTTGTTCCAGGCATATGGTGCAGCAAGGTAGAAGGGACAGAATCTGGAGTTGGCTGTAGAGGAGAAGTGTAGAGATAAGAGAGATTTATCTGATGAGCGGAGTGCCTGAAGGGGAGTGTGGGGAGAGATGACCCATTGACTCTCTATTCCACGTTGTTGCTCTAAGACTATTTTATTTTTCTTTCCAGCTTATGATTTATCTTTAATCTTATCTATTGTTTTGCCTTTTGTCTTTGTTTTGTTCTATTTCTATCATTTAAATTTCTCCAGAATTCTACTGTTCAACGGCTCCCCCTTCTGCTTCTATTCCTTTCTCTCATCTCTTCTACCTTCCAAAGTATTTAGATCAATGCTGTCTTGTTAAAATGTTTATTTTATTTTTATTTTTCCTCTAACTCTACTTTTCACTTCTCTATTACCCTCCAGGTACTTTAGTTAGATTGTGAGCCTTCGGGACAGTAAGGGAATTTTTCAAGTACCTTTCTTATTTCTAATCTTAATGTATATTTTCTGTAAACCGCTTAGAACCTAACGGATGTAGCGGTATATAAGAAATAAATTACATTACATTACATTACTATGAATATTCTTACCTATTTATCTCCCTCCTTATAAAACCCTGCTTAACCTTCCTCTATGCGATCTATACAATTTTCAGTCCTTTCTCAGAAGGACTTTCCAGCGTATCTCAGAATTCAATTCAAGTGCATTTGTATTGCATTTAAGATTCTATTTGGCATTTTCACCACTTTGATTCCTTTAGACTGGAATGTTCATAGATCTCATCTTGCCAGAAGTTCTCAAAAATTAAAACTTACATTTCCCTCTCTCAGTGGTAAAAACAGAACCTTTAAGACATTTAGCCATTCTTTTGCTTTTAAATTAACCGAATTCTGGAATGCTTTACCGCTTACGTTAAAAAGTTTAGGTTCTTTTGCTTTATTCCGGAAAGCTCTGAAAATCTTTTTGTTTGCTAAACATTTTGGAAACTTAACTATTCTACTCTACTTTTTCTTGTCAAGTTTATGTATTATGTATTACATTACTGTTAACTGAGTCGATCTCCTCTTAGTTTTATAGACTGGGTCATCAACCAAGTTTTAGTTTAGTTTCTCCATTGCCATCCTTCCTGTAAACCGCTCCAAATCAAAAAGCTTTCGCAGTATACAAATAAAGATTTATGTTAGATTATACTGATTTGCTGTGGAGAGAATACACTTGTAGGTCAGTAAAAGGAGTTTAAACAGTATGTGGAAACAGATAGGGAGCCAATGAAGTGACTTGAGGAGAGAGGTAATGCAGGCATAGCGACATTTATAAGTCTGTGTGTTCTCAAAGCAGGCAGAGCTGAGAAAATGCTTCAAGCACCAGAATCAGGGACAAAACATAAGAACATAAGAAATGCCTGCACTGGATCAGACCTTGGGTCCATCTAGTCCGGCGATCCGCACACGAGGAGGCCCAGTCAGGCCTACCCTGGCAAATACCTTAAGTTATTCGTGTATCCCTCAATGTGGCTTTCAAGAAAAAAATAAAATAATATGAGGAGAGCAGAACAAACACTCCTGCAGGTACGCGTGCAGAAGGAAAGAACTAAGGAGCCCAATGAAGTACAGCAGAGGCAGAGTGAAACATCCGGAGTGGTTTCCTTCTGCAGATGCACATGGCTATAGGGATATAACCCATCTGTCTAGAATGTCTCACAAGTTTCAAGTTCAAGTTTATTAGTGTATTTGATTAATCGCCTATTAAAATTACTAAGCGATGTACAAAATCAATAAAGAGCAATAAAAAAAAACTTAACAATATACATAGTGGATACATATTATACATACATGAGTCGGGAGGAAAAGAGATTAAAAGTTACAATTTTAAAATTTTTAATAGAAATAATGGAAAATACAAAAGGAGGGGGTGTTTAAAACCATAGCATTATTAAAAGCATATCCAAAAAGTGTGAAAACTTTCAATTATTAAAAGCGTCATTAAATAAATAAGTCTTTAATAATTTTTTAAATGTAGAGATATCTTTTTCAATTCTAATGTAATGTGGTAGGGCGTTCCACCATTGAGGACCCATCACAGTGAACATGTCTGATCTATGTGTTCCGATAATTTTTAAAGTGGGTACAGTAAGTAAATTTTGTCCAGATGAGCGAAGTGATCATTGTGTATTGTGTGGAATTAAGTTTCTAGATATAAATAAAGGTTCATTTGATACTAGTGATTTAAAAATGAGTAATATAATTTTAAATGTAATCCTGTGACCTATTGGTAGCCAGTGAGCATCTATTAGCAAAGGTGTAACATGGTCATATTTTCTTGCGTTAAATATTAATTTAATGGCCGTATTTTGTATTAGTTGTAATCTTCTTTTTTCCTTCTGTGTGATATTGAGAAGAAGGGCATTACAGTAGTCAAGTGTAGATATTATTAATGAATGTATAAGTGTCTTGATTGATGTTAAGCTGAGAAATTTGGCAATTGAGCGAATCATTCTTAATTTATAATAACACTTTTTAACTGTTATAGAAATGTGTTCATGATAATCCAGTTTGTCGTCTATTGTTACTCCAAGGATTTTAACAGAGGAGACTAAGTTGAGTGGAATATTGTTAAGAATAAAAGGATTTGATAGAGTTAGGTCTTTTTTCCAGGAAAATAACATTGATTTAGTTTTATTTATGTTGAGTGCTAATTTATTTGTATTAAGCCAGTTTTGTACTATTTCCAATTTATGATTAATGGATGTGATTTCAGTGTTATTTTCCGGATCCAAAGGATGAATAAGTTGAATATCGTCTGCATAAGAGTATGGAATAAAACCTATGGACTGGCAGATAACTAATAAAGGAGAGAGAAAATGCACTGGGAAAATGACAGGTTTTGGCAATCTGTTGGAGGAGAGAGATGAGTCAAAGATTATCCCAAGGTTGCGAGCTGACAAGACAGGGAGGATGAGGGTGTTGCTCACAGAAATAGAGAACGGGGGAAAAGGAGAGACGGGTTTGGGTGGAAAAATAAAGAGCTCAGTCTTGGCCATGTTTTAGATGGCGACAAGCCATCCAGGTAGCAATGTGAGACAAGCAGGTTCAAACCTGGACTGAATGTCTGTCAAGATTTCAGATGTAGAGAGATAGATCTGTGCGTCGTAAGCATAGAGGTGATACTGAAAGCCGTGGGAGGAGATTAGAGCGCCAAGAGAAGAAGTGTAGATGGAAAAAAAAAAGAAGTGGTCCCAGAACAGAGACCACCTCACCAAGGTCTCTCTCCTGACCTGTCTTCATCACTTTCTCACCTCCTATTTCATACATCTCCTTTGGATTTCTGCACCCTAAATACATTACTCTGCACTTCTTTACATTAAATTTGACCATCCTTCTAATTTCTGGAGATATCTTCTCATTGTTTCTACTCCCTTTGGGGTATCCACTATTCAAATTCAGACCCACAAACTAAAACTATCCTTTCCTTCATTAAAAGGCATTTCCCGTGCAGGAAAACTAGGGATCTCCCTCCCCTTCAGATTCAATGAGTTCTGGAACAACCTTACCTCCCCCCTTCGGATCCTGAGCTCTCTCCAACTCTTCCGCAAACATCTGAAAACCTGGCTATTCCCAAAAATGTAATACTTACTCCTTCTCTGGTAACCTAAGCCCTCCAAATATTCTTCTCAATATATCTTTTAACCTTCATTGGAATTCCTTTCTCTCCTAACTCTTGTAAACCGTGCCGAGTTCTACGATTGTGGAGAGGTTGCGGTATACAAACCTAAGATTTAGTTTAGTTTATCTTCATGTCATCTGCAAAAAAGGAATATTTTTCCTTCTAACCCTTCAGCAATGACTCACAGACAGAATCAGCCCCAGTACCGATCCCTGAGGCACACCACTACTCTCCTTCCTTTCCTCCACTACCTCTGTCGCCTGTCAGTCAACCAGTTTACCACACTGCGTCCTATGTTCAGCCCTCTCAAGTTATTCAAGAGTCTTCTCTGAGGAACTACATCAAAGGCTTTGCTGTGATCCAAGTAAACTATTTAAGACTTGCTATACTGCCTATAACTGGACCAAGCAGAGCAAGGTGGTATACAATCTATTATACCTCTAATACATAACAAACACACACACATTCAGTGTTTTTAAAAGGGTCAGTACCATTTTTGTATGACACATTTATTTCAGGATTTTATTATGCATTTGAAGAATTTTGGATATTGAATGAATGACATCTCTCCTATCATTTCACAAAAGGGAGGACACGAATAAACATATCTTCTGTTTGGACAAACTGCTGTTCTGGCTTCTGTCTTGTTAATAGTCCCCTTCACATTGGAACAATGTTAAATTATACCCCCATGTATCTGTGACATTAACTAAAGGCTCTTTGTTTGGATAGGTAACATTACATCACTGTTATCAATATTTTTATTGTCATTTTAATTTATGTTGTTTTATTAATTTTATATTTGTTTTAAATGATATAATTGTGATTTGGGGCTATTTTGTAAATCTTATGTTTTAGACACAGGCACCTTTCACTGATTAATAAACCTTTGTGATTCCACATTACTTTTCCAGACCAGTTCTGCTCTGTGTTTTGCTGGTTTTGGACTGGGAGATTGTTCCTTCTCTTGCTTACATTGCTTTATACTGCCATGTAGGTGATCTGGGTTCACTTCCCTGGCTATCTGGAATGCTGCAGACTCTCTGCTTGACTCAACAGTGACATCTAATGACCAAACTCAGAGTCTATGTTTAGACAAATTCCTGAGGGACTGTACTGTAGCTCTACTGGTTGGGCTGATTTGGGAGGGGATATGAATAGACAAAAACCGAAGAGCCCGCGGTTGGAGAGTGACACAACGTGGACAGGACTCGGTCCGGTGGTTGGAGCCCAGCCACTGAATGCACCAACGATGGGGGTCGGTAATAGAGATCACCCGACCACACTGTGTGCACTTTTTAAACCCGGTTACAGGCCAGGACATAAGGGAAGAAAGGCCCGCCGGTCGAACGAGGCCAGGCAGCCTGGTCGAGGCCCGAGGTCCCCCGGACTGAATGACGGAAGAAAATAACAAAAGAAAAAGGGTTTTTTTGGTTTTTTTAAGACACGCCGCACAGCGACTAACTAGATCCAAAACAATAAAGCAAGCCGCGGTGCAAGAAAGCACTTAGATTACACGCAGAGCTGAGACAGGGCTTTCTGGCTCTGTGGAAAACTAAGAACTGAGGCCATGCTGAGGAGACGCGCGCCCTGACTCAGGCGGAAAGGCACTCGCGCATGCGCGTTGCAGCACTCGCAAACTTTGAAGATCTTCAAGCAAGTTTGCTTGCAAGGCTGTCCGCTACGAGGCTCCGTGGATGACGTCATCCACAAGTAGAGAATATGCTGCTTGCTTGTCCTGGGATAAACAGCTGATTGCAAAGACTCTTGATGCTGTAGTTGTGAATGAGCAGGAAAACTCCCGTAACAAAGGCAGATTGAAACGGTTTAGTGACTTTCCCACTGATACACAGATACTATCTGATACTTTCATTCTATGTGCTGAAATGCAGGGCAAAACCCCCAAAACATTTCTCATTCTGGAGTGGCATCAAGATGAACCAAGGTGAGCAGTCGATATTGTGTATCTGGATTTTCAAGTACTTCACAAATGATTCGTGAGGAAATCAGTCAGTCATGGGATAGGAGGTAATGGACTTTTGTGGATTAAAAACTGGTTAAAAGATAGAAAACAGTAGGGTTAAATGGTCAGTATTCTCGATGGAAAAGGGTAGATACTCATAGTGAGGTTCCCCAGGGGTCTTTGCTGGGATTGTTGCTTTTTAATATATTTTAAATGATCTAGAGATGGGAAAACAAAGAGAATATTATAAACCCTTTATATAACTCCATGGTGTAACTTGAATACTATGTGAAATTCTGGTCACTGCATCTCATAAAAGATATTACAGAATTAGAAAAAGGTACAGAGAAGGGCAATGACTTTCCTATGAGGAAATGCTAAAGTGGTTTGAGCCAGTGGCCGATCTTTTTTTAACACCCCCCAAAAAAATAAATAAATAAATAAATAAATTTTTAGTAACCTCCCCATTCCCCCTTGGTATGCCACTGTCTGAGGAACGGGATTTTGGTTTCCAAAAGTTAGTAAAAAAAAATGTATTAAAATTAGTCCAATAAAAAGATTACCTTATTTCCATTTTCTATTTATAAATGTTTATCAATACAGCTACAATACTACATTAGTCTAAAGCAACAACAACAAAAAAAATCTACCTTTTGTCATCTCTGGTTTTTGCTTTCCTCATCTTCACTCTCCATTCCTATCCTCTTTCTTTGTCCCTTCCATTTTTCTCTGTCTCCACTCCCTCCCTCATGCTCTGCATCTCTCTTCTCCTTTCCTCCTTCCCACCCCTACTCCACCATGGTCTGGCATCTGCTTATCTTCCCCCATGCCCTAGGATCTCTCTCCCCTCTTCTATCTCTTCCTCTCCCTCCATGCTCTGGCATCTCCTTTCCTTCCTTCCCCCCCTTTTCATTCCCGATGGTCTGGCATCTCAGTTTCATTCCCTTCCCTCCCCACATGCCCTAGCATCTCTTCTCTCCTTCTTGTCCATCTATCCCCCCCCCCTCTATACTCTGACATTTCTTCTCCTTCCTTTCCTGATGGTCTGGCATCTCTTGTCTCCTTCCCTTCCCTCTCCCCATGCCCTAGCATCTCCTCCTTTTTCCCTGGTCTAGCATCTCCTTTCCTTTCTTCTTTTCCCTCTCTCCCTTTCCCATGGTCTGGCATCTCTTTTTCCTCTCCTCTCCCTTCCCTGGTCTTCCTTCTTCCTCTGTCTCCCCAATCGGGTGCAACATATCTCTCCCCCTTTCTCCCACCCTCTCTTTGGCACCCCCCAGTTAGCAGCACAGCATTCAGAATTTGCTGCTCTTGTTGGTGTTGGGCCTTCCTCTCTGCCAGGTCCCGCCTACTTCCTGTTTCTGTAAAGGCAGGACCCAGCAGAGAGGAAGGCCCGATGCCAGCATAGCAGCGAATTCTGAATGCTGTCGCTGCTGAAGAAGTTTCCGGAATCAGACCATGACGCTGGCCCTTACTTGGAGCACCCTCTTATGGGCTGCACCTGGGGCGGATCCACCCCCCCCCCCCCGCCACTCCCTTGTTACATTGGTTAGGGCTCTTCAGTTTGGAGAAGAGAAGGCTGAGGGGACATATGATTGAAGTTTATAAAATACGGAGTGGAGTGGAGTAGATAGACATGAATTGCTCGTTTCAAAAACTTCTAGGACTAGGGGGAATGCAATGAAGTTACTAAGTAGTAAATTTAAAACAAACCAGAGAAAATATTTCTTCATTCAATTAAACTTTGGAATCCATTGCCAGAGAATGTGGTAAAAACAGTTAGCTTTGCAAGGTTTTAAAAAAGGTCTAGCTATTTTCCTAAAAAAAAAAAAAAAAAAAAAAAAGGAGTCCATAAGCCATTATTAAGATGGACTTGGGAAAAAACACTGTTTATTTCAAGGAAACACAGCATAAAATCTGTTTTATTGTTTTGGGATCTTGCCAGGTACTTGCGACCTGGATTGGCCAATGCTGAAAACAATATAGTGGGCTTGACAGACCTTCGGTCAGTCCCAGTATAGCAACACTTTTGTTCTTATGTAAGCCTGCAGCAATAGGTCTGGTTTTTAAGGAAGTCAAATTATGCAATATTGACTAGGTGTTTTGATCAATTATGTAGATATATCTCATGAATATACATGGGGAAAATCCTGGTCTGTGTGTCATGCACAAAGACAAGCGTTTGCCATCTCTGATTCACTAAGAGGACTGCTGAAGTATGCAAATCAAACCTAAAATTGTCATTGCTTAGTTATTGTATCTTAAAAAAGCAGACCTGATTGCAGCCTTTGCGGAGCAGAGTTTGCCATCCTTGAACCAAATATTTCATGGTTTGTAATCTGAAGCAATCTGAAACCATGTCCTTCATATAGTACAAGGATGATGAGAAACATAAAGATTACTAAATTGCTACATATTCTCTTAGATTTTCTGTAAAATTCTTAAAAGCTATGATGTTTCAATGTTTTTTAGAATGTAATTCCTAATGATCTATCTTAAAATCAACATATCTTTGTAAACATATTTTTATTGTAAATGAATCGAGCCCTATATCTTTAGGGATGATCCGGTATATAAATCTAAGATGTAGATTAGATTAGATTATGCAACAACATGCACTGAACTCAGTGTATCTTTCTCACACTTCTAAAGCCTGGTCTAGAAACCACACCGCTCTGATACAATTGAACTTTCCGTCTATGGTCTACTGTACCTTCTTTTTCAGTGTCACTGCCGTTGATCAGTTCATACAGTGTGAAAACCGAGTTGGTCATCCCATTCTTTGTAACCTGCAGAAGCACATAGGACAAACAACTCTGCTACTTTCTCAAATATGTCATCTTTTGCTGCCATTTATATAATGTAAACCTCTTTAATGGTTTCCATTTGAGTATAACAAGTACCTAATATACTCACTCTATTACGAACGCATAGCATGGGTTTTAGCGCCAGTAACTGCTCTGACGCTCATAGGAATTCTACGAGCGTCGGCGCTAAAACCCATGCTATGCGTTCATACAAGAGAGGGTTAAACAAAAAAGCGCAAGACACACACAATGCTCAAGGACTGCACAGCTCACAATCTACCCAGATGCTCCTTGTAGGCCCCCGATCATCTCCCCCACTTGCCCTGACCTCTACCTTCTGTATCTGATTTTATATTCCACCTTCAGTAAAGAAATTGCATCAAAGCAGATACATAGAAAATATATGAAGGCTTTTCAAAAAGTAACAGCAAATTGAATATTTTGAGATACATAATTCAATTACCGTATTTTTCGCTCTATAAGACGCACTTTCCCCCCCCTAAAAAGGAGGTGGAAAACGGGGCGCGTCTTATGGAGCGAATGTAACCCACCCACCCCTTTCAAACTGGAGAGAACGAGTCTACCTTTTCGGCAGGGCTCCGTTGTAATGTTAAAAGGCACGGGAGACAGGCAGCTACCAACCGGCTGGGGAGTGACGTAAGGGCAGGGCATGCGCACAGTAGCAGCATGCTGACCTCCCTCGTGGGCCGAGGCTCCGTTATGATAAACGGCGTGCGGAGGAGCGCGCTTCGGGCCAGATTTGGGTTATTTCGGACTACTGGTGGCTAATTCCAAGCACCCTCTGCTCATCTCAGTAAACTATTCCCAGACTTTTTCTCTGAACCTACTACCGACTCCCTTTCTTAAGGATATCACCTTCTTGAACTTTATGGACAACTACTAAATATTTTTCTCATACCACCATTATCTTCTTCTCTTAAACATTAAAGCAGCATTGGAAAATCAAACATCTACACAATGAAACCAAGGTCATTAAAAACAGGTTCATCTGGAATCTTACCCATTGATATATGATTTTGCCCCATTCTTCTGGTCGTCGCCACATTATCAGGAAACTGGATTTATTTTTATCCAACCATTCCAAATTCCCTAAAAATACAAAAGTTAAAAAAAAAAAAAAAAAAGTTATCAGGAGGCCCTAAAACAATTGTTTAGAAAAAAGTAGGTTCTGCAAAGAAGCAAATGGACAGAAAGGTAACCAACAGGTTGTCGTTTGTGTCTTAACTACATAATGACATGGGGACAAATTTTTCCCCGTCCCAGTGGGAACTCATTTTCCCATCCCGGCGAGTTCTTTTCCTGCCCCTGCCCCATCCCTGCAAACTCTGTCCTCATCTGCACAAGCCTCAAACACTTTAAAAATCATAAGTGTTTGAGGCTTGTGCGGTTAAGGCAGAGCTTACAGGACTGGGGCAGGGACAGCTACAAAATTCACGGGGACAGGATGGGAAAATTGAGTTCCTGCAGGGATGGGGACAAACTTGTCCCCGTGTCATTCTCTAGTCTTAACCAAAGGCAGATCAGAAAAGGGTAGCCAAAATGATGCCATGTCCACATCAAATTCCCTATCATATAAGTATGTGAACATGCAAGTGGCTATGACAGACATTCAGATACATTGAAAGAATAATTTACAGAAGTATTTTTCAGTGGAGAAAGCTATAAGAGAAGCTGATAAGATGCAACAGAAATACTGCCAGTAATCACTGAAACTGAGATTGATGCTACTCATCCAAGTGTACTGAAGGATCTTAGGGAAATTCTGGCAGCTTCACTGGCTATCTTCACAATACTTCTCTAGAGTTGGAAGTGGTATTGAAGGACTGGAGCAAGGTGCATGTTGTCCCTCTCCACAAAAGTGGAAGTAAGGAAGAAGTAGGAAACTACTAGTAAGTCTGATTTCTGTGGTAAGACAATTAATAGAAACGCTTTTAGAATAGAGGATAGTGAAGTTTCTAGAACCCAGTGGATTACAGGACCTGAGGCAACATGGATTCACTAGACAGGTCTTGTAAGACAAATCTGATCAATTTTGTTGACTGGGTGACTAGAGAATTGGATACAGGGAGTGTGCTAGATGTGATGTATTTAGGTTTTAGCAAAGTCTTTAACAGTGTTCCATGCAGAAATCTAATAAATAAACTGAGTGCCCTCAGTATGGGCTCCAAAGAGATGGACTGGAATAGGAACTGGTCGAGTGGAAGATGTCAGATGGTAGCAGTCAATGGAGATCACTCTGAGGAAAGGGATGTTATCAGTGACTTCCTCAAGATTCGGTTCTTGGGCCTGTTCTTTTTAACATTTTTATTAGCAATATTGCTGAAGGGCTGTTCGGTAAAATTTGCTTCTTTGTGGATACCAGAATCTGCAATAGAATAGATACTTCTGATGGTGTGAACATGAGGAAGAACCTACCAAAGCTTGAAGAATGGTCTGAAATTTGGGCATTTGGGCTGCAAAAACCTGAGGGTACAGTTTAGGGGGTGAAGAACTTTTGCATTAAAGTGGAATGGGATTTAGATTCGATAGTATGTGATGATCTTAACGTGGCCAAACAGGTTGAAAAGTTGATGGTGAAAGTTAGGATGCTCGAGTGCATAGGGAGAGGAATGTCCAGTAGAAAAAGAAGGTATTGATACCCCTTGTATAATACTCTGGTAAGACCTCATTTAAGATATTGTGTACATTTCTGGAGACTGCACCTTTAAAAGATCTAAATAGGATGGAATCAATAAAGAGGAAAGCAACTAAAATGGTTGATGGTCTACATCACAAGGCATAATGGGACAGACTTAAAGATCTCAATATGTATACTTTGTAGGAAAGGCGTTTAAATACCTATGTGCATATATACATGAGGCTAGTCTTTTTCAAACGAAAGGAAACTTCAGAGTGAGAGGGCATAAAATGTGGTTAAGAGGTGATAGGCTCAAGTAATCTAAGGAAATACTTTTTTACCAAAAAGGTGGTAGATGCGTGGAATAGTCTCCTAGAGGTAGTGAAGACAAAGACTTTCTGAATACAAGAAAGTGTGGGACCTCTTAGGGAGAGGAGGGGATAGTGGATGCTGTGGATGGGCCATCTGGCCTTTATCCGCTGTACTGCAAGGCTTGTGAAGCTTAAGATACTGACCAGGAAACCATCATTTTTGACTACTGGAAGATAGTGACAATACGCAATGTAATGGGCTATATTGGCATAGCTAGGGATAGCATCACGCAAACTACTTTGGCAACTTATAGTGTGGAGAACCAACATACATTTCATGATCTCAGTTGGTTCATTATTAAACAAAATTTCAGATACTTTTATAAGTGATAAAGTGGCCTGCATACAGTTATGGTAGCAGCTTTGAATTTTCAAATTAAACTCTTGTGAAACCCCATGGACTGAATGGAATACCATTATTTGAATATATTATTTTAGACAATACTTGTAGAGTACCGTATTTTCACTCATATACCGCGCACCCGTGTAAAACACGCACACGGGTATAGCGCGCAGGAAACTGTAATTTATGTAAATAAATTTTTATATACCGCACACACCCGTATACCGCGCATGCCGCCCCGACTCTCCCGTCGCCGCCCGACTCTCCTTTGGCCACCCCGACTCTCCTTTCACCCGCCCAGATTCTCCTCTCCCCCTTGAAGTCCTGTCCCCACCCTGAAAACCTGATGCTTCCCCCCCCCGACGTCCGATTCACCCCCCCGCAGGACCGCTTGCACCCCCACCCTAAAGGACCGCTCGCACGCACTCGCACCCCCACCCCGAAGGACCGCTCGCACGCACTCGCACCCCCACCCCGAAGGACCCCCCCCCCATCATGTAGAAGCTCCTACTGTTGTCCTGCTTCTTCCTCTGCCGGCGGTCCAGGCCCTTCTGTGAGCCCTGCGTCTGTGCTGCTTCCTCTTCCGGCGGTCCCGCCCTTTCTCTGACGTCACCCCCCTCCACAATTGACATTAATCCCACTTCCCAGCTTGTTACAAACTGAGCTTTCAATCCTGATCCTTTCCAGTGTTGTCTTCAACCCACAAATAATTTTAAATCAAAACTTTTCAAGTTTATTTCTGCTATTCTGAATTTTAGATGTTAAAAAAAAGACAAATCTGTGCAGAGCAAAAGGAAGAGAAGCCATACTTGCATAGATGCATTTAAGAATAGTGATAGCCGAGAAGACAATTGAAAGGATTTTTTTTTTTAATTTCTCTCTTAAAGTAAAACAGATCTTCTCAAATAATTTCACCGAAACCAGTTTCACGACTAACATGTCAACCATCAGAACTAGAGAAATCTGACAAACAGCTTTACTAACCTTTTTTCCTGAGTTCTTCTAAAATAACCTGAATGGCTTCCAAAGAGAGTTTTCCTGTTGATGGTTAAGGAAACCCTTTGTAACGTAATTCAGAAGATATACATTGGACACAGTGTGAGACATTATTACTTCAATACTCTGCATGCATCATTTTCATAACACACAAAAAACATTTCCACAAGAATTAAAAGCAGGGAAAAAGCTCAGCAGCTGCAGGGCTCAATTTCAATTCTTGAGTCAGCCAGGATGGTTGGGAGGGAGGAGACAGAAGAAACATGCTAACCATCATTTAATGACAACTCCTACTGGTTCGACTGGGGATTCATGTGTGCAGAGTTCTGGAGGAAGTTGTGCTCTGCTGCTTCTGGACATCCTGTTGCTCCAATATCTCTCCCCCCCCCTGCCCCCTCCAAACAAGGAAAAACAGCAGCCAAATTTGGAATGCTCCTGAAGACTTACCCTTTTGAAGAGGCATAAAATATACAGTTCGACCCTAACGATTGTCTGAGAATTATGCAGTGCAGTCAGACACTACCTTTCTAAAGCTTATACTACTGCTTCTTCATTCTTATCAAATACCGTAACTGATGTTCCATTCTCTGTCTCTGATTTTTCCATCATTGAATATTGTTCACCGCCTTGTTATCCCATGAGGAAAGGCGGTCCATTAAACAAAATGAACTATAAGCCATAGTGGCACAGTGCCACAACTGTGGATTTTAAAATGACAATTAAGCATGGCATGGGCCTACTCTGCTATTGGGTAAATCAACTCCTGCCAAGGACCATTGCTGTAATGGCTGGGCTAAAACAAGAGAGATTATTTAAAAAAACCACAAGTATTTGTAAATTAAGGTTCCTGGCAGCCAGGTCAGTTTGTGAGGTTACAAGTACAGGTCTATCTGGGCAGCTGTTCAAGAGACCTAAGACGCTGCATGTTTGAACACTAGCCATGTTAGTACTGATAAATATTTAGATTAATACAGAGGTTTATGAAGGAAGGAAGTGATTCTAGGTGTGAAAGATGAGTGATATTCTGTAAGCAACTTGCAGGTTCATACTACTAGTGTTCAGGACTACTAGACACATTGCACTAGAACTGACAATGCTCACGGTATCACTCAGAAGGGGCAGCACTAGTACAGATTAATACCACTCCTTGCTCAGTGCCCTGAAAGCAAATTTATTTGAGAAATCCAGTTGAAATTAAATTAAACCGTATCATTCAAATTCTCCTTTTTTGCTCTTCATTTCATTCGTGAGGTCAAGTTATCCTATCTAACAAGCCCCTCCAACTTTATTCATTAATTGTAAGAATTAGCACCACACCCTGATTTTCTTATCAAAACATTTTGAATACAAACATCAAACTTGTATACAGAACAAACAGATCTAAAAGTGGCATCTCCAATGCATACTTTCATATGGTAAAAATTTCTGGCTCCGTCTCTTTGCCAGACACCTCACCTCAAAACACTCGTTTCAAAACAAACATACTAAGACTAACAAATTTAAGTGTAAACATTTGCATCTAGCTTTACTAAAGGGTAGAGATGGGACGATACACAGAGAAAAACATAAGAAAACAAATACAGACATCAGTATGTTTAGATAAATTACTACTACCGTGTTTCCCCCCAAATAAGACAGTGTCTTATATTAATTTTGGGCCCAGAAATGGCACTAGTTCTTATTTTCGGGGAGATCTTATTTTTTTTCATGTACAATGATCATCTCTCCCTTCCTCTCCTCCACCCCAATTCTTCCTATTTCCTTTCCCCACGTGTAGCATCTTTCCTCCCCTCACCCATCCCCTTGTGCAGTATCTTTCTATCCCTCCCTCCCCCCTGTCCCTCCCTGTTTCCCATCTTCTATCCCTCTCGCCTTCCCATCTCTTGTGCAGCATCTTTTTATCCCTCCCACCCACCCCCACCCCCGTTGCCAGATGAAAGGTGGGGGAGGAGTGTTGCAGGATGAGGGTTGGGGAGCTGGGAGAAAAGGGAGCAGCACTTTGAAGATTGTGGGAGACGGGAGGGCAGGAAGACAGCATTGCCAGATGAGAGATGGTGGGATCAAGGGGAGGGGTTGGGAGCAATGTTGCCAGATGAGGGGTGGAGGAGGTGAGAGGAAGGACAGCAGAACTTTGAGGAGTGGGGGAGCAGAGCTATCAGATGAAGAGTGGGAGAGGGAGGGAGTGCTGCTATTAGGAGGGGGGTGATGGGAACTAGGGTGAACCAGCCAGCGCCGCCTGGCCCGGCTCTCACCTGCGGCGCCGACGAGATGTTGTTGAGCAGGCAATTCAGCTCTTGGAACTGGGTCCGACAGCCTCATCAGAGACGGAGAGACTGAGCAAAGCGCACCAGACACTGGCACAGTGCTGCACTGCCATTCGTCACCTCTTGGAGCCGCTGTCGACAGGCGGGTTCCAGGTTCGGCAGCTCCAATGCCTCCGGAAGTTCAGTCTAGTTGTCGCTCATGCACGGTGCTGGGAGTAACAAAAGCAGCGTGACTAGCAGCAGCACTGCCATCGGGGGGAGGGGAGGAAAATGTGTTGCTGCTGCCGCCGGCAACTAGGGCTTATTTTCGGGGATAGAGCTTTTATTAAGACCTACCCCAAAAATCATGTTAGGACTTATTTTCAGGGTAGGTCTTATTTTCTGGGAAACACGGTACTATTATTTTTAAAGCGCTACCAGATGTAAGCGCAGCACTACAGAGCCACAAAGGAGACAGTGCCTGCTCGAATGAGCTTACAATCTAATCAATCAAGACAAGCAAGATGCCTAGGGTAGGGGGTTACAGTTAGCAGGGGGTTAAACTGCTAGCTAAGGTGATGAGAAGGGGGAGAGAGGGTTATGAACTGAAGGCAAATTGCAAAAAAGTCGGCTTCCAGTCTATTTTTGAACAAGGGAGGGGGAATGACGCACGGACTCAGGTAGTCTATTCCAGGCATATGGGACAGAAAGGCGAAAAGAACAAAGTCTGACATTCGCAGTGGAGGAGAAGGGTTCAAATAAAAGTAACCTATCTGAGGAACAGAGTTCTCAGGGAGCTGTATAAGGAGAGACAAGAGAGGGGAGATAGTGAGGGGCTGCAGAATGAAGACACTTGTACGTTAGTAATAGGAGTTTGAAACCTCCCTCTTCATACTGAATCAAGGCTAAATAATAATAATAAGTTTATATACCGCAAGGCCGTAAAGTTCTATGCGGTTTACAATAGTTAAAAAAACAAACAAAAATAAAAAGTTGAATAGAACTAAAAAAGTTAAAAACCAATAATTAGAGACACTAAAATGATCAAAATAGTGCATAATAAAATTTTTACGAATTAGCAGCCTAAATACTTCGAAAACAGATATGTTTTTAGATGTCTCCTAAATTTCCCATAAGTGTCAGTAAGCAAAAAGCAATTTTTTAAAGTTTACATCCTCTAACAGACGGAAAAACAAAATTCAGATGTAAAAATATATTAAGAATCAAATACAACAACAAAAAATAGTTAAGCATGAGATATATATATGGTTAACTGGGACATCTGTTTATTTGGGCAAATCATAGAGAACAAAACCAAAATCAGAATTTATTTCACTGCTGTTTAACTGAGCCATTACCCGCCACATGGCACACTTGTGACCAATACATCAATGTATCACTTAAAACAGGGGTGTCCAACCTGCGGCCCGAGGGCTATGCTGTGTTTTCCTCTGCTGCCCCCGGGTGTTTACCGTCTTCCTCTTCTGTTTTGCTGCAGCGTTTGCGCGGCCCCAGAAAATTTTTTTGGGGGGCCAATGCAGCCCAGGGAAGCCAAAAGGTTGGACATCCCTGACTTAAAAGGTCCTTTTACCAAATAGCAGTAAAAATCAACCTTAGCGTGTCATTATGCACGTCTTCCTGTATACTAAAGCCATTTTTATTGATTGGGTAAAACAGTTGAATTTCCTACTTTTTTGGTGTGTGTGTTGTTAGCCACTAGCGCATAAATCCTTATCGCCCACTATTATGTAGGTGGTAATGACTCACATGCCAAGTACATGCTAATTGGTTAGTGCGTGGTAATGTAGCTCTGCTAACCAATTAGAATCCCGACATTACTATGGGACATCTCACTGCCCTACAGTATTCCATTTTTTGCTGCGGTAGGAAGGTTGCTGCTTACCACAGCTTTGAAAAATGGCTCCTTAATCAGTATAAAAGGACTAATCTAATATTTCTGTGTTGCTCTATGCCTGAACAGGTTTAAGGCGACTTACAACTCAAGAGAATCACATTGTGAAAACAGCAGGTTCAAAGGCAATTTACAACTCGAGAGTATCACATATGCTTAGGGATGTGGCAGAGGATCACATTGTGGACAGAGGTAGAGCAATGGAGTGCAGGAAAAACAAGATATTATTGGAGATACTGGAGAGGGTGAATAGTGGATCTACATATGAATAGTTAAGAAGCGACATTAGGAATACGGAGCAAAGGTACAGAGTATTGTCAGGCTGAAGTACATCAATAGTGGTTGTAGATGTTCACGAAGAAAGAGAGTCTTTAGTTTTTTCCAGAATCTGTAGTAGCACGGTTTAGTCTTGATGACCATTGGAAGGTTGTTCCATGTCTTGGTGCCAAGATAACACTTTTGGGAGATGGTAGAGAGTACTAGGTTTTTTAGTTTTCTGGTTGATGTTGACCAGGAGTTTAACGAGGGGGTGCTGAAAACATCTAAGCCCAACCAAGAAGGTAAAGATGTGGCGACATGGAGCTTACAAGTTATTCTAGAAAAAAACTAAAACAATTTTATAGATCGGGTCTTCAACCAAAAGGTGCTCAACTCAGTTTACAATAATGTAAGTATAGTACATAAATATAAAAGAAGAATGAAATCTAGAATGGCTTAGTTTCCAAAGTGGTTAATAAACAAGAAAGTTTTCAGAGCTTTCTGAAATAAAACAAAGGGACAGTCATTATAACACCTTCCTGATCTCAAAACATTGTGGCCATGACCTTGCCTGCTGACTTTTGGGTCTTGAATTTTCTTGACCTTGGAGAACCTGAGTGCCACCATTGGACTGTTGTTTTGCCTCAGGATCATAGTGGTGTTACCATGTTTCATTAACAGTATCTAGTAGTTCCAAAAAGTTGGCAACAGCTCGCTGAAAATGCTGCAAAATCAACTTGGAAGTTTCTACTCTACATAGTTTCTAGTAAGCATTAAAACATTTGGCTGACAGCTTCTGCACATTCAGCTGCTCGTGAATTATAACCGAATATGTCTGGGTAAATCCAGACATCTGGTAACCCTATTCATAACCCAGACAGGAAAAAAAAAACCACACACACACAGCAGCTTCTGCTGCTTCCAATTCTCTCTCAGAAGAAGCACAATCTCTGTAGGTTACTGTGACAGTAGGGTTACCAGATGCCTGGGGAAACCCAGATATGCCCTCTTTTTAGAGGACTGTCCAGGCTCCTGGATGGACTTTTCAAATCCTGTCATTTGTTTGGATTTAGGAAAGCCCTGACGAGCTTCAGCTGTTTTTGGGGGGCCTCTGAGCATGCATGGATGACATCACACAAATCGAACATGCTCTGGGCCCTCCAGATGCGGCTGGAGCTTGTCTGGAAGAAGTGCAGAGGCTTTGTGGGGGCAGGGCTGGACGGGGTGGGACTGAAGGCGGAATGCGACAGGATAATGTATGTGTCTGCGACTGTGCTTGGGATGCTTACATGGGGATGTGCAGGGCAAAGCTTTTTTTAACTATTTGTGTACCATTTCTTTTGCATGATTTTTTTTAATGATTGGATTATTTTGGGGACAGTTATTAATAGTATGAACTATCAACATCACATGAAAAAACTGAAATTTTGAGTTTTTTCATGTTTTGGCCTAAAACTGACATGGAGGTAGATAGGGGATGGGTCTTTGGTGTGGGCAGACTGGATGGGCCGTGGCCCTTTTCTGCCGTCATTTTCTATGTTTCTAAACAACATGGGAAAACAGTCCCAACCTGCAATTCTATTAGTCCTGATAAAATATTGTAAAATTATAAGGGTCATTATTCAAACTCCACAGTCAGCCATGACATGTAAAGCTGTACCCCAATATTCAATTAGAAGCAGTGTGGCAGCTTAGAAAGGCTCAAACAATGCTTTAATCAAATTCAGTATGTACCAATGGTACGTGGTCTTCGTTATAAGGCGAATAGGGACAGACTTAAAGATCTTAATCTGTAGACTTTGGACGAAAGGCAGGAGAGGGGAGATATGATAGAGATGTTTAAATACTATTTTACAGAAAGGGTGGTAGATGGGTGAAAACAGTCTCCCGGTAGAGGTGGTGGAGACAAGAGAATGTGTCTGATTTCAAGAAGGCACATGGGATCTCTTAGAGAGAGGAAAAGATAATGGTTACTGCAGATGAGCAGACTGGATGAGCCATTTGGCTTTTATCTGCCATCATGTTTCTGACATGTTCCCTGGATAGCTGTAGTGCCTCAGCAATTATTTTAGCCAATATTTGCCGGTCTGCCAAAATCATATCATGGACATGGTCAACAATTTCAGGAATTGACAGAGTTTTGAGGCCTCCCAGACCTTGCTGCAACTTCGGTCTCAAAATCTCCACGCTGAAAGATTGCACACCACTTCGTCACTGTGGAGCATGATGGGATCAATGTCAAAAATGGCATTATGATTCTGCAAACTGGCACTTTGCAAAATAAAATAACACTTTTCAGCTACAGTGGCAAAATAACGCTCAGAATTAAGGAAGTTGGTTAGGCTGAGAACATTTCAGCACCCCCTCATATGAGAGGTTCCGCAAAGTTCACATAAAGAATCTGGAACATTATACAAGATAGTTTGAAGGTAATGTATGAATTAATAGGAAGCCAGTGGAAGATCTTGTAATAAGGTGAGATGGAGTCAAATTTTTTCAATTTGAATATTAGTCTAACTGCTGTTTTTGTATTAGTTGTAGTTTGTGCTTGAGGGTGGAGTTGATGCCTGCATAGAGAGAGTTGCGACAGTCCAATTGGGATAAAACCAGCATGTGTGTCAGTACAGCAAAGTGGCAGTCATGGAAAAAAAGGTCTGATTAGTCTCAGCCATCTCATACTATGGGGGGTTTTCTTCCATAGGTTGGAAATTTGGGGTTCATAAGAAAGGATGGAATCAAGTATGATTCCAAGTACTTTAGAGGATTTGTCGATATGTAGAATGGTTCATGACTGTAGAGCGATAATTGTGGGAACAGTTTTGTGTTATTTGAGTTTGTTGAGTGTAGCTCAGGTGTGCATTTTGTCTAAGCCAGCTACAGTTGCTATTAGTCCTGCAATGACTGTGTTGGTGGTGTATGTGGTGATTTTTTTTTTTTTTTCATTAAAATGTAGATTCCTCCAAAAATGCCTAGAAGAGATTTAAGACTTGTTCATCTGCATTATTAACTGCCGTTGATTTTTTCAGTTGCAGTCAGTGAAGAGAATATAGCAGAGTATACACATTTTTATTACCGTATTTCCCCATGTATAGGCCACAGGAAATGCCGATGTAGGTTTTAAAACTCTTAGATAAGCCGCCCCATGTTAATAGGCGTGGCTTATCTAAGAGTTTTAAAACCTACATCGGCCTATACAATGAAGTGGCCTATACATCATGTCTCCCCCTTAAATACCTCCCTCGCCGGTAATCCTCCTGGATGGATGTGCCTACCTCTTCCAAACATGCTAACAGCCTCCTCCAAACACACTGTGCAGGGCAGGAGCGATGTTTGCGATCTCAAGCCTCATCCCGCGCCCTTCCTGATTGACTGGCGTCGCGAGAACTGACACAAACATCCAGGAGGATTACTGGCAAGGAAGGTATTTAAGGGGTGGGGGGGGGAGGATGATGTATTGCTCCATGTATAGGCCATCTCATTTAAGCAAGCCGCCCCAGTAGGCCGGTTTGCAAAATCGACATATAGGCTGAAGCCTATACATGGGGAAATACGGTAACTGGTTTCAGGATATTTCTCTGTAATTATTTCTGCCCTTTTAAGTCACCACTGTATTTTTCTTAGTCAATAGATGGAAAGCTTACCTTTTCTCTTATGCAATTCTGGTTTTTTTACCTGCAACTTCATTTAGCTGGAGCAACCATTTAATTGGGACAAAGTATTCTAGCCCTAGTGTGCCCCAACTAACCAGAATTCACTGTATTTTTAATCTAGCCGGTGCTCTTTTAAATACAGAAGATAAAAATACACAAAGCTATGACCCCACTGAAGGATTTGAATGTAGCCGTCAACTACCATTTTAACAGTGCCAGTATATGAGTACTGAAAAACAGAAACAAGACATTTTCAATATGTGAAGCCAGAATGAGAAAAGATACGCTGTATTTTCTTGTTGTTGAAGAGCGGACTCTCCTGGGTTTCCATCACATTCAGTATGTAAAGCTTGTTGTGACGGCAGAAGGCGAGTACTAGTGAGCACCATGCTGTCAATTGCTTCTGCCTGGTGTCTACATTGGGTTGTAACCTTAAAATAAAAAAAGAGAGGCGATTACTTTATAAATTAGATTGTAGGTCTAATGGTACATTTATTTATTTGATTCAATTTCAAACCCGTCCTCCTGGGAGCTCAGAACAGGTTACAAGCCAACATTCACAGAAGTTACACTGGACAGAACATTTGGTGATACAATACAATATTCACAAAAGATCAAGGCTGGGTAGTATAATAACTTGAGGACTGTCATAGGGAATTCCTGGAGGGGCATTATAGAAGATTGAACCAGGGGGTCGCCAGCTGGTAGTTGTTGGTGGAGGGAATTTTTTGTGGTTGGGCCTTTAGTTGAAGAGAAAGGCCTTCAATGCTCTTCGGAAAGACATGGTGAACATTCAAACATTTTTCCTGAGCTCTGGGCCAATGCAAGGGTATTTTATCCCTTCTAGGCAAATCTCTAGCCTAATACCTACCTTAAATTAACTTACAGACCATGAGATTTCCCAAGAGATTCTGATAATTCAAACAATCATGATCATCCCCTAGCGCAACAAATTTTAAATTAAATCTAGAAACCAGCCCCAAAACATAGGAGCAGTCCCTTCCTACTCTTCCAACATTGTCCTCAGTGAAATCTGAGAAGGAGAATGGTAGAATTCCCTCAGCAGTAGCTTTATCCCCCTATTTTGTGGCTGTGGGCAAAGAAATTTTATTACAGTATAATCTCGTTATAATGGACTTCAAGGGACCTGGAAAAACAGTCCGTCATATTCAGAGCTGCATTTTTTTTTTTTAAACTTTATTTAGGTCAACTTGAAACAACGTTCAATTAATGGACAACAGTCACTGCACAACCATATCAGCAACATCAAGAACAAAACTCAGCGAAACATTGGTATGGCATGAAATGGTTGCAAAACCAGAACACTAAAAAAATGTTCTAGAAGTTAAAATTGAACATGAAAAAATGCAGAGTGATGCACTTGGTGAATAAAAATTCAAAGGAGCTGTATGTGCTTGGGGGTGAGAAGCTGATATGTACGGACAGAGAAAAGGACCTTGGCGTGATAGTGTCCGAGGATCGCAAGGCTGAGAAACAATGCGACAAGACAGAAGGATGCCGAGCTGCATAGAGTGAGGAATCACCAGAAGAAGCAGAGAAGTTTTGATGCCCCTGTACAAGTCGTTGGCGAGGCCCCACTTGGAATACTGTGTTCAGTTCTGATGGCCGTATCTTGCTAAAAATGCAAGACTTGAAGCATTCCAGAGGAAGGAGATGAAAATGATATTGGGACTGCACTGAGAGACGTATGAAAAAAGGCTTGAATACAATTCAATCTTTATTTATATACTGCCAATACCTGAAAGAAGTTCACAGCAGTTTACATAAAACAAACAAGTTAATACAAAATTGTGAATTGGTTATCCTACAATTATAACTTCTTGAGTACAAATTCATCAAAACACAGGTCTTCAGCTCTTTTTTAAAACTCAAAGTTACTTTGCTAAATAACTTGAATAGGCAGAGTTTTCCATAGTTTAGCCGCTTGATAAGCCCAGATTGATTGTAAATATTTTTAATTTCAGGAAAATTATAAAGATACCTGAATATGTATTCCCTGGAGGAAAGAAGGGACAGAGGATATGATACAGATGTTTAAATGCTTGAAGGAAACAAATCTATTTCAGAGATGGCAAACTGGTAAAACTAGAGGACATTATGAGGTTGCGGGTAGACTTAGGAAATACTTCTTCACAGAGAAGGTGGTGGATGCCTGGAATACCCTTTCCTATAGAGGGGATGCAGGCAAAAAACAGTGATGGGAGTTCAAAAATCTGTGGGATAGGCACAAAGGATCCCTAAATAGAAAGAGAATAATATTGACACATAACTTGACAGCTCAAAAACTAGAACGCCATTTATGATGCGCAGGAATGGTGCTTAAATAGAAGCCCAGTAGTGGGGAAGTAAAGACGATGCCGGCTGGACTTCTAGTCTGTGTTCAGTGTATAGCTGAAGTTAGCTGTGATGGCGACTCCAGCAGTAGGGGGGCAGCAATGTGAGGCGGTGTAGCCATCTCTGTCCCATATGTGGCAAGAAGGATCAAGAACAATTATATGTGTTTTATAACTACATTCAAATCATCTGATGACAGGTCTTACCTATCTCAGGAGAATGAGAAGACATCTTATACTGAAACTTAGCAAGTAAAACAAAAATTACTGGTTTGTTGCCTTGAAAATGAATGTGACTTTTGGGAAGACTGGATGGACCACAGAGGTCTTTATTTGCAGGAGAAGACTTCTACAAATCCCATGGTCAGCTAGGATCACCAACAAAGATATTCTGTTCTCTCAGGGTTTCCGGGCCTTGCTGCATCTTTGTGAGGTAGAAATTGACGTTTCAGAATGATGGCTGAAACATCGGTTTCTACCTCACAAAGATGCAGGAAACCTGCAACAAGCAAAGATGTTCTTGATCATATAAACCCAGAATTGTCCCTGGAAGGCAAGATTCCCAGCAGAAACTGACCTATTTTGGACATGTGATGAGGGCAAATTCACTAGAAAAGGAGGTGCTTTTCGGCATGGTCAGTGGTAAAAGGAAGCAGCTCAAAGGTCTGTTAGCTGGTGGATACCATCAAGAATGACACAGAAAAGAACATCAAGCAATTGAAAGAAGCCGTTGAAAACAGGGAAATGGTGAGGGCCGGCCTACAGTGTATCCAAGGGTTGGACATGACTGAATAGTAGTTGTATTGCCAGTGTGGGTGGGTGGTATATTCCCTGCCCCCTCCCTGCATCACTTAAAAACAGGTGGATGTATAGATCTGAAATTTGGGGCCACAGAAGAGCTTAGGCTGCAAAGGTTACAGCCTGAGATTTTTGCTTTACTTTATAGATGCCAGAGGTAAATAATGTAAGATGGTGAGTTTGGGGGGGGGGGGAGCAAGAGAAACCTAATAGAATACTATAGAAAAGGTAATGAACCACAAAGTAATGGCAGAATAGAAATCACTAATGTAATGTAATGTAAAACCAGCACTAAAGCTCTTTGGAGCTTACTAGTTTATCTTGAGGGCAGCAGAATCTAGTTACTACAGAGACGGTAAGCAAAAAGTGAAAGTAATAGCTGTGCAGGAGTAGCCTAATAGTCAGAGCAGCGGGCTATGAACCAAAGAAACTAGGGTTCAAATTCCAGATACTCCTTGTGGCCTCACTTACCACTTAACTCTGCATTGCCTTAGATACAAACTTAAACTGTGAGATTCTGGAGACAGGAAAAGACCTAGTGAGACTCTAACTGAAAGTAACTTGCCTTTAAATTTAAATAAATAACCCAAATTTAATATATCAATCTGATAATGTCAAAGTTCAATCAATATCACCAGCTCCTGATTTAACAGCCTCCTTCCTTTTGCATTAAAGGATAGCAGCCAAATTAAAGAAACAATTAACTAGTGTGTCTGTTAGCAAAGGAACTACTTTTTGGGATTTTTTTTTTTGCTTGCACTTTTGAACTAAGGGCTCCTTTTATTAAACTACAGAATAGTTTCTAACAGCAGGCCAGCAAGGTAAATGCCCCGACGTTTATTCAATTCTTATGAGCATTGGAGCATTTACCTCGCTGAGCCATAAGTAAAATACAGCGGAAGTGTGGAAAGAACTAATAAAACGATTAAACTGCCCATCAATACTCCCTCTAAGGGCTGGTCAGGTGTGTGCACATTTTCTCTCATGTAAGCAACAAGTTCTAGTTTTTTTTTTTTTGTGTGTGTGAGCAACAAGTTCTAAAATAAATAAATAACAATTTTCCAGATTTGCAAGTATTCTTTGTGAGCGACACTCCTAGAATATATGAGCAATTTGTTCATGTGCTCAGCTTAGAAAGAACATAGCTGCCCACGCAGAGAAGCGCAACTGAACTACAATTTCCAGAGAAGGTGGTTTTCTGCTCTGGGGTCCAAGTTACTAAAAGTTACCTTTATTAATAATAATAATAATAATTTTATTCTTATATACCACCAAAGCCATGAAGTTTGAGGCGGTTTACAACAAGAAGCGCTGGACAATCAGAAGTGGTCACAATTCAGAGTCATCAATACAATCTTACATAATGAAAGAAGTGGAAAGCCATGTAGTCCTTAAGGTTACTGGTTGGGAATAGCAGAGCTATAAAGATTCTTAGTTTACAAACTCATTTTGACCAGTTTTCTGAAATTGAAGTAGGTTGAAGAGAGCGTGATAACATTACTCAGCCAATCGTTTCCATTTGCCCCGTGAGTATGGGGAACCGGTTTCAATACGGTCAAAGTTGAAAACCATTTCAAATGACATTACATTACTGACTTCTATTCCGCCTGTACCTTCTAAGCGGATCACATCAAAAGATAACTGGACTTTTCCAGAAAGAAGATTACAATTAGTGGCGCTGATAACTAATTCAATTTTGAGGAGAGGTTACAAAGTGGAAAAACGAGGAGAGTGTCAGAAGGAGCTGGAAATTTACGAGAAAGCTGCAGAGTGAATGTTGAGTCTTAGGTGGATATTACAGAGAGGGAGAATAGCATGGGGAATAGAAGGGGATTAGGATATCTGGATGAATTTTTTGAATAGTAGGGTTTTGATTTCTTTTCGGAAAGTTTTGAGGTCAGTTGTTGCTGTCAGCAGGTTGGTGATGGATTTTGCTGCCTGTGTTGCTAGTAGGTGGTCATACATCTTTTTGCGCTTACTACCCCCCTTTTTCAAAGGAACTAAGCGCAAAAAGATATATGACCACCTACTAGCAACACAGGCAGCAAAATTGGACTCCTCCATCGCCAACCTGCTGACAGCAACAACTGACCTCAAAACTTTCCGAAATCAAAACCCTACTATTCAAAAAATTCATCCAGATATCCTAAACCCCCCCCCCCCTTCCATTCCCTTCAAATCCGCCACACGTGCTGTGTTTTCTAATGCAAATCGTGTAAACAGAAAACAGTACCTGGAACGCACAGAGCCATGGGGGGGGGGGGGGGGGGGGGGGTATGGTCCTACCACTGACTACCCTACACAGCCTCGAGGGAGGGGGGTTGGGAGAGATTGCCCTGCTCCTCAGCCTCCGTTCTCCCTCGGGAACATTAGCCCCCGTTTTGCCTAGCAGCAGGGAGATAAAAACTCTTTCCACCTCAATTTCAGGCACAGCACTTCCGGGTATGCGAACGAGAGCCACGCCCAGACATCCCGTGGGTCACCGGAAGCGCCAACGGCCTTCCCGCTCCCGTAATACCGCTGCCAGCACTCACGTGAAGAACGGCGGAAAGTCGTACTGCCAGGGCCACGCCAAACTCATCGCCGCCACGCGCAGCCAGCCGCACCGGAACTAATTCCCTCCGAGCCGCCCCACCCCCGCTCGAGGTCACCTCCGGCCTGAACGTTCCGACCGCACGGATTGGCGCAAGCAGGGACGGCTTCCTCCAATAGAGGCGCAGGGCGGGAAAGACGATTCTACTGCAGTGCGAGGGAGACTGGAGCAGGTGTGAGGAGGACAATTCAGTTCTATAGGGCTAGTGGTCCAGGACTTAGGACGAGAACATAAGACGGGTCTGGGGCAGAAATGCTGCTGTCTTTCAGTGGACAATCCCCTTGCTCTTTCACCCTTCTCTGTAAAGTCCTGCCTCCTAATTAGGATGGCCAAAAAATTTCAAGCCAAACTCCTGGCAAAAAGTAGCCTAACTTGGGTCGGAGTAGCCCAAACAATTGCCGCCTAAAACGCCTCTGAGTTAGCAAACAAATACTGTCATACAAATACAAACAGTCCATAATGGTGTACAAAAGACCAAAACTCAAATACAAAAACATTCAGGAAAAACAAGTACTTACAAAGTTAAAAGCTCTTCAAACTTCTGGACATAACGGGCTGGATTCTCTATAGGATTCTATCTAGAATCTCTTCTGTTATGTTCTTCTTGGTGTGTTGGATCTTACACTCCTGAGCCAGCATCTCTCCTTTACCCCATTGTCTGCATCTCTCACTCATCCCTCTCTCTCATGCCTGTCCCTCTCCCAGTCATCATCTCTCATCCCTGGACCCCAGCCAGCTGTATACCCCTCCAGCATCTCTCTCATCCCTGCACACCCCCTCCCTGCCCCAGTCAGCATCTCATCCCTGTACTCCCCACCCCCAGCCAGCATCTCTCTCATCCCTATACCCCCAGCCAGCTGTATACTCCCCATCAGCATCTCACCCTTGTACTACCCTTCCCCAGCCAGCATCTCTCTCATCTCTGTACTCCCCAGTCATCTGTATACCCCCGTCAGCATCTCATCCCTGTACTCCCTACCCCCAGACAGCATCTCTCATCCCTGTACACCCCAGCCAGCTCTATACCCCGTCAGCATCTCATCCCTGTACCCACCACCCCCAGCCAGCATCTCTCTCATTCCTATATCCCCAGTCAGCTGTATACCTCCCCGAGTCAGCATATCATCCCTGTACTCCCCACCCTAGCCATTATCTCTCTCGTCCCTGTATACCCAATCCAGCTGTATACTCCCTGTCAGCATCTCATCCCTGTACTCCCTTTCCCCAGCCAGCATCTCTCTCATCCTTGTACACCCCAGCAAGCTGAACACCCCCCAGTCAGCCATGGGCAAGCTTTAGCATCCCTAGGCACTGCCCTGCACCTGTGACAGACACCTACATTGTAGATGGCCAGCCTCGGTGTTTTTTTAAGAATACGTGTGTCTCGATTTTCTGGTTAGACAGCGGTAGAATGCCTAACCGCTGCCTACAATCAGAATTTGCCTCTAAATATATAATCCGTGATGGAGACTGCCCCAACTTAGTTGGTTAGGCTGAGAATTTTACAGCAGCCTCTCGTCCGCAAATATATGCCTTTAGTGTAATGACATATGTATAATCAGCATGTAACTGTGAGCATATACTTTTTCATAATAATCTAGATTATGAAGACTTTCTGAAGAAATGGAATCACCTCAGGAAATATAAAAAGTTAGCAAAAGTGAAAGGGGAACCTTTCAGTTAGGGGAATTTGCAATAGACTGAGCACCAAATCCTGTTGTGGGTGATTCCACCATTACTGGGGTCAGCCAGTTGGATGCTTCCAATTGTGCTTTAAAAGACACTGCTACCCTTCTTAATCTCTGATACCTGAATGGAAGGGTTTTGTAGTAGACAAGAGCTGCCATCTCTGTTTTGATAGAAGAGTAGGACAGATGGAAACCCAGGTGTTAAGGTTCTATGAAGTGAGGCAAGAGTTCATTCAGTTCCAATAACCCTGCTTAATGTATTTATTACAACCTGTCAATGCTAAAGTCCTGGCCTTCAATTAGGGTTTCCATATACTCTTTCTATCAATCGCTATATAACACATATGCGTGCCTATGGTATTCTGCATCCCTTGCAGTTCAAAATGAGGTTGAGACCAGAGGAGACAGATTGGCATTGGAAGTGCGGAGCAATCACGGCCATAACAGGTTGTCCACTCCAGAGCTTAATGGTTTCCAGAGGTAACTGTTTCTATGATGAGCTTCAAGAGCCAGGCAAAGAGGAGGATCTGCCAGGAGGAGGAAAACCCAAGGGTACAGCTCCATTCCAATACTGTTGGTAGTAGATCTGAGGAACCCTTTGCTGAAATGGTTAGTAAGTCAAGTGGTACAGAGGCCCTGAAAAAAAAAACACCCCACAGTGAAAATTCCCTGGTCAGTTGCACTTAACCACTACTTGAATAAAACAATCTGCTCTGTTCAGAATGAAGCAGGAATTCAGTACATCCCATAGACTTTCACAACACTGATAGAGCATCTGTGGAGATAATTATGCATTTTCTATAGTGGCTATCTCCCACCTGAGTCTTTGCCTCCTTCCTTTCCCCTGTGTACTTGTCCTCCTCCTCTTTTCTGTCCATCTTCTGACACTCTTAAGGCTGCCTAGAATAGGATAAGACATGAGAGGTTTGTTTTCTAGACTTTACAAAGACAAGACTTTTGCCATTTGTGCTTCATAAGTAAGAAATCACCAAGACCAGATGATATTTACCTACGATTTCTAAAAGAACTCAATTCTGAAACTACAGACCTACTTCTATAAAATAAGCTGAACACAACACAAATCGGGAATGCGTTAGCACATTTTCCTTAAATGTGAGCAACAGAACCACGTCAAGGTCCATTCCCATGTCTGTTGGCATTCATACACATTCATACCTGGAGGCACCTATTCTCCTTCCTCTGCCTTACTTGACTAGAAGAAAAAACAGTGGCACTGAAAGTGCCTTCTATACTGAGACACCACTGTGGGAGAAGCAGGTGTCTTCACTCTTTTACACACACTTTCACACTCACATGCACACACTTTCATACTCAGTCATACAAACAGGCATACTCTAGAGGTGTATTGAGGCCAGCAGGGCCGAAATACAGCTCCAGGTTTATAAAATATGATAAAAGCAAAATAAAGGTGATTTTTCAAAGTAGTGCACAATGAACATGGATGCTAAAGCTCAAGCTGTATTTTCCCTACTCACGAGATCATGAAGCAATGGGCCAGAAATTGCCTGATGATGTCACAAACAGGGAAAACACAGCCTGAGCTTTACCATCAATCTTCAATATGCAGCCACTGGAAGGCCAAAAATGAATATTTGCAACCTTGGCTCCTTTGGAAAGAACATGGATGCTGAAGCTCTTTTTCAAAATTATTTATTTGAAAATATTGTACAAGTAATACACTTGTTCCATGGAAAGCGAAAAGAAATAAATCACAGGAAAACATACGAATCAAAAAACATCAATTGTTTCTTCTTAGACCCCAAAACTTAGGGCTCCTTTTACTAAGCTGCAGTAGCGTTTTTAGCACGCGCTGCAAATTAGCGTGTACTAACCCCTGCGCTATGCGGAAAAACTAGCGCCAGCTCAATGGAAGCATTAGCAACTAGCACACGTCGCATTGTAGCACGCGCTAAACACGTGGTAAAACCGCTAGCGCAGCTTAGTAAAAGGAGCTCTTAGTTAAGGAGGAGCAACCTTAAGAACCACTTAGAACCTAATTTATCTAATAAACATAATATTTGTAGATAAGCTTAACGGAACAACTCAAATATATTCTAACTACCATTATCCCCAGGTGATCTTTTTTAAGTCGTAGCTAGTCTGGAATGTAAAAGATATGTTTCACTCCAGCATATCTAGTGAAACATTTGCACGGGTATGTAAGCAGGAATGTGGCAGGAATGTGGTCTCTTGCCTCATGGCCAGAAAGAGCTTTCTTCGTTCCTGCGTCTCCTTATTGACATCAGGGTATATCCAAACCCGTTGCCCCAAAAAAGGGGTCTGAGCATTTCGAAAGTAAAATTTCATCACAGCATTTAAGTTCTGTTGAAAAACAAAAGAAATAAGCAAAGTAGCTCTCTTCTCAATAATACACTGTTTCCTCAAGTAGAGCTGATACATTCTCCAAGTCTATAGAAACTTGTTTCTGAGATTCTTGATTTGCTACTCCTGATTCACCCCCTGATTTTATAACAGCAGTAGGTAAATAATAGATTTTATTTATTAGAGGAATAACATCAGAGGCGAATTTCAGGATTTGTATGAAATATTTCCGAAACAATTCCGCAGAAGAAATATCCGATGATCTTGGAAAGTTCAAAAGGCTTAGGTTAAGTCTTCGATTAAAATTTTCCAACTGTTCTAGTTTTCTATGAACAGACACTTTATCCTTAATTATTTTCAGTTACTGATTTTAAAGTAATAATTTCTTGATTAACCGTTGCAAACTTTACTTTATTATCTGACTTAATTTCTTCAATAGTTTTTGCCAAAGTCTACTTTTCCTACCAGATTGGAGGTTTCTTCAACAGATTTCTGTACTGTTCCATCCAGTCTTTGGAGCATTCTCCAGACATCCGTCAGGATTATCTCCGGGAGGGATGAAGCCACTGCTTCAACCTCATACAATTTTACCACCGACTGGAGCCCCTCCACACAGTTAGGACCAGCAACCACTTCAGTGTCAGGGCTTTCTCTGGCACTCGGTCATTACCGCTGGTTCCAGGGGCGAAAGAGAGATTTCAGATGCGGGTGTAGCGGCCAGGTCCCGAACCACCGACACCAACAAGTCCTGCATCCTGCATTGTAGAGGAGTTCTGGTGGCGAACTCAAGAGCAGTTTGGTGCAAAGGCATTGATGAGTCCAACGGCGAGGGTCCGATTCAGACTGCGCCTTTACATTTAGAATGTGGCATCTAAGAGGAAAAAAACCCAAACCAAGCAGCGTTCTCGGTTCCAGCACAGCCAGTCACGATGCCATCTTGGCCACCGATGCTAAAGCTCAAGCTGCATTTTCCCTGCTCACAAGATCATGGAGCAATGGGCCAGAAATTGCCTGATGATGTCACAAGAAGGAAACCTACAACCTGAACTTTGTCATTCATTTTCAATAAGAAGCCACTGCAAGGGAAAAATAAAAAATATTTGCACCCTTAGCTCCTTTGGAAAGAACATGGATGCAAAAGCTCAAGCTGTAATTTTCCCTGCTCATGAGATCATGAAGCAATAGGCCAGAAATTGCTTGATGAGGTCACAACAGGGAAGACACAACCTGAATTTTCCCATCCATCTTCTATAGGCAACCACTGGAAGGGTAAAAAAAAAAATTCACAAAATATTTGCACTCTTGGCTTCTTTGGAAAGAACATGGATGCTTAAGCTCAAGCTGTATTTTCCCTGTTCACGAGATCATGAAGCAAATGGCCAGAAATTGCCTGATGATGTCATAAGCAGGGAAGACACAATTTGAACTTTTTCATTCATCTTCAATAAACAATAAACAGCCACTGGACAGGCAAAAATAAAAAAAATATTTGCACCTTTGGCTCCTTTGGAAAGAACATGGATGCTAAAGCTTAAGCTGTATGCTCCCTGCTTAAGAGAGCACGAAGTAATGTGCCTGAAAATGCATGATGATGTCAAAAGCAGGGAAGACATAACCTGTATTTTCCCATCCACCTTTTATAAGCAACTACTGGAAGGGCAAAAACAAAATATTTGCACCCTTGGCTCCTTTGGAAAGAACATGGTTGCTAAAGCTCAAGCTGCATTTTCCCTGCTCACAAGATCATGAAGCAATGGGCCAGAAATTGCCTGATGATGTCACAAGAAGGAAATCTACAACCTGAACTTTGCCATTCATTTTCAATAAGAAGCCACTGCAAGGGAAAAATAAAAAATATTTGCACCCTTAGCTCCTTTGGAAAGAACATGGATGCAAAAGCTCAAGCTGTAATTTTCCCTGCTCATGAGATCATGAAACAATAGGCCAGAAATTGCCTGATGATGTCACAACAGGGAAGATACAACCTGAATTTTCCTATCCATCTTCTATAAGCAACCACTGGAAAGGTAAAAATTACAAAAATATTTGCAACCTTGGCTCCTTTGGAAAGAACATGGATGCTAAAGTTTAAGCTGTATTCTCCCTACTCAAGAGATCATGAAGTAATGGATCAGAAATTGCCTGATGATGTCACATGCACGGAAGACACAACCTGAATTTTCCCATCCACTTCTATAAGCAACCACTGTAAGAGTAAAAAAAAAATTTCACAAAATATTTGCACCCTTGGCTTCTTTGGAAAGAACATGGATGCTTAAGCTCAAGCTGTATTTTCCCTATTCACGAGAGCATGAAGCAAATGGCCTGAAATTGCCTGATGATGTCATAAGCAGGGAAGACACAATTTGAACTTTTCCATTCATCTTCAATAAGCAGCCACTGGACAGGCAAAAATAAAAAAAATATTTGCACCCTTGGATCCTTTGGAAAGAACATGGATGCTAAAGCTCAAATTGTATTTCCCCTGCTCACCAGATCATGAAGCAATAGGCCAGAAATTGCCTGATGATGTCACAAGCAGGGAAGACACAACCTGAATATTCCCATCCATCCTCTATAAGCAACCACTGGAAGGGTAAAATAAAACAAAACAAAATATTTGCACCCTTGGCTCCTTTGGAAAGAACATGGATGCTAAAGCTTAAGCTGTATTTTCCTTGCTCAAGAGATCATGAAGTATTGGACCAGAAATTGCATGATGATGTCATAAGCAGGGAAGACACAACCTGAACTTTTCCATTCATCTTCAATAAGCAGCCACTGGACAGGCAAAAAAATATATATATATTTGCACCCTTGGCTCCTTTGGAAAGAACATGGATGCTAAAGCTCAAATTGTATTTCCCCTGCTCACGAGATCATGAAGCAATAGGCCAGAAATTGCCTGATGATGTCACAAGCAGGGAAGACACAACCTGAATTTTCCCATCCATCCTCTATAAGCAACCACTTGCAAGGGAAAAAACAAAACAAAATATTTGCACCCTTGGCTTCTTTGGAAAGAACATGGATGCTAAAGCTCAAGTTGTATTTCCCCTGTTCACGAGATCATGAAGCAAAGGGCCAGAAATTGCCTGATGATGTCATAAGCAGGGAAGACAATACCTGAACTTTTCCATTCATCTTCAATAAGCAGCCACTGAACAGGCAAAAAAAATATATATATTTGCACCCTTGGCTCCTTTGGAAAGAACATGGCTGCTAAAGCTCAAATTGTATTTCCCCTGCTCACGAGATCATGAAGCAATAGGCCAGAAATAGCCTGATGATGTCACAAGCAGGGAAAACACAACCTGAATTTTCCCATCCATCCTCTATAAGCAACCACTTGCAAGGGAAAAAACAAAACAAAATATTTGCACCCTTGGCTTCTTTGGAAAGAACATGGATGCTAAAGCTCAAGTTGTATTTCCCCTGTTCACGAGATCATGAAGCAAAGGGCCAGAAATTGCCTGATGATGTCATAAGCAGGGAAGACAATACCTGAACTTTTCCATTCATCTTCAATAAGCAGCTACTAGACAGGCAAAAATAAAAAAATATTTGCAACCTGGGCTCCTTTGGAAAGAACATGGATGCTAAAGCTTAAACTGTATTCTCCCTGCTCATGAGATCATGAAGCAATGGGCCAGAAACTGCGTAATGATGTTACAAGCAGGGAAGACACAACCTGAATTTTCCCATCCGTCTTCTATAAGCAACAACTGGAAGGGTAAAAAATAAAAAAAATATTTGCACCTTTGGCTCCTTTGGAAAGGACATGGATGCTAAAGCTCAAGCTGTATTTTCCCTGCTCATGAGGTCATGAAGCAAAGGGCCAGAAATTGCCTGTTGATGTCATAAACAGGGAAGACACAACCTGAACTTTTCCATTCATCTTCAATATGCAGCCACTAGACAGGCAAAAATAAAAAAAATATTTGCACCTTTGGCTCCTTTGGAAAGGACATGGATGCTAAAGCTCAAGCTGTATTTTCCCTGCGCATGAGATCATGAAGCAAAGGGCCAGAAATTGCCTGATGATGTCATAAACAGGGAAGACACAACCTGAACTTTTCCATTCATCTTCAATATGCAGCCACTGGACAGGCAAAAATAAAAAAAATATTTGCACCTTTGGGTCCTTTGGAAAGGACATGGATGCTAAAGCTCAAGCTGTATTTTCCCTGATCATGAGATCATGAAGCAAAGGGCAGAAATTGCCTGATGATGTCACAAGAAGGAAATCTACAACCTGAGCTTTGCCATTGATTTTCATGAAGCAGCCACTGGAAGGGTAAAAATAAAAAATATTTGCACCCTTAGCTCCTTTGGAAAGAACATGGATGCTTAAGCTCAAGCTGTATTCTCCCTGCTCAAGAGATCATGAAGCAAATGGTCAGAAATTGCGTGATGATGTCACAAGCAGGGAAGACACAACCTGAATTTTCCCATCCATCTTCTATAAGCAACCACTGGAAGTGCAAAAACATAACAAAATATTTGCACCCTTGGCTCCTTTGGAAAGAACATGGATGCTAAAGCTCAAGCTGTATTTTCCCTGCTCATGAGATCATGAAGCAATAGGCCAGAAATTGCCTGATGATGTCACAAGCAGGGAAGACACAACCTGAATTTTCCCTCCATCCTCTATAAGCAACCACTGGAATAGTAAAAAACCCCCACAAAATATTTGCACCCTTGGCTCCTTTGAAAGGAACATGGATGCTAAAGCTCAAATTGTATTTCCCCTGCTCACGAGATCATGAAGCAAAGGGCCAGAAATTGCCTGATGATGTTATAAGCAGGGAAGACACAACCTGAACTTTTCCATTCATCTTCAATAAGCAGCCACTGGACAGGCAAAAAAAATATATTTGCACCCTTGGCTCCTTTGGAAAGAACATGGCTGCTAAAGCTCAAATTGTATTTCCCCTGCTCACGAGATCATGAAGCAATAGGCCAGAAATTGCCTGATGATGTCACAAGCAGGGAAGACACAACCTGAATTTTCCCATCCATCCTCTATAAGCAACCATTTACAAGGGAAAAAACAAAACAAAATATTTGCATCCTTGGCTTCTTTGGAAAGAACATGGATGCTAAAGCTCAAGTTGTATTTCCCCTGTTCACGAGATCATGAAGCAAAGGGCCAGAAATTGCCTGATGATGTCACAAGCAGGAAAGACAATACCTGAACTTTTCCATTCATCTTCAATAAGCAGCTACTAGACAGGCAAAAATAAAAAAATATTTGCAACCTTGGCTCCTTTGGAAAGAACATGGATGCTAAAGCTTAAACTGTATTCTCTCTGCTCATGAGATCATGAAGCAATGGGCCAGAAACTGTGTGATGATGTCACAAGCAGGGAAGACACAACCTGAATTTTCCCATCCGTCTTCTATAAGCAACAACCGGAAGGTTAAAAAATCAAAAAAATATTTGCACCCTTGGCTCCTTTGGAAAGAACATGGATGCTAAAGCTCAAGCTGTATTTTCCTTGCTCATGAGATCATGAAGCAAAGGGCCAGAAATTGCCTGATGATGTCATAAGCAGGTGAGACACAACCTGAACTTTTCCATTCATCTTTAATAAGCAGCTACTAGACAGGCAAAAATAAAAAAAATATTTGCAACCTTGGCTCCATTGGAAAGAACATGGATGCTAAAGCTTAAGCCGTATTCTCCCTGCTCACGAGATCATGAAGGAATAGGCCAGAAATTGCCTGATGATGTCACAAGCAGGGAAGACACAACCTGAATTTTCCCTCCATCCTCCATAAGCAACCACTGGAATAGTAAAAAACCCCACAAATATTTGCACCCTTGGCTCCTTTGGAAAGAACATGGATGCTAAAGCTCAAGCTGTATTTTCCTTGCTCATGAGATCATGAAGCAAAGGGCCAGATATTGCCTGATGATGTCATAAGCAGGGATGACACAGCCTGAACTTTTCCATTCATCTTCAATAAACAGCTACTAGACAGGCAAAAATAAAAAAATATTTGCAACCTTGGCTCCTTTGGAAAGTACATGGATGCTAAAGCTTAAACTGTATTCTCCCTGCTCATGAGATCATGAAGCAATGGGCCAGAAACTGTGTGATGATGTCACAAGCAGGGAAGACACAACCTGAATTTTCCCATCCGTCTTCTATAAGCAACAACTGGAAGGGTAAAAAATCCAAAAAATATTTGCAATCTTGGCTCCTTTGGAAAGAACATGGATGCTAAAGCTCAAGCTGTATTTTCCTTGCTCATGAGATCATGAAGCAAAGGGCCAGAAATTGCCTGATGATGTCATAAGCAGGGAAGACACAACCTGAACTTTTCCATTCATCTTCAATAAGCAGCTACTAGACACGCAAAAATAAAAAAAATATTTGCAACCTTGGCTCCATTGGAAAGAACATGGATGCTAAAGCTTAAGCTGTATTCTCCCTACTCATGAGATCATGAAGCAAAGGGCAGAAATTGCCTGATGATGTCAAAAGAAGGAAATCTACAACCTGAACTTTGCCATTGATTTTCATGAAGCAGCCACTGGAAGGGTAAAAATAAAAAATATTTGCACCCTTAGCTCCTTTGGAAAGAACATGGATGCTTAAGCTCAAGCTGTATTCTCCCTGCTCAAGAGATCATGAAGCAAATGGCCAGAAATTGCGTGATGATGTCACAAGCAGGGAAGACACAACCTGAACTTTTCCATTCATCTTCAATATGCAGCCACTAGACAGGCAAAAATAAAAATATATTTGCACCCTTGGCATTTTTGGAAAGAACATGGATGCTTAAGGTCAAGCTGTATTTTCCCTGCTCATGAGATCATGAGCAAAGGGCAGAAATTGTCTGATGATGTCACAAGAAGGAAATCTAAAACCTGAACTTTTTGCCATTCATTTTCAAGAAGCAACCACTGGAAGGGTAAAAAATAAAAAATATTTGCACCCTTGGCTCCTTTGGAAAGAACATGGATGCTAAAGCTCAAATTGTATTTCCCCTGCTCACGAGATCATGAAGCAATAGGCCAGAAATTGCCTGATGATGTCACAAGCAGGGAAAACACAACCTGAATTTTCCCATCCATCCTCCTTAAGCAACCACTGGAAGGGCAAAAACAAAATTAAATATTTGCACCCTTGGCTCCTTTAGAAAGAACATGGATGCTAATGCTTAAGCTGTATTTTCCCTGCTCATGAGATCATGAAGCAAAGGGCCGAAATTGCCTGATGATGTCATAAACAGGGAAGACACAACCTGAATTTTCCCATCCGTCTTCTATAAGCAACCACTGGAAGGGTAAAAAAATCCAAAAAATATTTGCACCCTTGGCTCCTTTGGAAAGAACATGGATGCTAAAGCTTCAGCTGTATTTTCCCTGCTCATGAGATCATGAAGCAAAGGGCCGAAATTGCCTGATGATGTCATAAACAGGGAAGACACAACCTGAATTTTCCCATCCGTCTTCTATAAGCAACCACTGGAAGTGTAAAAAATCCAAAAAAATATTTGCACCCTTGGCTCCTTTGGAAACAACATTGATGCTTAAGCTCAAGCTGTATTTTCCCTATTCATGAGATCATGAAGCAAAGGGCCAGAAATTGCCTGATGATGTCATAAACAGGGAAGACACAACCTGAACTTTTCCATTCATCTTCAATATGCAGCCACTGGACAGGCAAAAATAAAAAAAATATTTGCACCTTTGGGTCCTTTGGAAAGGACATGGATGCTAAAGCTCAAGCTGTATTTTCCCTGATCATGAGATCATGATGCAAAGGGCAGAAATTGCCTGATGATGTCACAAGAAGGAAATCTACAACCTGAACTTTGCCATTGATTTTCAAGAAGCAGCCACTGGAAGGGTAAAAATAAAAATATTTGCATCCTTAGCTCTTTTGGAAAGAACATGGATGCTTAAGCTCAAGCTATATTTTCCCTGCTCATGAGATCATGAAGCAAAGGGCCAGAAATTGCCTGATGATGTCACAAGCAGGGAAGACACAACCTGAACTTTTCCATTCATCTTCAATATGCAGCCACTGGACAGGCAAAAATAAAAATATATTTGCACCCTTGGCATTTTTGGAAAGAACATGGATGCTTAAGGTCAAGCTGTATTTTCCCTGCTCATGAGATCATGAGCAAAGGGCAGAAATTGTCTGATGATGTCACAAGAAGGAAATCTAAAACCTGAACTTTTTGCCATTCATTTTCAAGAAGCAACCACTGGAAGGGTAAAAAATAAAAAATATTTGCACCCTTGGCTCCTTTGGAAAGAACATGGATGCTAAAGCTCAAATTGTATTTCCCCTGCTCACGAGATCATGAAGCAATAGGCCAGAAATTGCCTGATGATGTCACAAGCAGGGAAAACACAACCTGAATTTTCCCATCCATCCTCCTTAAGCAACCACTGGAAGGGCAAAAACAAAATTAAATATTTGCACCCTTGGCTCATTTAGAAAGAACATGGATGCTAATGCTTAAGCTGTATTCTTCCTGCTCAAGAGATGATGAAGTAATTGGCCAGAAATTGCCTGATGAAGTCATAAGCAGCGAAGACACAACCTGAACTTTTTCTTTCATCTTCAATAAGCAGCCACTGGACAGGCAAAAATAAAAAATATTTGCACCCTTGGCTCCTTTGGAAAGATCATGGATGCTAAAGCTCAAATTGTATTTCCCCTGCTTACGAGATCATGAAGCAATTGGCCAGAAATTGCCTGATGATGTCACAAGCAGGGAAGACACAACCTGAATTTTCCCATCCATCTTCTATAGGCAACCACTGGAAGGGTAAAAAAAATTCACAAAATATTTGCACCCTTGGCTCCTTTGGAAAGATCATGGATGCTTAAGCTCAAGCTGTATTTTCCCTGATCACGAGATCATGAAGCAAAGGGCCAGAAATTGCCTGATGATGTCACAAGCAGGGTAGACACAACCTGAACTATCCCATCCAACTTCAATAAGCAACCACTGGATTGGCAAAAATAAGAATTTCTGCTCAATTAGGTCAGCACAGTGAGCATTGATTCCAATGGTCAGCCTGTATTTTTTTGCTCAGGAGATAATGAAGCAGTGGGCCAGAAATTGCCTGATGATGTCACAAGTAAGAAAACTATAAACCTGAACATTTTCATCCATCTTCAATATGGAACCACTGAGAGGGGTAAAGATAAAAATACTTTATCCCTTAGCTCATGCATTGTGATCATGGATGATGAAGCTAAGGCTGAAATTTCCTGGTTAGGAGAGCATTAGACAGTGGGCCAGAAATTGCCTGATGATGTCACAAGAAGGAAAACCACAACCTCAGCTTTCTCATCCTTTTTCAATATGCTGCCACCAGGAATGCAAAAATAAAATTATTTGTGCCTGTAGTTTCTGCATCATGAACATGGATGCTGAAGGTCAAGCTGATTTCACATGAAACAAGTTGCTCCAAAAGTGTCATTTTGCTTTGAAGTTTTAGCTGTAGAATTAATAGATGCAGAGTCCTCCCATATAACAGTGTAGAGGACCATTTCAGCACAGCAAAACCCCTAATTTAGTTATAGACCTATCCATGAAATGGTATTTATATAAACTGTACCCTTTTCCTTCTATAAAGGGAGACACCAATACCTAGCAGATATGCAACTGTACTTATATATATAGAAAGCATTTGTGTTTGATCTAAGGTTAATGTCAATGGTTTTTCAATACTTAATTGGATCTTAGTAGCTATCAGTGCAAGAGATAAACTTGAAACCTTGAAACCTGCTACAGTTACACTTACCGCAATTATTAACACAAAAAGTTAAGCCAAAGTGATTAACAATAAAAGCAAAGGTGACATTTCAAAAATCAATAAGCACTAACAAGGAAAAGCCATAAAAACAAAACAAACAACACAGGCACAGATTGACTAGAGGAGAAGGGACAATTTACAATATATTATGGGGGAAATGGGGAGAAAAACAACAAAAGGTGAGGGGAAAAATAAATATTATCCAAAGTAAATCAAATGCCAATTTAAAATAATAAACCTTTAGTTGTGACTTAAAATTTTTGAATGATTTTTCAGCCCTTAAATATAATGGAAGAGAATTCCACAAATTATGGGCCATTACCGAAAAGCTAGAGTCCCTACTAACATCCAAAAACCTCTGCCTGAAAGAGGGGACGGTCAATACATTTTGTTGAAAAGAGTGAAGATTCCTTTGAGGTGAGTAAGGAATCAATTAACGCCAAAAAAGAAGGAAGAATCTGAAAAGAGAGGACATTGTACTTAAAAGGAATTCTATAAGCAACTGGAAGTATATGTTCAGACTTAAGTGAAGGAGTAATATGATGATATTTGGATCGACAAGAAAGCTGAAGACGACGAAGTTGATATTGAGGAAGACCAATTAATCAGTATCTTGGTGCGTTAATCTTTATCAATATAGTAGTAAATTCCTCATTCTAAATAAAGTACCAAGACTTACTGTAGTGTAATAGTTATCCTGCTAATCACCGAATCTACTGATTTGACTTTAAATGTATTAATTCCCTGGTGAGTTCTCTACAGAAACAGTAATAAGCCAAATAGATCAGGAGAGAATATTGAAGTGTGGAAAAGAAAAGGTTAACAAAATTGGGCTGTAATTAAAGTACAGATGCACTCTGCTAATAATTATCCTGACGAATGAAACAGTGCCTAGTTTTAAATAATTAAATCTGGTGCTTTACCTGGATCTTCATTAGTCTTGTTCTTCCACCAGCACGGCAGTGTATTAGTTAATCCTCTTTAGTATAGTGGTATCACATTTTAAATGAAGTACCCAGTGTTTCCATAGTTTGCTTATTTATTTCTCACCTGCCCTTATCCAGGGCAAGTTACATATTAACTTACAAAATAAGACATTAACATTTGCCATACAAATCAATACATAATAAACACACTTGAACAAATTACATACTTACATATTAAATCAAATTGCAAATGACATACACATCGCATCAACGAGGAATATCATTTAAGGCAGAAACTGGCAAAACGCTAACATACATCAAAATATAAAATTCCATAAGGCATAGAAGAAGCCTCAATGACAGACATCATTATGCCAGATAAAATAGACCAGACCATCGAATACCTCCGTGACCAGCACTCAACAGTCATCACTCCTTCTCCCTCAGCCAAACTCAGATCCTATATTTCATCTTACAGAACAGGTGTCATTTCAGCATTTTCCTAGTTCTGTAAATTTTGCTGTTGGCGAATGTATCCTGGAAGGTTGTTCCAGTCAAAGACACTGTTTCTGGAAGAGGAAAGCCTTAAGTCCCGCACAGATGGAACAGACAGATCACAATGCTCAATTGAGTGAAGCATCGAGCTAGCTCACGCGGCAATTTGCTCTGGACCAGGTGTTTAGGGGCCAACTTCTGTAAGCACATGAAAACATTTACCAAAAGCTTGTAACGTATCTTGTTCCTTACTTTCAACCAAAATAACCTTATAAAATATTCCGGTACATGCTCACGTCTGTCCAATTTAAATAAAGAGCGTACTACTGAATTCTGGGCCACCTGAAGCGCACCCAAATAAGATTCTGGTACTCCTAAGAACACCAGACAAAACCATCAACTGCAACACCATCCTAAACAATGAGACCTCCAAATAAAGTCTAAGACCATTGACTAACCGAAGATGAAAATACACTTTCCGAACTACTGCAAGCACCTGCCCTCTCATAGTGAGTCCTGAGTCCAAAAGCACTCCGAGATACTTCACGGTTATCACATTCTACAATCAATCGAAAGATATAAATTGAAATCAAGCACTTACCTGGCTCCTGATGCAAAAGATGACCTGGAAACCTTCTGCTCTTCCACCAGTATTCGGATGCTATGGTTTATTCTTCTTAGCAGAGTGGTAAATATTCCACTCCAGATTGAGTGCCAAATTCCACAGTGTAGTGGTTAGCACTCTGGACAATGAATCTGATGATATAAGCTCACATCATTTAACACTTACCTGGTTGTTCTGCTGGAATAATCATTAGTATAGTACTCTATAATAAATCCCTAATGCTAGGATTCAACCCAGAATCAATTCACGGCCAGTGAAATCTGGTTTGAAAGGAAATCTAAATTTGTTACGATGAAGTACACCTCAAAGAGCCATTAGCTGAAAATTGAAGACTAGAGGGTAGAATGTAAAGTTAGAGATTGTAAAGTTAATAAGCCTTTTTGTTATTAAAGTAAATAAAAATATGACAATGCAACGGATAACACATCTAACTGCTAGGGATCGGAAGATTCTAGGTTCAACTCCTGCCCGACTGATGCTTTCTTTTACTTTAATATACTCTAAGATCCTTGAAATAGAAGATAGTAAAGTAAAAGATTTTAATACATTTATATACTATCACTCTATAACTTGCAGCGCTTACAAAAACTACATATATACAGCAGCGTAACTAGGGAGGATGGCTCCCGGGGCAGTGCAAGAAGCTACTTATGCGCCTGCCCCCACGTACGTGAGCAGCATCTTCCACCTGCTGCTGGAGCCGGCCTCAGCTCCCTTCTGATCTCACCTCCTAGTTCCGTGCCCAGGAAATGATGTCAGAAAGGGGCCGAGGCTGGCGCGAGCAGCAACTGGAAGATGCTACTTGAACACCTGTCCCCACGGTGGGACAGGATCCCAGCTAGGCCTACTTGCCCCTGTGAATCCCTGTCCCAGAGTTGAATGAAAGGCAGTGTAACACAGCTCTCAGTGCCTCTCAGAAAAATTGCACACTGAGACATCTCCGTTGTAACACAAAACACTTTAATGAAAAATCCAAAATCTCCAATAGGATGGTCAGTATGGCACGAGCAAATTCCTTATTGAAAAAAAAAAAAAAAGTTTCAACAGCTCCACACACATCTTTAGCTCCAGGTAAGTCTCTTGAGTTTAAACTCAGCACACAGTCTCTTGAATACAAAAATAAACTTCCAAACACAACCAGTGCAATGGTTTGAGTCCAATGTTAAGAAAAATCAACCAAAACTTTTCTTCTGGCCCAACAAGAACAGTTCATTCCACAGTTTCTAACAATCCAGACCAACACTTGTCTCTTCATGGCATAAACTCTGGCTCTGGCTGGTGCCCTGCTTGGGGTAGAGCCAAGTTTCCCAAACAGGCTGGGAGGAGATAGGCACCACTGGTGTTGCTGCCCTCATCCAAAAGACAGGCACAGGTTTTATACTTCACCCCCACAGCACAACTCAAAGCAGTGCACACGCTGCTCCAAAAAGCAAAACCCAAAATGCAGCTTCTGCTTCACAGTTTCTTGGATGGCTGGTTACACCCCACAATGTAACCAGCATGAACACTTAGCCAGGCTTGATGACTTGAATATAAATATCAAAATGAAAACTTCAGTGAACAATAAATTGTCTGGGTTTGCAGCCTACTCACAGACCATTTGTTCCTCACTAATATCAGGAAAAGCAAAGTCCTGGTAATCCATTGGATAATCCTCTTGCTGGGTTTCTGTAGCTGGCTTAGCAAGGCTTTCAGCTAGTTCCTCTATCTCCCAGTCAGTAGTCTCCATGGGGGAATTGGCTTGTGCAGGCTTCTGCTCAGCTAGAAGGACTGGCCTCCTTCCCAGCCTACGGTCAGCTGCTTGTTCCAGCTGTCTTCTTCCTCTGTCTGAAGATGAAAGCTCAGGAAATGGAAACCTCAGCAATTGACTGTGCATCAGCAGTCATCTTTCATTGCGTTCTCCACATCGGATCTTCCAGATTGGGAAATCTACTCCACAATATCAACATCTTATTAACAACCAGTCCCTTGAGAAAGGCTTTGTTAGCCGAAATACAGCCCATGTCGGGTCCGTTAGTTTCTCATACGATTGATGTGGATATACATTTTTTAGCATTGGTTGAAGATATTTTGAAGAAATAAAGGAAAGTCAAGAACATTGTGTTTCGTCCAGTTTCTTTCTTTGCTGGATTGCTCCTTTTTCTGTGGAACACCGGGTCTTCTTGTTTTGCTTTTCACATCCTCAGTACCCAGCCACGCCCCATCCTAGCAGGGACAGGCAAGTTCTTGAAGGGCCCTGCACTCTGACTGTCAGCCTGAGCTCTAGACATTCTTAAAGGGGCAGGCTTCTGCCTAAAGCTGTGCACAGGATTTTTATAAACTGCAGGATATTTCACAGACCTGCTGAAAGGGTTTCCAATGGGGCTTACAGGATCTTTCTCCCTGTTTCTTGCAGGGCTAGCGGGATTCCTGTCACACCACGTACCTCTTGAAGGATTCGCCTATGTGACCCTGCATCATTCACCTGCTGCTGGAGCCGGCCTCAGCTCCCTTCTGATCTCACCTCCTAGTTCCGTGCCCAGGAAATGATGTCAGAAAGTGGCCGAGGCTGGCGCAAGCAGCAAATAGAAGATGCTATTTGAGCGCCTATCCCCACGTACCTCTTGAAAGATTCGCCTGCGTAAGCAGCATCATCCACCTGCTGCTGGAGTCAGCCTCAGCTCCCTTCTGATCTCACCTCCTAGTTCCGTGCCCAGGAAATGATGTCAGAAAGGGGCCGAGGCTGGCGCAAGTGTCAAGTGGAAAATGCTACTTGAACGCCTAACCCACGTACATCTTGAAAGATTCGCCTGTGTGAGCAGAAGCATCCACCTGCTGCTCGCGCCAGCCTCAGCTCCCTTCTGATCTCACCTCCTAGTTCCGTGCCCAGGAAATGATGTCAGAAAGGGGCCGAGGTTGGCGCAAGACGCAAGTAGAAGATGCTAATCACGCCAGCGTCCCCTTGAAGATGGCATCCGGGGCGATCCACTCTACCTTACTATGCCATTGCATATATAATTAAAACCATTACAAAGATGATAGGGACTTGCATGGCCAAAGAATTGTCAGTTCATGTTTGGATTTTTTGTGATATTTGAGTTGGTTTTTTTCAGTTATTTCACACATTCATTTGTAGTATTTTAATGTATTTTTTAATTAATGCAAATTGATTGTTCATGCATTGATTTCTAGATGTATGTGTGTGTCATTTATTGAATTCCTAAAAGTGTTAAGGTTCCCAAATGAACTGAATGTACTCCAACAAATGCACATCCCCAGAAGCTGCAAGTAGAAGAAAAAGTGTGAGGGTGAATCAAAAATTAAAGGCAATTGTTAAGTTACGCGATAACCAGAATAGAGCAGGTGAAATGCAACATATGTACTCGTAGATTGACTTTTGGATAGTTCGTCCACACATAGTGCAGCACTCAGCCTTTAATCATATGGCAGCCATGAGGTCAGAAACATGGACGCTCCATTGTAAGATTGTACCAACGAAGAACAATCTGCAGTAGTGTGCTTTCTCTGGGCAGAGGGAGTGAAACCTGTGGAAATTCACCTTCTGATATTGACAGTATGGACATATGAAAGGTTTATGAGGGGGTAAAAAAGGTTTAAAGCGAGAAGAACAGGTGTAACCCAAGAAGGTCGTTCTGGTCACCCATCAACATCGTGAATGCAAGAGAACATTGACAGGCTGCAAATTTGGATATCAGTTATGAATCTGCATGATGATTTGAAAAACAGGAAAGTCTGCCCATGATGGGTTCCCAAACAGCTTACTGATCTGCAAAGCAACAGTGTGTGGAGGTTGTAGCCCAGTTCCTGAGATAGTATGAAGAAGATTTGAGTATTCTGGAGAGAATTGTCACTGGCGATGAGACATGAGTGCATCACTGTGACCCGGAGCACAAAAGACAAAGCAGCCGAAAAACTTCATCTCCGCAGAAATGCAGAAGCTAGTTGAACGATACGACAATTGCATAGGGACTCTGTGGGAAAGTGATATGTTCAATTGCTCAGTTACTTTTATTAAAACCGTTAAATATATTTTGCCTTTACTTTTTGATTTACCCTCGCACTTAATATGATCAAAGAAGCAGATGATAGTGCTAAGAGGAAGGCCAAAGAAGGTGTTCCAAGACTCAGAGATGAAGGAGAATGTGTAGAGAATGATGAGGAAAAATTTGTGTGATTTAAAGATTCATCCTGACTTGCTAAATTGGTATCTACAGGGTTGCCTGGTGAAGCTGTTTCTATTTGTGGGGAGTCGTGGTGGGGCAAGTGGGCAAGGCTATGCAAACTGAACCAGGAGTAGAATGATGTAGAGGAATACCGGGACAACAGTTTAGTAAGAGTACCTTGATGAGGCTTCCATTTCTCTTGAGTTTCTATGAGTTGGGGACGGCTTCCGTTGGTCATGAGTTTTCTGAGGAACTGCACCAAGAGCTGCGCAAAGAAGCGCACCTTTATCTTGTGCCTTAGATGACATGCCAAGCGGTGGCACACCTCTAGGTGAACTGCCTTAAATGGTGGCGCGTAGTGGGGGACACCAGGGGGGTTAGATTGACTCTCCTATGTCTGATCTAACTGCTCCGTTTCCATGATATAGATGAATCACACTGGGGCAGCTCTCGAAGGCAGTGGATAAAGGATGGAAGGGCTTCTCCTTCAGCTCTGACGTTATGAGGGAATAAGGGGAAAGCAAAGTTTTCAAAGTCCTACCTTTGGTGGGTGGTCTTTCCACCATTTGCCATTCCATTCACTCTGAAAAGTGCAGTCTGGATGAATAAAAATTAAAGCAACTATAAAACCTATATTGAGGACCAGGGTTCACAAACTAAAATATTGTGAAATAAACAAACATCAATCTTGACCCCTAGGACACGAGGAAAAAGTGCAAATTACATTAAAATCACAAATTACAGGAGGTTTTCTTGACCGATGATTAACTTGAAGTTGAGTTTTGATTTTTCATGGGTGTAGCTTCTCCCATTCTGAGGTCTTTTTTCCTCCTTGTAGGTTTTGAAAGTTGGGTCATAGGGGTCATGTTTGATGTTTGAATAAAAATGAAACCTTTTACTTCTTTGACTTAAATCTTCCAAAGTTTCTTACTTTAACCTTCTCATTCAAAACTGATTGATTGATTTGGTTAGTTTTATCTCCCGTCCTCCCCACGTAAATTCTAGGTTCTACTACCCCTCCTCATTCACATGGCTCTCTTATTTCTTTTTTTACTATCCTTTCACTCTCAGACTTCTTCATCTTAGTTTGTCTCTATCTGACCATCATCTAATAACTTCACACTTAACTACAATCTTTCCCAATCTCCATCAACACATTAGGAATCTTCAGGCTATTGACTCTTGCACTCTCTTAATAGGGGGCATCCCTCCTGCTGGTAGTCTTCAGGGGGGGAGGGGGGTGGGCGGATGGATTGCCTGGGCCGCTAAACTGATTGTGGCAGCCGCGATCAGCTCAGCAGCAATCCGATCAGAACTTACATACCTGTTTTGACTTCATCTAAGTCAAAACTTATAAGTTCCTTCCAGGTAACCTCGTCAAACCTTCGATTATCGCTGCAGGACAACTAAGTTTGGTCGGCCCACCTCCCGCCCTAACCACTCCTCCAAAAATGCCCCTTTTCGTTCTGAGTGCACAGCGGCAGTCAAAAGGCCTAACTAAGCTGCCTCTAGATACGTCTAAATCCTGTTCGATTATCGGCACTTGGACGTCCAAGTGCCGATTTAGGCGGGTTTTAAGATGTATTTTTGTTTCGATTATGTACCTCTTAGCTCCTAAATTTATGTTGTTAAGTTAATCGCTTTCTATTTTCAGAAAAAAATTAGAAGCACAACTTTTCAGCGGAAAATTCATCTTCATTTTGGATCTGGATCTTAAAAGATGGGGTGCTGAAAAGTTCTTAGCCCAACCAACCAACTTCCTAAATTCTAGTGTTATCTTATTTCATTACGTGGCCAATTTGCAGAAACTAAATTCTATGTTTTGATACTGTTTCAGATCTTTGATTTAACCATATCCATGTCATTCTCTTCTTGTTGGACTGAGAACGATTTAGCATCCCCTCGTAAATTTAGGTCTGCTATTCATTTGTTCAATGTTCAAGAAGTTGGAGAAAAGGGAAAAGACTATGCTTGTGTTAAGAAAAAATCAGTTCCTTGCCAAACCCTAGTCTTTACTCCAACTTCTGTGACTCCAGTCTTGCTTCAAGGACTCCTGTTCTGCCGGGATTCTTGTTTCAAATATACCAGTTCTGGATTCAAAAACTCATGTATCAGAGAGTCTGCTCAAGACTTTCCAGAGTCTGTTTCCTGCTTTATCAGAGACTTTACTCCATTGGAGTCTGCACTTCAGATTTCCCAGTAATGGCCTCTACAGACTCTTGATCCTGTCTTGACTGGCTTCTCTCTCCAGTCCAGTTGTCCCAGTGCCTATCTTCAGCCTCAATCCAGAGATCGCAGCACTGATGACTTCAGTTTCAGAGACTCTAGTTCCAGTCCAAGGCTTGTCTAAAGCTTTCTCTTAGTTGTGTCCAGTTTCAGCTCCATCTCCAGTAACTGGACCAGGATATCTAAAAACCATCTGTGAAAATACCCATACTAGCTTGGCTATAAGACCCCAGTATAGGCGGATAGGAGGGAGATATTCTGCTAGGGCCAGCAGAAAGGAGGCATGCATTGGAATACAGAGCCAGTCTGATCATGGCTTATTATAGCTGGGCCTGGCCTTGAGTTTCCTGATCAGCCTATCAGGAACACACATAGCGTGCATAAAGTATGTCTCCCCTGCTTCTTTGCTGGGCCATTGTATAGGGTTACTTGCTCTTTTGCATCTTGTGCTGCTGTTTGTCTAATTTTCAGCTTCCTTTTGCTTTCTTATATTCCTGGATGCCTTGCATTTCTCTTTATGGACAGTTGCAAGTGTGAGCACTGCTTCAATTTCCCTTTTAAGCTAATGACTTGAAGACCCATTTTAGACGGAACTTAGGAAGTGGAATTGACACGTCTAGATGTGAACTTGTACAATTTCTGTAGTATTTTAGAAAAGGTTCTTCCAACGTAGCAGCTTTGTGATTCACAAAGTTGGTTTGTAGAAACAAAAAACAAATCACACACTTTTCCTGGGAACATTCATATCACATTATATATATGGAAAACATTACACAGGAAACTCGGTAGCTTATACATGTAAGTGCTGACACGTATAATATGGTATTTTTCACAACCTACACATGTGAATGCTCTTAATTCACCACAGAGGCTACAATTTTTAATTGGTTTCAGTTTAGAGAGGGGAATTAGACAATGAGTTTTGCTTAAGGAGGATATATCCCTTCATCCCTCTGTAGAGGCCTGACCTAAAGGGGCACTTTTAAAAAAACATTCATGTGCCAGGAAACAGCAGAAATTCCCCAGGTTGATATATTGGGATATGGAGATTGGGGGTGTAAATTTTGGTTCTGCCCAAACCACATCTCTTTGCAATGTACATGTAGTAAATAGTGGTAATTCCATGTCAGCTGGTCCAGTTTCAAGGAGGGTCTCCACTCGACATCTTCTATGAATACAAAATTGCCCAAATAAATGGCCCCCTAATTCTGGACCTAGTTGAGACCATGTCCCCAGACTCTGGATATCTTCATTAGAGGTCCTTGAAAAAAAATTTCATCAATTTCTGAGATGGTCGTGGGGAGCTCTGGACCACTTAGACGCGGACTGAACCATATGTGATGACCCATATGTGACCTGCTGAGAGAAGATGGGATGTGTAGCTTATATATAACAAAAAATAGAGGGATATCAACTGCATAATCCTGCAAAATCTCCTCAGGTATGGCCAAATTATGTCTTTTAACACATTTATCAATAAAAAAAAGTAATTAAGTACCTTTTAGGCACTTGTGGGGTTTTTAGGCTGTAGGCAAGAAACAAAAAAGAAACTATAGACTGATATGTACAAGATGTAGGCTATATTTATTTTACCCAATGTTAAATGCGGTAACTAATACCACCTTTTTACAAACCAGCTGTTGTGTTTTTGAGGTTTTTTTAGGCTGTAGAACATGCAAAACAACACAGTTGTGGAAAAAATTGTATAGTCCCTTTCTACTGACCCTACAGTAGACAAAACGTTGTGGCCCCAATTTACCCTTCCAAACTTTTAAAGCCATTATCTCTGATATTGTAACCCCACTTCTGGTCACTTTTACTAGTTTGCTAAAAGCATGTAAATTGTGAATAGGACTTCTAAAATATGGGCCTAGGAGTGGTTTAAACTTGACTGTGTATGAAATGTTAAGTGCTATTAAACCTTACCTTTAAACTGCACTTTGGTTTGTGTTCATCTGTAGCTCCTTACGTCCCAGTCAGGGTTCCCTGGCGTGCCACGCCTTTTGTCTGCCTTGTTTTGGGGTGCAACCACCAGTGTTGGTGCTGCTTTATCCCTCTCCTGGTGTTTCTCCAAGACTGGCACCTCTTTGTATCTCTCGTAGTGACTTGGAGACTTCATGTCAGTGTTGAGGCCTTTTGACCCTCTTTTGCTGCTGTGAGGTCCGTCATGGCACTCTTGAGTCTTGGAATACTATTGCCTCTGTGACAGATGCCTGCTAACAAGTTTTTAAAAATTCAATAAAAATGGATGGAAAGTCCTACCGTTAGGGTGAACAATTGCTTCTCTCATTGATTTTAATTGACCTGAATGAAATGAAGGAAGCAAAGTTTTCTGAATCAAAAATCGAATCACAAGGCTGATTAGCACAAACAAACTAAACCATACATTTTTCCTGTGCACATCTCAATCAATTATCTATAGTGCTACCGGTCATGAAAGAGATAGTCCCTGTTTGAAAAAGCTTACAATCTAGTTATGACTGACAAACTGAACAAAAAAGATGCATCTATATACAGTCCTCAGGTGGAGAATTACAGGGGAAATGATAAGACAGTTGTAGGTGTTTATCAGGTGGGTTGGAGTTGGGAATTGAAAGCAGCTTCAAAGAATTGGGATTTGAGCATGGATCGAATACTGCCAGAGACGGAGCAGTTTATTCGAGGCATACAATGTAGCAAAGTTGAAGGGACAAAGTCAGGAGTTGACCATAGAGGAGAAGACTACAGAAAAGAGAGACTTACCCGATGAGTGGAGTTCCTGGGGAGGAATATAGGGAGAGATGAGACTGCCAATGCAGGTCCCATCGGAAATTTTGAGACTGGAACCAGCATGGGCAAAAACAATCCCAAAGGACTACCCAAAATGCCTTACAAAGTACAATTCATAAACATACCATTCAGTAAATTACAAAATAAATACTTTATTACAAAATAAATACTTTAACAAAAGCTTTAGTATAATGAAGAAATTTTTTTTAATATTTAGGAGAGGTAAATAAACACACACATAAGTGACCAAGATAAGAAAGGAGAGACCTTCAGGAAGATCTCGAGGTTTCCTTTTAACTAGAGAAAAACTGCTCCATGAAGAGACACAATTAAGTACATCTATATTTAGGCTGTGCTACATAAAGTCTGCACTGCGTTTTGGAGCCTTTTTCCTACTATCTATTGGTCCATAATCCCCACATTCTTGTTGCAGTCTTTACCCCAGTTCTCAACATTGAACGTACATGCATACTTCCACTTTGAAACTTGCCTCTTTCAGCAGTTAGCATTTCGCAAAGATTTAAAAATTCTATCTGTGCCTATCTCTGAGAACGGCTCCTCTCAATATGACTAAAATTATGCAAATTTTAGAAAAAAAATTATACTTTTAGCTGCATTTAGAGGGAAAATTTTCAGACAACCAATCATCAACAGAGAACAAGTACAGATGTATAATGGGGAAAAAAACCTTCATCCCCAAGCATGTGGTTTTAAAAATTGCCTCCTCTATATTCTTAGGATTGTTCCACTGTGTAAGAACTGGAAAACTCTTACCTTCATCAGCTGCCTCTGCCACAGCCATTTCTTGTCACAAAGGTTTCAGCGCCTACTGGCAGCAATACACCAGAACTGATACTGCAGACCGTAAATTGGATCCCCACTGACTCCAGGATGGTCCTTCTCTCTTTGGGGGATCAGAGAAGTACGAAAAAAAAAAAACTGGATCAAACTATTTTAATAAATGAAGCCAGCTGGTGCCACAGTGTCACTGTCCCCCAGTTTGTCCAACTCAGAAATAAGGACTAACAACTGGCTGACACTGTGTGTGACTTCTGGTCTCCAAGCAACAACCTCTGTCATAAAGGACAGGATTGATGAAGGACACCAACTCCCCCACTGTGACATCGTCACATAGAAACCTTTAAAAAATACATATGTGCATCGTTTTGATGCATAGATACAAAAAAGGGCTGAATTAACATAAATTAAAAACTTCTTATCAATAGAGTCAATTGGAAATTTTTAGGCCATGGTTAATCTCTATTTTGTACATCTTTCACAACCATCCATAATACAAAGTAGATTAAAGGGGCTCATTGTCAAAAAAAAAAAAAGGCACAGAAAGGTGTTTTTCTCACCAAACCCTTCCAATGTTTTATATTTGAAACCCATTTTCTGGACAGATTCTATGCTGTTCCTCTGCAGTGCGTCTAAATCTCAAGGCGTGGTTTAGGTGGGACTAGGACGGGCTTATGATCTGGACATTTTTCTGCAATAATTGAACATTTTAGAATACGTCCAGGGCACAGTTTGGACATTTGGAGCTAGAACTGTTTTAACAATGAATAAGTGCCAAAAAGATACCCAAACTGACCAGATAACCACTGGAGGGAGGTAAGAATGATACCCCACTACCATCATCACCACACAATCTCCCAGTGGTCAATGACCTTCTCCCACCCACAAAGATGTGAATGTGTTCTGCCCCATGTTAGGTGGGCATTTGCTCAGTTTTTTTTGCATAAGATCAAGTGCTTGTAATAGATTTATAAGTAATGCTCTGTGGACTTAAAAATTCCCAGAGGGCTTTGCTGTCCCAAAGAGCTAGGCTGCTTCCACAGAGCATAAGATGTCTCCTTCTCTAGTCTGAGAGAGAGCAGTGGCCATATTGCAGAGCACATGGCTAGATGAGAAACTGAGTGTAGTATTATTCTCCCACGAGGTTTTTTCACCCTTTATTTAGTTCTAACTATCTAACACAGCTTAGGTTTATTTCTAAGTCTGGAGAACAGTGTCATTCCACAACGTGGGCACTCCCAGCTTAACTCTGATCTGGTAGAGTAAGAAGATATGTACATAAGAACATAAGAATTGCCGCTGTTGGGTCAGACCAGTGGTCCATCGTGCCCAGCAGTCCGCTCACGTGGCGGCCCTTGGTCAAAGACCAGTGCCCTAACTGAGACTAGCCCTACCTGCGTATGTTCTGGTTCAGCAGGAACTTGTCTTGAATCCCTGGAGGGTGTTTTCCCCTATAACAGCCTCCAGAAGAGCGTTCCAGTTTTCTACCACTCTCTGGGTGAAGAAGAACTTCATTACGTTTGTACGGAATCTATCCCCTTTTAACTTTAGAGAGTGCCCTCTCGTTCTCCCTACATTGGAGAGGGTGAACAACCTGTCCTTATCTACTAAGTCTATCCCCTTCAGTACCTTGAATGTTTCGATCATGTCCCCTCTCAATCTCCTCTGTACTTGTACTGCTTTGAATCCATTTGACTATAAGTTTGTTTTTGCTTATTGAAGAAATTGTTCAGGGTTTGGCTGGTGACACCAAGATTACAGAATTAGGGGTTGGCTGAATAGGAACCTCGTACAGTGGCCAATATAACTCAGAGAAGTCCTTGCTTTCAGTACAATTACCTGAGATCTATATAGTAAGCTGTAGCTGTATAGTGTGATCTAGGGCTCGATTCACTATGCCCACCGATCAAGTCTCGACCACTTAGTGACCCAGTTGCGACCCCGACCCGATTCACTAACCATACTCCAGATTCGATCTGATCCGCGCATGCAAATGAGGGGGAACAGCATGCAAATATAGGCAGACAGTGATTCACTAAAAAAAATGAGGGACACCGACTGGGCTGGCCGATCAAAAAATAAGCAACTACTGAGAGGACCAGTCGCTCAGGCCCTTTCCGACTACCCTGCTCTCTGCCCCGACTGTCCTTTCCTGCTGCCCTGAAATCCTGCCTCTCCCCAGAGCCTGTCTCCCTTGTCGGATGCTTAAAATGTCCTTTTCTGAAGTGTTTCAAGTTTCTTTATTTTTAATATTCCGTCTATAAAAATACATGTCTAGACGGTGTACATTATAAAAAATTATAGGAAGCAATTAAAATAAGCAAATAAAAACAGTAATTTCTTCTGTCCCGATTGTCACCCTGCTTCTGCCCTGACTCTAATTGCCTTCCCCCTGCAGTGCGAGCCCATGGTTTTAACCCATGGGTTTAAAGCGGGTTATAACCACAGCTCACGAAAAAGTAAAAAACAAAACAAAAATAGTAAAAAAAAAAGGTTTCTTTAGCTCTGCTGGGCATGGAGGGCCAGCGCATGTTCAGACCATCTACAGATGGTCTGCGCATGCGTTGGGATCGCTGGAGAGCAATCCGTGCGGTTGGTTGGGGGCATGATTCCGATCACCCTTGATTCATGAATCAGCCTCTTGGCCACGGATCGGATTGCTCACGGATCAGATCTGATCTATGGCCTTTGTGAATCTAGCCCTTAGTCAGCACAAAATGTGCATACCTGCCTGTTTGACAGATTCCGATGTTATGGTCAGACCTAACAGAGCAGCAAGCAGGTTTCTGGAGTAGCCTGGTGGGCGGAACAGTGAACTATAGCCTAAGGAATGAGGTGCATAATCCGCTCTACATTTATAGTAGACTATGTGAGCCTTCCAAACCCCATCCTAATCCCACTGTACCTAAATATAGGTGACATCTGCAGGGATACAGACTATTGGTATGGTGTACAGTGGGATCCATTGGGTTTTGGAGGGTTCACCATACACTATCAGCAACGAGGCAGAGGAACGCCCGGAAGATAGAAGGCCGCAAAGCAGCCTGTCTAGATTTCTGCTGATGCTGCCGGTTTGTTATAAGGTATTTATTTTGGTCTTGCAGTTCAGATGGAAGGGAGAGATGGGTGTCTGGGCCTTTTTATATGAAATTTACTGCAGTGCCCCACTGCTCTGCTGGGATGCCTGTGTGGCCAGTCTACTGGAAATGCTGGCCCCTTCCACATCCCAATGGCTTGTTATATGCACTTTTTTTTTTTTTAAATGGTTCAAAAAGATAGATGCACTGTGCACAAGCCCATCCATTTTCAAAAAAAGAACACAGGATAGACGTTTTGCTGTTTTCAAAATAGGCTTGTTTGATACTGGCTTTTACTGCATGTTCTACAAAACATCTATGAGGGGGCTGCTGAAAAGTTCTCAGTCCAACCAACAAGTTGGGACGGTCTCCATCAAGGGCTATACAGTACACTTACCCCCTCCTTTAAAAAGCCACGCTAGCAATTTTTCCCTTTTTTTGTTCTGTATTTTTCCAATGGAATGAAAAAAGTGGAAAATTATTAGACTAAGGGGCTGATTGTAGGCAGTGGTAGGTGTCTTACCGTCGTCTGGCAGCCAATCGAGATGCACCTTTGAAAAAAAAACAACCCTCTCCGAGACAGGCCGCCTACACTGTAGGCATTTGACATGGGTCTTTTAAGCTGGGCGTGGAAGTGGCCTCGGGTGAGCTTAAGTGGCCCTAAGCATCTCCCTAGGCTGTGGCACTGAATATACTACTACCGGTAGTACTATTAATTATTTCTATAGCGCTACCAGACGTATGCAGCGCTGTACAGAGTCACGAAGAAGACAGTCTCTGCTCAAAGGAGCTTACAATCTAAACAGACAAGACAAATAAATATAAAATAAAACACTTTTTCTACCTTTGTTGTCTGGACATTTTATTTTTCCATCATGTTGGTCCCATTTTGTCTCTTCTCCTTTCCTGTGTCTTCTAATAATTCTCTTTCTAGTGGTTGCTGTCCATATGCCTTGTCTCCTCTCTTCTGTATTGTTTCATTCCCTCTCTACACCTGTCTTTGATATATTGATCTTTTCTTTTTAGCTCTTCCCACCCTTTTTTCTTTTCTGCCTCTCCATCTACTCAAATTCCACTCTTCTTTTTACTTTACAGCTACCTATCAATTTTTCATCTCCATTTCTCATGCTCTAGCTCCCCATTTTCTGTCTCACTTCTTTCCCAACCTCCTGTTTCCTTCTATCTACTCCCCATGACCGCATTTCTACCACTGTACTCACCTGTCTAACTATTTCTCATTCATCTTCTTGTCATCCTCCTTTTGACCTCTTCCACATGGCTCCATCATTTCCAGACACCGTCTCCCTCTCTCCACTCTTGTCCACTATATCTCTCTGTCCCTTTTTCCCCATCCCCTAGCATCTTTTTATCCCATCTCTCTTCCTTCCTGCCCTCTCATGGGTCAATATCTTCTTTTCTTTCTATTCCCCTCCCCCATAGTTCAACATTTCTCCCTCTCTTTTCTGTTACTTTTCCCTACCTCCTTGATGCTGAATAAGATGGAAGGAATAAAAGAGATGCTGCTTCTATCTCTTTCACTTCCACTCCCAGACCTAACATTTCTTCCTCCCTCCCTTCCATCCCAAGGCCCAACTTCTCTCCCTTTCTCTTCCCAACTGCTCTCCCATCTCTCTCCCTCCAACCCTGGTCCATCATCTCCCCCTTTTTCTTCCTAACTACCCTACCCTCCCATCCTATATCTTTCCCTCCCTCCCCCAGGTCCATCATCCCTCCCTTTCTCTTCCCAATTGTTGTCCCGTCAAGTGGCTCTTTCTTTCTCCCTCCCTCCCTCCACCCACATCCAACTTCTCTCCTTTTCTCTTGTCTCCCTCCAGACCTTTGCCTACCATCTTTCGAAGTCTTTTGTTTCTGGACCCCACAAGTTCTTCACCTTCATGTCACCTCCCCCCCCCCCAGTCATGAACTTCTTTAAACCCCTCCCCCATTCCACTAAAACAAACAATCAGAAAAAAGCTAGTTGGTTCAGAGGGCATCTTTGGCCAGCGCAGGCAACCCATTCTCTCGCCCTGTAACCCATTCTCTCGCTGCAGTGACCCCCCCCTCCTGCTGTGATCTCCCGAACCCTTCCCAATGTTTCCCAGCAGGAGGGATGCCCAATCCCTCCTGCTGACACCTCGTGACCCCTCAAGATGCACTGGGAAGGGGCAGGCCTGCCATTCCTTCGAAGGCAGGCCTGCTGGCCAGACACAGACAGAAGCTATCCGGCTGGCCAATGAAACCAGGTTAGAGGAGGTCCAGGTGGAGTCCTGGTGGGGGGAATGGATGGGATTAGGGGAGGTCCTGATGGGGATGGGGGTCCGGATAAGGATGGGGGTGAACTTTTGAGGGGATCCGGGAAGGTGGGTGTGAACTTTCGGGGGGAGTGTGGGGGGGTGTCAGCAGGAGGGACTGGGCATCCCTCCTACTGCTGATCATTGTGTGTGGGGAGGGGATTCGCAGGGTGTCGGCAGGAGGGATTGGGCATTCCTCCTGCCGGGAAACATTAAGGAGGTTTTGGGGGATCGCAGCAGGAGGGTGGGTCAAGGCAGCTTCGGGCAGGAGGGTCTGGGCATTCCTCCTGCTGTGATCATTACGGGAGCGGGGGGACGGGTTGCCTACGCCGCTGAGCTGATAGATATGTCTAAAACCCTGTTTGATTTTCAATACTTGGACGATCTGTCTTTTTGATCATCCAAGTACCTATTTAGGCGGGTTTGTAGACTTTTTTAAAATTATGAGCTCCATGGTATTATTATTGTTTATTGAGAGCTTCTTTACCGCTACTAATGACTGGGAAGTCAATTCAGAGCGGTCTACATGAGCTTCTGCAGAGATGTTACCATATATTACATTACATTAATGACTTCTATTCCACCCGTACCTTGCAGTTCCGGGCGGATTACAAAAGAAACTAGCTGGACATTTCCAGGAAAATTACAATTTAGGGTTTTGGATTACAAAAAGATGACTGGACAGTTCCAGGAAATTTACAGTTTGGGGAGCTGTTTACATGGTTGAGACTTTGAGGAGAAAGAATTACGGAGAGGAAGAGACTTTGAGGGGGAATTTGTAAGGAAGGAAGAGAACAGGGGGTAGAGTTAAGACATTTGGATACATTTTTTGAATAGCAGGGCTTTAATTTCTTTTCGAAATGATTTGAAGTCGCTCATTGTTAATAGCAAGTTGGAGATGGTGTGGTCAAGTTTCGCTGCTTGCGTCGTAAGTAGGTTGTCAAACATCTTCTTGCGCTGAGTGCCTTTGAATGGGGGGAAGGTAAATGGGGTCTGAGTTCTTCTTTGTCTAGTAGTGAGGTTTTGATTTAGGCGGTTGTTTAGGTAAGTGGGGGCAGTGCCATTTATTGCTTTGAAAAATAGACAGTATAATTTGAATTAAATTCGTGCTTGTATTGGTAACCAGTGTGAGTCTAGGTAGGCAGTGGTGATGTGGTCAAATTTACTTAGCGAGTAGATCAATCTGAGAGCCGTGTTTTGTACTGCAGTTGTTTTATCAAGTTTGCAGGGCATGGTAGATAGAGGATATTGAAATAATCCACTAGACCTAGGACTAGGGATTGGACTATGAGCCTATATTGTTCATTGTCAAAGAATTTTCTAATTTTTCATAAATTAATCATGTGCAATTTACAAAAAATTAGAAAATTCTTTGACAAAGAACAATATAGGCTCATAGTCCAATCCCTAGTCCTAGGTCTAGTGGATTATTTCAATATCCTCTATCTACCATGCCCTGCAAACTTGATAAAACAACTGCAGACAGTACAAAACACGGCTCTCAGATTGGTCTACTCGCTAAGTAAATTTGACCACATCACCACATCAGAATTGCATAGAGCTTCTTTGAGATGTTATAATACATGGGCTCTATACTGAAATACAGGGCGCTCTGTGGTGGCGTTGCAATACAGAGTTATTAATACCGGCATGATTTTGCCATAATCCATTATCCTACTTATATGCACATGTTTATACTAAATCAATCGTCCTACGAATATACACATGTAAGACTAGGTTTACTACTGCAGCTAAATACTCTCTACACTATTTTTACACATCTCCTAAGGAGGTTGGCCATTTCAACTAAATATAATCTATTTACATGCATCCCTGAAAGTTCTGGTTTCCTCTCTCTGTCAACTTCATAATTTCAGTTGAAGTAGTTTGAGAAAAGGATAGTCTTTATCCTTTTCTTGAAGTTTCTGGTTTTCTTTTCTAGCTTTAATTCCTTCAGTCGGACATTCCACCACATCTGTATGTCATATATTCATCTTGCTTTATATTATTCATGGGTTCACCCTTTCATGTTCCAAGTGAGTTGAAGCCTGCTGTTTCCTCCATGTTGCTATTCCCCCAAATTGTTTCTTTGTTTGCTGAAGTGTTCTGTGAAGAGTATCATCTTTATTCCTTTCTTGAACTTTATGTGGTCCTTTTCTAGTTTTAATTCTTTGGAAGGGAATTCCACCACATTGGGATTATCACCAAGAACATTCTTTTCCTGATGCTTTTGTATTTGATGTCTCTGAAGGAGGGTGGTTCCAGTAGGTATTCTAGGCTCGAGTATAGGGCACGAGTTGGTTGATGGTTGTCTATTCTGTTTGTTAGATATTGCGGTTCTGAAAAATTAATGATTTTGTGCCCCGAGCAACATGATCCTGAATTTCACCCTGCTTTCAATTGGGAGCAAGTGTAACTTTTTCAGTAGCGGGATGGCACTCGTCTGCTTCGATTTTCCCAGTAGAAATCTAGCTTTTTTCATTATTACAGTTTTGTGACAAATAAATGCTCGTTAACATGAGTTGTTGGTTGTTTTTTTTTGCCTACGATAGAAGTTTGAAGAGGAGCCAGTTAGAGAAGCTCTTTTCTTCATAGCTACAAAAAGGAATTTCCTTCGTAGCTTCTGAGGCTTTTCCCCCCCTGTTGATATTGCTCAAATAGAACCAAGATTTATGGCATTTCATTACTGGTGGTTAATTTTTGACTTACATAATATGCCATTTATACCGGTCACATTGCAAAATCATGTTTCATATAATATGTGACACTACGTATACCTAAATAAACCATACTGATGGTACATACTTTTAAAAACATAGTCATTAAGAAAAGATTTTGAAGTTGCTGTGACACTCTATCAGAGACCACCTTTTCAGTTGATAGCACTGTCTATCTTGGTTCCTTGATGCAGGAGCGAAACAGATGTAGACTTTTATGAAATTATTGTACTGTGATATATAGTGGATAGAAAGTTTTTGAAGACACTTAAAGTATATGCAATGATTGGGTGGTGAGGCGACATTCTTGGGGTTCGCCCCTTGTTTTTGCCTCTATGTCTCTGAGCATATTCAGTGTTTCCAATATGAATTAGATATCAAACATTTAATATCTATGTGAAAATTCTTTGTGGAGGAATAAATATATGTTCTCAGCAGTACCAGAGGGCTGATATTCAGCACTATTTAGCCAACTGGAAATGGGTCCCGGCTAGCTAAATGCTACATAGTTGACTATCCATCAATATTCAGCTGAAGATAGGCAGCTATCTTCTGCTGAATATCTAGGTCAGCGGATTTGCTTGTCATCGCCTATATTCATCGGCAGGCCACCTAAATTCAGCGGCCAGATAAACCCACCTAAAAGGCAGGTCTATCTTTGGCTGCTAGGTCTTAGCCAGCCAACTGATGAAGATTGGTTATCTCCCATAGTCTTAATATTGGCTAGTATATGTATTTTATGAAAGGCTCTACACTTGCCTAGCCTTTTATAAAATACCTGCATATTTTTAAATGGGCTGACACAGCTAGATGAGCTGCAATCTATAAAGTTATCTCCATATCAGATAGAGTGATATGCTAGAAGGGGATCATGTTAAATTATTTTATGAAAACAAATGGATCAGTATTCAGATCCATCAGTGTGCATTTGAAAAATGCATATATTCAATGCCATTATCTGAAAAGGTGGCAATGCTAACCATGTGTAGAAAGTGTTTGCTGCTTGTAATTATACGTAGAGTGACAATATCCAGCCACTGTAATATAGCAAAGTGATTTAAGTTAGGCTTCGTTTTCACTAACACATGCTTACTGCAGATTAAAAGGTCTTACTGCAGGATGCGCTGAGGAGTTTCTGAGGTAACTTCCCAATGTGCGACCGCAAACCATGCACTTCAAAATTAAAAAAAAAATTCTGCAAGGAAGCAATCATGCACTATCAATTAGCACATCTAAATTGTCACGGGCCAACTGATTAGCATGGGATCAGTGCATGAGCCCTGACCACCTACAAAATAGGTGGGGGTAACGGCTCACGTTTGGTAATAGCCGTGCATTAATGGCAACATTAGCGCATGGGCGTTAAGTCAGAAAATGGAAAATCAGCCATGTTCTAAGCTTACTTCTCTCGCCATTTGCGCTTAAAGTTGGAAACTGCGATATTCTCACAAAAAGATATAGGGTACGGCGTGTCATTTATTACAGCTATTTATGCTCCAAACTTATTTCAGGGCCTATCAGCAGGACCCCTGCGGAAGGCAAAGAATTGCTGAAACACGGCCCGTGTAAGGTTCGGTGCTCACCTTGTGAACTTTAAGTATATGGTGCAATTACTGTAACATCTTTGCCACAGATTCTCTGTACCTCATATGTTTTTGCTTTTATTATATAGAATTTTGTGAAATAAACATTTATTATAAGCTTCCTGTAGCAACCAGAAACTTGTATTCCACTTTGTTTTTGTGCATTAACAGCATCATTAGCACATGGGCGTTAATTCAGAAAATGGAAAATCAGCCATGTTCTGGCAGCTGTACAACTATGGCAAATTGTAACCTGTTAACTGTACATTCTATATGTTAACCTTTAACCTGTTCTGAGCTCTTTGGGTGGAACGGGAGAGAAAACAAATTAAATGAATGAATAAATACAAATTTGCCAAAAATTTCCTACTTACATTTCTTATGGTCTCTTGAATCTGATTAGTTTTTAAAAAATATAGCGGGGGCCGATATCCAGACGGTGGGAGTTAGCTGGGCTGACTCCCGCAGTTGGGGCCAAACCTGGAAATTCAATGCTGCCTGTTTTTGGCGACTGGCATTCAATTTACAGTCTATTTTTAGCCGTTACAATTATAGCTGACTAAGTTATAGCAGCCAAAGATACACCTACTGTTTATGCGGGTCTATCTGGCTGCTCAACTTAGCTAGTCAGCCAATGAATATTGGCACTAACCGGCTAAGTCCAGTGACATAGCCAGTGACTGGGCAGTGGCGTACCTAGCCCCTCCCCCCCCCAAAAAAAAAATAAATAAAAAGAGATCAGAGGAGCACCCTCTAGGAACTTCACCTTGGACGATCCCCCCCTCCCCCGCCACCCAGCTCTGCTCTGTTCTACTCCCAGTTCTATGCCACTGCCTAAGGAAGGGAATTTTGGTCTCCAAAAATTAGTGAAAAATGTATTAAAATTATTCCAATAAAAAAATTATCTTATTTCCATTTTCTATTTATAAATGTTTATCAATACAGCTACAATACTACTTTATTGTAAAGCAACACACAAAAATATATTTTTTCTACCTTTTTTCATCTCTGGTTTCTGCTTTTCTCATCTTTTCTTCACTCTCCATTCCATCCAGTGTCCACCCTCTTTCTCTGTCCCTTCAATTTTTCTTTGTCTTCACTCCCTCCTCTATGCTCTGGCATCTCGCCCTTCTCCTTTCGTTCCCTCCCCAACTCATCCCATGATCTGGCATCTGCTTCCCTTTCCCCATGCCCTGGGATCTCTCTCCTCTCTTCTCCTTCCATCTTTTCCTCCATGGTTATTGCATCTGCTTTACTTCCTTTCTCTCCTTCCCTTCCTTCCCGATTGTCTGGCATCTCAGTCTCCTTTCCTTCCCTCACCCCATGCCCTGCCATCTCTCCTCTCCTTTCCTTCCTCACCCTCCATGCTCTTGTATCTCTTCTCTTTCCTTTCCCTCCCTTCCTCCTTTCTCCCTGGTCTGACATTTCTGTCACCTTCCCTTCCCTCCCCCCCATGTCCTGGCATCTCTTCTACTCCTTCCAGGGCCTGGCATCTCCTTTCCTTCTTTCCTTTCCCTCCTTTCTTTCCTTCCTCATGGTCTGGCATCTCTCTTGTCTCCTCTCCCTTTCTTGGTCTTCTTTCTCCCTTCTTTCTTCCCTCCCTCTTCCCAATCAGGTGCAGCATTTCTCTCCCCCTCCCCTCCTTGTCACCTGCAGTCAGCAGCACAACATTCACAGTTTACTGTTCTTTTTTAAAAAATTCTTTACTGATTTCCAAACAGCCATCAGTTTACTGTTCTTGTCGGTGTAAGGCCTTTCACTCTGCCGGGTCCTCCCTTCATGGAAACAGGAAGTAGGTAGGACCTAATAGAGAGGAAACCCCAACGCTGACAAGAGCAGTGAATTGTGAATGCTGCTGCTGGGAAGAAGTTCTTGATACCAGCATCGGCCCTCAGAGAAGTTGTCGGAGTAACCGTTATTTGCTGCACCCAGGGCAGACCACCCCCCCCCCCCCTTGATAAACCACTATGACTGGGCTAGCTACTAAGCATTAATATTCAGAAGCCATCTCATGCTGAATATTAGCACTTAAATTCAGTCAGGAACTGGTCCTGGCCAGTTAAATACCGAAGCACTGCATATCAGGCGGAGTAAATTTAATTTAGCTTTTCTGAATCCATTTACAGGAGAGTTTAAAATAAAAGTTCCAATCATCTGAGAAACAAAATGTGATCAAACCAATGATTAGAAAATGTGATAAGTGGGAAATGTGAAAGGAATGAATGTTTGTACCTTCAATATTGATTTTTTTTTTCCTTGCTTCTTATTTCTGTTCAACACAGAGCTGCCTAAGTTAAAGTGGCATTTCAAACATTTCAAATCATGTTTTAATATAAATACAACCCAAAATCTATACCAGAAGCTCTACAACCGAGTCTTGTGTGATTTTATTTTTCATTCAGATACTGTTCTGTGCCATTTGGCACCACAGATATTGCTAAAACATAGACAAAGCAGGGGGAATAAGTGCAGAGATCCATTAAACCTACAGCAGCTGTAGCCGGGGTTTCTATGTACTGCATTTTCACAAGCAAAACAAGGAATAAGACAGTGATCTTGGCATTTATCTTGCAGACTAAACAAGGGTCCTTTATAACAAATTATAGATAGGTACAAGGAAATCCTACTCAAGTGAGCTTACAGTCTATGGGGATATTTGAAGCAACTGAATGACTTGCCCAAGGTCACACCGAGTGGCAGTGGCTGAAGCACAATTTGAACCCAGGTCTCTATGCAACCACTATGTCAAATGCTCTCTCCTGTTTGAGAAAGGATGGCGCCAAAAAGTCAATCAGTCGATATCTAAAGGGAAATACTTGATCAATAAGCAAATGAACCTTCCCTAGAAATTCAGCTAAGAGCAGTGAGCATTTTTTTTAGCCATCATTGAGTTATTCCTGGATATTAAATGTAGGACCATGTCTGGACACTAGCACTGAGTATCTGGCTATTTGCGACTGGCTATGTCTTATTCATTTAAGTGAGATGTTCAGCCCTTAGGCCCAGATGCACTAAACTCTCCGATCATCACTAAACCAGTTCAACTGGTTTCATGACCACCTAATTTGCTGACCCAATGCATAGAATGGCTCGTGTTTTTCCATGCGTTCTTAAACTCTCTGACTCTGTCATGCAAATGACCTCATTAGTATTAAAATGAGGTCATTAATATTAAAATGAGCCCTCCGATCAATGTTAGGGCATGCTAAGGGCCTGAGATTAGCGACATGTCTGCCATATCTTTTTATTTTTTGATGGGCACAGATTTTGTGTGTGTTACATACGCACAATATTTATCCCCATAAAAAAAGTTGTGCTGGCCCGCCCCGATGACGCCCCCAAACAAAATGAGGCCATTCCCTCCTGCCTTGACCACCCTCCACACTCCCAATCCTCCCCCACATTGTGCCACCCGTCCCCTCCATACTCCTGACTGACCTCTTGCTCGAGAACCATGCCTGCCGGACCCTCCACACTCCTGACCCTGCCCCCATGAACATTGCGAGCCAATCAAGGCCTTAGGCATCTTCCTGGCGCATTCACTGGGAGGGACCTAAGGCCCTATTTGCTTAAGGGGCCTAAGGCCCCTTCCCTGTGGGAGGAGCCTTAGGCACCTGAGCCAATCGGGGCCTTAGGTCCCTCCCAGGATACACCAGTAAGGGGAAGGTCCCTCATTTTGCAGAGGTGGACTTGACACAGGAAGAACCCTCCTACTCTCTTCATCCAAATAAGGAGCCAAGTGGCAGCGACAGGACAGAGTGGGCATCCCTCCAGCCAAGGGTCTTCACTGGGTGTGTTGGGGGCCGCAATCTTCATGGGGGTTGAAGGTGTCAGGGTGCTTGCAATGTTTGCAGGGGGGAGGATTGGGAGTGTCGGGGGTCCAGGTGGTGTGATCCTTGGGTGGGGCTTCAGTCGGGAGTGTGGAGGAGTCTGGATGGCATGATGTATGTATGTGAGGGTGGAGGATTGGGAGTGCAGAGGGGTCTGGGTGGCTGAGGCTGGCTAGGGGCATCATTTGGGGGGGGGGAGGCATGGGAGAGGCCGGCACAATTTTTTTTTTTTTAATGGGGACAGATATTGTGCATAGGTAACACACGCACAACATCAGTGCCCTTTAAAAAAACAAACAGCTAAGCAGTAGGAGGCTGATTCGGGGCTTCCCCTGCAGCTCAGCTGTTCAGACTTCCACTTCCGACTCTGCGCATGTGTCAGAGTCAGTTTTCCAGTGACTGGTGGAGTGCGATTACAGCAGACCTCCGCAAAATTCATTTGCTTGGGAAGCCATTTGAGCTTGGATCGCCATTCGGAAATTGGACAAAAGAATCGGCCTACATTCAGTGACCCACACGGTCTTAACGACCATTTTTAGTGCATCTGGCTCTTAAACACATAAGTGACAACTCATAAAAACTGACTTTTATGCGGTGCAATATGGCCACTTAATTTAGGGAGTTAAATGCCAATTCTCAGCCCTTAAACATATAAGTGCCGACTCCACTCCCCAGCCTGCCAACAAAACAGCTGGCTTTCATGTTAGTGATCTGTGGTGATATTCAGTGCAACTATGAGGTTAAGTGCCACTGATATCAGTGATAGCCCTACATGAGCGATTTAACTGGTCCAGGAGTCAATTATGGCCAGTTAAATCACTTTGAACATCCACCTCACAATTTTTAGAGGAAGAACTATTGATGGAGAAAGTATGTTTCCCTTTTCAGAGAAACAGGAAATCCTTAATCAAAGCTGCAACTACATTAATTCCATTATCAATATTCATTGCAGATTGAGCCTTGAACACGTTAGATACTTAATGGTGATTTTCAGCTGGCACTGGGCAGCGCGTTGTCCACCCCGCACTGGTGTTCAACCCAGATATTCAATGCAGGTCCATTTCCAGCAACCAGCATTGAATACTACTTGAATATATGGATTTTTTTGGGGGGATAGCTCTAACTTAACTGGCTAAGCAAATATTCAGTGCTGGCCCTTTTTATCAAACTTCCGTACAGCTTTTTACCACAGGCCAGCGAGGTAAATGATCTAATGTTCATTCAATTCCTATGAGCGTCGGAGCATTCACCTTGCCGGCCCATGGTAAAAAGCTCTATTATGGTTTGATAAAAGGGGTCCTAAGTTAAAAGCAGACTAAGATACGATTGCTATTTATGTGGTCCGATTTGCCCCCTAAACTTAGCCGGCCAATGATGAATATTCACGGCTAGCTGGCTGTTATGTGACATAGCCGGTTAGCGACTAGCTGCTAACCGCAAATAGTCAACAAAGATAACCAGCTGTCTCCCATTGAATATTCATGGATAGTTGGCTAAATGATATTTAACTGGCCAGGAGCTGTTCCTGGCCAATTAATTAGCACTGAATATTGGGGGAGGGGGGGATAAGTGTTAGTATGGTGCAAACACAATGGATGCCGCTCTCAGAGGTCCAGGTGGAGTTCTGAACAGTGATGGTCCAAGAAGTGGAGCTTGGAGCAGGGTTGAGGCTGTGGCTGGTTGGAGTGCCAGAGGGCCTGGCAAGGCGCACACGGTGGCTGTGGGGAGAGGACTCGATAAGAACCTGGCGGCCAAGGCTCTGCTGAATTGCTTCTGCAAAGCCAACTCTGTCTGCAGAAAACAAACAAAGATAAAAGTAAGCACAGGGTTTTGCTCAAAATGGGCTCGTCATTCAAATGGGGGATTCAGAGACATTTCTGGGAAACAGTTTTTCAACTTCAGTAAAGAAAAATATAAACCTCCAAGGATAGATATTCAAAAGGGTTGTCTGGTTAAATCAGACATGGGCAAACTACGGCCCACGGATCATATCCGACCCGTTTAGTTTATTTTAATCCGTCCCACCGAATTTCTCTACTGTATTTTTTTGCTCCATAAGATGCACTTTTTTCCCACCCAAAAGTGGGTGGAAATTTTGGTGCGTCTTATGCAGCGAAGATAAAAATTTATACACACCCCTGGTACCTTTTTAAACCCCCCCCCTGCCCCGTCATACCTTTTTAAATTCCCCTTATAGCCTGGTGGTCCAGCGTGTATCGGCAGGAGCGAGTTTTCCGTGCTCCTGCCTGGGCCTAGGCCTGTGCTGCTTCCTGAATGGCTGCCGTCAGTTCTAACGGAACTCGCAAGAACTGACAGCAACCATTCAGGGTGCGGTGCAGGCCAGGCAGGAGTGCGGAAAGCTCGCTCCTGCCGATACACGCTGGACCACCAGGCTATAAGGGTGATTAAAAAAAGGTACGACGGGGTGGGAGGATGTTTTAAAAAGGTACTGGGGGTGGTTTTATAAAAAGTACTGGAGGGATTTAAAAAGGTCCGGCCCCTCTGTCAAATTTAAGAACCTATTGTGGCCCACGAGTCAAAATGTTTGCCCACCCCTGTGTTAAATCCTGCTGAGCTAGCCAGAGCTTGATATTCAGTGGCATTTGGCCGGGTAGTGACGCAGAATATCTCCAGGTAAGCTAGATAGATTCTGAGCCCACCGGGGACAGATAGGGAAAATACTTGAGTACCTGATTGTAAAACCGCTTAGATAAACCTTGATAGGTGGTATATAAATACCTAATAATAAACTTGAAACTTATTGGCCATCTCCTAGTGGCTAGGTTAGGGGCAGTCAATGGCATAGTAAGGGGGGACAATGAGGCCTCCTCCTCTTCACCCCTCAGCCTATTCTCACTTGTCCCCTCACCATCTGCGTGACACCCTTCCCCCGCACCTCTAGGTGTTCACTGCCGCGAGGAGCAACTTCAACGTGTTCCTCATGACTGTGTCAGCTCTCCCGCTGATGTCACTTCCAGGAAGTGACGTCAGAGGGAGAGCTGCCGGGGTCACGAGGAACACGTTGAAGTTGTTACTCATGGCAGTGAACAACTAGAGGTATGGGGTGGAGTGGGGGTGGGGGGGCAGAGACGAGCGCTGGGGAAGGGCACCTCCACCCCTCGCTATGCCACTTGGGCAGTTTGGAGTGGAGTGTTAGGGTGTGCCAACGTTAGTGGTAGATTTTTATTTTTTCAAACTACTAGTGACCAAATGATGCTGTTTTGCATACTGAATCTAAATCTACCTTCAGGAGTTGCTTAAAGTGAGTCTTACCTTCGTCAAATCACAGTTGAAATATGTAGAGATTAAGCAATATTTACATGAACATACAAATAGTCTCAACTACATAATAGTCTGTAGCCACATACAGTGGTACCTCAGAATCCGAACGCCCCTGAACTCGAACAACTTGGAATCCGAACTTTTTTTAAATTAAATTTTGCCCCGGAATCCGAACGCTGCTTTGGAATCCTAATGTCCGGGAACTGCAAGCGTTACTTAGCCCAAAGCTTCCCCTCCGACGCAGCTTCCTGTTTCCGCCTGGGAGGGAAGCTTTGGGCTGAGCACCGCTTGCAGTTGCCGTTGCCGATCTTGCTGTCTATGCCCGGGGGACCCGATCTTGCTGTTTCTGCCAGGTGGGCCCTATCATGCTGCCTATGCCAATCTGAGTTTGTGGGACCAAGGAATGAATTAATCCAGTTTCTATTATTTTCAATGGGAAAAATTGTCTTGGAACTCAAATGGGGTTCTGGAACGGATTAAGTTTGGATTCCAAGGTACCACTGTAATTGTTTTTACAATATCTTTTGACAAAATCCAGCAAAGAGGCCATAACTTCTTTGCTTTTGTTTTGGCTCATGAGCTCCCTGCAGACCATCTGACCCCTAATATAATATTCCATTCCATACCATATTGTTTCTTATACCCCGCAAATGTCAACTGGGAATCATTGTGGCTTACGTAAGATTAATAAGACATAGATATTACGAATCATAGCAAGATTATAATGAAAACATATGCATTTTTAGCACCTTCCTAAATTGAAGATAGGAGGCGGTCTGACATAAGCAGGTTGGGAGGAAGTTCCAAATTTTGGGGCCTTGAAACTTGAAGGTGGATTCAAAAAGTGATTTCCTCCAAACTTGACTTGGAGAGGGAAGAGTTATAGAGTTATAGAAGGAGTGTGAAACTTGGATGGCTGAAGTTAGCCAGTCGAACTTTCTCCATATACAGTCATGTGAAAAAAATTAGGACACCAGATGAAATATTAAGTTCTTTCTTAAGAAATGTTCACATATCGATGTCAAATCTTTTTTTATTTATCTCTGAAAAAGAAAGTGATGTAATTGCAGGTAAACAACAAAACTTTTCCTTGATTTACTCATGAAACAAAAGATAGACACAAAAATGTGTATTCTAACTGAGGAATAAATTAGGACACCCTAATTTCTTTTGCTTCCAAGTTTCCAAGTTTATTAAAAATTTGTTATCCCGCCTTATCAAAATTCAAAGCGGTTTACATCAGGTTTAAGTAAAACAGGTACACAAACCAACAACTTAAAAATAATACAAAGAAACATCATAAGATAACAAGACTTACAAGACTGACCTAAACAGATGGGCACAAGAGAAAAGGGAAGAACCACAATAGATAGTAAAGGAAAGAATGAAAAAAAGGGAAAAACAAAAGGACAAGCAACATTGCTACCCGCGTCGACATCAGCGCTATCTCTGATGTCACTTCTGGGTTCCGCACATAGGAAGTGATGTCAAAGGGCATGCTGACACTGATGCGGGCATGCAGCTCGTATTGGAGAAGTTAAAAAGCTAGAGGGAATGAGAAGGGGCGTGCACATATGGCAGAGGGGGGCAGGGAAAGGGCACCTCTCACCCTCGTTACGCCAGTGCCAGAATGAGTAAACTGGTCATCTAAACTGATATGTAATAGTATCTTTACTTCTTCTTAAAGCCACGCCTCACCCTAGGAGTGGACACAATGGAAAGGATCTACTTTTTGGAATCTGCTGGGATCCAGATTGACCATTCTTAGAGAAAGGACTTTGGTCTAACCCAGCATAGCACATTTTCTATTCATAGGCTGGCTGTATAATCGTATTCTGAGCAGTGGGATTTTTTTATGCTTAGTTGTGTGTGTGTGGTTTTTTTTTTTTAAAAATGGCTGTATATTTCCCATTTATGAGGGCTGATTGAAAAGTAACGAGACCTGCTTTTTTTTTTTTAATTCAGAATCAGATGACGCCACAGGATCTGAACTTTTTTCTTTTTCCAAGTTAGCGTCCTTCTTATTCAATACATTTTTTACAGAATTTCGAGAATGATTCAAAGACGCGCAGTAAACTGTTTTGTGGTGGATGGCCTTCCAGAATGTGCTTCATCGGTCATTCATCTGTTACCCGCTTTGATATGCTTCCACCGCCGTATTTTTGCCGTAACATTTCAAGACTTTCGGGTACTACTCTTTCAAAGTTTAACACACCTCCGGTGTACTCTCACAGACACATCTTCCTCATCCTCCATGATGAAACGTATGAAGTTCTTCCAATGAAGGTTACGACAGTTCAACTGCAGGTTCAGAAAGGTCGATATACGAGTATGAGTTTCGAGTTTCAAGATTATTTAAAAGATTGATGAAATCACTTTTTCAGAATTTCAAAGCGGTGTACAATAAAAATGGGGAAGACAAACTGTTTGGGTAGACAATGACGTGAACATGGACACAACAAAAGGGAATGAGAGGAATTACAATTGATATAGGAAAGAGAACATAAAAGGGAAAAAAAAAAACCTCATAAGGATTGAACATATCTATGAGCAAAAGCCCCGCAAGGTTTACGATTCTAAAGCATTTAAGCCTCGAAAGGGTTATAGTTCAAAAGCATCCTTGAGCAGAAAACTTTTTAGTTTCCTTTAAATTTATCTAAGATTTTTTTCTTCCCTCAGCTGAGCCAGTAATAAATTCCAGGTTTGAAGGGCTGTGACTGGAAAAAGGGTATTATGCCTTGTGTTTATGGCCCTCAGAGAAGGTATAGAAAGAAGATTTTTGTCCTCCAATCTTAGTGTTCGACAGGGGTTATAAAGGAAAAATACTCTTTCCAAGAATAGTGGAACTTTAAACATTTGTACCTTAAATGTTATTAAAGCTAGTTTGTAAGGGATTCTATGATTTATGGGTAACCAGTGGGCATTCTTAGAGGGGCGTAATATGGTTGAATTTCCTTGTTCTTGTAATAATTTTTATTTCTGTATTTTGAATCATTTGTAATCTTCTTATTTCCTTTTGTGCGATTCTCTTGTAGAATGAGTTGCGGTAATCCAGTTTGGATATTACTAAGGAATGAGGGAGCGTCAAGAGAGTTTGCTAGAGATATAATCATTCGCAGTCTATGAAAGCAACTTTTGACTACTGCATTGATTTGATCGTGATAATTAAGCTTTTGATCGATTATAATGCCTAAAATTTTAATCTTGTCAACCACTTCAATAGGAATCTTTTCAATAGAGATCACAGAAGAGAGCTTGAGTCTGTCTTTTCAGGGGAAGAATATAGATTTTGGTTAGGCAATGTTCAGGGATAACGTTTTTGTTTAACCATTGGCAAATCTTTTTAATTTCTGGTTGATATTAACATATCTGCTCACTAGAGCCAGCACAGAGTTGCCACGTCTGCTTCTTGAAAGAAAACCAGAGGCAGTCTCATTACTTTTTCAATTAACCCTCGTAGTACCTGCTGGGTGAGGCGTGAGACATGACCCAGTATCAAGCAGAATAGTGTGTGGCCCTAAAGAGATTCTAGGAGGAACTGTGTTTCATTGCCACTTTCCAGGTTCCATAGGGAATTGCTGGGTTACCTTTGCAGGAGTGTCCAATGTCGGTCCTCGAGGGCCGCAGTCCAGTCGGATTTTCAGGATTTCCCCAATGAATATGCATGAGATCTATTAGCATACAATGAAAGCAGTGCATGCAAATAGATCTCATGAATATTCATTGGGGAAATCTTGAAAACCCGACTGGACTGCGGCCCTCGAGGACCGACATTGGACACCCCTGAGCTAGGTGAAACTTTATATGGAAAAAAAATGTGGTCTAGATTGATATTGCATGTGCTCAATCAAGAGCACCCTTCATAGAACAGTGCATAGTGCTAATTTTTTTAATGTCATTTATAAAATCCCATCAATATAAGGCATTTAGTTATAGTATAGCATTGACTATTTCTATCCACAACAAAGATAGATTCAAGCCTCAGAATCTAGCTCACTCGATTGATCCTCAGATGCACCACTCCACGTTCAAACTTTATCACAACGTTAAACTTGATGTGCAGAATCTTCCCTGGATCAATCTTAATTCTATATTTAAATATAGAAGAATATAAATATAGAAGAAAAATATTTAAATATAGAATTAAGATTGAACCAGGGAAGATTCTACATATCAAGCTTAACGTTGTGACAAAGTTTGAACGTGGAGTGGTGCATCTGAGGATCAATCGAGTGAGCTAGATTCTGAGGCTTGAATCTATCTTTGTTGTGGATTTATAAAATCCCCCCATATCATCTTGTGGATATGTGGCATCATACTTTTCTGTTTGGCCTGGAAATGTTGTTTACATTGGACACTCTTTCCCGTTCTTCTCTTAAAGGTTTTAGAGCAGTGGTCTCAAACTCAAACCCTTGGCAGGGCCATATTTTGGATTTGTAGGTCCTTGGAGGGCCACAGAAAAAAAATAGTTATTGTCTTATTAAAGAAATGACAATTTTGCATGAGGTAAAACCCTTTATAGTTATAAATCTTTCCTTCTGGCTAAGTCTTAACAATAATATTGTCATTTATAGCTAAAGAGACATATGATCAAGAAACTGTTTTATTTTACTTTTGTGATTATGATAAACATACCGAGGGCCTCAAAATAGTACCTGGCGGGCCGCATGTGGTCAGACCACTGTTTTAGAGAGTTCCTGGACCGCTAGGAAAGAAAGTGATCTTGCATTGTTGGATTTCTCCTGAACCTCCCACTCGTGTTCATTGGCGCACGCTCATGATACAACAAGTGTCTATGGAACGATTGTTGTAGACCTCTTTGGAAACTCCACCTGGGCGAGCGTTTTGCTCTAGGTGGGAGCCATTTTGGTCCACATTAACCTCTAGGGCACGAAGTCATTTGTTAGATGTATAATTTTCTTTGATACTTAACACACTGGAACTGGACTCAATTTTGGTTTATGATTGTTTGTAGTAGTTGGGTTGGTGGGTGGGTGGGCAGATGGGGTAGGAAGGGAGGAGGGATGGTTGGGTGGGTGAAGTATTTTCAACTGATGGTGCACTATGTTGCATTTTTGTGTATAATACTTGTATCACTTTTGTATTTGTATTGAAAAATTAATTTAAAAAAACATATTGGTGAAAAAAATCCCCCCTATATATGTATGTTCAATAACACTGTATATACGAAGGGCTGCTGAAAAGTTCTCAGCCCAACCAACAACGTTGGGGCAGTCTCCGTCGAGGGCTGTTCACTTAGTCCAGCGATTTTCCACTTTTTCCATTCCATATTTTTCCGACTGAACAAAGGAAGTGGAAAAATCGCTGGACTACGTGTACAGCCCTCGACGGAGACTGCCCCAACTTTGTTGGTTGGGCTGAGAACTTTTCCACGGTCCCTTGTACACCTTGGCTAGAATTTAAATTTAATCCAGCTACTGCACCAACCGAAAACTGACCTCTGACCTTTTACAATGTACATATTTCCATGCAGAAGCGTACAGTTCTAAAAAAAAAAAAAAAGACCCAACAACGAGGGAGTCGTGAAGGCAGGATGTCAATAGATCAGCTGAGGGTGTATTGTTCAAAATAACCGCTTTATTGATGAATTGAGTCTATTGAGCCATAGCGGCATATTCATCAATAAAGCGGTTATTCATCAATAAAGCAGTTATTCATCAATAAAGCGGTTATCCAGAGTCTGTCATAGGGGAAAACACCCTCCAGGGATTCAAGACAAAGTTAGACAAGTTCCTGCTGAACTGGAACATACACTAGTCTCAGTTAGGGCGCTGGTCTTTGACCTAAGGGCCGCCGCGTGAGCGGACTGCTGGGCAGGATGGACAACTGGTCTGACCCAGCAGCGGCAACTCTTATGTTCTGCCTTCACGACTCCCTCATTGTGTGCTTTCGTCCCATTGTCAAGGCCTGTCCTTGGGCTTCCAATTCAGTGCCGATGGTTAAAACCCAGCCTGTCTGGTTCTCCTGTTCCCCAATGATTTTTTTTTCAAAAATACTTGCTTACAATACATGACACAGTCAATTTTAGACACACTTGCTAACATTTCTGAGGGTTAATTCAGAAGACATCATTAGTTACCTGGAAGAATCTGCACCTTTATCTATGCAACATTTCTGTGGGGACTACTCCCAGGATCCTGGAGGAGGTACTAGGGGCGTAATAAGGGGGGGAGGGACAGGAGGCGGTCCACTCCAGGCGCCTCTCTGCCCCTCCCGCTCGTCCCCCCCTGCTATGCGTGTGTTCCCCTTCCCTTCCCTCATACCTCTTTAATTTTCCCAGCGCGAGCAGGATCACGAACTTGTTGCTGCTGTCGGCTTTCCCTCTTGACGTCGCTTCCGGTTCCTGCGCCTAGGGAGGGAGAGCCGACACGACATGGGCATCAAGTTCATGATGCTGCGTGCGCCCGGAAAATGAAGAGAGATTTAAGGGAAGGGAGAGGGGTTACATGTGTGGCAGAGGGGGGGGGGGGTCAGGAAGGAGCAGGGGTGGAGAAGAGGGTGGGAGAAGGGCGCCACCTTGCTATGCCGCTGGGAGGTACTCATCAACTTGCAATTCTACCATGAATTAAGGTGAACCAAGGCTGTATTTTTGCTTTAGGTGCAGCTCTTGTGTGTGTATGTGGGGGGGGGGGGGAGGGGGGTGGCAGAGGTTGGTCTCAGGCTTTTCAGATTACTTACTGCTAAGCTTGCAGTCTTCAGCAGCTTGGGGTGGAGGCTGTACTTTGTCTTTGACGGGTTCCCAGCAAGTCTATCTCTGTGTCTCCTGCTGTTCATATGCTGCAAATACACAAACATAAGAACATACATAAGAATTGCCATCACCGGATCAGACCCTGGGTCCATCAAGTCCGGTGATCCTCTCACGCGGAGGCCCAGCCAGGTGTAACCTGGTGAAAACTTAGTCACCTGTATCCCTCTATGCGCCTTTCGAGGAGATGTGCATCTAACTTGCCCTTAAATCCTAGAACGGTGGTTTCCGCAGCAATCTTCACCGGGAGAGCATTCCAGGTGTCCACCACCCGCTGTGTGAAGGAGAACTTTCTGGCATTTGTCCTGGGCTTGTCCCCCCTCAGCTTCAGTCCATGACCTCTTGTCCTAGTCACATTTGACATTGTAAATAACTTTTTATCCTGCTCTATCTTGTCGATTCCTTTTATTATTTTAAAAGTCTCAATCAGATCCCCTTGCAGTCTCCTCTTCTCAAGGGAGAATAGTCCCAGTTTTTTAAGTCGTTCTTTGTACTTCAAGTTTTCCATACCTTTAAGTAGTTTCGTGGCTTGCCTCTGCACCCTCTCCAGCAGTTTTATATCCTTCTTTAGGTAGGGAGACCAGTGTTGGACACAGTATTCCAAGTGTGGTCTGACCATTGCTCTATAAAGCGGCATTATGACCCTCTCCGATCTACTTGTGACTCCCTTCTTTATCATGCCCAACATTCTATTTGCCTTTTTTGCCGCCACTGCACATTGTGCTGATGGTTTCAGGGTCCTATCTATCAGTACCCCCAGGTCCTTTTCTCGCTCACTCTTACTCAAACAAACCCCATCCCCCAATAGTTTGTATTATTTAATTGAGGGATAGTGGAAAATGGGGAGTGCGTAGGTAAAGATAACATAATATTTGAAGTCTCTGATACCACCAGTTGAAATCAGCACTTTGGCTCCTGTAATGGACCAGAACCGAAATCCAGATCTGGTTCAGCATTTTCTTCCTAGAAGTGGGCAACTTGGCGGCTCTCCATCTCTTTCCCATTCCGCCTCTCCATTCACAAACTATCACTGCTATCATACCTACGGCTAGGCTCTGCACTTTTCCTCGCTACTTCTGGAGAGGTGGGGGACGAGGGCCCACAAAGACATGTTTGTCTAGGGCATGATATGGTGTTAATATGGCCTTGAGTGGGAGGGGTCTTGCATCTGTACATCATTGATGAGATCTCATTGGAAACCCACCTTTTTGATTTGGCCTTCAATCAATAATCTTACTCCCCTCTGACCACTGCTCAGTACCCTAGCCAGCAGATTAACCATCCTTCCTAACTGAATTCCCCACCCCCAGCATTCTGTTTGTCTGTTTAGATTGTAAGCTCTTTGGTGCAGGGACTGTCTTCTTTGTGACTCTGTATAGCGCTGCATATGTCTGGTAGCCCTATAGAAATAATTAATAGTAGTAGTAGTGTGAAGAGTTTCAGTCTTTGGGAAGCAGAGCTGAGATGGTGATGTCATGATGCCTCATTCCACCAATAAGAGCCAACCTCATCAGTGATGTCACAATGGCTTGATTGTCCTGTACTTCCCTCTGCCCTCCAACCCAGCCATCAGATTAACCCTTCCCATTAACTGTATCCATGACACCCTGCTTGTCTGTTTAGATTGTAAGCTCTATTGAGCAGGGACTGTTTCCTTTGTGACTCTGCAGCACTTCATCTGGGAGCGTTCTAGAAATAATGAAGAGTAATAGCGAGTGTTCTCGTCCCATTTCTCTCTTGAGGAGAGAGCTATGAATATCAGCTTGGTGCTGCTTTGCACCAATTACACAGCATAAGGGTCATTTGCAGCTTGCAATTTCCCTCTGACCATCCTGTAGGTCTCAGTATAGTAGTATTTATTTATTATTTAAACAGCTGATTTCAGTACTTAACCGGATGGTGCCACTGAATAAGGGTTATCATATTTCTTCCAGCAAAAAAACAAAGAGGGCACGTGACCCCGCCCCCAGCCATGCCCCATTCTGCCCTAGCCACGCCCCATTTCACCCATGCCCCGCCCCCCACGTAAATCTCCTTCTATCCTTCCCAGGGCAGTGTCTGCAGGGCCTCCGGGCATGCGCGGACATGGATGATGTCACTTGCATGCGTGGATGCCCTCCAGATGTGGCCCCGAGCTCCTAAACCCAGACAAACTGCCAACCTTTTGAAAAACCACCCATACACTCGGACGGTCCTCTAAAGCGAGGATATCCCACTGTCTTTCAACTCCTCCAGTCCCGACTCCTCCAGAACTGCCCAAAGGTATAAACTAGCCTTCCCCTCCCTACGCGGCATCCACTTTGCAGGCAAACTGGGAAAATCCCTTCTCTTCAAAATCACAGGTCTTTGGAACGACCTCACCTCCCCATTGCGGAACCTGAGCTCCCTTCAGTTATTCCGCAAACAACTGAAAACCTGGCTTTTCAGCAAATTGTAACTCTATCCTTCCCCCCTTTTTTTCTCCCCCCTTCTTCACATAAGTTCATGTAATCCTTTTTCTTCTTCTCTACCTACTATTTTAAGTTCTTGTAAACCGTGTCGAGCTCCATACTCATGTGACTAATTTTTAAGTCAGAGCCACTTTGGACCCGTATGAGCTGAAGGAGAGTCGCCAAATATCTTCCCAAGTAAGGCTGTGACGCTGCTGATCAGAGTATGTCAGTGATATCTGCCCCACAAGCCTGCCTTGAGGGTATTTTCAAGGAGGTAGGCATTTTAAAATGCATTCTCCATCTATTGAGAAATGCCTTGTCCTTCAAGCAGGCAGTTTTTCCTCCCATGAGCTTAGGTAGAGAGGCAAAAAGTAGCAGGGGGAAAAAAAAAAAAAGACAGAATGATGAGGGCAAACACAGAGGCCTTCAGGGTCCGCCATTGGCCCCCGGGTCTTGCATTGGAGAACACTGCTCTAGTCTACAATGTGAAAACACAATATCCTCACCTGTTTCAGTTGTGTCTCGGAGTTGACGTAGATTCCACACACGCTGCAGTGGAAGGCCTTGCTCCGGACATTGCTGCTCTTCTTGTTGGCCATTCTCTTTGACCTGTGCCCTAACCTGGAGAGAAACTTGGCTTTCCATCTCTTGGTCTGAGTGTTCTGTCCTCGCAACATGGACTTGTGCTTGGCTCCTGTAAGGAAATGAATCAATATTTTATTTAATGATTCATTGGGATTTGTTGATCACCTTTATGAAGAAATTCACCCAAGGCTGTGTACAGCAAGTACAGGGTTTGTTTAGTTCTGTACAGTTTTTTTATTTGTACAGTGTAAAACGTACTATTTAACAATAAACATAGAAGCATGGAATATGACGGCAGAAAAGGGCCAAGGCCCAACAAGTCTGCCCACTCTAATGACCCAACCCCCTAAGTTCTTCCTTGAAATGATCCCACATGCTTATCCCATTTTTTCTTAAAATCTAGCACGCTGCTGGCCTCAATTACCTGCAATGGAAGATCATTCCAATGATCAACCACTCTTTCGGTGAAGAAATACTTCCTGGTGTCGCTATGAAATCTCCCACCCTTGATTTTCAATGGATGCCCTCTTGTTGCCGTAGGTCCTTTAAGGAAAAAGATATCTTCTTCTACCTCAATACGGCCCGTGACATATTTAAACATCTCAGTCATGTCTCCCCTCTCTCTGCGTTCCTCGAGTGAGTATAAATGCAACTTACCCAGCCATTCCTCATATGGGAGATCCTTGAGTCCTGAGACCATCCTGGTGGCCATTCGCTGAACCGACTGAACTCTCAGCACATCTTTTTGATAATGTGGTCTCCAGAATTGTACACAATATTCCAGATGAGGTCTCACCATGGATCTGTACAAGGGCATTATAACTTCGGGCTTCCGGCTGACGAAACTTCTACGGATATAACCCATCATTTGTCTAGCCTTCGATGAAGCTTTCTCCACTTGATTGGCAGACTTCATATCTTCACTAATGATCACTCCTAAGTTCTGCTGCAGTTCTTGCTAAGGTCTCACCATTTAGGGTGTAAGTTCTGCATGGATTTCTGCTGCCAAGGTGCATGACCTTACATTTTTTGGCATTAAAACTTAGTTGCCAAGTTGTGGACCAATGTTCCAGTAAGAGTAGGTCCTGCCCCATACTGTCGGGCACTATGCTTTTAGCGTCATCGGTGAATAATGTAATTTTACCTCGAAGCCCCTGAGCAAGGTCCCTTACGAAGATATTAAATAGGATCGGACCCAAGGCCAAGCCCTGCGGCACTCCACTGATCACTTCCGACGTTTCGGAGAGTACCATTTACCACCACCCTCTGAAGTCTACCTCTGAGCCAGTCTTTAACCCATGCAGTCAATGTTTCTCCTAATCTCATCAAACTCATCTTGCTCAATAACCTGCGGTGTGGGACACTATCAAAAGCCTTACTGAAGTCCAAGTACACGACATCCAGGGACTCCCTCATATCCAGCTTTTTCGTTACCTAGTCAAAGAAACTGATTAGATTGGATTGGCAGGACCTACCCTTTGTAAATCCATGTTGATGGGGATCTCGTAGATTCTCCTTGTTCAGGATCGTTATCTAATTTGTGTTTGATTAGTGTTTCCATAAGTTTACACACTATCGATGTGAGACTTACCAGTCTGTAATTTGCAGCCTCCGTCCTGTGACCCTTTGTGTGGAGTGGAATGACGTTAGCTGTTTTCCAGTCCAATGGGACTCTTCCTGTGCTTAGGGAAAGATTGAAGAGCACGGATAACGGTTCCGCCAGGACATCTCTCAACTCCCTAAGCACCCTGGGATGTAGTTTGTCTGGTCCCATGGCTTTGTTCACTTTGAGCCTTGATAGTTCATAGTAGACGCTGCTAGACGTAAACTCGAAATTTCAAAACGGGTCTTCCGAGCTTTCCCTTGTCTGCAACTGTGGACTGGATCCCGGTGCCTCGCAGGTAAAGACTGAGCAGAAGTATTCATTTAGTAGTACAGCTTTATCGGAGTACGATTCTACATAGTTCTCGTCTGGTTTCCTAAGGCGCACTATCCCATCTGTGTTTCTTTTTCTGTCACTAATATACCTGAAGAAGGATTTATCCCCCTTTTTAATGTTCTTTGCTAGATTCTCTTCCATCTGGAGTTTGGCCTCTCTGACTGCTGTTTTGACAGTTCTAGACTTGGCAAGATAGTCCTCTTTAGCTTCTAGTTTTTCTGATTGTTTGCAGGAGATAAATTCTCTTTTCTTCTTTTTTACGAGGTCCGAGATCTCCGCAGAGAACCACTGAGGTTTATTGTTTCTCCGCCGTTGGTTGCTTCTTGTAGGGTAGATTTCAGAGTTGACCACATTACCTCTACATTATCTGTTTTGGCCTGGTTTTGCAGCACCCCATAGACAATAGTAAAATGACTAAATGCAATTAATTAGGCAAATTTGGAAATGGCAAAATGAATCATCATAACAGGACTAGCATGAAACTATATCAGAAATTACATAACAGAAAATGTCATCAGAATACAAATGATATAATAATCTGCAATAGAGTAGACATCCCAGATAGTGTGAATAACATGAAAAAAGACCTGGCGAAGCTTGAAGAATGGTCTGAAATTTAACAGCTAAAATTTAATGCTAAGAAATGCAAGGTCATGCATTTGGGCTGCAAAAACCTGAAGAACGGTACAGTTTAGGGCAGGGGTGCCCACACTTTTTGGGCTTGCGAGCTACTTTTAAAATGACCAAGTCAAAATGATCTACCAACAATAAAATTAAAAAAAAATCACATAGCACACTGTACGCATAGAAAATGTCATTCCTATTCCGGGATTTTTTCAAAGAGGTCAAAGCAGATGACACTATGCACTGTCACCTCAGTAACAACCATACAAAAATAGACAAATACCCCTCTTCCCTTTTTACTAAACCACGATAGCAGTTTTTAGCGCAGGGAGCTGCGCTGAATGCCCAGCGCTGCTGTCGAAGCTCATAGGCTCCCTGTGGTTTAGTAAAAGGGGACCATAGTGTAAAATATAGACAGCAAATATAAATTCAGATACATTTTGATCACTAAATTTAAATAAAATCATTTTTCCTACCTTTGTTGTCTGGTGATTTCATGAGTCTCTGGTTGCACTTTCTTCTTCTGACTGTGCATCCAATATTTCTTCCCTTCTTTCAGCCTGTATGCTTCCTCTCCTCCAGACCTCATTCCCTCCCCCAACTTTTTCTTCCTCTCTCCCTGCCTCCCTTTCTTTTTTTCTCTCTTCATGCCCCCTTTCTTTTTTTCTATTTCTCTTCTTTCCTTCTGTCTCCCTGCCTGCCCTCTTTCGTTCTTTTTCCCTGCCCTCCCCCAAGCCACTGCCACTGCCATCGGGGAACAGGCCCCCAAGCCGCCGCCATCCAATAACAGGCCAGAAAGCTGCTGCCACCACCCCAAGCTCTCCCTGCTTCCCTGCGTCGGGCCGACCAGCATTCCTCTCCCCGACGTCAATTCTGCTGTCGGAGAGGCAGATCGACTCACTTTGCCTTGGCGATCGACCTATTGGCCTGAAGCTGGTTCAGGAGAAAAAAGCCCCAATGGGCACCCTCAACTCAACTGAGACTCAGCATAAAACTAGCTCAGGAGCACAAAACCACAAAAGGGTAGTCAAAGCTCAACTGAAACTAGTTAGAAACCAGACCAGGAGCAGGGCTGTTGGCCAATCATCCAATCGCTTGGAAGACAAGAGAAACACAGCCGTTTGACTAATCTACAAATTAAAGAAATAGGATTCGATCACAACCTTCATAAGGCAACTACACTGACTCCCAATACCATCCTGAATAATCTTCAAAACTTCATGCATCCTACACCAGGTTTTGTACGGAAACTCAGCTGCTCCCCTCATCCAACTATTCGCTACGGCTTGTTCGACATCAAGAAGAATCCTTAACAGAATTCAACTAAATTTGCCATGTACAAAATACCTCCACTACAAGCGAATCTTCCACTCTATACTAACTTATCTGGGTGTAAAAACCTGGAATGGCCTCCCAGAAGCAATCAGGAAGGAGACAAACTATACCGCATTCAGGAAAAACCTGAAGACTCACCTTTTTGACAACTAACTGTTTTCAGCTTCTGTATAGCACCCCCTCCTTCTAGGCCCCTCCCCATTGCTTCTCCGAACCCCCTTCCCTACTCCTTTTTCCTCTTCCTCTTTCACCTGTCGCCTTGAGCTTGTATAGGTTTGTGCGAATCCCAAATGGAAGATTAGATTAAAAATTACAAAATTAAATCAAATTGCAGCAGAGAGCAAAGATTGATTTGATGCTCACCTTATTGCTTTCCTAGGAAATTATATAAAATGTACATTTACAAAGATGGAACTGGGGCACTTACCAATGTTATGTGCCTGTAGCTGCGATGCAGAATTGACGGCCACTTTGCAGGTAGCACAGTACAGGTGCTCTATTTTTTTCTTATCCTCCTTTCCGATTTCTGTCCTATTGTCAATTTTAGTTCCCACTTCAGTCCCAAGTATCTTGTCTGATGCTGAGCTGGTGTCATCTAAGGCTCCTGATGATTCGGAAAGTGATGGGGAAGCAGAAGACAAGGCGATGCTGCTCATCTCAAGTGAAGAGGACCCCTCCGAATTTGGTGTCAGGATGAAGGTACTGTGGTCAACTTCTGCATCTGTTGAGAGGTTGTCCAGTAGAACTGTGGTGGATCAAAGAACAACTGAATAGTCTGCATTTAGGCTTTTCAAATTTAGCTTATACCTAGAACACGAGATATGCCATGCAGAATCAGAACAAAGGTCCACAGGTCCAGCATCTGGTCTGTGATAGTGGCCACTTTGAGTCATTAGAAGGTACCTGGCCGATTCCAAAGAACAGGTCAATTCCTTGCAGTAACTTCCCAAAGTTTTCTTGGCTATTAATTGTTTATGAATATTTCTTTTAGGAATTTGTCCAAACATCTATTAAACCTAGCAAACCCATCAATTGTTCCTGGCTTCTTAATGTTAGAGTCTCAATAGTTTGACCTCCAGAATTTCAGTAAGAAAACCATTCTGATTTTCAAGCAGGACGTGTTTGGAGACTTCATGGGGAGGGTAATTTTCAGCCCAGTGGATCTATAATTTGATATTGAAACTCCTTGCTTTTCTAGGCAATTAACTTTAGCCAATCAAAATCGGTATGGGTCCAGGGGCAGTGTGAGTCAGGGATAGAGAAATTTAATTAGCTATTCACACAACACACCATACATAGTCACACGACACAAACATAACACCACCAAAGACACACAAACAACACAGATACAGAAATGCACATACATGCAGGTACACACATAAAACCACGCACAGAAATTATTCCATGAGGATGCTCCACATACTTTCTTTACCACGCCTTCCTCTCCCACTGCTATATCTGATTAGATGCCTCTTAGTCATTCTTGGTTATTTTGAGGTCGAAATTCAGCCAGCGGGGCTCAGCGTTATGACCACCACTGGCGTTATTCCCAGATATTCACTGTTGGGCCTGTCCAGGCTTTGACACTAAATATCTCGTTTGCCGAGCCAGCTAACGCACAGCCAACTGACCCTCCGTCCATTTTATCAAGCTGAGCAACTCATAACTTACGCTGCTCAGCAACATGGCTTGATAAGAGAAATATCAGCACTTAACAAGATATGGACTGACTTTTGCGCGGTTAACCTGGTCAGTTAAGTTCTGAATATGGGCATTTAACAAGCCAGGTGCTGCCCCTGCCCCCGGAGTGCCCCTAAAATAGGCGGTCAGCCCTGAACAGGCGATTTAACCAGCCAGGAAACATTTTTGGAAAGTTTTTGATAAAGCTCCTCATGAAAGGCTCCTGAGAAAGAGAGTCATGGGATAGGAGGCAATGTTCTGTTGTGGATTAGGAATTGGTTATCAGATAGAAAATGGAGGGTAGGGTTAAATGGCCATTTTTCGCAATAAAGGAGGGTAAATGGTGAAGTGCCACAGGGATCTGTACTGGGACTTATTTATAAATAATCTGGAAATTATTTTAAAAGGGATCGTTAACAAGACTAAGAATGTTATAATGCCTCTGTATCACTCCATGGTACGACCTCACTTTGAGTTAGAGAATGGCACGGGGACAAATTTTTCCCCGTCTCCATAGGAACTCATTTTCACGTCCTGTCCCAGACAGTTATTTTCCTGTCACTGCCCCAGTCCTGCAAACTCTGTTCTCATCTGCACAAGCTGCAAACACTTTAAACTCATAAGTGTGCAAGGCTTGTGCGGCTAAGGCAGATCTTACAGGAATGGGGCAGGCACTGGGACAGTGACAAAACTCGCAGGGTCGGGATGGAAAAATTGAGTTCCTACGGGGATGGGGGAAAAATTGTCTCTATCATTCTATACTGCATTCAATTCTGGTTGCCTTATCTCAAGAAAGGTATAACGGAACTAGAAAAGGTTCAAAGAAAAGTGACCATGTTGATAGAGGGGATAGAACTCCTCTTGTATGAGGAAAGACTAGGTTAGGGCTCTTCAGCTTAGAAAAGAGACGGCTGAGGGGAGATAGGATTGAAGTCTACAAAATCTTGAGTGGAGTAGAACGGGTACAAGTGGATCGATTTTTCACTCCGTCAAAAATGACAAAGACTAGGGGACACTCGATGAAGTTACAGGGAAATACTTTTAAAACCAATAGGAGGAAATGTTTTTTCACTCAGAGAATAGTTAAGCTCTGGAACGCGTTGCCAGAGGATGTGGTAAGAGCGGATAGCGTAGCTGGTTTTAAGAAAGGTTTGGACAAGTTCTTGGAGGAAAAGTCCATAGTCTGCTATTGAGAAAGACATGGGGGAAGCCACTGGGGTTTGGCCAGGTACTAGTGATCTGGATTGGCCACCATGAGGAAGGGCTACTGGGTAGATGGACCATTGGTCTGACCTAGTAAGGCTTTTCTTATGTTTTTATCTCACAGCTATTTTTGAATAGGGGAAAGTGTCAGGATTTCCTGTTTGAAAATACAAGATGCCCTAGTGCTGGTAGATCTATTTTGATTGTGACTTTGTTTTAAAGCCAGACAGAAATTGGGCTCTGGATTTTTTTTTATTTTTTATTTTTAATAGAGATCCTCTTTTCTATGGCCAAAATGTTAGGGTATATCGGTATTTCTTTAGGGAAACTCAAGATAAACACAAAACATTTTGACCTTTCATCCTTACTTAATAGAGATTGGTATTGGGTTTTACTTAAATGCTGCAGTTCGCTTAATCTTTGGCCTTAAAAAATATGATCGTGTAAGCCCTTTTTATGTTAGATTGCATTGGCCAGAGTGTTTTTTTAAGTTTGGGTGTATTTGTTATAAGGCTCTTTTTGGATTACTACCCTCTTATATGGTACCTTATTTGAAATTGTTTAATTCAAAAAAACATACCAGAAATTCGAGTATGTTTATCTTCCCTACCCCAAGGGCCTGTCCTTATAGAACTTTTTTTGACAGGACATTAGAATATCAGGCGGGGAAATTGAATTCCTGGATGTCTGTTGATTGCCCAACCTATATTTAGGAAATTATTAAAACCTCATTTATTTGAGAAACAAGAATATTGATTTTTACTAAGCATACTGTGTTTTTAATCGTATTTTTATCAGGTTACTTTTCCTTTATCAAATTACAAATCAAGTATCCACTTGTACAGAAAGATTGCTCTTTTGTCTACTTTTATTTTACCTATTTATTTGTCCTTCGATTCCTGTTGTGTTTTACCTTTAATTGTTGATTCTTTCCTATCTAAGATTGTATTTCTATCCCACCTGTCCTATTGTATTCTTGTCTTATCTTAATTAGTTTGTTTTGTGACTTATCCCCTTGTTAATTATATGGTCTATTTTATGTATATTTTAGACAATTTATTTTACCAATTTGTACATCGCTTAGAATTTGGAATAGGCGATTAATCAAATAATAAATAAACTTGAAATTTGAACTTGATAAAGATAAGCCAATAAAGTATTCATTCTAAGATCTCAAACATCAATAGAGAAGAAAATCAATATAGCTTAACTTCAGCTCAAGTCCACAATTAGGATTCAAGTGAAAAATTAAAAGAAATTTAACAAACCAAATTGCTTTGTGAAGGAAAAACAGGCCCTTTAGACTGAGACAGGATAACAAATAATCAACATAGCCCTAGGTTACTTTTTTTCTAACCTTCTTTTTTAATTAAGTTGTATTTAATTGAGGTATTACAGCTGTGTGTTTGAAATTGTATTTTAACTATGTTGTATTAATCTATTTACTAGATGCAATGTATACGAGATTGTATTTATTAATTGAAATGTTTCATTTCTCTCTGTTGTGAATTGCCTAGAACTGCTGGTAGGGCGGAATACAAGAAAATAAATTATTATTATTAAAATTTCCTGATAATTGCATCTTGAAATGTAATGTGTTCACAATATCTGTTATGAGCCTAATCAGCTTAAACATTTATTGAGATGAGATCTAGCCATCTAGGTTGATATTTTGTATGTTAATTAGTGAGGTATAGCTATGAATCTGCTTAAGAGATGGTGCTGAAGAGTTCTCAGCCCAACCAAACAACTTCCTCAACTCAGCGTTCTTTTGCCCCTGTAGCTGAAAAGAGCGTTATCTTATTTCGTTAAGTTCCAATTTGTAGAATCGTAATGCTATGTTTTGACATTGTTTCTGATCATTGATTGAACCATATCCACATCATTCTCTTCTTGGTTGGCCTGAGAACTTTTCAGCACCCCTTCATAAGTTCAAATTGTGTGGACAGCCTGTTTTTCCTTTGAATGACCTATTACTTTGATAAATATCTGTAATTGTACTTATTCCTATTTTATTCTTTTGTTTCGTAGACTTTAATATTCAGGATGAGTTTATATTTCCTTCTATTTCTTTTGATATTGTTTTCTAATTGTATTCTGGATGATAAGTGATTTGAAATTTATATAAAAATAATAATAAAAATGTTTACAGTTGAATACTTTGCCTTGTGCTGACAGAACTGTGCCATTCTCCACACCCTCCCCGCCAAACCCCCCCCCCCCAACACAATTTTGATTTCAGGAGTGGGAAAGATATTGCTCAGTGTCCGTCAAAGACTACCTGCGCTGTCAGGGTATCCACTCTTATCCAAATCCTGGATGTTTGAGAAATCAACGGCTTTCTCTCTGTTGGTTGCTGTTCCCTTCTCTTTCTGTTTCATGGCTTCCATCGCCTTCAGTTTGCGGCCATGCTTGTGTCCCTTGTAATGAGCTTCCGCCTGGTTCTGTGCAAAAACATAACATACATAGCACAATGAGGAACTCTTGTGAACTGTAGCTGTCTGGTGCCCATTGCCTCTTCTAACGGTTATTTAAACTGCAGCATTTCTCTGGTAATGGAAAACATTACAGGTACTTTTTAGCTCTTCCAGATATGAACAAGAATAAACCAGCGAGGCAATGACTGGAGATTGAAAAAGGCATGATGAGATTTTTTTATGCTTAAAAGCAGGGTTTACCTCATTAATTTATCTCCTCTACACAAGCTGGGATCTACCAAAGACAGAGAGAGAGATTAGAAACTAAATATGAGAGTCCTTTAGAAAGGGAGAGAAGGAAAGAGAATCAGGAATCAAGGACAAAGGTCATAATTATTTGATTATACTGATAATTGTACATAAATGAATTAAAAGGGAGATATGCATAATGTAAAAGGATCTAAGTTACAATATAAAAATACGTACACGTAAACAATATAGAAAGTGTGGAGAGGAGGAGATAGTGGATGTTGAGGATAGGCAGACTGGATGGGCCATTTGGCCTTTACCTGCCTTCATGTTTCTAAAAACCAAAGACATACGTCATCTTCACAAAAAAAGAATCAAACAATAAATTTTTTTAAAAGCAACTAAGACACAAGAAGAGGAGAGGGGAAGTGTAAGGAATGTATCACAATGAAACATTCAAGGGAAGTTTCTGACAGAGATCTGCAAACACATTGTCTATTCCGCTAATCAGGAGGAAATAGTATAGTAAAATGCTAAGGAAGTTTCTAGTCGAATGTACAAAGAAAGGGACCGAAACCACAGCCATAATAAGAGCCAAATGACTGGGAACCAGAAAGACTTTTTCAAAAGGGAAGTCGCATGATGAGACTTTCGCGCATGAAAGAGGAGACAAATCACTCTATTTTATCTAGTCTACAGTTTTATTTGAAGTTTGCTTTAGCAGAGTCACAGAAGACCACATTACGATAGTCCAGTCTCTTTGACCTTTCTGCCCTAGTGCTCCTTCATCTCACTCATACTTATAGTTTATATTCGATTTTCCATATACCTAGTCAAGATGGTGTACACTCGAAATGAAAAGAACTCCATATCTACGATAGGAAAAAGCAGTCACTCAGAGATAAGAGTCAAAGAAGCAGCACTCAATATTGCCCTCCCATCTCACTTATCCCCTGTCTCTGTCTCCAAGACTTATTCATTCTTTTCTTAGTATTCACTCCCGAGTCTCACTCATCTTCAGTTTATGCTTCTGTGCACCTCACTCATCCTTTGTCAGTGCTCCTTCATCCTCATTCATCCTCTGTCTAGTTCTGCCCATATCTGAACCCAAATCCTTCTCCCTGAGTGCTCCCCCAAGTCGCCACTCATCCTTCCCCAGTGTTCACCCAAAAGGTTGCTGTCAGATCCTTATAGACATCTTACCAAAGAGTTGAATCTAAGATGGCAGAGATTACAGGAGATAAACTGCTTCCTTTTCAGTGGCAAGGGAGCTCCAAATGTGTGATTTATCACTGCCTTCTGCACTGGATCCATCTGAAGGACAGAAGAAAGAGACACATTTCTTGCCCATAATGTCTTCTTATTTTCATCTCAGAGTGGGGAAAGAAACATTTAATATGAGCATGATTATTAACTAACAACAGAAGATATTATAGGTGCAAGTCTGAAGAGCAATGTTCTAAACTTTTGCCAGGTGAATGGCATGAAGGAGCCGGCAAACAAAGGAAGCCCAACCGGTCCACAGTCAAGTTGTGAAGACAAACACAAAAAAAGAGGGAAGACTGCGGAGAGAATGTATGTGAAGCAGGAGTTTATTCAGTCAATAAGACGATGTATACAACAACAAAAAATCCACATATGCTCTAATGAATGGGAACCCAATACAATCCATGTTTCAACTACAACATCTTCCTCAGGCGGCTCTCTAAGTTTCTATTCATTTTCTAGGGCCCTCAGATCTGCCGATCAGAACTTATTGACCTTGCCTCCAATTAAGGAACTTTACTATTCCAGAAACACAATTTTCTCTGTCACTGCCCCTACTCTCCAGAATGCCATGCCATCTCATCTTCGCCATGAAACCTCTCTGGATAAATTCAAAACTAAACTCAAAACCTTCTTGTTTCAAGATGCATACAAAAGCATAAGATAAAATCCTTTTTTCCAACCACAGCAAACCTTTTAAGAGAACCGCTTCCAGGAAGCGACACCCCTTTCCCTGCTGTATTTTCTCTTCCCCGTGTACCTTCCTTTATTTTCATTTCACTATGTAATTATTATTCTTCCCAACCCAAGCTCCTCTCGTACCCATTTATGTCAATGTCTGCATCATAACTCTGCCTCACCCTCCTCTTATTTTAATATCAGATTTTATATTTTTAGCATTGTAAACCAACCAGATACGTGCTGATGGTCGGTATATCAAATTATAAAATAAACTTGGAAACAAAGAGAGCAGGAAGTGGATGCGAAATAAATTTAAATCTTGTTTCAAAGTTAAACCAAACTTAGGAATAATGTATTTATCGAGAAAAGCTGGAGTGTGAGAGAGTTTAATTTTGAAAACAAGCATGAGTATTTTAGATGTCAAACACAGATTCCTCTGGACCCCTGAGGAAGCTGTTTTAGTCGAAACACGGATTGTGTTGGGTCCCCATTCATTAGACCATATGTGGATTTTTGTTGTATACATCGTCTTATTGACTGGCACGAAGGAGTAGCAGAGTGAGGTATTTTAAAATTTTCTATTAAGTTAGCTGAGTAGTCTTTAAAATCAGCCAGGTTGCAAACCCATATAAAAAGTCCTGGGAAGAACACCGACTAGGCCTCGGTGTGCCAATGTATGCGGGCACTTTTATCACACATATGTTATAGATTGTTTTGCAAGGGCAAATTACCAGCATTTTGATGTTGATAGTGGAAGGAAGGTATCTCCCATTGTGATCAGCCCTTGAGTTTTAGGTTAATTAGCACAGATGATATCCAAATGCACAAGTTGTAAAGTCTGTTGATATTAAGGAAAGGCACTAGGCAAAAACTTTTGGTTTGTTTTATTATTTATATGGGATTTATTAACCGCCTTTATGAAGAGATTCACTCAAGGCAGTGTACAGCAAGTACAATTCAACATAAAACTTACAGTTTAGTTAATAGTATAACAGTAACATTATCAGTGGCACAGCAAGGGTAGGAAAAACCCGGGGCGGTGGCATCCCCTACACCACACTCACACCCTCTCTTCCTCCCATGCCTCTTTAAATCTTCGCCAGCACGAGCAGCTTCTCCAGCCTGCTGCTCATGCCAGCGTTGGCTTCCCTCTGATGTCACTTCCTGGCCCTGTGACCTGGAAGTGATTTCAGAGGGGAACCAGGTTGGCGCGAGCAGCAAGCCAGAGAAGTTGCTTGTACTGACAAAGATTTAAAAAGGTTTGGCGGGGTGGAAGAGTGGGCATGAGTGTGTATGTGGGGGAGGGGGGGCAGAGAGGTGCCAGCACCCCCACCATGACAGTGCCTGGAGAGGTTCCTCCCCCTGTCGTCATCCCCTTGCTATCCAGAAAAAGGAGTGGGGAAGGGACACAGCACATCAGTCTCAAGGACAATCAGTTTATTAAAACCATATAAATAGCTAAAACATATATAAAAAATAATGCAAGCCTAACATATAGTCTCTGATCCTTTTTGTCATCAGTGACGCAGCAGAGAGAAGGCTCATTTATAGCGCTGCCGCCTCTGCTGTTTTTGGAGGCACGGTATGTCAGTGTCACGGTGGGAGGGTCGGTGGGGTTCTGCTGCACAGGGGGATGGGAGGGAGGGGAGGAAATATGCTGCACCGGGGGGGGGGGGCGCTGCCACCGGCGAATTGGGCAGCACTAGTGTCAGGGATGGAATTAGGGAGCATTGGAGACATTCGGGAGGGGCTTCGGGGGTTAATCTTAACTGGGGTTTATTTTTGGGGTAGGGTTATATTAGGAGCATCTTTAAAAATTATGCTAGGGCATATTTTCAGGGAAACACGGTAATTGTCAGAGAGGGGTTTGGAAGAGGAATGGAGATCAGGATCGGTGAGGGGAGGAAGGGGGGCACTAGAGACCTTCATGTCACTACTTTCCTAACTTTAGCCACTTACCTAGTTAGCAGTTAGAATATGGCTAGTTAACTAGTTAAGAACTGGCTCTGCTCACAGATCGCCTCGGCAGTAACTGGACAGTGCACAGTGGTTAGGGCTGCTATGTAGTGGTTCTTTCCCATTACGTGCCACTGAATATCAGTGGTTAGGCAGGGCTCTCTTGCCCAGTTAAATCACTTTCAATATCAGGTAAAAACAATAATGGTAAAAGCAAATGGGTCAATAACAAAGAATTCTCCTTGGGTATAAGAGATCTCACATAAACAGCGTTTCCCATGGCAGTAGACTGAGGGCTTTGGATATACATTTATCATGAAATAGAACCATCTGTTCAAAAAAAAAAAATTCTCTGTGACGTTTTTGCGTAAAATGACGTTATAAATAGTGTTCCTTAAGCTACACTCACAGCGCTGAAGTTAGGGAAGATGCCGAGTGTGGAGTTTTCATTGAGTCTGAACGCCAACAACTGCTTGATGTCAAGAGACACTTGTAGAGGCTGCCCAGGAACTCGAAGCGTTGATGGAAGCAAACTGTTGGAGCCGATGGTACCTAGAACAAGTACAGCAGGAAGAAAACGTTACATTTCCCTCGTAAACGTGGAAGACTCTGCGCCACATCTATGCTAGGGCCTCATCAGTTATTCACCTTTCCAAACTGGCTGCACAATAAGGTATTCAAAAATCAAGTGATGGAAAAAATACTGATATCTATACAAAAAATCATAATGACAACAAGATCGATACACTTTAGAAAACCATTTTGTAAATTTACGACAATGAGGAACAAAAAAGACTTCATATGCCCTAGTGCCCAAACATTTACAAAATGGTTTGCTAGACTGTATCGATGATTTCTGCTCAATGAGGTAGCAGTTAGGGGGTGTTTATTTGTTAGTTTGTATATGGTTTGCTACTGTATTTTTATTTAGTTTTAAAGCCCATCCGCCCCAGGAGCCCAGAACAGGTTACAAAGATATGTTTATAGAAGTCTTCAGGATCAATAACACACATGTTGCAAAGATCTTAAGACAAGTATCAAGAACATACATGCTATAGTGAAACCAAGAACAATCACTTAAACTGGTTGAAGCATATATTGTTAGATTGGTTTGATTTAGTGGGGCAGAGTACAGTACAGGGGTTTAAGAAAGGATTGGACAATTTCCTGCTGGAAAAGGGGATAGAGGGGTATAAATAGAGGATTACTGCACAGGTCCTGGACCTGTTGGGCCGCCATGTGAGCGGACTGCTGGGTGCGATGGACCTCAGGTCTGACCCAGCGGAGGCATTGCTTATGTTCTTATGATACTATTTTTTTAAAATAAATCTTTATTCATTTTTAAATATTAACAGTGCAATACACAAGTATAAGAACATATAACAAGTCAAGAAAAGCACATTCAACTTACAGATATTCAAAATCAATCATTTTATCCCACCCACCCACCCATTGATTAATCACTCTTTCAATAATCTACACTTATTTAAAATAATACAATAACACAATCCAACCCCCCTCCCTCCTTCTCACCCTGGATGTGCAAGGAGATGGCACAGAATTAAAGACAAAAAACTACAGAGAAGTAATATAAGATACCAAACCAGCATTACTATGGCCCCAGCATTTCAGCATTCATTTTTTCATACCTATAATTAGAGCATTGGTTCGCCCACCAAAAAGGAAAATTCGGGCGATCGTAATTTTTCCAATTACAGGTTATCATCGAATAGCTATCCCGGTCATAATTAGGAAAAGACGGCATTTATATCAGTTCATGGAGGGACTTAATATGTAGTAATGTTCCACATATGACTACTTCATAAGTCAATGGAATTGATAACTCAAGTATAACATTAATCTGTCCCCATATCGACTTCCAAAAGTTGAGTATCAAAGGACAATAGTCTATATGACAGTGCCAACATCTATTGGATTTAGAACTGTCTAACTTTTGTAACCTAACAGGGGTCCAAAAAGATCTGTGTAACAAGAAAAACCAAGTTTGTTTCATAGATGCTGACGCTGTACATCTCATCCTCCAAGTCCAAATTCGTGGTCATCGAGATGCAGAAAAATGCTACTTAATCTCAATGCTCTAATGTCTCCAAGACCAGACTTTGGTTTTTTTATTCATTGCGATCAAACCTAACTATTATTATAAAGCAGTTTTTCAAATTCAGTAATATTCTACCTCTATTGCATGTCTTATATAGAGGAACAGATCTTCTAATTTTCAGAGCCGTCAGAAACGGCACTCCAAAGTACTAACGAACTTGAATCTTATGGAATTTTTTTTGCCGCTACGCTTCCTCATTGGCTCATATATTAGTGGTGGTGCTTTCTAATATTTAGGAATGAAAGTTAGGCTGTGGACATATAAAGCGATTCCGATAAGTTTTTGAAAAAAGTTTCTTCTATAAAAAAAATTAAAAATATTTTAAGAAAAAATGAACAAAATGTATATAATAGTACAAAAAACTAATAAATGAGCCAATGAGGAAGTGACATCAGATAGAGTGCCAAAAAAGTACAGGGGAAGGCAAGGGGCACGTGCGGGGAGTGAGCGGGCAGAGAGGAGGAATGTCTTAGCCCTTCTCTAACCCACTGGTAGCTTTCCTCTGAAAAGGATTCCTTATGCAGGCAATCTAGCCGAAACACGGGCCATGTCGAGTCCTTGCTTTGATGCATGTGTCCATGATTCATAAGACTGCTTTCTGCATGGTTTTTACTGTTGGTTGCTAATAAAGAGGGTTTTGAAGACCAGGTGTGCTCTGCTCTTTTTTCATTGGACTTGCTGCTATTTGTGCAGAGGTGATCATCTGTACTGTGGTCGCTGGATTAAGTGATTTGCCCGGGATCACAAGGAGCAGCATGGGGTTTGAACCCACAATCTCAGGGTGCTGAGGCTGTAGCTCCAACCACTGCACCACACTCCGACTTACTCAGATTCACTGTAGTGGGAATCAAACCCAGTTCCCCCATACTAACCATTAGGCTACTCCTCTACTCCAAAGAAAAACAACCTAGATTCTGGCATAACTACACGCTCATATTCCCATCTATACCTTACCATGAAATGCAGCTGCAAAAGAAATTGCCTTCACTCGTTCATTATGAAAGCTGATATCATCAACCTCTCATCACAACTTGACAGACAGTGTTCTTTAGAGGCGTAGTCCAGTCACAGATAGAACATTGTTGATTTTCACTTTATATAGTCTTGACAAGAGCTGTATTTCTAGTGAATTAGGAACATCAATTTTGAATCCGTGGGTTGTGTATCTCTGATTAGGAGATCTGGTGTAGACAGCCTTATTTGCATTTTTCTGCTTCGCCTCCCCTCACTCTGAGCTGTCCTATAATTCCTCAGTTTTTCTTTCTACTTGTGAGATGGTAGGAGCCTGTCTGTTCTGCTCATGTTTATTTTTCTTTGATTTTCGGGTTTTTATCCAAGTAGATACTGTGTTCAGATATTCAGTACTTTTCTGTCCCACCCTAGATTCTGGGGACTGCTTTGGTACATCCCACAGGTTCATGAGTGATTTTACTAGAAGGGAAGATTAGGTATTTACCTAGATAATCTTCTCTCTGGTAGATAGGCACATCATTCTTGAAGCCTGCCCTGTCAGATGCTCATTAGCCTGCTTGCTGTCTCAGACATATCTGTTTCTTTCCTCTGTCCAGCAAGGTCAAGGATAGGGGAGACAACTTCTATTTTGAAGAGACCAGGGGATATCTTTCAAAACTCCAAGACTGTTGGTGCAGGTTGCATGCAGGTAGGTGACTTGCACCTCGTTATATGTTTTAAATGTTTCATGATTATTTCATGTTAAATGTTGTGATATGAGCAGAACAGACCTTACTCAGGGAGAGTCCCCATACCCCTCCATGTTATGTTTCTTCTCTAGGGCTGACCATCAGCTTTGATAAGAACTGAGAAATTCCAGGACATCCCATAGTAAGGGAGGTGGAACAGAAAAATATTCTCTATATTCTCTATACCAAATCTCATGATCAGAGGTACACAACCCACAGGTTCAAGACTAATGTTCCTATCTACTAGAAAGTTTATTATCAAAATAAGTATCTAATCTTCCCATATCCCTAGTCTGCCGAATGCAAGGTTCAACTAGGTTAGTACTCATCAATAATGGACTATAAAGAGATTGAGGGTCAGTCTTCTCAGTACTTCAAAAAAGCAAAGACCACATGATGTTACCTTTTTAAGAAATAAGATACAGAGCAGCAGACATAAATCCATACTAAGGCTTACAAAATGATCTCCTAAAAATCCCTTCATTAAACTTTTTCTTAAATCTTTAAATCAGATTGTCAAAAAATAAGGAAGATATTGGTCCTAACGATGCCCAAATCTGGAAACATGATGACTTCAATTTGTTTCAGGAGAGAAAACAACAGGACGACCACTACACAAATCAAACAAGCTTTAAAATCTACACTTCACGGTTGAAACAATTCCAGAATAAAGCTGACACTGCCTTGCAGGCAACAGTGTCCTTTTTCCAGCAGAATGCTTGCCTTTGCCTTAGCCAGCCCAGCTCTGTCTTCAGGGATCAACAAAATCAGTTTGCTTCACTAGGCACACACCGATCACAAATTAATTCTAAAAGCCTCCTGGGATGGAGGGGGGGGGGGGTCACATCTGGCCACAGTCACAGAAGCCCCTGCAAAACTGATGGACATTTCATGAAAACACCTACTGGGGTCTGAAACATTTCAGTTCTAAATCAAGGAGAGGAATCGAGCCTTATAGGAACAATCAGCCCATCATGAACATGCAATTAGGAACATGCTAGAACAATTTGATAACCACTCTTCATTTGACTTCATGTTTATGTAAGAGGAGAAATAATCAAAATCTCATATATCAAAGTTTCCCCTTCAGTCATAGATTCCTGAATTATCATGAGCAGAGATGGATATAAACGTTATATTCGGTTAGTGCTTGTGGATTGAATGCTGAACTGGAATGGATGACGTTGATTTGAAAAAGTCACGGTGCCTGCAGAGCTTGTCTGACTGGTTGAGTAAATTATGTGAGCATGATGTATTTGAAACGAGAGTTGAGACGCCAGCGCCCTTACTAAAAAGAGAACGCAGTGTGACGTTGACATTATCACAGGCTAGCTTGTTTGATGACTGTGATTGATAGGTATAATATTAAAGAATTTATTTATGATTATTCATTGGTATTTTTGTAGGGGAAACTCCTTGACAAAGCGAGATGCGAAACGTGAATTCATGTCGCAGCCCCGAAGTGTAACTTATGAGATGAGTATTAATAGTGGATAGTCTGAGGAAGCATAAAGCACGAATTGTTGAGAAAAATGATACTTCTAAACAGGGGCGTAGCAAGTGACCGGGGCGGTGGGGCCCCTCCCCCACCCTCTCCTCTGCCCCCCTCCTTCCCCAATCCCGCCTGCTCCTCGCAACCCTGTCAGATCTCCCTTTGATGCCACTTCCTATGTGCAGCACCCGGAAGTGATGTCAGCGGGAGAGCTGACAGGGTCGCCAAGAGCATGTTGTTGACCGCCGCAAACAACTTCAACTAGAGGTATGGAGGAAGGGAAGGTGGGCGCGCCCGTGGAGGGGAGGAATGGGAGGAGGCGGAGGGGGTGGCAGAAAGAAGGAGGGATGCCGGCGCCCCCACCAACATGACAACCAACATAGAGGCTGTCTATGATAGTTTCTAAGCAAATTGATCATGCTTTAGCCTGCAGGGGTGTCAAAGTCCCTACTCGAGGGTTGCAATCCAGTTGGGTTTTCAGGATTTCCCTAATGAATATGCATGAGATCTATTTGCATGCACTGCTGTCATTGTATGCTAATAGATCTCATGCATACTCATGGGGGAAATCCTGAAAACCCGACTGGATTGCGGCCCTCGAGGAGGGACTTTGACACCCGTGCGCGCTAGAGTAGCCGCTGAGGTCTTTTGAGAATCGTAATCATGTGAGCTGCATAAACAGTTAAATGTGTGATCACTGAAGGAGAAACTTTGATATTGGAGCTCACGTTAGAACAATAGCATGATCCTGCATAATGCAGCAGGTCATTTTCATCCAAAGATCCTGCACAATGGTCGATTCGGTTGCAATTGGGCAGCTGGACCTTTTATTTCTTTGTTGCCCTGGTTGACATCTTACCCACAAATACATGAGCTTCATTAAATGGTGGGAGTGTGTGGCATAGTACTTAGTGCTACAGCCTCAGCACCCTGAGGTAGTGGGTTCAAATCCCTCGCTGCTCCTTGTGACCCTGTGCAAGTCACTTAATCCCTCATTGCCCCAGGTACATTAGAAAGACTGTAAATCCGCCAGGGCAGACAAGGAACAATGCTTTGAGTACCTGAATGTAAACCACTTAGGCTATAAGTGGTATAGAAATAAATAAATAATTCCCAATTCGAGTTCTCTTGCGGATTTCTGCTATGATAGGTTGTTACCTTCTAAGATTTGTACGCTGATCTCAAAAATTAGTGGAGGATACAATCAGAAACAAATTCTTCATACCGATGCCCCTGTAAAAGACTTTGGCGAGACGCCATTTAGAATATTGTGTACAATTCTGGAGGCCGCACCTTGAAAAAGATATAAAAAGGATGGAGTCGGTCCAGAGGAAGACTACTAAAATGGTGTGTGGTCTTCGTGATAAGGCATATGGGGACAGACTTAAAGCTCTCAATCTGTATACTTTGGAGGAAAGGCGGGAGAGGAAATGGCTGCTATGAGCTTCCTTAGTCTCTCGAGCCATTTCCTGTGAGCAATCTGCATGGGGCAGGAGCGTGGGAAGATTGCTCCTGCCCCCAAAACCCGCTAGACCACCAGGTAAGGCTTAAGGGGGGGCTTACAGGGCTTAAAATAGCCTGAAAATTGAAAAAGCATTTTTTTGGTTTAAAACCTCGAATAAGCGAATCCGTAGATACGGAATTCGCGAATGTGGAGGGGGAAGTGTATTTTAATTATGGTGTGCTTATTAAACTGAGCTTTTCTTTTGCTGCACCTTGTTGTTTGAGCATCTACCTCCTTTGTGTTTTTGCTGAAATGTGGCAAGAAACTGGATCTTTGAGTTTGTCTGGCAGGATCTATTGTTTTGCTTTAAACATGGCGGACCTGAGCCTAAAAGGAGCGGTGGGCGAGGCTCTGCTGTCATTTACTGTGTTACTGAGGCTATTACCCTCTAAGAACCTTTAGCCATAGGCAGCTGGCCAGTCTCGCCTAATTGTTGGGGCAGCCCTTGCCCCACCCCCATTTTGGATGCTCGGGGGAGGGGGGCACTAGCTCATCACTCACCTCAGCCAGCAGATAAGGTTTTCAGATTTCTGGCGGGTGAATCTGGGACACTTGTTCTCTGAGGTGCTAGTACTGAATGCAGGGACGTCTGCTAGATTGTTCGCATGGAAAATTATAGGGACCTACTTGATAAATATACCTATAAGTGCATTCTTTAATTTGTTACCATAGCAGTCACAGGGAGCCACACTAATTACTAGGCTACGTCTTTTAGCCAACAAAATCCAACTGTTGCTGATTTATTAAAATTATATGTGAGAGATATTGTAAGGTTAGAGACTTTGAACTGAGCCACTAAATTTTACACTGTTAATACATCGCTCAGTAATCTCCAACCTTTGGCATATTTATTTTCTCATTCTCTGGTTTTCTCTCTTTTCTTTTATTCTCTCCCATATCCTCCTTCCTTGTCTCTTTTTCTTTCCTTCCGAGTGAATATTTTAATATTTTCTCTTTCTTCAGTCTTTTGCTTTTGCATTGATTCTTTCATTTCCTTGCTTCTTCCTTGTCTCCTCTTCCTCTCTCTTTTTCTCATTTCTTCTAGGCTTCTCCATTCTTTCTTCCCTTTTTCCTCCATTATTTTTCAGAATTCCTTTCCTCTTACCCCCTTATTCAACATTCTCTCTCAGTTTCATCCATATCCCTTTAACTCTCTTTCCTTCTCCCCCATCACAGGCCCTTTCTCCTTGCCTACCCAATACCTGGTTTTCTCTTTCTTCTCTCTCTTATCAACTGTTTTCTTCTTTATTCCCTGATAATTACTCACCACTACATCTCCTCCCTCATTTCTAATCCCCAACTCAGCCCTAATCCCGATTCACTTCTCCATCTCTCTTTGGGCTAGATGCATTAAAGTCAGTCGGTAATGCTTACTGGATCACTGTTGGCTGATTGTGGAAAAGCGATCGATGCACTACCAAGTTTACGTGCAAATCATCTGCATACAAACCAGACAGATCAATTGCTGAGTGAGTGATTGACACATGTGCAGAGCCCTAACAGCAGTAACTGGGGAAGCAGCCTGCTGTTAGGGCTGCTCCCCAAACCCCCCCCCCTCCGTACCTTTGCAAGACATTAGGGGCTGGAGGGAAGCATGTCCCTCCAGTTCCAAGCCCTGCCCATGGAAAATGACAGGCCTTCCCGTCCCCGGTGCACCATGTGATGCACAGGGAGGAGCCTAAGGCCCTGATTGGGAGGGGTCTTAGGTGTCTGAGAAAGTCAGGGCCTTAGGCTCCTCCCTCTGTATCCCATGTGATGCAAGGGGAGGGGCCTTAGACTCCTCCCTGTGCATCACATGGTGCAACAGGGAGGGCAAGACCTGTCATTTTCCATGGATGGGGCTTGGAGCTGGAAGGACGTGGTTCCCTCCAGCTCCCATCTAGCAAAGGTACAGAGGGAGTAGGGGTGGGGTTCAGGGGAGCATCCGGTGGAAGGATAGAGTGGGCAACACTCCTGCTTTTTTTTCCTGGAGGGTAGGGGATGGTTTGGGGGATCTCCATTGGCAGGGGGGAGTGGGCATCCCTCCTGCCAATTTTCTCTCGGGTGGGGGGGGGATTCCAGTGCTGCATTCGTCGGGGGTCATTGGGGAGGGCTGTCATTGACGGTGGGGGACTTTTTTTCTTTTGCATGTGTAACACACACTCTGAATGAAATTCACTGGAGCGTGACATGAGAACTGCCTGCTAATGTTGGGCTGGAAGCCTCGAGCCCCCCCCCCCCCCCCCAAAAAAAAATTTTGAAAACATGTCATGTCAGTGGAGGCGCTCCCACAATGTACTTTAACAATAAGATAAGTTCTTATACATCTTCTATTTATTACTGCTAAGTTTGCATATAAGAAGAAAAAGTTAAAAAAAAATATACAAAAAAAGAATCCACTGAAGATATTGGCTCATATTATCCTTCTATAAACTCTAAATAAAGGAACGTGAACCCTCTGAGGATTCTACACACTTTAGAAAAATATCCAGTTGTCTACAAGATAGTAATAGGAATATTTATGTCTTGATATGCTGGGAAGATTTGGTGATTTATGAATATTAAAAAAAAACAAAAACTGTGTTACCGACAGGTCTAGAGCAATAGACCAGTTGTTTTTTCCCCAATAGCTAAAACCCGGGGTTGTTTTTTTTTTTTCTGCCACAGCCAAGCGATGTTAGTGCATCAATCACTTGGCTACTTTGCATGGGGTTTTAGCTAATTTGCATAGCCGGATCAGAAAATGGGCGATCAAGGCGACAAACACGTGGTGAGCCATTTTGTGCATCAGGTCAGTAAAACCAATTGTCTCTAAAGCTATGAACACAGGTTTAGCGACAATGGCTGACTTTAGTGCATCTAGCCCTTTTGCTTCTTCACTCTCCCTCATCGTTCTGCCTATTCAGGGTCCTTTCTTTCCATCCTCATTCTCAGTCCCAGCTTCTATAGCTCTCCTTTTGCGATGATCTATTACAAGAAAATAAACTTATTGTCTAGGTTAATCATCTTTGATTGCATAACACATTGTCCACATACAGCGACTATTGGTTAAATCAGTGGCAACTGAAACGTTAAAATGTTGGTTTAGCTGGCCTCATGGTTCAAGTTGCTTTGCAATAATCGTACAAAGATCTGCTTCTGGCAACGTCAACAGGACTAGATTACACACTTTTTTGATATAGCCTCCAAACCATAATCCCAGTACCCACCAACCCAGCCAGCTGATTAACTGTATCCATGGCATCCTGTTTATCGGTCTTGGCTGTTTAGATTGTAAGCTCTTTCGAGCAGGGACTATTTTCTTTGTGACTCTATACAGCATTGCATCTGCTAGCACTATAGAAATAATTAGTAGTAGTAGCATTACATCTGTACCTGGAGAGGGAAGATGGCCGAGATGTTTTTCAGTTCACGAAGCGAACAAGAGACACCTGAATTAGAGAATGACACGGTGACAAAATTCATCACCGTTCCCGTCCCCGCGGATAACCGCGGGAAATAATCCTATGTCATTTTCTAGTGTCTATTTCAACCTCAGTCCTTCTACACCAGCATTCTTCAAAGCAAAGCTTGAGGGTCAGTGGTTGTGGCCATTCATACTCTGATTCTTATGTGAGCCAAGGATAATGAAGCCATTGTGACATCACTGATGTGATTGGCTCTTAGGCACTGGTGGAATGAGGCATTATGACATCACAATATCTGCTCTGGATACCAGAGACTGTCATTCTGTAGTGTCTGTTTCAACCTCAGTCCTTCTACACCAGCATTCTTCAAAGCAAAGCTTGCGGGTCAGTGGTTGTGGCCATTCATACTCTGATTCTTATGGGAGCCAAGGATAATGAAGCCATTGTGACATCACTGATGTGATTGGCTCTTAGGCACTGGTGGAATGAGGCATTATGACATCACAATATCTGCTCTGGATACCAGAGACTGTCATTCTGTAGTGTCTGTTTCAACCTCAGTCCTTCTACACCAGCATTCTTCAAAGCAAAGCTTGCGGGTCAGTGGTTGTGCCCAATTATACTCCGATTCTTTCCTCTCTCCTTAAAGACTGACATGAAGATGGTTTCCCGCGGTTATCCGTGGGGATGGGAACGGTGATGAATTTTGTCACCGTGTCATTCTCTAACCTGAATCACCCATACACATAGGGTGGGGGTGGTAGAGAAAAGGGGAGGGGTTGTTTGAGCCTCAGGGAATACACCTGTACAGGAAATAGGGAACAGTTTGTATCTAACACTAGGGAACAATAAATGCGTTGTGGAAAATCTTACGAGCAGCTTACAGGGTTTACAGGCCAAGTACGGAGTAGATACCGTTAGCCAAATGGCACTGGGATTCGATATAGTGCTTGGACAAGGTGAATTAAGCCCTTTCCAAGCAGGTGTTATATCTTCAAAATGGAAATGTTTATGGCCATTCAGAAGGGTTATTATAAAAAATTTATGGAAGTGTGGGAACCTTTAACTAAATATTGTAAAGATTAATCTAATTGTGAAAATGTGCACATCTGGGGTGGGGGGTATGTTTTGGCATTTGTTAAGAAGTAAAGAAGGGTTGATTAGAAGTATTTTTATGAGATGTTTTTAAATTGGAAGGGGATGGGAGAAAATAAGTCTTTGACCAAAAGGGCTGCCGCGTGAGCGGACTGCCGGGCATGATGGTCTGACCCAGCAGTGGCATCTCTTATGTTCTTATCTTTCTTTTATTAAGTGTATTGTGCTACAATGATAATAATGTATGTAAATGCATCATTTGTTGTGCACAATTGGAATTTCAAAAATGAATAAAGAATATTAACCAATCAGGTCCTCAAGCATTTTCCCTATCTGTCCCAGTGGGCTCCCAATCTATCTAATGTACTTGAGGCAATGGGGGGATTAAGTGACTTGCCCAGGGACACAAGGAACATCATGGGGTTTAACCCCACTACCTCAGGGTACTGAGGCTGTAGCTCTAGCCAGTATGCCACACGCTACTAGGGACAATATGAAGTAGGTACGCTCCGCCAACCTTGAAGAATAGCATCGTAAGGGGGAGGGTGGCAACTGAGGAGGAGTGAAAAGTTCCCCCCTTACTGCTAAGCTTTTCTGATTTATTTGTTTAAATCAAAGACAACTTCATTGAACCAAGAAATAAAGCACAATAACCAATAGAATGGCTCAGCTTTATCTCAAGATACTTAAGCTTTGTCTTTTACAGTGTTATACAATATCTCCACTAACATGCAAATTAAACTCGCCCCCCTGTTATGTCCCCTAACTTCCCATGTCCTCCACACTGCCATGGTAAAAATGTATCTCAAACTGTGTGCCTCCTGAGATTCCAAGTGAGGAGGAAGAGAGGCGCCCACCAGCTGACTTCCCTACGCGGTACAGCGCCAGCACTGCCCGATTCGCCGAAGGCCTGCTCGCTTCCCCCCTTCTCTCTAGTGTCCTTTGGCTTCCCCCAGGCCTCCCGGTCTCACCTTTAAAGCTAGAGCAGCCTGCAGAGGATCTCCGGTAAGTTAAATGATTTGATTTTCAATATAGTGATTGGCATGTGTCAGTTTTGCTGTGTATCTGAAAAATGAATGGAAAAAATTGCATTGCAATTAGTAAAGGGGATGGGATCTGGGGCAGAGCTTGGGTGGGCCTAGAGAGGTCTGTGGTTGGGGTACTTAGCTTGAAGTAGTTGAGAAACACTGCTGTAGGCAATCAGCTGGCGCCAGTGCCTCTCCTCTCCGGCTCTCTTCCTTGTTGGCACCCTCTACTGGCGTCTCAGGGCCCATCTGGAGGGCCTCTGCACATGTGCGGATGACGTGATGATGTCACGCATACGAGTGATGTCATCACAGCGATATCTGTGCACTTCTAGGTGCCTTAAGCCGTTGCCATTACCTTTAGTGGACCCTGGCTCGAGAAAGTTTGCAAGACACTGGCATACAGGAGCAACCCGCATTACAATGAGCTAAAGCCAATTTTTACCATAGCTTTGTAAAAGGCCCCCTTGGCCCTTCCTTGCCTCAGGTATAATACATAACCAGACTGCAAGCCCTCCTACAGCAGAAAAATACCATTTCTAGAGCTAACACCCTAACGGATATTCACACACCCTGCATTTTTTTGAATAACTTCATCCTGGAGTTGATCCTGCAGCTTTCTGTTCAGCAAGCTTCGGCCTCTGCTTCAAATTCATTTCACACAGCACGATCCTTCATTAACAAATGTTTGAATCAGAGACAGGTGAGCTCTATTTATCTTTTTTACAGTTTTGTTAAGTACCAGTAAATTAGAGCTCGCTTTGACAAAAGATGTGAATTTACACAAATAAGACTGTTTTGGTTTCTTAGGCTTACTTTCTGGATATTTCTATAATTGTTCTTTCATTTTTTTGGAAAGTGGAGACCATTGAAACAAAACCTCGTTCTGTTGCATTTGGAATTCATTTCTAGGACAGAAAAACATACAAGCATGCATTTGAGTTCTAGACTAGAGAATGACACAGAGACAAATTTTTCCCCCGGTCCCCTGGGAACTCATTTTTCAGTCCCGGCGAGTTTTTTTAGGCATTGGTGGAATGAGGCATTATGATATCACAATCTGAGCTCTAGAATGCTGCTACTTATGATTTTAAAGGGTTTGAGGCTTGTGCAGATGAGGACGGAGCTTAGGCATTGGTGGAATGAGGCATTATGATATCACAATCTGAGCTCTAGAATGCTGCTACTTAGGATTTTAAAGCGTTTGAGGCTTGTGCAGATGAGGACGGAGCTTAGGCATTGGTGGAATGAGGCATTATGACATCACAATCTGAGCTCTAGAATGTTGCTACTTAGAATTTTAAAGTGTTTGAGGTTTGTGCTGATGAGGACGGAGCTTAGGCATTGGTGGAATGAGGCATTATGACATCACAATCTGAGCTCTAGAATGCTGCTACTTAGGATTTTAAAGGGTTTGAGGCTTGTGCAGATGAGGACGGAGCTTAGGCATTGGTGGAATGAGGCATTATGACATCACAATCTGAGCTCTCGAATGTTGCTACATAGGATTTAAAGTGTTTGAGGCTTATGCAGATGAGGACAGAGCTTAGGCATTGGTGGAATGAAGCATTATGACATCACAATTTGAGCTCTAGAATGTTGCTACTTAGGATTTTAAAGGGTTTGAGGCTTGTGCAGATGAGGACGGAGCTTAGGCATTGGTGGAATGAGGCATTATGACATCACAATCTGAGCTCTAGAATGCTGCTACTTAGGATTTGAAAGTGAGGCTTGTGCAGATAAAGACAGAGCTTGCAGGAATGGGGCAGGGACAGGAAAAGAACTCACGGGGTGGGGAAAAATTGGTCCCCGTGTCATTCTCTACATCAATTCCAAGAACATACGATAAGTGAAGATCTATTCTGAGAAGTGTATTTCATCAGCTAGTCAGAAAGATAGATAAGAAGTTTCACCAAAACAGTTTATATACTAAATACAGTACAACAATTTGAATATAATTTGTGGGGTCACAGGCATCCAAAGCAGTTGTTACAACACAGGTGTAATATGTTCAAACCTCTTATACACAGGGGTCTTTTTTACTAAGGTGCGGTAGCTGATTTAGCGCTCGCTAATTTTTAGTGCGTTCTAAATCGGCTACCGCACCTTAGTAAAAAGGACTCCAGTTATTAACCTAGCTGTCGTGTTTTACAGCAGCTGTGTCCAACTGAAAGAGAATTGTGGTACTCTAACCTGCTGGTGACCAAACCATGCGCTATTTTGGTAAAATTTCCTTGGGTTAATACAGGTTTTAATTATCGTATCATTCAAAGATGAAAGAAACAAGATTATATCATTTTACCAATCTGAGAATTAAATTTTAAAACGCCCAAAGTAGTGTAGTTATTTCCTGCAGTAATGGAAGAGGTATGCCACATACTTCAAGAAAATCATGCAAAATATATTTGCATGATAACCACATTGCTGATAAATTTCTCTGCATTTAGAAGCAAATTCTGCTTACATATCTACTCTGTCAGAATCTGGAGGGGCTACTTTTTTAATTAACTTTCAAAAATAACACGATCTCATCTTTCATAAAAATAACCATCTCAAAAAATGAAAATAAATTCTCCAGCTGTTCATTCATTTTGTTAAAGGTACCAAGTATAAATTAGAAAGGAGCAATCCCCGAGGAACTCACGCTAAAACTTTTTTAAATGAAAGTTCTCAATTCCAACAGACTGACTGTGTGTGATAAGAACATAAGAAATGCCTTCACCGAATCAGACCTCTGGTCCATCTAGTCCGGTGACCCGCACACACGGAGGCCAATCCAGGTGTTCCTTGTTTAAGACCTAGGTGTTCCCTGATGAAGTCCTTGAATTCCCGTATCCCTCAATGTGATTTGCAAGGAGGTGATTCAAACCTTTAAATACTACAGATTTGAGGATATTGTATTAATTTTTGGTAAAATACCGGTCAAGGGCTGCTGTAAAATCTAACTATACCCATAAGGTTTCATAGTCCTGGCCAGCTTTTGCCAGTAGCTCATCCATAATGAAAGATTAGGTTCTTACCAGGATAATCTTCTTTCCGTTAATCCTCTCAGGTGGCCGTACGTATGGTGATCAATCTGTTCCTGTGAACTGGACTTGCAGAAGCAGAAGTGTGAATATTTACAGTTTTGAGCACCTCCCACATGGAGGCGGAGCACAGTGTCCCCTTCCAGTTGTGGCCCAAAGCGATCGAGCTCCAATGGCGCATACACTTCTCCCTCCATATTCACTGTGATAGGGGATTAACAGACCTGTGAATCCAGAAAAGCCATGAATAACTTTTTCATATGTTATTCGTGGCTTTCTATTAAAAACCATCGTGAATAGGGTGAAACCGCGAACAAAATGGTGGGAGACCTGGCCTATTCCAAAGGAGAGGCAAAATACGGTGAAGAAAGTGCTGGGAATCAGCGATTTCTCTATGCAAGCTGACGTCATTTGGGGGGGAGGAGTCAGCAAGCTAAAAACCACATATAATCGAAACCGCGAAAATGGAGGGAGAAGTGTAATACAAAGGAGGAGAACAGGGAACGATGAACAGGGAACAATGCACAATTCTGTTCTGCTCTGTAACTTAGAAACAAGAATTAGAACAAACAATGAACAGAAATTTGTATAACACAACCTTAGAGAACCAACCTGCAGAGTGCAATTAGCACTAACAAATAAGGAGCCAGAGGCTGAAGAATACAAATACATAGACAAGATTTCTTCACATACAGCCATCTGACTGACAGGAGAAGAGCTTCAGGCCTGGAATCTAGAAACGTTCAAAGCAGAAAAGCAGGTGAAACAATATATATTGAGGGCAGGTTGTACGGACTCCTGAGAGGATTAACAGAAAGAAGATTATCCAGGTAAGAACCTAATCTTTCATTCTGTTACATCGACTCAGGAGCCCGTATGTATGGTGAAGTACGAAAACAATAGCTGATGTCTAGAGGGACAGAAGAACCTGGGAACCAAAAAGTGCTGCCCTCATGAGCCACCACATCCACTCTGTAATATCTGGAAAAAGTATGCAGAGTAGATCAAGTAGCTATCTTGTGGGAGGAACTGTTTGAGACTCCGCCCATGAAGAGGCGACACCCCTGGTGGAATGTGTCTTCAGATAGACCGGTGGCTGTTTACTACAGGCAGTGTATGCCAAAGAGATGCCCATGCAAATCCATCTAGCTATAGAGGCCTTGGATGCTGGCCTGCCAAGCCAGAACTGGCTGGTAAGCATGAATAGAAAGTCTGATAAGCGAAAGTCATCGGTCCTATCCCGCTTGTCTGAGCCGGTAGATTGAAAAGCAGGCAGACAAACCTCCTGGTTGACATAGAAATCAGACACAACCTTGGGAAGAAAAGAGGGAACAGGACGGAAAGTGACACCTGCTTCCATAATCCTAAGGAAGGGCTCCCTACAGCTCTGAGATATGCAGCCCTGAAACAATAGCCACCAAAAGGGAAGCATCTCTAAATGGTTCATAGGGGGCCATGGCGAGGCCCTTTAGGACAATAGTAAGAATCTATGAAGGGAAAGGGTGTCGAGGCGGATGTCTGAGCTGAAGCACACCTCTCAGGGAATCTTGTCACATCTAGATGAGTCGTCAGGAAAACCTTGCCATTCTGCGCCAGGAAACAAGAAAGCCCAGCTACCTGCACCTTTAGGAAGGCTACCACAAGGCCTCTCTCAAGTCAAGCCTGAAGGAAAGCCAGGATAACTGAAACAGGAGTCTGTAGCAGCTCCACCTGGTCCTTTTCACATCACTGCTGAAAAGCCTTTCAAGCTTTAGCATAGGCCATCATAGTAGACTGCTTCTTAGCCTAGAGGAGAGTAGCAGTAACCACATCTGAATATCTCTTGCAGATCAGAGCCTTGCACTCAAGAGCCATGCCGCAAGACCAACGCGATGTGGATTCTCCATGTGGACTGGCCCCTGACACAGAAGGCAGCTTGAGGCTCCTATCCTGAGCCGTTTCCATGTAAAAATGAGCTGTTTCCATGTAGAAATAAGGAACCTTCAGAAAGGCATTTACTGCCTTGAGATCCAAGACGGGTCTCCAGTCCTCTGGGCACGATGAAGTATCTGCTGGAGCCCCGAGTCAATGCCGGGGATGGGTTCTATGGCCCGAATGTCTAGAAGTCTTTGAAACATTGCCCCGACCTAGGCCTCCTTTTCTAGATGTTTGGCCGGAGAATCGATGAACAAATCCAGAGGAGGGCAATAAAGTTTGATCTTGTGACCCTCTCGGGTGATATCTAACAAGCATTGGTCTGAAGAAATTTTCTCCCACTCTCCAACCTGGCGTCATTGGGGCTTCTTGGATGGAGGATTGAAACGAGTCCTTGAGGACTGACTGCTTGCATCTGGAACTACTGAATCGCTGCCTGTAACCCTGGAAGGACCTCTGGAGAGAGGTCCCCTGGTTATACTGCCGAGAACGACAGAGACTTAGGGCGGTGATCTGTCACACCGGCCATTAAAATCATCAAGGCCCTTACCAAAAGGTATCTGTCCTTTAAAAGGCAACCAACTCAAGGTTGCCTTGGAGGCTGAGTCACTCGCCCACTGCTTGATCCAGAGCATTCTGTAGGTCAAGACAGCATAAGCTGACACCTTGCTCATGATCCTGATAAGGTCACATTTGATGTCTGCTCCATAATCCACCCCCTCCAGTACAAACCAGGGGCTGGTATCCTCCTCCACAAGAGGGCTGCCGCAGCAGCAGATGAAGCAGCAGTAGAAGCCTTGATCCCCAGAGCAAGAGCTTCAAACTGCTTTTTCATCATGTCCGCCTTATGGTCCTGAGCATCTTTCAGCATAACACATTCCTCACTCCGGAGAGCTGTACATTTGGTGACCTGAGCCACTGCCAAATCCACCTTCAGCTGCTACTGGATAAAGCCTGGACATGGCCTTGGCACTGAAAAGAAAATCAAAACTTAGCAGAGCAGATCATAACACCTCTGCACAGTTTGCTTGCAACTGGAAGGGAACACTGTGCTCCGCCTCCATGTGGGAGGAGCTCAAAGCTGTAAGTATTCACACAAGTCCAGTCTGCGGGAACGGATTGATCACCATACGTATGGACTCCTGAGTGGATGTAGCAAAATTTCAGTCGAGATTCAGTACTGTGATGACATCGATATCCTGATCGCCGATGATATAAGACAGTGTTTCCCAGGTTGGTCCTGGAGTACAGCCAGGTTTTCAGGATATCCACAATGAACATTCATGCACCAGATCTGCCTACACTGATAGCAATATATGGAAATCTCTCTCATGCATATTCATTGTGAATATTCTGAAACCCTAGCTGGGAAGGGGGTATTTAATTCTAACTTGCCTAAATAGCTTACAAAAATCTCAATAAGATAACTCGACCAATAGTAAGTATATATCACCTAGTGCATAACGGACATAAGTAGTATAAGGAAGGTTTTCCTGATCAATGATCATGTGCTATATGGCATGGAGGTTGAATAAATAACCCATGCTAGCATTACCGAGATCTTTTCTTTCCTTCACAACACTGAGTGATATATACTTACTATTGATCGAGTTGGTAAGGGGACCAACTTGGGAAACACCAATGTAAAAGACCACTGACATCCAAAAAGTCATTCAACAGCAAGAAAAAACACACATCTAAGGTTTTTAAGAAGGGAAGCTGAAAAAAAAAAAAAAGGTTTACTGTGAAAAATCACTAATTAAAAGTACAAAAACACTGCAAAATGTCATTTAGCAAAATATGACCAGTAGAGCCTGGTAATAAAAGTAGATTTAGAGGGATACCACCCAAATAATGTAAAGTCCTGTTCACATTCAATACAGTATTACAGTCACTGTTACGACCTGGGCTCTCTTTGATGATGCCACCCATATGGGAGGGCTAAATATCCTGCTTGACCTTGGAGGAGACTAAAATCACCAGATTTTGATGGATTATTGAACAGCAGCACCTATGGAATACAATAAAACTGTATAGGAGCATAGAAACAATTAATACATTAAATTTGAAACATGTTTCAGTTTAATTTTAAGGCATCTTCTCAAATGAACAACAAATAAAAATCATTTTACATCTGAAATGTCAAGAGCGTCAACTCTTTTAAATCGAAATGGTGATGCCTGCTGCCACATCGATTCACTTGCTTTATTATAAAATTAGACTCTCATTCTTTCAAAATATTCAATGGCCAGCCCAAAGTCAAATTCATCAATTGACGGTCCATCTACTGCAATTTTTATCACATTGGATAAACTCTCTTTTAAATAGTGACACTGGTTCCTCTGCATCAGCTTCTTGACTCTGTTAATCTTTTCATTGATTACCGTGCCAAGAGGCAAAGCTAACACTACTGCAGCAAGGACGGCAAAATCAGGGAAGAGTTCATGCATTTCAGAATTAGTATAAACCAGTTTGACACAAAGTTCCCTGCAAGTCAGCTGATTGAGGCTGAACACAATCCGCTTGAACAACGGAAAGTCATCGATCGCTCTGTCACAGACCACTACATGAGAATAATAACGCAAAAGGAAGTTCATCTCCTCATCTCCGTAACTCCCTAAATCATCCAGAGATTGTGGGTAGCTCTTGGGATTAAAAATAACAGCAAGAGAGTCCACCACATCCAGGACATCATTTGGAAACCTGCTTTGCAAGTTTGTATATGCTCTATCAAGGTAGCTTTCCTTGACTTGCTCGAAGATCTTCAGATGTGCCTTGGAACACTGCTCTAGCTCTACTCCCTTATAGCGGAACCTGTCGTCATCTTCCTCCCCTGGGTGCTCATTCATCTCACTTAGGAATTCCTGGAAGTTCTGACCGCTGTTTTTTTTCTGTGCCTGGAGTGTAGTCAGAGAAGCTGTAATGATAGGTTTCACCAAGGACAGGTCCAAGTCTTCAATGTGGAAGAACTGGGTCAGTTTTTGGAAAATAGGTAGGATGTCCAACAGGACTTTGGTCAAAGCTACAAACTGGAATTTCTTTAGCTCCTCACAGAGTCCAAGTGCCACAGGGGATTTTTCTGATTCACTTTCAAGGAGAAGTACAAGTGTTGGCCAAGAAGAATCAATAGTTTCCACTGCTTTTAGAATAGATGTCCAGTGTACAGTTTTGGGACTGTTGAGGTTTATGTTGCATGAAATAAGAACATTCTGAAGCTCTTGAAAACTGTACCTTTCCCCTTTAAAATTAGAGTAAATTCTATAAATGGCATCGACTGTGGTTTCATATCTCTTCAGATACTCAGTCAGACTAATATTCTCAGACGGAAACAAGAAGCTTCTATGGGACATACAGTGCATTTCAGTAAGAAGAGGACAAATACACTTTAGTTTAGTTCCAACACCATTTAATTGGTCCGTCATCAATGCAGACCCATCTGAACCAAGCCAGGTAATCTTAATTGTAGGAACCCCAAAGGAATGCATCACTTCTACTGCTTTATCTGCAACTTTGCAGGATTCACCAACGGGCAATTCAAAGATACCCAGGAAAGTGACGGAGATTTGTCCATCAGAGGGAGACACTGTCGTGGTGAACATTACCAAGTTTCTATGTTCTGCGATGTCAACCGTCTCATCCACAAGAAGTCCGACAAACGGGGACGCCCTCATTCTGTGCCTGTCTTCATTATGAAGCACTTTAACAATTGCTGCCTACATTGATTAATAAAGGAGTTAATGAAACAATTAAGGATCGTATTTTGAAATAAACAATTTACATTTCACACTATAACGGTAAACACAATTGCACTCTCAAAGTTCCAACTATAGTTTATTTGTTGTAAGGGTTATTTCATTGAAAAAAACATGAAAAATATGTACTGTTTTTCTATAGAAACTCAGTTAGGGCACTCAGCAAGTTTGCTCATTTCATTACCTGAAGTGAGTAATGGTTAAAAAAAACCCCAAAACAACCAAAACACTTACATATATTTTAGGAAGTCATTCATTCCCTTTGGTGTTTATTGCCCTCAACAGGAAAATGAAAGCAGAAAAAGTGTGAACATGTATGCGTCTCAAGTCAATCACTCAGGTTATTTCAACAGTCAGCACACATTAAGATTCAAATTTTCAATAAAGATACTTCAAAGTAGTTATTGAAAAAAAAATTCTACTTTACATTCCCAAAGAACAGACCTCGGGTGGGAAAATACCAGGTGTCAGGATTTCTAAAATCAGTACTCGGTTGCTAAGGAGCAAAAAAGGAGAGGCTGGCAAAGGAAGAAGCTGAAAGGAAGCCCGAGGAAAGAAGAGTGGATGAAGAGCAAAATAAAAGCAAACAAAGAAAAAATGCCTATACGAAACCTGTGCTTCCTAATATTCATAAATAATCTAGAAAAAGGATCAGTAAGCAAGTTGTTAAAATTATTACAACAGTAGAGCATTGTGAGGAACTGCAGAAGGATCCTGTCAGATGAGGAGACTAATTCAATTTAAATATTCTGTGATGCACATAGAAGAAAAAAAAAAAAGTCCCAAATTCCACGTACAAACTTCTTGTCTTTCAGTATGTTGAAATTTTCAGTCCAGTGAGAGCTGAGGGGTATGGAACCTGGTAAGTGATATTGCTGGGGATGGTAGAGTGTAATGAGAGAAAAGGCTGACAGAGCCAGGCCTAGAGCAGGAAAGCACCAGGCCTTATAGCAAAAATATGCAGGGTTTTGTACTTGAAATATTTTACACAGATTTTTCTCAATTTCTGGGAAGAATTCCTCTAGGAGTCTTAAGAAAAACAGGATTACTTCATCTAACTATGATGAGACCCAGAAAAAAAAATGAAATGAAGACCCCCCCTCCCAATAAAATCCTTGTATATGATAACTTACAATATGTTTGAGATAAGATAAGACGACGACAAACAGTGGAAATGTCCAAGAAAGTCAAGGTGCTTTTTTATTTCAAATCTCTGCTTTTATTAACATATTGATTGAACATGTGTTTCGGCCTGTTCGGCACACTAGAACCCTTGGGAGCCCCTTAGGAGCCAGAGGAGCTTGGATCCCTGATCGTTGAGAAATTATCTTAAGGTACCATTTGTTTCTTCTTAATAATTGTGAAATGTTAAGGGAAAGGTTAAAACCACCAGTACTCCTAAAATGACAGGACCTATGGATAGGCATATTCAACCTAAGATACCATCTACCGCACCAGATGAATTAGAAACCTGTTTCTGGTGCCTCTTTAAGTGATGGAGGTTGCTCGACTCCCACCCGCCATCTACTCCTTTTTCACCTAGATGGTGTGGCTTTCCAAAGTGAGATATCTAATCTAATCTTCAATTTCTAGGTTATTCTACGCTTACCTAGGTTCAAGGCCACTTACAAATCAAGATGTTTACATTACGTTTAGGAGTTACAACAATGAAATATTAAGTAAGCAGTATACTATGAAGTAGTTACAAGAGATAGGAGATGTAATAATCATTCAGTAGAGGGAACATTGAGCTTTCATTAGAATTACAGTACAGCCGTTTGAAGTAAGGACTTCTAATAGTGTAAATATGCACAATAATGCCACAAAGCTGTTTCTCTTTTATGAGCACTGTTGATTTTTTTTTACTATATCTTTGCTCAGTGTATGTTTGACCTCTGAGGAAGGCGAATTATACGCCGAAACAGTGATGCGACAGGTCTTCACCTTTGTGAATGGACAAAATAAGTTTATGCTTTTAACTGACCCTTTTAGCTATTCTTCATTTGGAAAGAGTTGTCCCATGCTACTCCTGATTTTTGATCCTTCACATGCCCAGCCTCACTGCAGAGATTGTAATCCTGCAGTACAATTCAATGTTTTTACAACTCTAATCATCAAAATGAAACAGAAAATTGCCAGACTTCTACAGTCCATTCCCGATTATGGCTACACAGAGTTAGAAGGGTTGGAATGGGCTTCGATGTCAATTCCAGTAGTTGGGGGTGGGAATAAGATCTATGCCAGGTAGACTTCTACAGTCTGTGCCCTGAAAATGGTAAGGACAGATGAGGATCAAGTAAGCTTATGCAAATTCATAGCATATGGTCTTAATCAATATCTCTTTGCTGGGCAGACTAGATGGAATACAGATGCAAGTCTTTACCTGCCATCATCTGCTATGTTACCAAGTTCAATACTGAAGAGAAAGTTCTTTTTGCAGTTTTTGGGCAGCTCCACTCTAATTTTTTCAAATCATTGGGAACAATCAGTGCACACACACACACACACAAAACCCCTGATTATTAGGCTACAAAATTGTAGTACAAGTTTACGAGATGAGCTACCAGTGTCTGTAACAGTGTCTGCTGTTCCTAAGAGATTCAATGGTGCCTGCTTAACAAAGTAAAATACGCTAATGATACAGGGTGACTATTCCCTAAGTGTAATATAGATTCTTAAACTATTCCGAACAGAGCTGCTCTTCAAACTGGATCGATGGCACAGGAAATAAAAACCCCACCCACAAGACTAAAACAAGCAATGCACACACGCACAAAACACAAAGCAACCAACGCTTTCCTCTAACATCCATAGGGAATAGGAGTTCTAAACATACATACCTGCATTTCCTTCACACTGCTTGGGTGATAATATTCATGAAGCTCTGACATTAACAGAGCCTGGCAGAAATTAAACCTCTGAAGCTCCAGCAAAGACTGGTACTTCTCGTCCAGGATCTCTTCCTTAGCCATCCAGTACACAGAAGTCAATAAGGCAACCTTGGAAGGGCTCACTTCCACTTTAATAACCGATTTTGGCTCCTGGCGACTAAGCAGGCGGGACTCAAAAGCCAGCTGTTCTTTGTTGACCATTAAAGCTTGCCTGTGAGCTCCGGATGTGACATGGCGCAGGAGGGCATGGCGCTGGAAGTTGTCCGTGCCCACAGTAAATGCGTTCTCCGCTTTTCCGTGCTTGTTCTTCACCAGTGCTTGACGACACTCTACGCAAAACATCAGTTTCCTTTCATAGTCAAACTCCAGCCAGGAGAATTCTTCCTTCCAGTGCTCATTGAAATAACGCTTACATTTTTTGTTGGAGTTTGATGTCTCACCTGCTGGCTTTTTCCCAGGAGGCACCATATTGCTGTTGCGGGGAAAATCAAACACTATGGATGAAGGAGAAGCCTTATGTATCTAGTTTAGTAAAGACAATTATTACCATGCCATGGTTAAGACTACAGATGAAAGAAACAAGGGAAAAGGAATTAGGGGCATTACAAACCTTTTTTTCCTACAGGATTATTCATATTTCTCAGGACATGGAATGCTATTCCACAGTAGTTAAGCAAATATGTAGGCAGATGCCATACAAAATGACAATGTTTCAATGCAAATTACTTTGTAATTCATAATGAACATTTTAAGACTTTTCTCAATTGACCCTCACAATGAGGCCAGCTTGAGAGATATACATTAACCAAGGTTACAAAATTCTTCAAACCCAAGGAATACTGACAGGATGAAAATGACATGACTGTGACCCTTGGGACTGTCCCTTAATTAAGCAGGTCTAATAACAACTTTATACCATTAAAATACCTACTGAAGGTTCAAAACACTTTCGCAGCCACATCAATATTTGAAGTTCACTCAAATTAAGCTGAAAGAAATTGCTATTGTATAAACATGACCAGAGCACAGAATTTATGAATATCATTTATTTAATTATTGGGAATTAACTTTAAGAACTGTTTGTCTATAGTGTGGTGTTTACTCTTCTGTCTTCTAACCCAGCCCTCTCTTTTTCTGCTTAGCTCTGTCATTAGAGGGCATAAACTCTTCTAACTGGTAGATGACGGCAGATAAAGACCGGAATGGTCCATCTAGTCTGCCCAACCTGATTCAATCTAAAAATTTGTTGGGTTTTTTTCCTTCTTTGGATTCGTGCCTAGAAATAGCTAAGCTCTGCCTGCTACTGTTCTTAGGTTCCAACTACTGAAGTCTCACTCCAGTCCATCTACACCCTCCCAGCCATATACAGACACAGACCGTGCAAGTCCGCCCAGTACTGGCCTTAATTCTTCAATATTTATTATTATCATATCGCAGGCAAGGTTTATTTTATTTAGTCAGATCAGAAAGCAGCTTTAAGTTTTAATCTGTAGTTGGATATTCTAGCTGTAGCTAGATGGCTATGGGGTGGGCTTTGTCTCTCTCTGAAGAGACAAAAACCACTTTGAAGCAGTTGACTTCCAGATGCTGTTCTGCAAAGATCTGATCTGACTGGTAAGTTGCCTTTGATTTTATTCTTAAATAGCAAAAACCTATTTCTGGTCAGTTGAGATAACTAAAATATTTTCTCTCTTGATTTGAGCACTGACTTTAATATTTAAATTATTAGGATTTAAAACTGCTGTGTGTTCTCTGGGCTCGAGCACAAACTTGATTATTTAATTTTGAGATTTAAAAACTGTTGACTGTGTGTCTTTAGACCCGAGAACAGGACCAAGAATAGCTGAAATATCAAAACACCAGAATTATCTGATGGAGGTGTGCCCTAGGGTTAGCTGGTATAAGCAGCAGTCGAATTAGCCAGGCGGCACAGAGTTGGAAGCTGCATTGTTTACCATTCACTTGGAGAAAGAAATATTAAGCACTCTGTAGCTGCACAATCCCCTTTAGGGGGTGAAACACATGGAACTATCTTTCTCTGTCTCCATTCGTTGGTCAACAGAAACAACACCCACTAGTCTGGTATGGACAATAAGGAAGTCATTTTATTTTCCATTGCCTCAAGTATCCATTTAGACTAAACTCTTTGGGACAGGGACATATAGCTGAATATTTATCATCACTGTACAGCACTGTGTATATCTGATAGTATAATAAAATTGATAAAGTCCTATTTTCAGTGTCAAGTAGTCCAAATTTCTGATTTGGCTCTTAACATTTTCAAAATAGCTCAAGGAAGAAATCTAAGGAGCCATGGTAATTAGCTGCATTATATATAGGAGTTTTATAATGTAGCCTAGTCTTCAAACAAAGAGCAACAATCCATTTGTCTTGTAATGCTTGTTTATTTGACGTATTATGAAAGTTCTATCTTTGAAAACTTTTACTTCGGGCTGTCAGATTTATAAATACTGTAAATATACAAAATTATTCTGCCATTGGCTTCAAACTTCGGCCACGTATCCCCTTTGGCTTGCACAGTTCAAGTTCTCTTCAACACTTTCCTTTCTTCTCTGGTAACTTGAAAAAAAAAAATCTTCGGGCCCCTTTTATCAAGCTGCGATAGAGGTTTATAGCGTGAGCTGGCACGGTAAATACTCCGACACTCATAGAATTCCTATGAGCAGCAGAGCACTGACCTCGCTGGCCCACGCTAAACCTCTAGTGCAGCTTGATAAAAGGGGAGGTGTGTGTGGGGGGGGGGGGGGAAAGGTTATGAAGTTCAAGCACTAAATGATGGTCCTGTGCCCCACGGAATGAAATGATAGAGGGAGCCCTTCTTCCCAAAGAGATAGCACAGCAGACATGAAGTGAGGAGGAGGCGGCAAAGTAGCCAGGTATAGTAGTTCTCTGGACTGTAGTACTTTATAGGTTAATAATAATATTTTATAGGTGACTATGATAGGAAGCCAGTAAGAATTTTTCAGGAGTGGAGTAATGTGGTCAAAATTCTTAGCATTATGGATTAGGTGGATAGCTGCATTTTGGACCGATTGTACTTTCCAGATGGCCTTCTGTCTTAACCCGATGTAAAGAAAGTTGCAATAATCACGCTTTTATACTACTGGTGACTGTGTTAGGAAGTTAAGTGTCGAAGGGTAAAGAAAGGGGCGAATCGATCTATCCTTAATTTGAAAGAAGAGCGTTGGCCAAGCTGAGAAATTTAGGGACCAAATGAAAGCTGAGAATCGAAGAGTAATGCCTACAATTAAAACTGTGCTAGATGGGCTGAAAGGTGTTGTTCAGAAAGATCCCTGTAAAATACCGAATTGTATATAAATTACTTCTTATCACATTTAAGGTATTGAGATCTAGCACGTTTGTTGAATCCATACGTAGCAAGTAGGAACTTGAGATTAGAGAATGACATGGAGACAAATTTGTCCCCGCAGGAACTCAATTTTCCCGCCCCGTTACCATGCATTTTGTTGCTGTTCCATTCCTGTAAATTCTGCCTTAACCACACAAGCCTTGAACACTTATGATATTAAAGTGTTTGAGGCTTGTGCAGATGAGGTCGGAGCTTAGGCATTGATGGAATGAGGCATTATGACATCACAATCTCAGCTCTAGAATGTTGCTACTTAGGATTTTAAAGCGTTTGAGGCTTGTGCAGATGAGGTCGGAGCTTAGGCATTGGTGGAATGAGGCATTATGACATCACAATCTCAGCTCTAGAATGTTGCTACTTAGGATTTTAAAGCGTTTGAGGCTTGTGCAGATGAGGTCGGAGCTTAGGCATTGGTGGAATGAGGCATTATGACATCACAATCTGAGCTCTAGAATGCTGCTACTTAGGATTTTCAAGTGTTTGAGGCTTGTGCAGATGAGGACGGAGCTCGCAGGAATGGGGCAGGGACAGGAAAAGAACTCGCGGGGATGCGGAAAAATTTGTCCCCGTGTCATTCTCTACTTGAGATCTTTAAATAAACAATTGCTTACAATCCCATCATCCAAAGATAATTGTACATGTTGCTATATTTGCTTTAAACAGGAATACAATGCCATTGGCATTTAAAACAATAACTTCATTAGATAAGTTTAAAGAAAATGTAAAGACCTAACTTTTCTCAGATGCATAAGTGCTGTGAGGATCTTGGAAGACAGAAGAAGAATTTTTTTTGGTAAATTGTGTGATTACATTTGCATATTGTTTATTTTTAAATGTTTTAGATTGTAAGCCACCTTGAAGGCTTTCCCTAGGGCAGGATAGGAAGCCTGGAAACTTGGATGGGGCAAGGTTGGCCAGGTGTGCTGAAAACAGTAAACTTAGATTTATCTGGATTCAGTTTCCGCTTGTGATTTTGCAGCCATGTTGCGATATACCAGGGGTCTCAAAGTTCCTCCTCGAGGGCCGCAATCCAGACGGGTTTTCAGGATTTCCCCAATGAATATGCATGAGATCTATGTGCATGCACTGCTTTCAATGCATATTCATTGGGGAAATCCTGAAAACCCAACTGGATTGCGGCCCTCGAGGAGAGACTTTGAGATCCCTGTGATATACGTTAGATCCTTATTGATTGTGTCAATTTCTTGTAGGGAACTTGTGTCGAGTTTATAGAGGATCAGGATATTGTCTGCATAGATGAGCATAGTAAAGCCAAGTGATTGCCCTAGGGCAGGAGTAGGCAATTCTGGTCCTTGAGAGCCGGAGTCAGGTCAGGTTTTCAGGATATCCACAATGAATATGTACGAGATGGATTTGCATGCACTGCCTCCTTTAGATGCAAATCTATCTCATGCATATTTATTGTGGATATCCTGAAAACCTGATCTGGCTCCGGCTCTCGATGACCAGAATTGACTACCCCTGCCCTAGGGTGAGGAAGGGTGCTAGAAATAAATTAAATAGGAAAGGTGACAAAATGGAGCCCTGTGGAACTCCTGATCTGTATTGTAAGGTAGAGCAGGAGGTGCATACGAATGACTTGTGAGATAGGAAGTGAACCAGTCAACTGCCAGATCTTTTGAGACCTATGTGGTGAAAATGGTGCGAGAGTGTGATTGATACTATTGAAAGCAACAGAAAGATCTAAGGGTAGCATAAGAACATTTTTAGACCGATATAGGACTTTGTAAATGAATGTTGTAATTTCGATCAGAGCCATTTTAGAACTGGGATGAAATTGGAAAGCTGTTTGATGTGGGTGTAGAATATTTGATTTGGTCACAAAATCTTCCAGTTGTAGCTATTTTGGACAGGAATGTCAAGTTTGCTGTGGGACAGTAGTTGCTGGAGTCTGAAGGATCTGATTTTGTATTCTTTCATTTTGGGCCACAGGTATGAATGTTTCCATGAATTCGGGAAAAGCCATGTAGTAAGGCTATACGAGCTTGTTTAAAGGAGAGATGTAGGGATTGGGTCGCCATAAGAGAAACAGAAACATGATGGCAGATTAAGACCAAATGGCCCATCCAGTCTACTCATCCGCAGTAACCATTCTCTCTTCCTCTAAGAGATCCCACACTTTCTTGAATTCAGACACAGTCTTTGTCTCCCCACCTCTTCTGGGAGACTGTTCCACGTATCTACCACCCTTTTTGTAAAAAAGTATTTCCTTAGATTATTCCTGAGCCTATCACCTCTTAACTTCATCCTATGCCCTTTCATTTCAGATCTTCATTTAAAATGAAAGACTCGACTCATGCGCATTTATACCATGTAGGTATTTAAATGACTATCATATCTCCTCTCTAAGTATACATATTGAGATCTTTGACGAAGACCATGTACCGTTTTAGTAACCTTCCTCTGGACCGACTCCATTCTTTTTATATCTTTTTGAAGGTGCGGTCTTCAGAATTGTACACAATATTCTAAATGAGGTCTCACCAGAGTCTTCCACAGGGGCATCAATACCTCCTTTTTCCCATTGGCAATACCTCTCCCTATGCAACCTAGCATCCGTCTACCTTTCGCCATCACCTATTCAACCTATCTGGTCACTTTAAGATCATCACATACAATCAGACCCAAGTCCCGTTCTTCCGTCATGCACATAAGTCCTTCACCTCTAAACTGTACCGTTCCCTCAGGTTTTTGTAGCCCAAATGCATGACCTAGCAACTTAGCATTAAATTTTAGCTGCCAAATTTCAGACCATTCTTCAAACTTCACTAGGTCTTTCTTCATGTTATTCACACCATCCGGGATGTCTACTCTGTTGCAGATTTTGGCATCATCCGCAAAGAGGCAAATCTTACCTGACAGCCCTTCAGCATGAAATATTGCTTATACAAATGTTAAAAAGAACAGGCCCAAAAACAGAACCTTGAGGCACACCACTGGTAACATCCCTTTTCTCAGAACTATCTCTAGTGACCACTACCCTCTGTCGCCTTCCACTCAACCAGTTTATGACCCTGTCCGTCACTTTGGAGGGCACTCAGTTTATTTATTAGATGTCTGTGTGGAACACTGTCAAAGGTAGTAATATGCAATCCTGCAATGGTATGAATAACTCTGCCTGTGATGGAATGTTAAAAACGACAAGAGTTCTGCTAGTAGTTGGAAGGGGACTTAGAGGTGTCTACAAGATATGCAGAGTTAAGAGAGAGACAAGCTGTCATTTTCCCTGGATTACAATAGTTTTCCATTCAATTGCAGTCACTGACCTCATTCCTAGGTTACCTTTCTTTTTCACCCTATTGCAAAAGCTCAACATTACATTTTTTAAATATATACTTAAAAAGGTTCAATTTCTCTTTCTCTTGGAAACTAGAGATTCTTCCCCGACTGCAGATATTTCTCACAAACGTACCAAGATAGCAGACTGGGGGAGTGTGTGGCACAGTGGTTAGAGCTGCAGTCTCAGTAACCTGAGGTTGTGGGTTCAAATCCCTCGCTGCTCCTGTGACCCTGGGCAAGTCAATTAATTCTCTCATTGCCGCAGGTACGCTAGATAAGAGTTTTGAGCCCGCTGGGACAGATAGGGAAATATGATAAAGTACCTGAATGTAAAAGCGCTTAGGATATAAATAAATAAAATAAATAAATAAATCTCATCAGCTAAAATTGAACTCAAAAGACTGTTGCCACACTCTTCCCTTTGATGGGTTCCGCCAATCTAATTCTCGGACTCTCCATCTTTGGGACACTGATCCCATTTAAAGATGAAACCTAGATTCCTGGGAGTCACTTGACAACAGGCTAACACTTAAGAATCATATTAGAGAATGACAAGGGGGAAAAAAAAAAATCTGTCCCCGTCACCAGACCACCGTCCCTTTCACTGCCCCGTCCATCTCCATCATAATTAAAAAGTTCTTCATTCTCACAAAAATCTTGCTTGGCACAATCTCTTTTATAAGCCCTCTGTACTTTCTTGTAACTCTTTTCCACAGTCTCTATCAATATTAACTAAGTTGCCTACAAATTATTCAAAATGCTGCTAGAAAATTTGACAGCGTTGCCCCATTACTGCATTCTGAACACTGCCCATTCAGTATCAAATTTGCTTTAAAATGCTTATTCTCACTTTCCAAATTCTCCACGCTAGTATTCCTTTTCTGACATCTCATACATAGTAGATGACGGCAGATAAAGACCCGAACGGTCCATCTAGTCTGCCCAACCTGATTCAATCTAAAAATTTGTTGGGGTTTTTTTTCCCTTCTTAGTTATTTCTGGGCAAGAATCCAAAGTTCTTCCCGGTACTATTCTTAGGTTCCAATTACTGAAGTCTCCGTCAAAGCTCACTCCAGTCCATCTACACCCTCCCAGCCAATGAAGCCCTCCCCTGCCCATCCTCCACCAAAAGGCCATATACAGACACAGACCGTGCAAGTCTGCCCAGCACTGGCCTTAGTTTTCAATATTTACTATTATTTTCTGATTCTAGATCCTCTGTGTTCATCCCACGCTTTTTTGAACTCCGTCACCACCTCTCTCCTATGCATTTTTCATGATTTTCCAATCAGCACCTCCTAGCCATTCCAGTGTACCTTAAAGTCCATTCATATCTTGCTAGAACCTCCTCTTTTTTGTGTTTTTCCTCACCCTTTGGCAGAATATCCCACTCTCCCTTCATACTGAACTGTCCTTCCTACAGACTAAAGCCAAACTTAAGGCCCATTTTTTTTCTTACAAGTATTTTCCCCTGAACCAACATGATGAATGATTTCCTCTTTAACCCCCTCTTTATGTGCTATCCCAGGATCCACTGTAGCAAATTACTTCCTCACTGTATTGTCATTTTTTTTCACTACCTCCCCTCCTCTTGTATCAGATTTTAATGCTTCAAACTTGCTTTTCTTATATTGTAGTCTAGGCACCCTTGTGCTTTTTTCTTCCCTTCTTTCAACCATATTTTCATTGTAAACCACTTAGATAAGCATTTTATTTGTGGTAGAGTAAACAAACTTGAACTGTTATCCTAATACAGGGGCTCTCAACCCAGTGCTTGAGATGCACTCGACTAAGTCAAGGTTTTCGAGATATCCACAATGAACCTGCATGAGATAAATTTGCATGCATTGCCTCCATTGTTTGGAAACTTCTCTCAGTTGGGGTATCCTGAAAACCTGACTGGCTGGGTGTGTCCGAGGACTGGGTTGAGAGCCCCTGTACTAGGATAACAGTAAAAGTTTATTTACTATACTGCAAATAAAATGCTTATCTAAGCAGTTTACAATTAAAATACAGTTGAAAGAAAGGAAGAAAAAAACACAAGTGTGCCTAGATTACAATATAACAAGAGCAAGTATGAAGCTTTAATTAAATTAAAATTTGATACAAGAGGAGGGGAGGTAGTGAAAAAATATATATATCTCCTAGTTCTGTTTAAAGAAAATGCAAATGTCAAACCTTTAAGTAAAATCAAAAGGACCGGGACCCTTATTTACCAACGCTTTTCTCCCATTCTTGGTTTATGGGAAAACCTGGTTGAACTGGACTGTAAGAAGATTTGAACGGGTACGATGCCAGAAGCCAACCAGTACTAAGAAAGCTGGACAGGTGATGAAAAACTGGAGTGCTATGAGTCGACATCCATTGGTCTGGGGCAGGGGTAGGTAATTCCGGTCCTTGAGAGCCAGAGCTGGAGCCAGGTCAGGTTTTCAGGATATCTACAATAAATATGCATGAGATAGATTTGCATCTCAAGGAGACAGTGCATGCAAATCCATCTCATACATATTCATTGTGGATATCCTGAAAATCTGACCTGGCTCTGGCTCTCGAGGACCGGAATTGCCTACCCCTGGTCTGGGGAAAGCAGAAAAGAGAAGTGTACACAGTGGAGGGGGAAGAAGATCTTAGGGGAAAATGATGTAATGTTACCAGATGTATGCAGTGCTGTATAGTGGTGATAAAATCTTCCTGCTCAGAGGAACTTACAGCCTGAGTGGGTACCTAGGGAAATGAAAGCTAAAATGACTTAACCAGTTCAGAAAGAGAGTGTCTATGGTAGATGTGGGAACTGAACCCTGGCTTTTCAACCCAATGCTCTAGCCACTACTTTCTCTCCTCCAGGGGATGCTATTGGAGAAAAGCTAATGTTAAATTAGATTAACAATACAAGAAGAGATCTGTCTTGCAGTCTGTGAATTAGGACCACATGCTTCTCTTTTAACAGTTTTGCTTAGAATTAAAAAAAAAGGTATGCATTTGTATCTACAATCACACCGTTCGTTTTATATATCAAAAAAAATAAATAAATCTCAGAGCCTACCTGCCTTGCAGAGGGTCATAGATTGGATTCCCAATTTTTATTGAGGAGGATGGTGGGAAGATACCCATGCTAGAAATGGCATTTAATGGCGATGATTCAGAGGAACTGAAACAAATCACAGTGAACATGGAAGATGTAACAGGGCACTCTGGAATGCACTCGCTGAAAGGCTTCACTTAACACGACTCTCTCAACTTTGGGAAGCAGGCGAGAGCTTGGCCTTTAATGGAAGGCCTCATTTTCTGACTTCATGCGCAACTTCCTTTAAATCAATCCCTTTATTTTCTAAATCTTATCTATATCCACCTTTGCTTACACTCTGCGATATCTATGCAAATGTTCTATTGCATATTATGTTGACACTCATTTAGCATATACCATGCCATACCTTGTATTGTTATTTGAATATTTTTACCGCTGCGATTGTCTATTAGCTGTGTTTGCCCTATTCTTGCTGTACACCACCTCGAGTGAGTTTCTTCAAAAAGGTGGTAAATAAACCCTAAAAAGTAGTAGTAATAAATTTAAAAAAATCATAGTAAATCACCTGGACCAAATGGTATACACCCTAGAGTTCTGAAAGAGCTCTTAAATGGAATTTCAGACATTATTTTTGATGATAAGGTACAAATTAATAATATGGCATTCAGATATCGGAGGATACTGTTTATTAAAAAAGAGCTCTGAGGTGATCCCAGAAACTACTGACCAATAAGCCTAATGTCGTGCTAAACCAAACGGTAGGAAACTATTATAAAGAACAAATTTGCAGAAGAGATAAACATGATTTAATGGGTCAAAGGAAATCTTGCCTCACTGATCTATTATTTTTGAGGTGTTAAAAGTAAACATGTAAAAAAACCAAAGCCAATTGACATAGCATATCTATGTAGAGAGCTGCACAAGAACAGGGGCAGCGGGAATCCCCTCCACACTTGCAAGTATGGGTTATCTTTGATCGAGGATCCCGCAGGTATACTACCTTCTTCCAGCATCGGGTCCTATGTAGCTGCATTTGTGTGTTCTTTTCAGGCCGACGGCAGTGTTCCTTTGTACCTCCACATTACCGGCAGCTGATCTGGAAGCCTGCCTCCGACAAGACTTCCAAGTCGGCTGCGGTAGCGCGGCGCGGAGAAGTGAAGGAACGCAGCTGTCAGTCTGAACAGAAAGGCTGGTAAGATTGCATGGGTTCGGGGTGGATGGGAAGGGAGGGAAAGAGATTCTGCACATGTTGGGAGGATGTGTGGGGAGGGAGGGAAGAGATGTTGCATGGGCTAGAGCAGGATCTCTGTTCTTCTCCCAAGGCCCCCCAGACCTACCAAAGTACCTGGTGGTCTAGCAGAGATCTTCATGGTAGGAGCAAGGCCCTTTCGCTCCTGCCTCCTCGCTGCTCCCTTCTAAAATGGCTGCCGCAACCTCTCACGGTACTACAAGAAATGGAACGAGAACCCGCAAAAGCTCATGGCAGCCATTTTGGAAGGAAGCAGCGAGGAGGCAAGAGCCAAAGAGCTGTGCTCCTACCACGAAGACCCCCGCTGGACCACGGTAGGCCCAGAGAGGGCGGTGGACGTGACCCAAATATAGCAGAGTGGAGGGGGTGGGGTATTGTAAGGTTGTGCTGCCATGAGAGGGTCATGCTCCTGCCCTCAAGATCCCCCTGCTGGACCTGGGGGGAGGGGGAGAGGAAATCGTGGGTTGGGAGGGAGCAAAAAGGGTTGGGGCCTGGAGAGGGGAGAGAAAGCCTTGACTCTGGGTTGGGGGGGGGGGAACCTGTGAGGGGTTGTAGGGGAGAAAGAAGAGAGGGAAGAGAGTGAGAGACCTGGAATATTTCAAACCCCCTTCTCTACCCATTGCAGCTCTTTGGGAGAATTGATGGACATGGTGGTGGAGAGGAGAGAGGGAGAAATATTGAATGTTGTGGCAGAGAGAGAAGGGTGGGATAGATGGAAAGGGATGCAAGAGGGAGGGATTTATTTATTTATTCTAAAAAATTTTATACCGTTTACAACTAAGCAGTTAACAAAATGTACATACATAATCTTAACACATAAGCTAAACATACAAAGAAATTTTAAAATTTATAGCTAAAAAGTACCATCATGAATTTACCTAAAAACAAAGCTTAAAATAACAAAAAGTTAATAAGATGTCGTGAAAGCGGATTAATATCATAGCTCAGGACCATAAAAAGTATGACTAAAAGAAAGCATCAACAAATAGCAGGGTTTTAAGTAAACATACTTCTGTCCTACCAAAGAGGTTTTTTTCCCCCAGTATCAACCAACCTTGGATTCAGTCGCCTTAAGCAGGGCCAAATTCTCAGAACGCAAGGATCGTTGCGGAATATAGCTAGACATGTTATTTTTAATCAGTTCTGGAATATTTCCGAAATACTAAAAAAAAAAATCAAGGAGCAACTACTATAATAACTTGTGTTGAACCATAAATAATCAAAAAAAATCTCCACAAGTTTAAATAAATAAATACAAATATATAAAATGTCCTAATAAAGTGCAAGAGTGCTTTTCAGGTACTGCAAAAAATGCCATAAAGTGCTGTCACCAACCAAAAAGTGCAGAAGTACCATCAAATGTACCAATGCTGGTTGTAATAAGAGGCCATCATTGCACTATAAAGTCCCACTTGCTGCCATCCAAAAAACAATATGTATACTTATAATATGCCATTAAACAAATTTACTATCTTTATTTATCTGATTAAGGCAGTGAAAACTCTAGATTGGAGGCAGATCAACAGCAGTGGTACACCGTTGAAATCAATTCATTCGGTGCAGTGAGATATGAACGCTCTAAATAACCCCCGTGTTCTGTTAGCAGCTGGCCTCCCTTCGACTCGTGTTTCGCAACAGCGTCGTCAGGAAGGGGGCATTATGCGGCCAAAAGGACCTGCTGGAACCTCGAAGGGGGGAACAAAAGAGAAGCTTTAAAGGCTGGTGCTTCATTTTGTGCATCATGTGGGCATCGATCGGAGTGCTCATTTTAATAATGATGAGCTCATTGTAATGTATTTACATACGATTATCAGAGACTGCTACAAACCACAGAAAAGACTGATTTGTTGTTTTGGGCACTGATAAATGCAATACTTCATTGCTAAACCAGTTTGGTGATGATCATTAAACGCCTGCACGGTGAGTTTTGTGCATCTGGCACTCGGACTTACAATGTTACCCTTAAGGATCTGGATCGATCTTCAGAAATCCAAAAGGAATTGCTGGGGCCAGAGGGCCTGATCAAACAGCATCTCACTACTTTGCCGTTTTAAAAATCTATAGCCAATGAAAACACAGAAACGTGCATAAAGGCATCCACAACTCATTGTAGCCAGAAATAAGCTTATGAAAATAACAATAACATAACTAACTGCCTCAGAATACAATACATTAAAAAAACCAGGAAATTGTGCATTCCACATTCAGAATGCCTGGAGGCTATACATCTTAAATATCTATTATGTGTGTTGATGAGGCCACTTGGGGCTTTTTCATAATCCTCCCAACTGGGACCTATAAAGTAAAGAGCAGCAGTTCACACTCTGAGAAAATGAAAATAAAGCTATGTCTTGGTAGAGTATGTCTCAGAAACTTATCATGGGAATGGGTTTATATGCAAATAAACAAAGTTTCCAAAATAGAGGTGTTAATGGATGCCTCCTCTGTCCCCCAATTTCTCTTTCCAACACATGCTTGCTCTCCAGCTACTTTTACAGGAATGAAGTGGTAACAGAGAAACACGGGTGAGCGAAATACAAATAAAGACAATATTAATATCTAACTGGATGATGGCGACATTATTTTGATCAAAAGGTAAAGTATTTGTTAAAATGAGAGAGATTACTGTATTTGCTTCAAAAAGTTTCTGTAGTTATCACCTTTATGTAAAATATCCTCCAGGAAATAAGGGCAAACAGAAAATGGAAGACATGATAGTGGCTTACTGCTTGCCCTGGATCGGAAGCATGGAATGTTGCTATTCTCTGAATTTTGGCCAGGTACTAGGGACCTGGATTGGCCACTGTGAGAACGGGCTACTGGGCTTGATGGACCATTGGTCTGACCCAGTAAGGCGATTTAACTCCCCCCTCCCTATAGCATCCTATAAGTACTGTTACTTAAGAGCTTAGAGGGCCATTTTCAATAGCGTGTCCAAGTCCGATCTGAACGTCTTGAGAAATGCGTCCAAAAATCGGGAGGTGAAAACATCCATTTTCAAAACCGCTAGATGTCTTAAAAAAAAAAAAAATAATAATAATAATCACCTCTCGTTGTCTTGGCCGTTAGAACTCCAACTTTTTCAAACATTTTTGAAGAGAAAAATGTCCAAGCTATTTGGAAGTATGCAGGGCCACCATTTATACTACACTGGCCACATATACATGCCAGCAGAGCAATTGGGCACCTTAGGGGGCATTGCTGTGAACGTCATATAAAGGATGCCAGATGTACATCTCACCATAAACCCCTTATAATATATGTTGAGCCTTCCAAAACCTACTATACCCACCTGTCTACCACCCTAATAGCCCTTAAAGCTGCAGGTGTCACCTAAATGGCAGTATGGTAGGTTTTTGGTGGGTTCACACTTTCCACCATAAATGTAGCAGGTAGGTTTATATATGAACCTGGGTCACCCTCTCCATGGCTTGCTAAACCACCCACCAAGCTACTCCACACACCTGCTTGCTGCTCTACTTGGATTTGCTATACCAGATGTTAGAGACAGGTATGTACTGTTCTTTTACATCTTTGGGGGAGGAGGGGGGAGGAGTCATTGACCACTGGGGAAGTGTGGGGGTGGAGTCATGACAACCCAGTATTGCTATTCTTATGTCCCAGTTGGAATCTAACCCATCCCTGCAAAAAGAAAGAAATAACTGTATCAGGGGGGCGGGACTGGAGGTTGCACGTGCATGGCAACTGGGAAGTGCAACTTCCCAGTTCTGCCCCCGATCAGTGAGGAGAGGGCAGTACAGTTCCGGGGGAACCCTGTAGGACTTGCGTCCATCCTGAGATTCCTGTGGGAGTCCGGCAAACCTTGCTCCCATGCAGCTCTCTATTAGTAACTAAAAGGGCTACGTTTTATAAAATTAATACATATTTTCAAAAAATCTTAAGCAAAAAAACTAAAATGAAAAGGCAAACATCACCCTGCTGCTTTTTTCCTCCTAAGTAGGCTAGCTTCTCCAAAACTCAGCTGTAAATCTTCCTTCCAACAAAGCCACTTTTTACATTGTTCATTCAAAGAGGTTACAAATGAGTTTTAGAGCTCAAACGTTTCAGGAAAAAACCATGCAGAAAGACATACTTCAAGGCTGGCTGCTGGCGTGCTTGTTATTTGATAGCAGAGCAGATGGAAGTGTGTTATTTTGATTTTTTTAATTCAATCACAGCTGAATGACTGGGAGAAAGGGGGATGGGGATGTCAAGAAACTTAAAACACTTACTAAACCTCCCAAGGCAGGGACAGGCAGTGGGGCTGGAGCCCAGATGCAGCAGGAATTCTCCCTAGTAGCTCCATGTTCTAGCCATCTTTCATACCAGGTCCATCAATGAGGACATAAAAGTTTTACAATCTGACTGCTTGGAAAATTCTGAAAAAACAAAAGTTTCCTGTTTTGATCAATTTTAGAGAAATGCGCTGTAATTACTAACTCTGGGGTGTGTTGGGGGAGGTGGTAGAGAAAAACATGCTGTATTAATGTTACCCAAACAGGAATATCTCACTTCCCTCTATCAGCTAAAGGAGGGGGGGGGGGCACATCTAGATGCAGATCAGCACCAGACACGTGGAGGCCAGCTGGCACCAACTGCACAGGCAATGACGCAAAACTTTGCTGAAAAGTCATTTTCCCGCAGACTTCCGATGGAACGATGCTGCAAAAGTTGACAGCGCCAGCAAAGCTTCCGCAAACCCAACCCCAACCCTCCCCCGAGCTGTACAGCTTGCCTGGAAAGCAAAACCGCAGCGCGATCGCCTGGGATGTGTCCTCGAGCCAGCCTGGGCTTTAATTCCCCCTCCCCTCCCCTCCCCTCCCCCCGGGGCCGCTCCTTAAGCTGTTGCCGCCATACATACCACCGACCCGCAGGCGCAGCAGACACGCCGACTCATTTGCAAAGGCCATCGCCCTTCCTCCCCCCCCTACCCCGCTAAAAACCGGCCCCGAGGGACAAAGAGCCGCCGAGGCGACTGCAAACCCTGGGAGCCGCCATTTTGCGGAAGAGACGCTCTGGCCAGTCAGCTCGCCTGCTCACGGCAGAAGCAACAGAGACCCCTAGTGGAAGTCCCGGGAAGAAACGTCAAAGCTGATTGCAGCCCAAGTGAGGTTTGTGTAGGGCCAGTGTTATCTTACTTCCCAACCTCTAAAGCTGAAGTTAAAGCTCACTCCAGTTATGAGGTTATTTAAGTTTTGCTTTAATTGGATTCCATACTTTTCCAATGCATTCCAATCCATAGATTATCAGACGTCCAGGAAACCCTGGACATGTCCTCTTTTTAGAGGACTGTCTGGGCTCCTGAACGGACTTTCCAAATTTCAGCATTTGTTCATGTGTTGAAAAGCCCCAACGAGCTCCGGCCACTTCTGAAGGGTCTCTGAGCACACATCCGCGCATGCTCCAGGCCCTCCAGACGCGGCTGGAGCTCATTAGGAAGGCTTTGTGGGGGCGGAGCTTGGCAGAAGGGTAGATGCAAACTGGGCGGGGCTGGGGCAGGATCAGGAGACAAATATGGTAACCCTAACCATCCACAGCCTCTTCATGAATCTCCTGCACCATACCTCTCATAAGAACATAAGAACAGCCTTACTGTGTCAGACCAATGGTCCATCAAGCCCAGTAGCCCATTCTCACGGTGGCCAATCCAGGTCACTAGTACCTGGCCAAAACCCAAGGAGTAACAACATTCCATTCAGAATCCTAAAGAATAGCAAGATTCTGGAATCCCAAAGAGTAGCAACATTCCATGCTACCGAGTCAGAGCAAACAGTGGCTTCCCTCATGTCTTCCCCAATAACAGACTATGGACTTTTCCTCCAGAAACTTGTCCAAACCTATAACAAATTGTGCACTGGGGGGGAGGGGGGAAAACTGATCTTCCCTCCCTGTGGTCTCCCATCCCTCCCTCTTGCTTCGGCTCTCTTCCTTGTATATGATCCAGCACCTCTCCCTCAAACCCTTCCACTCCATTCTATTGTCAAACTCATGAGATCGCCCACCAACAAATATGCAGCTTTCCTTCTCCTTCCCATCCAACACCAGTTGTGCCATGATGCAGCCCAAATTACCACATGAAAATCTAAAACCAGTCCAAAAAATCCACAACCAGCATGTACTAAAAATTTCCCACAACCAGCGTTCCAAAGGAGGCCAATTGGGCGACAAAACCGCACACCTGGCAACTACGGTTACCTGATTTCCTCTTAAAAAAAAAAAAAAAAGGGACATATGGCCTCGCCCCATTCTGCCCCCACCCTTACACAAACATCGTGTTTCCTTCCCCAAGCTCTGGACTGTGTTTAGAGGGTCTCCACGCATGCATGGACATTGACATGATGACATCACACTCATGGGCGGATGTGTGTGATGACATCACATCAATATCCACGCATGCATAGAGGGCCTCAAGATGCGGCCCAGAGCTCAGGGCCTTCCAAAACCTGGACAAACTTGGGGCCATGACATCAATAACGCTTCAAGTCATTCATTCCTACCAGAACACCTGGCCTTGGTCATAGGTGCAAAACACAGATAAACTCTATGCAAATACAGGACCACAAACTAAAAGTCCAAATATACACAAACAAAACCCTAACATGTCAGAATCTGCTTGCAGTACAACACCAGAGAAATAAGGAAGAAATATTTCTTTCTAACAGTGCAAAATATTGACAGCAGATGTAAATTCTGAAAACTAACACATTTCAACCTCTAAAATTGAAAATAAAGTCACTTTTCCTACCTTTATTGACTGGTGATTTTATTTCTCTACTCATCTTTCCCCAGTCTCTGGTTTCACTTCCTTCTGTCTCTGCTCTTGTTTCCAGGGCCTTCTTATCCATTTGCTGTTTTTCTCTCCCTCACTTTCTGCCCTACATCCATCTTTTATCCAAACAGACCGGGGATTTTAAATTACAGTCCACTTGAGGGGGCAATACTTTCAAAATAGAACAAAACACAAAAAAAACCCCTCATCAATATTGGGCAAGTTTCTCCAATAGTATCTTCATATAACATTTAAAGGCTTTTAAATATTTAAATGTGCTCATAAGCTCTTCAACAAGGCACCACAGCAGCAGTACAATGTCGCTGGAAAGGTGCTTGAATTTTAATCTTAACACATTGCATGGAGCAAGGATTCTTGCTTCTACTGGAGTGGCAAATGTTATGGCTCTACAAAAGTTGTTTAACACTAGACCACTTATCTGAAAAGGTCAGTTCACGGCTCCAACACAGTCTGTGTTTCGCTACGCTACATCAGGAAGCCGGAAGAATGAGCTTTTTATATTGATTTTATTTGCAGTGTGCAGTGCCTGAGTCCTTTGGTCTACACACTTGATGTTGAAAAAAGACAACCTGGGGAATAGCACCAAACAGAGGGGGACATGTGCAGGAGAGGAGATGCGCTGCAGGAAATTGGGATAAAGGATGGAAGAGCTGTAGCAGGGTTACCATATGTCTGGGTGTACAAATGCTTTTTTTCAAATGGGGGAATCTGTCTGGGTTTAGCTGGCTGTCCCGATTCCCCCCACCTATCTCCTTCCCGGCCACTGCAATTGGATCTTCAGGCAGCTGGCAGTGACAACGAGGTGAACATGCTGCCGTCGGCCTGTCCCAGAATCCACCTCTGCAGGTCTTGCCTATGTGAGAACAGAAGTCATTGCAGAGAGGTGGCTTCCAGTGCAGGTCAACGGACCAAGGGAAAAGGCAGGGGGAAAGGAAGGAGGAGATGCCATGTGGAACAGAGAGAGAGAGAGGGCGGACACTGTATGGAAAGAGGAGAGAGAGAGAGAGCAGTGAATGGAAGGGGCAAGACAGAGGGTGAACAGTAGATGGAAGGGGTAGAGAGAGGGAGACAGACACTGAATGGAAGTGTGGGGGACAGGGGGAGCAGACGTTGGAAGGAAGTGGAGAGGAGAAAGAAAAAAGGGCACATGTAGGATTGAGGGAAGAGGATAGAGTTAGAAATAAAGATAGAGAGACAGGGGGCCAGGGAGAGACACAGACAGAAAGAATGACAGACAGACAGCGTCCAAGGAGAGACACAAATAAAACAAAACAAAACCGGACAGACATCTACTCTAGCACCCGTTAATGTAATGGGCTAAAACACTAGTAATAATATATAATAATAATAACTTTATTTTTCTATACCAACATAGTCAGACGACTTCTAGGCAGTTCACATCGAAAGAAGGCTGGACATTTAGCGAATTACAAATGTGTGAGGGGAATGTTGCAGAAGAAAGGGGGGGGGGAGGGAATGTAAGTGGGGTTGGGATTGCCTGAGAGATTGTTTCGGGTTTGTAGGGGAAAAAAGCGTAGAGCGAAGGTCGGTCTGTTTAGGTGATGAATTTGTCAAACAGAGTGGTTTTGATTGATTTTCGGAATGCGTTGTAGGTCTGTCTGGTTTTATTTATGTAGTTTCCCAGCCAGAATTGTTGTCTGTTAGCTTGGAACATGAAGGTTCTGTCAAGGAAGGATTTGCATTTGCAGCCAGTGATTTTAGGATAGGCGAAGATGTTTTTGTTTCTGGTTGTTTGTGTGGGGTTGTGTAGAGTGAAGTGTGTTCACAGGTAGGAAGGTGCTAGGCCCCAGATTTGTTTGAAGCAGATGTATGCAAATTTGAACTGTATTTGCGCTTCCATTGGTAGCCAGTGCAGTTCTTTGTAGTATGGGCTAATGTGGTCTGTTTTTCTCAGTCCGAAGATTAAGCGAACTGCAGGTTTTTTTTTTACTAATCTCAGCTTCTTTATTGTTTTTTGTGGGATACCCAGGTAGATGATGTTACAGTAGTCCAGGGTGGATAGGATTGCACCAGTAACCTGAAGGATGTTGTGTCAAAGTATTTTTTTAATAGTCCTTAGCTTCCATAGTGTATAAAAGCATTTCTTCACTGTTAAGTTTGTGTGGTCAGCCATGGTCAAGTGCTTGTCTAGTGTGATACCCAGAATTTTTATGGCTTTGGAAATCGCATATTCGTGGCCGTTTATTTTTAATAATGTTCTCGTCATTGGGGCTTGCCAAGAAGATTTTTGTTTTTTCTGCGTTTAATTTCAGTTTGAAATTGGTGGTCCATTTTTCGATTTCTATCATTGTGTGTGAGAGGTTGTCTATAATTTCAGGTGAGATGTCATTTAAGGGGATTAGAAGGTACAGAGGATAGTAAAGGGGAGCAAGGAAATGGGTGGGAGGGGGCTATGGACGGGGGTCTTATGTCCTCTTTTTTTTGTCTTCACAAATATAGTAACCCTAAGCTGGAACATCAGGGAGTAAGGGGACATTTGTGGGAGGGGCGATGAGCCAGAGGAAAGGGGAACAAAGGATGCAAGAGTTGGAACAGCAGGAGGGGAGATAACCTTGGGTGATTGGGTTTAAGAGGCATGTGGCACGGGGGCAAAGAAGAACTCGGGGAGGCAAGTAGTGAGGAGGGGAATTTGAGATGAGAAGAATGTTAAGGGGGGGGGAAGAGAGTGTCGACGTGGGAGGGAGTGTGATCTACTGCCTTATAGTTAAGGCTTATAGCAATTTGCGGAGCCCATGAGACGTAACAGGCAATATAGACTTATTTCAGCTGCTGTCAGCTGTGGTGTCACAAGTATTAACAGCTGCAAGAAGTCAGCACTGCCTGCAGTTCAGAGCTCCCCTGGAACTCAGTGACTTGCTAAATACAATCTGCTGAAAGCCAGAAGCCATAACTGTGGTGCACTATTAATTTACTCGTGGTGAAAATGTGCACCAGCAACTGTGCCTGACTAAGAACTTTTCTGTTTAGAAGTTTTATTACTGATCAAGAATTGGTCATATTGTACTACATATTTTGACACATATTGCATGCAGAATTTTAAAAGTGTGTGTGGAGGATTCCCCCAGGAACATAAGAGACCTCTAGTGCTTGGCTTAGGTGTCTGATCACTCTGCCTGATCACTTTGCTCCCTGGATCGGTGTCAACAACTCTTTTTTTACTTGTAAGAAAGAAGCTCCCAATTGGACAGAGATCTTTTGGACTGAGTCCTGGAGGTCTGGTTGGACAGAGGGATAGAAGCAGAGACCAAGGTGACATTGAAGCCTGGAAAAGTCCAAGAAGGCTCACTTCACTAAGATCTTGCTATATTTTTTCTCATAGCTATAATTTTATTTACCATTTCTAGTCACAGTCTCTCATTTGCACACAGTCAGAGATGGCCCTGTGGGCAAGGACTGGCCAATTGGCTCATAGATGGAATGTGGCAAGAATGGCTTCTGTCTCACAGGGAGACCACAGTGAAGGAGAAAGAGGAGGTAAGGGGGTCCAGATGAAGTCAGGACTGAATCACTGTCTATTGTGTGAAAGGCTTCAGTCATTCCCTGCAAGTCAAGGATGTATGAGGCAGGTTGTGATTGTGTAACCTGGTGGAATGTTTCTTCAGCTTTAAGGTGTGACATTGGTGGGTAGAAGCACAAAGAGTAACAGAATTCCAGAAAACCCAGCGGATCTTTAGTCTTAAGGAGGAGAAAGTCAACTAAAGATCATGTCTATAGTGTATCATCAGAAGGAAAAAAAAGAGGCCTAGATAGGTGAAATGGTCTTTATATGCCCCTAAAGAAGACAGCGTCCCTATTGGCTAGAGAAGGAGTAGGCAACCTTTATACACAGAAGGCTGCTTGAATGCCCTGGTGGGCCACAACAGTATGTAATGTTGGAATTCAAAATCCACAGAGCTCCATAGACCTTCTGTGATGAAGTTACAGGGAAATACTTTCAAAACTGATAGGAGGAAACATTTTTTCACTCAGAGAATAGTTAAGCTCTGGAACACATTGCCAGAGGTTGTAGTAAAAGTGGATAGCGTAGCTGGTTTTAAGAAAGGTTTGGACAAGTTCCTAGAGGAAAAGTCCATGGGGGAAATCTCTGCTTGCCCTAAATCTGTAGAATGGACTATTGCTACACCTTGGGTTTTGCCAGGTACTAGGGACCTGGATTAGCCACCGTGAGAATGGGTTATTGGGCTTGATGGGACCATTGGTCTGACCCAGTAAGGCTATTCTTAGGTTCTTATGGATATATTAGACAGATTCAAAAGTTCCCTGAAGAGTTTTCTCTTCAGGGATGCCTTTGATATCAAATGGATTGAATATTGACAATTATTAGATGCTTTCTCTCACTAAAATCAGTGAAATCCTTTTTTCTTTTATCTTTCATCCTCTTATCCCCCTCCCTCGTGTTCGGACCTTAATTGTTTCCTGTCCCATAAACTTTGTAGTTCTTCTCCACTTGACCTCATGTTTGTGGGTTAGTTGAGTCTGGTATATCTATATGTGTTTTTGACATGTACATTGTACATTGCTTAGAAATATTGATAAGCGTTTGTATCAAATTTTAAATAAAACTTGAAACTGGTAAGATATATGTAACCCTTACTTTATTATCAGGCCACATTAATGTACTTATATGAATCTTCTCTTTCTCATGTGGCTGGGGTTCAGCTCGGATGTGGAAGTTACTTTCTTTCCTGGTGGCTCTCCCAGGGGTCGGGGTCTGTATGGTGAACGCGTGGCTTAAGAAGCAGAATCACCCTCAAGAACCTCCAGAGTTTGTGCCTTACCAACACCTGAGAATTCGCACCAAGGTACAAGGAAGGGAAAACCAACTGCACAAAGGTTGCAGGAGGGAAGGGACCAGGAATGGTGGACAATCTGTTGTACTACTTGAGACCTGGGTGGTCACTGTTGGAAACAGGATACTGGCCTTGATGGCCTTTCACTGTTTCCCAGTACGGCAATTCTTATGTGAGCCAAGTATAGGACAATCAAGCCATTATGACATCACTGATGAGTTTGGCTCTTAGGCATTGGTGAAATGAAGCATTATGACATCACAATCTCAGCTCTGGAATGTTGCTACCGTGTTTCCCCGAAAATAAGCCTTAGCATGATTTATGAGGTAGGTCTTAATATAAACCCTACCTCCGAAATAAGCCCTAGTCGCTGGCAGTAGCAGTGTTCCCCCCACCCCCATCTTTCCCTCTCAACCCAAACCATGAGACAGAAATAAAAACTTTATAATAAACTGGCAGCGTCGGCAGCAATCTAGACAGGCTGCTTCACGGCCTTCTATCGCCCGGCCGTTCCTCTGCCGGGTTGCTGATGATGTCATCAGTGATGAGGCAGAGGAACAGCCGGGCGATAGAAGGCCATGAAGCAGCCTGTCTAAATGCCTGCCGATGCTGCCGGTTCGTTATACAGTATTTATTTCTGTCTTGCAGTTTGGATAGAGGGAGGGATGGTTCGGTGGGGGGGGGGGGTTGCACAGCGGTGGAGGGGGGGATAGAAAGATGCTTCATGGGGGAAAGGGAGGAAGGGAGTGATAGAAGCTGCAAGGGTTCTGCTGTACAAGGGATGGGAAGGAGGGAGTGATAGAAGCTACAATGGTTCTGCTGCACCAGGGATGGGAGGGATAGAAAGATGCTGCACAAGGGGATGGGTGAGACGGGAGGAAAGATGCTGTACATGTGGGGGAAGAGAAAGAAAATAGGAAGAATTGAGGTGGAGCAGAGGAAGAAAGAGATGATCATTGAACATGAAAAAAATAGACATCCCCGAAAATAAGACCTAGTGCCTTATTTGGACCCAAAATTAATATAAGACCGTGTCTTATTTTTGGGGAGACATGGTACTATTTGGGCTCCTGCCAGGTACTTTTGACCGAGGTTGGTCACTGTTAGAAACAGAATACTGGGCTTGATAGACTTCAGTCTGTCCCAGTATGGCGATTCTTATGTTCGTATGTAAACTGGATAAAAACAGTCAAGGGACAACACAGACACAAGTCCCTTCTTCAGAGTGGTCAGGTAACAATTGTCAACCAAGTTTTCTGTAGCATCTAGAAGCTTCTGTTTGTATACCATGAATGGTTTTATCCCCGACACAGCCCTTGAAGTGCGTGAAATGTGGTTGTATTGTTTTGACTGAAATTAGTTTATGTAATGTAATCACAAACGTATACATTGTGACAAAATTTCTAACAATTATTCAAATCCAGTAATAGGAAATAAAGAAAAAAAAAATACATGAATTCACAATAATATAGGCCTAAGTTGTTTTTAAATACGTCGAAAACCCTGTTCGATTATTGGCACTTGGACGTTTTTTGTTACTGATCGTCCAAGTGCCGATTTAGGCCGGCTTTTAGATTTTTTTCTGTTTTGATTATGAGCCCCCTATTGTCTAGGTGGTTAAGGCTCCTCCACTAACCATGTGCTAATTGGTTAGCATGCAATAACCACATGGTATTTGAGACACATAGCTGCCCCCAGTGCTAAAAATATATATATTTTAGTAAGCATATGCAAAAACTACTGCGGGATGCCTGAGCGCATCCCACGGTAGTGCTTTTAGGTACCGTAAACTTAGGAAAAGGGCCCCAAGGTACCTCTTAAAAATACTAAAAAGAGAGTCATCAAAAGATTGTGGTTTTAAAGGGCAATACTGAAAAACCATAATGAAAGTGAAAATGCCTAAGAACTTTAAAAACCAGCTTAAAACACTTGTTGTGGTAAAAGCTTGATGTTAAATGCTTGCCTTTATAAAATTGATTTAAATGGCACTAAGAAACAGCAATGTGGGGGTCAAAATTTTTAAAGAAAGTGTGAAAACATTGAAAAAATGTCAAGCAAGCCTTCTCAACTCAGTTCTCAGGGCATACTAAGGCCCTCTTTTACAAAGGCACGCACTAAATCAACACATGCGGTAACTGCTAATCCATCTATAGGATGTGATCTATAGGATCTATAGGTGCACGTGTTAGCGTTTAGCACATGCTAAAAAGCTTAGTGCACCTTAGTAAAAGAGGGGATAAGTCTCATTGAGTTTTTAGGACATTTACCATAAATATGCATGAGATAGACTGGCATATTTATGGTGGTAATAGCTCCTACACAATACACCAAAGTATGTACAGCTCTCTCTCACTATTCGTGGTTTCCCTATTTACGAATTCGATTATTCGCGATTTTTTTTTTTTTTAATTATTATTTTCTTCTATTTGCAGGCTGCCCGAACCTCGCCTGGTGGTCTAGCGGCGACGCGGGGCAGCCATTTTGATGACGGCTCTGCACGGGGCAGGAGTATAGGAAGATCGCTCCTGTCCCACCGCTAGACTGCCAGGTAAGGTCTGAGGACACAGGAGGGTGGCAGGGGTGGGTCAGAGCTGGCCCAAAAACTTAGGCGCGATTTTTCCATATTCGCGGGCCGGCTCTGCACCTAACCCCCGCGAATACGGAGGGAGAGCTGTATTATAAATTAGTGTATTTCTGATGTTTATACCTTGACTTGTATTACTCTTTCCTATTATATCTTGTCTGTATTTGATGGGCAGACTAGATGGGCCATTTGGCCTTTATCTGCCGTCATGCTTCTATGTATTATCTTGACCATTCTGTGTATGTACTCCTGTAACCCGTTCTGGGCTCTTTCAGGACGACGGGATAAATAAATATGTGCACTTTCTCCTTGGTACGCAAGCTAAGCTAAAGCTCATTGTTTGCCGAAAGTGAACTCGGCGGGTTTTGGAAATAAGCCCTTTAATTTTAAACAAATGCTAACAGCAGTTAATAATACTGACCTGTCTTAGTTTAAATGGATAACATATCTGTGTGAAGTCACCATCATGCTGCATATTGCGATCCTAATTTCCTTACTAACTGCTTAAATTTTATCTGGCCATACAATTAAAATTATAAGGGAGAGGAGGGATTTATCCCGACGTCGCTAAAACCACTCAAGAACAGAGGAAAGAATTTCTTTCTATGCGTCAAGAGACTATTAAATTAGGAGCAACGTTTCTTTTAGCATATCCCTGCAAATGTTTGGTTAGGTATTTAGGGGTTAAATATACATTTTTCTCTCCAAATCATCTGAAGGAATTTTTAGATGTTAAGAAGATCATTAGGGAATGAGGGATAATGAAAGTAAAACAGTTGTTTAGATACATTAAGTCTATTTGTTTTAACTAAATTCCTCTTTTTCTCTCATAAATTATTGCTTGACTATCCCCCCAGTATAGTGGTCCAAGAAGGGGATAAAGAAAGTATTATTGTAAGATTGATTCTCAATATTCTTGATTTGTTTTTTCCTCCCAGTGTTATATGGAGCAAGATGCATTCTTGTAAAATTTGATGTATAATTAGAAATAAAAAAAATGAGGGAGAGGAGGGGACCTGGGATCCATTGGAGCCAGCTATGCAGATGCTAAGGGGTTCTATTGAACAAATTCCTTGACTGTGTCCAGGAAGATGTTGTTTCTGCTGGTTTTAGCACCCCCAATAATTTTGAAAAGTTGACTCCTTTGCTGGGATCCTTGGTAAAGATGGGGAAGGAGAACAGCAGGACAGCACTGGGACCAAGGGAGGGAAACTGGAATCAGTGTTATAAAATTGTGCTCTCTCTTGCAGCCTTTTCCCTGGGGAGACGGAAATCACACCCTCTTCCACAACCCCCACGTTAACCCACTCCCCACTGGCTATGAGGAGAAAGGACATAAGCACTGAACGTGGACACATTCATCCTTCTGCTCCACGATGAGCTGACACGACAGCTGCTGTGACCCTCTGCTGAGGTTGCAACGATCATCTCTGATTTACAGACTTCCAGATGACATCAATAAAGACACTTTCACTAATGAATTCATTCAGTTTTACTGCTCTCTTTCAGGAGACTGACAAAAATCCAGAGCCTGATATCTCTAGGACTGGAGGGTTGAGGGATGGTCATAGGGATACAGAGCTCATCACCTCTAGGACTGAAGGGCTCAGGGGATGGCCATAGGGATACAGAGCTTGTCACCTCTAGGAATGGGGGGGGATTGAGGAGATGGTCATACAGATACAGAGCTCATCACCTCTAGGACTGGAGGGATCAGAGGAAGGTCATAGGGATACAGAGCTTGTCACCTCTAAGGCTATCTCCTACTGAATATCAGGCTGGCTGCCTAGCTCAATGACCGGCTATGTCATATGACAGATGGTCACCACCGATTTTCATTGGTTGGTCGGCTGAGGCATGTGGACAGATATACCTGCCTAAAAGGCAGGTCTATTGTTGGTTGTTTTGCCTTATTCAGCCAGTCAATGAAAATTGGCTGGGCTGGCTAGGTGCGAGTCACCAAACTGCTCCAGATATTCAGTGCCGGGGCTAGATATGACCCCAGCATTGAAATATTTGGGATTGCCATGGCCCGAGGGAGGTAGCAGGGCTGCTGCCCGTGGGCTGAATATTGCACCCAAAGGGCTCAATTTTTATACCGTGGGAGTCAGTTAGCAAACACAGATATTTAGTGACAGGGCCTAGAATCAGTGAAGAGCGATACCCAAGATACGAAGCAGAAAAGGTTTCAAAAGCTGCATTCATATCAAGAGAAAACAAAATGGCCTCTCTGTCGCCATAAAAAATCAATTTCACATAGTTCACCATCTAAGAAGTGTGTTCTGTGGGAAAGCAAGGACAAAATCCTGTTTGACAGGGCTGTAATGTGTTAGTCTGATCCAAATAATCGACAACTGAACAAATTTTGGGGTTTTTTTCCAACTAGCTTGGAGACAAAGGATAGATTTAAAATTGGTCTGTAATTGGTGACGAGGAATCCATAATGAGGGGCAATACAACAGCTGGAGCTAGAGAAAAACCAGTGATCAGATTGCTTCGTCAGGGGAACGACTTTAAGATCGAGTTTCACGCATATTTATGCCACTTAGGTATTTAAACGTCTCTATCATATCTCCCCTTCTCCTGCCTTTCCTCCAAAGTATACAGATTATAAAGGACACATTTTCAATTTCCTCAATTGATGGCCACAAACTAATTTCCCAATTAGCTCATGGCTATTAGTGTAGGAGCCCGTACCAACACCTCTTTTCTAGGTGGTAAGGGCTTCTATACTAATCACTTGCTAATTGGTTTGCATGTGGCAAGTAGCTACGCTAACCGGTTAGCAGTGGGCACGCCTACTCTCCGCTCCCAAATGCCCCCAGCGCTAAAAAATAAAAAGCATTTTGTTAGCGCATGGAAAGTGTGCATAAATCTGAAAATTATCACGGGACACCTGAGTATATCCTGCAATACTGGATTTTAACCTACAGTAAAGACTTGTTAGTCCTTACCGCTACTTAGTAAAAAGGACCCCTATGTCTTCTAGAAATGCATCTAGAGAAATATATGAAAGTACCATGAGAGGGAGCCAAATATTCACATATTGTTAATGATAACACTACCAACAGAATTGCTAAAAAATTTTTCCCAGTATTATTACAGGGACAACATGGCATGTGTACTGATTACATGCATAAAACAAAAGCAAGAATACCTCATGACATAAGAAAAGGAATACTGGGTCAGACCAATGGTCGATCTAGCCCAGTGTCCTGTTTCCAACAGTGACAAATCCAGGTCACAAGTACCTGGTAGAATCCCTTATAACAGCCACATTCTATGCTACTGATCCCAGGACAAGCAATGACTTCCCTCATGTCTGTCTCAATAGCAGACTATGGACTTTTCCTCCAGGAACTTGTCCTAACCTTTCTTAAACCTCACCACACTAACTGCTGTTACCACATCCTCTGGTAATGAGTAACACAGCTATTGGTTGAATGAAAAAATATTTCCTCCTATTTGTTTCAAAAGTATTTCTGTTAACTTATTGCGTTCTATCGTCTTGCTACTTTATGAATGAGTAAAAAAAATGGATTCACTTTAACCCCTCTACACCCCTCAGGATTTTGTAGACCTTAGTTATATCTCCCTCTCAGCTGTTTCTTTGCCAAGTTGAAGAGTCCTAAGCTCTTTAGCCTTTCCTCATACGAGGTGAGTTCCATCCCCTTTATCATTTTGGTCACTCTTCTTTGAATCTTTTCTATCTTTTTTGAGATACGGTGATCAGAATCAAATGCAATACTCAAGGTGAGGTCGCACAAGAGAGCAATACAGAGTATTATAGTATTCTTGGTCTTATTTACCATCCCTCCCCTAATTCCTAGAATCCTGTTTGCGTTTTTGGCCAACACACTTGGCAGAAGATTTCAGCATATTGTCTACAATGACACCCAGATCTTTTTCTTGGGTACCGACTCCTAAGGTGTTAGATAACTATGATTTGGATTCTTCTTCCCAATGGACATCATTTTATTTATTTATTTATATACCACTTATAACCTAAGTGGTTTACATTGAGGTACTCAAACATTTGTCCCTATCTAATGTACCTGGGGCAAAAGTGGCTTGCCCAGGGTCACAAGGACGCTCCGTGAAGACCAAGTGAATTTTTTTCATCATTTGGCGACTGGAGATGAGACTTGGGTTTATCAAAGAGATCCCGAGTCCAAAATGGAGTCAATGCAATGGAAGCACAAGTAATCCCCCACCCCAAAAAAGTTCAAGCCAAAAAAATCTGCAGGCAAAGTCACGGAAACTGTCTTCTAGGATGATGAAAGCTTTTGCTTCTGGAGTTCTTGTCACACAAGACAATCAAAACTGAGGAGATTTACGCAAACAATAATTGCTTTGCAGGAGTCAATCGAGGAGAGAAGATGAGGAAAACACAACAGGCATGCTGCTTCTTCACAATGCACTGGTACATATGTCATGACAATCACAGGTTGCCATCTGAGAATATGGGTTTCAACAGCTGACTTGGCTCCCTTGGATTATTTCCTGTTCTGAGTTTTGAAGAATCTCTCAGTGGACAGCAGTTTTCAAGTGATAAAGACATCAAGGAAGCTGTGATATCCCTGGTTTGAAGGTCAAACAGAAGAATTCATTTCAAAGGGATTAAAGTCATTGCAGGAAAAGTGGATGAAGTGTATGGAGCTATCAGGGGACTATATTGAAAAATATATATATATTTTTTAACTCTTTGCTTTCCTACTGAGGTAGATAAATTTTGAACACCCCTCAAATAATACTTTGTCGAAGTGAATCCAGTGTGCTGCTGGGACAAGGTCACTGCGGTATGGCAATTTAATGAAAAGAGAAATCTTCGCTCCCTTAGAGAAAAAGGATGCCCTTTTAGCTTAAATTCCTCTCGTTTCACAGAATACACAGTCCATTAAATTTTCAATTAAATTTGTGTCAATATTGTATTAGAGAAATATCCTGGTAACAGTCACCAGGCTGCGCTTCCAGCTCAGAATGATTTTTCTACGCACCGTGTACTAATATTGCCATTTTTTGACTCTCTTCATGAAACTATAATTTCAGTTTCCAATGTGACCACTTCAGCTTACCTCAGTGCTGTTTCTAGTATTTATGTAAATCCTGACTTCCTGGGTCAAAACGTCACCTAAGACAGTTTACAAAAGGTGCCAAGGTGAAATCAATAAGTTGTAACAATTAAATGAGTAAATCAGCATGACAAAACATTATAAAGCCTATAAAGCAGGGGTGTCCAACCTGCGGCCCCGTGAAGTGTTTTGTGCGGCCCTGGTCAAGGGCGATGCAGTGTTTTCCTCTGCTGCCTCTGGGTGTTTACCGTCTTGCCGGCTCCCTCTGTCTTGCTGCAGCATTTGCGCGTTTGTGCAGCCCCAGAAACATTTTTTTCGGCCAATGCGGCCTAGGGAAGCCAAAAGGTTGGACAACCCTGTTATAAGGGAAAACCCAAATCAATATCAGCTAATCATCCTACCAATACATGATGAGTATGCCAAGATGATGAACAAATATCATACTTATAAACATCAGCAGTGCTAAGGGGATTTTCTTTCTACCTCCAGAACATCTAAAATCTAGATGGTATATAAGCAACAATCCCTAAAATATTATAGACAGATCAGTGGTCCAGGAGTCTCACCTGCTGCCATCCCTTCTCCTAGCCTCCAGTACTTAATTTTTAAGCTAATAGGGTGATAGAGCAACCTCTTCTGTTCCTGATATAAGATGTAGGGGAGAAGTGTCCATTGTGGAAGAGGAGGAGGATCAACACCAGAGCAAACTTGGTATCTCACTGGTCCTACCTAGTCTTGCTGCTTTTTTCCCTACCCTAAATGGGAAGGGGCAGTGGAGGTGTGAGAAAAGGCTAGACAGTAACAAAAGCTAGATAGTGACAGAAATTGGAGAGACAACTGGAAGTGATGGAAAGATGAGGTATGGAGATCGATGTGAAGATCTGGATGTGTGCTACACTCATATCCTATCTGTAAATAAATGAATGATCCTCCTTAGATGAATGCAGGCTAAAGTCAGAGTCTTGTTAGGCTAAGGCCATGTATTTTTAACTAGATGTGCAAAAGTACAGATAATTCTTTTATTACTAAGCTGACCCTCCCAGGAACCCACCCCGCCAAAAAAAAAAAAAATTAATGCTTTTGATATGAAATCAGCTCACAGAGTTTCAACATACACATTCACATAATATCCGAGTAACCTCAGCTTTATCTGTATATCCAAGTATCTTTGATTCAAAAATGATGAAACTCCTCAGTAATTACCTCACAGTCCCTCACAGCTTTCTCACATAGAGCCTGTTAGTATATCAGGAATACTGATTAGAAACAGCTCTGCACCACAGAATGTCTTAGAATTCCAAGACAACAGATCACTCTTAAGGCTTTAGACCAGGGGTGTCCCCTGGGCCGCATTGGCCGAAAAAAAATGTTTCTGGGGCCGCACAAGTGCAAACGCTGCAGCAAGACAGAGGAGGGAGCCGGCAAGACGGTAAACACCAGGGGGCAGCAGAGGAAAACACTGCATTGCCCTCGACTAGGATTGCACAAAATACTTCACTGGGCCGCAGGTTGGACACCCCTGCTTTAGACCTTTAGTTCTCAAAAGAACATTTAGCTTTCAAAAAAGTTTCATATTCTCCAAGCTTCACGCAGCTGTGTACACTGGTTAAGGTCTCGGCAGATTAGTAATAAGAAAAGACTGCAGGAATGCACTCCAGCAGATAAACAGCTGAATACTAAATTACATATGAAATATTTACTGTAAAACACCAATAATATTAGGCAATCTGAGTTGAATCAGTGGATTTACACAGTGAAGGGATTCAAATTCTCTATTTCCCAGCACTTAACACTTCTTTTTAGCAACAGGAGTCACAAAATCCAGTGTACATTCTGAAACGCACTTTAAAAAGTTCTTATCAATTTTCCTTTGAAACATAACTCAAAACTTAATATAGAAATCTCAATAAATCATGAGAACCAGCAGGTATCAGATTAGTTCCTGGCTCACAACTCAGACAAGTTCAGCTGCATCCTCCTTCACAGCCTTCTCATTACACACCTCAGCTCAACAGCCCATAAGCAGGTTTAATTTGCATCATTTATGTTTTATTTAAAATTTGTTATACTGCTTGTCCTTACAGGAAATATTATTTCAAAAATATTCACTCCTTTTGCACACATGCAAACTCCAGAGCTAACATACAAATTTCCACTCAGCAGCTACACACCATTTCCTCACTAATTCCTTATGCTGTCTTAAACTCTCTGCTCTCCTGTAGCTCACAATAACGATCCTGGGGCTTTTAATGAGACAGCTGCTATTAAGTGCAGCTTCCCCCAAGCTCCTGCTCAGACTCTGTCTCTTATCTTTTTGATCTCCCTGCAGCTCCCAGACTCTGTGCATGGGCCCAGCCTCTGAGCAGCTCTCAGCATTTTCTTCCTGCCTCTCCCCTGTAAGTGTTTTACATTTTTCTTTCTTCCTGTTACAGATGTTTGTGAAAAGATGGAACATGCTCTCTCTGACACTTTCCCCTCCCTCACCTTCTTCTTGTAAATCCCTTTTCATTTATATATAGAATGGAAGGAAAGCCTTAGAGCAGAGATTTCCAACTAGTGTCCTGCAAGGGAACCTCAGATGTGCCAAGAAAATCTGGCCACCTGTAGTGAAAGACAGACCACTATCAATAGTAAAATCGTGTTGCCTTTCCTTCATCTCATTCCCTGCATCATGGCCTTCCATCAGCAAGGGGAGTCATTCCCTACCTGATGCTGTGACCTCCTCAGATGGAACTGCATGGGACTTGCAACTCAGTTGATCTGAGCAGTTCCAACTTCAAAATGAAGATTTCAGAGAAGGCAGCAGCAGGAGGCCAGCTGAAGGCTAATCTGGGAGCAGAAGGGAAGGTGATGCCAGAGGTTGGGAGAGCATGGGAGGGGGCATTGCCAGTCATTGAGTGGAAGGCAAGGGGAAGGGGTGATGCTTGGTAGAGGGAAGGAGAGGAAAGCTGGTGCTGTGCAAAGATAAACTGGGTTGCAACATATAAAAGACTGAAAACAAGTACCCCATATGCACTGCTATAAATTTTTTTAAAATAAATACATATTATAGAAAATCAGGCCTTCAATGTTAGTGGCGAGTTTATAGGGATACAGTATTGCCAAAGAGTTAGATGCTGAGAATAGTGGAGAGTTGCTGATGCACTGACCCATTGATATAGTCATTCACAGAGAGATTTTTATTTATTTAAAATTTTATATACTGCCTAAGATCTAAGCAGTTTCCATAAAATAAATCTTAAAATTAACAAACTTCCATTCACTGCAAACTGAAATTATCACATCACTCACTCTCAACAAACAGCCAATTCACAACCTAGAGCAGGGGTGTCAAGTCCCTCCTCGAGGGCCGCAATCCAGTCGGGTTTTCAGGATTTCCCCAATGAATATGCATGAAATCTATTTGCATGCTCTGCTTTCGTTGTATGCTAATAGAACTCATGCATATTCATTGGGGAAATCCTGAAAACCCGACTGGATTGCGGCCCTCGAGGAGGGACTTTGATACCCCTGACCTAGAGGTTCCTACAAACAGTTTATCCACAAAACGAACTGCTCGTGGACTCAAAAACCAATACAGAAACTATTTTCCATAAGGAACAAACGTAACCTGAGCTGGAGTGGTTCTACAGGTAAGCATCCGCAAACAGCTTCATTTTTAACAGTTTCTTAAAACTATAATGCTCAGTACATAGTCTTAGGTGTCCAGACAACTTATCCAAGAGAGACACTCCAGCAAATGAGAACATTTTTCGATTTTGTGGCCACATAACTCACACCTTCTGCTGTTTACTATTCATATGTCGTTTGCAAGTTGTGCGGAGACCTGTCAAAGAACGACCACACAAAGGAGACAAGAATTATAATCGAGAGAATGCAAAGAAAGAGACAACAATGTACTGCCAGCTATAGAGCTATACCTTCTGTTGACTCAAGTCCAACTTAGAGTCCTCAGATCAAAGGGTTAATCATTAATGTGACAGAATATGCAGCACCTGAATGTCACCTGAATACAGCAAATGTAGCTATCTGCACTGCAGTTAAAGCATGATAAACATTAACTCTATGGGTAGGTGCTGGGAATGCCCCCTCCCACCCCAAGTTAATGCAGAAGTTTTACACTTATGAGCAAGGCTGGTCCAACCACCAGGCAGACTAGGTGCCTGCTTTGGGTAGCACAATTTCTGGGGAGGGGGTGGCAGCCCTCAATAAGTCTACACAAGACTCTTTGCTGCCAGCATGATAATTTGAGCATCTATGCATGCTCAAGGCCCACTAGACTCTGCTCCATCTGAATATCCTGTTTCAGAGGGGATGAGATCTGGCTGGCTTTAGGCACGTTCACAATGTATGCACCGACTGCTCGCTGGAGCCATCCTGAAGGGGGTTAGGAAAGGGAAGCTGGTGAACACTTAAGGGGGAAGAGGAGGAGGGAACAGGAGATGCTAAACTTCAGGGAAAGGGTGGAGAAAGGTGCTGAACACCTTGGGGAGGGGGCAGGGGTGCGATGGAAGGAGAAGGATTCTGGACACCTTTGGGGAGAAAAGTAAGGAAAGAAGGGTTAATGTTGAACATGGCAGGGGATGGCTTCAAGTTGCCACTTGTTGGTAGTGCGGTGATGTATACCTAGAATTTCTGATACTCATGGACCAGCCCCGATTGTGAGTTAGTTAAGGCAGTAACAGCAAAACCTTTCCACACTTTAGTAAATAGGTCCCTAGCTAATGCCATTAAGGCGTATTATTTACCGTAAAGCCCAATGTATATAATGGATCTTGTGGCAAATGGCTGATGTTACCAGCACCAGCCTGCCTTGTTAGTAAAGACCTTCTCCATAAATAGTAGTTTACTTCTTCCTGCCCCACCAATGCTGGTCTTTAAATCACCACTCAATCAAAGCTTGACAAGTTCCTGCTGAACAAGGACGTGCGCTGGTAGGGCTAGTCTAAGTTAGGGCGCTGGTCTTTGACCTGGGGGCCACCGTGGGAGCGGACTGCTGGGCACGATGGACCACTGGTCTGACCCAGCAGCGGCAACTCTGATGTTCTTGTTTTTCCACTAAGTTTTGCTTCAGAATAGTAGCTCAAAAACAAGAGACTATCACACATCCCTGAAATATATCAAGCTGCAAATTGTGCCAGCCCATATCACAGTGTCCCACAATCCTGGATAATATATTGCCTTGAAATGAACAAAATAAACACTTATTGGATTGAGTACATTAACTACAGTATGAAAATGGACAGTATATCATTCCTAACATTAGGATTCAGCATGGGAGATTCTTCATCACCACTCTTGGTTTGTATAGCACCTAATCCTTTAAGTACACTTCCTTAACTCTTTGGGTTATGGATTTAGCCTCAATCCTAGAACTGGGGGGGAAAAAACCTCAGAGGTAATATCATACCCGCTGTTTGTAGCTCTTGATATTTATTATCATTTAATAAACTATTTAAGCAGCAGACTTTCTAGGCAGTTTACAATAAATTAAAATAAAATTATAAAACAGCTTACAGAATAGTACCAAACTGATGACTTCAAGCTCTACAGTTTCAGCATTTGGAGGAACAACTCTGTTTAGTAAAAAGCTTTTCAGAAGACATCAGGATGACTTTTGGCCTGGATAAATGTGCTAAGGCAACTTTTCTAGGAAGGAAATTAAGTAAAACTGAAAACATTGATCAGACTGATTATTGTGCCAGCAAGGAACTTGAACAGGACGTCAAAAGAGTATGACAGCAAAGTATTTTGCTTTTCCATTCAAAAATCCTCTTGAAGCTCTACAGTTCTTCTGATTTTTCCATCAGCGAAAGGTTGTAAACTACAAAGATATCACGATCGGATGAATTCCAGGTTGCATTCGGATAAGGAGTTTAAACCTTTACTATTGACGTATGTCTCATATTTGCATTTTAGGAGACAGTTGAAGACGTTCTCATTTTCTAAGTTCTTGGGCTTCTAGACTCCTAATTATTTCTGATTATGTATTCCTAGCTAATCTTTTGTAAACCGCTTAGAACTTAAAAGGTGATGTGGTCTAGAAATGGATTTTGTGTTACGTTTATATTGTGTTAAAACTGATACTAAAAAGTGTTCCAACATCACAAAACAAGATACGAGTCATCAACCAACTTGGAGAGGAGGAGTAGCCTAATGACTAATGCAGAACTGAGGCCCCAATGCCTTTAACGATTGATGCTAGACCAGAACCAACTGGTTTAGCGTCAAAGTATTTCAGCTACCGATGCACAAATTGGCTACATGTGATCTTTTCCGTGCATTGGAACAGCCTCCAATAATCATTTCAAAATGTATCAAAACTAGCTCATCGATATTAAAACGAGCACTCGAGGCGATGCCCAGCCATCACCTGATGATGCACAAAATGAAGAGCCGGCTTTTAACGTTTCAAATTTAAACGGCGGGTTTGGAGGTACTGGTAGCATTGATACGCGCGTGTTAGAAGCACGTCTCGTGCGCACGTGTCAAAGGCGCGTTTCATGTGCATTTATTAAAAGTTCAAAACCATAAAATACAGGGAAGGGGCTTGCTTGTAGGTAGTTTTCTGCCCCCTTCCTCTCCCTCCCTCCAGTGGGATCAATGGACGCTTATCACGCACGCCTATGATGCGCTACAATAAAGCATGCCCCATTGGGTCCTTTCCTCTGCTGCGTCTGCTTCCTATGATGTCACTTTTAGACAGATAAAGCAGAGTGAATCCAACCTTGGGCATCCTGTTTACATCGCTGGCCCTGTTGGCCAGCCGTCACCTCTTTGGGAGGGCCGCAGAGAGGGGAGAAACAGGCAGTGGCCTCTCCAAATGCTCCACGTGACACTTCTGTATAAGTTAACAGCAGTATATTAAGTAAAACGGAGTTGACTAAATCAGACTCTGACACTTCAACTCCAGTTGCAATTGAAGCTAAGGGTCAAGCAAGTATTTGTGACATTAGATAGACATCTGCTTGCCCCCCTTCAGAGATAAGTAAACAGGCAAGATAGACTAAGAATAGCGTAGCTGGTTTTAAGAGAAGTTTGAACAATTTCCTGGAGGAAAAGCCTATAGTCCGTTATTGAGAAAGACATTGGGGAAGCCACTGCTTGCCCTGGATTGACAGCAAGGAATGTTGTTACTCTGAGTTTTGACCAGGTATTAGGGACCTGGATTGGCCACCGTGAGAACAGGCGTTAGCGTGTAGTGCGCTCTAAGCCCACTAGCACAGCTTAGTAAAAGGAGCCCTAAGTGTTTCAATTCGGTATTTTTTGGCTCTTACTGAAATGAAAAGACAGAGTGTGTAGGTGTCTTTAAAGAGGAATATTTTTAGTTTAGAGTTGAACTTTAAGAGATGTTTCTAGTCTAAGGACGGACGGAAGGACGTTCCGTAGAGTGGGGGCATAACTGTATCAAGCCCAGACACATGAATGGAGAACAGAAACCTAAGGAAGAGAGACCGACAGTTGCAGCTCGGGACAGCAGATTTTGGACAAGATGATTCACAATGAGCACTGAAAAAACTGATACCACTGACATTTATAGATTCTGTAAGAAAGAACTGGGAATGGTTACTCATCTACTGCCTGCAAAGTGCTGATAATGGAAAATTTCATTCAGAAACACACAACAAGGAAACTGGTCTCATTCACGGGAAACTCTGTAAATATTACACTATTATGCAGCGTTGCTCGGAGCAGCATTTTTGACAACAGACTCTTATCACCTGTGTTTTCAGAATCTTTTATCCATATGGTTCTTGTATATCCAGTAGACCCCTGTGAATTTGCGGTTCGCGAATTGCGGACTCAAGTCATTCGCGGTATTTTCCGACTGCCTCTTCCAGTCAGAAAATAAAGGGAATGACTGAGTCCACGAATCAGCCTTCTGCACAGCCGATTCCTCCTCCTTCCCCCCCCCCCCATGTCAGCCTTCTGGCACAGCCAAACCGCTTGTCAACCTAAATATTGTTTTTTTTAAGCACCCGCCACCACCCCTGCAGCCCTTTTCTGCCTCTGATCCGCTCCTAAACCGTATTTGCGGTTTTTCAAAATTCGTGGGTGCTCCTGGAATGGAAGCCCCGTGAATTACAGGGGAGTACTGTATATGTACTGATCATGCAATGCCATTTACTTATGCCTAACAAAAAAAAGTCTTCAAAGACTTCAGCTTATCCAGAATACTGCAGCCAAGTTGATCTTTGCAAAACGCAAATCTGACCATGTCTCCCCACTCCTGTCCAATCTTCACTGGCTCCCAGTGATTTCCAGAATCCATTTCAAATGCTCCTGCCTGGCTTTTAAGATCATTCACGGCATCCTTCCTCCCCTAATCCCACTATCCTTTAACTCCTCGAATCCCGACTCCACCAGACCCGCCCAAAGATATAAACTATCCTTCCCCTCTCTACACGGTATTCGCTATGCAGGTAAACTGGGAAAATCTCTTCTCTTCAAAATCACAGGTCTCTGGAACGACCTTACTATCCCGCTGCGAAACCTGGGCTCTCTCCAACTATTCCGCAAGCAACTGAAAATTTGGCTCTTCTCTAACATGTCATTCTATTTTCCCCCTTACTCTTCCTTACTCATGTAATCCTTTTCCTTTCTCTTCTTATATTTAAGTTCTTGTAAACCGTGCGGTATATAAACTTAAGGTTTAGATTAGATTAGATTAGAGGAAGAAGTGTTTTTCGAAACACGGATCGTGTCGGGTCTGTACTATTTAACTTCAAGGACTAATTGTGGATATACAAACTTTTTATTGATTTGAATAAAAATTCCTGTACCTTGTACATTTCCTGCAGTACTTTATGGAGAAAAATCTTGAGATCATGATCCTAAGAGAATTGTGGAAAACAAAGAGGTTATGCAGTGACGTAGAGTAAGGGGGGGAGGGCGGTCTGCTCCATGCACAGTCTTGCTTGGAGTGCTAGCTCCTCCTCCTCTCCACCCCCTTCCCTGTACCATTTTAAGTTCGACGCAAGCAGCCACCAACTTGCTGCCCACTTCATCGCTTTCTCAGACATCACTTCTGGGACCCGCACCTAGGAAGTAACATCAGAAAGAGCGCCGAAGTTGACAAAAGCAGCAAGTTGGTGGCAGCCTGCGCCGATTTTAAAAAAGGTACACCATTTCCCTTCTCCTGCACCTCTGTAATGTTCCCGGTGCGAACAGTAACCCCCCAACCTGCTGTCGTGCCAGCATCGACTCTTCCTCCGATGTCACTTCCTGAACCCATGCCTAAGTGGCGGCATCAGGGGAAGATCCGACACCGGCACCACAGCAGCGTGGGGGTTGTACCAGGAACGTTACAGAGGTACAGCGAAAGGGAAGTGGCAGGGAAGGAGCATGTGGAGGTGTGAGGGGGTGAAGAAGGTGGGGGGGGAGAGGCATCGCCTCCCTGGGCGCCTCTCATCCTTACTATTGAGGGGATGACATTGGACCAGAGTCTAACCATGAAAGACCAAGTTGATTCCTTAGTTAGAAAGCTTTGGTCCATTAAAGCATATTTCGATGTTTCATCATTTAGAATCCCTTATACTGAGTCAACTAGATTATTGCAATATCGCCTACCTGGCAATTTCCCAGAAGAATATGCGGCGATTACAATTGGTGCAAAATGCGGCAGTCAAGCTAATTTTGGGGTTGAAGAAATTCGATCATATAACACCTTCCTACTGACTTCTGCATTGGCTGCCGATGAAGGCACGTGTGAAGTTTAAGGTAGGATATTTTTGCTTTAAGGTACTATTCGGTTTAGCCCCTAAATATATAACTAACCTCTTCTCTTTCTCAAACAACAGACATAAGAGAAGCTCACACTCAAATTTTGTTTCCCTATCAGTTGAAGGATGTAAATTTAAAAAACACCATCAACATCTTCTCTCACATCAAGTGGCATTATGGGGCAAAGATCAGGAACAATTGTTAACGTCTACTATTTATGGGGAATTTAGGAAACACCTAAAAACATATCTGTTCCTGAAGTATTTAGGCAACTAACCTGTACAATCCTACTCCACAATAACTGATCTCTAGCGCTGTTAATAACTAGCTTCTAACTTTGCTAATTCTACTTAATTTGTAACATCTTTTAACCATTGTAAACCACATAGAACTTCATGATCCTGTGGTATATAAACTGTTATTATTATTATTATATATACTGGTAGGGCTAGCCAGAATAGACATCTACGAGTATATTTTGGCTAGCTACCGAAACTCCAAGCCAAGGCACCTAGGTTAGCAACTAATTTTGTGCTTTGATCCCCATTTCAGAATCTGAATGTACTTAGCTGGGGCAAATATTCCATTTGGAAGATCTGGACACCTAGGCCTAGATTCAGTAAACAGCATCCAAATTCGGGCGCTGAAAAAAAAAAATAATGCACAGAGTGCTAGTCTATAAATGACACTCTGTGAATAGTGCATAACACCAGGATCCAAACCCAATTTTTACACCACTTGAAACCTAGTGTAAATCCTTGCATCTAAATTAGGCATGGACCCTTCAAATTTTATAATACCGCGCACATCTTTAGCGAATGCCCCGCCCATGCCCTCCCCATAACCCCGCCCATTTCCACGTATATCTTCACAGAACAGTGCTTAACATGCTCAAATCCAAATTGTTGCCAATTGACACCAATAATTAATTTTCATCACCAATTATTGGCCCTAATTGGCTCATTACTCAAATTGGGCATGTGCACAATTTTGGAAGCCATTTGTAGAAACCAGGGGCTTGCACTTAAGCACTTAGGTTTCTTGTATATTGACCTATTGGTGTACAAATGAACTCACATTCAATATCAAAAGAAAATTGGATTTTGGGTTGCTTATAAAACTATTTAATTAATGCTTACACATTCCAGTCCAGCTTTATACCCTAATTAACACCTTTCTCATGCTTGCCAGGAAGCAGTAACAAATAAATATGCCTGTTAATCTAATGTACTACTGCAATTATAACGTGGAGCCTGAGATTTTTGCCTCCATAGATTTGAATTCCGTTTAGATTATGTAATGAAAGAGGGAATTAGTGGTTTGGCAAAGTTCTTGGCAACTATACAGCAATAAATTACTAGAAAATACATTATTCTATGTTGAAGGGCAATATCACCTTTCTCGTGGCTTTGGTAAAACAAGCAGGGAAAGCATGTGCAACATGGCTCGTGGAATTCTTTCCAATGTTCTACTGATGTGGAAAAAATAATCAAATTAAATCAAGTGCTCTAATACATCAAACTATTAAATACCAGTTTAAAAGGATGGCAGATCCATGAACCAGAAAAGATGATTTTCTCCTTCTCAACACTAAGAGTAAAATACAAGTTATCACACTGAAAATCGTTTGACTACCATACGACAAAAATCTGGAACTCGCTTCCCATAAAGACTCGCACAACCTCCACCTCCATCCAATTCAATAAATACTGTAAATCAGTGGTCTCAAATTTGCGGCCCATGGGCCACATACGGCCCACCAGGTACTATTTTGAGGCCCTTGGTATGTTACCATTGTTCTAGAACGTTGTCCGCCTCACTGCTGTAACCTCACGCACGTGCTTTGCTGCGTCTGTACGCGATTGTGAGGTGAAGTGGAGAAGACAATCGCGTACAGACGCAGGAAAGCGCTTGCGTGAGGTTACAACAGTGAGGTGGGCAACATTCCAGAACGTAAGGTAACCATTGGAGGCAGTGCAGCTTGTGCGTGTGAGTGAAATTTGGCACCTCTCCTGGCGGTAACTACTTGATATAAGATGGCGGTTGTGTCCGTTGCTGAAGGAAGTGAGAGCTGAAGGCGGTTGCGGATGCGACCACTGGATACTTAAGGCACAAGTTTTCCAGGCGCAATTCGGATATTGATTCTCCCCTCCACAAAAAAAGCCTAGAGGACTACACCAAAATCTTGTCTCTTGCAATTGATACTTTAGAATCTCAATCATAATTTTTCACGAGGTAAAACTCGTTAGTTTATATATCTTTCTTTAATTGCTTCTGATAATTTCAGCTATACACAGCTGAAAGCAATGAAAAACTATCTAAACTTCACTTTCTGCATGTTGCACTGCTTTCAGCTATGTATAGCTCAAATTATCAGAAGCAATTAAGGAAAGATTTATAAACTGTAACGAGTTCTACCTCATGCAAAGTTCTCATTTCTTTAATAAGACATTAACTATTGTTTCTGTGGCCCTTCCAAGTACCTACAAATCCAAAATGTGGCCCTGCAAAGGCTTTTGAGTTTGAGACCTCTGCTGTAAATCAACCAAACTGGACCCCCCCCCTCCCCGATATACTGTACCCATATTGTATCTTCATGTTGCATCCATATTGTAACTACCACTAAGTAACAAAACCCTTCTAAAATGTAACCCGCCTTGAATTCACCTGGTGAGGATTTTCGCGGGATATAAGACCACACATAACATAACATAACATAACATAACACGGAGTGCCACTGCCCACCTCATTGCAAAAATAAAATCATAAAAAATGTTTGCAGATAAAGATTATATGGCCTCTCTTGTCTGCCAATCCATACCATCTATAATCCCTTTCTCTTCCATACAGATCCTCTGTGCTTGACCCAAGCTTTTTTGAATTCAGATAGTCTTCATTTCCACTATCACCTCTATGAATCCGTTCCACCCTTTGGTCATGACTCTCTCCACTTTCACCTTAATCCTATGCCCTTTCATTCCAGAGCTGAGGTATGTGTGGGGATGACAGAGCAAACAGACAGGAGGCTCTGCAGTCAGAAATACAAGGGCAAACCAAAACAATGGGGATGACAACAGGAAGCCCACAGAAATCCATGGGAATCCACGAGGATGGGGCAATAAAGTCATTACTACCATGGGGATGAGAGAGAATAGATTAATGGGGTTGGGAAGGGATGAATTGGAAGTGAATTGGGATAGGAGGGGATGGGGATCAGATTTGTCCTCATGCAGGCCTTAACTTGGAAACTTTTCACCAACACCACTTTGATGAAAACTGGTGCATGTATTCAGTAATTTTGACAATGAGGGAGAACATTGATAAAACAAATTGGTGAGAATATTTATTGCTTAGTTTCAAGCATTTTGGCAGAGGTTAATCTCTACTAAGCTAGTCTCATCTATGTGACTGATATTACAACTAATATAAAAGCAACATTTTGAGATGGGGCCTGGATAGGTTTTCACAGGTCAAAATCTCAATCTCGTACTCTCTCATGGACTCCAGCTATCACAAACTGAAGTTGATTTGAAATGACCTTCCCAGTGAAGTAAACTAGTTTATAAGGTCGCTGAAGCAGAGTATATCAACCTAGTGAAATAGTGTTCTATTGACATTAAAATCTGTGGCAGAGAATATGGAGGAGCTGCATGCAATTGATACTGGATCAGCTGCAAATAAGCAGTTCTGATCATATTCTGTGCAGAGAAAGATTAAGTTCTTACCTTGATAATCTTCTTTCTGTTAATACACACAGGGGTCTATATGTTAGATGATCAATCTGTGCTCACAAACTGCTTGCAGAAGGATGCCAATCAGATCTTTCAGCTCCCCTTGCTTCACCAGTGGAGTATAGTGCCCTCTTCAGTTTGTACCAAAGCAATCGATCTCCATTGTAACAGAAGAAGAGAGAAGGAGGGGCAAGGGGAACTTCCCCGGAGATATCATTCTTTTTGTTTTGCTCTGTAACTCATGAAAAAGGACAATAATTAGCATGCACTTGCAACATATATGTATTAATGAACCAATCTGCTGTGTGCAACTAGCACTAACACATAAGAACATAAGAACATAAGAACTGCCATCTCCGGATCAGACCTTCGGTCCATCAAGTCCGGCGATCCGCACACGCGGAGGCCCCGCCAGGTGTACACCTGGCGTAATTTATAGTCCACCATATCTTTATATGCCTCTCTTAAGGAGATATGCATCTAGTTTGCTCTTGAAGCCTAGGACGGTCGATTCCGCAATAATCTCCTCTGGGAGGGCATTCCAGGTGTCAACCACTCTCTGAGTGAAGCAGAACTTCCTGACATTAGTCCTGAACCTGTCCCCCCTTAGCTTCATTCCATGTCCTCTAGTCCGTGTCAAATTGGACAGTGTAAATAATCTTCTCTGCTCTATTTTGTCGATTCCTTTCAGTATTTTGAAGGTCTCGATCATATCCCCTCGCATTCTCCTTTTCTCAAGGGAGAACAATCCTAGTGTTATAAGTCTATCCTCATATTCCAGTCTCTCCATACCCTTCACCAGTTTTGTTGCTCGTCTCTGCACCCTCTCCAGTAGTTTTATATCCTTTTTTAGGTAGGGAGACCAATGTTGGACGCAGTATTCCAAGTGTGGTCTGACCATTGCCCTATAAAGCGGCATTATAACTTTCTCCGATCTGCTCGAGATTCCTTTCTTTATCATGCCCAACATTCTATTTGCCTTCTTTGCCGCTGCCGCGCATTGTGCCGACGGCTTCAGGGTCCTATCTATCAGTACACCCAGGTCCCTTTCTTGTTCACTCTTCCCCAGAGTTGCACCTGACATTGTATACTCGTATTCCTTATTTTTATTGCCTAAATGCATTACCTTGCATTTCTCCACATTGAACTTCATCTGCCATTTCTCCGCCCATGTTTCTAACCGACACAAGTCGCTCTGGAGTTTCTCTCTATCCTCCTGCGATCTGATTTCCCGGCATAGTTTTGTATCGTCTGCAAACTTGATGATCTCACTGGATATTCCTTCCTCCAGGTCATTGATATAAATATTAAAAAGGATCGGCCCAAGTACCGAGCCCTGGGGTACACCACTAGTCACTTTCTCCCAGTCGGAGAACTTCCCATTTATGCCCACTCTCTGCTTTCGGTTTTCCAGCCATTTGCCTATCCATCTTTGTATATCTCCTTCTATGCCATGGCTTTGTAGTTTCCTGAGAAGTCTTTCGTGTGGAACTTTGTCGAACGCTTTCTGGAAGTCCAAGTATATTATGTCCACAGGCTTCCCACTATCAATTTGCTCGTTTACGGTCTCAAAAAATTGGAGTAAATTCGTCAAACATGATTTCCCTTTCCTGAATCCATGTTGACTGGGTTTCATCAAGTCGTGTGCGTCCAAGTGCCGGACTATGCTATCCTTGATCAGTGCTTCAACCATCTTGCCGGGAACCGACGTAAGACTCACAGGCCTATAGTTGCCCGGTTCCCCTCTCGATCCTTTTTTGAAAATTGGCGTGACGTTCGCTATCCTACAGTCGTCCGGTATCTGTCCAGTTCTGATTGTCAGGTTTGCAAGTTTGTGCAATAACTCTCCGATTTCAACCTTCAATTCCTTTAAGACTCTCGGGTGAATTCCATCCGGTCCAGGGGATTTGTCACTTTTAAGTTTGTCGATCTGATAGTATATCTGGTCTAAGTCCACTTCAACTGTGGTGAGGCTGTCCTCTATTTCTCCTGGAAACACTTTCTCCGCTTCAGGTATTGTTGAGGTGTCTTCCTTCGTAAAGACAGACGCAAAGAAGGAATTTAGTTTGTCTGCGATTTGTTTATCTTCCTTGATGTACCCTTTTCTTCCCTGGTCGTCCAGGGGTCCCACTGCCTCTTTTGCAGGTTTTTTCCCTTTCACGTATCTAAAGAAGGGCTTGAAGTTTTTGGCCTCCTGGGCTATTTTTTTCCTCATAATCCTGTTTGGCATCCCTCACCGCCTTGTGACATTTCTTCTGATCATCTTTATGTTTGTTCCAGGCTTCGGTTGTCTTTATGCATTTCCATTTTTGAAAGAGTCCTTCTTTTCTTTTATGGCTTCCTTCACCTGTATGGTAAGCCATGCCGGTTCTCTTTTGCTCTTTGTTCTCCGATCTTTGGAAATCCTCGGAATGTAGAGATCTTGTGCTTCTGTGATAGTATTTTTCAGTAGGGACCATGCCTGATCTACCGTTTCAAGTTTGTCCACCATCTTCTCTAGTCGTTTTTTCTACCATGGCCCTCATGCAATCGTATTTACCCTTTTTAAAGTTTAAGGTGGTGGTTAAGGTTTTGGCATGTTTCCCTTTCCCGATGTCAAGTTTAAAGTTGATTACATTGTGATCACTCGTTCCCAGTGGAACCACGACTTCCACTTCTGTTATCGGTCCCGTTAGGCCATTTAGGACCAAGTCCAAGGTGGCGTTGCCTCTTGTCGGCTCTTTTACCATTTGTTCCAGGAAGCAATCCCCTAGCACCTCCAGGAACTTGGCCTCCTTGCCGCAGTTGGAGGTTGCTAGTTTCCAGTCTATCCCTGGGAAATTGAAGTCTCCCAATATAATTACATTGCCCGTCTTGCATTCTTGTTTGATTTCCTCCATCATTTCTGAGTCAGTTTCCTCCGCCTGTCCTGGGGGACGATAGTAAAGGCCAATTTTCGTATCTGCACCATATTGACCAGGAATTTTGATCCAGAGTGACTCAAGCTTCTCTTTCATTTCTGTTGTAACCATTTCAACAGAATCTATTCCCTCCTTAACATATAGAGCAATACCTCCACCTTTCTGCCCTACTCGATCTCTTCTATACAGTTTGTATCCCTGTAGTACTGTGTCCCATTTGTTTTCTTCATTCCACCATGTTTCTGTTATGCCAATGATATCCAATATGTCATGTCTTGCTCCAAAGCTCAACAAACTCAATACTTTATTAGTAATTTGTTCATACATGGTCAACCAGCTGACAGAAGAACTCCAGTTTCAGACTATAGAGTTGTCTGAGGCAGAATGCAGGCGAGTTGCAAAACCCACAGGGCGGGCCATACAGACACCTGTGTGCATTAATAGAAAGAAGAATATCCTGATAAGAACCTAATCTTTTATTCATAAATACAGGAGTCTGTATGTTAGGTGATGTACTAAAGCAGTGTCTACGGTAGAACAGATGAGCCTACCTGCAAGACCAATGATCCGAAAGCAGCGTCCTCCCAAGCCACTACATCTACTCTATAGAACCTTGTAAATGTATGGAGGGTAGACCAATAGCTGCTCTACAAATCTCTTTGGGTGGAATGGCCTGGGGCTCCGTGGTATAACAAAATTAATAAACCATAAACCATACTTCTGGTTGAATGAGATTTGAGAGAAATAGGTGGCTGTTTGTCACAGCCAATGTAAGTAGACAAAATTGCTATGTGAATCCATCTGGCAATAGAAACCTTGGAGGCTGGTCTGCCTTGTCCTGACTGCTTAGAACCATCCTTGCAGTTCTGAACTTTTTGCCTGTGTTGTATTAAGAGTCGGATATCTTTTTACTTTTTGTAGAGAGATACTCTGCATTTAACCAAATTCAGGGGATTAGTGGGAAGTAAATGAAAGGAGAAAAGAAAAATTAAAGTAAGCACTTTGTTCCCCTTGCCACAACCCTGTGGAAAAAAAAACAACAAAACACCAAAATGCAAACTGAATGGTTCATAAATGCCTTTATAGATAAGGGGGGAGGGGAGAACAAATCTTCAGTTTTAGTTCACTGAAGATCTTGTCATTAGGCTTAAAATCTCCCAGATAACAGGGGATCCTCTGTACACTGTACAACTTGCCTGAAAAGACCCCAACCACACAATCAACTGACTGTTCTATACAAATCCCCCCCTAAAAGACAAGCGGTTACTTGATAAGGTCTATACCCAAGCAATTAACATATTCTCTTCTTATTGTAACACCCAATGCATTTTCCATCAGCGTCTAATCTGACACATTTTTTTATTTTCAGATCCTAATATTTAACCATTTCCAATGAGATTTCATAGCATCGACAACTGCTTTTGGGGTCACGGTAATTTCATAGCTTCTAAAGACGTATAAGATGCATTCAGGAACTGGCAGAAGGCTTTCACCGGACATACCTAACCAGTGTGGTATCTGAGAAGCCCTACCGACGGGTCAGACTGGTCTCTGTCCTTTCCAGATTTTATGCTCTTCCTAAAATACTCGCACTACTGCCCTTTCAGACCACATTCGTTGCAGACGGAACTTCTCGGCTAGGCAAAACTCCAGGATCTAGCAAATCAGTACCCAGGCACCGAGAGCTTATATTTTCAGTCCTAAAAATTTCAATCTCTTTCACAGAAAAATGGTCTGCTCTTAAAGCATATTTGAAGTTGAAACCTAGTTCTTGCCTAGATCACTCCGTCTCTAATGTATGATGCATTACTCTTATGTGTTCATGTTGCATGTATAGCCATGGTTATGTTCTTTGTTCCTTACAACATTCAAGAAATAAACCGAGACTAAAAAAACCCCACAACACAAGCAGTTGTAACTATCACCTATTCTCCTGAAATAAAAAAAGGAACGACAGCTTCTCTGCAAAACCGTTTTAAAGTTCCTGCCGTAAGGTACAACAGACAGGACAGCCTGCTGGAACTATTTGCTTGGTTAAAAACATTGCAGCATTATTTTTCTAGATGGCAAAATAGAATTTACTTACCTAAAAGCATTTTGCCTGTCTTTCGTTACCCTTCACACTGCTAACATCCTTATTTGCGATTAGTGATACCACTGCAGTGACGGATGCTCTGCTTCTGATTTTACACTTTATGCCTCATTAAAAAAAAGCTGGATGCTCTGCTGATCGCCGCCTTAAAGAGGTAAACAAGCCCTGCTCCATAATCTTTCTGTAGCCCACAGATGGGGAAATCAAACTGTAGCCCTTTCCCCCAGCTGAGATCCTGCAAAAACAAAGCTGTGGAATTTAATGCAAAAACTGCATGGGGGGGGGGGGGGGAGAGAGAGCAGAGAGAGAGGGAAGTAGCAGTGCCCTCCTTCCCTCAGAAAGTAGGACCTGCAGGAAGGTTCTTTTTGCTCCAGGCTTGAAAGAGACTCTCCTCCCCGTTCAGAAGCCACCAATGCACAAAAAATAAAACCTCTTGATGACTGACTCAGTTCCAGAGTAAGGTGGTCTTATTTAAGATTTTTTTTTATCCCACTCTAGTAGGTTACAATTAAACACACCTAATGAAAGTCTAGAAAACAAAAAGAATCGACAACCCTGTACACAAAATACAAAAATAGCATTCAGAAGCAGTATGCAAACTTAACAGTGAATCAACAGACAGCAAAGGCTGGAACAAAAAAAAAATGTGTCTTTAGTTTTCTAAGTCCTGTCACTGACATCATTTTACAAATATTAGCAGGTGATGTGTCCGGAGCTCAGCTCCTTGATTAACTGTTGAATTTAGCAGCCTGCAAGATCTCAGTACTGCAGGTTGCTGAATCCTGTTTTAACCTTGCCAGCAGCATTATTCCCACGGCCCAGTTCTCCTGGGCTAGCAGATCTGGGCCCCCTGGCTGAACACCTCCCCCCCAATAACATAACATAAAAATGTATTTATATACCGCAATACCTTGCAGATCAGTGCGGTTAACATGTGGAAAACAGACGGAATCCACCCGAGAATACTAAAAGAGCTTAGAGATGAAATAGTGGAGTTACTAAAGCAGATTTGCAACCTATCCTTGAAAACAGGGGTAATCCCGGAAGACTGGAGAATAGCGAATGTTACACCTATCATTAAGAAAGGATCCAGAGGCGACCCAGGGAATTATAGACCGGTCAGCTTAACCTCAGTTTCGGGGAAAATGGCCGAATCATTAATCAAGAACAGTATCAATGAGCATATAAAAAAAATAAGCTGATGAGAACAAGCCAGCATGGTTTATGTAGTGGAAGATCATGCCAAACTAACCTACTGCACTTCTTTGAGGGGATAAGCGAACAATTGGACAAAGGTGACCCCATAGACATAGTATACCTGGACTTCCAGAAAGCCTTTGACAAGGTACCTCACGAGCGCCTACTAAGGAAACTGTGGAACCATGGGGTGGAAGGGGACATACACAGATGGATCAGAAACTGGCTGGCGGACAGGAAACAGAGGGTAGGAGTAAAGGGACACTATTCCGACTGGAAAGGGGTCACGTGTGGTGTCCCGCAAGGGTCAGTGCTGGGACCACTGCTGTTCAACATATTTATTAATGACCTGGAAACAGGGACGAGGTGCGAAGTTCTAAAATTTGCAGACGACACAAAACTCTCCGGTAAGGTTAGATCTGTTGAGGAATGTAAAGAACTTCAAAGGGACCTGAACAAACTGAGTGAGTGGGCAAATAAAAGGCAGATGAGCTTCAATGTAGAGAAATGTAAAGTCATGCACATAGGGAAAGGAAACCCGATGTACAACTACATGATGGGGGGGGGGGGGGATGATATTGGGGGAAGGCAACCTAGAAAAGGACTTGGGGGTTTTGGTGGATAAAACAATGAAACCGGCGGCACAATGCGCAGCAGCCTCAAAGGCGGCGAACAGAATTTTGGGCATTATCACAACCAGAACCAAGGAGGTTATCCTCCCGCTGTATAGGGCGATGGTGCGACCGCTTCTGGAGTACTGCGTTCAGTACTGGTCGCCGTACCTTAAGAAGGATATGGCGATACTCGAGAGGGTCCAGAGAAGAGCAACAAAAATGATAAAGGGCATTGGAAACCTTTCATATGCTGAGAGGCTGGAGAAACTGGGGCTCTTTTCTCTGGAAAAGCGGAGACTTAAGAGGGGATATGATAGAAACTTACAAGCTCATGAAGGTAGAGAGGGACAGATTCTTCAGACTGGCGGGGGCAACAAAAGCAAGAGGGCACTTGAAGAAATTGAAGGGAGACAGATTCAGAACAAATGCTAGGAAGTTCTTCTTCACTCAGAGGGTGGTGGACACCTGGATGCGCTTTCAGAAGAGATGGTAGAGCAGAGTATGATTTTGGGTTTCAAAATGGGATTGGACGAGTTCCTGAAGGAGAAAGGGATTGAAGGGTACAATTAGAGGGTTACTATACAGTACAAAATGCTTTAGACTAGAGTAATAGATCACTTACAGGTATGCTATAAAGGGACGATGCCCAGGTCACTCCTTCCAGTCCAACACCTTTCCCATTCAACAATTATTGTTATCCTCCCTTTTCTTTACATCTCATCCCTCCACCTTCTCTCCCTCTTGTATTTCTTTCCTCATATCTTCCCCTATCTTTCTTACCCCCCCAATCCCTTCTAGCATACCCTTTCTCCTTCTTTCTTCTCTCTTCCCCAGGAGCTTTTTCTTCACACTCCTGGTATAGATAGAGTACTATAATACAGGTCCTGGACCTGATGGGCCGCCGCGTGAGCGGACTGCTGGGCATGATGGACCTCTGGTCTGACCCGGCAGAGGCACTGCTTATGTTCTTATGGAACATCTTTTTACTTGGTAGGAGCATATAAACCAGGGATCTCAAAGTCCCTCCAGTTGGGTTTTCAGGATTTCCCCAATGAATATGCATTGAAAGCAGTGCATGCACATAGATCTCATGCATATTCATTGGGGTAATCTTGAAAACCTGACTGGATTACGGCCCTCAAGGAGGGACTTTGAGACTCTTGATATAAATCAAGCTCTATTCCTGACCCCCTCCCTTGTGCTAATGCTGTAGGGGCCAAGAAATTGGTAGTACCTGTGTCTCACCCATTCTTCTGCCTCTGAAGTAATAGTGGGATGAGATCCCTTTTGCAAAGAAACTGATTGATATAAAGCCCCAGACCTATTTGAATTATTTAACTTCTGCTTCCTTCGCCATTATAACACTAAGGGGAAGGGCTCTTATCTGTGATACCACAGCCGCTGTACCAAGTTTCTAAGGGGTCAAGGACTTAGGCTAGCCCAGTAGTTGTGACATAAGGAGTAATGAAGTGGTGAGTAGTGACAGGAATCCTGAGGCTTCTACGTTTACTCAGAGGAGTAAGCTAGAACTGAGAACCATCTCACTACTACTTCTGAGAAGAAGAGTGAAACAGTGGAAGAAACTAAGATTTAAAAAAAACAAACAAACCAAACAACCCAGAGGACTCTGGTCCTGAGAAACAGGAGGGGACACAGAGGACATTCCTGGGATCTAAAAGGAGAAGAAATTTGACATCATTGTTCCCACCTGGAGTAAACCAGTATCTGAAAATGCCTTTCTGATGCAAAACTTGCTGGTGGGTGGGATCAGGCAGAGGACAGGCCCCATGGGTTGGCTGGACACAGCCTGCGTGGAATGCTGCCACTGCTGGTGATTAAGGAAGGTTTGGAGGTGGTAAGAGATGATTGGACTGGGGAGGGGCAACAGAGCAATAGGAGTGAGAGATGGCTGGAGTCTGGACTGTGGAAGAGGGAAGAAATGATGCCAGATTCAGGAGGACATTCAACAGCTTCTTGATTCTATCTCTGGAGCCCAGTTCTGCCCCAAGCCAAACCTGCTTTTTCCTCCTTCTTCTCCATGCTCCATTTTCACTCTTAGCATCACCCTAGCTACTGCTCTCTTCTCCCTATCTCAGTATGGTAATTATTTTACCTTCTACTAAATTACAATAGAGGGAGCGAAAGAACGAATAGTGAAGAGAGGAGGGATGGAGTGAAGATGTGAAATACGATGAAAATCTTTTGAGATGTAGGAGATTAAAAAATGAGGGAAAGTGGAGGAGATAGAGAGGTGGGTCAGGAAAAAGGGAAGAGAGAGGGAGACATGCTGACCCCAGGGGTAGGAAAAGACAGAGACAAGACATGCTGGCCTAGGGAGTGGAGGAAGAGAGGTAGACATGTTTGCCCTGGAAGGAGGGAGGAGGCAGTGTGAGAGAATTTGGAAAAAGCAAGGGGAGAATCTGTACATAAGGAGAGATAAGAGACACAGAGGTATGATGCTGGTCACATGAGGAGGACATAGCAATGCTAGGCAGGGCAAGAATAAAGACAGAGACAGTGGAGATGGTGTATATGGTGGGAGGACAGGGGCGGTGCTGGACAGGGCAGATAGGAAAGCCCAGGGAAGGTGAATCGTGCACATGGAGAAAGAAGAAATGTCAAATGGACAAGGAGACCATGGCAAGAGAATCAATAGAAAACCAGATATTGGAGACTGGGGCAACATAAACATAAACCTGATATGATAGACAACAAAGGTAAAAAAAAGAACTTAAGAACATAAGAATAGCCCTACTGGGTCAGACTAATGGTCCATCTAGCCTTGTAGTCAAGCTTCACGGTGGCCAATCCAGGTCTCCAATAACTGGTAAAAACCCAAATAGTAGCAATATTCCATGGTATCAATCCAGGGAAAACAGTTGATTAGAATATATCAGTTTTTGGCATGCACTTCTGTCAGATCTGGTAGAAGACATGGCTGGGGCTTATGAAAAAAGCCTCGGTTATTGGCCTGCAATCTCCAATAGAGTGATGGCAAATCTCCAGGGCCACCCTCGACATCTCTGCTCCCCGTTTGTAAGCAGAAGGAGACACATTGATAAGATGTCATCTCCTGCTACCACAAGCCCAGTCTAATAATAGCTCTTATTGCGAGACTGGTCCCGTGGCAGCAAAAGATATTGTATTAAAGCGTCTCTTGCTGCTGACAGAGGGGAAGGTGGCTTGTTGGTGCTGTGAAGAAATGGAAGAAGAGAAGGCTGTGGAATTAAGGGGTGCCAAGGGGTGGAGTCAAGAGGTGGAGCGGACAGAGCTGGAGCAGAGTGAGTGGGGCTGGAGGCATATCCTGAAATCCCCTCGGCGGCTCTGTAAAAGAGGTGCCTATACCGATATGCTTTCTGAATAAATGGCTGATTTTATTTTCAAGTGTTGTCCATCTGGCACTTCTCATTATTACAACAAAGTCAATTGAACATATGGGGATAGAATTATCTTTATCAATTGACACAGATTTTTTGAAGCAATTAAAGTGAAGGATTTGCTCAACTACTACAAAATAAATTATTAAAATTATTTTCTATTACGTGTTTACTGCAAAGTGCTCCAGGGATAGTTTTATAACTACATACATAAATAAAATGTATGCACATACTCCTCCTTGTGGAGAGCCGAGCAAGTTTTTAAAGCAAAAGTTAGGTGCTAACTACCACTTCGAAAATATCCCCAGGGCAATTATGTGCTTCCATTTATAGTAAACCACCAAACTATAAAATGCTTCTACAGACAGACGCAGGCAGGAGCAATAAAACCCAGTCCTCCTATTTTTATTCACAGCAAAAGTGGAGAATAAAGGCCTCAGTTTACTGTAAACAACCTCTGTTTTGCAAGGTTACTATTCATCCATCATAAACCAAAAGAAAACTCCACTGATCCAACGGGAATGAAAAATCTTTACAGAACTGGAGGTGAACTGTAACTTGCTCGCAGAAATCTATTTTATGTATCTACTAGCTGATGCCCCGGCGTTGCACGGGTATTTAATTATAGCAATAACACTGTAAATGGATTCAAATAAAGATACTTTATAGTGGTGAATGAAATTATTGTTTTACAGCTTAATAAAAAGTACAATATTCAAATTATAATGTGAAATATTTGACAAAATGAATACAATACAACTAACACAAAACGTGATTATAAACAACATTTTTAGTTTCACCTCCTGGAGCAAGAACATATAAATTCTTGGGTGAAGCCACCCTTGAGCAAGCAACATAGAGTTGTGGGCCGCGAGACCCCCAGAACATATCACCCCAGGTAGTGAGGGATCTGCATACCAAGTTGCGTTCAAATCGGTCAAGCCGTTTTTGCGTGATCGCGGCACATACACACACACATACATACACACATACATACCTCCGATTTTATATATATAGATTAAACAAATCATATCATGAAGCAGCCTTAGGGCCTTCAGGGGGTGTTAAGGCCTTAACGTGCACTAAAGGAATTAAGGTACTCTAAATAACTCTTCACCTAACTCCCTTGCCTAAGGCCAATAGATTACAACCTCACATTAGGATAAACTATTAATCCTACCGTTTTACTAGTGTACCCACTGTATTCTCCTAAAAGAATAAAATGATAAAAACATATTGATAAATTTGACCGTTACAGTGCAAGATTTATCTTGTAAACTGTATATTGTGCATATTGATATTAGATCCCTAGTATGTGTCGAATTAGGATACAACTTGTATTAAAAAAACTTGTACTGTACTATGGCAAATTGGAACCTGTTAACTGTATATTATATACGTTAACCTATAACCCGTTCTGAGCTCTTTGGGGAGAATGGGGTAGAAAACAAATTAGATAAAGAATCCAATTCTATATAACTCACCTAGCAAAGATCGGAACCAACTAGTCCAGAGTTAAGCATGAAAGTTAGGCGCCCATTACACTGTAGAATGATGCTACGCATTCTAACATTTAGGTTCACCCTGTTTACGCCAGGGTGTTCTTGGCCTAAATGACGGCGCCCAACTCAGGACCAGGTGCCTAACTCAAAAACAAACCCAAGATCTACCACCTAACCATGCCCACTTTTAACTAATCTACAGAAGTGATGGGGCAGGGTGATCAAACCCCCAGGTGAGTATAAGCCCTCGGGTAAGTAAATCACTGAATACCTCTAGACGGATGGGAAAAGGGGCCAATGTCTGGAAAGAGTATATACCAATGCTCGAAGTATGGGAAACAAGATTCCGGATCTAGAAGCTGTGATGGAAGAAGAGGAGTTGAATGTAGTGGCGATCAGAGACGTGGTTCACAGAGAACCATGACTGGGATGTAGTTATACCGGGCTATAATCTGTTCAGGAAAGACAGGGTAGGACGAAAAGGAGAGGGAGTAGTGTTATATGTTAAAGAACATATTAAAGCCACACAATTACAGAACCTGCAGGGCATGGAAGAGGCATTATGAATCAATTTGGAAAGAGGGAATAGTGAATATATTTACATTGGTGTGATATACAGGCCCCCTTCACAGACGGAGGAAGTGGACAGAGATTTACATTACATTAGTGTCTTCTATTCTGACAATACCTTTCGGTTCTAGGCAGATTACAAAAGAATTGGTCTGGGCACACCCAGTGAGATGACAAGATAGATAATTAGAAGAAGCATTAGGGTCCGGGGATATATTGAGAAGGTTAGTTAGACTTGACAAATTTCCTGAATAGATTGGTTTTTAATTCTCTCCTGAAGATAATTAAAAACCAAGTTAGTAGACATTCAGAATATATATAAAAAAAAGGGAAGTTTTACTAATAGGTGATTTTAACATGCTGGATGTTGATTGGGGTATCCCTATTGCGGGGTCTTATAGAAGTAGGGATATCCTGAATTCTCTACAAGGAGAATTGTTCCAGCAGTCGGTAATGGAACCTACGTGGGTTACAAAAAACACACATAAGCATAATTAGATGGCCCAACCTAAAACACTAATGCTGTCACATCGCAAGTTAAAACTTTAAAAAAATAAGTTTACCTTCAAACTTCAATCAGCAAACTAATCATACAAAAAAGTGATTTCCTCACATCACAAATTAAGAAAAGCCTCTTGAAAATAATTAGCTTTCAAACACAAAAAGTTGATAAGGTGTTAAAACCTTTTCGGCATTAAAGCTTCTCCCACAATCCCACAACCCAGCCAATCATGGAACAGCTTCATCATGACGACATCTACAAAATATGCCAACTATTCAAGCCTATGATTTAACTCAGTGGTATCAAATTTGCGGCCCGCCAAGTACTATTTTGAGGCCCTCAGTATGTTTATTATAATCACAAAAGTAAAATAAAACAGTTTCTTGATTATATGTCTTTTTAGCTATAAAAGACATTATTATTATTAAGACTTAGCCAAAAGGGAAGATTTATAAACTATAAAGAGTTTTACCTCATGCAAAATTGGCATTTCTTTAATAAGACATTAACTATTTTTTCTGAGGCCCTCCAAGTACCGTCAAATCCAAAATGTGGCCCTGCAAAGGGTTTGAGTTTGAGACCACCGATTTAAACCCATAGGAGCACTGAATCAAAATATTAAATCAATTTTTGTTTTCACTGTCTAAGGCAGCATTTAAATCTTTCCCGAGGCTCTGAATATGGTTGTTCCAATACAAAGCAGCGCAAAGAGGTAAAAAAGTAAGAGTTGTCTACAGTAAACAGAGGCCATTTTTCTCCACCGTTGCTTGCATTTACAGAGTCATAGAGGGCTACATTCAGTAAATGACCCCCAGATTTGAGTGATGAAAAAAATGAGCATCGAGTGCTATTCTATGAACAGCGCTCTGAGTTGGGTACTGTTTACAGTATCTGTGCCCAATATTTAGGTGTGAGGATTTACGCCAACTGAACCCTTGTGTAAAATCTTCGCATATACTTTAGGCAGGAATCTCCCGAATTCTGTAACGGTGCACACGTCTTTAGTAACTGTCCCTGACCTGCGCATGCTCCTCCCTAATTTGCATGCCCGTGCCCTAATTTGCATGCACAATTTTGAGCGCCATAGCAAGAATACAGGGATAGTATCATGGATTTGATGTACTGCCTTTCTGTGGTACACATTTACACCTGCTCTTTGACATGCATGCATTTTGGAGGTTATATTATGCACATATGCATATATTTTCAAAAGATATAGCAGTAAAATATGATGTAATGTTTTTTAACTTATGGTATTCCGGAACAATGACTTATATGTATCCCAAATCAATTACTTATATGCAGGGAAAGTCAGCTGTTAACTTTGTATATAAAAAAAGAAGAAGAAGAAAAAAAAAAGACGCAGACACCATCTTGCTTGCTAAAACTGCTTGTAAGTTGGATGACAGTACCAGCCACGGTAGGAATAATATATTTAATATAATTCTTAAACATAAATAATAAGTTTAAACATGGGATAAGTGTTGATCTCTTAAGTTTTCTTTCATTATAGGAGGATCTTTGAAAAAGCACGTTTGTGCGAAACATGTCGGGTCAATTTCTCCCCGCTGTTAAGATAAGTGGCTGAAAAGTCCTAAAGTTTTAATTTATGAAAGAGTATTTAATGATATTTAAGTGAAGAAAAAAAATGAATTAATAAACTAATTTACGGCCGATGATGAAGGTCCACATAATTCATCACGCTACAAATTTGTATTAGCGGTGAAGTGGCTGAGGCCAAAGGATATAAATAATCCGGAATACTGTGAAGATTTGGGATACATTTTCAAAAGGACATATGTACATGCAAACTGCATCCCCAACCCTCCCTAGGAACATCAGCAATCCTGTGTGGGAAATATAATACACATACAATAAAAATTGTTAGCAAGAAAAGGAAATTCGATCATGTTACATCGCTTTTAAAGAATGCTCATTGACGGGTTGGAATGTATTTTTTGGATATAATTATGGGGGGGCGATATATCTTTTTGTCATCGATTATAATTGTACTTGTATTTAAGTGCTTTTAAAGAGTTATGATTGTATTATATTTTGCACTTACTTATTGCTTTAAAATTAATAAAGAATTTTTTTTTTTTTAAAGAATGCTCATTGGCTACCCATAAACCATAGAATATCATACAAAATGGCCCTAATCTTCAAAGTTCAGAAGACAAAAACACCCTCATTTCTGGAAAGAAGACTCACTCATGCTCAATCCAGATCACTAAGATCTGAGGAGAAACATTTACTTTCAGTTCCTTCTCTGTCAACACTCGACGGGATACGATCTTTTCTGTGACAGCTCCTCATTTATGGAACTCGCTGCCTGCTCACTTGAGAAGAAACTAATCTAGATAGATTTCAAGGAAATCTTAAATGCTTTCTTTTTAAAGATGCATTTGAACGGTAAAAGCTACAAGGTCACCTACTGTTTTATCCCTTTTATGTTTTTCTTTCCTTAGGCACTATAATTCTTCCCTCTTTCCTTTTGTTCCTGTCATTGTGTACTTGTCCATGTTTTAGTCTCCCCCCCCCCAATACTGTTTGTCATTCCCTGTTTTTAAATTTTGTACATCGCATTGAATTTACGATAATGCGTTTTAATCAAAATTTTGTTAAACTTAAACCTAAACTTAGGGGCCATGGAGGTTGCGATATCAAATCCTGGTGTTGCTCCTTGGGACCCTGGGCAAGTCACTCCAGTGCCCACCGCTTTGAATGCCAAAGTCACAAAGAGGCAGTATACAAGTCCTCAATCCTTTTCCAACAATGGCCAACCCAGGTCCCAAGTACCTACACAAGTAATAGCAACATTCCAGAGCTGAGATTGTGATGTCATAATGCCTCATTCCACCAACGCCTAAGAGCCAACCTCATCAGTGATGTCACAATGGCTTGCTTATCCTATACTCAGCTCACAAAAGAATATAAGAATTGCCATATTGGGACAGACTGACGGTGTGGCTCATGGGTAGAGTTGTTGCCTCTGCACCCAGAGGTTGCGAGATCAAATCCTGGTGCTGCTCCTTGTGATTCTGGGCAAATCACTTAATCCTCCAGTGCCCTCCGCTTTGAATGCTAGCTTTGAAATGCCAAAGCAACTGGTATACAAGTCCCCATTCTCTTTCCCTATTAGCACATCAGCTGCAGGTTTCTTAATCGTCAGTTGAGATTCAATTCATGGCAGATTAGGTCGGAGCCCAATTCCTGGCACATTTGAACATTTAAAAAGATATACAGGTGTTAGGAATCTCATTCAACTATGAGATGAATACAAAACAGCATTCCAAGTGTATTAGGTCATATCACTAGAGAATGACACAGGAACTAATTTTCCCATCCCGTCCCATCCCGGAGAGTTCTTTTCATATTCCTGCAAGCTCCGTCCTCATCTGCACAAGCCTCAAACTTTAAAATCATAACTGGCCGAGGCTTGTGCGGTTAAGTTGCTCCATCATACTCTTCAATTAGCATAAGCATAATGTGGCAGAAATAATATGAGCACCCATATATCCTTCGAATGTGATTATGTATTTGCTGTTGAGGTGTAAAATGTATGTATTATCTACCAGAGGATGTGGTAACCGTGGTTAGCAAATCTGGGTTTAAGAAAGGCTTGGTGGGGGGAGAGAGAGAGAGAGAACATGACATGGATTGGTTGCAGGAGAAGGGAGAGATACAGGCAAGAATTTGAATAGTTTTCTAGCTTTTGATTAGGTCACATGGTTTCCCCAAGTCCAAACTACTTGTCCTGATCTTGATAATCGTATACTGACTGGTCATTCAAAACTTACAATCAGCCGTACTCTTGTTTTTTCCTTTTTTTGCTTGTAGGAGATTGGGGCAGGGAGGTAGGGTTACCAGAAAAAGGAGAACGGTTTGAGATATCCGGGTTTTACTTCTATTGAAAGCAATGGAAGTAAAACCTGGATGTCTCAATCTGTCCTTTTTCTGGAGCCATATGGTAAGGGTTGCCAGATTTTCCAATCGGAAATTCTGGACCTCTAGACCTGCCCCCATGCACGCCCAGTTCCACCCAGCCCCACCCTGTAACACCCTAATCCCTCCCCCCCAGTCCCCTCTAGCCCAGGACGCCTGGTAACCCTGGGGGGGGGGGGGTCGTGATTTGTGATGAGTTCCAGGCTGCAGCACCCTCAGTCATTGGTTTCTATGCTTTTTCCTCCCACCAATGCGTACAGCAAAGAGCTCCAGCAACTAGATTCACAGAAATAACTTCCCAAAAATATTTGCTTATTTTAGCAGCCTGCATTCTACTAAAGTCAAAAAAATTGTCACATCAGACTGACTAAACCCTGAATTGCTTCTGGGAACCTGACCCTGAATGGAATTCAATTTGCCAACCTAATCAAAATGCTTTTCCCCCTCAGGGAAAGCTCCCCATCACTCACTGTAGATCTGCTGGGTTTCAGCTGGCACAGAAATCTGTAACAAACAGGTGAAAATGAAGTATACAAGCTAAGCTTTCAGCCTTACTTGCTTCAGAAGAATTCTGGGAGAAAGCGAACATTTTACAGTGCAAAACTCAGAATGCCATATTGGCTGTTTCAGGCCTTTATAGTTTCAGAAGCTCATATGCATCATCTTTTAGTCCAATAAAAGTAATTACAGCTAGAGTTGTCATAAAGCATACGAGGAGAGACTTATAGATCTCAATAATTATACTTTGGACGACCGGTGGGATAGAGGTGATACGATTTAAATATCTACATGGCATAAATGCACGAGAAGCGTCTCAGTTAAGAACATAAGAAGTTGCCTCCACTGAGTCAGGCCAGAGGTCCATCGCGCCCAGCAGCCCACTCCCGTGTGGCCCATCAGGTCCATGACTGTAAAGTGATTTTTGTCTGAAACCTTTCATTCCCCTTTTCCCTTCTATCTATTAACCTTCTTAGTCCTATCTTTATCCCTCAATCCCCGAGTCCTTCAGGAATTTATCCAAACCCTCCTTGAAACCCCGTAATGTATTCTGTCCTATCACATCCTCCGGAAGAGCATTCCAGGTGTCCACCACCCTCTGAGTGAAAAAGAATTTCCTAGTGTTGGTTCTGAACCTGTCCCCTTTCAATTTCTCCGAGTGCCCCCTTGTTCTTGTGGTTCCCAATAGGCTGAAGAATCTGTCCCTCTCCACCTTCTCTATACCTTTCATGATCTTGTATGTCTCTATCATGTCTCCTCTGAGTCTCCGCTTCTCCAGGGAGAAGAGCCCCAGTCTTTCTAACCTGTCTGAGAATGAAAGGTTTTCCATACCTTTTATCATTTTTGTCTCAAGTATCATCACCCTTTTGCCTTCCCTCCACTCAAGGGCACTCAGCGCAAAAAGATGTTTGATAACCTTCTGGCGACGCAAGCAGCAAAACTTAACCACTCCACCTCCAACCTGTTGACGGCAACGGGCGACTTCAAAACTTTTCAAAAAGAAATAAAAAAATTTATCCAGATATCTTAACCCAACCCTTCCCCCTCCTCCTAGATAAATTCTCCCCAAAACCTCCACTTAAATAATCTCTTCCTCCCCAAAACACCAACCAAGTATTCAGATCCCTGAAATGTAACGTAATCTTATTTGTACTCTAACTGTAATCTATTTGTTATATCACACAGTAACATACAGTCAATTTAATATCCAATTTGCAAGTTCTTCCGGAATTAATCCAGGTACCTCTCCTCCCTTGTAACCAAAAAAATCCCCCCAAAACTGTTGTAACTTCACTGGAAATGTCCAGTTAGCTCTTTTGTAATCCGCCTTGAACTGCAAGGTATAGGCGGAATAGAAGTCCCTAATGTAATCCCAGCTCTGCGTTTCAGTGCTGTGTTCTCCTTCCATTTTGCCTAATTTGTACAAACCACTCGCACATCTTTCTTAACTTCCTGAATTCATCTCTTTTTTTTTTTTTTGGCAGTTTAAATCTTTTGCCTTTTTTTGGTATGTAGAATTAATTCAGTCAACAATTATCATCATCATAAAATGCACTCAGCCGTCGCAGGCAAATGAAGCCTGTAAGCGTGTCTCGCAGGCCAGCTGTACCTTTTGGGTTCATTGCCAAATCTCTCTAGAGTCCAAAAGCTGAAAAACAAATACATTATTTCTGGAATTAAAGAAACAAATTATCCTTAGAGTTTCACAAAGCTTTTTAACCAATTAAAGACTTCTTTTTCTAAGATCAGAATGGGGTTCTTTTACTAAGGCATGCTACTGGATTTAGCTTGCGCTAAATAATAATAATAACTTTATTTTTTCTATACCGCCATAATCTTGCGACTTCTAGGCGGTTCACAGTGAAGAGAGCTGTACAATCAGCGAATTACAGCGTACAAATAGTGAAGGTGTCACTGAACAGTCAGTGATTATGGAGTACAAATTAGCAAGAAAAAGATATTAATGGGTTACAGTATAATCTTAACATGTTACATTAAAGGGGCTGAGAAAACAAAAACAAAAGAAATGCAAACGCAAGCAGTGTCTCACTTCCGGTTCACCACACAATTTTTTCCCATGTACTCATCTTTATAGGACCCCCAGGGACCCCTGAAGAAGACTTTTTGTCGAAACGCGGACCATGTTGGGTCCTGTATCCCTAGCGGACTAGGTCCTTTAAGGCTCTTATGTGGATGATTTACTTTTATGTGGATGGAATTATTTTATGTGGATGATTTTAGTGTACCTTTGGAACTTTGATACTTTCAAATAAAGTCCATTTGGGAACATCGTCACTCCACAGAGTTTTTTTGGTTTTCTCTGGATTTTCTTCTTTGGGGATATTTTGGGGTCAATTCCTTTTGGAAAGCCAGCGAATTACAGAATACAATTGGTGACACTGAACAGTCATTGAAAACAGAATGCCGTTAGTGAAGATGCGTAGTATCAGCATGAAGAGTGAGAGCTTTTTAAAAAGAAAGGGGGGGCGTTTGACTAGGAATTAAATCTATTGAACAGAGCGGTCTTGATTTCTTTCCGAAAGGCGCCGTAGGTTAACCTGGCTCTGTCCATGAAGTTGCCTAGCCAGGTTTGCTGTCTACCAGCTTGAAATTTAAAAGTTCTATCCAGAAAGGTTCTATATTTGCAACCTATGATTTTCTGGTAGGCAAAGAGGTTGTGATTTCTGGTTGTCCTTGTGGGTGTGTAAAGTTCGAAGTGAGGTAGTAGATAATTGGGGGCCATTCCCCACACCAGTTTATAGCAAAAGCAAGAGAACTTGAATAAGATTCGTGCCTCAATTGGCAACCAGTGTAGCAGTTTGTAGTAGGGACTAAATGCCACACAACCCCCATTAACACACTAATTCTAGTTCCAGTGCAATAGGGATGGTGCACTGAACCAAGGGTCTTCCATCCTCTCCCACGAGTCCATTGCAGGAGATACCGATAACAGTTTTCAGCACTTTCTCCTTCCGAGGACATAGCTGGGGATCTGGGCAGCTTTTCAAAACCCGGCACTTTGTCAGAAATGGACTGTTAAAGATATGATCTAAGCTAATCTTCCATTTGTGAGTTGCACAAACCTTTACAAGCTCAAGGCGACAGATCAAAGAGGAAGAGGAAAACGGAGTAGGGAAGGGAGCTCGGAGAAGCAAGGGAAGGGGAGGGGCCTAACAGGAGGGGGTGCTATACAGAAGATGAATGAAAAAAAAAAAAATTAATCCAATTCCAAGCTCAAATGTTATCGCACAGCTCAGTCATCTGGATGAACCAATGTTCACGTCAGAGGCTGAGATTACTTCGAGCAGTCCTTACATGCTGCCGCAAGCTTCATAATTAATTCTTATGATGCTTTTAATAATATGCAGCATATCTTTGGAAAGCAATGATAGGAAAAAAAAATGGTTGAAAGGATTTGATAAGTGGAACCAGAGTTGATGAATTTCAGATTAAATCCTCATTCATTCTGGCCATCCCTTTAATATAAATTAGTTTCCATTATATCGAGGGACTACTGGAAGTGCACAGCAGTTAGAGGATGTCACAGGGATGCTAATAAACTCTGACCGTGCATCCATTTCCTCTTAGTTAGGAATAATTTTTGCACTGGTGCAGGCAATGCCTTCAGGGCAGGATTAATTCTTCTAGGCCCCTAGACACACAAGTACAGTAGGCCACACCCCCATTTATTTACCCGTTTTATTATTTACTTCTTTATTTCCACTTGTATTTCTTTTTTTCTTTTATTATAAAATTCAAAACAAACAACAAAGATTACCTAAAGTATTTAGACAACTGACCCACTCATCTTCTTTCTCCTCCATAGTGATTCCTCTGTCTAAATAATCTCTTTCTCCTCATCAACGCATTTCTGGTCCTATTAACTCTCCTCTTCCCCCCTCTTAAATTCAATCAATTTGTACCTCGCTTAATCTAATCTCTGAACAAATTCCCCCTTCTTTCCCACCTACTTGCCCAGGATTTTAACTCTGAACCCTTTCCATACATATACAAAAGTGTTCAAATGCATTGTAAAGCAGTAATACTATCCAAAACATAAGTCTATATTAATAACCAAGTTTGCAACTCGTCTCAACTCCCTCACTCTGTCATCCAACTTTAACCCATATGTATAAACAACCAAATCTGTAACTCCTCTGGTATGTTCCACTCCACGCATGTTAATTTGTATCAAAACAACAAGGCAGGGGGGTCACGTGATGGCCAGCACCTGATCGGACACCTGAACGCGGAGCTCCGTCCTCCCTGCACCGTTCGGCTCCCCTAACGCCTGCCGCCGCCGATATTTTTTTGATCGTTTCGGCTCCCGCACTTCCGGGTTCGCTCCCGCTGGGCTGGGGAGCGTCTGGTGCGTGCATCACGGTGGCGGCGTGGGGGATGCCGACACGAGCCCCGAAGGCCCCAAGAAACAGCGTGGCACCGGCTCTCAAAATGGCGGGGATGCAAACGGAGACTCCAGTGGACCGCACCTCGGATGAGGTGCTACAAGTATCCATGCGGAACCTCTCTCAGCTTTTAGATGACAAACTGGCCAAGCTGCACGCTGCCATGGATGAAATTAAAGATGTGCTGGCCGGCCATGCGGCGCAGATCCATCAGGTGGAGGAACGGGTCTCGGCCCAGGAGGACAGAGCGGTGGTCGCCGATGGCAGGTTGACTCCTTGGAGACCCGAGTGTGCCAACTGCTCGAGAGAGTGGAGGACCAGGAGAATAGGGCCCGCAGAAAGAATCTCTGTCTGATAGGGCTCCCGGAGTCAGTTAAAGATTCTGAGCTTCTCCACGTGGTGGAAGGATGGCTGCTGAAGGAGCTGGGCCTGTCGGAGCAGGCTGGCCCGGTGGTGGTAGAGCGGGTCCATCGTGTTGGATCTGATCGGTACTGTAATGATAATTCAGTGGGTGGCGTGCCGGTTTGGCTGGGAGGCCGGCGCTGCTGCTCCACAGACTTGTTGTCTCTGGGGGGAATTACTTCTTACCAACTGCTATTGTGGGTTCTGTTAAGATTGCCAGCTTCAATATAGATGGCTTGCACTCCCCAGTGAAGCGCAGCAAATTACTTCAATACTGTAAGACATTAAAAGTAGATGTTCTAATGCTTCAGGAGACTCACCTCAGCGTGACAGAACATGTTAAACTGAAGAGGGATTGGGTAGGGGAAATAGTTTTTGCTTCATATAACTCCAGACAGCGAGGTGTTGCGCTCCTCTTTCATAAAAAGCATCCTTGTACTATGCACAAGGTAATACAGGACCCTGAGGGGCGATATGTGATCTGGGCAGGAGTTTTCTTGGGGAAGAAATATGTGTTTTGCTCTCTTTATGCACCTAATATATACTCTCATAGATTTTTTTCTGTATTAGTAGCGGCTTTGACGTCTTTTTCTGAATACCAATTGGTACTAGGTGGGGACTTTAACATCACTGCAGACCCACTTGTTGATTGCAAGCCGCCTAAGCCTCGATTGAAAGGAGGCGATCACAAGGGGGTGAACTTTGTGCTACACCAACTGGGTCTGATTGATGTCTGGCGCACACTGCATCCTACTGAATCTGACTTCACTTTTCACTCTCAAGTGCATGATGTTCATAGTCGCTTGGACTACCTGCTGGTGGCTCCTTCTCTGCTGGCGGGTATTCCACGGGTGGTGATTGAAGATGGTGTTTTGTCAGATCACCACTTGGTCTGGCTGGAGCTTACTGATAGGCCGGGGTCCCAGGGGTCGACTACTAGTTGGCGTATGAATCCCACGTTATATGAAGACGATGAGTTTAAGGATTTCCTGGAACAACAATGGGATTTCTTTGTGAACGAAAACCCTGCTTCTGATGTATCAGAGGTGGTGTTTTGGGAGGCGAGCAAGGCGGTCTTGCGTGGTAAAATTATTGAGTATACTACCCGCAAGCGCAGAGCCCAAGATAAGACTCTGTTGGACTTAACACAGCGTCTGGCCGCGCTGTGTGGGAGTTTACATGCCCCGGGTGCTACGACTGCTCGATCTCAATATTTTGACCTACGTAGGCAAATTAATGATTGGCAGAAAGAGCCCTTAGAGATATCAGATTGTATAAATATCGCCTCCATCGCTGGGGTAACAAAGCGGGGAAACTGCTTGCATCTTTGGTTACCTCAAGGGCTCCGAAGCGTATTATTTCAAGGATTCAGGCGCCTGATGGTAGTGAGGTAACTGCCCAAGCTGGAATACAGCAGAGCTTTGTTAACTACTATAGGGCGCTATATGACAGGGGGACCTCTCGTAGATGAGCTGCATGTTTCAGAACAGTAGTCTAGGCCAGGCCATGTGTTCGAACTTTCAGAACTGCACCATGGCATCGTGTGGACATAAATCATTGTCTGTGGCTGAATGTGTCCACGTCAGACACCACTTAGGCATTATTACAGTATACTTGTAAATAAATTGGAAGGGCCTGTCCCCTGAGAGCAGTGTACTCCAGGTCCTTCTGCAGTTGCTCACAGATGGTCTCCCAATTAAAGCAATAGAGGCCTATACACTGCTTTCAAAAGTAGTGAAGCTGTTGGCTTCAAGGTGCCTGCCTGTTGAATATGAAAGCAACGAAAACCAAGGGATAGTCGCAAACTTCAAACGTGATTACGGGTCACTTGTCCTAAGATATGATGGCAGTGATCGATGCAAGCATGGAATCCTGTCCCGAGCTGCTGATCTTGCGAGAAAAATGACGGTGCTCGACTCTTCACACACTTCGTTTAAGCGCACGTGACAAACCGGTCCGTGACGCTTGCACTTAAATAGAGTCGACTATATAAACAAATACAATGAATGAGGAAAACTCAAAATCAGTAAATTGAGAGACTTAGTAATAGGACAACCTTGAAACAGTTTCAAAAACATTACTTATAAACAGCACTGAAATTCAAATAAGAGAGAGACACAACTCAATGTCGGCATAAACAAGTACACATCAGAACAGTCAAGCAACACAGATACGATGCCAATGCTTTTCTACAATACAGCTTATCCTATAAATTATTATTCCTGAAAGGCAGAGAGACAAATGACTCAAGAGAACTAACCTGAAGTGACAATAAAGAAACTAAGCATGCTATTACAGATAATTGTTAGGCCCCCCTTCATTCATTCATTCAATTTGGCTTACACAACTGATAAAAAGAAACCCCCACTTAGGAAGCATTGGAAGAGGGGGATAGAATCATCCTCTCCCAGCCATGTTCCATTAATAAACCATAGCAGTCATTAATAATGCCATATGGAGTCGTGTGATTACCTGAATCTTGGTGGTTGATATCACACAGGTTCCTACTGAACTCAAACTACAAACAGTGGATGGGGATCCAAGCAGGTACCTGCTGTGAATCTTTCTTCCTTCCTGCTGTAATCCCAACTAATTCCATTACCAGGATGCCTTAGATCCTCTCCCTGGCACCGTTAGCTTATTCCTACACCAGTTGCCATTCAACTTGGCAAATATTCAGTACAGAAGGCAAGCCCTTAAACTTGCATTATCTATTTATCCAAAGACATCATCAGAAAATTAATTGTGTGGGAAAACTCATGCTCTAATTGAATTCACTGCAGTACATGTAAAAATGGGGTCACACGGTGAAAAAGAGTTTAGCTATATAGAAGTCACATCTCAAACGGCCAAGGAGAAATGAAATGCGAGAGCATGGTCTGAATTCCAGGAAGGCTGGTGACTTACCTTGTTTAACCGACACCTTCCTGTGGTACAGCCTTTTTAAGCGTTTCTGGTGGGACTTGCCATTGTAGTGAATCTCAGCCTGGGCAGTGGAGTTTAGCTGGATGTTGCACACTTTACAAAGGGTGAATGATTGGCGTTTATCCTTTTTCACACTCTGGTCCTCCAAGGTTGGCTGGCAATCTGAGCAGGTGATTTCATGATCCAGTTTTGTAAGTCTATTACCTGGGGGATGGGAAGGGTTCAGTGGTCGTTTCATACCTACCAATATTAAAAAAAAAAAAAAAAAAGAGGGAGTCAGGTTGTTTATTTGGTAACAGGCATTCCTTGAAGGCAGTAATTTACCCAACTATGATCGGTACCGAATGGCTAGATTCCTAAATAGCTTTGTGGAAGGGGAGATGCTGGAACCAGAGTGGGTAGATAGGAAAGGGAGGGGACAACTTAAACCCAAGTCACTAAATGGATGCCATCATTAAGGGGGAAAGAAGGGGGGAGGGGTGACCTATAGGCAAGTATCTATGGTGTTATGGTATTTCCAATCAACTAAGATATTCACTTACGTAGATGATTTTTTTGTCTTATTAAAAGTCAACTCTGATCTAAGCAATTTGGCTTCTAGTATAGATTGCTGTATTTCTAAACTCCACATGTGGGCATTGTCCATCCAAATGAAATTTAATGCTGCTAAAACCAAATTGCTTTGGGTTGGACCAAGTTTAGAAAAAAACAACTTCCTACTTCTGTTATACTGAATACAGGTATCTCATTGCACATAGATTTTCCCTCTAGAGTATTGGGTATTATCCTCGATTCATCATTTTCATTTCATAAACAAATAAATTCTTTGACATGTGTTTTTTTAGTCTATGTATGTTGAGGAAAGTTAGATCATTGTTCCATCAAGAACATTTTTCAGTATTGGTACAAGCTACACTGCTTGCCGAGCTAGACTATTGTAATTCAGTCTATTTAGGCATTAAGCAGGGCAATCTAAAACCACTTCAGCTGATACAAAATATGGAAGCTAAGCTTATATTCGGGAAGCGAAAGTACAATCATGTTTCTCCTTTGTTGAGAAAGCTTCACTGGCTTCTAGTCCACTTCAGGATTCAATTTAAATGTGCATATATTATCTTTAAGCTTCTCTATGGAATATTTGATCCTTTAGTTCCCTATAGTGTGTCATTGTTTGGCTCCTCCCTTCTTTGTATTTTTATTAGAAAAATTTGTAAAAAGAAGAGCGACCAAGATGGTAAAAGGAATGGAGCTCCTCTTGTATGAGGAAAGACTAAAACGGTTAGGGCAATTCAGCTTGGAAAAGAGATGGCTGAGGGGAGTCTACAAAATCCTGAGTGGATTAGAATGGGTACAAGTGGATCGATTTTTCGCTCCATCAAAAATTGCAAAGACTAGGGGACACTCGAAGTTACAAGGAAATACTTTTAAAACCAATAGAGGACATTTTTTTTTCACTCAGAGAATAGTTAAGCTCTGGAAAGCATTGCCAGAGGTTGTGGTAAGAGCAGATAGCATAGCTGGTTTTAAGAAAGGTTTGGACAATTTCCTGGAGGAAAAGTCCATAGTCTGTTAGTGAGACAGACATGGCAGAAGCCACTGCTTGCCCTGGATCGTTAGCATGGAATGTGGTATTCCTTGGGTTTTTGCCAAGTACTAGTGACCTGGATTGGCCACTGTGAGAACAGGCTACTGGGTTGACCCAGTAAGGCTATTCTTATGTTCTAACTTTGTACTCAGACTGAGCAATCCACTTTCTGCCAATGTGGTTGTTGAATACCTTTTTGGCAGTGCTGGTTTAATAGTGACTCACAATCTCATTTGAATGAGTGACAGCCATTTTCAAAACTTAGTTTTACAGAAAGCAATGTGGATTGACTTGTAGAGCAATAAAATTGTTGGGATAAAAAGTTAAAAATAGTTGCCTTTATCGTTGTTACAATACTTTTACTCAAAAAGTATTATATTAGGCAATTTTTTTTTTAATGTGTTCACTGTACTTTTACTTAAGTATTAAAAATACGTGTATTTTTACTTTTACTTAAAGTACTTTGACCAACACTAGCTTTGCCTATATCTCCGTCAGAAGCTGAATGCAAGGCAGTCCTGAAGGTAAAAGTGAGCTAAATTATAATAAACAAAAGGGAAAAGGTGAAAGGCTGGCTCAGGAGGCCCTCTGGAAAATAAAAGGTTTCATTATTAGAAAAATCTGAGGGCTGGATATAAAACCACTGACAAACCAACTACTGTATATACTTTTTCCATATAAGACAGGCTCCTTTTATCTGCCAATTGGTTAAATACCAGCCCGAATGAAAGCTCTCTTAATGCCAGGGATCGGACATGCAAGCCACAGGAAATAGTGTATTACCATATCATTAATGTTTACCAGCTCACCCCGTGGTCCAGCCTGCCCTATGACAACACAGGCAGCAGGAAAAGCCGTGTTTCACTGGGGGTCCCAGGATATTTCTGTTCTTTCACATTTCAAATGTATTTATAATTCACTTAGCTCCTTATCTCTCCGACTGCTGCATGCATTAGAATACTTACATCTTCCCAGTAGTCTCTACTTGGCATTTAATTATTTATTTGCAGACACTTATTATACCTCCTAATCTAAGTAAACTTATTGGTTCACAACAAAACCTGGACTGGATTATGTTTACAGGGGGAAGACCGGAAGATCAGAGATAGGCCGTTTTATTTTTATGCCACAATGTAATAGAACTCTGTCCCTATAAAGATGGGCATTGAGGTGAAGGCAGTGAGCTCCCCAGCCCGTCAGACTGGCATCTGTCACCAGTACTGTCCACTCCGGAGACACCAGAGGCTAGGGTACCTGTGATTGATTTGGGGGCCACAGGGGTCCCTTAATTTAAAATTATAGTAGATGGGGAAGGTAAGGTAGGGGAATTGTCATGCCACAAGATCCTGCTGGGCTAGGTTGGAGCTTTTGCCCTCCCCCCCAAAAAAAAAAAAAAAAAAAAAAAAGCATTCCACTGCCTATGAATTGACACAACCCACTGGTCTGGATTCATCTGCTACTCATGACAGGGAAGCCCTATTAAGTTGTGGTAAGCTTAGCGAATGATAAAAGGTATGGAAAACCTTTCATATGCTGAAAGATTGGAGAAACTGGGGCTCTTCCCTGGAAAAGCGGAGACTTAGAGGGGACATGATAGAGACTTACAAGATCATGAAGGGCATAGAGAAAGTGGAGAGGGACAGATTCTTCAAACTTTCGAAAACTACAAGTACGAGAGGGCATTCGGATAAAGTAAGAGGAGACAGATTCAGAACCAATGCTAGGAAGTTCTTCTTCACCCAAAGGGTGGTGGACACCTGGAATGCGCTTCCAGATGGTGCGATAGGACAGAATACGGTATTGGGGTTTAAGAAGGGATTAGACGATTTCCTGAAGAAAAAGGGGATAGAAGGGTATAGATAGAGGATTACTATACAGGTCCTGGACCTGATGGGTCGCTGCGTGAGCAGTCTGCTGGGCATGATGGACCTCTGGTCTGACCCAGCAGAGGCACTGCTTATGTTCTTATGTACTGCAGCTTAAAGAACCCCTATATCAACAAGACAAAAATAGTGTTGTAATTTTAGTATCATCATCTTCGTAGAACGATTACATTTACTGTTTAGGAAATAATGATTGTAAGTGCTGGACAGTTCTCTTCACATGGGCTGAATTGTAATACAGGATTATTGGATATGCGAAAAACATTTAACACCGGTTTTCTGAACTTTTCACCATTTCTTCTGCAAACACCCCAGAGCTAAGGACATGATCGAGTGTCTAGAACGTTTCACTCCAGGTTATTAGGACTTTGCTAGGAGAGTTCTCCTGGGCATCATGGTTAACCTTCCCATGAATTTTGCAAAGCACGTGAGCTGGTCAGCACAGGGTATTAATAGGAGATCTGCTGTCCCGGAAACATCTTGTTGCGTCAATGCTCAATCTTCTACCTAATATCTGTAGTGAGCTCTGAAGACCAGCCCTATTAACACCCCCTCTCCAGCCAGCTTCGTTAAAATAAAGTTACTGTGTACTTAAAATCAACAAAACCATGAATATGCCTCTTCTGTTTCCCACTTGTTTTCACTCTTGAGAAGAAAGGTACAGTTTCTGAAAGCTCCCCCTGTTTGCCACATCCAGCAGTCAAAATCTGAACATATCAGAAGGTTGTTGTCCCAATTCTCATTATATACTGTTGCCAGGACGTTTAGGAATGAGGCATAAGTATTCAGTGATCCTCAGGGAGATGAGTGTGGGGGACTTTTACAAAACAGGCTTATACAGTAGTTAGAATAAAAGCTGCTTGTATTTCAATTCTGAAGCTTATGGAGATATAAAAATTATTTGGAGAAAGAACTGGGCAAATGGTACCAGGAGAGCCAAAATAGGTTTCTTGCCACCTTGCACCTTCAAAAAGGATGGAATCGGTCCAGAGGAAGGTTACTAAAATGGTGTGTGGTGTTCGTCATAAGGCGTATAGGGACAGACTTAAAGATCTCAATCTGTATACTTTGGAGGAAAGGTGGAAAAGAGGAGATACGATAGAGACATTTAAATAAAAAAATTTAAAAAAACCACACAAAAAAAAATGCTACAAGCTAGAGGTGGGCTGACCAAACGAAATACTAATTCACACAAAAAGGTGGAGAAAAAACCTCAAATATTAAACATATTAGACTTTTTGTCATTGGCAAAAAAAACCAAACAAACCCATAACAAAAACCAACAAAACTCCACCATGTTGATAAACATCTCTCAAATCGGCCAACCGCTCACCACTGTGCACAGATGGGAAAGAAAAAAAATTTCACTTAGCTGAGGTAAGAATGTTCATGCTTTCCACCAGCGATAGTTGACCCGGAAAACTGCGAGCTTCACTGCGCGATCATCTATTCATCATTCGCCTCCAACAAGAGCCTTGTTTCATTGTTGACTGGCTGCCTCAGGGATTCAATACCAGCTAGTTTTTCTTCATCATGGCGCACAAACGGTGAAGAATGAGTATCTCGTTTGGCCAGCTCACCTCTGGCTTGTAGCACATTTTGTGATTTTTTGATTTGCTACTATTTGATTTCTATTGAGAGATATTTAAATACCTACATGGCATAAATGCACATGAGGCGAGCCTTTCATTTGATGGGAAGCACTGAAATGAGAGGGCAAAGGATGAAGTCAAGAGGCGATAGGCTCCGGAGTAATCCAAGGAAATACTTTTTTACAGAAAGGGTGGTAGATGCGTGGAACAGTCTCCCGGAAGCGGTGATGGAGACAGAGACTGTTGGAATTCAAGAAAGCATGGGATGGGCACATGTAGGGTTACCAGACATCCAGATTTCCCCCAGACATGTCCTCTTTTAGAGGACATGTTCGGATGGCTTAACCCCCCCCCCTAAAAAAAACCCCAAAACCCCCAAACCAAACCAGGCACTTTGTCTGGGTTTTGAAAAGCTGGCGAGATCGGGGCCAGGGCTGGAGTGCATATTGCATCTGTGCATGTGTAGATGCAGTCCAGCCCTGGCCCGAAGAGACGAGGTTTGTGTGGAGCTGGTTTCGGGGGGCAGAACTGGGCAGGGCTGGAATAGGGCCGGTCCACGTGTCTTCTTTTACCAGAGAAAATCTGGTAACCCTAGACACATTGGATCTCTTGGAGAGAGGAAGAGACAGTGGATACTACAGATGGGCAGACTGGATGGGCCATTTGGCCTTTATCTGCCATCATGTTTCTATGCTTCTAAGTATGTGCTTTCCTGGGTGCCTTTCCGAGTGCTGGCATCTAATGTTCCTTCTGTGCTGAATTGGTAGACCATTGCAGCCCTTTTGCAGTTTGGTGGGAGGGAGGAGGGTATTCTTTAAATGGCACTAAGATTTTGGCATATGAAAAAAAAACAAACCTGGTATGGCGCAATATTCTATAAAGTGCACTTTGGGGGTTGAACGTGATTTCTAGAATACCTCTTACAGCCCATTTCCTTGCCAAATGTTTGGGGCCAGTAGTCACATTAGCCAAAACCTGGTGTTAATGCAAGTGTCCAACGCCAGGCATTTTGGCACAGAAATGGGGCCATAGAACTTTTAGGATTGCCCCTGTCCTTTCCTGGCCGTGCCGTCAGGTGATTTAGGAGCAGAAAATTCTAAAATAAGGTATGGGGAGATGTGGCACAGTGGTTAGAGCTAGAGTCTCAGCACCCTGAGGTTGTGAGTTCAAATCCCACACTACTCCTTGTGACCCCGGGCAAATCACTTAATCCCCACTGCCCCAGGTACATTAGATAGAGTACCTGAATAATTTGTAATCCACATAGAATTGTAGGATATGCAGAATATAAATTATTAAATAATAAAATGCAAAAAATGTCAATTATTGCGAATTAACTGCAAAAATTTAATTTGATTTATTACATTTGATAAACCACTTGTACATAAGTAATAAGCAGTTTAAAATACTAGTACAGTAAAATCAGGGATACATCATTCAATCCAAAGAGATTATCCCTCTCTGTCCCAGTGGGCTCAGAATCTAAAAATAGTAAAATGCGGAATAAATATTTAAGTAAATGATGAAGAAAATGAAGAGAAAGAGGTGTAATGTAGATTCAAAAGGCGTACAAGACTGAACATGTGGAAAAACTATAAAAATTGCAAAATCAAGGCATAAATAAAAAGAAACAGCAAAAATTAAGCAAACCCAGAAAAAAAAGAAAATTAAAATAAAATAAGCCCCAGTCAATCTCAAGACAGCTTCCGGATCTATATACTAGAACAGGTCTCCAGTCCCGGCATACGTGGTGATAAATGCATAATTGGCTTGTAACCTAATTAATTTGCATGTGGAAATTTTGGTGCCAATATTTCAGCACCGTATAAAGCCAGCTACACTATCCGCTTTTACCAAATCCTCTGGCAACGCGTTCTAGAGCTTAACTATTCTCCAAGTGAAAAATAATTTCCTCCTATTTGTTTTAAGAATATTTCCCTGAAACTTCGAGTGTCCTAGTCTTTGTAATTTTTGACTGAAGTGAAAAAAAATCGATCCACTTGTACCCGTTCTACTCCACTCAGGATTTTGTAGACTCCCCTCAGCCGTCTCTTTTCCAAGCTGAAGAGCCCTAACCGTTTTAGTCTTTCCTCATATGAGAGGAGCTCCATCCCCTTTATCATCTTGGTCGCTCTTCTTTTTACAAATGTTTCTACTAAAAATACAAAGAAGGTGGGGGGGGGAGCCAGACAATGACACACTATAGGGAATCGTGGGACACAAAAGGAGAAATGGTCGAAGGATACATTACAGAAATTTAGGATGCGGGAAGGGACAGACTGAAAGAGTGGGAAAGATATCTGAAGGGAGGGATGAAAGGGAAGGCAGCTGAGGCCAAGCGGGACCGATCCAAATACTTAAGACTAGTATTCAAAGATGGGGGAACACACTTTAAATACTAAACGCGTCGTGGAATGGGAATGTTTTGAGACCAATTTGAAGAACAATGTTCTTGTCCTAAATGGACAGTGAGGGAGTTCAATAATGGTGCTGCAACAGAGTAGGTGGCCCATTGAGTCAAAGCTTGCCCTTGGCACACCTCCTCCAGTGGGGCCAGTGCTGTGCTGCAAGATCAGTGGACCCCATGGTTCACACACGAAACGGGTCTCAGATGAAAACCTGACATTGTTTGTTTAAGTACAGCACATTCAAAATGACAGGAGATGAGGGGTGGGGTTGAGGAGAGAGAGACATGGATGAGAATAGGCACTTTTTGTCTCTCTGATCCCATCCTATTGCTGCTCCTATAAAAGGTAACTGGTGGCCAGGGCTCAGAGACACCCAGTTCTTTTTCTCCCTCTCCCCCCTCCCACCAGTCATTCCAGCTTAAGAAACGGTGGCATGAAGCACTGAGCAACAGTTTCCCCAATTTAAGCTTTTAGGGGCGAGGCAGACACACTGAACGTGCAATAACTGCTCTTTGCTCCTTCATGGTTCCTCATTGAAAAATCAACGTCCAGGGACACACTAACAGCTGCTTACATATTTAAATGCCCAAGACGGTGCAAGGAAAACTAAACCTGGGGACTGGGGGAGGAGAAGAAGAGAGAGAAGAGAATGCTGTATGTGAACATAAGAACATGAGAATAGCCTTACTGGGTTAGACCAGTAGCCTGTCTTCATGGAGGCCAATCTAAGTCATAAGCACTCAGCAAACCCCCCAAAAAGTAGCATCATTCCATGTTACCGATCCAGGGCAAGCAGTGGCTTCCCTCATGTCTGTCTCAACAGCAGACTATGGACTTTTCCTCCAGGAACTTGTCCTAACCTTTTTTTTTTTTTTTAAAGCCAGCTACATTGACCGCTCTTACCCCATCCTCTGGCAATACAGAGTTTAACACTTTACGGAGTGAAAAAATATTTCTCCTATTGGTTTTAGAAGTATTTCCCTTTAACTTCGAGAGTCCCCTAGTCTTTGTAATTTTGATGGAGTAAAAAAAATTGATTAACTTGCACCCATTCTACACCATTCAGGATTTTGTAGATTTCAATCCTATCTCCCCTCAGCCGTCTCTTTTCCAAGCTGAAGAGTCCTAACCTTTATTCTTTCCTCATACGAGAGGAGTTCCATCCCCTTTATCATCTTTTTCACTCCTCTTTGAACTTTTCCTAGTTCCGCTATGACTTTCTTGAGATAAAGTCTTTCTTGTTTTGCCTTTTGTCTTTGTTTTGTTCTGTTTCTATCATTTAAATTTCTCCAGAATTCTACTGTTCAACAGCTCCCCCTTCTGCTTCTATTCCTTTCTCTCCTCTCTTCTACCTTCCAAAGTATTTATCAAGTTTATCAAGTTTATCAAGTTTATTATGCAATTTGATTAATCGCCTATTCTACATTCTAGGCGATATACAATCCATAATGAATAAATAAAAACTTGGGGTAGTTATTACATTTATAAATAAAATTACATAATTACAAAAACTTACAATCATGAAACATTAGGGAAACGATATTTAAAGGGTTACATCATGTATCAAATTTTATATTTCAGGATTACAACAATAGGGAGGGAATAAAAACATGAATAAAAATGTAAAAGATAAGAAAGATTATAAAGTTGTATATCAACTAAAAACATCATTAAATATTAATTAAAAGCGTCATTGAATAAGAAACTTTTAAGCTTAGTCTTAAAATTAACTAAGTTCTTTTCTTCTCTAATATATATAGGAAGATTATTCCAGGATTGTGGTGCGGTCACTGAAAAAATAGTAAGCCGTCTAGTGTTTATAACTTTCAATGATGGAATAGCCAATAGATGTTGGTCCTGAGATCTAAGAGTTCTTGAAGTTATATAGGGAATTAGGACTCTAAAAATGAAAGCTGGGGTTTGGGACATTATTGATTTGAACGTAAGCAAACAAATTTTATATTGAATACGATGTACCACGGGAAGCCAGTGGGACTCTTTAAGTAAAGGAGTGACGTGGTCGAATTTCTTAGCTTTATAAATTATTTTTATGGAAGCGTTCTGTATGATTTGAAGGCGTCTAATTTCTTTTTGGGATATGCCCATGAACAAAGCATTGCAATAATCTAATTTGGAAATGATAAGGGAATGTATTAGGATATTTAAAGATTTTTCGCATAAGAATTTTGCAACAGATCGAATTTGGCGTAATCTAAAAAAGGTAGATTTGACCACATTGCTTATATGATCGTGGTATGATAATTTCGTGTCGAATGTTATACCTAGGATCTTAATATTTTGGTGAATCAATGCTGTCTTGTTAAAATGTTTATTTTATTTTTATTTTTCCTCTAACTCTACTTTTCACTTCTCTATTACCCTCCAGGTACTTTAGTTAGATTGTGAGCCTTCAGGACAGTAAGGGAATTTTTCAAGTACCTTTCTTATTTCTAATCTTAATGTATATTTTCTGTAAACCGCTTAGAACCTAACGGATGTAGCGGTATATAAGAAATAAATTACATTACATTACATAAAGCGACCAGAATTGAATGTATGTGTATTTGTATGTAAATGTGTGTGTGTGGGGGGGGGGGGGGGAGAGACAGGAGGTGGAATGGCATATGGGAGGGATATGGCTGAAGGTTCATAGTTCATTCCCAGCCTTTGAGAGCTGCCAACAGGTCGTTTTCAGGATATCCCTAATGATTATGCATACTCTCTCTTTTTCTTATTAGAAATATTCTGTAAACCTGCTCTGTTGGTGACCCTCAAAGACTGGAAGCGAAGACTAAGGACCTAAGGCAATGATTTGCAAACCTGTCCGGGGAGGGGGGGGACACCCCCCCCGCCCACCCCCCTGGTTAGGTTTTCAGGGTATCTAAGCCTATAGCATGTTGTATCTCAGGAGAAAGGCAACACCGCAATTGGATTTTCCTTTAAATAATTAGTGTAAAGCTAGTAAATAGTTTCAGATACTTGGGGATTATAATCAATTGTCATCTAAACGTTGAGGAGCAGGTTTCAACCTTAGTTGCTAAAGGTTTTGGAGCATCAAGACAGCTTAGAGCCATCCGAGATGCCTTTGCATTGTCAAAGTCAGATTATGGTAATTTCGTATATGCAGGTATAGGGTCAGGACAGTTGAAGCGCTCAAACAGTACAAAATGCTGTGATTAGATTGGTAGGCCTTGCATATATTCGTGATCACGCGACACCTTTGTATTTAAAATTCCATTGGCTACCAATGGAATTTAGGATCAAATTTAAGATCCTGATGTTGGCACATAGAGCATTATTTCAGCTACAGCCTTCATATCTTTATAATGGTGTTATTTTATGCCCCAAGGCGTTTATGACGATCTTTGAAAGACAATAGGGTAGTTGCATCAACTAGAGATTGTGCGTTCTTTTAGTTAGTTTTGTGGCTATGGAATAACTTGAGAAAAGAAGAATCGTATATAAATTTTAAGATATTTAAAAGCACATTTTTTTTCCAACTGGCTTTCTCAAATTGAAGAATTGAATCTGGGACTGTAATCTCGATTTATGTAATGACTAATTTCTTTTATGAAAATTTTCAGTTGTATTAGTTATGGTTTATTGAGTTTTATGTTTAGAATTGTTATAGTATTTTATGATTTTTAAATGGAGTTCTTTTCTTAATGAATGTGAACCGCTTGGATCCTTTAGGCTATGCGGTATATGAAATTTTTAACCAACATGAGACATTTGCATGCACTGCCTCCACGAGATGCAAAATTTCTCTCATTCATATTTATTGTGGATATCCTGAAAACCCAACTGGCTGGGGGTTCCCCAGGACAGTTTGGGGGAATCACTGACCTAGGGCTCAAATACCCTTGCACATGTCCCATAGTAACAATGTGGGCAGCAGAGTTCTAAGACAGGCTTAAAGGGTCAGCAAGAAGTTACATAAAGTCATCCTGGGGGAAATGAGACAAAATAAGGCAAGACAAGGTAATCGCATAGCAATTCACTTCCCTAACACATACAACATGAGAAGAAACGAGACTTACTGCTTCAGGCGGTAAAGATTGGAAAGGAATTAATTACCGTAAATCTCCAATTACCAATTCTTTACAACGGATTTTGGTTTTCAACTAAAGCGTTTTCTCTTTGCAGTAATGAATGTTGCCGAGAGTCGGTAGCTTTAGCCAATGAAGGGCGGGGGACCAGTTAGCCACCAAGAAACTCCAGAGTTAATCTGCACAGAGGAATCCTACAAGCAAACGTGCTGGCATCTTGCAGAATATTTCCCTAAGTTGGCCACTGCATGTTTCATGTGAAACGAAACAGTACTGCTTATTGTCATGCCAAGACAACAAATCATTGGGATTAATGCTTTTTGTATGGGAGACATCCTTGCTAGCAGCCACTTACAGTATACGTTTGATAACATTTACACACGTTATAGGTTATGTGCCTAGCCCAGAACTTGTAAAACTGCTTTACACTAGACTGTCCATTTTATTTTTTTCCTATGATCATTATTGTTCAGCTCAGCAGGGACAAAAGTACCAGAAACATACTATGCCGACATAGGATAGTACAATATTAAAAATCTGGAAAAGAAATGAGACAAAATCCAGTTCCATCAAACCTTGTATTTTTCAGACAACCTTTCTCATCCTGCCTTAGTGTAGGTCTGCACTTCATTTATAAATCTCCGCAGGCACCATGTGCACCAATCTTCCCATCCCTGCACTGTACGATTGGAACAAACGGCCTGACTGGGTAAGTGAAGCTCCGTCTCTAGCAGTATTCAAATCCAGACTCAGAGCCCACTTCTTGGAAGCTGCTTCCAAGTCCAAACTCCAACCCACCTTCTAAGCGCCAATACCTGACTTATCATTCCCTGACAAAGACTTACCACAAGCTTCCGTCTTTCCTCCCACCACCTCCCCCACCTCCCCAAAAAACCTAATCTACTCTTATCTCCCCTGGAAATAACCTGATATTCTCTCTATCTCCCCTGAAAAATGACCAGATATTTTTGTAATCCACCTTAAACTCTTTCGCAATCCGCCTTGAACCGCAAGGTAATGGCGGAATAGAAATCCATAATGTAATGCAATTCCCTCACCCGAGCACAGGGAACTGATGCACCTTCTTGTCCAATTGTTTGTCTTGACTAGATGGTAAGCTCTTTTGAGCAGGAACTGTCTCTTCTGTGTTTTGATGTACAGCACTGCTTATGTCTAGTAGTGGTATAGAATTAGTTGTAGTAGAAGCTGTCTGAACACTCAGTGACATCACAATGCATCTGGGTCATCCCCAGAATTCTTGATGACATCATAATGCAGCTGTATGTGGTTCCCCCACCTAAGTCCTGTGCATAGATGCACCTTCTTGTCCAATTGTTTGTCTTGACTAGATTGTAAGCTCTTTTGATCAGGGACTGTCTCTGCTGAATGTCTAGTAGCACTATAGAAATAATAAGTAGTATTAGAAATTAGCTCTCTCTACCTTTTCCGTCACCTCAGCATTTAGCAAAGCATTTTCCACTGCCCGCACCAAGTTTTCAGGATGCAAATTGAGAGTTGCTACTCCAGCTTCCAGCCCTTTGCCTACCTGATCTGCCAGCTCCGCTGCTTCCAGCCGAAGAACTAGCAAGAAGAATTTGCATGCCAACATTAGCTGTAATATGAGCTCCTACCCAGCACAGCATGTGGTGGCCATCTTGTGAGTGGCTAAAAGCTGCCCATTGATTTCAATAGCAAACATCCAAACGTCTGGAAATCCTCCTCCTCCCAACTTTGTAGGAAACACCCAGCCTAAGGGAAATGAGCAGTTCCTAGTATGTTAGTATATTCCATGAAAAGATCATCATTATTCAATTTTTTACGTCATTCTCCCAGGGGAGCTCAAAATGGTTTACATGAATTTATTCATGTACACAAGCATTTTTCTCTGTCTGTCCCAGTGGGCTCACTATCTAATGTACCTGGGGCAATGGGGATTAAGTGACTTGCCCAGGGTCACAAGGAGCAGTGTGGGATTTGAACCCACAACCCCAGGGTGCGGAGGCTGTAGCTTTAACCACTGCACCACTCTAGAAATCAAGATTAGTAAAAGTGAGCCAAGTTATAGGACAGTCAAGCCATTGTGACATCACTGATGAGGTTGGCTCATATTGGTGGAATGAGACATTATGATGTCACAATACCAGCTGAGGTTATCAGCAGCTGAAACTTTTCACATTATTTATTCAATTTTCTACACTATTCTCCCAGGGGAGCACAGAACGGTTTACATGAATTTGTTCAGGTACTCAAAGCATTTTTTCCCTGTCAGTTCCAGTAGGCTCACAATCTATATAACATATCTGCAGCAATGGGGGACAAGAGACCTGCCTAGGGTCACAAGGAACAGTATGGGTTTGAACCCATAACCTCAGGGTGCTGAGGCTGTAGCTATAACCTCTGTGCCATACTCTCAGATATAGATATCGTTTCTATAGCACCGCTAGACATAAGCGGCGCTATATATTAGAACATTCAAGACAGGGTCCCTGCTCAGTTTTCAAAAGATCGAGAACACTATAGCTACCAGCAGGGCACAAAAGAGCATCCCTTCCTGTTTGGGTGTGCACGATTGCAGACCGGTTAGCACTGAACTGAAAACAGGCCATTTTGGGGACATGCCAGGATTGAAGGCAGCACTTCACTGATTAAGTGCCAATATTCAGAAATTAACTGGCCAGGTTAAATACATAAAACCGCATTTAAAAAAAACAACAAAAACACAACAACAAAAAAAACAAAAACAAACCCTCCCCCCAAAAATATAAACACTACACACCCACCCAACAACAACAACAACAAAAACAGCCCTATCTTTGGGCTCCTTTTGCTAAACTGCAGTAGAGCTTTTTACTGTGAGCTGGTGAGGTAAATACTCCAACGCTCATTCAATTCCTATGAGCATCGGAGCATTTACCTCGCCGGCCCGCAGTAAAAAAAAAAAAAAAAATCCTCTACCCTGGTTTGGTAAAAGCCAGCATTTATGTTGTAACCTATAACCAGTTAAGTGCTGAATATCACACTTAAGAGAATGCATCAAGGTGCGCCAATGATTAGAGAAACTGGGCCTCTTCTCCCTTAAAAAGAGGAGTCTGAGAGGGGACATGATAGAAACATTCAAGATACTGAAGGGAATAGACTTAGTAGACAAAGACAGGTTGTTCACCCTCTCCAAGGTAGAGAGAACAAGAGAGCACTCTTTTAAAGTTAAAAGGGGACAGATTCCGTAGAAACGTAAGGAAGTTCTTCTTCACCCAGAGAGTGGTGGAAAACTGGAACGCTCTTCCGGAGGCTGTTATAGGGGAAAACACTCTCCAGGGATTCAAGATAGTTAGACAAGTTCCTGCTGAACTGGAACATATGCAGGTAAGGCTAGTCTCAGTTAGGGCACTGGTCTTTGACCTAGGGGCCGCCGCGAAAGCGAAATGCTGGGCACGATGGACCACTGGTCTGACCCAGCAGCGACAATTCTTATGTTCTAGAGGATACTAGAGTAAAGTCGGGCTACACCAGTCAGGAGCTGCTTTAACACGCAGCTCCTGATTGGTGTAGCCCGACTTTACTACTGGAAGAGTCTGAGCAGACCGCGAATGAGTGAGTTTGCAAATCGCGAATTCACGGGGGAACACTGTAGATTAGATAAAGATATGCAAGTGTGACAGTGCAGCTTGGGCTGGCTGCAGGACCTCATAAAAAAGTGGCACACAAATATATATAGGTTGCAGATAAAAAGTCAAAAGTACTTTATTTATGTACACCAAAAAGGCTGTAGTCAGTTCTGTTACTTCACAGGCTTAGTCCTTTCAAGTAGAGTCTCTCCCCATCACATAATATTGTTCCAGTCAATACTCTTGAGGCTGGCTCCTACTCAGGCCCAAACACTGTGGCAATTAATGCTGTCTCAGTTTCCTTCTGAATAGGGTTGCCAGATATTCCAATTGGAAAATCTGGACCCCTAGATCTGTCCCTAGATCCGCCCAGTTCCACCCAGTTCCGCCCTTAAGTCCCTAATCCCGCCCCCCGCCCCGCCCCCCCCCCCCCCCCATTGCCTGCTCTTGTCAGGCAGGGAGGAAATCGGCGCATACCGTGGATTTTCTCACTGTCAGACGCGATTTGAAGAGGCTTTTCAAAAGCCGGACAAAGTGCCGGGGTTTGAAAAGCCATCCAGATCCCCGGACATGTCCTCAAAAGGAGAACATGTCTGGGGAAATCCAGACGTCTGGTAACCCTACTTCTGGACATGAATTCATATACTTCTGGAAAATTAATGTACTTTAGGAATATTTTGCAAGGTTCTCTCATAGAAGCAACTCATGAGGATAACTTGACTACTTACAGTTTTTTCCTACCTCTGGGAAACTCTTATACTCAGGCTAGGCCTCTTCCCTCACTTCTTTATCACTCTCTCTGCATCATTTACTGGGAGGCTCCTCTCTCAGAGCTGATCCCTTGATGCATCTTGACTCGGGCCTATCCTGCTACTTCCTTGAAGACCTTATCTTGGGGCCTCCATGGTCTGTTCTACCTGAGAGCCTTTAACCACCTCCGTGCCTGAGCCCCATCCCTCCGACTCGGTGTAATTCCACCAACCCTAAGGTGGCTCACTCTATGTTTCAGAGGGGAACCCATCCATGTACCACCCACTCCCTCACAGCAAGCTTTCCTTTGGAAAGTGGGGTGGGGTGGGGGGAGGGGAGGCTAGGACTCTTTATATACAACTTGTTTATTTTGGGAAAATTGGCATTTAGACCTGTTCTAATAAATATTAGGATAACAAAAATAAAATCAATGCCATCATTTTCCGAGCAGTATGTCAAAGAATGATACTCTCTGCAGTCTGAAACATTCACGAATGTTTTAAAAATCCAGATTCAGCACTCTTTGTAATGGGAAGCAAAGGTGCCCATCTCATGTCTTCTAATTGCCCACAAAATAACTCTTGAAAGAAGTAGTATGAAAAGCTCAGGCCTTTGAGGGCTAGCTGCACTGTGGTTCAGAGGTACAGTATACATGTGTTTACAGTGATTGATTACAGACCAATAGCTTTCCCTCATAGGACGTTTCATGCTTCATCAGACTCCAAATTATCTGTAGGAAGTGATTACATTATAATGTGTTTTAGTAGCTGTCTGGATCAGATAGTGCCAGTAAAAAAAAAGCACCCCATTGCTCACTTTGCTGTTCAGAAGAACAGCACTGGAGACAGATAAGAAGACTGAAAATGAGGATTCTGAACAATATGTAAGGCCACCTCTCTCTCTAAAGGAGGTGAGGCTATCAGTGGCATAGTAAGGTTGAGAGGTCCCCGGGGCAGTGGCCCCCTCCCCTGCCGTTCCCCATACCTTTTTGACTTCTCCAGGGAGAGTGGCATGCCCACATCAGTGTCGGCTCGCCCCTTTCAAAACTTCAGATTCAAACTCGTGACAGAATATCAATTTCTATAATGGTATTGCCATGGGATATAAGACTGCCCCTAGAATCTTCTAATTCCTCGGGGGATCAATTCCTCATGCATCCCAATCTGACAATCCTATTTTAGTTATCTTTTTTTAAATATATCTTTTTATATATATAGTTATCTTTTTATATATATATCTTTCTGATAGCCGGCGGCTTGTAAAGGAGATGAATAGTTACAATAGTTCCCCAGCCTTTGAAAAAGAAATGAACGAAACACATTGGTAAAGGGGATGAATGATTTATAAACTGAAAAGCTAAGTTATTTAAATTATTATCTTAAGCTATGAAATGAAATGTGCTGAAATGGATAAATTATTTAAATTATAAAAAATTATTAAGAAATTGAACAAAGATAAAAAGTACAAAAACAACAAGAAAAAAGATATATAGAAAAAAAGATAACTAAAATAGGATTGCCAGATTGGGATGCATGAAGAATTGAGCCCCCGAGGAATTAGAAGATTCTAGGCGCAGTCTTATATCCCATGGCAATACCATTATAGAAATTGATATTCTGTCACGAGTTTGAATCTGAAGTTTTGAAATTAATCAGGGAATAATCTGGACATCTGGTAACCTTAAATGAAATACTTGATCCTACTCTTTGCCATTTGCGGGACACAGACCGTAGAAGCCTGCCCGGCCCCGTTTTCATGTTCCCACTACTGGAGTTCCCGTCGAAGCCCTCTGTAGCCCATCCTGAAATGTCTTGCCATATACAGAACAAGGAGCGTGGAAGTCTGCCTAGCACTGGCCTTAGTTCTTCATAGCTAGACTCACCATGTAAGCAACACTTGACACATCAACGCCCATACAGTCATTTAAGTTTTGTTTTTTTAGACCATGCGTGGTCTAATTAGAGATCCTCCATGTTCCTTTCATCCATCACTTTTAGAGAGAGAAAGAAAACGAGAAGGAGAGTGTAGTGAGAGAGAAAAGGCAGAAGTCATAGGACTGTTTTAAGAGCTCCTAGTAGGTGCCAAGTGACTGCGCACCTCCGTCATTCTGCTTCGCTTATCTCTTGAGATTTCCCAGCCCCCTTTTCAAGAGGGCTTGCCATCAATGTGCTTCCTAGCTGAAGCAGACCATGCTGTGCATTTCCTGAAGGTCAAGTCTGCCTGCAGGGCTTAGGAAACGTTATAGAGGCCAACTCCATCTCAGCCATATGTAGAATCGTTTCCCAGCGGGACAAACCTAGTTCTTAAACGATAACATAAAGCAAAGCACAGCAAATTGGATTTCTTTGAAATAATAAATTGTCTATCCATTGCCTAGTTTAAAGGCAGGAATTTGCACATGGGAGAATATTAAGAATAATGTAGCAGCACCAAGGATGCAGGAAACTCACGCTGCTCTGTGCCTGGGGTTTTCGCTAGCGTTCTGGTGGTGTCGATATCTTTCACATTTTCACCTGTGTGTGCCCCGTCCCCTTATAACTACTCTCTGCAACTGCTTCCCTACCCTGCAAACTGCCTCTCCTCAAAATATACCATCCGCAGCTGCCTCAGCATCCTTGCAGTCTGCTCCGTCTCCCCAATGCTGCCCTCAGAATTGCCCCACTAAAGGGTTGCCAGCTGGCTGGGTTTTATATGTTTTATTAATTAATGGACTGCGCTATCTATTCAGTGGAAACTTTTGTGAGAGAAGTATTCAATTTTTATAAACAAGAGATGATAACTTAAAGACCATCTCCCTTATTCTCACACCTATCATAAGGTAATGGATATTTCCCTCAGAGGCACCACCATGATACTCAAAATGCTTTCACTGGATCTGGCTTCACGTACCGCATCCTCACTGGGTCACCATCCACTAACATTATTTAACTATCAAACTTTATCCTGAACTTTTTAAATTGATAAATATTAAATAGTACTTAGCTTTATAAATTAAGTGGTCTAACTTGCAGGGCCATTCGTGCTGCCGACATGTTTCACCCAGAGGGTTTTTTCAAGGCTAGTGTCCCTTAGTTAGCTCCCGCTGCATACTTTAGTGGTCAGCATATGCAACGGCCCCCCCTACATTTAAGCATCTCTGCCAGATTCCACCCACGAGTGAAGGTGAATCTAGGCGGATCCCTAGGTGAATAAGATAGCATTCCTGGATGTTCAAGTAATAAAACAGGATTTGACACCACATTGTACTATAAATCCTCAGACAGGAATACTATCCTTCAATACAATAGCTTTCATCCTCGACCCTTTAGAGCAGGGGTGTCAAAGTCCCTCCTCGAGGGCCGCAATCCAGTCGGGTTTTCAGGATTTCCCCAATAAATATGCATGAGATCTATTTGCATGCACTGCTTTCATTGTATGCTAATAGATCTCATGCATATTCACTGGGGGAATCCTGAAAACCCGACTGGATTGCGGCCCTCGAGGAGGGACTTTGACACCCCTGCTTTAGAGAGAGCATACCTGTAGGTCAGTTCCTTAGGTTGAGGAAGGTTTATTCGGATGATGGTGACTGCTGAGTGCAGACTGCATTGATGGATAATAAATTCATAGAACGGTCCGGAGAGCAGCGTGCCGTCATAGGGAGTGGCTTATCCATAATCAGGGCCACAGTCAAGAGAAAGCTCTTGTGTGCGTGTTAACGTATTCTGTTAATTGCAATCAAGTGAAGCAAATTATTTTTAAAAATATTGGTCGGTCTGGGTTGGCCACAGGAAACAATGAAAGGGAATGGGGACTTTTTGTGGCTTTGACATTCAAAGTGGTGGGCACTGGAGGATTAAGTGACTTAATCCCAGGGGTCACAAGGAGCAGCACTGGGATTTGATCTTATAACCTCTGGGTGCAGAGGCAGCAGCTAAACCAGCAAAGGAGGGCCTTTGTATAAAGTGATCCAGGCAAAAGAGGGACGTGCCTATAAGGCCACATTTACGCAGGGATCTTTTCAAGACAGACCTTTTTCTAACACTGCCTAGATTCCAAGTTTAATAAAAATTTGATTTTGTTCGCAAAATCTTAATTCAATGCGATTTACGAGAACTAGTAAAATTGGGGTAAAAAAAGAAAAAAAAACCCACATTACTCAAACGAGACAATTAACACACCTGTGTACCAAACAAACACAGAAGGAAAAAAGGATTAAATACAGTTTGTAAATCAAATCAAAAAGGGCAAGGTGATGAAACAAAAGGATGGAGGAATCACAGGAAGCATAAGTGCTGAAGACTTGGTCTGGGGCAGGTAGGCCTGGGGTGTCAGCCCCTTCTCCTCCAGTCTTGATGCAAGCACTCTAATACATTCTCGTACACAGTGAATCTCATTTCAGCCCATTAAACTCACTTGGGCCCAGACTTCTCTAGGCCTGTATTTAAAGCAATTTAAGTGCTATTTCTTGAGCTCTGCAAAAACCATTTAGCGTCATAGCAACTTGCTCACCCAGAGAGTAAATAAGTATACTGAACGGAGACTGGCAGAGAAACACTAGTGAAAGCAAGATATAAAGTCCAAAGGATGTAAAAGCTAACATTTTCATTATCAGCACGAGACATTCCCTGCTATTGGGTTTTTTTATTTATGCACTTAGATTGTCCGAAATAAATGATTTATATATGCTGGAAGTGCAGTCATGGCAGCTGGTTTCTCACTATGCTCTGTGCATTGGGTTTCAGTCAGATGTGTCTGAAAAGCAAATAGACTTTCTCTTTGCACTTAATCTTTCCTTTGAATTGTCGCGTGTCCTCGCTTGCTCTGGCCTGGCCCTTTTTGGTGGCGCTCGTAAAGTTTGGTAACCCGTTTTCGTGTGGCGTTTTGTTTTGTTTCGGCAAAGCCTCTGCTGCTGACCATTTCATAGGCTCCGAGGGCCGGATTCTACAAATGGCACCGGAGTTGGCGGCTGTCTAAAAACGGCCGAGGATCGCGTGTTAATCGCACATCGGCGCCTTTTTGCAGAATCATGGCTACCTGAAACACAGGCGCCGGAAATCTAGGCCAAGGTTCTCGAGGCCTACATGTCTGGCGCTTATGCTTGATATGAATCGCGTCTACAGAGGTGCCGCCTAAGGCCATTTCTGGCATTAGCCACACCTACTTTGATCTTAGGCATTCTAAGGTACCCTTATAAACATGATCTAGGTGCCGGTTTTCTAGGTGGCCCTAGGCGCCTACATATTTCTTTTTAAACTATTTTAAAATCACTTTTAAACAGATTTGCCGCTTAAGTTAGGTGCCAGTAGAGCAAGTTTAATAATAATAATTTCAAGTTTAATAAGTTTAATAATAATTTGATTAATCGCTTAATCTAAATTAACGACTATTGGTGCCCAACTTAAAGCATTGTTTATAGAATCTGGGCCTTTGTTTCTTACTTAGGGGTCCTTTTACTAAGCTGTGGCACAAAAGTGGCCTTTGCGCAGGTTTTTCCTGCACGCTAAGGCCATTTTTACTGCAGCTGTAAAAATGGCCTTTTTGTATTTTTTTTTTATATTAATGGGCAAGTGCTAATGTTAGTGCCACCATAGGTTGATACTTATTGATATATAGCCTAAATGGAGGAAAAAAGATCTCGGAATCACCTTTTGGGGATCATAGATTTCTCACCCCAAAATTGTGCGGTGATGAGTCTCTATCATCGATCAAAAACCTCCATCCAATCCTACAAAATATTCTTTACATTATATCAATTGTTTTCTTTTATTATCTTTTTGATTTCTTTTTTTAATGTTCGTTTTCTTATATTTTAAATTCTCATACTATAAATAAATCAATAAAACTGAAACCAGCAGTAAAATAAATGGAAACACTTATCTGAAGATGATGGTAAATCAAAGTGTCTTCCTGCAAGGGTAAAATACCCAAAACGGACACTGTTTCAGATCATTGATTGAACCATGTTCACGTCATTATCGTCTTGGTTGGGCTGAGGAACTTTTCAGCACCTCCTGGTAGTATAAAGAGCTGATAACCAGAGCTGATCCTATGATGTCATAGTGCTCATCCCACCAATAAGAGCCAACCTCATCAATAAGAGCCAAACCCCACTAGCAGAAGCCCTCCTCTATGCGAAGCCTGGCAGTTGGGGGTGCATTCCCTGGGTTGTCACCGCACTGATCTCGGAACATAAGAACATGCTTGCATTTTGTGGAACTGAGCATGCGCAGGGGGTTGGGTCTTCCTCACACATGCTCAGTTTTACAAAACCTAGCATGTTTGGGTGGGGAGGTGGCCGGCACAACAGTGGCCCAGGAAAAGTGCTGCCAACTACCAGGCTTCACATGGAGGTGGGCTTCTACTGGCGGGTCTTGGAAACCTCCACCAAATCAGGTATGGGGTGGGGTCTAACAATTTGGGCCCCTTTTTGGCCTCAAGCTCCCCCCAAATCCAAGGTCTGGCTATGTGCCTGGTGCCTGATATATCTGTTCCTTGAATGATTACACAGGCCAACAACAACAACAAAAAAGTCTTGGTGCCTTGGGTTTTTTGACCTGCTCCTGAGGTTATTTGGGGCGCTGATTCAGAAAATTGCTTTGAGGAAACAAAATCAGCTCTAGTTTCTTAGATACGGTTGCTTTTTATGCCTTTGGGCTAGTAGAGCCAAACATGAACATTGGGCCAAAAAAAAAAAAAATAAAGATTGGCCTTCGAGGGAATTTGTGCATCTCCCTTTATATTAATATGGACCATTCCAGTTCTGCATTCAGGTCCCACGGGGAAACTCTTCATAAATAATAAATCCACCTCTGTTCTTTATAATTTAAGTTCTCCTCCCAATTGGAAGGACAGAGGTGGATTTATTACTTAAGAACAGTTTCCCCGTGGGGCCTGAATGCAGAACTGGAATGGTCCACATTGATATAAAGGGAGATGCACAGGGGAGGAGTTTAAATGCTTAGAAAGAGCTTATGCCGATATGGCCCGTGAAAGCTGATGACACATAAGTCACATGATCCCCAGCTGATGGGCGCACCTGTATTTGACTAGCAATTGAGAACGCCGCCGCCATCTTTGATAGATGCGGCGGTCAAAGGAACAGTTAGTAAATGGATAAGTAAGTTTAAAAATGTTTAACAGTTTTAACGTTGAAATTATAATAATATCGGGTATTTAGCTAAATGTATTGGTTAATACAGCAGGACAGTAATGGATATTGTTCTGGCTTGCAGGGATGGTCGCCTTGAGAAAACCTTATGGTGAAACATGTTGGCGAAAAAATATCCCCAAACTAACAGACCACAAAGCTAAGTACTAAGATTATAGCTAATCATTAAGTTAAAAAAGTATAAGAAAAATTTCTAGTTACTGAAGCAGACCATATTAGCCCTTTCTACAGAAAACTTCACTGGTTACCAATAGAAGCAAGGGTCATCTTCAAATTCGCCTGCCTCTGCTTCAAAACCTTAACTGGCTCATCCCCGATATACCTGTCACACCACTTTGTGTTTCCAGGCACCAACCGCACACGCAGTGCCTACCTGTTTGCCTACCCCTCTCCAAAGGAATGTATCTACAAAAGATTCCTTGCCAAAACTCTCTCATTCCAAGTTGGCAAATTGAATGATTGCCTGACCACCCTCATTTCATATGCTCCATCCTACCTATCCTTCAGGAAATCCCTCAAATCTTTGATAAATTTCTCTAACCCCTTCCCTCCCGGCCAAACTACCAATCTCTAACCATCTCTCCTCCTTTTCCTGTCCCTCCTTGTAATTGAAAACTGGTTACCAATACACTTGACAATTACTCTCTGTATGTTCGCTGTATATGTACAGGCTCTTCCCCTGTAAACCGCTTTGAACTGTTTGTGGTATAGTGGTATACAAAAATAAAGTTATTATTATTATTAACGATCCAGTGACGAAAAGGCACATCAAGCTTTGGGCAATGAAAAGTGGTGTCGCTGAGGATCTTTGGGTTAAACAAGACCACGCGAGGAGGGTGATAGGATGTACAAAAAGTGTCCACCTTAACTTGGTGCGATATAGCGCATCCTCATTGAAGTTTTTTTGCTTAAAGATACGTGTGATACAACAATTGAATCGGGCCTAAAATTAGACACCTAAATGTGGGCTGATGTTAGTGTTTTATAACGGCATTTGTGCACCCTGTTCAAGAATTTGCACTTAGCACGTATCATCCCGGTGCCTAACTCAAGGTGACCTTTGAGGATGACCCTCTGTTGAGCTAGTTCTGGGATTCTGAATCATGAAAGCACATAGGTGCCTATAAGAACATAAGAAGTTGCCTCCACTGAGGCAGACCAGAGGTCCATCTCGCCCAGCGGTCCGCTCCCACGGCGGCCCATCAGGCCCACTGCCTGAACAGTGGTCTCTGACTCATTTTACAAATTGCCTCTAATCCTATCCCTCTAACCTTACCTCTACCCTTATCTGTACCCCTCAATCCCTTTATTGCCCAGAGAGATAGTGTCAATGCAATTACATTTACTGTCTAATGTTTAAATACGGTAATAATATTTATAGTGTGCTTATAATAATATAAAGAGACCACCTGAGGTCTAAACAATCCCCTGTGTGTCTGCTTAAGGTTCTATTCATTGCGCTAAATCGACGCATGCGCTAACCGCTAATGCGTCCATAGGATAACATGCACGTGTTAGCGCGTAGCGTGCGCTAAAAAGCATAGCGCACCTTTGCAAAAGCGGGGGGCTGGTGTTGCGACAATTTCCAACCTATTACATGTTGTGTATTTAATAAAATCTTATATGCCTTGCATAGGCCGAAAATAGGCACCCGTATGGCCTTCTTACTTAGGCATTATCATCGTATAATGACCGCCAATGTTACTAATCAAAGGGCCTACGATCTACTATCTACATCCTGACAGTCCATTATTTGACATTTAAGTCGCAAATTAAAGGCAGATCATTTTTCCCCGACACTCTGCTTATAAGCAATCGAACATGATTATATTTTTACCCCTATTCTATCACCTTATTATCGTAAGATTATCGGTGAAGAGATGAAGCTTCAGAGGATGGAGCTAAGTATAGGACAGAACATCATTACCCCTGCTTTAATTGTAACCAACCCATTTTTTCCCCTTTCCTTTATGTCTCTAGATATGTCTGTATAGTTGGACTTTGTTCATTTGTTTGTGCTTATTTTTTATCCCCATTTTTAGATTGTAAACCGCTGAGATTTTAACCTCGGTTCTGTATTTGCGGTACATCAAATAAATCGAGCTTGAACTTGCAATATTTAATCTAGTCCTTAGGTTTGTAGACCGCATCATCTCCAAGTTCGTAGAGCTCGACGCGGTTTACAGTAGGAGAAATAGGAAGGAACTACAACAGAGGGTTAGAGGTAGAAGTGTGAAGAAAATTTACAGGACTTGGGATGCCAAGATATAAGAGTTTCCTTGATTCCTAAGTTGGAGGGAGACTTACATTTTTTGAGAAAAGCCTGGTTTTTAGATGTTTGCGGAAAACTTGGAGAGACTTCAAGTTCCGAAGAGGGGAGGTAAGGTTGTTCCAGAGCTCAGTGATTTTGAAGTGGAGGGAGGTCCCTAGCTATATGAATTTTGATTTTTTTTTTTTCTCTCATACATCTACACCAGGGTCTCACAAACTTTCCGGCCGGCGACACACTAATTCCGGTGCTCCAGCCGGAAGGCACCAGGAAGTGCGCAGACGTCGAGGCGATGGCGTCCAAGCCTGCGCAAAGGCCCATCTGGCCGTGACCCGCTTCGGTGCGGGGCGAGGAGGAGAGATGCTGGCCAGGAGGAGAGTCATTTGCGCCGGCTGACTTCCTACAGGACATGCCTTGTAGGCAGTCAGCCGGCATGGATGACGCTCCTCCTCGCCAGTGTGTCACGGTACACCTGAAATCTCAGGAGGCACACTGGTGTGGCAAGGCACACAGTTTGGGAGACACTGATCTACACAATAAAAGTGTAATGTAATGCAAAGCAACTGATATGGCTTTGGTTCCTTAACATGCATCTAATTTTTCTTGTTTTAGATGTATATATATATATTTTTTTTTTTTTGAAGGGGGGGGGGCTTGATTATCCTCTTCCAGGACATGTTGAAGGTGATTCTATATTCTACTTTCCCTTCAGGGGAACCTTTTTATTTTAATCTCTCCATTAATCCACTCGCATTCTGACAAGCTAGCTTTTCCTATTAACCTGGGGCTGGATCATCTGCTATCTGGCAGCTGCCTGGAACTATCTAGCAGAGGCAGATTGAGGTATTTTTTCCTTTCCTTTCACTCCTTTGTACAAATGATCAGCTCTTATCTCTGCAGCTTCCAAAGTAAATTACCCAGTTTAGACCATTCCTGCCTAGCTTGATGTACAGTGCTTTCTGAATGGAGAGTTCGCTTAAATGCAAAAAGGCTTAATAGTAGTATAAAGCACGTTTCATTAACAAAAATACTTTGGAGGCAATATTTAGCAGGATTTATCCTACCAGGTTAAATCCCACTGATGGAGGCAAATTTGGGTATTCAGTGGCACTTACCTAGATGGGGCTGTTAAATGTCCAGGTAGACCAGGGGTGTCCAACCTGCGGCCCGAGGGCCGCATGTGGCCCCGTGAAGTATTTTGTGCAGCCCGGTCGAGGGCGATGCAGTGTTTTCCTCTGCTGTCCCCGGGTGTTTACCGTCTTGCCACCTCCCTCCTGTGTCTTGCTGCAGCATTTGCACGTTTGTGCGGCCCCAGAAACATTTTTTTCGGCCAATGCGGCCCAGTGAAGCCAAAAGGTTGGACACCCCTGAGGTAGACCATCATGACACTATCTGGATAGCTTCAGGGCAGTCTGGAGGCGGAGTCAGGCGTTACCCAATTAGTAGCAATAAGCTTGCTAACCATGTCGTTTTCTGGATATAGTTAAGATTGCAAAATGGCTGCCCTAACATCATCCAGGTCCTGGGCTGAATGTCGGTACCTGGATAATTGTTTGTAATCTCAATACATCTTAGGGTTACCAGATTTTGCCCTCAAAAATCCAGCCATCTGGTAACCCTAATATATCTTAAATTTCAGTGTCGCTATCCGGGCTGGGCCCAGCACTGAACTGCCTGGTATATAAAAAAACACAAAAAAAGAAAAGACTCCAAGAACTGCCACAAAACCTATACTAGAAACCCACAAAGAGGCAGAATAGTCAAATGGTTCAGAGAGTGGTCGCTCAAGACAAAATACAGTGGTGCCTCACACAACGAACTTAATTCGTTCCAGGAGCAAGTTTGTTATGCGAAAAGTTCGTTATGTGAAACGCGTTAAACGCAGTGACTAACGACTGCCTGCAGTGCCTGTGCGGAAAGATGCAATACATCGGCAGCGATCGTGGAAGCTCGGGCGACTTCGTTGTGTGAAACGAAGTTCGTTGTATGAATCATGACATGAAGTTCGTTGTGTGCAGCGTTCGCTGTGCGAGGCGTTCTTTATGCGAGGCACCACTGTACCTGAATAAATACAACGCAAAACAGTGTGTAGAACTTTAATTATAAAGAGCGTAAGGGTTGTGAAGGGGCCCTCAGTGTGAGGGAACAGCGAAAGGAGACAATACTCCGACGCTTCACAGATTCAGGTAGAGGTAATACCTCCACCCGCGCACCATCATTGGGCACCTAATGTGTGCAGTAATCAACAGTGAAAAAAAATCACAAATCAAAAAGTGAATAACAGGTGAGCCAATGAGCGACCACTCAAAGAACCCCCCCCCCCCAGCCAACTCCCAAGCGAAGAAGTCAAAAAGGCAATGGACTTAGCTGTATGTTGAGAAAAAATCATCCAAAGGGCAAAAAATGATGAAAACGCCACAGGATACCAGGTCCATTTGTGTTCCTGGTTTCGGGAACACAATCCCTTCCTCAGGAACCCATGATCACAAAGTCACTCTCAAAAGTTCGAGCCAACTGGAGGGAGTCTCCTTTTGCTGTTCCCTCACACTGAGGGCACCTTCACAACCCTTATACTCTTTATAATTAAAGTTCTACGCACTGTTTTGCGTTGTGTTTATTCAGATATTTTGTCTTGAGGGACCACTCTCTGAACCATTTGACTATTTCTGGTATATAAAAAAAGCATATAGCGGCCAGTGTTTAAAAAAAATCACTGACCACTGTGGGTTGAATATTGACCTGAATGCTTTTAGTATCAGTGATACAAATGGTAGCCTGGTGTAAAAGGGGCTCTGTTTTAATGCCTGTTGGACATCCTGGCATACATCTGTGAGGGTAATACCAGAAATCACTACTGACCTCTACTGGTCGGAGGTAGGATAAATATATGTAACTTTGTAATACTCTGGAATTAAAACCAAACAAACACACATTTAATATTTAGCTGATCTGAGCTCAGACTCCCTCTTGGTATTCACAGATAAGCTACAGGGTCAAAGAAACAATAAAAAAAAAAAAGTTTTATTTACAAGAGCAAAATATGATACTGAATGTAACAGAACAAAAGATAAGAATACAAGTTTCTACAACCTAGAATGAACACTGATCAGGTATTAACTGGAATAAAACATTCGCTCTCCCCATAGCAAACAGCCAATGAACACAGGGTCACCAAAAGAAGAAGAAGAAAAAAGAAAAACCTATACTCCAAAGGCATTGTGAAATAGGAATGCTTTTAACTGAGTCTTAAAAATTGCTAGTGATGACTCCAGATGTAAGTATTGAGATAGTGCTTTCCAAAGAGAAGGTAAATAATTGTGATCTAATAGTATTCAAAATTTATTACGAAGTGAGTAATCATATAGGAATATAAGGTATTAGCAATCTAAGGCCCGCTGTTATCAAGCCACAGTAGAGCTTTGTAGCGCTGGCTGACGAGGTAAATTCTCTGACACTCATTCAATTTCTATGAGCGTCGGAGCATTTACCTCACCAGCAAGGGCTATAATGCTATACCGTGGCGTAATACAAGGAGGCCTAAATAAATAAGTTGGAATGCCCAAATGGCGCATTTTATGAACTAAAAATAGACTCTTGAATATTATCCTGTGTTGAATGAGAAGCCAAATGTTCCTCTCAAAATAACAGGGTGACATCAAATTTTTTGGAATTAGATAGCAATTTGCTCCATTTTGAACTATCTGAAGTCTTCTGATATCTAATAAATGAATAGACACAAAAAGAGCAGGAAATGTCCCAACGAAACCATCAATCCAATAAAAACGAGAAGGGACTGAAAGATGCTTCCACACCTGAGCTGAATCAACCAGTATCTTTTATTTATTGGGAAATGTGAGGGAATAAGGCTCACTGAGGGTGCAATTAGGCCACTGAACAGCAGGGGGTGCTAGTCCAATAGTAAGGGGCGGGTCTCAGGCAGCAAGGGGAATAAATGCCCCAGAGTGCTGTGAATCAGGGAGGTCCCCAGGATTGAGAGAGAGACTTCCCCACTTCCCTAGCTGTGGGCTGAAGCAGAGCCCTGGGAAGACTGTTAAGTGAAAAGGATGTTATTTGCTTGGCTGAGGTAAGCTACTGATATATTGAAGTTGGGGACTTTTATTCCAGGTCTGGTTAGGGCTAGATCTTGTACCTTCTCAACAGGAGGGTAGCGTAATAAAATTACATGTAAGAAACACTGAGTGAACGCTAAATTTCATCTCTCCGCCCTTGCTTCCCCGCTGCTAAAGAACAGGACAAGGAAGGGAGAACAGCTAATGGCTGGAAAGTGCTTCGAGGTCAGTCCTTAAATGCAGTGCTCTGCCAATGGATGGATACCTGGGGTTTGTGTGTCTCGGAGCCTATCCACTGAGCTGCAACAGGAGATTGGTAGAAGCCAGATTCGTAAACTGAAATATCCAAGTCTGTGCTCTGCTTCTCCTTCCACCACTCTTTCATTATTAGTTGGTAGGTGGGAAAAATCAATGGCCTCAGCCGGGCTTTAATAGCAATGGAATCTATATTTCCAGAGCAGTAAGTGCTTCAATGGAATGAAAAATGCAGAAAGCATTTAACAGATCTGGGTGGGTTTTTTTTTCATTGCTGTTCTTGACTTCTGGTAGCATAATCACTAGCTTTTAAAAGGTTATATACAGTATTTTTTTAAAAAAATTTATTTATATTCCATGGTATAAAGCAGGGGTGTCAAAGTCCCTCCTCGAGGGCCGCAATCCAGTCGGGTTTTCAGGATTTCCCCAATGAATACGCATGAGATCTATTTGCTTGCACTGCTTTCATTGTATGCAAATAGATCTCATGCATATTCATTAGGGAAATCCTGAAAACCCGACTGGATTGTGGTCCCCGAGGAGGGACTTTGACACCCCTGGTATAAAGCGTTACCAAACAGGAAATGACCAGAGAATGAAAAAGTGTTTAAAGCAGAGTGGTCAAGAAGTTTAGCTAAGGAGCGAATCATTCTTAGACGGTAGAAGTATTCTTTATTGCACTAGACTAGAGCAATGTCTTTCAAACTGTGTGCCATGAGAGATTCCAGAATTTTACTTTATTTAAAAAAATTATTTTCATAAGTATACAGTAGAATAGATGATATATATGTCAATGTTATAAGCATCTGCATGTGTAAGGATATAACTGCCCCAAGCATCATTCGTTGACGTAATTGGTCCTTGAAAACTAACGACACGTAATTTTATTTTTATTTTTTATGCAGTAGTTATCTTACTTTTTTTTATGTTTAAATTTTTTATTGAATTTATATAAACAGATATGAACCAAATTAACATCACATAATATCTGAACGTGAGCAACAAAGCAATCAAGGCTTTGTTACCGTTTGGATCTTCTTATCTTTGCAAACTTGGATTTTCAGCTCTGATAGAAATTAAATTTTTAAAAAAAGAGAACGCCTGCAAATGGTGGATGATGAAATGCGTGCTTGCTTGTCAACTATCGAGCCACGTTTTGAGTTAACTTGCACTCGGAAACAAGCACCTCCATCCCATTGATGAGCAATTCTATTCGATGTACTTTAGTTTCACCGTTGTTACAATTACCCATACAAAGCTTAAAGAACTTTAAATAAGTAACTCTCAAATGTAATTTTTTGTTGCAATTTTATAATTTCAATTCTAATGTACCACGAAAAACATTGGCTCCATTTAGGGCTCCTTTTACAAAGCCGTTAGTGATTTAACATGCATAACAGCGCGTTCTAATTTGCCGGCCGGTCTAGCCGCTACCACCTCCTCTTGAGCAAGCGGTAGTTTTTTGGCTAGCGCGGGGGTTAGTGCACGCTTTAAAGGTGCGTGTGATAAAGCCACTAATGCGGCTTCGTAAATAGAGGTCTGCACGGGAATGGGGATCACGGGAAGCCCACGGGTCCCACGGGAATCCCCCTCTAACCCATGGGACTCCCACAGGGACCCCCCCTCTGGCCCACGGGACTCTCACGGGGACCCCCTTCTAGCCAATGGGACTCCCACGGGGATAGAAGGCTTTAGAAGCAGGATTCATCCATGTAATATAATAGACACGTCCGTCTTAGTAAAAGAGGGGGTTTATAAGTTAATTACCTGAACAGAAAACAAAAAAAGGGTTCCACCAAAGAGATTGCACAAGGAAAACAGCAAAAGAAACTGTGGAATTGATGATCCTGTCAGAAGTAATTGCTGCTTTTTATGGGGACGGGCGGGGATGGAGGTAAATCCTTGCGGGGATGGGTGGGGACGGAGAGGATCCTGGCGGGGACAGGCGGGGATGGGTGGGATTTCTGTCCCCGCGCAACTCTCTATTCGGAAAAGGAGCCCTTAGTGTGCCAGAGCTAAAAATGTTTGAGAGACACTTCACTAGAGCATCCACCCAAAGAAGGAGAAAAATGTGGATGTGGTAATTATTTACCACAGACTGATAATGGAAAAGCAGTTTGTTCAACTTCTGATTCACGATCAACTGGCTATAAACAAACCACTGCAGATTGTCTTAGTAACCAAGACCTCAAACACCCAAGACAGTACTAGAACGTATTTCATGTCCTTACTGGGGTGAAATGTTCACCATCGGTTAGTTAAATTTTGCCAGTATAAAAGGTTTTGTGAAAGAATCTTTGCCTTTCAGGCAGCCAAATTAAATATTGGGCTTGCCCGGTGTGCGATAGAAGCCTCTTCTTACCTGGATTTTAGAAAACAAATAAAAACTCAATTATTTAATAGGCTAGGGCCTTAACACTTTTTTATATTTTTATCTTGCTATGTAAAATTCTCCGCTTTCTTTTATTCTTTTATACTGCATGCTTTTTATAATTTATGTATTTTTTTTCTATTAGTTGCCTTCAATTGTTGTCTTTTAAATAACTTGTACTGTTTGTGTCTTATCCAATTGTTGTGAACCGCTTAGAACTCCTGGGTATGGCGGTATATAAAAATAATTTTTTTATTATTATGATTTATTATTGTATAAATTATTTTTATTTTATTTTTTATTGATTTTCATATATCAACAGTGCAATACAGAAATATATAAACATAATAAATCAAGAAAAGCACATTCATCTTACAGACATATATGAGCATTTAAGCCCACCCACCCATCCAATAACTAGTCAATAAAAACATAAATACATAGATTCTTTCAATCACCTTTCCCTATTTAAAGTAGTAACGTAATCCCACTCTCCTCCCACCCACCTGGATGTATGTATTCAAAGGGCTAAAATTAAGATAAAAGTATCCCTCCCCCACCTCACCCTTCCCTGGAGGAAAATTGAGGCGATCCTATTGAAGCGATTATTATTTTAGTTCGGGCAAAACCCCAAAACACTAATGTGGTGCTATAATTAATATTAAGAAGAGCACTTAGCTGCACGAAAATAATCATTGTTATACAAGACCAATGATGACCATTTCACCCCAGATAGGACACGAAATGGGTATTTGAGGTCTTGGTTGCTAAGACAATCTTTTTTCCCCTTCTTTGTACGGAAGCTGCTCCATGCATTGTCCTAAAAACAATGGGACAGCCCGTTTCAACAAACGACATGGATGAACTGGCAGCCAATGAAGCTTTATCAAGGGGGGGGGGCTTATTCTTTCTTGGTGATGAAAGCCACAACGTAGTCTGACGGCAGCATTTTGTAAAAAATGGAAAGAGGTAAATAAAAAAATAAATCCTCTCAGCATAACCATGTAAGACGGAGTGAACACAAGGAGAAGCCATGCCAAGCATAGAAAATAGATCTTGGACACAGCTCTTTCAATTTTGCCACCAAGAAAAGTCAATAGTTATTTCTTGAGGCTGGAGAGGTGATTGGAGGAATTAGGCTGAGTTTAGATGGCATGGCTTAATATCCTCCCTCCAAATCCAACATTTTATACTGATTCTGCCACTGTAGAACTAAAAATGTGGATTAAAAGGATCATCTGGGATAAATGTTTTTGCTATTTTTGCTGACAGACGCATTTCAACTGTGCCCTTCAGATGTTGTTTCTTATGCTGGTAGCAGGCCTTCTCTTCTCAAGGATGCCTTAAAGGTCAGAAGCAGAGAAAAATATCACTTGATCCTTGCAACAGGCTCTTTTTTTTTTTTTTTCCTGAATATCGGCCGCATAACACTGCAAAGGTGTCCTTCCAGTTCCGTCCCCGTCCCCCTCATTTTACCCCTCTGGTGAGAGTCATACCCTCATCTCTCTGATATGGCGAGAGATCCTGTCCCATCCCAACATGACAACTGATCCTCTCCCAGCCCCCACACAGGTCCATACCCTTCCTCACTCAGGATAGGCCTCCCAAGGCCTACCTGAAGACCCCTGGTGATACAGTTGTGAGGGGTTGGGGGGTTGGGAGAAGGATCAAATCCCATTCGCTGCTGTGTCCTCTCATGGTACTGCCAGTACTGACTACCAGGGACCAGGTAGGCCTGTGGAGACCCATCCTGAGTGGCAGGGGGGAGGGAGGAAGTGGGGGTTGGAAGGTCTTCATGCACTTCTGGGGAGGTAGGGAGGAAGGGAGGGGGGTGTCTTCATGTGCATCAAGAGGGTGGGAAGGAGGAAGGGGGAGTCAGTTTTTATATATATGTAAGATTGAAATTTCTCAAAACAATCTTGCATAAGGGATTCTAATTCCTGGATATGAACAGTTTATTTTATATACCGCTTATAAAGCCTAAGAGGCTTCCATATAAAACAAACCCCCATGTACAATAAAAGCTTAATATGGGGAACATACATTGTATTTTGAAACAACTACGAAGGACAACAAGCATGATACACGGGACATGACACAGTAGGAGAGGAGGAGTATGGATATATATTAAAATAAAAAGGAAGGGAAAAGCTGCAAACATAAATGGAGTAGGGGAGGGAATAGACTGTGCAAGATGGAAATAGAGAAAAGAGAGGGCAGGACAGCGATTGAGCAATGAAGAGAAGAATTGTTAATTGCAAAGATTCAGATGAAGATGGTCTAATTCGGTGGTCTCAAACTTGAGACCCGGGGGCCACATGCGGCCTGCCAGGTACTGTTTTGAGGCCCTCGGTATGTTTATCATAATCACAAAAGTAAATTGAAACAGTTTCTTGATCATATGTCTCTTTAGCTATAAACGACAATGTATTATTATTAAGACTTAGCCATGCAAAATTGTCATTTCTTTAATAAGACATTAACTATTTTTTTCTGAGGCCCTCCAAGTACCTACAAATCCAAATGTGGCCCTGCAAAGGGGTTTGCGTTTGAGACCACTGGTCTAATTTAAGTACCAAAGGCATCTTTGAAAAGAAAGGTTTTAAGACCCAATTTAAATTTTGGAAGCCAGCTTTCGTGCCTAAGGTAGGTGGGAAGGGCATTGCACAACAGCAAAAAATGGTTTTCCTTGTAGTGTTATATGCTATTTGTCGCACAGATGGAACTACAAGAAGATTTTGATGGGTAGATCTAAGAGTTCTGGCCATGGCATATGGTCTGTCGATAAATGCGAGGGAGTGGTTCATTTGAACCTTGAAGGCAAGAAATCATATCTTAAATGTAATTCTGTGTGTTACAGGCAGCCAGTGGACATCTTTTAAAAGGGGTGTCACATGGTCTTCTTAACCTGTAAATCGCACTGAACTCGTCCAGGGGAATATTAGTGATCCATAAATGTTAATGGAATGGAATGTAAAAGTTATCGGGTACTGGCCGTTCAGTACCACCAACACCTGTATAACTAAGCGTGTGAATTTAGGATTGCTTAACAGAAGTCCTAAATGCACCCCTTTCGCTATGTGACTGCTGACACCAAATATTGCCAGCACCCACATAATTGCTCCGCCCTGACTCCACCCTTGTAACACCCCTGTGCGGCTCAGCACAGAAACGGCCACTGATAACTCGTGGATAAGGTGTGTATACATCTAGGCCCTGATTCTGTAAACAGTCCCTAAAAAAATAAATAGGCACCGAGCAATGCAGTGCACGGTGGCTGTCAATCCTCAGTTAGGCGCCATTTATAGAATCACCCCTAGCGGTGAGTAAATTGTATTTGGGTGCCATTAGTCAAAATCTTAGGTGCCCCTTATTTATGCCAGGGTTTTCTTGGCCTACATGCTGGTGCCTAAATCCAGTTCAGGTGTCTACATAGAATATATGCCCAAGATCTGCTCTTAACCACACCCACTTTCTGGTAGGTGCCTCAGGCTTGGTGCCTACCCAAAATAGGTTGGCGCCTACTGATTTTAGACACCAAACTAGCAATTTATTTTAAGTTGAGTCAATTATCAAGCCAATTGAGCTTAGCAGTACTGATTAAGCTAATTAAATAATTAAGCTAGGCATCCAAATTGTCTAGGCACTGATCTAGGCACCTAAATTTAGGTGTCTTTTATAGAATCGGGGTCTTATGCCCCAATTCTATAAATGGCACCTGAAAAATAGGTGCTGAGGAATGCAGTGTACAGTATAGTGGCTGTCAATCTTCAGTTAGGCACTGTTTAGAAAACTGCACATAAATTGGTCTTGGGCACCAGTAGGCCTGAAAATCTTAGGCGCCTCCTATTTATGCCAGAGTTTTCTTAACCTAAATGCTGTTGCCTAAATCCAATTTAGGCGCCTCAACCATGCCCACTTTCTGATAGGTGCGTCAGGATAGCTGCCTACTCAAAATAGGTAGGCGACTACCCATTAAAGTACCTAACTAGCAATTAATTTTAATTGAAGCCAATTATTGAGTCTATCAGTGCTGATGAAGCTAATTAAGTTAGGCGCCTAATTTGGTCTTAGGCTTCAAAATCTTGGCGCTCCCTATTTAAGCCAGGGTTTTCTTAGCCTAAATACTGGTGCCTAACTTAAGTTCAATTTAGACATCTACACGGAAAATACACCCAAGATCTGCCCATCATCCGCTCTTAACCATGACCACTTTCTGGTAGGCACCTAACTAGCAATTAAATTAAAGTCAATTTTTGAGCCAATTAAGCTTGTTATCAGCACCGATTGAGCTAATTAAATAAGTTGGACTCTTATGCGGGATTGTTCTGGCAGATCCCGTTCTCGGAAGTCTTACAAAAGGAGTTTCATGTGTGGCGAATGACTGGAAAGTCAGTATCATAAACTTGTGCTTTTGGTAAGAAATAAGTAGATTTTCATGTACACTTTTTCTTTTAATTTTTAATGTTTCCTTCATGCTTAAAAATATTAATTTCAACACTACATGCAAATATCCTGATTTTTTGATGGCGAGCAGAGTGAAGAGTGGCATATGGCACATGTTCTGTATCTCAAACACTAGAGCTGATGGGAGAAAACTGGTGCCATTTTTGGAATCAGCAGGTCAAATATACCCAGAACCAGGTCTAACATTTGAGTGTTGGCCAGGGTTATTTGAAGAAAATGTTCCCCACCATAGTTTAAACTCCATGAAGCTGGTGCTGTATTTTCTTTTGCAATTGTCTTGTATTAGCACAGAGGGGCTGGCAAGGAACCAGATCAGCCCCCTCAGCTCACCATTCTACTGAGTCTCTGAAAACATGGCTTCTTTACTTTTGTCCGGATCTCTCTGCCAAGGATTTCTGCCACTTTCAGAAAATGGAACAAAGCCTCTTCCTAAACTGGGACTGTAATTGCTTTGAATTTAAAGGCTGACTTTCAGCTTGAAAGGATAATTTTCTTAAGAGTTCTTAGAAGAGATTTTGATTGCCCGATATATAATTCTCTAACTGGAAAGCAAAAAAAAAAAAAAATCACCAAACAAAACAAAAAACCCAACACTCATTCTATTTACGGTAGATAGATAGATATCTACTGTGCATTGTGTATATAGCAATGCATGACAGAGCTTTAGCCCTGTAATTATAGGAAAAGAGTGTGGCATCCAGAAAGTATAAAAAGTCACCTGCTTTTAAAAAAACCATTGCATACTCACATCTGGAATTGCTTTGAGATACAGGATAAGGAATTACCAAATTTTTTTTAGAGCATCCCCGGCTGCCACAAACATATGTTGGAAGGGAGCACTGCATTCTCTGTCTTTTATGGTTCCACCTGTTCTTCTCTGTCGTTTGCTCTCCTCCCAATATATTTCACAAGTGATTCAAATTTGGCAGCGCTGATGATTTCCAGTTGTCCCTATAATTGTTGCAGGCTGCTAAAAATGAAGGCAAGCACAGTCTGGCTCAATGAAATTACATGGAAAGAGCATTACAACCAACAGGAGGAAATATTTTTCACTGAACAAATAGTTACAATCTGGACTTTGTTGCCACAGGATGCTGTAACAGTGGTTAGCATAGCTGGGTTTAAAAAAGGTCTGGACAAGTTCCAGGAGAAATCATCCATAGTCTGTTATTGAGGCAGATAGTGACGTAGCCAGACAGCTACTTTGGGGCAGGCCTGAGCCCAAGGTTTTCTCTGCCCCGCCCTAGTCCTACCTCAAAAAAGAAATACTTTAGCTAATGAGGATTTCCAAGCTCTGTCAGCTGAAGACTTTATCCAAAGGTGGCCAGAACTCCCTTTTACCATGAAAACAGCTGTATGAGGTGTTTTATCGCCCTTCTGGAAGAAGTCTGATCGGTCGGGTCACACCCTGATGTAGCCTTTTGGTGAAACGCTGGCCTCGTCGGAAGAGGTGTGCCGATCAGCAGAAGATAAGTGGTTTTTTCCTCTATCTGTTATATTATTTTAGTGAAGCATGTTTTAAACGCTCAAAAATTCAGAGTCTATTGAAGGTTTTTTGCCAGTGAGGTTACCGCTTAACCACCATTTGCTATCCACTTCGGTGGAGGTGGGAGGGCCCTTTCTGAGGCTTTTTCCTTCATTTTTATCTGATATTGAGTTCTTATTGTTCTTCACTCCAATCTTTGAATACCAGATTTGTCTACATTGAAAGTGTCTATTGGACATATGCTAGGTACGCCACTGCATATTAAGATCTCTAAGTCTGTCCCCGTACAATGTTTATGCTCCTATATACTGTGTGGAAAGGAATCACTAGCTTCAATTAAATTGTATACATAAGATGATTATAATTGCCTAAAAGTAAACAATTTAACTCAAATGCGCTAGTATAATTTTAAAAATTATACACGGTATTTTTACACCGTTGGTCGGTATTTCATTTAATTCCCTAAGACCTCAGCTAGATTATTGTAACTCAGTTTATCTGGGCATTAAGCAGAGCAGTCTAAAACGACTTCAGTTAATACAGAATACTGCAGTTCAGCTCATTTTGGGGAAACGAAAGTATGATCATGTTCCCCCTTTGTTGATAAAGCTTCACTGGCTCCCAGTTCGTTTTAGGATCCAGTTTAAATGCGCATGCCTAATCTTCAAGCTTCTCTATGGAATATTTGATCCTTTTCTCCCCTTATGTCCCCTTAGACTTTGCCATTTGAGAAACACACAAAGATATAAGTTTAAGGGAATTAAATCTGCTGGGAAGCTCAGTCAATCTTTTGTTTTCAAGTTTGTAGAGATCTGGAATGAACTTCCGACTCCATTAGGCTTTTAGGCCAACTGCAATTATTTCGTAAATTCCTGAAAACTTTGTTGTTCGCGCAGTTTTTAACTACAGCCTCAACGAAATGTTAATATTATAGTTATTTTTCTTATGCTTTTCTTATGTACTTTAGTTTTTAATTAGTTCTTCCTTCTCCTATGTTTTCTGCTATGTACTCTAGTCTTAATTACATGTGAACCGAGTCGAGCTCCACTGGGAGATGACCCGGTCTATAAACCAAAGATTAGATTAAGACCTACAGGATCACGATTATCTCAAACACTGAAGCTCTCATTTCCTTCTGTCAGAGGTGTTAAGGCCATTGGATATCTTTCCCATTCTTTACATACATTTTTGCGACTATTTGGAATACACTTTCTTATGAAATCAGATCTGTTACCTCTCTTCATCTATTTAGGCAATCCCTGAAAACTCTTCTTTTTCAGCAGACCTTAGATGAGCACATAATTAATCTAAATTAGTATTATGAGTGCCAATAAACTGCCCTGTTGTCCTTGCTTTATAATAGTAATGTAAACCGAGTCGAGCCCCAGTATCTGAGGATGATTCGGTCTATAAATGTAAGGATTGGATTGGATTAGAATTAGGGCCAGATTCTATAAACATCACTTAACGATGCCTACATTTTAGGTACTGTTTGGCGCAGTTGTCAATCAACTGCTAGCTGCCATTTATATAAACGGACTTTGGCGTTGCTAGGCATCCCAGACGCCACTCCATTAGGCCAGCTTTTCCCTCACCTAATTTGGTGGCAGCTATGTTGGACGCCTAACTCAACCATGCCTATTCTCCATCCCTAAGCACATCTACTTTTTCAGGTAGGCATCGTTAGGCATCCTTAAGCGTGGGAGGGCGCCGCCACTTAGGTGTCAGTAGGCTAACGATGCCTAACGATGCAGATGACACTATATTTTTCAAAGTTGTTAGAACGCATGCGGATTGTGAAAAATTGCAAGCGGACCTTAGGAAATTGGAAGACTGGGCGTCCAAATGACAGATGAAATTTAATGTGGACAAATGCAAAGTGATGCACATTGGGAAGAATAACCCAAATCACAGTTATCAGATGCTAGGGTCCACCTTGGGGATAATGCCCAAGAAAAGAATCTGGGTATCATCGTAGACAATAAAATGAAACCTTCCACCCAATGTGTGACAGCGGCCATAAAAGCAAACAGGATGCTAGGAATTATTTAAAAAAAAGGGATGGTTAACAAGACTAAGAATGTTATAATGCCTCTGTATCGCTCCATGGTGCAACTTCATCTAGAGTATTGCATTCAATTCTGGTCTCCTTATCTCAAGAAAGATATAGTGGCACTAGAAAAGGGTTCAAAGAAGAGCGACCAAGATGGTAAAGGGGATGAAACTCCTCTCGTATGAGGAAAGGTTAAAACAGTTAGAGCTCTTCAGCTTGGAAAAGAACAACTGAGGGGAGATATGATTGAAGTCTACAAAATCCTGAGTGGAGTAGAACGAGTACAAGTGGATTGATTTTTTACTGTCAAAAATTACAAAGACTAGGGGACACTCAATGAAGTTGCAGAGAAATACTTTTAAAACCAATTGGAGGAATAGTTAAGCTCTGGAACGCGTTGCCAGAGGATGTGGTAAGAGTGGAAAGTATAGCTGGTTTTAAGAAAGATTTGGACAATTTCCTGGAGGAAAAGTCCATAGTCTGCTATTGAGGAAGACATGGGGGAAGCCACTGCTTGCCCTGGATTGGTAGCATGGAATATTGCTACTCCTTGGGTTTTGGCCAGGTACTAGTGACCTGGATTGTCCACCATGAGAATGGGCTACTGGGCTTGATTTGACCCAGTAAGGCTATTCTTATGTTCTTACAGACCAAACCTAGGTAAACCTATGCTCTGTAATATCCCTCAGGAGTTAATCTTACTTGATGCTGTCTCTTGGTAGCCTTTAATATCAACACAGATAATAAAGATTAACAGTCTCGTACTGCTCCCAGAGCAAAATTCCTGTTCATTTGTAATTGATATCATTGGTAGAATTAAAATGCAGGCAAATGGTTGGGATGAGGAATTTTTTTCACAGTAAACCTTCTCTTGGACAGCTTCCAACCTGAAAGCAATCACAAGCTGAACTTTTTTTTTCTCTATTAGAAAACCTGATTGCCTGACAGTAAACGGCATATTTTCACATTTTATTATATAGCAAAACATTTTTTTTTCCTTGTAGCCTGATACTTGCTATAAAATTAAGTCACTGGTGCCCCCTTGTGGTGCAGGATGAGTGAAATTCATCATTGTTACTGTTACAGCCCAAAATGTCCTACAACATCTCAAGGACATTCCACCCCCCCCCTTTAAAAGGGCTGTAAGAACTTAAGAACATAAGAATTGCTGCTGCTGTGTCAGACCAGTGGTCCATCGTGCTCAGCAGTCTGCTCACATGGCGGCCCTCTGGTCAAAGACCAGCGCCCTAACTGAGACTAGCCCTACCTGCGTACGTTCTGGTTCAGCAGGAACTTGTCTAACTTTGTCTTGAATCCCTGGAGGGTATTTTCCCCTATGACAGACTCCGGAAAAGCGTTCCAGTTTTTTACCACTCTGAGTGAAGAAGAACTTCCTTACATTCATACATAATCTATCCCCTTTCAATTTTAGAGTGCTCTCTCATTCTTCCTACCTTGGAGAGAGTGAACAACCTGCCCTTATCTACTAAGTCTATTCCCTTCAGTACCTTGAATGTTTTGATCATGTCCCCTCTCAATCTCCTCTGTTCGAGGGAGAAGAGGCCCAGTTTCTCTATTCTTTCGCTGTATAGCTGCTCCTCCAACCCTTTAACCATCTTAGTCGCTCTTCTCTGGACCCTTTCGAGTAGTACCGTGTCTTTCTTCATGTACAGCAACCAGTGCTGTACGCAGTACTCCAGGTGAGGGTGCACCATGGCCCAGTACAGCAGCATGATAACCTTCTCCGATCTGTGATAACCTTCCTAATAGATCCCAGCATAGGTTGTCACTGATATGTGGTAGTAAATCACTCAACTCAGCATTAAAAAAAGGGCCTGTTTTTATTCAGGGCCTTTAGATAGAAACACTCTATACAATTCATAACAGTAGAAAACATAAGTCTAGAATTTATTTAAAAGTCCTCTCACAGCACATCTTCTGGACTTGTACAAGTTGTATCTCTTACTTGATCAAGAGTGCATGTAATCATGTGGTCTTTGTGTATAACAGCAGGGCTGCCAACTTACCAGGACCCTTAAAGGAAATTTGCCAGCATAGTTGGAAAATAGAATTATTTCACCAGTGTCCCATAATATAGGCAGTGGCAAGGTTAGGCCACTGGGTAGGGTTACCAGATTTTAGGCCTGTCATAACCGAACACGTAGCCCTGCACCAGGCTCGCCCAGTTCCATCCAGCCCCGCCCCGCCCCGAACCTCTCCTTGGGCATCCAAGCATGTGGTGTGATGTCACTGCGTTCTATCCGCGCAGGTGCCCCCCAGACACGGCTCCAAGCTTGAAGCTTTTCAAAACCTGGACAAAGTACCGGGCTTTGAAAAGCTGTCTGGAGAGTCCTCTAAAAAGAGGACACGTCCGGGTGAATATGGACTTCTGGTATCCCTACCTCTGGGGCCAAGGCCCGATCACCCTTTTGCTCCAAAAGAAATAAGAAATTAGGCCTAGATTCACCAATTTGGATCGTTGTTGGGCGATTCTTGGCCGAGTTTTGCCGAGCGCCCAATTCACAACAGATTCTGCATGCAAATGATCTGATCGGATGCACGCCCTACAGTGATCCCACGGATCGTGCGCAGATTATCCTTGTTACAATTTGCGCATGCGCTTGCTCTTCGCACAAGCGAGCTCAAAATAAAGGGGGAGGGGTGGCTGCAGTTTACTTGCTGGCCCTACAAATGGACATTTTAAAAGGAATGATTTCAATTTTTGTGCAGCCAGATTATAGAACAGAACTCGCTTTAAACCCGTGGGTTAAAACCACAGACTCGCACTGCACTTTTTGCATAATATATAAAAAGGAAATTCGTATGCATATGTATAGATATTTTACAGTTTTATATGGGGTTGTAACCTCGATACTGAGATTTCAGGGCGGAAGAGAGCAGGAGAGTCGGCAAGGACAGTAAGCGACTGAATCTAGGCCTTAGTGAACTAGAGCAGGTTATTTTGTTTGACCTCACCAAGCACAAAGTTCTGCTGCCTCTGACTCATCATAACTCTTTTTTCCAGAAACAGAGAATACTCCATCTTCAGCCCCAGTTGATCTGGAGAACAGAAAGCAGTCTAGGGAAGTGAATCAAGATTCTTTCAATAGAAATAAAACCTGGATGTATCAATCTGTCCTCCTTTTCCTGAAATCATATGGTGACCCTAATTTCTGCATGGTAGTGAACATGGCTGGCCCCCTTATGTCACTTCATACTTTAGGCCAGGGGTGTCAAACTCAATCATATTAAGGGGCCGAAATCCAAAACACAGGCTAAGTCGCAGGCCAAACCCCGCCCAATCTGCGCCCAAGACCCCTTGTGCGTCCTGCACTTGAACCGGAAGCCTTCTCTCTGACTTCATGTCAGAGGCAATGCTTCTGGATGAGGTGTGGGACGTGCGAGGAGCCGCTGTACGTAGCTCCGTGCACACTACGGCCATGAGGAGTAGGGCGCAGGCCACAAGGTAACACTGGGGGCATCGGACCGCGGGCTGCATAATGGGACGGATTTGGCCTGTGGGCCTTGAGTTTGCCACCTGTGCTTTAGGCCTTGGAAACTGTCAAGAACTGTTTGTTTCTTCCCCAGTACCACTTTAATATCCTGGGGCCTGCCAATATCAGTCAGAACTTCCTTCTTCCCCTCCCTTCTATCCCCCCTCCCCAACCAGCTTCGGCTTCTTTCTCAACCCCCTACTCCCGGCCCGACAGATATAGCAAAGGGTTAACCACTGACATAGAATCCAGGAAAGATTTTTATGACAGGTTCTTTCATTATCAAGAAAAAAAAAGTCTTCCTGGTAGTGAAAGAACATGAAACCAGTGGACTATCCATCTGACTTGATCACAGTGCCACTGGAGATTGCCTCTCCATTTCTTGTTTCAGATATATTTACATCTTGATATCCTGTCTATTGAAAGGTCATCTCATGGTAAGAGAGTAAAGCCCACAAAGTTATTAAATTTCCAAGTCGGGAAATTGTGCAGTACAGTACTCTACGTAGTTAAACTCCTCGGTGGGAAAAGGGACATCTTTCCACTTCTTGTAGGTTCTTTTCCCCTGTGGGGTCTCCACCACAAAATACTTGACTGCAATGTTTGGAAGAGGGACAGCCTTGTAAATCATTTCCATGCCCCATATCTGCAAAGGACAAGAGAAAAGAAAACTAAAGACGAGCGATACCGGCATTCATGAAGTGACTTGCTTCGGAGCTACAGCTAATATTTATTAACGCCAGTACAGCGTATTCCCTTTTGTTTTTGGTGACAGGACTAAAGCGCGCCGGAAAATCACGTGTGGACAAAACGCTAGACAAATGTGCGCAGGACAATAGCGCACCAGATTAAAAGGTAAATTTAAAGCGCTCTGAGGGGGTGTTGCCACTGCCCCCCCCCCACTTAGAGGAAACTGTAATTTTGCACTAAAATACTAAGAAAAATTATACTTTCCTCTCTAATGGGAGGTTTCCTCCCCCCAAACACTTCTAAGTAAAATTGGGGGGTTTCCCCTGACACCCTCCCTCAGAGAGCTTTAAAGTTACCTTTTAATCCAGCGCACTGACATCCGCACATTTGTCTTAGTGTTTTTCTCCTTGCATGATTGTCCCGCGCGCTTTATGAACCTTTTTAGGTACTGATTTATAATAATAACAATTTATTCTTATATACCACCAAACCATTAGTTCAAGGCGGTTTACAGCAAGAAAAAACTGCACAAACAGTGAATTACTTACATTAGAATATCAAAATTTCTCAGAAAATACAAAATGGCAATTAAGTCACATATTTATCAAACAGATAAGTTTTAAGAATTTTTCTAAATAAATAATAAGACTGAGCTTGGGGAATAAGCGTATTCCAACATGAATTCATTGCACTAGCCTGAAATGCAAACGAGTTTCCTAGGAATCTCTTCTAACGACATGTTTTTACTGATGGAAACATAAACCAGTAAGTTTTTTGTGTGAAGAAAGGGAGGTTGGAGTCAATCTTGGCTGGTTAAGTGCCAATATTTAGCACTTATCCGGCAAGGGATAACTGCTTACATGGCACAACATGGCACCAATGGGAGTTCGTGGTCGCATTTGAGGGCATCTGTGCATGCTCGGATGCAACGTGATGACATCACACACATGAGAATGATGTCATTGTTCCGCATCCACACATGTGCAGATGCCCTCCAGACACAGCCCCAAAGAGACAAGGTTTGTATGGGGCCAGGGTGGAATGGAGTGAGGTACACGTCCTCTTTTTTGATGCAGAAATCTGTTAACCTTAGGCCTGAATGCATGTCTCTCCTCTAAAATACTCCTCCTCACTTTTAAAACATAAAACTCTAACCAACCGGCGTTCATAGATAAACTTTTGATCCCTTATTCATCATCAAGGACCCTTCGATCAAATAATCAAAATCTACTCTCCATACCATCAATACGGGAACTATTTTATGATACTACTCGCAAATCCATCTTTTCAGTTACCGCCCCTCTCTGTGGAATGCCCTCCCATAAGACGTTCGATTAGAGAACTCGCTTGAAAAATTTAAAGCCAAACTTAAAACCTTCCTTTTTAAAGACGCCTTTATTCTTTAGTATTAGCTTCAGCCTCTTAATTCCTTGATTCATGTGAAGCTTTGAAACATCTAACACTTCTTTTGAAATGATTCCCCTCCTAATGTTTTTGCCACTCCCCATTTACCGTCCTTTTTTATTAATTTTACTTCGATGTATTTTAAACAACCTTTCTCTCCCTTACTTTCCTTCCATTTCATGTACGTTAATACAAATAAGTCTAGTATTTTTAATATTTGATAAAATATTGCTTTTATTTACCTATTTTAATTGTCCCTTACAATCTTTTTATATTGTACACCGTCTAGACACTTGTTTTGATAGACGGTATATCAAAAATAAAGAAACTTGAAACATGATGTGACTAGGCATGTCTGCACTCCTGGGTAGGGAGTTTGGAAGTACAGCCAAACCTTGGTTTGCAAGCACAATCCGTTCCAAAACCATGCTTGTAATCCAAAGCACTTGTACATCAAAGCGAATTTGCCCATAAGAAATAACGGAAACTCAGACGATTCGTTCCACAACCCAAAAACATTAATACAAATTACTGTACATACTTGACCTCGCTCATTTAGAACAGTCACTACACTCCTGCAGCGTCAGAGAGAGAAGAACAATCGGCTCAGTTGTGATTATGTGACGCGTGTATACTGTATGTACTCGTACTGTAAGACTTTGACACTGCGGGAGTGTAGTGATTGTTCTAAACGAGCAGACAGAGAAGAACCATCGGCTCAGTTGTGGTGTGTGTATACTGTATATACTTGTATTGCAAGACTTTGCTTGTATATCAAGTTAAAATTGAATCAAATGTTTTGCTTGTCTTGCAATCCAAGGTTTTACTGTACTGAAGGAGGGAGACTGGTCATGTCTCCCTCTGTAGGTTTTATATTATTTGGAACTCACCTGGCCACATTTACAGCTTATTTGTCCTCCTGGTATCCAATCTTCCATCTTCTTTGGAATCACTATAGGTGCAGACACTTTGTAGTAAGTTCTTCCAGAAATAATAAAGCAGAAATGATTAGCAGCTGTAGAGATTATAAGATCTCATTTAAAAACTGATGTTCAAAACAGTCTGATTTTCATTTAAAAGAAAGTCCAAGCATTTCCATGACAGACATAAAAATGTAAGAAACCCCCTCTTCCCTCTAAGAACATAAGAATTGCCATACTGGACAGACCGAAGGTCCATCAAGCCCAGTACCTGGCAGAAACCCAAAGAGTAGCAACATTCCAGAGCTCAGAGTGTGATGTCATAATGCCTCATTCCACCAATGCCTATGTGACAACCTCATCAGTGATGTCACAATGGATTGGTTTGTCCTTTACTTGGCTCACCTAAGAACATAAGACCACAAGCGTTGCTATACTGGGACAGACCGAAGGTCCATCAAGCCCAGGATCCTGTTTCCATCAGTGGCCAACCCAGGTCCCAAGTACCTAGCTAGATCCCAACACATAAGCTGCTGTCCAATCATCTGTCATCTTAAGATATTAAACAGAGGACTAGCCTGGTGTCTGGAGCAGCTGGTTAAGAACCAGGGAAGCCAGGTTCAATCCTGATTTTTCATCCCATGAGCATCCCAACTTCACCATCCATTGTTTCAGTTTCTTATTTTTTTATTTTATTTTGCCCTTTAGTTTTACATTACATTATATAAATATTTATGAATTGCTAATATACTCCAATAGGAGTTCAATGTGATTTCCAAATTAAGAAGAGGCTGGTCATCTCCAGGAATTACAATCTTGCATTAAAATCAAAACATTACAACATAACCCACCCCACCACCTCTTTTCTCAAGCTGCGCTGCTGGATAGTGCGAGCTAAATGCCTTTCCGCGCATTCTATTCCTAGGGGCGGCTCTGGCACGGCTTGAGAAAAGAGGGGGATGGGGGAATAGTAAATCTGCTTATTTGTTAGAGTGAACGAGAAAAGGATATCTTGCCGACAAATAGGTTTTAAAGTTTTACCAGGAAACTGTCATGTCAGTTAATCATTTATGTCCACCACCCCTACCAACAAAAAAATTTTTTAATCTATTTGATTTAATTACATTTAATATCCCATAATTATTATAATCACTCAGTTTATTAAATTTACTATTGTTATAAACGCTAATCTTAAATACTTTTGAAATGTGAAATGGTAAAAATGTACTGTTCAAAAGCCAAGGAGTAGCAACATTCCCTGCTACTGATCCATGGCAAGCAGTGGCTTCCCCCATGTCTTTCTTAATAACAGACTTATAAGGTTGTTGCCCTTATAATTGTAATATTAGAGATATGGCAGCAGGTTTGGTCCATATAGACCTGTAGAATGAAGACCGCCTATTGAAGCCCTAGTCTGTTCGTGCTTAGAAAAGCCATACAGAAAACAAAGTGGAGCAAAGGATTTGGTTGATCACAAATTTATTCAACAAAGGTGTAAACAATCCCAAGTAGAGTGCGATATAATCGAGGAGAGGCCCAACATAGTCCGTGTTTCCGCACTTTATGCCTTCCTCAGGATCCTTCTTAAAATACCCATAAAATATACTCAGTTGGTATAAGAGAACTCAAACAATAACTCAAGGTAAGTTTATTCAGGAGCGGTACGAGATATTTCATAGATATTTCTCTGCTCCCAGAAGGCTTACAATCTATAGGGCCCTTTTACCAAACTGCGGTAAAAAGTGGGATTAATGCATCCTTACATGGATCATTCCCACGTGCTAAGGACATTTTTCCTGCACGGGTAAAATGGCCACTTTTTCTATTTCTTTTGAAATTAATGACCATATGTTAATTTTCCCATTAGTACTTGACCATTAGCGCATGAATACTGACCGCCATCTAGGTCCCTGGCGGCTAGCAGTGCATAGTGACGTCAAAGCCCGGAACAACATAACATAACACCAAATTTCAAGACTGCATAACCATAGTAACATAGTAGATGACGGCAGATAAAGACCCGAATGGTCCATCCAGTCTGCCCAACCTAATTCAATTTAAATTTTTTTAAAATTTTTTCTTCTTAGCTATTTCTGGGCAAGAATCCAAAGCCCTACCAACTGCCAAAATCTCCGTCAAATCTCACTCCAGCCCATCTACACCCTCCCAGCCATTGAAGCCCTCCCCAGCCCATCCTCCACCAAATGGCCATAAACAGACACAGACCGTGCAAGTCTGCCCAGTACTGGCCTTAGTTCAATTTTTAATATTATTTTCTGATGCAGTTTACAAAACTTTATCAAAAAGGTACAATAAAAAATATTAGATCAGAAGTTTTAGCAAGAAGAAAATTTTCAGCTATGTTCTGAATTATTTGTAAGAAATGTTGAAAAAAGAAAAGTTTTCAGTTGATTTCTAAATTGTTCATAAGAAGGTGTGGTTGGGGTGACGCTGGCTTCGGCATCACCATGCGCCGCTGGTCGTGATTCTGAAAGGACCCTGGGTGCTGGAAATGTAGGCCTGTAAGACCCTGGCCTAGGGTCCTTGGGAACTGCATTTCTGGAAGCAGCGCCTGGCAGTGATTGACACGTGGCAGGCATCACTTACAGAATCAGGGCCTAAGTGATTGAGCACACGCTGATTAGCACACGCTAAAAGCCAAGATGCTCATTATATTCCTTTTATCTAAATCACTTAGTGCCCGTTGATTAATTCTCCCCTAAGTGCTAATATTCACTGTGAAATGACTGCTGAATATTAACGGTTATCGGATAACAGATAGCTGGCTATGTCGTGCAACTTAGCTGGGTATATGCGAAATTCAGGCCCTGGCCAGCTATGTCGAGTTGCCAAACTGGACCACTTAAATAGCTGGCTTAGTCTCTCTTCATCTACAGATGATCATGCAAAGAAGAGTTCCTTTGCGGGCGGATGTCCTGCTTTTCTTTCTCAATTCTCTTCTTTGGGATTATCTAAGGGTAGCTCATTGTTGCTGCAAAAAGCTTCTTTGTTGACTAGAAAATGCATACTTTTACTATGGCGGCAAGAAGAGGTGCCTACCGTTACCATGTGGAAAAATGAAATGTTTACCTTGTTAAAAGTATGAATATTTGGATATTAAGAATTGTGGTCCTGGCCGTTGGAGAAAATGCCGGGCCATTTCGGCTCCAGTTTGGGATAGCTTGTCCCACGGCGCCCAAAATGCTTTTTGGAATTTTTGACACTGGAGTGCTTGGGGATGGGGTGGGTGGGTGGGTGGGAATGGGGTGGAGGGTGGATATTGCTCTGTTTTATTGTTGGGTTCACTTAATAATAATAATAATTTTATTTTTATATACCGACAAAGCCATAGTAGTTCGAGGCGGTTTACAATAAGAAGAGCTGGACAGTCAACAAAAAAAAAATAACAATGAAGTCTATGAATACATGAATATTTAGAAGTAAAACTGTAGATAACAGAAAGAAATATGAAAGGAGAATTCAAAGGAGACCAATGATAGCGTGCATTAAGGCTGTATTGACAAGACTAGTTCTAACATCATTAACAGCTGCAGGCACTTGAGGTATCCCTTCTCCACCAGAATGAATGTTGAATAAAACGTTGTAAGATCAATAACTAAAGGAAGGAATACTTTCAAGCATAGTTCATCTACTTTTTGATAGAGTAAACTAAACAGTTGACCATATAAGCTCATAAACTAATACCAGCTCCTGTTCATGAACCTGGTTCCCACCCCTCTGCATAGCGAGGGTGATTTCCAAAGCCATTGGCACACGTATCTGAACTGATCTGAAGTGTCTTCTTCATAATAGATGTCTAATAGTGGGAGTCCTTGCTCTGTTTCACTGCAGGCTCTATTCTAGGAATGCACATTTCATTACCTTTAATGGATTTACCTTAAAGCTTTTCGTTGGTAACTCAGTGGGAATGACATTTGGTCAATAAAACTTGGCTTGGCCATCTAAGCATGAGCTGCTGAACTGTGCTCCCGGATATTCAATATTGCATTGCATATCCAGGATCAAAGTGGGAGAAGTAGCTGGGCTGCCTCCCACAACCTGAATATCAGGCCCTTGGTCTTTATCTGCCATCATTTTCCATGTTTTTATGTTTCAAGGCATGCAGAAATGCGCTACACGGGCAGCCCAGGCTTTGTATGCCACTGAAAGTACGGGAGTACCATATGTTCCATGTGCATAGGGCCCATGTGGTTTTGTGCAGGAGAATCACCCTTAGGGCAAAGAGGCTGTTAGAGCAAATGATGTTGGTTGAAATGTGCCTTATCACTTGAAATCGCTGATTTTGCCTTCTGATTTTCGGACTATTGTACAAGGGATGGTTCTATCTAGGTTAGATTATCGTAACGCTCTCTACCTTGGAATTTGAAAAACAAGAGAGAGAGCGTTGCGACTGGTACAACATGCCACAGCTAGGTTAGTAATGGGAGTACACAGGATGGCACATATTACATCAATTCTGAAGCAATTATATTGGTTACCGGTTGTATTTTGGGTGCAACATAAAGATGTTCCAGTGGTCCATCAAACTATTTATCATCAAGCACCATGGTATTTTCGACAAGTTGTGGCACTCTATAAGCCCAAATAGATCTTTATGATCCGAAAATCAAACGCTATTAATTCCAACAGCACAGGAAGGTTGTGCAGATACTTTCTGTATTGCTGGTGTTATAATGCGGAATGCTCTGGTGGGCCAATTGCGGCTGCGTGAAAACCGGTTTCAATTTAAGAAACAGTTGAAAACTCAGCTTTTTGTTACTGCAATTTTGTGATTTATTAATTGGCATTTGAAGAAAAAAAAAATCTGCTTAACCATGTCTGCTATTGTATTCTTGCGATTTTATCAGTTGACATTTGCAGAGAAGAAATTGTTCAATTATGTAGATTTTGCGATATGGTTTGTTTCTATCTTATGCATGCTTTAATTGTTGTAAACCACTTAGTTTTTTTTGTAAACGGTATAAAAAAATTTTAAATCAATCAATCTCTGAGCACTCACTTGAAATTTGAATTGATGTTGACGTGATGTGTTTTCTCAATCGTCCTCAAGTCGCTGCCATGACACACAGCCACGTTGCAGTTTCTGCAAAACAGCAACACATCTTCGGCGCGATACATCTGCTTCCTGCGTTCCTGCTGGGCCTCTTTCCCTTTCCGAGAGATGATGGATTCCAGCTGTAGTTCGAAGATCTACATCACAAGACACAAGCTATGGTCAAGTTTAGAAGTTGTGCGATTTCCCAGCTCTTCTCAGATCAAAGCCATTTATAAGACTCACAAAAGCAGATGTCTCACTGTAGTTGACCGCCCCGATATCCAGCGCTATTTAACCGGCCAGGATGTGCTAATATCGAGCGCAAGATGGCCACTGAATATTTGCGCAGAGCAGCTAGCGGAGGGCTGGTTGTGTCGTATGATTTAGCTGGCTATCGGCAACATTAAAAGCACGAGTGGGTTACGTTTAGCGGCCAAACAGTGCCGTGTAAATAGCTGGTCTATTTTGGCCTGCTATAAACTTAGCCAGGCAGTGCTGAATAGTTTCAGTTTCGGTACGCCGACACGTTCTTCAGCAAGACAACGAGAATAACGCGCACGTTGTCCCCTGAGGAAGGCAACTTAGTTGGCCGAAACCCGGATCCTGGTTGTGACTTTCCTAGGATCCCTTTCCTCTGGGACTCCAAATGGTCTTTTTATAGACTTAGGACTTTTATACTGTTTATACACCTTGTGGTTTGAATAAATGTAACTTATCAGTTGGTTCTTCTGTTAGACTGTTGTCGAGGCTAGTTTCCTTTTTTCTCTTATCCCTTATATTGAACAGTACATTTTTACCCTACTGTATATGTTCCTTCCTTTTCCCCTTTCCTGTACCCTAGACTTTATTATAATCAATCCATTTCTCTTTTCCTCATGTGTCAGAGATCTTTGTAGTATTTGTATTACTACTATTAATTATTTCTGTAGCGCTAACAAACATATGCAGCGCTGTACAGAGTCACGAAGAAGACAGTCCCTTCTCCAAAGAGCTTACTATCTAAACAGACAAGAATGGTTTACTGTCTTTGTTTTGTTCTCCACCCCACCCTTCATATTTTTATGATATTATAAACCACTTAGATTTTAACCCTGGTGCTATACAGTGTGTATGTGGCATTATCAAATAAATTGAACTTGAACTGAGCTCCCCCACACATCCCAATGCCTATGATTGGAATGAGTGTGGAGGTGGCTGCGTCATGGTGATACCTTCTGCCGGTACTCTGCCTCTGGCATCTTCTGCACCTCCTCAATGGCTCTTTTCATCAGCTCCTCCAGAGTCTCGTTGGTGTACTCTCGACGGACCTCTTTGCTGCCCGATTTAGCCAAGACAGAGTACACACTGTTTGCAGCACGGGCTCGGCCCCTGGCCTGGATAAATGAGTCGGTCAGAATAGGGTTATTCTTTGCAGATGTAATGATGTTCTGTCCTATACTTAGCTCCATCCTCTGAAGCTTCATCTCTTCACCGATAATCTTACGATAATGAGGTGATAGAAATAATGTGCTCTTTTCTAAGCATGAAGAAAACCAAACGAGAAGATCAATATATTCTACAAAAATGCAAAAGCCAAACAGGAAACAAAGCGGCAGAGGGGCAAGAAACCAGTTCAGGAAGGAGGAAGAAGATTGTTTGAGTTCTCTTATACCAACTGAGTATATTTTATGGGTATTTTAAGAAGGATCCTGAGGAAGGCATAAAGTGCGGAAACACGGACTATGTTGGGCCTCTCCTCGATTATATCGCACTCTACTTGGGATTGTTTACACCTTTGTTGAATAAATTTGTGATCAACCAAATCCTTTGCTCCACTTTGTTTTCTGTATGGCTTTTCTAAGCACGAACAGACTAGGGCTTCAATAGGCGGTCTTCATTCTACAGGTCTATATGGACCAAACCTGCTGCCATATCTCTAATATTACAAATATAAGAAGGGCAACAACCTTATAGTCTGTTATTGAGAAAGACATGGGGGAAGCCACTGCTTGCCATGGATCAGTAGCATGGAATGTTGCTACTCTGGGGATTCCACATGGAATGTTGCTACTCCTTGGCTTTTGAACAGTACATTTTTACCATTTCACATTTCAAAAGTACTTAAGATTAGCGTTTATAACAATAGTAAATTTAATAAACTGAGTGATTATAATAATTGGTATAGGGTATTAAATGTAATTATATCAAATAGATTAAAAAAAATTTTTGTTGGTAGGGGGTGGTGGACATAAATGATTACAGCAATATACAAGACAGGAACTTGGAATGGTATATTTCATAAGAGGTTCCAAAGAGTGAAGTCTGTATAATTTATGATATGTCCACCACAGTTTCTTTAAATACTCAATAGGGACTATGACTCAATTCCAATTATAATTTGAACATTTATGATGATATTTCTAAAATATTTTGATTTAGATTTGTTATATCAGACGCCATTATGGCCTTTATTTCAGTTATAAATTGTGTTAGAATTGATGATTTAATCATCTCATACATTTATTGAATTATCTTCCCTTTATCTATTTTGTTTACATTTACAGGGTTGATATACGTTTAAGGCCTTTCTATATAATAAACTCCTTGGCTTTTGGCCAGGTACTAGGGACATGGATTGGCCACCATGAGAACAGGCTACTGGGCTTGATGGACCATTGGTCTGACCCAGTAAGGCTATTCTTAAGTTCTTAACCTAGGTTTCCCAAAAAGTTATTAAACAAATAATGGGGAAAACAGTCATTTATGATACCATTACACAAATACGTTCTTCTATAAATATTATATATTATATGAAAAGAGGACATCAGGTAAGATATAAAGGTCATAGGACCTCTTATAGGTCTTAAACCTATTTCAAATCCAGACCTCTATATGGACTCCTTTAATGAAGCTGCATTAGGCTTTTTGATTGCCGATCGCGGTGGTGTTAGCTGCAGCTGGCGATAAAAAAGCCTGATGCAGCTTTGTAAAACGGGGGTGGGGGGGAGGAGGGAGGGGGTTAAGTTGTTAATCGTTTGTCCTCTGTTGAACCCTAGTGAAGACCATTTTCCAAACAGTAATTTCAAGCCACTTTTTATGAAACATTTTTTTAAAATAAACTTTTTATAGAGTTACATTTTACATGCTTTGGAGAGTATATTAGCAAGCATTCTATATAGAAGTCTGGAAATAGGGTTAAGATCTATTAAGAGATCTATTAAGATGTCTTATCATCATATAATATGAAATATTTATAGAGGAACACACTGTATTTGTGGAGTGGTATCACAGATGACTCTTTTTCTGCTATTAACATACTGTAGCCAGGTGAAACGCAACAGAAAGATGAGGATTGCATCATGCGCATTTGAACAGAGCCACAAGTTCTGGGGGCGCACAAAAAACGGGGTGCGAACAGGTCATGTTCTTGTTAGGTGCCATTGACTCATGCCTGAGTCCTGGTGACTTGATGAACAGGTCTTAATGCCTACAAAATCTCAAACAACCATTAGCATTTGAATTCGCTTTGGGGTCAATTTTCCAGCAGTTTCTAAGTGGCCCCAAATAACCAGTACATTTTAACCTGGAATATTCATCTGAACATAACCAGATAGGTTTTCGACTGGAAATACAGCTAATTTATTTATTTATATTATTTATAACCTATACAATTTTAATATCCTCGATGGGGAACAGTTAAAATCATATATAATCAGCTTTATATGGCTAATTGAAGACCAACTCTGTACAGCTGAGTTCCCTGGCCAAATTTGGACTGGTTAAGTTTGATTAGCCACTTAAGTCAAAAACCCCACAATCTCCCCCTTCCTTTCCTCCTAACCTTCTCCTGTTGGCTATGCGTTTATGGCACTAAATATTAGCCAAGCCCAGGAGGAGGTGGCCTAAGGTGCCTGGGCCAATCAGAGCCTTAGGTATTTCCCTAGTGCATCTTGGGATGCACTGACAAGGGGAAGGCTGCCATTTTGAAGAGGCAGGCCTACTGGCCAGAGGTAGTAGGCATCCCTTCTGCTGGACTTCGTCTTAAAAGATATGAGGGGGGGTCTGTCAGGGAGTTGTCAGGGGGAGGTTGTTGAGAGGCAGAACCTCGGCAATAGGAGGGATAGGCATCCCTCTTGCCGTCCTTCAATTTACAGGTGTGGGGTGTTGGAGGCAAAGATGCTAGCAGCAGGAGGGAGTGGGTATCCCTCCTGCCGTCCTTCAATTTAAAGGTGTGGTGGGGCAGTAGAAGCCGGCAATGGGGGGACATTGAATGGCCCTGGTGGGGATTGGTGGGAGGGAGGGAGAGAGGAATCTGGGGTCCTTTTTAAAAAAAAATTTCTGGGGGGCGGGAAGGTTCTGAGCTGTCAAGCTTTACTTTCCTATCAGTGCTCAGGCACTGACCAGAAAGTAAGGCTATGGCAGTTCGCAAATGAAGCACAACGAGGCTACAGAATTACTTGGTGATGATAGAGAATTTCCCAGAATGCTCATTTAAATATTAATGAGTCAATTTTACTACCATTTTAATATTAATGACTTTGTTCTACATTTGCATAGCAGAGTCGGATTCTGCTAGGAAGCGCAGAAAAGACCACAGTGAGCCGTTCTGAAAACTGGCTGGTAAATTACTGGCACGCTATACGGGCTGGAACCAGTTCAGTATCTATCATTAAGGGCATGAGAATCCAGTCCCTATATCTTTTTGGGGTACTGACCCCCTAGGGTGGACCCTAGCATCCTGTAACTATAATTTAGATTATTCTTCCCAATGTGAATCCCTTTGCATTTGTCCACATTAAATTTCATCTGCCATTTATATTTCCAGTCTTCCGATGTCCTATGGTCTGCTTGCCATTTTTCACAGTCTATATGATTTTAACAACTTTGAACAGTTTAGTGTCATCTGCAAATTTAATCACCTCACTCGTCATTCCAATTTCCAGATCATTTATAAATATATTAAATAGCACCGTTCCTGGTACAGATCCCTGTGGCACTCCACTGTTTATCCTCCTCCATTGAGAAAAATAGCCATTTAACCCTACCCTCTGTTTTCTATCCAATAACCAATTCCTAATCCACAATAAAACTTTGCCTCCTATCCCATGACTCTTTAATTTTCTCAGGAGTTTCTCATTTGGAGCTTTGTCAAAAGCTTTCTGAAAATCTAGATATACTATATCAACCACATGTTTATCACACCTTCACAGAAATGCAACAAATTGGTGAGGCAAGACCTCCCTTGGCTGAGCCCATCTTCTCTCTTATCTTTTTACTCCCCACAAGACTCAGCATCCTTCTTTGTCTCCCTATCTGTCCTCTGTAACACTATTCTTTCCCTTCGTTGCATTCACAGTTCTCTCTCTCACCCCTATTCTATCCAGTATTTCTTTTGTCTTTCTCCCTCTCCTAACTTCCTTCCCCATCCTAGTCCATTATCTCCCCATCTTTTCCCTTTGTTACACTACTGCCTAGTCCATGTCCAATTCCCCTCAGCAAGCATAACTGTTTTCTTCCTTCCTCTAATCCAGTGTCTCCACTTTCCATCCCTGCCCCGCCTACTAGTTCCTGCATCACAACTCCATACTGCTTCCCGCAACGTGCAGCAGTGGTAAGAAAGCAAAGTGAAACTGTTGGGCCTTCCCTCTTGCCTGTACTGCTGCGCACTCTGACAGTTCCAGTCCCGCCCTTAAAAAACAGGAAGTGACTTCAGATGTGGGTAGGACCAGAAATGGCAGAGCATGCAACAGCACCGGCAAGGGGAAAGACCCCATGGCTTCACTTTGATTTATTATTGGTGCTGCACATCATGGGAAGCAAGTGGCAGAGGAGTCCACTGGAATTGGGAAGGCAAGCCATTCTTTTGGGGTGATACTTGCCAACCCTTGCCACTAGGGTGCTTTGCCTTTAGTACGTCACTGAAAGAAGTGAAATTTTAAAGGTCAAATGACATACCTGAACCATAGCAATCTCATTTGTCATCAGGCCATAGCGCACAACAATGTTGCATTCTGGGATGTCCAGCCCCTCCTCTGCTACACTGGTGGAGATGAGGAGGTTGAGCAACCCTTTGCGGAAACTCTTTATTACCTTCAGCTGGTCATTCTAAGAAAGATCAGAAAGAAAAGCAGAGGATATAACTACTGGCAAACTGCATTAAACAGAAGAGCCAAGCTTACATAAACCTCAAAGACTAATAATGCTCCTCTACTGAAATGAACTTGTTCAGCCCGAACTGTGACACTGTCTTGTTCTGCATTCCACCAAGTATAAGTGAGTTGTGACCCTGGTATCCCAGTCTTGTGAACCAATCAATGAAAAGATGCCAGGTTCACAAGGTCAACCAACCTTGATCTTTTGAAGGGTAGCACCAGTATAAATTTGCTATGCTTGCCCCTTGACTTGGTGCTTCTCATCCAGTGGCCATTGGTAAGTAACAGCAGTTCCTTGCTCTTGTCTGTCATTTTGGAAAAACATTATCAGACCAATCAAATACACATAGTAAAGGATGGTAAATAAAAACCTGCATGGTCCCCATCAAGTCTACCCAACAGTCACATTCATTGTCACTTCATGATTGAACCAACAATCCAATGGTATTAACATTTTACTTGCTAAGTTCTAATTTAAGATGTCTTCCCCTCCCTCACCAAGATATACAGCTAAATTATCCAGTGATATTCAGAGCCAGACCATGTCTGTGCACTGCCGCTGAATATCCCTGGATAATTCTGGGCAGCTGAGCCATCTGGAATTTACATGGCCCGGTCAGCCGAGGCCACATGAGTTATGCATTCCCAGCTGGGTTTTCTCTAATATAAAAAAAAGAAATCCCCCTGACCCCCACCTCCCCAAACATACCCCCTGCCCTTCCTCCCCAGGCTGTGGAAGGCCCCCTCAGCTCCCAAACCCACCCTTCTTTCGGCAGCCATTTTGAACAGCCACCACTAGGGTCAGGAGCTAGGTGTCTACGCTCCTGCTCCCTCTTGCCCAGTGCTAGAGTTGCCATCTAAGCACCACTTCTGCCCATCATTAATGAACTACCAGACAAGAAGGACCCGCTGTACTGTAACTCAGCTCAGAGATATAAAACTCCGAAGAGGGGGAGGTTACCCCCTCTTGGGGCAAGAGTTTATCATCCAATCATTGCATAATTGTTAGTAAAAACGGATCCAACTCAAAGGTGTAAGATAGATTGATAACTGTAAAAATGACTCTGAATGGTAATACTTTCAAAAAGAAATTCAAAAAGTAATTGTCATTCTTTGACCGATCACAGTTAATGAACTTATACATGGTGTGACTCTTTAGCAAATCTCAACTCTTAGTTGGCGGGGTCTCCTGAAGCGTCGGGACCCTGATGAGCTGTTTTTTTGCAAATAAGTTAAGTAAGCTTTCACACTTCTAGTGACAACCTGAGCGCAATTACTTTTTTAATTTCTTTTTGAAAGTATTACCATTCAGAGTCATTTTTACAGTTATCAATCTATCTTACACCTTTGAGTTTGATCCGTTTTTACTAACAATTATGCAATGATTGGATGATAAACTCTTGCCCCAAGAGGGGGTAACCTCCCCCTCTTCAGAGTTTTATATCTCTGAGCTGAGTTACAGTACAGCGGGTCCTTCTTGTCTGGTGGTTTAATTTACTAGAGTCAGTCTCTTAAATACCGCTAAGTTTCTTTTCTGACTCCTTTGATAACATTTTCCCTGCTATATTGGAAACATCATTAATGAACGGCTAGCTCTTGATGTGTTAAGTTTTATTCTGGTACTATCTTCTTTTTATTTAGTGATCCTTTGTGTCTCTCCCACACATTTTAGAATTCTGTGATTATTCTCATTCCAGATTGAAGGAGGGGCGGAAGAGGAACCCACTGTACTCGTGGAGAGGAGATTTGTGATTGTTATATGTAAGGTGCCATATTAAGTCTTAAGTATGAATATATGTACACAAAAAAGCGCATGAGTCAGCTTTTCAAAATCTTTGAGGGTGCTAAACCCAGTGGAAATGAAAACTCTCTTGAATACTGGGTGGCCTGATTTTACCCTTTGAAATCAGCACTGCAGGTACCATAATGCATCATGATAGAATTGTCAGAAATCCAGGAGTGGCCTAAAATCTCTCTCCTGTAACTGGATAAATTGGAAGCTCTGACGTCTATAGTTTTGCTTGTCGTACGACTACTAATCCACGTATGCCATACTGTAAAACCAGGGTGTCTTATCCTTTTCCTTATGACACGGGGGCAACTGAAACCGACTCTAATAAAGCATTTACCTGAGTCATGTGCTTGGTTTGGTTGCTGTACCCTGCTCCAGTCAAAATGGCAGCTTTAATTCCTACAGCTTGTAGTATTTCATTGCTTTCAACCCATTTGTGCAGCGCATGGGCGCTTTGACGGGTCTTTGTGAAAACGATTCCTTGCGATTCTGCAGATGTGTCAAACTGTTCTCGAAGGAGCTCCTCCAGCTTGAATAGCTTTGGATTCTCATACTTCACATTCATAGCACTCAGTAGAAGTTCCTTTCTGTTTTCTGATGAGTAACATTCAACATGTTAAAAGTCTTAGCAAAACCCAAGAGCCTATGACAACAGCAATCACTGAGGGAGCTGTGCATCTCAAGAGGGAGGGGAAATTATCTTTATGTTGACATTAGCAAGCTAAATGCTGTTAGTAATACTAATATTATCCCAAGTCTGCATTGAATTTAACTATCTATATGTGTTGCCACTTACCAGCAAAAATTTGAAAAAGAAACTCTTCGGTGAGGTCACCTCTTGTCTTTGCAAACTTCTCCAGTGTGTAGAACTCATCCAAGTAGTTGAAGGCATCAATCATTCGGACTGTATCATGGATGAACAATGTATCATTATACTTGCGGAGATGTAGGGCGCAGATCCGCTTCTTGGTGCAGAACATCACTGCTCCTGGATTTGGCAATGAGAGAAAAGAGCATGATGGAGTAACCATGGCAGTTGAGATCAGGACTGGAAAAATATTGTAAATTCCAACGTGCTACAAGATGGAGGGTTGAGAACCAAGCTCTGCTGATCTCCACATTAATATCGCTCTAAAAATAGGGACTTCCTATTAATATTTGCAAAATTAATGTCACCCTTCTAACCCTACAGCAATCTGAATTCATTTGTAGTGATCATGTTGCAGCCACAACGCAAGATGCCGAGAAATTATCGGGCTCATAATAAAAAAAACAGATGTCCAAAAAGCATCCTATATCGGCAATTAGATTTCCTAATCGTCAGGATGTCCAAGTGCCTATAATCGAAACCGCATTTCTGGATGTCTAGCTAGGTGTCCCAGCCTCTATGTGTCCAGCGCACGAGATGGGTATGGTGGAGGCATGTTATGGGCAGGCTTTGGGCATGCCCAAGGGCGAGTTAGACTTGGATGTCTTGCAGCGATAATCAAATGTTTTGCAAGACACCTTGGATGGAACTTGGACGTTTGAACTAGATGTGTTGTAGAATCGTTTAAGTGCTACAAAGATGCCCACTGCATGCATAAAGGTAAGACACCCCCACATTCCCCCAGTGCTCACTAACCCCCTTCTACCACACACACATGAGAACAAAAAGGTACATAGAACCTGGCTCTTAAACAGCAGCATCTAGTAATGGGGAAGCCTAGTAGAGCTGCACACAGGTGTCTTAAGTAGCCTGGTGAGTGGGCTAGTGAACCATAGTGAACCATTTATGGTAGAAAGTGCCATCTGCAGCTATATGTGCTATTGGAGTGATACACAGGTGGGTATAGTAGGGTTTTTTTTTTTGGGGGGGGGCTCACCATAAATTCTAAGGGGGTTATGGTGAGATATGCATCTGGCACCATTTATTTGAAGTTCACAGCAGTGCCCTCTGTTGGGATGTCTATGTGGCCAGTCCATTACTATGCTGGCCCCCACCCACATCCAAATGGTCTGCATTTGGACATTTTCAACATGGATGTTTTTCTGATCGAAATGGAGTATATAATTAGACGTTCCGGCGGCTTAGACGTCCCAGTAGACAGTTTTCAAAAGATATATATATATTTGGACAGCTAGCAGTTTGCCATTCTGTTCCTCCAACTTTGGACGTCCAGCTGGAAACATCCAAGTTGGACTTAGATATATATATTTTTTTTAAATGCCCCTCCACACGTTCAAGCTAACGATGAAGGACATTCCAAAATTGTGGGGCAATGGTTGATGCAGTCTGCTCATTCGCCCCAGCAGCCAAAGACCCTACCAGATATGGAGGGAGACATATCACGCGACCTTATGGGTGAATTTCGAGAGCTGCCCCATGAAATTAAATCAGACACTAAAGCAGTTCGAGAGGAGCTGGCGGCTCTTTCGGCAGACCTCCAGGGTGAGACTGCAGAACTGGGGCATAGAGTTGAAGATATAGAGACCCACCTTAAGGAGCAACGGGATTCTCTGGACTGACTGCAGACTCGGCTTCAGAAATCCCAGAGCTCTCAACTTGACAAGGTAGAGGATTTGGAAAATCATAGCTGGCGATTTAACTGGCTCAGCAAGACTGCCACCACTTCCTGTTTTTACTTAGGCTGCAGCCATTCCTGATTTTACTGTGACTGGGCTATCCCGGGGGATTCCAGATAATTAACTCATTGAATTAGCAGCTTAATAATATCACCAGACTGGATTCAGCAGTTCCTCAAACAAGCTTGCTTTATTATAACTTAAAACAAAGAAGCAAATTGACTTACAGTTCTGTGGGTCTAAAGAGTTTTTCTGCTCTCTTCTCATAATCCACACTTCAACCAGTGCATCCCAAAGTCTGGGAAACTGGGAGTGTATTTCCACTACTCTCTGATACTGTACTTTAAACTTAACACCACCAGATTAATTAGAAGTTGGCACATTCAATGTGTAAAAACAGGAGAGGGTCCAATCCTGGTCCAATCATGTGCTCTCTAACAATACGAATCTTGGCCTCACACAGAAGCAAAAAGAATGGTGGGCTATGGTCACAGGCTGCAGCCAAGCACTCTGGGAGATTGAGTCCACAGAACACACTCTGTTTACACATCTTAAATTAAGCATTTTAAATACTTATCTTTTACAAGAAACTGCTCACATGAAATGGGGCAGAACAGGCGATCAAACCTCCGCATACGATAAGTCCCTGAAACTCCGGAGTAAAACAATTGCAAAGAAGTGGTGCAACGGGTAGCGAGCATGTTGCTGTCCAGAGAGACCTGGCAGCTTCCTCTGGAATCTATATTTCTCAAAAGAGTTCAATCTTTGAAGAAGCTATGTAAGTTAGGAAAGACTAATACATCTCAATGAGAATCCTTGCATACTGCTCAATTAAGCTTACGAGAATTAGAATTGAAAGGAATTCAAGACAAGTGAGCTTTAACAAGAATACTTCAAATTCAACAATCGGGCCAGCTGTATGCTTGCATGGAAGTTAAAATGTTTGGTACAGCAAAATACTATCTATGCTATTGTAGACATAGGGAGATATAATATATTTCAGAGGATAAGATTCAAAAGATCTTAGTGGAAGTTCATAAGAAATTATATACCCCAGATATAGGCTTGAACCCAAAGCAGGTGGCAATTTTTTTTAAATAAAATAAACCTCAAAACTATAACTAAAATGGAAAATAGATTCTGTCAGCTCTGATAAAGGCAGAGGAGGTTTATAGGGCAATTGGTGATCTTTCAGGCATGAAAGCCCCTGGTCTTGATGGTTTGAGCAACAAATATTTTCATGCTATACTTATGCCACTGCTGGTATGTGCTTTTAATAGTATAGGGGAGGGGACTACTCTTCCCCACTCCTGGCGTTTGGCAGGAGTTATGATTCTATTGAAGACTGGTAAAAAGAAATCTACTTTAGTGTGGATCTTATAGGCCTATATCCATTTTGGGGATGGATTATAAGCTTTTTACGAAGATATTAGCTAATCGACTTCAATGGGTCCTCCCTCAGCTGATTCATAAGAACCAGGCCAGATTTATTTAGGAGAGTCAGACCTATGACAACACCAAGCTAGGAATATATATTTGATAGAGCAGACTTGACAAGATGGCGAACCTTCGATATTGCTGTTGCTGGATGCGAAGGCCTTTGACAGGGTACACTGGCTGTTTCTTATGGCAGTGCTTGAGAAAGTGAGCCTGTTGGGGTCTTATCTGATGACATCATTAATTTTAAGCTTAGCTAAGGGGTGCCTATATAATAACTATACGAACCCGTTTGAGTTGGCCAGGAGGACAAGACAATGTTGTTCTTTATCGCCTTTATTGTTTGTCCTAACTATAGAGGTCCTAGCACATCTATTCAGAGTGAACACACAGGCCAATGGGATGAAAAGAGGAGGCGAGGAGCATACCGACTGCCATTCCTCAAAATTTTTTCCATTCTCTTACTAAAAATGCTTTTGCTTTTATCTGGACGTGGAAGCCACCCAGGGTAACCCAGATTGTACTATTCGGCTGCCCTCTTGCAGGGGATTTCTTACTGGTGGTATAAGATATATAAGCTGTGGTTAAATATTATTCAGCAAAGGTAAGGGCCTTACCACTTTGGATGATAGCATGGCTTTCTCTAACTAGACTAAGGCAAATCACCCCACATCTTAATAGCTATGTTGAATGTCAATTGGAAGAATGGATGTTTTATAGAACCCGAATATTCCTGGGTGGGCAATATTTTCAATTTGTCCCCCATGTCTAATATGCTCCAGGATTCCAGCCTGGTCCTACAGACAGATTTTATTCACACTGGACATCTGCTTCTTTATGTGTGTTAGGCTAAATTTGGCAGGGGAGGAAGATGAGAGCCTTTCAGAAATGACAGGAGGAATTTGGGTTACAAAATAAACACGACTTTCAATATCATCAAGAAAGAGATTTCATATTGCTCAAGGCTTGTAAAGAGCTTAGCATAGAAGAGACTCCTTTTGAAAAAGCTCTTATTACGGGAAGAGGAAGAGGGGGGGATATCGCAGATTTATGCAACTCTTAACTCAGACCAATCCTGTATCACACTATGCATCCAGGTGGGAGCAAGTTTGGAAGAAAGGCTTTCGGGGTTTATTAAAATTATCAGTAGCTCCTCCACTGGTGGAGAATCGGTTTTAAATTTTCTATCAGTGGTATTATAACCCTAAGAAGATATTCAACCTATATGTAAATAAAGGGATATAAAATGTTGATGTAATTGTGGGAATCCAGGAACATTCTTCCACATTTAGTGGAATTGTCCGAATATAGCTCCTTTTGGGGAGAAATTAGTACTTGATTTAAGGAAGTGTACATCTCAGGGCTATCCTAAACTGGTAGCAGGATGCCTTCTTAGCTTTCCGGTACAAGGGATCCCTAAGGAGACATACAAATTAGCCATACACATTTTCATAGGCACAAAAATTTTAATAGCTAAAGCCTGGAAGACATCTGTGCCATCCTTATCATCAGTCTATGTATAATGAAGGGGATTATATATGCCTAATGTCTGGAAAGAGGGGCCGCCTGCCTTGGTTTCATAAAACATGGGATGAGTACATGAAATGGAAAGAGCAAAATAGGCTGAAGTAAAATTATGATATAAATTGTACTATATATGTAGAGGATGAGAAATTGTATTGGTAACTTGGATTGATAGAAAAGGAAACACTATTTATGACAGTTGATTAGATTGGGGTCCTTTTATTAAGGTGCAATAACCAAATTAGTGCATGATATAGGCTAAGAATATAATGGATGCCTTAGCATTTAGCGTGCACTAAACCAGTTAGCGTGCCTTAAAAAAAAAAGACCCCAATATGAACTATGTAAACTGTTTATGAAGCAAACAGTTGTATTTTTTTTATTTTTTTATTTTTGAATAAAGAAAATGAAACCAAATCATATCTTACACCCAATTGTTACCTTCCTTTTCCAGTTCGACAATTTGCTGCTCATATATCTGGGTTCCAAAATCTGTAGAGACACTGCTGTCATTTAGAAACTCATGGATAATTGTCATAATCTCCTCCAGCTTCCTGCCAAAAGGATCCTAAGATAAAAATGCACACGGAAAAAAATAAATAAATAAAAATCAGGAATCCACCACGTCATCCATCTCAGAATCTGGATAACAGCGTGACAAGCTGCATTGGCTTCCAGTGCAATCGCAAATAAGCCATAAAATTCCCTGTTTGAGTTTTAACTCCTTTTATGGTGAAACACCAGAGTATGTGATTGCTATTTTAAATAGACCAACCTCAACCCATGCTTTATGAGCTTATGGTCAACATTTACATAACTTTCCCTGTATTAAGGGGATCGCTTTAAGAAACAACTAAAAAAATTAGCATACCTTTCAAAGAGTCTCCTGCTAAAACTAAGGCCTTCTTTTACTAAGCCGAGATAGAGGTTTCTACCGCAGCATTGGGGCTATATGCTCTCTATGAGCGTTAAAGCAGCATCAGAGCATTTAGCACTCTGGGCCGCATTAGAAGACTCTAAAAGGGAGTGGTTAAGCAACAAATTTCTTATTCTGTTCACAACACAGTAAAAACTTTCCTTTTTAGGAAATTTCTCTGTAACAAAAGAACATAAGAACTGCCATACTGGGACAGACCAAAGGTCCATCAAGTTCAGGATCCTGTTTCCAGCAGTGGCCAACCCAGTTCCCAAGTACGTGGCAGAAACACAAAGAGTAGCGACATTCCAGAGCTGAGATTGTGATGTCATAATGCCTCATTCCACCAATGCCTAAGAGCCAACATCATCAGTGATGTCACAATGGCTTCACTGTCCTATACTTGGCTCACATAAGAACATAAGAATTGCTGTACTGGGACAGACCAAAGGTCCATCAAGTTCAGGATCCTGTTTCCAGCAGTGGCCAACCCAGTTCCCAAGTACGTGGCAGAAACACAAAGAGTAGCGACATTCCAGAGCTGAGATTGTGATGTCATAATGCCTCATCCCACCAATGCTTAAGAGCCAACTTCATCAGTGATGTCACAATGGCTTAGTTGTCCTATACTTGGCTCACATAAGAACATAAGAATTGCTGTACTGGGACAGACCAAAAGTCCATCAAGCCCAGGATCCTGTTTCCAGCAGTGGCCAACCCAAGTCCCAAATACCTAGCTAGATCCCAAGTTGTATAAGAGATTTTATGCCATCTTTGTCAGATCTCAAATTACAATAGGCTAGATACTAGGTCCATGCACCATCTCCTCCCACACCCCCCAATTTCCCCCTAACAGTCAGCTTTTATGGAGGTTTTCCAGACAAATGGAGAATGAAGCACTGCTCAAGTGCTTTCAACCCAGGCTGAAAGCACTGAAAATACATGCTCTAACTACCACATGAGCTCCAAACTACAACAAAAGTGCTATTGTGGATCAAGCCAGATTTATCGGATTCAGTGCTACAAATTCTGGATCATGTTGGAATAAATATTCAAATGTAAACACTACTTCTAATTGCCTTCCAGACTAGTTCTGCCAAACAGTCAGTTGGACTCAAATATCTAACAAATAGACCACAAACTCCAACAGGAAAGTTGCTCAGGAAGCATAAAGCTCCAGCAAAGAGACAGTTTAAATCATCGGTCTGCTTCTTCCATTTGTAGGGAGGAGTATTTTCTCTCTGGTTTGTTTCCGGAGCAGACCGATGGTTTAAACTGTCTCTATGGTGGAGCTTTATCCTTCCTGAGCAACTTTCCTGTTGGAGTTTGAGGTCTATTTGTTAGATATTTGATGAGTCCAACTGACCAATTGGCACAACTAGTCTGGAAGGCAATTGGAAGTAGTGTTTAGGTTTGAGTATTGGAGTCTTCCCTTCCTGGTGTTTTTGAGATAATTGGAATAAATATTCAGCCATGGCAGTGAACGTTTTGCCATGGCGGTATTTCCAGTTATTCAATGCTGGGCCATGTCCGAGTTTCAGCACTGAGTATCCAGTTTATGCGGTGCTGGCTAACACATTGGTAGGTTTCTGCCAGGTACCTGTGACCCAGATTGGCCACTATGGAAGCAGGATACAGGGCTAGATGGACCATTGGTCTGACCTAATATAACTATTCTTATGTTCGTATAGCTGGTTAAGTCGATGTTCTGAACTTAACCGACCATGGGTTACCACATAAAGATAAGACTGATTTCTGGGTGTCAGATCGAAAGTGCGCTGGGACAAAGGTGCGTGCAGACAATTGAGCGCAGTGCGGAGGTGCGCGCCGCAGAAAATTATTGTTTTTACGGCTCCGATGGGGGGGGCATGGGGGGAAACCCCCCCACTTTACTTAATAGAGATCGGGCGTTGTGGGGGGTGTGGGGGGTTCTAACCCCCCACATTTTACTGAAAACTTCACTTTTTCCCTGTTTTTAGGAAAAAAAAGTTAAGTTTACAGTAAAATGTGGAGAGTTACAGCCCCCCAAACCCCCCCCAACGCCGGCGCGATCTCTATTAAGTAAACTGGGGGGGCTCACCAACAAAACCCCCTGTCGGAGCCCCTAAAAACTGTAATTTTCTTCGGCTCGCGCCTCCGTCTTGCGCTCAGTTGTCGGCGCGCGCCTTTGTCTTTCGCCGAGTTGTCTATGAACCGATTTCTGTGTGGTCCCATTACGCGGTTACCCTGATTGGTTAAGTGCTGAATGTCGGCACTTAACCAGCCAATGCCAACGCCACTCTCAGAATGCCTCCCAAATAGCCAGCTTTCACTTAGGCACTAAACACTAATTTTCAGCAGTGATAACCAGTTAAGTGCCATTGAAAAGCAATTTAACTGGTCACTGGTCATTTCTGGCCACTTAAATCATTTTGAATATTGGCCAGATTATGTCTGAACATGAGTTAACACTATTCAGTTGCTCTCTGCAGTCTTTATTTACTGAGAAGTAATTATTTTGTACGGTCTGCTCCTTACCTCGGGCCTTTTGGTAGATAAATCAAACTGCTTTTTGGGCAGGCAGTTTTTCAGCTCTAACTGGCTGCGATGGTTCTTGGGGGACATGATTTTCCATGTGTCCAGGTTGGCACAGATCTGCAAAAAACGAAAGAAGCTCTTAGCCAAAATTCAGGAGTGTATGGTATAGTTCCGCCCCAGGCCCGCCCCAGCCCCGCCCCCTCAACTTGGTCGCTTGTCAGGAGGGCATCTGCACATGCAATGGTGTGATGTGATGATGTCACACACATGTGCAGATGCCGTCCCGATGTTGCTGCTACCTGGAAAGCTTTTCAAAACCTGGAAAAAGTGCCGGTTTTGAAAAGCCATCTGGACCCCCGGACATGTCCTCGAAAAGGAGGAAATGCCTGGGGAAATCCGGACGTCTGGTAACCCTACTTCAGTGCTCTTCACTCAGAGAGTGGTAGAGAGCTGGAATGCTCTTCTGGAAAGCTCTTCCAGAGCTGGAACGCTCTTCCAGAGTCTGTTGTAGGGGAAAATACCCTCCAGGGTTTCAAGACTAAGCTGGACAAGTTCCTGCTAAACTTGAACATATGCAGGTGAGGCTGGACTCATTTAGAGCACTGGTCTTTGACCTGGGGGGTCACCGCGTGAGCGGACTGCCGGGCAGGATGGACCACTGGTTGACCCAGCAGCAGCAATTCTTATGTTCTTATCTTCACTAACTACCGTCTTCTGGCTTATAGGGATGTGGCACAGGTAAAAAATATTCTATTTCTTTCTAAATTTTTGGACTTCATCCAGACTTTCAGGTGCCAAATGTTTAACGCAGAATTCATCTTTACATGCATTACTTCATGGGTTATTACGGGGTGCAATTCTGTAACAGAGCAGAAAGGCACCTATTTTTTCTATCTGTTTAATAAAGACATGAGGAAGTCTATATATCCCTAATCCCCTCTCTTCCATTTCTCTCACCCCTCCCTCAAATGACCCAACTCTCCTGGTACCCCCCTCTTTTTGATCTCCCCCATCTCACTAACTCCAATGACCTACTCAATCCCCCCCTCACATGCTCACCTTCATCACCTCATTGCTTGTAATTATGATCAATTGTAACTATTATCAATTGTAATTTCTTGTTAAATTTTGTTCCAATATCTTTATTACTTGTAAATATAGTTTACTGTAATTTCTTATTAAATTTTGTTTAATTGATGTGAACCGCCTAGAACTCCCTGGGTATGGCGGTATACAAAAATAAAGTTATTATTATTATTATTATAAGACAGTACTACTCTCCCTGCTGAGGACTCCCTCACAGTGTCAGAGCCACCTTCATTTCCACTAGGGGGAAGTGACATGGGAGGGGTGGAGCCAAGGAAGCAGCTGCCAGGAAGTTTAAGAGTCAGGGCCAGAGTTGAGTTAAGGAAGCCCAGGGAAGGAAGGAATGAGCGCACTGAGTGTAGCATGATGCCTTGTTACAAGGAGTTGAACAGCATCGCAGGCTTTATCCTCACTATCTCAAGAAGACATTGAATGATTGAGTATTTGGAATAATTGTTCAAAAGAAAATACTTCTTACAATATATATTGTCACACTAGGAGTGATACTATGGCTCAAAACTAAAGGGGAAAAAACCAATACTAACCCCCAAATGTAAGTGATACGTGTAGATCCTCAGTATTTACGACTCGTAAATCAAGACAGCCTGTATCTCGAGTAGCGAGCTGTAAGTAGGGTAATCAGGCATGAAATGGTCAAAACGCCATTTTCACTGTGAAATTCAACTTCATCACCAGCTCCTAAGCGTCCCTTCAGCCAACATTCAGGGCCTGCTCCTGAAGAAGAGGATTTTCTTCTCCGAAACGGAGCTCTATAGAACAATTTACTTATGCACAAACATTCAGCATTCTATACTTTCAGATAAGTGTATATTTTATGCTTCTTTGAAGTGATTTTGAAGTGTGATGTAGACAATGAGTGAAGCTAAGGGGAGCTTAGATTGAGAGTTTTTCTCCCAGTTTGAACATTGAGTCACATAATTCGCTATTATGCGACATTGCACATTAGGAGTGATTGATTATTATTATTTTCATTAGTCACAGTTATTTTGATTCACGAGGGCACTTAAGGTCCAAGGATGTTTCATGGTTGATTACCCTGCTGGGTGCTTACAGCTCGCTACTCGAGATACAGGCTGTCCTGATTTACGAGTCGTGAATACTGAGGTCCTACACATATCACTTACACTTGGGGGTTTATTATTGGGTTTTATTTATCTATCTATCATTTATTCATATTTCAACAAAACAATTATTGAACAAAATAAGAGCCTTGTCATTTTACAAATCACAGAAATTATAAACAAATTCAAACATTCACATGTTTAAAATATGATTTTAAAGACTCTTTAACAGTCCTCACTCGGGAGAGACAATTTCACATATCAGAGAGAATGATACTTAACAAACCAAAAATAAAAATATAGGAAAATAGTAGTGGATCATCTCCAACTATTTATATGGACCAGATCAATAGGATTCACCTGGCACACTGCACCACTACCCCCTTTCCTTCTAGGAAAAATTGTAATTGGGAGGGTTCTTAAAAAATATACAAATTTTTTAATCTAAATAGATCAAACATTTACATGGGTACCATAATTAAAATTTTGCCCCCAATGATTTCACATCTTCTTTCATTTCCAGGAACCTTTTTCTTCTTGTTTGTGTAGTTCTTGAAACATCTGGACTGCATTGGATTCCCTGCATAAGGAATGCCAAGAAATATTTTGTCTTGTTCAATTACAAACATCAAAATTAGGTAAATTTGAAGAGGAATTAAAGTCCCAAGAAGAAAAAAATTAAAAGTTTGGAACATTCAGTACAAAGTATACAATCTTCATGTGGTTTCGTAGTTCAAGATAAATTAGTTCTATTGAGGAAAGTAGAGAATTTTCGAACTTGCCTCAAGTTTCTCATGACCGCGAATGATTTTTGTATTGTTTTGTTGATTTGTGGTTGCATAGTACAGCATCTGTCTATCGTAATTTATAGAAGTTTTGGACTGGGTTGTAAGGGATATGTGATTGTGTTTATTACTAGATTTGTTATGGTTGGGGTTTTATTATTTTCGAGGAGAATGAATTTTGTCTTGTCTGGTTTCAGTTTCAGTTTGTGATTTTTCATCCATGTTGCTACTGCTTCTAGTGTCCTGTGTAGTGTGTCTGTCATGGAGGACATTGGTTGGTCAAAAAGAAAAAGAATGGTAATGTCGTCTGCAAAGCTATAGGAGGTTAATCCTAAATTGTCCAGGCAGGTGCCGAGGGATGCAATGTAGAGATTGAAGAGAGTTGGGGATAGTGGAGATCCTTGGGGTAAGCCGCAGGGGTTGGACCAAGGTTCTGAATTTTCTTTGTTCAACTTTACTCTGTAAGTTCTGGATTGTAGGAATCCTTGAAACCATGTGTGTACCTTGTCTGTGATTCCTATTGTTTCTAGTATTTGTAGTAGAATGTTGTGGTCCACCAGGTCAAATGCTGCGGTGAGATCCAGTTGAATAATCAGCATTTTTCTACCTGTGCTGAGGTGTTGTCCAGCTGGGTCTATGAGGGAACATAGAAGTGTCTCTGTGCTGTAGTTGGTTCTGAAATCAGATTGTGTGGAGTGGAGTATGTTGTGGTGTTCTAGGTAGTTGGTGAGGAGTTTGGCTACCAGGCCTTCCATTAGTTTGACATAGAATGGTGTTGAGTCTATGGATCTGTAGTTGGATGGTTGATCCTTTGCTCCTTTAGGGTCGGAATGATGATGATGATTTCGCTGAGGTCTTGCGGGAAAAGGCCATCTGAGAGCATGGTTTGTATCCATTGTAAGAGGAGAGCGCGGAATTTGGTACTGGAGGATTTTAATAGGTATGGAGGACAGTGGTTGAGGTCGCAGGCTGTGTGGCTGTATTTTTTGTAGAGTTTGTTAAGATCACACCATTGTATAGTGGGGAAGTGGGATCAAGTTCTGTCTGCCACAGCTGATTCTTTTTCTGTGGGGGACATTGTGATCTCTTCTTGGTGGGTTGGGGTTCTGGTGAGGGTAGTCCTGGCAGTTGTGATTTTGTTTTTAAAGTATTCGGCTAAAAGGGTGGTTGAGGGGGGAGGGGTGTCATTATTGGCCAGGTAGGGTTTGGTGTTTGTGAGTTCTTTAAGTATTTGGAATAGTTTTTTGTGTCTTGGGTTTCTTTGCCTATTAAGTTGGTGTAGTGTGTCTTTCTTTTTTCTTTTAGTTTTATCTTGTATTGTCGGTTTAGTTTTCTCCATGCTGTTTTCGTGGTTTCTTGGTTATTCTTTCTCCATTTTCTTTCTAGTCGTCTGCATTGTCTTTTGAGTAGGAGTAGTTCATTAGCGAACCATTTGTCTGAGCATCTGCTAATTCTGGTTTTTGTTTGTATTGGGGCTAGCTCATCTAGGGTAGCTGTGCTTAGCCTGCACCAGTGTGAGATGCATCTGTTTTAGTCCAGAATTCAGAGGGGTCAATGTATTTACATGAGTTGTAGGTTGATCTTTGGGGTTTTGTCTTTGGCCCAGTTGATGTTGAAGGAGTATGTGTAGTGGTCTGACCAGAGGGATCAAGACCACGTTCCATTTGATGTTTGAATCTCAGGCAGTAAGGGTTGTTGGGTCATGAAGGCTGCGATGTCTGGTTGGTGACCTTTCTCATGTGTGGTTTGTGGGTCTAAAATCTTGTATGTTAGGGCTTCGAGGAATGATAGTATGTTTTCTACTTGTTTGGAGGATTGGTCTTCGAGATGGAGGTTTACGTCTCCTAGGATTAGGTTGTAAGTTGTCGTTAGTGAGTTTTGGTATAAAAAGTCTTCAAATTCGGGTCTTGCTGTATTCCAATTCCCTGGTGTTATGTAGCAGAGCATGCAGGTTATGGATCCTTTTAGTGTAGCCCGCCTATAACTAAATGAGTTCCAACAAACATAACATAATCATAAAACAGATAAACAGAACTTAAAACATACATTAAAACCTAAACATTTCTTTTCAAAAACATTCCCTCCTATTCATTTTTACATCAACTCTTCATTTCACAAAAAGCATAATATACATTTCAGGCTTGATTCTGGACATGGCAACTGCCGTGGCAGATGCCTACAAAACCGGCACCTACTGTGTGTCAATCACCGAGAGGCGTTACATCCAGAATTGCGTCTAGTTTCTTCTACAGATGCCTTAAATGTAGGCCAGGATTTCACAGGCTTCCATTTAAAGCATCTGACTTGCGCCTACGAGAAGCGCCTAGGCACGCCTACGGATGCCTAAGGCCACTTTACATTACATTACATTAGTGATTTCTATTCCGCCAATACCTTGCGGTTCAAGGCGGATTACATAAAAGTTTTCAGAGATTACATAAAAGTTTACAGGAATAGCATAAGAGATGTCATAAGAGTTACATAAGAATTACCAAAGAGTTGTCGAGATCTTAAGGTGGTAAGTGTTGGGTAAATAGAGGCATTTTAGCATTAGTTGGATAGTTAGAAACATATTAGAGTATATTAAGGGTATAGAGTGGGTAGGTGGGGATTAGGTAGGAACTGGTCATATTAGATAAGTTTTATGTATTTTTTTGAAGAGTAGGGTTTTAGTATCTTTCTTGAAGGTTTTGTAGTCTTTGGTCGATGAGAGCAGAATGGTGATTTGTCTGTCCAGTTTAGCGGCTTTGGTGGCTATTAGGTTGTCATATAGTTTTTTCGTTTGACATTTTTGGATGGTGGGTGTGTGAAAAGTGAGTGGGTTCTCCTGTGCCTGGATGAGGCACAACCACACCTGGACCTTGCCTAGAGCTCTCCGTACATGTGCATTGCTTACATTTGCCCCCATCAATTTTTTTTAAAACACCGTTTTTAGAATCAGGCCCATCATCCTTTAACCCTTATCTCCTAATTCAAAACATAACATAACATCGTGCTTCTAAACCGAGTAATCATAAGTTCAACGCAGTTTACAAAAGATTATATTTAAAAAAAAGTAACAAGAGAAACACAATAGAACTATTTGGCCAGATATTTTGAGAAGAGATAAGTTTTCAACTGGGTTCAGAAATGTTTGTAAAAACAAGCTGTAAGCAACAACGGTCAAAGTTCTTCATTGTAGGAAGCTGCCTGAAATGCTAGTATATATAGGCTTCTATAAACAGTTTTAAAAATATTTTTATGCATCCCCCCCCCCTCCGTAGACCTGCTTCTAACTCCTAACTCTTATTGACTTGTAAAGTACCAATGCCTGTTTTATCATTCCCTCTGTGAGAAATTCCCTAACCCCTATTTGTTCCGTTTGTCTGTTTTGATTAGATTGCAAGCTCTAATGTACAGTGCTGCGTACATCTGGCAGCGCTATAGGAATGATAATAAGGAGGGTGCCAGCCAGGAGCCATAACTGGCCAGCTGAATACTGCCGAGTGTTGGGCAGCATACACATATGACTTAGAATTCTGATCTGTGGAGGTCACATTCCAATCCTAAGTTTTGAATGTAGTTAGACTTACTTGTAATATGTGATCTTTGGCTTTCTCCAAGGTGGTGGCTTTGCCGGTCCCAGGAGAAGCGGTCAGCCCTATAATCTGGGGCAATTTGCCTTCTTTTCGTATCTTCTTCTCTAAGTAGCCCTCCATGAGTTTGTTATAGACGCCATCCTTGTGAGTATGGTGGCACTCATCGATTATCAGTAAGGAGAAATCTGGTGTTCAAAAGAACAGCTTATTAAATAGTATGGTATGGATATAAATTAGAAAGCTGGAATAGGTGGAGAATCCTACAATAAATTAAAGTCTATTTGAAATATAAAAAAAAAAAAAATCAGGAAAAAGTAAAAGTTGATACACAAGGTTGTAGTTGATACCTTCTTTATTGTAAACCGCCTAGAAGTCGCAAGATTATTGGCGGTATATAAGAATAAAGTTATTATTATTATTATTATTTACTGGACTAACCATACATGTCATACACGCTTCATCAAATCATAACAAAATGAACCGGTTTTAATAGATTGCAACTAGATCCTCATTTCCATCTAAATATTCTACCAGATTCTTGAAAATGACTAAATCTGGTCTTGTGCAGAAGAAGACTGGAATTATTCCTCTCACCTGTCAACTCAACATGTTTTTCCTTGTCTGGGTTGTACAATGCATTCTGCAGAATCTGTGCGGTGCAGATGATAACATCATTTTCCTCCACCACCTGAGCAAAGAAACTTTTTTCTTCAGTGTCCCCACTGATGGCCACCACTTTGAAAGAGTCCTGGAGAAAGGGGTTAAATTCTTTTTGGTGGTGTTGGTCCACAAGATGAACCTGAGACCAGGGAGAAAAACTAAGTGTAAGAAAATTCATTTTCCCCAATTTATTTTTCATGTGTTCAATTGTCAAATTATATTTTCACCAGATACAGAATAAAGGACATAACCCTCCAGCAACTGAGGCCCAATTACATACACAATGGACAAAACACATCCTTTGGAGCCCACATTTTTTTAAGCTGTCAAAATCTTTGCATCTCAAGTGCAGCAGATTCCTCATTCTTCCTAAGCAGACAAACAGTGCTCCACTATGCAATTACAGACATGCGGCATTATCTTTTTGCTCAGAAAATTTTAAGTGGGCCTTGACCCAAGTTGTGTGGGCAGATCTCTCCATCTCTTGCCCAAGTGATCCACGTCCTTCCCCTGGCACTCTGGTGTCTTAGGCCTCCCCTCTCCTGCTTGGGACCGTGTCTGGATGTCCTCTGCGCATACGCGGACATCGATGCAATAATGTGACGTGCACACGCTCATGAATGTGACATCCTCACGTTGACATCCGTGCAGAGGACATCCAGACATAGCCCCGAGCTTGGGGCCTTCCAAAACCTGGACATCTGGTAACCCTAATATTAGTAGTTAGCCAGCTAAACGCTATTTAACTGACCAGGGATGTAAAGGTAGGCCCAGGAAGAGACCTACCAATATTCTTCTGAGACCAACATAAGTGCTTTACATGGATCTTGGATGAATATTAGATGGGACCCACTTAACTCCAGGCAGCAAACTCTTGGCCAGCAAGCCCCAGATATCCAATGCTGTTGGCCAGGCCTGGCCCAACACTGAATATCCAGAGCTAATTTAGTCAGTGACAAGTCAGCGTTTAAAAATTGCTGTCCGCCATTGAATATCTGAAAGATGTAAGCCATGTCCACGTGATGCCTACTTTAGGTCTGTGTGTGCACTGGCCTTTATTTTTCTTGCTCTTTTCACGCTTTAGATAAACACTGATATTTGAACACATCACGTTTATATTACAGCAGAAATAATACTTTTGATGGTTTGGCCATGGTGGTAGGATTGAGCCGATGAACGAGAAAACTTGCCTATAAGACAGCCTATAGGCATCATGATATGTGTGGTGAGTTTTTGTCTGAGGCCAATCCGCACATTTTCATACATATATAAAAAAAATAATTTTGCTGTTATTTACTGATGCTTATTGTTGGTTAGTGTGTGCTGATTTTTGTTCCGGAAGACTTGTTGGGTTATTTTTGTTTGCTTAGATTCACTATCTGTGCAAGTGACAGCTTTTCTAAAATCAATACTTATTAGTGATTTATACAAGTATATCAGGGGTGAAGGAGTAGTCTAGTAGTTAGATCACCAGGCTAAGAACATAATAGGTTTACTGGGTCAGACCAATGATCCATCAAGCCCAGTAGCCCGTTCTCATGGTGGCCAATCCAGGTCCCTAATACCTGGCTAAAACCAAGGTGCAGCAACATTCCATGCTACCAATCTAGGGCAAGTAGTGGCTTCCCCCATGTCTTTCTCAAGAACAGACTACGAGACTTGTCCAAACCTGGTTCAAATTCTTGGGCAAATCACATAATTCTTCATTACCTCAAGTACAAACTTAAGGCCCTTTTTATCAAGCTGCGTTAGAGGTTTTTAGTGCAAGCTGGCACGGTAAATGCTCCGACGCTCATAGAATTGCTATGAGCATCGAAGTGCTTACCTTGCCGGCCCGCACTAAAAACCTCTAACGCAGCTTGATAAAAGGGGGGAGGTGTTAGTCACTAGAGGGGTCCTTTTATTAAGGTGCGCTAACTGATTTAGCGTGTGCTAAATGCTAAGGCACCCATAGAATATAATAGATGCCTTAGAGGGGCCTAATCAAAAGATATGTCTAAGTCCGTTTTGAGCCTAAGTCACCCAAAGTCGGACATTTTTGAAAATACGTCCAACATATTTTTTCCCCCGAAAATCGTCTAACTGTACGTCCAGCTGTCTGATCATCCAGACCGCTAAATTGTCCATCTTTATACCCCATTTTCATCCAAAAATTTGTCCAAGTCAAAAATGCCTAGAAAAAGACCTTTTGGATGTGGGCGGGGTCAGCAAAGTGATAGGCTGGACACCCAAACATTGCACCAGAGCAGCGGGGTACCTTACAGGGCACTGCTGTGAACTTCATAAAAAGGGTGCCACATACACATCTCACAACAACTTTATAAGTCATGTTGAGCCCCCCCCCCGCAAACATCCCCCAGAACTGACTAGACCCACCTGTCTACCACCCCAATAGTCCTTATGGTTGCAGTTGCCACTTAAGAACATAAGAAGTTGCCTCCGCTGGGTCAAACCAGGGGTCCATCGCGCCCAGCAGTCCGCTCCCGCGGCAGCTCATCAGGTCCATGACCTGTAAGTGATCCTTTGTCTAAAAACCCCTTAATCCCCATTTTTCTTCTATCTATACCCTTACATAGACCTATCTCTACCTCTATCTATATCCCTCAATCCCCGTATCCTTCAGGAACTTATACAAAAGGGTTTTGGGGGGTGCACATGTTTCACCATGAATGTAGTGATTAGAGTGGTTTATGGGCCTGGGTCCTCCTTTTCATGGTTCACTAACCCACCCCAAGACCACTTAAGCCACCTCTGCGCAGCTCTGCTAGGCTTTCCTATGCCAGGCTGCTGATGTTCTGGAGGCAAATATGTAAAGTTGTTATTACGATTTTTATGGCAGTTGGGGGGGGGGTCAGTGATCACTGGGGGAGTGTGCAGGGGTCTGTACTTTGTCCCTGCAGTGGTTATCTGGTCACTTTGTATACCTTCTTGTGACTTAGACCTGGTTTTAGATGGCCTAAGTCACAACATCCAAGATCCGTCTAGGCAGTGTTGTTAAACTTTCGGTTATACATGCAGTACGACTAAATCTAGGACGGCCCAAATCCCACCCTCACCACTCCTCCTGAAACACCCCTTTTAGCTCTGGATGTATTGCAGCACTGTGAAGGTCTAAGTCATTTTTAGATACATCTAAAACCCGGTTCTATTATCGGCACTTGGACGACTTGTTTTACTGATCGTCTAAGTGCCGATTTAGGCCGGTTTTTAGACGTATTTCCGTTTCGATTATGAGCCCCTTAGCATTTAGCATGCACTAAATTGGTTTGCGCACCTTAATACAAGGATCTCCTAGGACTCGAACACGAGTCGATGGCACCTAACTTATGTACATGAATGTAATTCATCTTGAACCGCTACTGAACAGGTGTGAGCTAAGTCCAAATAAATCTCTCTTCTAAAATGGATTCCTTTATTCTACTCAAACCTTCTAAACCCCAAACGCTTCTGCTGTTCCTCAGCCTGCAGGTGCCACTTCTTCTCACTCTGACAGTACCTTGTTCACCAGCACCGCCACTTTGGCTCTGCGCTTCGTCTCCAGGTGTCTTTTCACCACATACAGCGCTGCTCTGGTTTTCCCACTGCCAGTCGGCAGCCAAATGATGATGTTCTTGCCCTCCAGGGCAGGTTCAATCACCTCCCACTGGTAATCGTGCAGATTCATCTTCAATTAGGGCTGAAAATTTTCACCTTCCAACAAAAATTGCAGAGGAATTTTTAGTCAAGAATGCAAACCATATAGATGAAGAGAAGAAAAAAATGGAAGGGTATAGCCGGGACTTGATATACTGCTTTTTCTGTGTGGTTACATATTTTAGACAGGTGTCAGGGGCACTGCTATTGTTAGACTGCCAGGGGATATTTAAATCTTGCTATGTCATGCTAGGTGGTTAATCACTGAGTAGCTGGTGGTTTCTAGCATAATGCGTTATTTATTTTTTAAAGGTTAGGTGAATAAATGGATTCTAGTATGGGTTAAAGTGTTTGTAATTGAGTGAATATATTTTACAGTGATTCTGCATTTTGGGGATTATTTCTAGGTACTTATGTGTGTTCTGATTCTCGGAAGAAGACATTGCGAAACGGGCTCGTCAGAATCAGAATGATACTACTAAGATAAGTGGTTTTTTAATATTTTGATCCTATTTATATATTATAAGCGTAACTTTGCACAGCATGATTTTTGCACTGTAATTAGGGGTGGTGAGGAAGGCCAGTGATTGAAATTGTCCGTCTTGGCTGAATGGCCATTGGGCTGGAATGTGAAAACGGATATAAGGTCTGAGGCCTTTTCTTTTTGCCACCGATTACCTAACCTGTGAATATGCCAGAAAATTGATGTATTTATTCAGTCTTACATTTGAAGAATATTTTTTGTTCCTTGAAAACAGGATACTAAGCTAGATGGACCACTGGTCTGACCCAGTAAGGCCAATTATAGGACAGTCAAGTCATTGTGACATCACTTATGAGATTGGTTCTTATTGGTGGAATGAGGCATGATGACATCACAATCTCAGCTCTACTCTTCGGCTTTTATTGGTGGAATGAGGCATGATGACATCACAATGTCAGCTGCTACTCTTTGGGTTTTTGCCAGGAACTTGTAATTTGGATTGGCCTCTGTGAAGACGGGATACTGTTCTTATGTTTTCCTAACCCACCCATGCCTGAGAAACTCCCTGACCCCCTACTTGTCCTGTATGCCTGTTTGATTAGATTGTAAGCTCTACTGAGCAGGGATTGTCTCTTGAGTGTTTTAATACACGTCTAGCAGCACTACAGAAATGATAAGTAGTTGTAGTATTAGCAGTAACTAAATCCAACTACCTTAACTACATTTCAGAAAAGAGCAGAGTCAGTGAGTTGGGCACCTCTACCCCAGGTTTTGAGGGCAGCACCATCTAGCTGCCAGAAATTTGGGCTCCACTCAGAGACAGACTAAGGAAGCAGAAGTGCACTTATGCAGCTAATGAAGTGGACTCTGGTCCTGGAAAGCCCACAGCTTCAATTAATTGCTCAGATCCTACCTCTCTCATTTTGTTATGTCGGACTAACAAGGCTACGGTCCGTGCAATTTTAAATTATACTGTATATGTGCTTAGCTGACTCTCCAGCCTTGGTCCTGATTTCTGAAATCTGCCAGACCCTAAAAGTACCTCTCTAATCTTTCGGATCGTTGCAGGAACTTGGGATCATGGTTTACTCTGCCTGGTTAGCAAAGCAAAGCCCTGTGCCTGGCTGCAGTGTGGAGACCAGTGGAAGCTGGCAACTGGTGGCTGCTGATAGCAAAGTGTAGCAGGCGAGCAAGCCACTTCTGGGATATGCTGGTAACGAACAAATTCAGTTGCAAAAGTCAGACTTGCTACAGCAGTAGAGAAAATGGAGAGCCCAATAAAGATCCTGCAGGTGATTGAGGAATTATACCAGATATTGCAAGACACAGAGAGAGATATTTAGACCTATTGCATGACACAGATAATTTTGCTAGACAGATTAAAATGTCAGGATATGGGGGTCTTACCTGGGATATCAGGGCGGCTGTCTTATCTCCTCCAGATACTGAGTTGGAATTGAGGGTTTATCAGCTGTTTTCTCTGCCAGGAGTTTCCGTCTGGATTGGAAAATGAAACTCATAATGTTGAAGGGGCCCTGCCAAGGGAAGCATGAACGTCCGACTCTCTGAACATGCAAAAAAAAAAATAGGACTGGCATGGCCAGATAAAAAGCACGCAGAAAATTAACCCTCCACTATTGTGTACAGTTCTACAACAACTGCAGGAAAGAAATTAACCGTAACACAGCCAAAGAAGAGATGCGTTGCATACCAACAGAAAGGAGACCCATATTATCTGCTTTCCTTGATGAATCATCATTAAATATATTAATACACTCATTAGTCTTATCAAAAATTGATTCTTGTAATGCCCTGTACAAAGGGTCCACCTTCAAAGAAATACGCAGAATACAAATTCTGCAAAATACCGCAATAAAAATAATTATGAAAAAGAAAAAAAATTTGATCATGTAACACCTAAATTCTAAAGGAAAAACATTGGTTACCGGTAAACTACAGAATCACTTACAAAATAGCATTACTCACACACAAAATACTTATAAACAAAGCCCTACATTCTTAGAAAGATATCTAATACCGTACGCCCCTTATAAAATCTTTAAGATCTGAAGATAAATCTTTATTAGTAGTTCCTTCATTAAAATTATATATTCTAGGAGAGATATGATCTTTTCTGTCACAGCCCCGCAAATTTGGAACTCACTCCCACTCAGTATAAGAGAAGAAAAATTACTGAGCAAGTTTAAAAGTCTCCTAAAGAGTTAGTTATTTAAGGACGCATTCTAATGGATTCATTCTAAGTTACAATAGACTAGGAAGACGATCTAGTAAAAATCAAGCAGGTATTTGTTCTCCAACCTTTTGTGTCACTAGACCTTCCTTTTTTGTTTATTATTTTTTTTTAGAATTGTATTTAAGCCAATTGTTGTCGGCCTCCTATTTCCCTAAATGTATTATTGTAATTAGTATTAATTGTTGTGTTTCTTTGTTTTTATTTTAACCTAATTCTTAACTTATGTAAATCGCATTGGATTTGGAGTATGCGAGTAAATCAAAGAATTTAAATAAACTTGAAACTATTTCTGTCGCGATGAAAGAGAAACAGAAGGGGAGCAAAAAAAAAAAAAAAAAGGGGGTTAACAACTGTGGGACTGATGATTTTGATAAGAGTCTTTCATTCGACCAATTGTGGTATACACAATGCAATACACAGGCAACACAGTAAAAGAATTGTGGTATGGATCCAACACGGCCCGTGTTTCGGTCACAAGAGACCTTCTTCCAGGGTCCCTTGTTGCTCTTGACCACAAGAAATGGATTGCTAATAAGCAAAACAATATACCACGTGCAGAAAATGTTGCCAAGCACGTGATAATGCTACCAGGTATATTGGTACATTGTTTTTGCTTATTAGCAATTCATTTCTTGTGGTCAATTGCAACAGTGGTACACCGACGAAAGCGCGCAGGACGTTGGCGTGCCGACAATCCCGCCCCGACATTTGCACGCAGGAGAAATGGGCGCCGCCGCTTCTGCCGGTTTGAGGCTTTCCCATTTGCGTTCTGAGGGGGGAATTGGGGGGAACCCCCCCTCTACACTTACAACTTGTGTTCCCGTTGGGCGGTAACCCCCCAATACACTAAAAACTCCTGTTCTCCTTCCCGTTTTCGCTCTTCGGGAGTGTTCAGTGTAGTGGGTTCCCCCCCAGCGGGAGCACAAGGGGGAAGGCCTGTACGCGGCGGAAGCTACAGTGCGCATTTGTCCTGCATGCAAATGTCCGGCACACTTTTGACAGGTCACCGCAACAAGGGATCCTGGAAGAAGGTCTCTTGTGACCGAAACACGGGCCACGTTGGGTCCATACCACAATTCTTTTATGTGTTGCCTTTGTATTGCATTGGGGATACACTTCTCCCTCCGTATTCGCTGCGATAGGGGATTAACAGAACCGCAAATAACTTTTTCATATGTTATTTGCTGTTTTCTATTAAAAACTATCGTGAATATGGTGAAACCGCAAACAACATGGTGGGAGACCTGGCCTGTTCCTGAAGGAGAGGCAAAACACGGTGAACAGTGTTGGGAATCAGCGATTTTTTTTCTGTAAACGCTTGGAATCAGCGATTTCTCTATGCAAGCTCATATAATTTGGAGGGGGAGGAGCCAGCAAGCTAAAAAACGTGAATAATTGAAACCGTGAATACGGAGGGAGAAGTGTACTACAATTGGTCGAATAAAAGTCTCTTATCAAGATCATCAGTCCCACAGATGTTCCCCTTGAATTTGCTCCCCTGCTTTCCTTGTGGAACCCTTTGGTGGATTTTCTGCTCTAGAGAAACAGCAGGGAAATCCCTACCATTTCTGTCCCAGGCATACGGGAGCAAGTCAGACACAGAAAGAGCACGTACGAACACTCCTGTTACATGCAAGCACAGAACACACATGAACGCAGAAAGAGCATCTACAGTCCTGTCAAAGGGTTGCAGACAAAACCCGGACTAATATTTGAAGCCTGCTTGAGTTTTCGGTTTTGAGGGGCTTAGGATGAGGAAAAACAAGAATGGTAAATATAAGAAAAAAAAAAAAAAAAGCTTTGAGCAGCAGCAGAGATGGAGTGGGGGGAGGAGGGGACAGCAACTGCACAGGAGAAGAGCGATGAATGGTGCACGTAACCCTCCCTAAAGCCACCCCATGAGATGTGTCACACTGCGAAATCGAAACAGAAGCCTCTGTCACTGTTTTCTTTTTCTTCTAACAAGTTTCACGTTTATTTAGAATTTATTAAACCGCCCATTCGAACCTTCTAGGCGGTGCACAAAAATGCCATAACAATATACCAATTACAATATAATTTAATCGAAAACAAACCAAGGGAAAAAATGATTTGAGGACACAGACGAACGGGGAACAGAAGGGAAGAAGGGATTGGAAGTACAATTGATAGAAAGAAAAGAAAACACTTAAGGGGAAGAACAAGAGGTTGGGGAACGGAAAGTAGAATTATTTCTTAAAACTAAGTCGTCCTTAAAAGGACAGTTTAGGTTACAAAGGTTTCTAAGATCAGAGCATGTCCAGGGAAATTCTCATCCTGAAGTCTCCCTTTTCTTTCCAAAAATCATCCTGTCCTCCCTTAGGCTATACAGTATATTTTGCAGCTTAGGTAGCAGCCGTTCAGCCCTCGCTATTTTTTAAACAATCTCAAAAGAAGCAAAAGAATTATTAGATAACTTCCCCAAATTTTTTGCTTATGCTAAACAGTAGTAGCAGTAGTCTCAAAATCTTATTACAGTATAGACAAAATTCACTTATTTCACGTTTATAAGGACTTCAGAGGTGACGCTCATTGGACCATGCTGGTTAGAGTGATTTTCCACGGTGCCTCTTCACTAGTCTCATTTTCATATCTTTTTTTCAGCACTTATGCTTAAAGTGCATTAAAGTGCTTAAGTGCTTGTAATATTTAAACTTGTTTGTTGCTTTGTAGCCACGTAATTAATATAGGTTTATATAGAAACATGATGGCAGATAAAGATCAAATGAGGGACTGTGCCTGGCGCTTACTCTTCCTCCTGCCTGCCCTGTCTTAAAAAGCAGCCCCTGCACTCCCTGCCTGCCAGTACAGCTGCCCGGGGCAAGGGAATCCTCCATCATCTGAGCCGGCAGGACTCCCCAAAGCCGCAGGAAGTCCTGCCGACTCAGCTGATCAGGGATTCCCCTTCCCCGATCAGCTCAACCAGCAGGCAGGCAGGCAGGGGCTATGTTTTTCTTTTTTAATGGGCGCAGCTGTGGTGCTGATATTTGTGGCAGTGTGAGGGGGTCAGTGATCACTGGGGAAGTGTGTGTGGGTCTTTGCAATGGTTATCTGGTCAGTTTGGATACCTGTTTTACATCGTCTAACTCACAACTTATAAGTTTCATCCAGGAAGTCTAGTGAAATAGTCGATTATCCCTACAGGACGACTAAGTCTAAGTTGACCCACATCCCGCCCCTTTTAGCTCTGACTTTCTGGACATATCCAGGGACTTTATAGGCCTCTGAACGACACTGTGTGCCCAGTTTGATTATCAGAACTTGGATGGCCTGTCTTTTAGGTTGTCCAACTGTCGACTTGTTTAAGTTTTGATTATGAGCCCCATACAGTACTCTGCATCTAAAGCCCATGTCCTTTCTTAGTTCTCTGTATCTAAGTTTCTAAAGGCCTCTGATCCTAAAGGCAAATCTTAATTCTCTGTATCTTTCTAAACTGCTTAATAACTAATGACCTCTGCTTTCTTCATTACTTTACAAATGCCAAGGATGTGTAATTCATAAACAAGCAGTTCTAACAGGGACTATCAAGGCTGTACTTTTCTTATCAGTAGTAGTATTGGCTGCAAAGGATGGACCAACTCAAAGTAGCTCTTGCTGGTGTGCACTTTATAGAGAAAATAAAAATATTTTTGGCCAGCGAAAACCTTGTATTTCAGTATTGTGTTAATGAAATAAACCTAGAAACCCCAAAAAAAAAACAACAAAAAAATACTTTTCTTATCAGAGCACAGAGGAATGAAACTATAGACAAGATTCTATAGCAAAAACTCTATTCTTATGAATAACATTTCCTGAACCAGCAGCAGCGGCAGTAAACTTTAAAATCAGTCATCGCGGGAACTTCCTGAACCTCCTCGTGGCTGCCGGTCCACCCCCTCCATCACTTCCTTGTTCTGGAGCAGGGCCAGCTGCCGCAAGAAGGTGCAGGAAGGCCTCATGAAGACTGAATTTAAGTTTACAGCTGGCGCTGCTGGTTTGAGAAGCATACAGCAGGGGTGGGTAGGTGAGGGGGCAAGATAGTGGATGGTATTGGGGTGGAGGGAGGGAGAAGGGAGCAGGAAACTGGTATGGAAGGGTGGTGGAGGGAGAGAAATGGGGCAGATGCTGATGGAAGTGGGGTGAAAGGAGAGAGAGAAAGGGCAGACATTGGATATTAGTGGGGTGATGAGCCTATGCTGGATGGAGTGGGGAGGTGAGAAAGAGGGGAGCAAATGCAGGAACGAAGTGGGGAGAAGAGAAAGATGGGCACAGTTAATGGAAGTGGAGAGAGGGGGCAAAGTTAGGTACAAATTTAGATTGTAAGCTTCCCGGGAACAGGAAAATATCTACTGTACCTGAATGTTGCTTGCCTTGAGCTATTCCAGAAAAGGCCATAAGCTAAATCCAAATCTCCCTCCCCACATGGAGGGGTCTCAGGGTGTCCCTCAAGTGTCTGTAGAAGTAGATTTCTTATCTGAAGTAAGAAGGAAGGATTTACAGAGGGGAAAGTTGCTGAACAGCTTCTACCTACCAAAGATGAAAGCATTTCTGGATTTAAAAAATGTTCAGACAAGTCCATAATTTGCTATTGAGATAGACATAGGAGAAGCTACTGCTTGCCCTGGGATTGGTAGCATGGAATGTTGTTATTATTTGGGATTCTGTATATAGAAAAAGTATAGGTAACACGATGTTTGTGTGAGACTATGTGTAAGAACTAATAAAAAATTTTTTAGAAGTACTAAAAAATAGTTACTACTTTGATTCTATTTCACACAAATTCTAACGGAGTTTATCAAAAAGTCATTATCCATCAATTAAATAAAGTTTCCATCTACGAAGTCTATATAAAATTCTCGCTAGGGAACGGAAGTGAGCATATCATAACATGTTGGATGATCAGATCATAGGACCTCCTCTGATCTATATATCATTTCAGGTCCACATCCTGAATTTGATGCTCTAATCATTTATGCTCTAACCCTCCTTCCCACCATTTTAATTGATTATGCAGAAGTGCTAAAAATATTACACTTCTCCCTCCGTATTCGCTGTGATAGGGGATTAACAGACTCACGAATACTGAAAAACCACGAATAACTTTTTCATATGTTATTTGCTGTTTTCTATTAAAAACCATCGTGAATATGGTGAAACCGCGAATAACCTGGTGGGAGACTTGGCCTGTTCCTGAAGGAGAGGTAAAACACGGTGAACAAAGTGCAGGAAATCAGCGATTTTCTCTATGCAAGCTGACGTCATTTGGGGGGAGGAGCCAGCAAGCTAAAAACCACGAATAATCGAAACCGCGATTGCTGAAACCGCGAATACGGAGGGAGAAGTGTAACTATCTATGCAAAAACCCTTTTTTTATGTTATGTATACAACCCCCCCCCTTTTTTTTTTTTGTTCAAATACAATGTATAAAACAACCATAATGCTGTTTAGGAACGAAGACAACAGTTGTCTTAGGTGGAACCAGCCACCACCAACGATGGTATGTAGATACAAACTTCCGACGCCTGTTGGTAAGGGCATTTCAACCCTATATGGATCTTTCTCGGGGGATTTGTAAAAAGTGGTTGCCTCTCCCTATAAATTGATGAAATGCACAAAATGCGACAGTCGTAGCACAGGAGTTCCCCGATAAGCATTTGTTACAAAGAGCAATCCATACTGATTGAAACAGCTGTCTGTTCAATGAACTACATTAGTTATTTGTTCCTATTATCATTTTTGTAAAACACACATACACTTATCCCTCCGTATTCATTTTTCCAATTTGAAAGGATGAGTTTTATCGCTATAAGAATCAATAGATGAAGTAAATTATCCGACTCCTTCATTAGAGATAGCGAATCTCCAGCCCCCTCTGCAATGATGTGTTCACTTTTGCTCTTTCCTTTTCTCCGTTCCTTCCCTTTTTTCGTTCCTACCTTATTTGTTAAGTTACCTCAGATACATTATGGCATTACCTTCTCTTTCTGTATAAGTTGATTGTACTTCTGGAATTCTGCCATATGTATTTTGATATTATGTTTTCAAAAATTTAATAAAAATTCTTCATGAACTTAAAAAAAATCACCAAGGGAATAAAAGCTTGTCCTGAAGTGTCCACAAGATGTCAGTGTTGTACAATCAGTGATCTGCTGCATTGGACTGAGGCACACCTTCCCTAGCGCACTTGTAGGAATGATGACCAACATGCATTTAATTTAAGGAAATCAGTTTCAGAATCAAAATTCTCCACGGCTGGGACATCTAAGCAATGACACAAAGGGTGATATTGATCTGTAGCATCCATCTTGCAAACAAGGTCCCCAGATTCAAATCCCTACAGGTTGGATTTCTCCGTCCTTCCGATGTAAACATCCTTTGTAGGGCCCCTTTTATAAGCCACAGTATCGAGTACCAGTGTGGCAAATGTGATGCACCCCATTGAAATTGAATGGGCTGCATCGCATTTGCCACACGGGAATTGCTACCGTGGCTGTGTAAAAGGGGACCATAATTGGGTGTGCAAATGTTAGTTAGATGCCACCGACTTATGTTTGAGGCCTAGTGACTTGATGAATTACAGATCTAAACAAGAGATTGGTTTTGTGCTAGTCCAGTAAGGTTCTTCAGGGTAGGGTTGCCAGATTTTCCAATCAGAAAATCTGCACCCTTAGGCCCACTCAGTTCCGCCTATCCCTGTAACACCCTAACCCCACCCCCACTGCCTGTTCTTGTTGGACAGAAAGGAAGTTTGCGCATGCCCGACATGATTTGAGGTTTTTCAAAACCCGGACAAATAACTGGGATTTGAAAAGCCATCTGGACCCCCGGACATGTCCTCAAAAGACGTCTGTCCAGCCATCTGATTTCAGGTCACCCTCTTTGCCTGGTTCCTTTGATCTTCCCAAACATGGTATCCTTCTTCAATGATCTTTCTCTTCTGACAGTGTGACCAAAGTAAGACAGTCGTAACTTCATCATTTGGGCTTCGAGTGACCTAGCCGGTTTGATGTCTTCTGGTGGCCCGAGGCACACATACAACTTTAAAAATAACAAGAATTACACACACACAAAGAAAGGAAACAGTGGGCTGAAAGCCAGAGAAAGCTGGATTCAAATCACACTGTAGCTCCTTGGAACTTTAGGCAGGTCATTTAAGCCTTCACTACCTCAAGTAAACATAGGAACATAGAACATGATGGCAGAAAAGGGCCACGACCCATCTAGTCTGCCCACACTAATGGCCCACCCCCTAACTACCTCAATGAAGAGATCCCACATGCCAATCCCATCTTTTCTTAAAATCTGGCACCCTGCTGGCCTCGATTACCTGTTGTGGAAGATTATTCCAGCGGTCAACCACCCTTTCAGTGAAGAAATATTTTCTGGTGTCGCCATGAAATTTCCCACCCCTGATTTTCAACGGATTTCCTCTTGTTGCCGTGGGTCCTTTAAGGAAAAAGAGATCCTCTTCCACCTTGATACGGCCTGTGACATATTTGAATGTCTCGATCATGTCTCCCCTCTCTCTGTATTCCTCGAGTGAGTACAGCTGCAACTTACCCAGTCGTTCCTCATACGTGAGACCTGAGACCATCCTGGTAGCCATTCGCTGAACCGACTCAACTCTCCGCACATCTTTTTGATAATGCGGCCTCCAGAATTGTACACAGTATTCCAGATGGGGTCTCACCATGGATCTGTACAATGGCATTATGACCTCGGGCTTACGGCTGACGAAACTTCTACAGCCCATGATTTGTCTAGCCCTGGATGAAGCTTTCTCCACTTGATTGGCAGTCTTCATGTCTTCGCTAATGATCACCCCCAAGTCACGTTCTGCTACAGTCCTTGCTAGGATCTCACCATTTAGGGTGTAAGTCCTGCATGGATATTTGCCACCAAGGTGCATGACCTTGCATTTTTTGACATTGAAACTTAGTTGCCAAGTCTTTGACCAATGCTCCAGCAGGAGTAGGTCCTGTGTCATACTGTCGGGCATTGAGCTTTTGTCGGGCACTGTGCTTTCATCTATTGTGCGGTTGCCTACTATGTTGCATAGTTTGGCGTCATCGGCGAATAATGTAATTTTACCTGGAAGCCCCTCAGCCAAGTCTCTTATGAAGATGTTAAATAGGATCGGGCTCAAGACCGAGCTCTGCGGCACTCCGCTAATCACCTCCGTCATATCGGAGAGGGTACCGTTTACCACTACCCTCTGAAGTCTACCTCTAAGCCAGTCCCTAACCCATGTGGTTAATGTTTCACCCAGTCCCATCATACCCATCTTGCTCAATAACCTGCGGTGTGGGACGCTATCTAACACTTTGCTGAAGTCCAAGTACACGATGTCCAGGGACTCCCCTATATCCAGCTTTCTTGTTACCCAGTCAAAGAAGCTGATCAGATTTGATTGGCAGGACCTTCCCTTCGTAAAACCATGTTGATGGGAATCTCGTAGATTCTTCTCGTTCAGGATCGTATCCAATTGGCATTTGATTAGTGTTTCCATAAGTTTACTCACTATCGATGTGAGACTCACCGGTCTGTAATTCTCAGCCTCCGTCCTGCATCCCTTTTTGTGGAGTTGAATGACGTTAGCCATTTTCCAATCCAACGGGACTCTTCCTGTACTTAGGGAAAGATTGAAGAGCGCGGATAACGGTTCTGCCAGGACGTCACTCAACTCCCTGAGCACCCTGGGGTGTAGTTTGTCCGGTCCCATAGCTCTGTTCACCTTGAGTCTTGATAGCTCCTCGTAGACACTGCTGGGCGTAAACTTGAAATTTTGAAACGGGTCTTCCGAGTTTTCCCTCATCAGCAGCTGAGGGCCGGATCCCAGTGCCTCACAAGTGAAGACCGAGCAGAAGTATTCATTTAAAACACATTAACGTACATAGCCCTCCATACCTTATGTTTGCTATGTGTCTGTGTAGATAATCCTGCTTGAGCTAAATGGACTCCTATAATACTGTTTGCAATGTGTGTACTTACCTCTGACTCGGAAATGCAGTGTGTACTTACCTCGGACTCAGAAATGGATTGGCAACTTACCTCGCTAAGTTGGTTACTTGCGCCAGCACGTGAGTGGGTACCCTCCCCCAACTTACCTAGTTTAAAGCCCTACGAAGTAGGCGGGCTAGTCGGTGTCCAAAGACGTTCTTTCCCCTTCTGGTCAGATGAAGTCCGTCAGGTCCCTGTAGTCCTTGCAGCGCCTCTCCATGGTTCAGGAATCTGAAGTTCATCTCCCTGCACCATCCGTGAAGCCAGTTGTTTGTCCTCTGGATACGATCCTCCCAGTGCTGTACATTAAACATGGAAGAGCCAATCCCTGCTCGATAGAACTTACGATCTAATTAAAACAAACAGGACAAATAAAGGTTAGGGAATTTCCCACTGAGGGAATGATAAAACAGACAAGGATACTTTATAAGTGAGTGGGTGTAGGAGTTAAAAGCAACCTTGAAAAAGTGGGGTTTTAACTCCTAAGGCACCAACTTAGGGTTCCTTTTACAAAGCTGCACTACTGATGATCAGTGCATGGAATATAAAGAATCCTATTCTTAGTAAAGGAGCACTTAGATTGTGAGGCCTTCAGGGACAGGTTGAGAATGACACGGTGACAGAATTTGTACCTGTCCCCGCAGATAACCATGGGAAACCATCCCCATGTCATTCTTTGTTTAAATCTATTTTATTCATTTTCACATCAAAGATCAAAAACGAACACTTTGATACAGGCAACTAAATATACTCAAGAAATTATTATCAAGTCATAAATTCCAGTACAATGATCATAGTCCACATTAGGGGAGAGTGAAACCATACACAATCAAGGGGAGTTGAATTAAAGAAAAACTATACTCGGTCATATTGACATATGCCTCAAATATACAGGGTTCTTTGGTTAATTACATTAAGGCCTAAGTGGTTGAAGTTATAGAGGGGTCGGGAGCCTTAATGTCAGCCTTGCCTTCCAAGAAAAATTGCAATTGTTCTGCATCATAAAAAATATACTTATTTGTTTGATAGGTAATACAGCATTTACAAGGAAACCTAAGTTGGAAGGTTGCTCCCAAAGCCAAGACTGACTGACGAAATGTCAGAAATTTTTTACTTCTAAGCTGCGTCCACTTTGAGACATCAGGAAAAATTGCAATTTTGTGATTGTAGAATTCAACACTTTCAGTTCTGTAAAAAAGACGGAGAAGAGCTTCTTTATCTTGTAGGAAAACGAAAGTCACTAACAAAGTAGCTCTCGCTGAAATTTCAATCCGTGAAGATTCTAGCATCCCAGTGAGGTCTAATTCTCTGGGATGAATAGTTGACTTATCCTTATCTTCTTCGACTATATTAAGATAGTATAGTTTTTGCAATGGTGGCATATTAGTCTCTGAAAATTTTAAAACCGAGGTCAAAAAAGAATGAAAAAGTTCTCTAGGAGATAATATTCTGGATACCCATGTCATTCTTTAAGGAGAGAGGGAAGAATCAGAGTATGAATGGACACAGCCACTAATCCTCAAGTCCTGCATTGAAGAATGCTGGTGTAGAAGGACCGAGGCTGAGATTGACACTAAAGACTGACAGATATTGTGATGTCATAATGCCTCATTCCACCAATGCCTCATCAGTGATGTCACAATGGCTTCATTATCCTATACTTGGCTCACATAAGAATCAGAGTATGAGTGGGCACAGCCACTGACCCTCAAGCCTTGCACTGAAGAATGCTGGTGTAGAAGGACTGAGGTTGAGAGAGACACTAAAGAATGACACGGGATGGGTTCTCACGGTTATCCATGGGGACGGGGATAGTGACAAATTCTGTCACTGTGTCATTCCTATTACTGATAAAAGATGTGCACTATATCCAAATCTCTTCACCTCACTACACTGAGAGGCCAATGTAATAAGCTTTGTTATGAAAGCCTTGTATAAAATTCAGTGTTCAGTTTCCTAACACACATATAACAAATGTAGGACCAAATGTTGTAATACGAAAAAAATACACAGCCAAAACAAAACAAAGTTTCCAGTTTAAATACACACTGGTGAAACATGCCCAATACCTTCACCCCTCTTAAACATATAGCTACAAGCTAACTCCAAGCTAGTACAGCACAGTACAGCCTTACCCCGCCTGATTCACTTCAGAGCCCTGAAGAAATGATCAACAGATCATGAAATGCTGGCCAGAGCTCATTGACTCAGAAGAGAAAATAAGTGCTGCTTTGTTTTTTTCAAGCAAGCCTCAGGGGGTTTTCTTGCCTATGATAGAATGCTGAAAGGGAGCTAATCAACAATTTAAGCTCTCCTTTCTAGTTTCAAAGCTATGTCAGCTTTGTAACATCTGAGGCGTTTTCCCCATTGTGTTGTACAGGCTTGAAGTTAGCTTAAGAGGGGTGAAGGTATTGAGCACGTTTCACCAGTGTGTATTTAAACTGGAAACTTTGTTTTGTTTGACTGTGGATTTTGTTCCCAGTTCCTCCATTTTTTGTTTTGTTATACAAAAAAAACATACACAAACACGAGAGCACATGCTGATCGCCATAAAACAAGTACGTTTTAGTGCAGTGGCTCTCAACCCTTTTACTGTGATGGAACTCCTAAAATATTTTTTCATACATAGAGGAACTTTCAATTTCTGTAAACATTTGTATAGGCCTACAAACAGATGCTATAATTTAATTTCTTGAGGAACCCCCCGAAGAGAGTTTCAGGAACTCTGTTTGGGAATTGCTGCTGTAGTGTTTCAGACATGCTTTAGCTGCAGAATCAATATTTAACACAGAGATTGTACCGGGTCCTGGCGGAGCATCGCCTGTGCAGGTTATTCAAATTAGAAGTGCATCTCTGCAACGCCAAATGGATATTGTGAAAAGTAGAGCAGACCAACGTAGGTAGGCAGAACTTAAAATGGGTTCACCAAAAGCATAAAAAAATGAAACGCTCTTTAAAATCTCAAGCCTGACATGGCCATGTTTTGCCCCTGAGCAGGAATTCCAATAGGTGTGAATCCAAGTTCTCACCTGTCTGATAGAAGCCATTTTCTGAAAGATAACAGCTCTGTCTCACACAACTGCTCACAGTAAATGTATATGGGTGGAACATGAAAGGGACCTGGGAGTGTCTTTCATTTACACACAACTTACTGAATACTGTCAATTATGCATATTGCATGTTGCACTGAGTTGCGTAAGTGACAGCATGATGCATCAATGTCCCTGTATCGCTCCATGGTGCGACCTCATCGGGAGTATTGCGTTCAATTCTGGTCTCCTTATACAGCTTCATCACAGTCTCAAATCTGCCTTTCCATCTCCTATCTCCCTCGCTGTTCCTCCTGACTTACCTAACCTATTTCTTTCCTATTCTACCATGAAAGGTCAGACATCTAAATGGTATAAATATATCCAATCTCACACCACCACACCTCCCCATGATACCATAGCGAAATGGAATGTTTCATTACACACTTCATTCACTGAACATTCGTGGCTACTCATGTGGCCCAAACTTCTGAAGTCACTTCGTTCAGCCTCACACGTACAAACAGCGATATTCTTATACCACAGGGCCTTTTGGACCCCGGCTAAGTCAGCCAAAATAAATCGGTCTTATGATGGTTGTTGCTGGACCTGTAAATCCCCTGATGGCTCCTTACTCCATATGTTTTACACATGTACACATGTCTCATCTTTTTGGTCTAATGTGTGGTCTACAATTGCCCGCATCTTTCATATCACCGATACTTTTTCCTTTGACTTATTGTTTAATGGCTCTTCGATCCTATCCTCCCCTTTATCCATCACTCATGAATGCCTGTTAATTATACTTTTATTCACTGCTCTCTCCACCATCCTGCACAATTGGAAGGATACCACTAAACTACATGTCAATTTATGGTGGAACTCGATATGTCTCCTTGTGAAATATGAATGTCATTTTGCTGAACGCAATAACTCCATGATCTCTTATACAAAAACTTGGTCCCCTCTGCTTGAATATTGCAAATCAGTCTCATGAATACTGAATATTGTTACTCAGATTCTTGACTTTAATATTCATTTCTATATTATATGTTTTTTGCCTCACCCTTAGTCTTCTGAATTCAGGCACTTATCAGAATTTATCATGTTCCAATACATTTGATATATATCATATTCTTTTATTTTAGATTGGACATGTCCTTCTGATTTTTCTGGTACATTATTTGAGCATTTCACCTACTGTGTTTTTTTTTTCTTTTCTTCATTACCCCTTTCTTGAACTAATATCATTATATCTTTATTTTGTTATGCATTTAATAATCTGTGATCATTATTCCTTTGTGGATGCACTTCACACTTGTTAATGATATTGTTATAATGTGCTCCTTGTTGGAGCACTCACATTGTTGGCTTTGTATTTTTTCTCTACTTATAGAATCAATAAAACACTTTTAAAAAAAAAAAAAAAAGAAAGATATAGCGGCACTAGAAAAGGTTCAAAGAAGAGCGACTAAGATGGTAAAGGGGATGAACTCCTCTTGGATGAGGAAAGACTAAAATTGTTGGGGCTCTTTGGCTTGGAAAAGAGACAGCTGAGGGGAGATAGGATTGAAGTCTACAAAATCCTGAGTGGAGTAGAACAGGTACAAGTGGATCGATTTTTCACTCCGTCAAAAATTACAAAGACTAGGGGACACTCAATGAAGTTACAGGGAAATACTTTTAAAACCAATAGGAGGAAATATTTTTTCACTCAGAGAATAGTTAATCTCTGGAATGCGTTGCCAGAGGATGTGGTAAGAGCGGATAGCGTAGCTGGTTTTAAGAAGGGTTTGGACAATTTCCTGGAGGAAAAGTCCATAGTCTGTTATTGAGAAAGACATTGGGGAAACCACTGCTTGCCCTGAATTGTAGCATGGAATATTGTGGGATTGGGGAAGGAGCGGGGGGGGGGGGAGGAGGGAGTGGAGGTGGAGGGGGGAGCGCAGCAGGCACAAGGGCAGGGGAGAGGTGCCATCTTACCCTTGCAACACCACTGGCTGGGAGCACAGGTAAGCAGCAAGAATCTTAACATCTACAAGTTCTGAGTTACATACAAATCCGACTTTTAAGAACAGCTTCAAAAATGTAAGTCGTTCTTAACCCGGGGACTGCCTGCTCATCTAATGGCTGCTTACTATTGTCACATTGCGTGCTGGGTTTTCCTTGGGCTCACTCTTTTTTTAATACTGTGTTTTGTCCTGTGATGAAGGGACATATGGGCCCACAGATGTGGACTTCGACGTGTCCACATGGCCCTGCCTCCAAGCAATCTCCATGTCACTGCTGTGTGCTGGAATGCAGACTGGAAGCTTGTCTTCTTTCCAGGTTGTGGAAAATTCTGCTGAGGTTTTCCAGCAGATAACTCATAAAAATAAAAAGCAGGAGGGGCGAGGCAGGGTGGCTGATTCTACGTGCACACTGGAGGAGGAGCTACGTTGGATGGGTGTACCTTGGAGACCTTCAGACATTATGTACAACAGAAATTTAGACATTAAAAGAAGAAAAAGCATCTGCTATCACAGAGCTGGTGTTAGAAATACAGGAGTCAAAGCAGAAACTATGAAATAGGTTTCAGCCAGGGTCGTCACAACACTCGCCTTCAGTAAAGTGTTGTGCCAGGCTCCTGGGCTCTTACCCCACATGCCAATCTCCGTCCGTAAAGTTGACCCCGTGTCGGTGAACAGAAAGTCTAGAGCTGGAGGAGTAGCCTAAGGGTTATTATAACAGATTGCAATCCTGAGGAACTAGATTCAAGTCCCACTGAGGTTTCTTGTGACCCTGGGCAAGTCACTTAACCCTCCGTCGCCCCAGGGACAAAAGCTCAGATTGTGAGCCCACTAGAGACAGAAAAAATACCAGAAGTAATACAGCTGAAGGGAGTGGGATAGCAGGAGAGGAAGAAAAAAAAAAAAAAAAGTATTATTTTCTGAAATAATAAAGAAAACCACACATGCCTCTTTTTTCTTTTCCTACACTTACAAAAATGGTCTGGATATTATGTTGTTAATCGTGTCGTATATACTATTAGAAAGGACGCCTCAGCCCCACCACTCCACCGCTGTAAAAAGTTTATATCCTGAAGGTTCTATTAGACAGGCATATATAAGGGGTAAATACGCGCAGAGGAATCTCCTTTTACAAGAACCAAGAGACACTCCCCAGGGAGATAACAACCAACTGACTTGTGTTTTGCCCTTTTCAAGGGCAACTTCAGCCCTGGTAGGCATGCTTAGGAAATATTGGTACATAGTCCGGAGCCACAAATCTTTGGAAAGTTTCCCCTTAGTTGCTTACTCTCGGGGGAGATCACCGGGTCAATGTTGTAACTTTCAAAGATATGGGACGAGACGGAGAATGGTGGGGGACGCCACGGCAGTTGTGGCAGATGCCAGTGGTGTCCACTCACCATCCAGGGCGACAGTTGGCAGGTTCCAGGGAGAGATCTAATTTTAAGATCTAGAACTAACACTGATTGCAACTCACAGGGGGTTGTATATGCAATAACCTGCCCCTGCGACCTTATATACATTGGCCGTACTAATTGCAAGATCAAGATACGTCTTAACGAACATAAGTCCCGTATAGTGAATGAGGTAGCCCAGGCTCCCTTAGTGGAACACTGGGCTAAATATAAACATTCTGTAGAAGAACTGAGATGGCGCATTATTTATAAGATCAATGATGCTGAGGGGGAGGGAGATCTGAGACAGCTTAATGAAGAGGAGCAAAGGTATATTTTTAAGGTTGATACAGTTGAACCCCGCGGGCTAAACAGCATGATCGAATGGAGTTCCGTGATGCGAGTAACTCACGAGTTCGGCCAATGAGCTGCAGGGGGCCGTGAACTTGTGGGGGAAAGGGAGTATTTAAATTGAGTCCCGAGGACGCCGGCGCCATCTTTTGCTCATTTAAACATTTGGAGTCGGATGACGGCGGCGACCTTGGTAAGTTGTAGTTTATTACACAGGTTTTTAACTTTGTAATTTTTGGTAGGGAGGGGGCTGTACACAATTGTATGCTTATGGCTCCGTTTCTGTATTTTCCAGGGAGACCCTTGAAAAAGCACGGTTTACGTGCGAAACATGTCGGGTCTGACTCGCCAGGTTTGGCTGAGATAAGTACTATTCAAAATTTGGATTTACTATCAATAAGTGTAACATAACAATGACTTATTATTAAAAAGCTATAAAAAAGATAAAAAAGAAAAAACAAAGTAAAAAAACTAAAGTTGGAAAAGACAGCCAATGATGAAGCACCACACAAGGCTTCCCGCGATATAAACTTTTTACAGCGGTGGAGTGGTGGGGCTGAGGCGTCCTTTCTAATAGTATATACGACACGATTAACAACATAATATCCAGACCATTTTTGTAAGTGTAGTTTCATTGACGTTTGCAAGGCTGGATTAATATTATATGATAAGTGGCCACCGGAGCAGTTGTCTTTTTTCTTTTCCAGCACAAGAATAATTCTGCAGTTCACTCTACACTTTCTTTGGCCTGCTTTCAAAGCTCCACTGTCCTGGATCAGCCCCCAGCCTTCCACGTAGTAACGGGGTCAGAGGAGGTGACAGAGATCCGATGGCATTGCCGAGTGGGGTTTCTTCCTGTGCTGTGATGAATCGTGTTCATATCGATGTTTACTGCTGTTTTATGGCTTTGATAACTGGCCTGGTGGTTAGAGCCACAGCCTCAGCACTCTGAGGTTGTGGGTTCAAATCCCACACTGCTCCCTATGACCCTGGGCAAGTCACTTAATCTCCCATTGACCCAGGTACATTAGATAGAGTGTGAGCCCACCAGGACAGATAGGGAAAAATTATTGAGTACCTGAATGTAAACCGCTTAGATAACTTCCATTGATACTATATAAATAACTTAATTACAAGGGATTTTCACCTTGACGGCATTCTGCTTGCTCCAGTGAATTTTCTGTTTTGGCGGGACTTACCTTGCTATTTGAAAAGTGTTTGGGGAGTTTCTTTAAATGCCACACACTAAAAGAAAGGGGACAGCGAGAGTCGCGATGTCTCCGGCTCTCTCGTCCTTTCCGATTCAACTGACGTTACCCCAGATTGTGGCATAGCAACCCGCCGCCAGCCCTTGGTCTGACATTCCGAGGCTGGGTTCTGCATCGGAGTCGAGCGCTCAACTCCTTAGAACAGGATGTCTCTCTTTCACCCTGTCCAGCCCCGGGAGGTCAGGGGAGGAGACCCCGGAGTGGGTCATTCCTGAAGGAGCTGCAAGGTGAAGGGGTCATCGAGGAGGCCGCGTACCCAGCGTTGGAACCTGCAGTAATCTTGGGGACATTTCTTGCGGCTATAAGGAAAGTGGAGAACACTGCTCAAGATATGGAGGTACTTGTCTGAAAAGTAGATCCTTTTTCCCTGAATATGGATAAAGTTCGCCAAGATTGTATGGAGAAAATTCATATAGAAACTGCTATTTTGAAAGAGACAATCTCAATATTGTGTTTCCCCAAAAATAAGACACTAGATCTTATTTTCAGGGATTGTCTTATTTTTTTTCATGTACAACGATCATCTCTCCCTTCCTCTCCCCACCCCAATTCTTCCTATGTGCAGCATCTTTCCTCCCCTCCCTCCCATCCCTTGTGCAGCAGAACCCTTGCAGCTTGTATCCCTCCCTCCCACCCACCACCACCACCACGTACCCGCCCACCAACCCTTCCACCTCTCCCACCAATCACAAAACTGAAATATTGTACCTTGTAACAAACAGCAGTGTCACAACAATGTAGACAGGCTGCTTTGTGCCCTTCTAATGCCCGGGCGCGGGTGCTGCGTTGCTGATGACATCATTAGTGATGTGGTAGAGGAACGCCCAGGCAGGAAAAGGCTGCGAAGCAGCCTGTCTACATTGCTTTGATGCTGCTGTGTTACAAGGTACAGTACATAAGAACATAAGAAATGCCTCTGCTGGGTCAGACCCGAGGTCCATCGTGCCCAGCAGTCCGCTCACGCGGCGGCCCAACAGGTCCAGGACCTGTGCAGTAATCTTCTATCTATACCCCTCTATCCCCATTTCCAGTAGGAATTTGTCCAATCCTTTCTTGAACCCCAGTACCGTACTCTGCCTTATAACGTCCTCTGGAAGCGCATTCCAGGTGTCCACCACACTTTGGGTAAAGAAGAACTTCCTAGCATTTGTTTTGAATCTGTCCCCTTTCAACTTTTCCGAATGCCCTCTTGTTCTCTTATTTTTCGAAAGTTTGAAGAATCTGTCCCTCTCTACTCTCTCTATGCTCTTCATGATCTTGTAAGTCTCTATCATATCCCCTCTAAGTCTCCTCTTCTCCAGGGAAAAGAGACCCAGCTTCTCCAATCTCTCAGAATATGACAGGTTTTCCATACCTATTATCAGACATGTTGCTCTCCTTTGAACCCTCTCGACTAACGCCATATCCTTCTTAAGATACGGCGACCAATATTGGACGCAGTACTCCAAATGCGGGCTCACCATCGCCCGATACAACGGCAGGATAACTTCTTTCGTTCTGGCTGTAATACCCTTTTTGATTATACCAAGCATTCTATTCGCTCTCTTAGCGGCCGCTGCACACTGTGCCGACGGCTTCATTGTCATGTCCACCATTACCCCCAAGTCCCTTTCCTGGGTACTCTTATTCAATAACATCCCTCCCATTGTATAGTTGTACCTCGAGTTTCTGCTCCCCACATGTAATACTTTACATTTCTCAATGTTGAACTTCATCTGCCATTTCGCCGCCCATTCTTCTAATTTGTTCAAGTCCCTTTGCAACTTTTCGCAGTCCTCTGTAGTCCGAGCTCCATTAAATAGTTTGGTGTCGTCCGCAAATTTTATTATCTCGCACTTCATCCCTGTTTCTAGATCATTTATGAAGATATTAAATAGCAGCGGCCCGAGCACCGAGCCCTGTCGTGACCCTCCTCCAGTCGGAGTAGTGACCTTTCACTCCTACCCTTTGTTTTCTACCCTCCAACCAGTTTCTGATCCATCTATGTACGTCTCCTTCCACCCCATGGTTCTTCAGTTTCCGGAGTAGACGTTCATGGAGCACCTTGTCAAAGGCTTTTTGGAAATCTAGATATATGATGTCTATGGGGGTCTCCTTTGTCCATCCGTTTGTTGATCCCTTCGAAGAAGTGCAATAAGTTCGTTAGGCACGATCTTCCCTTGCAGAAACCATGCTGGCTGGTTATCAGAAGTTCATGTTTTTCAAAATGTTGATCGATGTTTTCTTTTATCAGTGCTTCTGCCATTTTCCCCGGAACCGAAGTCAGGCTCACCGGCCTGTAGTTTTCCGGGTCACCTCTTGATCCCTTTTTAAAGATGGGCGTAACGTTGGCTATCTTCCAATCTTCCGGGATCTCGCCTGTTTTCAGGGATAAGTTGCAAATTTGCTGCAGTAGTTCCGCTATCTCCTCCTTTAATTCCTTCAGAACCCTTGGATGTATGCCATCCGGACCCGGGGATTTGTCAGTTTTTAGTTTTTCTATCTGCCTACGAACGTCCTCAAGGCTCACTTCTATGGATGTTAATTTTTCTGCCTGACTTCCGTTGAAGAATTGCTCAGGTTCCGGTATGTTGGACGTGTTTTCGTTTGTAAATACAGACGAGAAGAACATGTTAAGCCTTTCTGCCACTACCTTCTCCTCCTTCACCACTCCCTTCCTGTCTCCGTCGTCCAGTGGTCCCACTTCCTCTCTAGCCGGCTGCTTCCCTTTAACATATCTGAAGAATGGTTTGAAATTTCTTGTATTAACCTTGTTCTTACAAGCTAAGTGAACATATTTCTAAATCCATTTATGCAGTGACATTTTGCATGATTGACATAAGAAGAAAGGAAAACTACCATCATATTTTGAAATTGTGCAAAGTTCTTCAAATTTTATGAAAAAATCCTAGTCTATGAGCGTGATCAAAAAACGTATATAGTAGCAATGACTGGAAGGTGAACTCTTTACACAGGGAGGTTTTTCAGCCTTCCCTCCAGAGTTCCATATCTCTGAGCTTTTATAGAAGGTTTTTGATCATCCTCTTCAGACAGAATACTCTTAGGGTCAGTTGTTTCGATTATATTGCATCCATCTTTGGCATTAACTTAATGTTCAATTTTTCTGCTTTCTTTTCAAAATCTACGTTTCCATGTCTTACCTTCCCTTTCTATCTCTCTCTTCTTCCGTCCTATTTCCATGGTCTGGCATCTCTTTCCTTTCTTTCTCTCCCTCCCTCCTTCCTTCCTTTCCCCTGGTCTGGCATCTGTCTCCTTCCCTTCCCCCATGCCCTGGCATGTCTCCCTCCCCCTCCATGGTCTGATATCTCCTTCCCTTCCCTCTCTCCCATGAACTTGGATTCTCTTGTTCCTCTCCTCTCCCTTGTCTTCCTTCTCCTTCATAGAAACATAGAAGATGACGGCAGAAAAGGGCTACAGCCCATCAAGTCTGCCCACTCTGCTTACCCACCCCCTGTCTATGCCCTAATGACCCAATTTCCTTATCTTGACCTTCGTAGGGATCCCACATGGGTATCCCATTTATTCTTAAAGTCTGGCACACTGTCTGCCTCGATCACCTGCACTGGAAGCTTGTTCCAATGATCAACCACTCTCTCTGTGAAGAAATACTTTCTGGTGTCGCCATGAAATTTTCTGCCCCTGAGTTTGAGCGGGTGCCCTCTTGTGGCCGAGGGTCCATTGAGAAAGAAAATATAATCTTCCACTTCGACACGTCCCGTGAGGTACTTAAATGTTTCGATCATGTCTCCCCTCTTCCTACGTTCCTCAAGAGTGTAGAGCTGCAATTTGTTCAGTCTCTGTTCGTACGAGAGACCCTTGAGCCCCGTGATCATCCTGGTGGCCGTCCGTTGAACCGATTTAATTCTGCGCACATCTTTACTGTAATGTGGCCTCCAGAATTGCACACAGTACTCCAGATGAGGTTTCACCATGGCCCTGTACAACGGCATTATGACTTCAGGCTTCCTTCCCTCTCTTTCCCCAATTGGGTGCAGCAGCAACAGAAGCAGCATTTCCCTTCCCTCTTTCCTGTGCAGCAGAATAATTTTTCTTCCCCTTTCCTTCCCTCTCCCTCTCCCTTTCCCTGTACAGCAGCAGCAGCATTTCCCTAGGGTCCCCCTTTCCTATGCAGCAGAAGCATTTCTCTTTCCCCTCCCCTACCGTTCTCTTCCTTGTGGAGCAGCAGCGTGTCTGGCCGGCTCAGTTGATCGTTCCGTTCAAAGCCGCGGGTGGTAGCTTCTTGCGAGATCCGCGCCTGCATCTGAAGTCTCTCTGATGTTGTGACGTCAGAGAGGCTTCCGATGCAGGAGTGGATAGCACGAGAAGCTGCCAACCCGCGGCTTTGAACGGAACGATCGACTGAGCCGGCCAGACACGCTGCTGCTCCAAAAGGAAGGGAAGGGGGAAGAGAAATGCTGTTTTGATCGTGTTCAGACCGCGGGCTGCAAAATAGCACCTGGAGAACCGCAAGCGGTCCGCGGGCCGCGTGTTTGAGACCGCTGGTGTAGATGGACTGAAGTGAGCTTTGACAGAGACTTCAGTAGTTGGAACCTAAGAACAGTACTGGGCAGAGCTTTGGATTCTTGTCCAGAAATAGCTAAGAAGGAACCCCCCCAATACATTTTTAGATTGAATCAGGTTGGGCAGGCTATATGGGCCATTTGGGTATCTGCCGTCATCTACTATGTTACATTCCATTAATTTTGTTTCCTGTTGGAATTTATAATTGTAAGAATTGTAATGGACCTAGGCACTGAATTGCTTGAACAAGTGTTATAACTTGTAATGATTTGTTAAATTTAAAAAACAAACAAGGGATCTTCAAAAAGTTTCCACACTTTCATTTTTTTTAAACACAATTTATTAAATATCTCAAAAGCAAATTACAACACTTTTCCACATAATCACCCTGTTGCCTGACCGACTAGTCACATGACATTCTAGGACACGCCCTCTTACCACTTCTCCCGCCCCAACCATTTCCTGCAAAAATATGAAAGTGTAGAGAAACTTTTGAAGAACCCTCATATCATTTGATCAAATTTGTAGTATATAAACTTTTATAAATAATGATATAAATCCCTCAAGTCATCCAGCGATACCAGCCACAGGCCTCCCGATTTTCCTTGGATTTAAGATTCTGGAGCCTGACAAGTCTGGGCTGTTAATCTCAGTTTTCCTGTAGCAGGGCTTTTTCTTGCGACAAACTTGAACCCCTCCCCAGATCAGATTCAGATTCAGGAAACTTTCTTGGCATGACGATTTGGGAGTATGTTTTCCAAAGCAATGCTTGAAGGGATATAAGGAACGAATTAGAAAATCCTGGCCTGTGACATGCAAGTGAGGCTGCTTTACCGTATAATCTTTCCAAGATACTTGGCCCTAATCAAGTGATTTAAGTAGCGAACAATATAGCTAGCGAACTTAAAAAGATGAGCGCAATAGAGGCAGTGCTCATAATACAACCAAGTGGGTGAATTATTTCATGTCTGCGATCTCTTAGAATTTGGATGGAATGATGCCAGGAGGAATTGAGGAAGTGCTGTGGATGTGTTTGACCTGTAGCTCTTCCTCATTTCCTGTTATTACTGCAGACCTACAAAGTAATTTGTATAATATCCCATGCACAATGAGTTCAGTGTTCTCAAGTCACTCTTTGGTGAACCCTTTTTCAAAGTCACAAATGCACCAAACTGGACCTATTTTGGCACCAGCTGGTAATCTCTGCTCAGAAGTGCAGTGGCCAGTTAAGGGTTTGGGAGCTCGAAAAGGTTCCTACTCTCCTCCATACGTGGGGATCAGTAGTACCCGCTCCAGCTTCTCTGCGCTGTGCCCAGCAGAGGGGGCCCTTCACACAGAACTGAACACTAGCTCTAGCATTCTTTCAGTGCCTGCACATCTGTCAGAGAAAGATGTGCTCGCCTCCAGATGTGCAGGACTTACTTACATTTGGGGGTTTTTTTTTGTTAAAGAATTGTCAGCCCATGACTTCAAATGTCCTATGGAAGGCTAAGGAAGCTTTACCACCCATTCTGTCTCCCCCTCCCCCTTTTCTTCTAGACAAAAGAACCTGGGCCTGCATCTGGACGGGACCAAAGAGGGGCTGTAAGAATTAGTAGGCAGGGAATGGGGGTAAAGGAAGGAGGAAGACTGCCGTTTTTCTGTAATTTGACACTGAAACATAACTAAATAAGAGAAAGGGGTTTGGGAGGGGTTAGATAGATGGAGATGGTACGATGTGCCGAGGAGGAGGCGGGGCACAGCGTAGAGCTAAGATGTGCTTACTGCGTAGCGTCCGATGCTTTCTGCATGACTCATTTCAACTGTTATCGTTTTCACCAGATTAAAGTCAAATGTTAGAGAGAAATCTTTTCTAAGGCCACCCCAAGCTCAGACTCGGGACTGCTTTTCTATTCCGTACCAAACTATTTGCCGGTATCCCAGACAGACCTGCAGTTAACCTCAATTTGGAAGGGGGGTTGTGGGGGGCATTGGATTACTGCCCAAAATATGCAGATGTGTACATAAACTATAGGGTGAAAGTAACTAACTTTAAAATATGTCATCTTTCTTCTTAACTGTGACGCTCTTGAAAACCCTGAGCACAGGGAACGCTCGAGTTCCAAAATTAAAAATTGGGAGGAAATTCCTGTACCTGTACTAGGGGAGAGAACAGCAGCATGCCCAAGGACTCAAAGTGCACCTACGGTTAGGTGACAAAATGCTGGAATTTACGTGTGAATCCTATGACGGGATCAGGGTGCCCAAGTTCCTTTATGGAATACCAGCATAAATCCATATTTGTACCCCAGCATTTAAACACGCCCACTTAACTATGGTAGACACAAAGAGGTACAGATAAATGCTGAACTGGGACAGACCAAAGGTCCATCAAGCCCACTATCCCGTTTCCAACAGTGGTCAACCCAGATTCCAAGTAGTAAAACAGATTTTAGGCTGCTTATCCTAGGAATAAGCAGTGGATTTCCCCAATCCATCTCAATAATGCCTTATGGACTTCTTTTTAAGGAAATTATCCAACCTTTTTTAAACCCCGCTAAGCTAACTGATTTCAACACAATTTCCGGCAACAATTCCAGAGTTTAATTACATGTTGTGTGAAGAAATATTCTCTCCAGTTTGTTTTAAGTCTACTACTTAATAGCTTCATCGCATGCCCCCTAGTCCTAGTATTTTTGGAAAGAGTGAACAAGCGATTCATATCTACCCCCTTTCACTCTGCTCAGTATTTTATAGATCTCTATCATATTCCCCCTGAATCGTCTCTTCTCATTGGGAAGTTGTCCCATTCCTTTTATCATTTTCATTGTCCTTCTCACTTAATGACACTGTTTGATAATCTGTGCATAATTGTGGGAGACACCCATGCCCCGTCCATGAGAACATCCCTTGCATTTGTGCGCTATGCTTGTTTTGCACTTGTGGAGGTCAATATTCAGAATAGCTTACCAGAGTCTATTAGGCATTTACGAAAAGAAATAGCCTCCTTGAGAACATAGGATAAGGCTAAGCCTATTCCAAAGACTGAGAGAGAAGCAGTGGCTACTGTGGTCTGTAGACAAAAAGAAGGATTTGCAGACCTTAGTGCAGTGTCTCGCAAACTTTGCGAAGCCAGGCCACACTAAACTGGTAGCCACAGCTCGAGGGCATCCAGAAGTGTGCGGACGTCGACGTTAGTGCATATACGAAGGCCATCTAGAAGGAATCCTGAGCCGCCAGTGGGAGGGTGCTTGAAAGGAAGAGGTGCAGAAAGGTGCCAGCTGACTGCCTACAGGATGCGCCTCTCACTGCGAGAGGCTTGTCTTGTAGCCAGTCAGCTGGCGCTGGCGTCTCTTCTCCTTCCTGGCATCTCGTGGCACACAGTTTATGATACACTGCCCTAATGGCTAAGCTATGCCAGGAAGTTGCAGCCCTGAATGAGGTGCAAGTGCATAAATGATAGAGAAAAAACTCTGGAAATGACCAGAAGAACAAGGAGACTCAAACATCTCCTAATACACACTATCCTAGCAGTAAGGAAACCCATGAAGATTTGGACCTTGTTTGGTATGCTTCCTCCAAGCCAATAAAGTTGCTGCCTGGCAAAGTAACCTCAGTTACTGGCCATGTACAGCTTACTCCAAAGTCGAAGAAGCAACCATTGATGATAGATGCTCCACTTGAGATCACTCTGTTAGATGCCGACTTGTGTTCGAGTCCTAGCGACTCAATGATCATCATCAAGATTTTGTGGCAGAATACAGAAGTTGGTTGCCAGGTCTTTCTTCTGCAAAGTATAAATTCAATGTCGTCACATCAAATGCGATCCTCCGCCAACACTGCCCATTTGCTGCGGCTGCCCAGATCACTCTACCTGGCAGATTATTATTACAACGAGGCATATTACCTATCTCTGAAAACAAATGAAGTGCAGGTGTGGGTACAAAATGAATCCAAGAAAGAGATCACTTTCCAAAAAGGAGTACAAATAGCCCATGTATACAGAGTGGAATCCCTCACTGTAGGCAAAGGGCATCGACATCAAAAAGTGATCTATTCTTGCTCAATTTTGGGGATTCACCTCTTCCTCCTTATTGGAAGGATAGATTGATACAGCATTTTTTAAATAGAAGCAATGTATTATCAATACATGAGTGGGATTGTAGGTTTGGTCAAAGAAGTAGAACATTCCATACCCTCTGCATGATCCACACCCCTTCCTGGAGAGATCAAGACGTTTGGCACCAGGACACATAGAAGATGTTAGAAAGAACCCACAAGAGCTACTGGATGCTGGAAACATCAAAGATTCCCAAAGTCCATATGCCTTACCTATAGTGGTGGCTAGGAAGAATAATGGGTCCATATTCATGTGTATAGACTATTGAACATTGAACAAAGAACCTTACCAGACCAGTACATATTACCAAAATAGAAGATGTGTTGGACTGTATGTCAGGTAGCAAGTGGTTCTCAGTTATAGACTTGAGGAGTGGGTACAACTAGATACCTATGAAGGACAGTGATAAAGAGAAGATAGCTTTCATCTGCCCACTGGGGTTTTACCTATTCAAACAGATGCCCCAAAGGATCACAGGAGCTCTGAGTACCTTCCAAAGACTAATGGAGAAGATAGTTGGAGACATGAATCTCTTGGAAGTGTTGGTTTACCTCGATGACCTTATTGTGTTTGGAAGAACATAAGGTGAGACTGATGAAGATCCTTGACAGGATGGAGGCACAGGGGCTCATGTTGTCATTAAACAAACAACAATATTCATATCACAATTTAAAAGAATTAATTAATAATTTAAATAGTGCGCTAACCCACAACCTTAGTGTTCTAGTGTAAAGACACACAACACCAGTTGCCATCAGACCATCATGCCACTATTAATGTCTGTTCCACCATATAACAATCCAACATCCATTTACTATAAAATAAACTTATCTTTGTGGTGGTTACTGCTTCTCTGACGGTCATTTAATAAGCAGCTGGTGTCATAAAGAGCACATGCACAAGCTATGACACCAGCTGCTTATTAAATGACCATCGGAGAAGCAGTAAATGGATGTTGGATTGTTATATGGTGGTACAGACATTAATAGTGCCAAGATGGTCTGATGGCAATTGGTGTTGTGTGTCTTTACACTAGAACACTAAGGTTGTGGGTCTGAGCACTATTTAAATTATTAATTAATTCTTTTAAATTGTGATATGAATATTGTTATTTAAGTTATCACAATTGAAAAATATATATATATCTCCCTATATTTATTTATTTAAGTCATTAAACAAATGCCAGTTCTGCCTGATGTGAAGTATGTGGGACACAATAATAATTTTTTTTAAAAAAATCCTAATTGCCGGATGTCCAAGTGCCAAAAATCAAAACCAGTTTTTTGGACTTCTAGTGGGGCGTTTGGCTGCTGGGCATCCAGAGTTCAAAGGGGTGTGTAGAGAGGTGTGATGAGTGGGATATGGACAGGTTTAGACTTGGACGTCCTGCACCTATAATCAAATTTTTTGAAGGACTTCCTAGATGGAACTCAGACGTTTTAGCCTAGACCTGTTTTAGAAGCATCTAAGTGTTCAAAATGTACCCAAACTGACAGATGACCACTGGAGGGATTAAGTAATGACCTCCCACACTCCCACAGTGGTCACAGACCTCCTCCCACCCCACAAAAATCTGAATGAAAAAGAACATATCTGTCTCTAGAACACCAGCATCTCATATAGAAAATCATAGTTTCAAGTTTCAAGTTTAATAAAATTTTTGATTAATTGCTTAATCATATTTCTAAGCGATCGAACATTTTAAAATTACAATATTTGGGGAACAATACAATACTTTGCAATATATTACATCCAAAGGATCACAGGAGCTCCGAGTACCTTCCAAAGACTAATGGAGAAGATAGTTGGAGACAGTTGGAAGTGTTGGTTTACCTACTACTAGAGTAGCCTAGCGAACTAAACAGAGGAGGACCCAGACCCATAAGCTACTCTAACCAGTACATTTATGGCGGAAAGTGTGAAGTCCAAACACAAGACTCCTGTGTTTGGATTTTTATCATCATTGTAGAGACACATATCGGGTTCTACCCCGAGATGGAAAATGTGAGGTCACCTTAACCCACCAAAATTCTACTATACCGCCACATAGGTGCCACCTGCAGCCATAAGGGCTATTGAGGTGGTGGACAGGTGATTATAGTAGATATAGGGGAATTTTAGGAGGCTTACCCTAAATTATAAGGGGGTTATGGTGAGATGTGGCACCCTTTATGTGAAGTTTACAGCAATGACAGTAACCCTTTAAGGTGCCCCACTGCTCTACTGGCATGTCTGTGTGGCCAGTCCATTACAAAATTGGCCCCTCCTACATCCAAATACACACCATTTGGCTATTTCCGGCTTGGATTTTTTTTGGTCGAAAATGGGGTATAACTTTGGATGTTTTGGCAGTCTAGATGTTCTGGTGGCCAAGATGTCTGACAGTTTTCAAAGGGGGATTGAGGGATACAGATAGGGGTAGATAAGAGTATGGAAAGAGTATAGATAAAAATAAGGGGGCTATAGGGCTAAATCAAGATAACATGACAGGTCATGGACCTGATGGGCCGCCGCGGGTGCAGACTGCTGGGCACGATGGACCTCTGGTCTGACCCAGCGGAGGCAAATTCTTATGTTCTTAAATCTGGTGGTTCGGCTTTTGAAAATGTCTGTTTCTGTGCATTTGATGTTGAAGGTTTTGCAGGAAATGTCCAAGGTTGGACTTACATAAATGACAATGAAGGAGACCAGATGGTGCTCACTCCTTTTTATTTTCTAACAGACTCGTGTTTCGGTCCAAGAAGGCCTGCCTCAGGAGTCTTGCTTTCAAGTCATGATAGAAAAGGTTTGTTGATCCACATGCTCGATTATTGCAATGAATTCTCTGGAAAAAACCCTGCCAAAGGCTCATGATGGGTGCAGCGAAACCACAAGCAAATTTGCAGCATGGGATTTGAACCCACAACCTCAGAGTGCTCCGGGTGTAGCTCTAACCACTGCGCCACACTCTCCTCCAATAAAATATCAGAAGTGAGCCAAGTATAGAACAATGAAGCCTTGTGACATCACCGATACTGTATGGACCCACCAGCATCATGAAGCTTAGATCTGATTGAGTTAGTAAGACACTTCACAAATGGGTCACTACTTAAGACAGTGCCTGAAAGAAATGCTTAGTGACTCTTCTTTCACACAACATACACATGATCCACCTCATGTGCATCCTATACATAGGCCTGAACCAATGCCAAATTTATCTGAATAATCCAGTGAATCTGAACCTCTGAGTTTAGCAGTTCCATAGTTCATAACAGTCCTTATTAGGGAATATTGGCAGACATTAATGCTCCAGTACCTTTACGTGGTATAACCGAGGAAAATACAGCCGATAGTGAAAGTATGTCTGAAGATATATCTGGACAACATGCTGATGATACTGTATTGGTACACAGGTCAGACAGAATCCATAAGCCTGTTTCTTTATAATGAATTGGAAACCCCTTCTAATCAGTCTCTATAAATTTCTCAAATACTGTCATTGCTGATTTGTTAACAGTTCTTGAATGCATGACTCTGCTCTATTAGGTAGCAATTGTACTTATTACACTGGCCTTACAGGTGGGCGTGGAGACCTGTCCAATTGTGGCATGAGGAGAGGGGATTCCTCTGTTCACGGAATCTTTGCTTCTGATATCATGGCAATGGGAAGGCTGTCGTGTACACTGGGTGGACTTCTCACCCTGCCAAGAGCAGACAGCTACTATTGGCTCTCCTGAAAAATTCAGAGTTTTATTTTCAGCCTGAGAACAGTGTAGAGGGAGAGAGAACTGCAGTGGAAGAGGAAGGAAGCAGTTTGTATTTCTCTGGTTAATAATTTTGTGGGAGCTGGCAGAGAATTTTTCTAAGCAGTTGGCTACTTCTTTCCATATACTGTAGCGCTAGGAATCAGTGTCCCAGAACCCTGAATATACTGGTAAGGGGGGGGGGGATTTATATTTGTCCTATTTACCCTCTTTCTGTCTGATAGAGTTCTTGTGGCCTGCCTTCTGTGCACATAACCGTAGGAGGCCAGGGGTTACATTGGCATCACATGCTTTCAGTGGCACATGAGTGAACAGAAACTGACAGTGACAGGAGGGCTCCTCTGCACAACACAGTCTTGGACATCTTGGCTTAAATTCAGTTCTGCTATTAACAAGAGGCAGGATTTGCTTATTCAGCCTGGGTACCTGCTCTTCTCCAGGGTTGGATTTGGATATAGGTAGTGTTACCATATTTCCTCTTTAAAAAAAAAAAAAAGAGGACACGAGCCCCGCCCCATTCTACCCCTAGCCCCGCCCTATTCTGCCCCTAGCTCCGCCCTATTCTGCCCCCTAGCCCCGCCCTGTCCCACTCCAGCCCTACCCTGTTCCACCCATACACAGACCTCATGTCTCCTTCTCGAAGCTCCAGGCCCGTCTAGAGGGCCTCTGCGCATGCGTGGATCAACACGATGACATCAAGCTCATACATGCGATGTCATTGGGTCAATATCCACACAGAGGCCCTCCAGACGCTTACCTGAGCTTGGTGCCTTCTCAAACCCGGACAAACTGCAGACAAATATCTTCCTACTGGGGGCCACGACACCAATAATGCTTCACAACATTCATTCCTACCAGAACACCTGGCCTTGGTCACATGTGCAGAACACAGATGAACCCTATGCAAATACAGGACCACAAACTAAAAGTCCAAATATGCACAAACAAAACCCTAAGATGCCAGACTCTGCATGCAGTAACACCAGAGAAATAAAAAGAAATACATTTCTTCCTGAGCAGTGCAAAATATAGGCAGCAGATGTAAATTGTGAAAATGGATGCATTTCAATCACTAAATTGAAAATAAAATAATTTTTCCTACCTCTGTTTTCTGGTGATTTTATTTTTCTACTCATCTTTTCCCAGTCTCAGGTTGCATTTCCTTCTGTCTCTGCTCTTAACTCTGTTTCCAGGGCCTTCTTGTCCATTTGTTATTTTTCTCTCCTTCACTTTCTGCCCTACATCCATCTGGTTTTGGTTTTTTAGAAATCACAGGGATGATACTAGTTGAAAACTAGAAGAAGTCATAAATTGCTTAAATCAAAAACCATGAACTGACCTCACTTCAAAATAGTAACCTGTCTATGGAGTGTGATCAGAAATTTTTAAGTTACTCAGAGACGTGAAACTCTACAAGGAAGGTATACACCCTCCTAGAGATGATACAGAGTTTACCTTCCAGTCATTGCAACAAAATATATGAAGAAAGAACTCCTGCATGTTTTGAAGCATTTGAAAGATTGTGACAACCTTTATTTATTTATTTTTGTATCCTGCCTTGGAGCGTGATCAGCATTGAAACAGTTGCAATGACTGGAAGGTAAACTCTGTATCATCTCTAGGAGGGTGTATACCTTCCTTGTAGAGTTTCACGTCTCTGAGTAACTTAAAAATTTCTGATCACACTACATCCATCTGTGGCATTAACTTTTAACATTCAACTTTCTTCCATTTTTCTGCTTCCTCCTCAGATCTATTTACTTTTCCATGTCTTCCCTTCCCATCTATCCATACACACTCTCTCCTACCTCTCTCTGTCCTTCCCCATCATCCATTTATGTCATCTCTTCCCTCTTCCCTTCTATCCATAAACTGCATTTCTTCGATCTCTCTTCCCTTCCCCACCTATCCCATCCCTGTACACCATGTCCTCCCTCTTTCTCCCCTTCCCCTCCATCCCTGTGTACCATATCCTCCCTCTCTTTCCCTCTCCTGTAGTCTGACATTTGTCTTTCCCTTTCCTCCTTCTATGGTCTGGGATCTTTATCCTCTCTTTCCCACAGTCTGGCATCTCTTTCCCCTTCTTTGTGGTTTAGCATCTCTATGTCTTTCCCTTCCCTTCCCCTCCCCTTGCCTTAGTCTAGAATCTCTCCCTTTCTTTCCCTGGTCTGGCATCTTTCTTTTCTTCCCCCTCCCCCTTCCCCATCCAGTGGTCTGATATCTCTCTCCTTATCCCCTCCTGTAGTCTGCCATTTCTATCTGCTCCTTTCCTTCCTTCCTCTGGAGTGTTTGCTTCACTTATCCTGCTGATGGCCAAAAGTTACAGCAGCGCCGGGTGAACAAGTACCGGATCATGTGAGAGCGGGAGGGAGGGCTCCGGATAGATGCAGGGGGGTAGAGGAGGACTTTGGATAGGTGCACGAACTGCTATAGGGTTACTAGATGCCCGGTTTACCCGGACAAAAGTTGTAAAATTAAAAAGCCGCCCGGACTCCTGACACATCCGGAGAAATCCGGACATCTGGTAACCCTAAGTATAGGCAACATAGCCAACTGCCTAGGGTGCCATATTTTGAAGGAACCAAATCCCTGTGCTAAAGAGGAGCTTGATTCTGCCTGTTTTATAACTGTGCTATATGATCTCTGGGGGAGAATGCTCCCCTCTCTTGGCAATTAACTGCCTATGAAAAGCTACATAGCCGGTTGCTCTCTGGTCCTTTGTATGGGTTTCAACCTCTTAAATCCGGCTCTGCTCTTCTTTTCCCTCAGTGTCAGCCCTCTTCGCTTGCAGTGACGTGCATCAACCCACCTGAACTTTAGAGCTCCCCTTCCCTTCATAATCGCTCTACTGGAGATTCTCCTGTACTAGGCACAGCTCCAACATCAACAGAACCTCGGGTAAAGCACTTCCACAGTAGGAAGACTGATTCACAGGCCTTGGCTGCTTTTCAGCAAATAATTTGTCTGCAAGAGATTTTCAAGCAGTTGTTACCCACACAGGGCCCATCTCATTAAAGATTGCTATGCTTGTTATGCTCGCCATGTCTGTTGTACTTGCAGGGTGTGAAGCTGACATAGAATCACTTTGGTGTTTCCATACAGAATCGCTGCATGAACCTCCTTCTCCCAGGGTGACACGTGGATCATGTAGTCTCCAGTTTAACAGGCCTCTGTGAAGCCCAGATAAGCTATAATTAAGTGATCCATGCGTGGGCCTGGATTAGATGACTGCAGAGCACAGTTCTAGCAGCGGGTGACTGGGCCATGCCTTTGGTGACTGGTGTTATGTTTCTAATTCTCCCTCTCCCAGCAGCTGCGACCATGCCTGAGCCCACTTAGGAAGGCAGAAAAGTTCATTCTGCTCTTATGAAAAAAAGACTTCCTCCATTAAATCTGTTTGAAGGTGAATTCTTTGTGGTGATGGGTTCCCAGTGTCTTGTCCGGGGTTCATGTCAGATCTGCTTCCCTCAGTGAGACCCTCTCTTTATTCTATGAAACCTTCACAGATTCCAACGGATTCAGAATGCCGCGGCCAAGCTTATCTTTGCAAAAAGTAAATTCGATCGCGTCTCACCGCTCCTATCCAAGCTTCACTGGCTTCCGATAATTTCCAAAGTCCTCTTCAAATGCATCTGCCTAACTTTCAAGATCCTCCACGGCATCCTTTCTCCATTAATTCCACTTTCTTGGAACTCCTCAAATCTTAATACCACCAGACCTACCCAAAAATCAAAACTATCCTTCCCCTCATTAAAAGGCATTTCCCACTCAGGAAAGCTGGGGACTTCCCTCCCCTTCAGATTCACCGAGCTCTGGAACAACCTTACCTCCCCTCTTCGGAACCCGAGTTCTCTACAACTCTTCCGTAAACATCTGAAAACCTGGCTTTTCTCAAAAATCTAACACTCCCTCCTCCTCTGATATCCTAGTGCTCTAAACATTCTTCTTTCCTCCGATCTTCATCCTTTCCTTGGAGTTCCTTTCTCACCACAATTCCTGTAAACCGTGCCGAGCTCCACAACTATGGAGATGGTGCGGTATACAAACCTAAGGTTTAGTTTAATGTCATAAGACCTCCGCTCCCCTCCCCCCACCCCACACACACAGGTTACCATATGGCTCCAGAAAAAGGAGGACGGATTGAGACATCCGGGTTTTACTTCCATTGCTTTCAATGGAAGTAAAACCTGGATGTCTAATTCTATCCTTTTTTCTAGAGCCATATGATAACCCCTTTTCCCTGCCCCGAGTCTAGAGCACTTCCAATTCTGCAGTGTGTTCCACTATTGGTGATCTTTTCGAAAATGAAACTTTGTTTTCTAAAAGTGCTCTTTCCTTTCCTGAGAGATGAATCCCAAAGTCCACTCTGCTGGGAGATGCCTCTGTTTTGAGATGTGGGTTTTCAGCCTGGAGACTCTGACTAATGTATGAGCAAATAAATCCTTTATGCTGGAAGATGAAGCTTTTGGCGGGCAGTCCTTTGAAACTTGCAGTGGGTACAAAACCATGGGTGCTGGCTGATATCTTATACTCTTGTTACACATAAGAACAGCCTTACTGGGTCAGACCAATGGTCCATCAAGCCCAGCAGCATGTACTCATGGTGGCCAATCCAGGTCACTAATACCTGGAAAAAACCCAAAGAGTAGCAACATTCCATGCTACCGATCCAGGGCAAGCAGTGGCTTCCCCCATGTCAGACTTTTTCTCCAGGAAATTGTCCAAACCTTTCTTAAAATCAACAGACTTTAAAATGCCCAAAATTCAGCTGGCGACAAACAATTTTTTGCCGCCTGCCACTAGAATTATATCTATGTATACCTATGTAACCCTGGTTTCACTCACACAGTATTGGGACACCAGTTAGCTCTTTGGGTCAGGTACCTGCAACCAGAGAATACAAAACAAAGTTCAGTTTTCAAGCTGGGCATAGGCCAGGCGGACTTACTCTGGTAGACAGAAAGATAATTTTCCCTGGGTTCAATCACTTCACACAGTCTTTTACTTAATCAAAATAAATCAAGTTGAAACTGATGAAAAGTTAATAACTTTACTTTGAAGATCTGAGCTGCAATTCCAAATGTTTAAACAGGGACTACTTAAAGCAATTCTTCATTCACAATTTCAATGTAAAAGTTATTTCGGCAATTCCTCATTGTGTTTCCAATCCTCTCACACAAGTCCCTCTTTACTCTGGGTCTCACCCTTTTCCCTCATCCCAGGACCACACTATCTTCCAGCCAAGCTAAAACACTCCACTGGACTGTTCCCTCTAAGCTGAGCAGGTGTCCTCCAGCTGCATTGCTACCACTAGGGGGTGGAATATTTTCAGTCGCTAAGGACAGGTATGTTCCCTGGAGTCCTGCAGAACTTGCCTGTCCCTCACAATTGAAAAATGTGACAGTAAAACAGCACCCTCTATTGGTGAGACTGTGGGTGGAGGACTCCTGCTCAGCTTAGAGGGAACAAGAGGTCTGGGAAAACCCGGATGTGTTCTCATTTTAGAGGACTGTCCGGGTTCCCAGACAGACTTTCCAAATCCCGGCAGTTTGTCCGGGTTTTGTAAAAGTCCTGAGCTCCAGCTGCGTCTGAAGGGTTTCCAACAAGCATGCGCAGATGACATCACACGCATCTGCGCATGCAGGAAGCCCTCCAAACGCGGCCTGGAGATCAAGAGAAAGAGAGATGTGTTTTTAGGGGCGGGGCTGGAGGCAGAACACGGCAGTGAGGGGATGGGGGCGGGGCCATGTGTACGGGTCTTCAAATCGGCAAATATGGTAACCCTACACTGGACTATGGTTGCCAGATTTTGTCCTCACAAAATGAGGATGCGTGACCCCATCCAACCCACAGCCCCGCCCTGTTCCACCCAGGGCTGTGGAGTCGGTAGATAAATGTTCCATCTCTGACTCCGACTCCTCAGTTTTTTGTACTTCAGACTCCGACTCCGACTCCAGGTACCCGAAATTTCCTCCGACTCCGACTCCACAGACCTGGTTAATTTTCAGATCGTTAAAATGGAATGTCAAGTTGAGAGAAATGAGCATTTTCGACACCACCTTCTTTTTGCTTTTAATCAAGGTTCTAAGGCCGCAGAAGCTGCTCGCAACATTTGTGCTGTGTATATAGTGGGTGCTATAGCTGAAAGAATCGCTCGTGATTGGTATGACAAGTTCAAAAATGGAGTCGGTAGATAAATGTTCCGACTCCGACTTCTCCGTTTTTTGTACTTCAGACTCCGACTCCGACTCCATATTTTTCCCACAGAACAAAAAAAGTGGAACATTGCTGGACTGAGTGTACAGCCCTCGATGGAGACTGCCCCAACTTTGTTGGTTGGGCTGAGAACTTTTCAGTGGCTCCTCGTATATATGCTATCTTTGCAGAATACTGACTTAGCGTGGATCTTCCCAGCACCTAACTTTGGGTACCATTTATTTATTGGGCTCTCTGTGCGTAGATATTCTGGGACAGAGTTTGGTTGGAGCAGGGGCAGAGTTGCCGTGACTGTATACAATATGTTCTTCTCAGGTGCCATTAACTCATGCTCGACTCTTAGTGACTTTATGAATTACAGATCTAAAAAGAGATTGGTTTTGTGCTCATCCAGTAAGATCCTCCAGTGCCATCCCCATGGTAGTTTTCAACGTGCCAGCCATCTGATTGCAGGCCACCCTCTTCGCTTGGTTCCTTCGATCTTCCCAAACTCAATGTCCTTCTCCAATGATCTTTCTCTTTTGATGGTGTAACCAAAATAAGAAGGTCGTGACTTCATCATTTGGGCTTCTAGTGACATAGCCGGTTTGATCTCTTCCAGAATCGATTTGTTAGTTCTTCTGGCGGTCCACTGTATATGTTATATACTGTAAAATACTCATGTACGCACCTAAAACACAAGCACACGTTGATAACTTCCTCCGAGCAGATGTAAATCTGAATGAGAGAATTTGAGTGCTTTGTAGGACATTTCACGTAGACACCCTTTGCTAAAATTACCCCCGTTAAGGTTTTCTCCTGGGTTCCTTTGGTTGTGTCCAAACATTTTATTTCCAATTTTTATGCTTTCTTGGAACGAGAACTGCTCCCTTTTATCATGGCCACACCCCTTGCTTTCAAAAAAATTATTTCCTGAAGTTCACTCTGTGGCCATTTGAGCCTGATTTACTGAGCCTTTTCCTCAGGCACCCCAGAGGCAAACTGTCTTAGTCAAGCAGACCCTCTATGCCATATTCATACGGTACATGAAATGTAATTGGGGGGGATGCTTGTCGAAGATTCCTGCAGTGACCCCCCCCTTCTAGCTTGTTACTCCAGGGGTGGAAATAACCAAGCAGCAGGAAGATACTTTATTCAGGTTTCCCAGAAATTTGTTAAACTTAATGATTTTTTTTGACTGCTGAATGCCAAAATGCTATAACTTTTGTCATTGCTGCACTGATCAGAGCATGGTCTCTTTACTTTGACTATTAATGGAGGTTAATCGCAGGGACTGTCTGTCAGTCCAGATCTGAGCTGGAGGACCAAAGAGATGCCACGAGATGCAATCATCAAGCAGGTAAAAACTTTCCAAGTAAAGGAGGACAAGAAAACGTTTCCTGCAAAACTGCCACTTTTTTTTTTTTAACAATCTGGTTTTCCTTCTTCCAAATGGAGACATTCCCTGGAGCTTTTCTTGGCAGATTCTCCCTTCAGTACACAGCTCACATCTGTACAGCCGCCAGCAAATACATCTGATTCCAATTTCCCAAGGAGCTGCGGCTAGGAGGAATGCTGAGACCTGGCAGCTGGATGGGGCGTGCAGCTCTAGAAGAGAAGGGTTATAATTTTGCAAGTAATTTGCTCTCTCCCTTGCCCCTTTCCATTCCTTTCCAGTCCGCTGCTTTGCTTTATTCCAGTCCACCTCTTTCATATTGCTCATATGTATCTTCCTCCATACAGTCTAAATGACATTCAATTCTGTGTCTAATCTCTGCAAAGACTGACAACAGGCCCCATTTTATCAGGCTGATCCAGACCTGGTTTTAATCCTACTGAAAGCCTGGCCTTGCTTTTCTTAAGGGAATCAGAACTGCAATGCCATACAAGAAGCTAAAACTAAGACGGGATCATAAAGATCTGCCTTCAAAGACTACAATTGATTCAGAATACCACTGCGAAGTTGATTTATGGAAAAAGCTAATTCGACCACGTGACTCCTTTGCTTTTGAGTCTCCACTGGCTCCCGGTTTATCTCAGAATCCAGTTTAAATGTTTTTATATTTTTTTCAAAATTTGATATGGTATTTTTGTTCCTCTTCTATGGAATGTTTATAGCTTTTCATATGCGAGAGGCACTCAACGATTTAAACTTTCCCTCCCTTCTAGGAAAGGAACTCAAGGAGTCAAGAATTTTAGCCTTTCTCTGGTTTTTAAATTTCCCCAATTATGGAATGAACTTCCTTTAGTTTTGAGGTGTCCCAGCTCTTTCCAACTTTTCTATTTGCTAAAACATTTTGAAAATTAATCCTCTCATATTTTAGCTTATTTTTTAACTTATTGTTAACCGTCTCGAGCTTCCTCTGGTTGAAGACCCGGTATATAAAGTTAAAAGTTTTAGTTTAGTTTAGTCCTGTAAACATGGGGTCAGTTAGCAATCCAGATACCGTTTTTCTGAGGCTTTGCTTCTAAGAGCTACCCCCCAAATCCTGGTTGTTATTCCAAAACTGCTTAGGTGCCCAGTTTCAAAGGGGGAGGCATGCCTTCTTGGCCACTCCTGGTTATGAACTTGCATCCAAAAGTAGGGTTACAAGACATTCAGATTCACCGGACATGTCCTCCTTTTTGCAGGGATCTCAAAGTCCCTCCTCGAGGGCCGAAATCCAGTCGGGTTTTCAGGATTTCCCCCATGAATATGCATTGAAAGCAGAGCATGCACATAGATCTCATGCATATTCATTGGTGGAAATCCTGAAAACCCGACTGGATTCCGGCCCTCAAGGAGGGACTTTGAGACCCCTGTTTTAGAGGAATATTCAGGCATCCGGACAGCTTTTTAAAACCCTGCGCTTTGTCCGGGTTTTGAAAAGCTTCCAGCTCCGGTCCATGTCGGGAGGAAGTCTGCGCATGCACAGATGCAATGCGGCGATGTCACACGCATGAGCGCATGCAAGCGATGTCATCACGTCACACCTGTGCATACGCAGATGCTTTCTCGAGGCGGCTCTGAGCACGAGAAGCGGTTGAGGGGGCGGGGCTGGGGCGGAACAGGGTGGGTCTGAGTGGAACTGGGCGGGCCTGGGAGCGAGGCCACAGGTCTGGATTTTACAATTGTAAAATCTGGTTACCCTATCCCAGGGGTAGGCAATTTCAGTCCTCGAGAGCCACAGGCAGGTCAGGTTTTCAGGATATCCACAATAAATATGCATGAGATAGATTTGCATCTCAAGGAGGCAGTGCATGCAAATCCATCTCATACATATCCTGGCTCCGGCTCTCGAGGACAGGAATTGCCTACCCCTGCCCTATCCAAATGCATTATGATATTTGTAGTTCCTGATTCTCCCAGCTGAAATCGGTGCTGCATTAATTACTTGAAAGGCATTAATATAGAACCAAATATTTTCCAGAGAAGGGAAAATGGTAAAACTAGAGGGCATAATTTGAGATCACAGGGAGGAAGTCTTAGGAGCAATGTTAGGAAATTCTTCTTCACAGAGAGGGTGGTAGATCCCTGAAATGCCCTCCCGAGGGAAGTGGTGGAGAAGAAAACGGTGATGGAATTAAAAAAGCGTGGGATAAACATAGAGGATCTCTAATTAGAAAACGAAGGATGTAAATTAAAGAACTAAGGCCAGTATTGGACACACCAACACGGTCTGTGTCCTATATATGGTGATTTGATGTAGGATGGGCTGGGGTAAGCATCAATGTGATTTCCACTAATATGGAACAGGAGGATGTTACTGGCCAGACTTTACGGTAGATATCCTGCAAACAACGAGATGGTTGGATAGGCTTCAGTGAGCTTGTACGGCAACTTCAGCATTTGGAACCTGGGATAATACCAGACTTTACTGTCTACGGCCCAGAAGTATCAAAGAAGAGACAAGTTAATCTAATCATGTATTTTTAAAATGAGTATCACTTAAGTAAGACTGGATGGACTGTTCAGGTCTTTATCTGCTATCATGTACTATGTTAAGATGAGATTGTTAGGAATTCAGGACTGGCCTCTTGGAACTGGGTGACTTGGCAACATGGTGTTCTTTTTCCTCTCATTTTTCTCTTCCTGCTTCCCTAGGATAATTGCTGGGGTGACACAAGCTGTCTCTAGCTGGCTGAGGGGAGTGGAGGACTGAACACCATCGATCCATTCATTATCGTAAGGGCCTAGCCAGCAGATTAACCATCCCCCTTAACTAGGGTTATCATATGGCTCCAGAAAAAGGAGGACAGAGAGAGACATCTGGGCTTTACTTCTATTGAAACCAATGGAAGTAAAACCCACAAGTCTCAATCCGTCCTCCTTTTTCTGGAGCCATATGGTAACCCTACTTTAACTGTATCCCCCACCCTGAGACATCTGTCTTGTCTGTTTAGATTGTAAACTCTTTCGAGCAGGGACTGTCTCATCCGTGACTCTGTACAATGCTGCGTAGGTCTAGTAGCACCCTAGAAAATAAAATAATATAAATAGTAGTAGTTGATTCTGCAGTTGCTGCTGTCCTTCCTCTTCCAAGGCCCAAAGGTTTCACTTCCAGGATGTGCCTTACCTCTGCCAGACCCAAAGGACTCTAGAAAACAACAGGACAGGCAGTCTGCAAAGTCCAAAATGGTGGTCAACGAAAAGCAGCACAGCCAAAAAGATGTGCAAAAAGCAAGTTCAATTTTATTGTGCAGACATCAGATAAAACCTGACCTAGGCCGTGTTTTGCCCACATTAAGGGCTGCATCAGGGGTTAGTAACGCTAAAAAAAACCAATAACAAAACAGAAAATCATTATCATAATAATAATATTAATAACTTTATTTTTATATACCGCCATACCACAAACAGTTCTAAGCGGTTTACAAGGGAAGAGACTGTATATAGACAGCAACGTTACAGAGAACTTTCGAAATTACATTGGCATGCTAAGTTTAGTCGGGTTTATCTGGAAGTGTTTTGGAAGTACATCAGGTTGGGGTACATCAGGTTGAAGTGGGGGTCAGAGAAATTTGTCAAAGAGAGTTTTTATTGACTTCCTAAACGTTTGGTACGAAAGTGCATTTGAGATGAAGTTGGTTAAACATTTGTAAAACAGACAGAGGGGCTTAATCAAAAGAAACAGCGCTAGTCGCCCAAAGTCAGAAGCAGCAAAATGTCTATTCTTGAAAAGTACATCTAAAATACTTTCTTTGGAAAATCGTCTATTTATACGTTCAGGTGTATGGTAAGCTCCCCAAAACCTACTATATTCACCTGTCTACAACCCCAATAGCCCTTATGGCTGCAGGTGGCACCTATATGGCAGTAGAATAAGGCTGGGGGAGGGGATTTTGGTGGGCTCACATTTTCCACCATAGATGTAGTGGTTAGAGTAGCTTATGGGCCTAGGTCCTCCTCTCTATGGTTCACTAATACTTCCCCCCCCCCTCGACTACTTAAAGCCACCTTTGTGCAGCTCTACTGGCTTTCCTATGCCAAGTGCTGATGTTCCGGAGATAGGTATTTACGTTTTTATTCTGAACTTTGCGGGGAAGTGACAGGGTCAGTGAACATGGGGGTTTGGGTGCTTTCATTTTGTCCCTGCAGTGGTTATCTGGTCACTTTGGATACCTTTCGGGCACTTATACGTGTCTTTACATCGTCTAAGTCACAATGTATAAGTTCCGTCTCGACAGTCTTGTCAAACCTTCAATTATCGCTGCAGGATGACTAAGTTTAGGTTAGTATTCAATATCCAATATTTCCCACTAATATTCAACTGTGAATAAGGTAATAACAATACTAATAAGAGAGTTAGCCTCAGTAATGGAGCCTACGCGTAGCCATTCAATGACTGGGGAATTCAGCGTAGCTATACTTGCTCCTTTAATCTCCAATCATTGGCCTCACTCTCATTCTCATTAATCAAAATTACTAAAATTTAAATCCTTATTAATCTTTCTTATTTTATTTTTAATATATAAATCCTTAAAACAATCTTCATACACTCCCTATCACTTCCTATCATTCATCCTTATTCACATGTTTGAGACTACACTATCTTTATTTTTTATCTTTATAGAATTTTTCGTTTCAACGTTATATACTCATTAAATAGTGGCTTATACCAGCCTACATATCAATTACACAGCACTTGTATTTCATAGCTAAAGCCAATTCATAGCAAACATTAGCTTATCCAAGCCAACTTATCTTTAAAGCAGCATTCAACTTAAGTCAGCACTTGTATTTCACGAATATAGCCAACGTGGCCAGCGTTTCGTGGGCGAAAATTCACGCTCACTGCATCAGGGCCAAGTTATTTTGGAAACAAGATGTGCTCAAAGTGCATTTGGTTAGTGGTCTCGAGACCACTAACCAAATAAGGATGAATGATAGGAAGTGATAGGGAGTGTATGAAGATTGTTTTAAGGATTTATATATTAAAAATAAAATAAGAAAGATTAATAAGGATTTAAATTTTAGTAATTTTGATTAATGAGAATGAGAGTGAGGCCAATGATTGGAGATTAAAGGAGCAAGTATAGCTACGCTGAATTCCCCAGTCATTGAATGGCTACGCGTAGGCTCCATTACTGAGGCTAACTCTCTTATTAGTATTGTTATTACCTTATTCACAGTTGAATATTAGTGGGAAATATTGGATATTGAATACTAACCTAAACTTAGTCATCCTGCAGCGATAATTGAAGGTTTGACAAGACTGTCGAGACGGAACTTATACATTGTGACTTAGACGATGTAAAGACACGTATAAGTGCCCGAAAGGTATCCAAAGTGACCAGATAACCACTGCAGGGACAAAATGAAAGCACCCAAACCCCCATGTTCACTGACCCTGTCACTTCCCCGCAAAGTTCAGAATAAAAACGTAAATACCTATCTCCGGAACATCAGCACTTGGCATAGGAAAGCCAGTAGAGCTGCACAAAGGTGGCTTTAAGTAGTCGAGGGGGGGGGGAAGTATTAGTGAACCATAGAGAGGAGGACCTAGGCCCATAAGCTACTCTAACCACTACATCTATGGTGGAAAATGTGAGCCCACCAAAATCCCCTCCCCCAGCCTTATTCTACTGCCATATAGGTGCCACCTGCAGCCATAAGGGCTATTGGGGTTGTAGACAGGTGAATATAGTAGGTTTTGGGGAGCTTACCATACACCTGAACGTATAAATAGACGATTTTCCAAAGAAAGTATTTTAGATGTACTTTTCAAGAATAGACATTTTGCTGCTTCTGACTTTGGGCGACTAGCGCTGTTTCTTTTGATTAAGCCCCTCTGTCTGTTTTACAAATGTTTAACCAACTTCATCTCAAATGCACTTTCGTACCAAACGTTTAGGAAGTCAATAAAAACTCTCTTTGACAAATTTCTTAAAACCAGCTCTTACCACAACCTCTGGCAATGCGTTCCAGAGCTTAACTATTCTCTGAGTGAAAAAAATATTTCCTCCTATTGGTTTTAAAAGTATTTCCCTGTATCTTCATCCCGTGTCCCCTAATCTAAGATCCATTCCATTCCCATAATTAATTGCCTCCATACCCGCAGAAGTCAATGCTATTATTTACTTGTTCACAGCCCTCTGTTTCCTCCCAAGACCAACAGTCTTCCATGATTTTTTGGATGGTATTCATTTTTCAACGAATGCGTATTCCAAGTCTCGATCTGGAGTTCCAGCTGCCTATCTGCCAGTGGCGCAGAAAAGGTAAGAGGTGCCCGGGGTGGTGGTGCCCCCCTGCGCCCTCCTCTCCCCCTGCTCATTCCTGCCCCCCTTCTCCCCATGTACCTCTGTAAATCTTTGCTAGTGCAAGTGGCTTCTCCAGCATGCTGCTTCCCTCTGACATCACTTCCTTGCTCCGCGACCCAGAAGTGATTCAGAGGAGAACCAGGCGTTGGCGAAGATCTACATAGATACGGGGTAGGGAGGGGACTGATGGCAAAAGCGTGGTGTGGTATGGTGGGGTGAAAAGATGGCGGTGCTTCCATCGAGACAGTGCCCAGGGCAGTCCACTCCATCCCCCCCTTTACTACATCACTGCTCTCTGGGCATTCCAAGCCTCATTTTGGTGCTCCAATTGCCTCTTTTAGTGTATTCCAAGCCTCATTCTGGAATCACCAGCGATTTTGACTATACAGTAATCCTGCAGGAATCCCATGACAACTTCTTCCGTCCCTGTGGAATTCCCCGGAACTTCTTTTCTATCCCCATGGGAATCCCGCAGATTCCTGCACTGATGTCAGTGTGTGTGTGTGGTGGTGGTGGTGATGGGGGTATCAATACTGAATTTTAATCTTAAGGGACAAGCAAGTTCCCTACGCTCACTATTGAAAATATGATGGTGAAATAGCACCTCCCCCTCCTCCTCACACACACACACTGGCAGGACTGTAGGTGAAGGACTTCCATACATCTTAGAGGGAACAGTGGCCCCCACATGTTTTCACTTCACTAACCCTGAATACAGCACATCCAACGCTTTGTATAAAAAAATATATATATATATCTCAGTTTCGTATGTGTCTTCATTACAGTCACTTTTCAGCTGTATAGATCCCTTTTTCCTTTGTTTAATGCTCTATTTCCACCATCCCCTACTTCAACAGAGAGATTTCATGCTGAATTTCCAGTTAATTTTTGTCAATGACCAGTACATTCCAGCTTACAAGAAATCATCAGGTGATTCATGGCATCTGCTGCCTAGACGTACTTAAGAGTAACCAGAAGCTGGTATAAAACTGTGTTTTTGTGAAGCATATCGTATGTTTACTTTCAGTCTCTGTATTCCCTAAAGTGGGAAAAATTTAAATCTGAGTTCCTAAGTTGAGAAATGCTTTGGTCTCAACCAATAGGTAATGGAAATAAATATTGGTTTTGGCAGCAGGTTATGGACTATGTTTTATAACTGACTTTTTTCTCTGTTTTTCCCAGGTACTTTGAAATTATTTAACCTGTGGGGATTGCGGTAAGAAGTTATTTCAAAGAGTTCCCTTGTGTCGAAAAGGGCTACATGCTTCGGAAGTCATGAGAGAAAACCACCAAGAAAGAAAGAGAGAAGGAATGTGGTGTGGCTCAGATGGGACATGGAGAGTCCCTGGTTTGACAGCTAGGTTAGAGCTTCCTCTTCCTAGTCATCAAAGAGGGGTGGAACCGTACTGACTGGCTCCCACATTGTCTTGGGCTATAAGGTCCCATGAGATCTCAGATTATGCCTAGTCACTGTTTGGATAAGAATAGCCCAGTATCCCATCTAAGTCACAAGCACCTGGCAAAAACCCAAATAGTAGCAGTATTCCATGCTACTGACCCATGTTTGTCTCAAGAGCAGTTTATTGTCTTTTCCTCCAGGAACTTGTCCAAACCTTTTTTTTTTTTTTTTTATAACCAGCTACATTAACAGCTCTTACCATATCCTCTGGCAACGCGTTCCAGAGCTTAACTATTCTCCGAGTGAGAAAACATTTCCTCGTATTGGTTTTAAAAGTATTACTCTGTAACTTCATTAAGTGTCCCCTAGTCTTTGTAAATCTTGATGCAGTAAAAAAATTGATCCACTTGTACCTGTTCTACACCACTCAAGAGTTTGTAGACTTCAATCCTATCTCCCCTCAGCCGTCTCTTTTCCAAGCTGAAGAACCCTAACCTCTTTAGTCTTTCCTCATACGAGAGGAGTTCCATCCCCTTTATCATCTTGGTCGCTCTTCTTTGAACCTTTTCTAGTGCCGCTATATCTTTTTTGAGATAAGGAGACAAGAACTGAATGCAATTCTCAAGGTAAGGTTGCACCATGGAGCGATACAGAGGTATTATAATATTCTTAGTCTTCTTACCATTCCTTTTCTAATAATTCCTAGCATCCTGTTTACTTTCTTGACTGCCGCCGTCCATGGAAGGAAGGCTTCAGTTTATTGTCTAGATGACACCCAAATCCTTTTCGTGAATGCTGACCCCCCAAAGTGATCCCTAGCATCCGATAAGTATGATTATTCTTCCAAATGTGCATCACTTTGGATCTGTCCACATTAAAATTCATCTGCCAATTGGACGCCTAGACTGCCTGCAATTTTTCACAATCCGCATGCGTTTTAACAACTTTGAACAGTTTAGTTTCATCTGCAAATTTAATCACCTCACTCATAGTTCCAATTTCTAGATCATGTATAAAAAAGTAAATAGCACTGGGCCCAGCATAGATTCCTGCGGCACACCACTATTTACCCTCCTCCACTGAGAAAAATGGCCATGCAACCCTACCCTCTGTTTTCTGTCAGACAACCAGTTCTTAATCCACAATTGAACATTGTCCTCCTATCCCATGACTCTTTAATTTTCTCAGAAGCCTCTCATGAGGAACTTTGTCAAAAGCCTTTTGGAAATCTAGATTGTGGGACGGGATCCTGGCTAGGCCTAGTTGCCCCTCTGAATCCCTGTCCCAGAGTTTGAATGAAGGCAGTGGAACACAGCTTTCAGTGCCTCCCCTGTTGTATAATGCAAAAAAATACTTTAATGGCAAATCAAAACTCAGACAGGATGGTAGGTATGGCACAAGCAAAGAAAAGAGGCTTCTATCAGTCCAGTTATTTCCTATTGGAAAACAATAAAGTTCCAGCAGTTCCCACACCTGAGCTGTAAGCACAATGTTCACCTTTAGCTCTAGGGATTATTCTTAAATTCAAACTCAGCACAATCAGTGCAATGGATAAAGTCCAGTCTCCAAAAACAAAAGTCCAAAGCTTTTCTTCTGGCCACACTCTCAGGCCTATCAAAAACAGTACATTTAAACAAACATTTTCCTTTTGCAAAGTACACTCTCTGGCTCTGGATGAAGCTCTGATGGGTAGAGCCGAATCCCCAACAGGCTGGGAGGAGATAGGCCTGTACACCTCAGGTGTTGTCGCCCTCCCAATACACAGGCACTGGTTTTTAATTCCTCACCTCCCAAAGCACAACTCAGAGCAGTGCCCAAGCTGCTCCAAAAATAAAACCAAAAACGCAGCAACTGCCTTACAGTTCTTTAGGGTTGCTGGACACACCCCACAATGTTCCCAGCACAAACACTCTGGAAGGTTTGAAACCCCCCTTCCCCCCAAATGAACCCTCCAGTGAAAAGGAAAAATAACTGCTTGGCTTAACAGCCTACTCACAGTCCATCTGTTGCTCACTAAAATCAGGCAAAGAATAGTCCTCTTGACTCTCCATGGCATAATCCTCTGGTTAGGCTTCTGAGACTGGCTTTCTGCAAGCTTCTCCATCTCCCAGTCAACAGGCCGCGGGGGAACTGCCTTGTAGTGGCTTCTTTCCTAGCCTATGTTCAGCTGCTTATTCCAGCTGTTTCCCTTGCCTGTCTGATAAGGAAAGCTCAGGAAATGGAAGCCTGGCATCCAGCCACACCCCCTCCTAGAAGGGACAGGCAACATCTTAAAGGGCCCTGAACTCTCAATGTCAGCTTGAGCTCTGGGCACTCTTAAATGGACAGGCTCCTTTCTATAGTTGTGCACAGGATTTCTAAACTGTTCAAGATGTTTATTAGACCTGATAACAGGGTTTTTAATGGGGCTTACAGGGTCTCGCTCCCTGTTTTTAGCAGGTCTAACAGAATTCCTGTCACAAGATACACTACATCAGCCAGCTTGCCTTTATCCACATGTTTATCACACCCAGGGTGATGAAGGGAATGGTGCTGGTTTCTCTGCCCTCTAAGTAGTGGGTCACATTGGGGATAATTATATAACTTGCAGCAAGGTGTTGGCACCAAGTGGGGTATACTGAACACCAAATCCATAATAGCACTTAGGCGTACCTATGCCATGTAGGATACTAGCTTAAACTTGTCTTGGCAGGCCAAAATTTAGGTGTACCCACTTGCGACAGGTCAATGGCTGGTGTAAATCGACGCACATATAGTAATATTCTTTCAGTTGCAAACATCACTTGCTGACACGCCTGTGGCCTGTCCATGCTCCACTCACATGTACGCCCCTTGCAGTTATGTGCTAACCCCTGGATTCTATATTTGACATCCAAAATTGTGCGCCCAGCTTTGGGCATTCTTTGCACGCACCAGTCGATTGGCTAGTGAGCCCTGAACCATAGATAATTGGGTGCAAACAACCAATTATTATTGATGTTAATTGGCACTCATTCAAATCTGTGTCTGCGTCTGGATACTAATATAACTGCTAATCATTTCTATAGTACAACTAGACATACGCAGTGCTGTATATCAAAGCACAGAAGAGATAGTCCTTGTTCAAAAGAGCTTGCAATCTAGTCAAAACAGACAAATTAGACAAGAACGTGCATCAGTACACAGTGCTTATCTTCACAGTGCCAACAGCCTGCCAGAATCTGTTGTTTCTTTCTCTACAATATCGCTAAAATCAGACCCTTTCTTTCTGAGCACACTGCCAAGACCCTCATCTATACCCTTATCACCTCTCGCCTACCCTACTGCAACCTACTTCTCATTGGCCTTCCGCTAAACCATCTCTCTCCCCTTCAATCTGTTCAGAACTCTGCTGCCCACCTCATATCCCGTCAATGTCACTAAGCCCATATTACTCCTCTCCTCAAGTCACTTCATTGGTTCCCTATCCATTTCCATCTACAGTTCAAGCTCCTCTTATTGACCTACAAGTGTATTCGCTCCACAGCTGCTCGGTGTTTCTCCTGTCTCATCTCTCCCCACTTTCCCCCCTCCGCTCATCGAATAAGTTTTCCTTATCTGTACCCTTCTCCTCTATAGCCAACTCCAAACTCCATTCTTTCTACCTTGCTGCAACTTATGCCTAGAACAAACTGCCTGGCTCGGTACTCTCTGGAAGTATTCAAATCCAGACTCAAAGTCCACTTCAAGTTTCAAGTTTATTAAAATCTTGTTATACCGCCAAATCAAAATTCAAGGCGGCATATAGTTCCAAACTCCAACCCACCTGCTAAGCACCAATATCTGTCTTATCAGTCCCTCTGTAATTCCCCCAGTTGAGCACTGTGTATAGATGCACCTTCTTGCCCAGTTTGTCTATCTTGACCAGACTGTAAGCTCCTTTGAGCAGGGACTCTTTCTTCTCTGTTTTGATGCACAGCACTGCGTATGTCTAGTAGTGCTATAGAAATACTTAATAGTAGTAGAAGCTGTTTGAACGCTCAGTGACATCACAATGCATCTGGGTTTTGAAAAGCCGTCCGGACCCCCTGGACATGGCCGAAGAAATCCGGACATCTGGTAACCCCAGATAGGCCTGGAGGAGATCAGAAGAGACACAAAACAGCAACACTTGCTATATTATTGAGGCCTATGTTTCAAGCGAGACTTGCATGGCAGAGGGTGTTGAGCTTCACAGACCCCAGAGGAGTACAATGGCCCAGACCAGGGGTAGGCATTTCCGGTCCTCAAGAGCCGGAGCCAGGTCAGATTTTCAGGATATCCACAATAAATATGCATGAGATAGATTTGCATCTCAAGGAGACAGTGCATGCAAATCCATCTCATACATATTCATTGTGGATATCCTGAAAACCTGACCTGACTCTGGTTATCGAGGACCGGAATTGCCTACCCCTGGCCCTGACACATGAAATGGTGAAAACTAGCATTTTGGTTTTTAACTTTTAACCTGTTTTGTTTACGATATGAATGTGTAGGAAATCTTTCCTTCTATTTAATAGAGCTCTTTCCTTTTTCTGCTTTTCATAGTCCAATGATTTGCGTTGTGTAAAAAAGGCATTTTTAGCCAATACAAAAAACCTACGTAGATGCTATTCCAGTGGATTCAGGGACGGAAGCCTTCACACCACTTCACAAAGAGTCTGCTTTATTATTAATACATTGCTTCTCTGCCCCTCTCTATAAAATTATTGTAAAGCCTTCGCTCCAAAGGATAAGAAGAGTCTTCATTGAAAGAGCTTTAATTTTCCAACTCCCCAATATTCAGCCGGCAGCTGTCCGTGCTTTTTAAACACTGATCATCGCTGGCTAAATTATTCGCTGATATTCAGTCAAGCCATGTCCAGGTACCAGCACTGAATATGAATAGATAGGTTTTGGCAGCCTGACCAGCTGGAGCTTATATGGCCCAGCTGATATTCAGCTGGGAATGCATAAGAGTAATACGACCCCAGCTAAATTTCATACTGGCCGCATAAGGCTTTTTTCCTTTTTTAAAAATGACAAACCCCCCTGGAGTCCCTGATCCTCCTCCCAACCTCAATGATACACCTTCCCTACCCCTACCACAAGGCCCCCATATCTCCAAGGTCTGAGAGTCCACATTGGTCCAACAGCTGCCACAATCTCTTGCAGAAGTTCACGGTACTACAAGAAGTACCCAGCAGCAGTGAGGAGCTAGAGTAAGGGGGGCCAAGCTCTTGCCTCCAAGGACCCCCGCTGGACCACTAGGGAGACAGAAGGCTGGAGGAGCTACCAGAACATTGGAGTAGGGGCAGGGTAACCATATTTTTGACCTGAAAAAAGAGGACACATAACCCCGCCTCCACATATCTGGCTCTCCCCCTCTTACCTCCTCGGCATTGCAATTCTATTTTCTTTGGGCCACCAACAGTGACATGAGCCTGCTGCCATCGGCCTGCCAAGGAAGCCACCTCTCTGCAGGTCCCGCTTCCAAGGGAACAAGAAGTCACTGCAGAGAGGCGCCTTCTGGGACAGGTCAATGGCAGCAGGCTCATGTCACTGAGCGGCTGGTGGCCTGAAGAAAATAGAATTGCAACGCTGAGGAGGTAAGAGGGGGACAGCCACCATATCCTTCGTTAGCCAGCCCTGCCAAACCAGGACAGACTCCACAATAAAAAAAAACGTGGCTGGATGCCCGGATAGTCCTCTAAAAAGAGGCTATGTAAGGGTTTTCCTGGAAGTGAGGTAACCCTAATTGGGGGGCCTGGTGTGGGGGAGGGTATGACCCAGGCTGGGTGAGGGGCATCATGGGGGATGGGAAGGGGATCGAGGGTTGTGATAAAAACAATTACTTATTTAAGCCCTGGCCCAATATTCAGTCGGGGCTCACATAAGCCCTTGCTCCTTCCCAGCACTGCTCCTTGGTCCGCCCCTGATGGACCCACTTATTATTGGGTTGGTCAGAACCAATATTCAGCAACATTGCCTGGCTTAGGGTCTCTGAATATTGGCGTTTAGCTGCCGATCGGCAATTTAAGCAGAGCCTTTCTGGCCCGTTAAAAAATGCAATGGCATACTTTTTTTTTTTTTCATGCAGGTGATCGTTGTTTTCCTAAATGGATTTTTGCCCAAAGCCTGTCATTACATCATTTGTGAAAAATGCTGAAATGTTTTGAATACTCTGTGCATGAAGAACAGCTCTATCCGTCGAGGCCTAAGCTGAGAAGAGCTCTCAGTCTGTTGCTGTCGCTGAAAATTGTCACTAAAATACTAGTGCTAACTGGCATTCATTTTGAGTTGCGTGTGCAACTGCTAGCTGCAATTCCAGAGGATGTGATGAGAGCAGTTAATGTAGCTGGTTTTAAAAAACAGTTTGGACAAGTTCCTGGAGGAAAAGTCAATAGTCTGCTGTTGAGACAGACATGGGATGCTGCTACTATTTGGGTTTTTGCCAGGTATTTGTGACTTGGATTGGTCTCCGTGAAGACGGGATACTGGGCTAGATGGACCATTAGTCTGACCCAGTAAGGCTATTCTTATGAATCATATCTAGGGTTACCATATTTTTCTCCGTGAAACCCCGGACTCATGACCTCACCCTGTTCTACCTCCAGCCCACTCCGTCCAGCCCAAGCCCCGCACAGTTCTGCCTCCAGTCCCGCCTAGTTCCGCCTCTAATCCCGCCCAGTTCCACCCCCTGCCTCACCCCAGTAAGCCTCCTCTCTTCTTCCAGATGAGCTCCAGCCGCGTCTGGAGGGCTTGGAGCATGCGCGAATGTTTGACATCATCCATGCATGCTTAGAAGCCCTCCAGACGTGGCCGGAGCTCATTGAGGCTTTGCAAAACCCAGACAAATGCTGGGTTCTGGAAAGTCCAAAAGAGGACATATCCAGGTTTTTCCAGATGTTTGGTAACCCTAGTCACACCTAAATCCTCTCACTGCAACCCAAAAAGGAGCATGCCATGGAAGGACCATGAGTGGATGAGGGGTATTCCAAAATGTTACTCGCAGTATATCCAATTTTTGTGCAAGGATTTACACCTGGTTTCAACAGGTATAAGTCCTGGTGCAAGTTTCAAGTTTGTTAGGATTTTATATACCGCCTATCAAGGTTATCTAAGCGGTTTTTACAATCAGGTACTCAAGCATTTTCCCTATCTGTCCCGGTGGGTTCACAATCTATCTAACGTACCTGGAGCTATGGAGGATTAAGTGACTTGCCCAGGGTCACAAGGAGCAGCGCGGGGTTTGAACCCACAACCCCAGGGTGCTGAGGCTGTAGCGCCAACCACTGCGCCACACACTCCTCCACACACATTTGGTCTTCACCTAGATAAGATTTTAGGCAGTGTTGGGGAGGAGCCTGCTCTCATGTGGGTACCAATGACATAGGGAAATGTAGTGAGGTTCTGGAAGCCAAATTTAGGCTCTTAGGTAGGAAGCTAAAATCCAGAACCTCTAGGGTAGCATTTTCAGAAGTGCTCCCCATTCCATGCACAAGAGACAGGTAGAGCTCCAGAGTCTCAATGCATGGATGAAGTGATGGTGCAGGGGGAGGATGTTAGGAACTGGGCAACAATCTGGGACAGGGAGAGCCTATTCTACAAAGATAGCTTTCACCTTAATCAGAGTAGAACCAGGCTGCTGGCATCAACATTTAAAAAGGAGATCGAGAAGCTTTTAAATTAGAAACTGGAGGAAGGCCAACAGTCACGCAAAAGAGCATGGTTTGAATCAAGGTATCTTTAAAAGATATCACCATAAAAGGAAGATAGGGCATCCCGATAGTGAGGTTGCAATACAGGCCTTAGTAGACTAGGTTTCCTTAAATATAGAGTAGGCTGATTTTAAAGATTGCAAATTATCCATGCCCACTGCTGAGCAAATTGTAAATAGGAATGACAAACATTGTTTGAAATGTCTGTGTGCAAATGCCAGAAGCCTAAGAAACAAGATGGGAGAGTTGGAATATATTGCACTAAATGAAAAGATAAACATAATAGGCATCTCTGAGACCTGGCGGAAGGAAGATGAAACAATTGGACACTGTGATACCAGGGTACAAATTATATTGCAGTGAAAGGGTGGTTTGTATTACATTATATGTTAAATAGGGCCTTGAATTAAATAGACTAAAAATTCTACAGAAGCCAAAACACACCTTGGAATCCCTATGGGTAGAAATTCCATGTAAAGGGGAAAAGGATAGTAACAGGGGTTTACTACCATCCACCTAACCAGGATGAACGGACAGATGCTGAAATGTTATCAGAAATTAGGGAGGCTAAAAGACCAAGATGCATCGGTAAAAGAAAATTTGACCATGTAACACCATTATTAAAGAACGCACATTGGCTTCTTATCAACCACCAAATAACCTATAAACAGGCGCTTCTTTACATTTAAAGTTCTACAAGTCAACACACCATTATTCCTAGATCGAGTTATCATTCCATATTCTCCCTTCCGCTCTTTACAATCTGAGGATAAAAATCTACTTACTGTTCAAGTTCAAGTTCAGGTTTAATAGATTTTGATTTTTACGCAATATCATATATTTCAATGCGTATTACATGTTTCCAATACATAAAAAGAGAGCAGGGTGGACAAAATAAAATAAGATAAGACATTACATACAAATCATTTCGTTCTATTACAAATTAGTACAAACTGGTACAAATGGGTAATGGGAAGAAATACAATTTATAAAAAAAAAAGAAACATGTAAGGTTTGAACCATAAATACCAGACGTATCACACTTTTCTCTGTTACTGCCCTGCAAACATGGAGCTTATTAGCTGCTCAGATAAGAAAAGAAAAAAACCTTGAGAAATTTAAATCAAAACTAAAAAGTTTCCTATATAGAGACACTTTTAACTGATTAGCGAATCCCTTAAACTGAGTTAACATTCCCAATTGAAGTAGGCAAGCACTGATCTAATATAATATAACCCCTATCGTTCTACCCTTATTTGTTCTCTTTCTTAAATTAAATTGTAGTTCTTCCTTGATTTTCCCTTGAAGTGCACATCTGCCTATCCCTATATTGTATGTCCCCCTTTTTTGAAAATTATTTATTGCACATTGCTTTGTAATCTTTGAAAAAAGCGATTTTATCAAATATGAAATAAACTTGAAACTTGACACATAAGCAGAACTCTCTTCCTAACTGGAGCTAACGCAGCGCTGTTACCTTCTTTGGTGGTCTTTGTCATGGGGAAGTGAAAAGGGACTCCGCAGACTAGTCCTCCGGCATCCGCGGTATCGAAGCACCTTGTTCAGACTATCATTTCGGAGGCGGTTTTGCACAATGTGAAGGAGGTGCAACCAGCTTCAGGAGAGATGCCAGATCAAAGGGTGGACCTTAGCGGCAATGGGCTTCGTTGAGCCTTTATCTGAGACAGGTCAAAGTGTGAGCCCAGCAGGAACAGCAGTAGGTATGCTTTCCCAAGAGGGAAACAGCGAGGGAACTCTTTATGGACCATTACACTGCTGAGGTCTTAACATCGGCACCTTGCATGGAATCTAGGGAAGGAAACAAATTTGGGAACGAGACCTTGCAGTTTGTAGAGATGATAAAGCCTGCTATAATCAATATGGACCCTCTGTGGAAGGCTACTGAAGTTATAGACTCCAACCTAAAAAAAAACTATTTCAGTATTAAGAAGTGATTGTGGTGCTATCAACTCCTTGGTGAATACCCAAAGTGAAACCTTACGGGAACACGGTGAGAGAATTAAAAAACATGCAGAACAATTTAAGCAATTTAAGGAGTTAAAAATGGACATAATTAAAGAGAGATCTTTTTTTTAAAAAAAGTTGGAATATATGGAAAATTACCAAAGGAAAAATAACTTGAGAATGTTGAACTTTCCTAGATCTCCAATAATGTCAGCTGTTGAAATGGTGCAAAGATATCTATGTGAGATAATATTGATTCCGGTAGAGAGTTTACCACCTATTCTGAGAGCTCAATATCTCATTATTAAGAATAAACCAGGAAGCTCTACTCCAACTAGCAACATTGGAGCGACATATGGTGAGATGAATCTGACTAATTTTGGGGAAAATTCTCTGAAAGTGGTTGTTGAAAGGAAACCTCTTACTGTGACATTCACTCTGGAGTAAGATAGAGATTTGGTTCTTCGGATTTCAGACATTTAAACGAGCAATTTCTTGGTTCATCAGTTTGTTTATTCCATGATATATTACAAGTGTCACAGAGAAGAAGGAAGGATTTGTTGGTTTATAGAGTTCTTGCTTTGGGTGCCACTTTTATTTTAGAATTTCCTGCAAAATGTTATGTTTTGTTTGATGGAAATTTTTTGTTTTTGTTTGAGCCAAAGCAATTGTTGACCTTTATTGTGGCTAAAGAAAGTGGTGGAGTAATAATAAGATCAGTAACCCCTCCCACTGATTAACGCAAACTGTTCTGCCGGTTAAACACCTCCAATGCCATCTCTTATGAAGATGTTGTCAGTTTCTATTCATTAGTTTTTTTTTTCTTTGGCCCCTACTGGACTGAAGACTAAATAATGATTTAGTTTTCTGTATTGGTGGTGGTCTTTCACCAAATATAATTTTCTTGTTTTTGATGAATCTATATTCAAGTATATTATACGCTTGTCTTTAAATTTGACAAATTTATAAATTAATAAGGAATGATAAAGAAATTAGGGAGGTTAGCAAACTGGGTAATACAATAATAATGGGTGATTTCAACTATCATAACATCTGGAAGATATAATTAAAGCCACTAAACACCAAAAACTTTATCTCCTTCTGCTTAGTTTGGGGTAAATTACGACAAACAGACTGTGGTGGAGAAAAAGACCTCACACATAGTCAAGAAGCTCGTTGACGTAGCAAAGATAGCAAAGCAAGTCAGCCCTTAGTTCATCAGAGGTCATTAAAAAAAACTCCACCACCAGCTTGATATGATTTCAACTCTCCCAATATTGACTGGGTAAATGTAACATCAGGGCATACTAGGGAGACAAGAGGTGAAGCAATTCTAGACCTAGTTCTTAGTGGAGAGATGAATTGGTAATGATGCTGGAGCCACTTGATAACAGAGACCATATCATGATCAGATTTGATATAGGGGCTTATTTTCAAAGCACTTAGACACACAACACACGATGGTAACTATGGTACTTTGTTTAAGTCCTTTGAAAATGAGACCTATAATCACTGGAGTTAAGTACACACAGAAATCCAATAAAATAGCATTTAAGTTTAAAAAAGGAGGCTATGATAACACAAGGAGAATGGTAAAAAAGAAACTTAGAGAAGCAGCTGCAAAGATAAGAAATTCACACCAAATGTGGATGTTATTCAAAAAATACCATCCTGGGAGCCCGGATCAGATATATTCTATACATTGAAGAAGGAAGATCAAACGGCAACTGGCATGGTTGGTAAGTGAGATGAAAAAAGCGATTAGAGCTAAAAGAAAATCCTTCAGAAAGTGGAAGAAGGATTCAACTGAAAATAATAAGAAACAGCATAAAGAATGACAAGTCAAATGCAAGACATAGAGATGCCTTGATAAGAAGATTGCGTTGCAGGCAAAAATGCATAGTAAAACCTTTTTTAGGTATATTAGATGCAAGAAACCAGGAAAAGAATCAGTTGGCCCGCTAGATGACTGAGGAATAAAAGGGATGCTTAGAGAAGAGAAGGCCCTAGTGGAGAGATTAAATGAATTCTTGGCTTCAGTCATCACCAAGGAAGATATGGGGGAAATACTGGTACCAGAAATAGTATTTGATGCTTATGAGTCAGATAAACTGAAACAAATCTCGGTAACACTGGAAGATGTAATGGGGCAATTTGACAAACTGATGAGTAATAAATTGTCTGGGCTTGATGGACCATTGGTCTGACCCAGTTTAGTCAAGGGAAATCGTAACCCATCGGTCTACAAGGGGCTGCTGAAAAGTTCTCAACCCAACCAAGAAGAGAATGATGTGGAGCCGTGAAACTTACAAGCTATTCCACACTTCTCTTGACACTTTTCGTTTCAGTGAGGCAAATGATCCAGTAAATGGGCCCAAGTATAGGGAAACCAAGCCACTGTGACATCACCGATGAGGTTGGCTCTTAGGCATTGGTGGAATGAGGCATTATGACATCACAATACGAGGGGCCGCTGAAAAGTTCTCAGCCCAACCATGAAAAGAATGATGTGGTGCATGACTCTTACAAGTTATTCCACACCTTTCATTACGCTTTTGGTTTCATTATATGTTTTACTCCTTGGGATCTTGCCAGGGACTTGTGAACTGGGTCGGCCACTTTTGGAACTCTTATGTTCTTATATGAATATATAGGTTTGAATATTGAACTGCTAGTACTTTTCTTCTAAAGCTTTCCTCTAAGCTTTTTTCTTATGTTTTATTACAGAAAATAACGACAACTTACAATATCAAGCAGAAAGTACATGAATTTCTAGTCTACTTTCTGCGGAAAAGGAATCGGACAGTTGGTACAGTAGAGCTGCTGGTATCTTATTATCTTTAATGAGTATGTTTAAATTGGAACGCAAAATGCTCAGCTTCATTCAGGATAAACAGCTATCATTGTCAAGGTAGAAATACTATTTAAAAGTCATAATTGCTTCAGCCACCAGGCTCCAAGGTGTTTGTTTACCACATGAAATTAACGCGTCTGCTCTTTGATTGATGCTGTCTTGGCAAGGAAGATGCTTAAACCAGACTGATAAGGAGAATTAAGAGTGAAAAGAATATTGTTTGGAATTGCAATAGCAGAAACAATTAACCGTGCCGTGCATGTGCTTTCCTGCTTGGAAGCATGTTTGACGTGAACATTAAACCACACAAGTACGATAGCAGGTGACATTTAGGATCCAGCTTAAACACAGGAGACAGTGAGACTCCATCAAGTAGGGTTGCCATATGGCTCCAGAGAAAGGAGGATGGATTGAGACATCTGGGTTTTACTTTCACTGAAAGCAATGGAAATAAGGAGGACAGATAGAGGCATCTGGGTTTCACTTCAAGTGTGTTCATTCTGCTGCCCCTCAATATCTCTCCTTGCTTCTCTCTCCTTATACACCTCCCAGAGAACTCCGTTCCTCAGATAAGTCACTCTTAGCTTAACCCTTCTCCTCCACTGCCAATTCCAGACTCCGTTCCTTTCATCTAGCTGCCCCCTATGCCTGGAATAAATTACCCGAGTCAAGCCCCTTCCCTTGTTTAAAAGCAGACTGAAAACCCACCTTTTTGATATAGCTTTCAATCCTTAACTCTACTCCTCTGCCCTCCAACCCAGAAAGAGGCAAACAAGCAAGCTTACAAAATACTCTTGTTATCCATGTATCAATGGCACACAGGTACACACAATTACACACCTGTCTTCATACATGTATATGGTTTATTATGCTAGTATTCCATAAAGGAAAGTGGGTGCATATACCCAATGTGCCCCTGACATCTAGGTCTGGATTCTGTATAGGATGCCTGGTCTCAGAAGCCACCTAAGCGGCATTTGAGAATCGCACACAGGCGTCCTATCCACCTCGATTCTGGGGTCCTTGTCTCCAACTATGCTCTCTTGTTTTGGTGGTCCATAACCATCCCCCTTTATTCTCAGGGTGAGCTCTTTTTTGCCCCCCCCCAAAAAACAAAACAAAACAAAAAAAAAACTGTCCTCTAAAGGCCCAAAAGGATCCAAGATGAACCTCCTCTCCCTGTCAGGAATCCAGTTCAAGTCTCTAAGAGTATTTTCTTCATTCAAATAGACCCTTTTCTCTGTGGTTGAACTATATGCAAATTAGAATGCAAGTCAGTTCATCAGATCCAATATGGATGTCATCCAGTCTTTTCTACTACTGAGAAAAGCAATACTCTGGGAAAATAGGGGTATTATATTCCTACCACCAGCCACCTAGTCTTCCACAATGACTAGTACCACCCCAAGTAAGAGTTGGACTAAATTGGTTACCCTCACACCCCTGTTTGACCATGAGCAACTACCACCTGTCCTTTGGAAAACCCTTGGGAAAGTTAAGCTCTGGTGTATCCCTCCCTCGAGGAAGCACTCTCTCACGTGATGGGACATACACCCTATCACATACGATATGATAAAGGGAGCCAGTTTTCTTTTTTCGGTTAAGGGGTAACATGATCAAATTTGGATGTGTTATGTGTTTATTGTAACCCTATGAATGTCAATTGTAATCTTATAATCTCAACTCACTACATCCAATCATCCAACCCCATTGGTTCTAGATTATCCGGTCTCAAGACTACTTCAGTTAGAGTTCATCTCAGTGCTATTAGTGCTTTTCACACTCCACTGGACAAAAAGCCACTTTCTGTATATCCTTTGGTTTCTAGATTCATAAAAGGCCTTTTTCATACTAAACCACCAATCAAGCCTCCTCCTGTCCATTGGGATCTTAATGTTATCATTTGCAATCTCATGAAGCTTCCATTTGAGCCAATCTCGACTTCATCTCTCAAACATCTCATTGGAAAGTGGGGTTCCTGATATCTGTCACATCTGCATGCTGGGTCACTGACTTTCAAGCACTTGCCACAGATCCACATTTATACAATGTTCTACCATGATAGGGTAGTTCTTTGCACTCATCCCAAGTTCCTCCCTAAGATTATCTCAGAATTTCATCTCAACCAGACCGTAGTTCTCCCTGTCTTCTTTCCCAGACCACATTCACATCATGGGGAAGCAGCACTCCACACACTGGACTGTAAACGTGCTCTTATTTTTTACTTGGATCATACCAAAACTCATAGAACTTCCACTCAACTGTTTATATCTTTCGATCCAAACAAGCCTGGAGCTCCTGTCACCAAGAGAACCATTTCCACATGACTAGCGGGCTGTATTTCCTTCTGCTGTGCTCGGGCTGACTCTTGAAGGCTGTGTCACTGCTCATAAAGTTCGAGCAATGGCTACTTCAGTAGCTCTTCCACTCCTATTGTGGACATCTGTAAAGCAGCCACTTGGTCCTCAATTCATACCTTCACATCCCACTATTTTTTGGAAATCATTCCAGGCAGGATAGTTCTGCCAGGCAGTTCTACAAAATGGATTCTCCACTCAGATGCCAACTTCCCTCCAACCCTTTTGGCTATGCCAGGCTCATGATAGTTGGCATTAACCCTATTTCAGAGGCATGATCCTGGCAACCAGGGAGTCCTATATGTGAGAATATGCTGCCTGCTTATCCTCAGCATAGTTCAGATAAAGCATACTCATCTGTAGTGAGTATCATCGGAGGACAACCCTCCCACCTCCCCTAGTTGACTTCTTAGCTCTGTTACTGAACTGATGGTCCCGTGAACTGACGTCAGGTGGGAAAGCACTGACACAAACGGTGCAGATGGTCTTAAGATTTTTAAACTGACAGAACACTTTTAGAGTGTGATGGATTTCATGGATGACGTCACCCACATGTAAGAGTATCTGCCTGCTGTCCTCAAATAACACCTACTACAGGTAACTATGCTTTCTCCACAACCTCCATCAGGAGGCAGGTCCAAGCAATCACCACCCTTTCCAGGAAAAAGTATTTTTTGAGGTTACTTCTGAATCTGAATCCCCTTTCACCTTCATACTATGCTCCCTCATTTCAGAGTTTCCTTTCAGTTGAAAGAGACTCGTCTTGTGCACATTTGTGCCATGTAGGTATTTAAATGTCTCTATCAGATTTCATCACATACTGAGATTTTTAAATCTGTCCCGTATGCCTTATGATGAAGACCACTGATCTCTGAACTGACTCCATCCTTTTTATATCATTCTGAAGATGCAGTCTCCAGAATTGTACACAATATTCTAAACAATATCAATACCTCCTTTTTCCTATAGGCCATTCCTTTCCCTATGAACCAACAGCCTTTTCAGCTTGTTTGGCCACCTTAAGATCATCACATACTATCACACCCAAGTCCCGCTCCTCTTTCCTGCACAAAAGTTCTTCACCACCAAAACTGCACCATTCCCTTGGGGTTTTGCAGCCAAATGGCTGACCTTGCATTTCTTGGCATTAAATCTTAGCTGCCAAATTTTGCACCATTCCTTAAATGTCTTCGTGTTATCCATATCATCAGGAGTGTCTACTCTAATGCAGATTTTGGTATCATCCACAAAGAGGCAAATGTAAAGAGACACCTTCTTGGCACTGTGAATGCTTTACGCTTGGAAAATTTTTTTAAAAACCCTTTTCATCATATAAAAAGCCATTTACATATGAAAACTTTTAAAATTACTCCTAAAATGTCACAAATTGCTGACTTGGATACTGAAGAAGTGGTCGGAACTGACAGCTTAGACTTGACTGATGTAGGGAATGACATAGGAAATATGGCATTACAGGGTGATTTTGGAAGGGTTGTGGACCTGATATAAAGCAAGATTTCAGCTCAGTGTGGGGTCTAAGAGCAAGTGAGGGTCACTACCTCTTGACTGGGGGTATACCTGAGCCAATAAACCCCCCCCCAGAGGCGGTTGGTGATGGTCATATGGCAAAAGTAACCTGATGGCTGGACACAGGATGGAAGTGGTTATAGGTCAGTGTTTCCCAAGTCAGTCATGTCAGTTTTTTAGGATATCCTCAATGAATATGCATGAGATTGACTTGCATATACTGCCTCTACTGTGTGCAAATCAATCTCTTGCATTTCATTGTGGATATCCTGAAAACCTGACAGACAAGGGAGTACTCTAGAACCAACTTAGGAAACACTGATCTAGGCCCCTGGGCAGTAAGCCTCATGGGCTCCTAACCACCTATCAAAAGTGATTAAACTAGATGGAAACTAGGGGATTGTGGACCTCCTACTGTTGTTGGCTCTCATGTATAGGGTTACTTATAATCTGGATTTCCACGGACATGTCCTCCTTTTGAGGACATATCCGGGGATCCGGACGACTTTTCAAAACCCGGCACTTTGTCCAAGTTTTGCTAAGAAATCACATCGAAAGGGGGCATCTGCACATGCACAGATGCCTTCCTGCCCGACGAACGGTCAGCAGGGGCGGGGCTGGGACGGAGCTGAAGGCGGAGCTAGGACATGGGGTGGGGATGGGTGGAACTGGGCGAGCCTGAGGGCAGGTCTAGAGGTCTGGATTTTACTGCCGTAAAATCTGGTAACCTTACTCATGCACTGCCCTATTGTGTCAATGGTTAGTCCACCCCTGGAGTAATCTGTACATGGATGGCCATGTCATGCTGTACCTCAGCCTGGACTAAGAGATGACAGCAAAGGGGAATAAATCAGGTAGAGCATTTAGGACTTGGGACTAGGATGTTTAACATTTGTATAGGTTTTAGGTTTCAGGTTTCTTTAAAATGTGATATACCGCCTTATCAAAATTCAAAGCGGTTTTACATAATATATAAAAACAGGGTATAATAAGAACGTACATGAAAAACAAATAGCAAACAATGCTTCAAACAATCAGACGCACTGACAAACATTGACTTACCGATACAGGATGGAAATAAGCAGAAATACAATATATATATATAAAGAGAAAGAGGGGGGGGGGGAAGAAGAGGAACAAAATATAAATAATGTAAAATAGGCTAAAATGATTGTAAAATGGCAAGGAACAGATTTTCAATGCCGTCCTTAAAGCTAAGACCCATTACACAATCCAATAAAGTGTACTTAGTTGTGTTGGGGGGAAAGGAACGGTACTGAGCCAGTGGGAGGAGTGAAAAGTGACAGGAAAGCCATTAGCTTTCTCATTTCTTGCTCCTGCCCATCTACCCCGGGGAGAAGCTAGGGGTGGGGCATTGTGGTGTTGACACAGCAATGTATGCAGGGCTTCTGATCTCTGCGGATTCAGTGGAGGCAGGTATCTGAGCCAGTAGGCTCTTCAGAAGGATGCAGGAGGAGGAGATTTAGTGTGGAGCTGTGAAAGAGGTTCAGATAACGGGCATACTGGATGGAAACATGACATCCACTGGCTTTCAGACTGGAGATCTGTCTGGGATGGATATAGATGGCCAGTCCCTACTCTATCTTGGCCTGGCTGGCACTATATAATGGTCTGAGGACAGTGGAGATGGGGAAAACGGATATAGAGCTTAGGACTATTTATTTATTTAAAATTATTTATAACCCGCCTATCCACAAATCTAGGCGAGCTGTGCGGCTAGGATGTCCCATATTTGTTTATGCAATGAACTCAGCACCCTGTTATATCATTAAAAAAGTCTGTTTTGCTGTGCTTGGAATAGGGCATGGGGTGGGGAGGTGGGCTAGTTGAGGGAAGGGGGGGCTTATGGTTGCCTGAGTTATCTGAACACAGTCTGCCTCTAGTTCCAACCGAGGGTGGTCGCCCCACAGTAAAGACACTCATATAGTAGTTTAGAGAACACAAGAGTGGTCCATCGTGCCCAGCAGTCCGCTCATGCGGCGGCCCCCAGGTCAAAGACTAGTGCTCATGAGTCCAGCCTCACCTGCGTACGATCCAGTTTAGCAGAAACTTGTCTAACTTTGTCTTGAATCCCTGGAGGGTGTTTTCCCCTATAACAGACTCTGCATATTCTAGTTTCTCTAGGCCAGTCCAGTACTTTTAGACAGCTTTATTTAATGTGCTGGCTCCTCTGTGCACGGTCCGTGAAAGTTAAAGTAAAACCATAAGGAGGAGAAATTGAAACAAAAAAAAGCAGCAAAATCATTTATTACATTTTTTTTCCCTTCCAACCTCACATCATCTGGTTTACAGCTGTAAAAATTCTGGCTCTTCTGTTCAGCAGCATTTTATTTCTCATTTGATTCATGTTGAGCCGGGCCCAGTGCCTGCTGATGTGGCAGAGGCTCTTGTCTGAAACCCTTCTATCCCCTCCCTTCAATATGATTTTTCCTATCCTCTTTTGTTCACGGAGCAAACTCTTGCTGGGATTTTGCACTTGGCAGGAGGCAGGCGGCTTGTTAGCACCCAGGCTTGCAGGATCGCTTTCCTCTTCTCCATATTCATCCACGAAATCTGTCGTCGTGTGCCTGTGCTAGCTGCTGACTGAGGCAGATAGTTCTGCTGGTCTGACTTTTCTTCCCTGCTCGCTCTAATAAAACTTTCTTTCCAGCTTCATCTTGCTGCAATGAATCGTAGCCCCTCTCTTTTATCCCAGCGATGTGTGGCCTTTAAATTCATGTCTTTTGCAAGACAAATGTGTTCCTCTGAGCACGTGCAGACAACTGCGATGCTTCTTCGTTAAAACCTTTATGGCTTTCGTTTTGATGCTTACCCTACCGCATTTCAATTCCACTGAGCATCTGAGCGTAGCCTTTTTCAGAATATTTATGTTTTGGGATTTAGCTCATAAATCCCAATTTTAATTGGTTGCTCAAGGCAAGGTACGTTCAGGTATTCCCCTGTTCCCAGAGGGTTTGCATGAATGACAAGGGGACAGAATTTGTTTCTGTCCCTACGGATAACCAAGGTAAACCATCCTATGTCGTTCTTTAGTGTCTATCTCAACCTCAGTCCTTCTACACCAGCATTCTTCAATGCAAGGCATGAGGGTCAGTGGTTGTGCCCATTCATACTCTAATTCTTCCCTCTCTCCTTAAAGACTGACACGGGGATGGTTAACCACAGGGACAGGGACACATTCTGTCCCCATGTCATTCTCTAGTACAGTGTTCTTCAACCACTGGTCTGTGGACTGGTGCCGGTCTGCAGAAATTTTCTGCCGGTCCACAGGGCCGGCACCTCCATCGGGCCCAAGAGATTGTTCTGTAACCGCCAGTCCTTGGTACGATCAATGTGGCGTCTTCGGGCTGGCTCCCTGAGAGCTGCAGTGCACAAAGCTGTGGGAATAGGCTACTGCGCCTGACCTGGAAGCCTTCTCTCTGACATCGCAACGTCAGAGGGAAGGCTTCCAGATGAGGCGCGGGACGTACACGAGGAGCCACTTCCCTTAGCTTTGTGCAATGCAGCATTCAGAGAGCCAGCTCGAAGACGTCGCATTGATCGCATCGTGGACCAGCCTGAAGCTAACCAGAAGGCAAGGCACATGGAAGGAGAGAGACAACAACGGCAGGGGGAATGCTTTTATTTTTTTATTTAGTGATTGATTTACATCTGCTGTCTGTTCAGGAAGAAATGCATTTGTTTCTTTTCCTCTGGGGTTGTACTGCTTGCAGAGTCTTGCATCTTAGGGTTTGTTTGTGAATATTAGCACTTTTAGTTTTTGGTCCTGCATTTGAATGGGGTTATCTGTTTTCTGGTAGGAATGAATGTTGAAAAGCTTTGTGTATTTTAATTTTGTGGTTAACCATTGTGTGTGTGTGTGTATACACTTCCCCCTCCGTATTCATGGTGGTTAGGGGCAGAGTTGGCCTGCAAATATTAAAAAACTGCGAATAATATTCGGGCTGGTTCTGCCCCTAACCACAGCTTCCCCCGGCTAGTTTAAGCCCTGAAAGCCCCCCTTAAGCCTTACCTGGTGGTCTAGTGGGTTTTCAGGCAGGAGCGATCTTCCCATGCTCCTGCCCCGTGCAGATCGCTCACAGGAAATGGCTGCCTTGAGCTCCCGTAGTCTCTTGAGCCATTTCCTGTGAGCAATCTGCATGGGGCAGGAGCGTGGGAAGATCGCTCCTGCCCCGAAAACCTGCTAGACCATCAGGTAAGGCTCAAGGGGGGGGGGGGGGCTTACAGGGCTTAAAATAGCCCAAAAATTGAAAAAGCTTTTTTTTTTTTTTTTTTGTAAAACCGTGAGTAATCTAATCCTTAGAAAAAGAAACCGCAAATACGGAGGGGGAAGTGTACTACTATGTAATAACCAGTTAACTTGAACAGAGCCAGCATTAGGGGGATGTAAACTGGGCAATTGCCATGTGCTCCCAAGCCTGCTTGAAGTTGAAGGCGGCCTGCAAGTGAGCTTTGGGGCCTCTTCCCAAATTTCTGCTCCGGGCCTTAGATTGTATAACACTGCCCCAAACACAAGCCCCTTGATTTCCAATGGGATCTCTTTTTTAACTATGGAACCTCAATCCTCCTTTCCCCATTACTCCGTTCATAATTCAGTCCTCCTCAAATTGCTATAATATAATGTAGTCTGTAATACCTTATATTGTGAGTCACCTTGAACCTATTTAGATTAGATTAGATTACATATTCAGTGCTATTTAGCCAGCTGGGAATGGCTTCCAGCCAGCTAAATAGCACATAGGCATCTATCTGCTAATATTCAGAAGGAGATCATTGGCTATCTCCCGCTGAGTATCCCATCTGGCAGATAACCCAGTGACCAGCTATGTTGCACAACATAGCCAATCAGCAGACAGATAGACCCACCTAAAAAAACAGTTCTATCTTTGGCCGCTATGAATTAGCCGGCCAGTCAATGAATATCGGTTTAGCTAGCTAAGTCAAGTCTGGTCACAAAAAGTCCCAGAAATTCAATGCCAGTCACCGGATACCGTGCTGGCACTGAATTTCCAGGTTTACCGTGGACTGCAAGAGACATCGAGCTATCTCCCCTGATCTGAATATCGGGTGGAATGGACTTTTGACCCAATATTCAGCTGGTGGCAATCAGCATTTTGCTCAGTACTGCCGGCGTTAAATCCAGAAATTCAATGCTGGGCCATATCTGAGCACCAACATTGAATTTCAAGAAGCAATTAAGTGTAATTTTCAGCACTTAACCAGCTATGGGTTACTGTATAAAGATAGGACTGACTTATATGCGGTCCTGTTTATAAGGTTAATCTGGTTAAGTGCCCACTCCACTTCCAGAACACCCCCCAATAGCTGGTATTCAGTTCAGTGCTACGTTTTTATTTTTAGCAGCACTAACTGGTTAAGTGCTGCTGAAAATTAGCGGTTAGAAGCCATTTCTGGTTGGTTAAATCGCTTTGAATAATCTGAATGTATACACATTAGTAAGCAAAGTCCTAAGATTGTACAGAAGGGTGAAATGTCTTTTCCGGACTCTGAGGAACAGTGGTGAGATCTGAATTCTGACTTCCTTGGTTCTCATCCTGCTTCTATAAGCACTAGGCTACTTTTCCACTACCTTGCCTGAAACTGTACTTGGTTTATGTAGTGTGATAACATAACCAACACTTCAGTCAATGACACGTGTTCCTGATTTAAAATGGCTACTTCTAGGTTTACGGAAAAAAGCACCAAGAGCCTTCAGAATTGGGATAGGTTCTTTATTGCAAAACCCGACATGGGCTGTGTTTCAACATAAATGCCTGTGCCAGGGATCAATCAATAAAATCCTTTGGAGATAAATGCTTTCTAAATGGTGTAAAACAGACAAAGATTCAACGGACAAAACACTTTTCGGGCGCATAGCTGCCGCAAAAAGTGTTTTGTCTGGTGAATCACTCGCAATGATTATTTTACACTGTTTGGATAACATTTCTTTCCAAAGGATTTTATCGATTGACCCCTGATGCAGACATATATGCTGAAACACGGCCTGTGTCGGGTTTTGCAACAAAGAACCATTTGCTATCCCAATCTTGAAAGCCCTTGGCTCTTTTTTCCTTATTCCTTGGTGCTGTGTGCTTCAGATTCCCTCTCTTTTGTTTATTTCTAGGTTTAACCATGTCAAAGTGCTTCAAAAAGTGACTTGATAGCAAGCAAGCATTGATTTGTCATATATACAGTACTTTTGAAATATCCTACATAGGATATGGCACGCCCTCATCCCATATCATTCTTGGTTATATGTTACAAAGAAATGCAATTGTCACTGTTCTGTTTTGCTAAGAATAAAACGATTTTTTTTCCTTTCTCTAAATAATGATTTTAAAAATTGTATGTTTCGTTTAACTAGTACTGCTTGCTTGCCTTTGATGTGTTTAGAGGCTGAGTGGGAAGGATATTTTCACATTGTTTATCCTGGACCAAAGTCAAAGGCAGAGAGAGACTGCAGTAGAGGAGATTCGGGGGCTCTTTCCTAGTCTCCTACTCTCTCTAATTTTTTTGCTTTCCTCCTATATGCAGCATTTGTTGGTTTTTTTTTAATCCCTTTCATCTTTCTACTTGACGAGGCAAAATTCCCCAAATCCTAGCTCAGTCTTACCAGGATGACATTTGACTAATTCATCTCTGTGGGCCAGTTCACAGAGTATTTAGCTCCACGTTAGCGAGCTCGATATGTAGGCAGTAAATTGTCAACGTTGCGGCAGAAGGAAGGGGCGCACACCCCGAGCTGGTGTTTTGAAGATGTGGCCTATTGAGCTCTGCCTTTTGATCCACTGCGTGTAGGGAACTGACCAATAGTGAAAGATTTGGGGTTGGCCTTTTGCCTTAATAATTCCAGATGTTTTAGTGACTCATTCTGGAATCTTAACCTCTGGATTTAAAGGGAAAGTATATCTGCTCCAGTGCTTCAATACAACGGAGCAAAAACGCATCTAATAGAAGCCAGTAGGTTCCTAGTATTTCAAGTTTAAGGTTTATTAAAAATGTGCTATACCGCCTATTGTACTCCTAGGCGGTTTAACATTCTAAAATAATTTATACAAGAAAATCATTAAGAAAAATGGGTGACAAACAAAAGATTAACAGGACTGATTGGAACAAAAGGGTTGGAGGTAGGAAATCCATCTTAAAATACTCGTAGTAGAGTGTTTCTAGAAAGGGAAAATACAGTGGGAGGTGGGGTCTCATCTGAAAGTCAAAGCAGGAAGGAGACAAGAGCAAATTAAAGATTAAAGGCATCTTTAAAAAGGAATGTTTGAAGTTTACCTTTACATTTTTCTAGAGAGTTTTCGATGCGCAGTTCGGTAGGTAGTGAATTCCAAAGGGTTGGTGCATTAACTGCAAAATTTGAGGTACGTGTCGTGCTCAGAACGCAAAGTGATGGAACGGCCAGTAGATTTGGTGACTGGGATCTAAGTATTCTGGATGGAGTATATGGAATTAGAATATTATTAAGGAAATCTGGTTGATTGTTGTGAATCACTTTGAAAGTTAAGAGCACAATTTTATAGGTTATTCTGTGTGGCATGGGAAGCCATTACATAGAAACATAGAAACTGACGGCAGAAAAGGGCCAAGGCCCATCTAGTCTGCCCATACCAATGTCCCACCCCCTAACTCCCTCCCCGAAGAGATCCCACGTGCCAATCCCATTTTTTCTTAATATCTGGCACGCTGCTGGCCTCAATCACCTCCAGTGGAAGACTATTCCAACGATCAACCACTCTTTCGGTGAAGAAATATTTTCTGGTGTCACCATGAAATTTCCCACCCCTGAGTTTCAACGGATGCCCTCTTGTTGCCATGGGACCTTTTAGAAAAAAGATATTTTCCTCCACCTGGATACGGCCCGTGACATATTTGAACGTCTCGATCATGTCCCCCCTCTCTCTGCGCTCCTCGAGTGAATATAGATGCAACTTATCCAGCCGTTCCCCATTCGGGAGATCCTTGAGTCCTGAGACCATTCGGGTGGCCATTCTCTGAACCGACTCATTGTGCTTTTATTAAAAGTTGCGTGACATGATTGTATTTTTTTTTTTTTTTTTTGCATTTTCAATCATTTTTATTGTGGAGGCAGTGGAAGAAGAAGACCAGGTGCCCTCTTCAGCCTGCCTAGTTATCACTGACCACCCTGCAAAGATATGTTCCTGTCGCCAACCATAGAAGCTTGGCCACTTGTAGGATCACCACCTATCCAAATCAGGTTTTGCTGCCCTAGAACACGATCCAGTGCCAGCCAGGCTGAGAAAGAGTAGAGATTGGCCATCTGCACCCATCCCACACACATTTCCACAGATCTCCGGTCTGAAAGCCAGCGGATGCTGTGTTTGCAGCCAACATGTCCATTATCTGAACCTCCAGTCTCCTCTTGGCTTGGAGGAGTGGCCAGAGCTGCTGCTTCAGCACCATGAGGTTGCAGGTTCAAGCCCAGAGTTGCATCTGGTGTCCCTGGGCAAATAATATTACATTACATTAGTGACTTATATTCCGCCTTTACCTTGCAGTACTAAGCGGATTACAATATAAGACAGCTGTAAAAGGGGGTTTGGTCTCATTGGATAATAAGGTAGTTAAGTCGAACACGCCACTCCATTCAAGTTACCCTCACTTTTAGGGTTGTAATTGCCACTTCGTGCAGGGTGTGCCCTGCCTTCCCCCAGTTTCATAAGAAATGAAACAGTCATTTCTTAGCTGCTCTGAGCTACGCCCTCAATGTTTGGTGTCTCTCCTCTTGCCACATAGGCATCATCTGTGTATATCTCATAGCTATCCAATCCATGGCTGCCCAAGTCCGGTCCTCGAGATCTACTGGCAGGCCAGGTTTTCAGGATATCCACAATGAATATGCATGAGAGAGAACAGGTTGTTCACCCTCTCCAAGGTAGGGAGAACGAGAGGGCAGTCTCTAAAGTTGAAAGGGGATAGATTCCGTACAAACGTAAGGAAGTTCTTCTTCACCCAGAGAGTGGTGGAAAACTGGAACGCTCTTCCGGAGGCTGTTATAGGGGAAAACACCTTCCAGGGATTCAAGACAAAGTTAGACAAGTTCCTGCTGAACAAAGCCATACGCTGATAGGGTTAGTCTCAGCTATTGCTCTGGTCTTAGACCAGAGGGCCGCCGCGTGAGTGAACTGCTGGGCACGACCCACTAGCGGCAATTCTTATGTTCTTATGTTCTCACAGTATTTATAAGTGTGTATCTCATAGCTATCACCATTTTGTCTCCACCACTTTCTCTGGGAGGGCATTTCAGATGGCCACCATCTTTTCCACGAAAAAAAGATTTCTTGACGCTACTTCTGAATTGACCTCCCTGCAGGTTTCCGTCATGTCTCCTAGTTCCACAGTATCCTTCCCTTTGGGATTCCTTGTCACTGTGTTGAAATGCTTTTGGGACACAGCTTTGCTGAAACTTTGGCATAAGTATTTGAGTACAATTTTCAGAAACATGGCGGCATTTTCACATGCTATTAGGTGAAATGAAAGTGAACCCATTCTAAATGAATTTTTGCACTTTTTGAAAGCAAATTCCTCCTTTAACCTAAGCAGTTAAAAAGTGAAAAGTGCAGCATTCCCTGGGATACCAGATTTTTAGGTTGGCATACCAACTAAAGGCCTTTTTTTTTGTCTTTGGTAAAAAGCCAAATGTAACAACAGTAGTATCCAGGCAGATCTAAATATTTCAGTCTGTGGGTGGCATGGTTGTAGCAGGAGAAGAGAGGAAAAAAATGGAATAGGAGAGTCTGGGAGAATTTACTTCTTCACTTTATAATTTAGGATATATTTTTAGTGAGAAGTTTATGGATCTTCCACAGACCAGTTCTGCATAGCTGCCATTTAGAGACGTTTATCAACGTGGGCTACCATTAACATGTCCTATTTTACCCTAAACCCATGCTATTGTCGCACAGGTCCCATTTTGTGCAATGAGACCTAGTTACTAATAACTGGGGTTAACAGTAAATTAACACATCTTAATAGTAGCCCACGTTGATAACTTCCCCCCTTAATTAAAGGAAAAAAAGAAATGTCTCTACGAATCAAAACCACTGCTACATGTAATAAAAGTGAGCCAAGTACAGGGCAATTGAGCCATTGTGACATCACTGATGAAGTTGACTCTTAGCCATTGGTGGAATGAGGCATTATGACATCACAATTTTCACACTAAAAGGGGGAAGTTATTAACGTGCCTCTTATAAGATTACACATTGGGTCTAGACATGTAAGAAGTAGGTACACAGAGTGATAGTGCCTATTTCTATATGGCATGCACATAGGCATTCCTGGAGGCACAGTTTGGGCGAAGCAGAGGTAGAGTTGCAATGCATACATACACCATATAAAATATGTACCCGTCTTCCTCCGTATTCGCTGTGATAGGGGATTAACAGACCCGCTAATACCTTTTTCATATGTTATTCACTGTTTTCTATCAAAAAGCATCGTGAATATGGTGAAACCACAAATAGCAGGGTGGGAGACCTGGCCTGTTCCTGAAGGAGAGGCAAAACACGGTGTAGAAAGTGCTGGGAATCGGCGATTTCTCTAAGCAAGCTGATGCAATTTGGGGGGAGGAGCCAGCAAGCTACAAACCGCGAATAATCGAAACCGCGATTGCTGAAACTGCAAATACGGAGGGAGACGTGCATGTCTGCACATGGGGGTAATTTTATAACAGGCCACCCCAGTTTTAAAGGCACCAGAGTCCCCTAGGACAGCAGCAATGGTGGGCTCGGACAGGAGCGCTGTATCTCAGCTGCCAGCATCCTCCCTCTTCTAGAGCTGAAGAAGAAGAAAGTGGATTCAGTGCAAGCATAGGGCCTCGAAGACCGACTTGTGGTCAAGTGCTGTTGCCCCTCTGACCCACCTCCGCAGAGAGGAAGTCCTGAATCCAGGGTGGGGGGGGGGCAAGATAGTGCTCGAGTGAAGCCTTTGCTTCAAGGCCCCATACCAAAGCTGAATTTACTTGCTTCTTATGCTCCTGGAAGAGGGAGGGCAATTGCAGAAGGTTCAATAAGAGGAAGGGGCAAAGGGGTGGTGTTTGTGTTGAATACAATGGGAGGGGAAATGGTATCGCAAACATATGGGGCAAGGATGGGAATGGGAGATGCTGGACTGTTGGGAGAGAAAGGGTGCATAAAAAGCAGTGCATACAAATAGATCTCATGCATATTCATTGGGGAAATCCTGAAAACCCGACTGGATTACGGCCCTCGAGGACCGGAGTTCCCCACCCCTGATATAAAGGGAGGTAAGTCATGCCCAAGAAACCTAGAATTTCTTTTACGCTATCCTGGAATAATAGGGGAGAAAAAAGATTTTCTAAAAAAATAATTTTTCTGATGCTTGGAAATGTTGCAACAGTCTATAGCAGGGGTGGGCAACTCCGGTCCTCGAGGGCCAGAATCCAGTGGGGTTTTCAGGATTTCCCCACTGAATATGCATGAGATCTATTTGCATGCACTACTTTCATTGGGGAAATCCTGAAAACCTGACTGGATTCTGGCCCTCAAGGACCGGAGTTGCCCACCCCTGGTCTACAGCCATGTCCTGACACAGAGCTTTAGCTCAGAACGGGATCGCATCAGCTTTTCTGTGGAATTATATGCGATGCACCTCATTTTCAAGGAACAGTGATTGTCACATACGAGAAGTCCTATTTCAATCTAGATCTTTTGTCCAGAGAAGAGCAACAAAGCTGATAAAGGGTATGGAAAATCTCTCATATACTGACAGAATGAAACAGTTAGGACTGTTCTCCCTGGAGAAACAGAGACTTAGGGGAGACATGATATAAACCTTCAAGATCCTGAAAGGCATAGAGAAAGTAGACAGGGACAGATTTTTCAAACTAAGGGGAACCACAAGTACAAGGGGGCACTCGGAGAAATTGAAAGGAAGTTCTTTTTCACCCAGAGGGTGGTGGATACATGGAATGTGCTTCCAGAGGCCGTGGTAGACAGGAGCACTGTACAGGGCTTCAAAGAAGGTTTGGATAGGTTCCTAGAGGACAAAGGGATTGAGGGGTATACCGTAGATAGGTGTAGATATGTGTTGTAGGGATAGGAGTAGAGGTAAGTTACAGGAATAGGAGTAGAGATAGGTTATAGAGCTAGTCAGGGACCACTGCTCAGGCAATGGGCCTGATGGGCCGCCGCGCGAGCGGACCGCTGGGTGAGATGGACCAATGGTCTGCCTCAGCGGAGGCAACTTCTTATGTTCTTAAATATTTCTGGAGGATAAATGACCAAAGTCTGTTTTAAATATGAATTTATAGAAAAATCAGGGCCTATCATTATAATAAAGAAGTTAATGGGAGCTCTTTGTTCTGCACTAAGTGAAATCGTTGCATTTGTTGGGCATGACTTACTGCCCTTTATATGTTGAAAAAATATTCATATGACATATCATCATTATGGGCCTCTTTCATCGAGCCAAATAGCACGGGCTGGTGTGGTAAATGCCCAAGAGATTGAATGAGCTTCGGTGTATTTCCCACAAAGTGCTCACTACTGGGGGGCTTGATAAAAGAGACCCTGTGAGTCTATTTTGAATAGTACAAGTTTTTTTGGAATTATTATATGGCTGGTGAGTTTCAGAGGTATGTATGATATGTAAGCCTTCACTTCCCTTAAGATGAGAAATATTTATCCATTCGCCTATAGAAAATATGCATATTTTTTGACATTTTTTAAGCCCAATGTTATAAAAACGATCCCTTTAGAGCAGTGGTCTCAAACTTGCGGCTCAGGGGCCACATGCGGCCCGCCAGGTACTATTTTTTTAGGCCCTCGGTATGTTTACATAATCACAAAAGTAAAATAAAACAGCTTCTTGATCATATGTCTCTTTAACTATAAATGACAATATTATTATTAAGACTTAGCCAAAAGGAAAGATTTATAAACTATAAAGAGTTTTACCTCATGCAAAATTGGTCATTTCTTTAATAAGACATTAACTATTTTTTCTGAGGCCCTCCAAGTACCGTCAAATCCAAAATGTGGCCCTGCAAAGGGTTTGAGTTTGAGACCACTGCTTTAGAGTATTTTTGAGTGCTTTATAGTGGTATAATTGTTATTTCAATGTTGTGTGTTGACTCTGCTCTTGTTCCTAATTTGAATGGCTTTATTTAAGTAATTATTGAATTTAGCAGCTATGAAATGTCTGGAGAAAGATGATTTTAAAAAAAAAATAAATAAAATTCTGCAAGTAAGGAAGTCTCTGTGCCCATTTATCAAAGTGCCATTTCTGTGTCTTTCTGGGTTTCTAATTATGTGCCCTCTGAATATCTCCTTCCAGCACCGGCACTAAATGGTATTCAGGAAAAGCAGGTGGGCTCCCAGCGCCTGGGCAATGCTGCCAGACCCCTCTCAGAAGCTGTTTACATGACTTAACTGCGCTGCTGGGCAGATTTAGAATGGTTTTTATCCATTTTCGGCCTATGCTCCTGCAGAAGAGCTTTGAAGTTGGAGACTAAGTGAAGCCAGGGCTGAAAAACTCTATAATTATCTTGAGAAGAAGAGGATCTTTTCCCCACAAGACTAAACAATTCGTCTGAAACTAACAGCTAGTTTCAGCTTCTGTATTCTAAAGACCAGCCACAGGGAGAGAGAAAAAAAAAATGCCATTTTCTTCCTCAGTGTTGGGAGAAACTTTAGTTCTTTTCTTTTGCCTTCAAAGGGAGGTAATTTCAGGAGATTTTTCTGTCACTGAAACAGTGTTTTAGACACTGAATATTAAAATTGCCTTCCTGACATATGCATAAACTTATGTGCATAAGGTTCTGCCAAACTGAGCGGGGGTGTTCCCGGGGTTGGGCTATCCTTAAAGTCCATCTTTTCTCTAAAGCATTTCCATTGGAATCGAAATAATATTTTTTGGCCTTCCTCCTCAATTCTTACCCCATTGTAGCATCAACTTCCCATTACCTTCTTCACTACTCCTTCCCCAATTTTTATAAATCTCCCTTGAATTAAATTTAAGTTTTCCATTTTAGATCTTAATTCCCCAATTGTGTCCCTTGACCGTGCAAGTCTGCCCAGTAACTGGCCTAGTTCAATATTTAATATTATTTTCTGATTCTAAATCTTCTGTGTTCATCCCACGCTTCTTTGAACTCAGTCACAGTTTTACTCTCCACCACCTCTCTCGGGAGCACATTCCAGGCATCCACCACCCTCTCCGTAAAGTAGAATTTCCTAACATTGCCCCTGAATCTACCACCCCTCAACCTCAAATTATGTCCTCTGGTTTTACCATTTTCCTTTCTCTGGAAAAGATTTTGTTCTATGTTAATACCCTTTAAGTATTTGAACGTCTGAATCATATCTCCCCTGTCTCTCCTTTCCTCTAGGGTATACATATTCAGGGCTTCCAGTCTCTCCTCATACGTCTTCTGGCGCAAGCCTCCTATCATTTTCGTCACCCTCCTCTGGACCGCCTCAAGTCTTCTTACGTCTTTCGCCAGCTACGGTCTCCAAAACTGAACACAATACTCCAAGTGGGGCCTCATCAATGACCTGTACAGGGGCATCAACACCTTCTTCCTTCTACTGACTACGCCTCTCTTTATACAGCCCAGAATCCTTCTGGCAGCAGCCACTGCCTTGTCACACTGTTTTTTCGCCTTTAGATCTTCGGACACTATCACCCCAAGGTCCCTCTCCCCGTCCGTGCATATCAGCTTCTCTCCTCCCAGCATATACGGTTCCTTCCTATTATTAATCCCCAAATGCATTACTCTGCATTTCTTTGCATTGAATTTTAGTTGCCAGGCATTAGACCATTCCTCTAACTTTTGCACATCCTTTTTCATATTCTCCACTCCCTCTTCGGTGTCTACTCTGTTACAAATCTTGGTATCATCTGCAAAAAGGCACACTTTTCCTTCTAACCCTTCAGCAATGTCACTTACATACATATTGAACAGGATTGGCCCCACTAGTCACCTTTCCTTCCTTCGAGCGACTTCCATTAACCACCACCCTCTGGCGTCTGTCCGACAGCCAGTTTCTGACCCAGTTCACCACTTTGGGTCCTAACTTCAGCCCTTCAAGTTTGTTCAACAGCCTCCTATGAGGAACTGTATCAAAGGCTTTGCTGAAATCCAAGTAAATTACATCTAGCATATGTCCTCGATCCAGCTCTCTGGTCACCCAATCAAAAAATTCAATCAGGTTCGTTTGGCACGATTTACCTTTTGTAAAGCCATGTTGCCTCGGATCCTGTAACCCATTAGATTCAAGGAAGTACACTATCCTTTCTTTCAGCAACACTTGGAGGGCCTCAGAAAAAATAGTTAATGTCTTATTAAAGAAATGACAATTTTGTATGAGGTAAAACTCTTTATAGTTTATAAATCTTCCCTTTTGGCTAAGTCTTAATAAAAATATTGTCATTTATAGCTAAAGAGACATATGATCTAGAAACTGTTTCATTTTACTTTTGTGATTATGATAAACATACCGAGGGCCTCAAAATGGTACCTGGCGGGTCATGAGTTTGAGACCACTGCCCCATGGTAACCCTTGCCTATCTTGTGGCATTTTGGTTATGGGTCTGAGCACATCATTTTTTTCATTATTATTTTTTCAAAATATTATTTTGACTGATGAATTGACTTATTTCAAAGTGGACTTGCGTTTTTTGGTGAAAAATACATATTCATTAGAGATATCCTACAAATATGACTTTGAAAGACTAGGACTGAATACCACCGAAGTATGGAACACTCTGCCTTGAGGCTCAGCGGCAAAGTTTTTCCACTTCTTTAAGGCAGGGGATCTCAGCCTAGTCCTTCGGACACACCCAACCAGTCACGTGTTCAGGATATTCACACAAGTATTCATGAGACAGATTTGCATACAGTGGTGGGCAATGGGTGCAAATCTGTCTCATCATATTCCTTGTGGCTTTGCTGGGTGTGTCCTGAGAAGCACTGGAAGGTAAACTAGGAATTCTTGAAAGTTAAGGATGGAGACCAGAGAGAGAACAGAAAGAAAAGTGTAGGACCAGATGAGAATGTCTTTAAGTCTGGGCTGGGTTTTTTGTTGTTTTTTTTGCTTTGTTGCTGTAGGAGTTTCTCTTCCAGGGTTTGATTTAAATACCAGAGGTTAGGAGGTGAATTCATATACTGGAAAAACTGAAGCGAGACGTCAGGAGAGGGGGGAGGAGAAGAATGCACAGCTCTTCTGTGACTTGTAGCCCGGCCAAACTCACATTTGCTTTTTATTTCGGGAGCTGCCAGCGCAGCACTTCTAGACGGAATTGGGGAAAAAAAAAGTTCCCTTTGGTTCAAAGCTCAGCTCACTTTGACCAGTTCCTGCGATGTGCAGCGTTGGCAGCTGGAACCGGCGCAGCCCCTGCACACTGAACTGTTTAGGCCCTGCTAAAAAAAAGGGGAGATGGCATAGAAACAGAGGAAGGAGTGGTGCAGTGGTTGGAGCTACAGTCTCCGCACCCTGAGGTTGTGGGTTCAAATCCTACGCTGCCCCTTGTGACCCTAGGCAAGTCACTCAAGATTGTGAGCCCACCGGGACAGATAGGAAAAATGCTTGAGTGCCTGATTGTAAACCGCTTTGATAACCTTGATAGGTGGTATATAAATACCTAAATAATAATGACAGAGCCCATCATTGACAACTGATTTCTATAATCCCTTCTTCTCTCTCAAAGATCCTCTGTGCTTGGCCTACACTGCATTGATTTGATATTTAATTATTTGTTAAGATTTATTTACTGCCTCTTTGAAGAAATTCACCCAAGGCAGGAAAATATTCAAATAGCAATAGAGAAAAAAAATATGCTCCTTACAACATCAACACAATACACATTAAATTATTGTAAAAGACAATAGGTTGTAGGTGGACGTGGAGCATGTCGATAGATAAGATAGAGTAATGGGAGTCAGATAAGAGATATTCGGCACTTAACCAGCTGTGGGCTACTGAGTTATATGTGGTCCTGTTTATTCGGTTAACCTGATATTCAGCACTGAACTGGTTTGGGGCCATTTTCTCTTTCTTTGTGCAACAAGATTTCACTACTCCCTCTTTTTTTTTTTTTTAATTAATTTCATAATTACTTCTTACTACTACTACTTTTTATTATTTCTATAGCGCTGAAAGGTGGACGCAGCACTGTACATTCTAACACACAATAGACCGTCCCTGCTCAGAAGAGCTTACAATCTAGCATAAAGAAAGAATACAGAATACTGATATCACCTTAATTTGCAGACCAAATGACATAATAAATTCAATCTAGTCCACTTTAAGGGAGAAGAGCACAACTATCTTAAAAAACAAACAAACCCCAAACCCTTCCCGCTTATCATGCACTTCTCAATCTTCCTCTTTTTTACTACATCTACCTATAATTTTTCATCCCTTTCCCATCTGCCTCTCATTCCCAAGCCTTTCAGTAAACTCCCCCTTCCCTATGTCCAGCAGCCTCTCTCCCACTGGAGGAGGAGCCTAGTGGCTAGTGCAATGGCATGGGGAACCGGATTCAGTTCCCACTGCTGCTCCTTTTGACCCTGAGCAACTCACTTAGCTCTCCACTGCCCCATATACAAAATAAGTACATTTCTCCCTCCGTATTCGCTGTGATAGGGGATAAACAGACCCGCGATTACAGAAAAACCACAAATAACTTTTCCATATGTTATTCGCTGTTTTCTATTAAAAAAACATCATGAATATGGTGAAACTGCGAATAACATGGTGGGAGACCTGGCCTGTTCCTTAAGGAGAGGCAAAACACGGTGAAGAAAGTGCTGGGAATCAGCGATTTTCTCTGTAAAACACTTGTCATCGAGGATTTCTCTATGCAAGCTGAAGTCATTTGGGGGGAGGAGCCAGCCCCCCCTCCCTCCCACCAACCACAAGGATCGGTGGAGAGTGATCCTTGTACATGCGCAAACCATCTCCTTGACTGTAGATGGTCTGCGCATGCTCTGGCCCTTCATACCCAGCAGAACCTTTTTACTTTTTCTTACTTAGCTGACTGTTTGTTTTTTTTACTTTGCGAGCCCGTGGTTTTAACCCGCTTTAAACCTGCAGGTTAAAACCATGGGCTCACACTGCGGGGAAGGGCAGGAGAGTTGGGGGCTGAGCAGGGCAGGTGAGTCGGGACAGAGCAGGGCAGGCGAGTTGGGGGCTGAGCAGGGCAGGCGAGTCGGAGCACAAAGGCAGGAGAAGTCGGCAGAGAGCAGGATAGGTCGTGAGCGACTGGTCCCCTCCAGTCGCTTCTTTTTGGATCAGTCAGCCCAGTCGGAATTGCTGAAAAAGTTTAGTGAATCGCATCCTTCCTGCTTTGCATGCCGCTTTGCGTGCATGGATCAAAATTGGACCGGCCACGAGGTTAGTGAATTGGGTCGCAAAGGGGTCGCAAACTGATCGGTACTTTTGTTTCACCGTTGTTACAATTACCCATACATAGCTTAAAGAACTGCTATGTATCCCTAGACTTCTTTAACACTGCGTGCAACTTTTCATCATGCCCCTGACCCACACATGCCCCTCTCATGGCCAAGCCCTCCCCCCTCTTATGCATTGTTAGAGAATAGTACATAGCCAGATGTGCATGCAATCATGATTGACACTAATCAATGTCGATAGTTGGCTGTTAGCATCCAATTAATGACTGTTAATGGCTCGTAAACCTATTACATGGCACCCGCATGTCAGGATGGCGTGCAAATTTCAGCGCACAAAATTGAGTTGAGCTTTATAGAATCTGGGCAGTGTGTTACCAAAGCAGGACTCTACTGTGTGGTTTGGTGACAAAAGTAGAATGCTATCGGGGGGAGTTCATATTACAGCAATGAAAGCTTGGAAGGAATCGCTTCTTACGGCTCCCGCCCCCGCTGAGAAGCCAGCTCTAGCCCAAGCTCTTCAGCTCATACGGTTTTCAGTTTTGCAACGTTTAAACTATGTGTTTCCAGAAACCCTGCCAAAAGCCAGCTAATGAGAAACAAATGCAGCATCCCTTAGGCCCAGCCTAGATCCCCTTTCCAGGGAGGAGAGGATGGCTAATTTATGCAGTATCATAAGCTAAGCTCACTCCTCCTTTCAGATATCATTACCAAAGTCAGGGAGTGTCCAGGTTATCACCATATAAGCACCATGGCAAAATGGGTGAAACCAGAGATTCTGAAGCAGAGCCCAAGTCCTACAAATGTCTTTAGCTGCTAAAGTGACTTTGCAAAATTTTAGAGCAGCAAAAATACTCCGACTCTGGCCTAGCAGTTGTATTTGACCTCTCATCACAGCGTTCAGCTGTATAACTGACTTACGCTCCTTTTCTATAAACTGAAGCCCAGATAAGATGCCTAAAGTTAGTCACCTAGTTTAGCATGCCTAGCTGATCTAAGCTTAATTGGTGCCAATAACGAGCAATTGGCACCTCATAATTGGCTTATATTACAGTTAATTGGCTTGTAGGTGCCTAGTTTGGTAGGCATTTACCAGAAAATAGGCATGGTTAGGAGGTGGTTAGGAGGCGGACAGGGGGTCTGTTTGGTACATAGGTGGCTGTTTTGGATTTAGGCACCAGTATTTAGGCCTGGCATCAATAGGGTGAGCCTAAAGTTAGGCTGCCCACCAATGCCTAAGCCAGGGGTGTCCAATGTCGGTCCTCGAGGGCCGCAATCCAGTCGGGTTTTCAGGATTTCCCCAATGAATTTGCATGAGATCTATTTGCATGCACTGCTTTCAATGCTTATTCCTTGGGGAAATCCTGAAAACCCGACTGGATTGCGGCCCTCGAGGACCGACATTGGACACCCCTGGCCTAAGCCCACTTTAAGCACCGCTAGATATGATTCTATAAATGGTGCCTAATTTATGATTGACACATGCTTTGTGCCATGTGGGCACATTTATAGAATTGGGTCTTGACTGGGGATTTCTATAAATGACACTTACATTAGGCATCAGTGGGCACCCTAATTGCAGCCGCCTAGAGATGCCTAAATTCGGGATTGGCACCTAACGCTTATTTTTTAATTGACCACGCCAGTTTTCAGCCAATAAAAAAAAAATAAATAAAAGCAATTTAAGAGTTTGGCACGGATATGATAGGATACCAAAATGGAGACACCCTCCCACGCCTAATGATACCTATGTTAAAATGTAGGCACGGCTATGCATGGTTGAATTAAGCGTTGTTAGACATCCGACATAAACACCTCCAAATTAGATAAGTGAAAAGCTGGCCTAATGGAGTGGCACCGCCTAAGTCTGCTTACGCACTGCTAGGCCTCATTTACAGAATCTGGCCCTGAGGACCTAATTTCTAGGCTGCACAACCCCAAAGAGGGCCTGGGAGGAATATAGGCAAGTCAGGTGCATGGCAAGCAACTAGGCATGATTTGACATAAATTCAAGACCAAACTAAAAACTTCTCAATACCTCCTTTCCCAAAGCCAGTAAAATCTTCTCAACCGCTTTTACGAAGCGACCCTATCCCTGATGTCATATCCCCCTCTTCCCTTTCTTTTTAAATTTTGTTTTTAACGACCTTTCCTTTCCCTTATTACCCTCAAATTCATGTAAGTTCTTGTTTATCGTCTCTTTAATGTTCACTCCTCCCCCCTATATATATACAATTACTATTTTATTTTTTATTTTATTTCTAACGCTCTAGAAATATTTAATGGTTGTAGCAGTAGTTGAGACTAGCTGGAATGGGATTGGGGGACAGTGCCGAAAGAGAATATGGAGAAGGGGAGGGGATATTTTGGTGGGGGAGTGGTGTTGATACAGACAAGATGGGGAAGGGAGAGAGAAACAGGGGATCAGGCTTCATCTTAGTTAGATGTGCAACAATGAGTGGTGTACGCACAGTTGGACAGGCTGTGCCATTGGAGAAGGATGCCCTGGCTCACTGCCAAGGGTACTAGCTTTCAGTCTGGTCTTTTAGCCAATGGGCCCCTGCTTGTAAAATCATTGGAAACCTTCTTCTTCCACCAGCAAAGCACTTAGGACCTAAAGCACAATGGTTATCCTTAGAATACAGTCAGCCAAGCAGCCGAAAGCACTTCTCCGATTTCAATTCCTGTGGTACCATTACTCATCGGGAGTTGTCCGTAAAAGGACATGTTGCCTTCGTATTTATGACAGCAGGATTCCAAGGAGCTGAAAACAAACTGGTTCCCCTCTTGCAGCTCCTCTGAATGATAATACAAGTTAAGAATGAGATGTGGAAAGAAATGAGGATGAAGGGAAAGGTGAAGCCCTCAGAGCTGAAGGGAAGGAGCAGTGAGTGCCACGGAAAAGGTGAAGGGCCGAAACAGCAAAAGGTGTCTGACCTTCCAGGGAACGGGGAATGCGAGCGTTAGGTTAGAGAGAAAAGAGTGGGCAGAGGCAGGGCACGAGCACAGGGAGAATTGCAGGAATTTTGCACAGACAAAATCCTTAACATTTCGCAGAGGGAGGCCGCGTCTGTCCTGCTGACATTAAATCTGATCAATGAAACCCTCTGACTCACACAAATATGAATTCTGTAGAAGAAGCCAAAGGCAGAACTGACTGAAAAGAGAATATTTATTCTAAAAAATACTAAAAGGAAAAGGAAAACACGAAGGATAAACAAAAGAAATCCCCCGTTCACTCTTCCACTGATGCTACCGGTATTCTATCTGTACAAAGGGGTGCTGAAAAGTTCTCAGCTCAGCCAACCAACTTCCTAAACTCTGAAGAGTTTCAGTCTCTGGTAGCCAGAGCTGAGATTGTGATGTCATAATGCCTCATCCCACCAATAAGAACCAACCTCATCAGTGATGTCACAATGACCTGATTGTCCTATACTTGGCTCACTTTTATTACATACGAGGGGGTGCTGAAAAGTTCTCAACCCAACCCGCCAACTTCCTAAGCTCTGAGCGTTATTTTGTCCCCTGTGGCTGAAAAGAGCGTTATCTTATTTCGTTAAGTGCCAATTTGCAGAAACGAAATGCGATGTTTTTTGACATTGTTTCAGATCATCGATTGAACCATATCTACAACATTCTCTTCTTGACTGGGCTGAGGACTTTTCAGCACCCCCTCATAAGTTTCTGTGTCCCGAGGTCATCGAACCAAGCAAATTCTTCCAGAATCCCTGAAGGAACGGAGCTGCAACAGATCAACTTGTCCCAAAATGCCACCCCCCCCCCTCTCCCAACGGGCATGATGTTAATTGTCAAAGGGAAGAAAAAGCATTCAAGGCATAATGTACACATCAGATGGGGGAGGAAACAGTCACACCAGAGACGCTGGCAACCAGCCAGTATTCCAAGTCAGCTTCCCAGAGGCAGTCTGAAATGCAGCTAATATCTGCCTTATTGTTGTGTCAGTTTGAGAGACCCTCCCCTTTCTTCATTCCTCAGCCATTTTCTTGATCAGGACAGTTGCAAGCAAGGCATGCATGGGAACGTCTTCATGCACACACATTGATTGCATACGCCTTCAATTTCAGGTGTGTGCGCACCACATATTGGGCAGACAAATTTTTAGCACGCTCTACAAAAATTAAAAAAGCAAAACAGGCACACACTAACCAATATCTATGTCTAAAGGCAGCAAAAGATGAAATCCATCACTAGAAAAACAGGGCAACAAGAGGGCATCCGCTAAAACTTAAGGGGGGAAGATTTCATGGTGACACCAGGAAATACTTCTTCACCGAACGGGTGATTGATCGATGGAATAAACTTCCACGCCAGGTGGTCGAGGCTAGTAGTATGCTCAACTTCAAAAGTCGATGGGACAAACAGGTAGGAGTGCTACAAAGTTATGCATGAAAGAGGGGTACACCAGGGAGGGAGGGTTCTTGAGTGGGCAGACTTGTTGGGCCGCCGGCCCTCTTCTGCCGTCTTATTCTATGCTTCTATGTTTCTAGATGTCTCCGAGAGCAGCTATAAATCCCAGTATCTACCATGGTGGTCACAGGTGTGCTTTCTCCTGAAATGGTGATTACACGTGTATTTTCTGATCCACACCTATACCGTGCATAAAATAACAACATTTAAGCACAGAAGAGTTTTCCAGAATATGCGTGGATATAAGCATACCAAAACCCCCCATCAGATCAGAACAGAGGCCCAAAACTCCATGCACAATTTATTCGCCACATGAAATCATAAATATTAATTAAAAGCTTTTGTTAGATCTCCTCTCTAACTCTCTGGCAGCTGTTACTTTTGCAATGTTTTCAATGTTTCCTTGCAACCTCCTGACCACCTAGAAGTAGCCACGTTTAGGACACTGTCCAATTATTGATTGGTTTGCGTTCTGAGTGGCGTCATGTGTGACTTCATAAGGAATATGGATGTGTGGGAGATAATTTGGGGTTTCATGGGAATTAGAAAGTACATCAAAATGAAAAAGAAAACATATTTTTTCTTTATCAATGTGAATTATTTACTGCATGTATGTTGAAGCTACGATTGCAGTATACTTGGGGACAAATTTGAACATTGGGAAAGATGGAAACCAATAATTTACCTGAGGGACAATTCAATAACAATTGAGGAGAGGCTTTGTGGTTGGTGCAGTTACCTCAACACCCTGAGCTTGTGATTTGAATTCCCCACTGCAGCTCCTTGTGACTCTGGGTAAGTCACTTAACACTGTTATCCCCTGGAAGCGAAGGGGATAACAGGATACAGATAGAGGTTTACCTTACAGGACATTGAGCGAATTGGGTATGGACATTTTAGGTTAGGTAGGGAACACTTTCAGGTCATGGACCTGGAGGTCCGCCGCGGGAGCGGACTGCCGGGCGCGATGGACCCCTGGCCTGACACGGCAGAGGCCATGCTTATGTTCTTATGTTCATTGCCCCAGGTTACAAAATAAGGCCCTGTCTAAAATATGTAAACTCCTTTGATTGGAACCAAACTGAAAAAGTTGTATATCAAGTCTCATCCCCCTTTACCTTTGTTTAGGTGTCTAGAAAATAGAATATCATTTGTCAGGTTAGTTACAAATTCTCGCATCAACTGCATTATCAATCAGACATCTTTGAAGCTGGTGTGGATCGAAATAAACATAACGGATATCATTAATCTTTATCAAACATTTACAGGGAAACTACAGAAAAGAGAATCCTCCAATCAGAGGAAGTTAGTGCAGTACACTAGGAACCAGATTCAGTCCCCACTGCAGCTCCCAGTGACCCTGGGCAAGTCACTTAACCCTCTATTGCTCCAGCTAAAAAACTTGTGAGCCCATCAGGGACATGGAAAGTACCTGCATATCATAAATATTAATTGCTCTGGTTGTATCACAGAACGGCAGGACAGGCAGTCCCCAGTTTACGAACGGGTTCCGTCTTTTAAGTTGAATTTGTATATAACTCGGATCCTAGTATTCTTCCAAGTTTCAAGTTTATTTGGATGTTTGATTAATCGCCTATTAAAGTTTACTAGGCGATGTACATAATCCCAAAACAATCAATAAGATAAAAACATGCAACATTAAACAAAATTAAAACAAATTAACATACATGATTTAGATTGGAAAAAGAGGGGAAAAGTTACAATCTTGTGTATAGTTAATAGATAGAAAAAAGAAAAGAAACACAGGGGAAGGGTACATAATTGTTTTCACTGGCAGTGGATAGTATTTTGCAAATATAAAAAATAATTATTCAAAGGAAAAGAGGGTATCAGAAGTTAAAAACGTCATTGAAAAAAAATGACTTCAAAAGTTTTTTAAATTTAATAATATCTTTTTCTATTCTGATGTATTGAGGTAGGGCATTCCACCATTGGGGCCCCATAACTGTAAACATATCAGCTCTTCGTGTTCCGATCACTTTCAAAGAAGGTATCGAAAGAAGATTTTGTGCAGAAGAGCGGAGTGAACGTTGGGTATGATATGGAGTTAAATATCTAAATATAAAAGAAGGTTCGCCTGATATTAATGTTTTGAAGATTAGTAAAATTATTTTATAAGAGATTCTATGACTAATTGGAAGCCAATGGGCATCCATGAATAAAGGTGTGACGTGATCATATTTCTTTGCATTATATATCAGTTTGATAGCCGTATTTTGAATTAATTGTAATCTTCTTTTTTCTTTTTGAGCAATATTGAGAAGAAGAGCATTACAGTAATCAAGTTTTGATATAACCAAAGAATGTATAAGAATCTTAATAGAGGATTGTTTGAGAAATTTTGCTATGGAACGAATAAGCCTTAATTTGAAAAAACAATTTTTTACTATGGATGAGATGTGCTGGTGATATGTCATTTTATCGTCAATTGTTACTCCTAGAATCTTGACTGATGAAACTAAATTAAGAGAGGTGTTATTAAGTATGAAAGGATTAGAAAGAGTCACATTGTTTTTCCAGGCAAATAACATTATTTTTGTTTTATCAATATTTAGTGCTAATTTATTAGTAGTAAGCCAGGTTTGCACTATTTCAAGTTTGTGGTTAATGGATATGATTTCTGAAGTGTTTCCTGGATCCAAAGGATGAATCAGTTGTATGTCGTCTGCATATGAATATAGAATAAAACCTATAGATTGGCAGATACTTAGCAGAGGGGAAAGAAAGATATTGAAGAGTAAAGGTGATAATATGGAACCTTGGGGGATTCCAAACGAAGAGGAATAGGTAGAGGATTGTTCATTATTAAATCTTACAGACGATGTTCGGTTAGTAAGATAAGAATTAAACCAAGAAAGTACATTTTCTTTTACGCCAATTTCTTCTAGTCTTTTTAAAAGTAAACTATGATCTATTGTATCAAAAGCTGCTGAAATATCTAAAGAGAATAGAATAACTGATTTTTGATGGTCTAGAAAGTATTGAATATTAGATGTAAGACCTATCAAGGAATATTCAGTGCTATGAAATTTACGGAATCCTGTCTGGTTTGGATGTAGAGCATTTGTCTTTTCTATAAAGTCAGACAGTTGATTAAAGACTAGTTTTTCTGTTAGTTTGGCTAGAAATGGCAAGTTGGCTATTGGGCGGTAATTAGAAAGTTCATTGATACTGATTTTTTGATTTTTAAGGATTGGAGTAATAATTGCATTTTTCCATTGAGATGGAACTATGGCTTGGTTTAAACTGGTCTGAATGAGAGAGAGAATAAATGGCCCAAAGTGCGAGAAAAATTTTTTTAAATAATAAGGAGGGATATTATCTAAGTGTGAACCTTTTAGATTAGTCTGTTTAAAGAGTGACTCTATATCCTGAATTGTCGGTATCTTAAAGTTAGAACAGCATGCTGTTGGTATAATTTTGAACTGATCGGAATTGGAGAAGTTATTAGCTATGTTGCTGACGAAAGAATTACGAATTTTAATGATCTTTTGGTTAAATGCATCTGCTAGATCTTGGGCTTTGAGGATTGATTTTTGTGAAGTATTGTTTATATTATTTTTTGACTCTATTGTTTTTAAGATTTTGTATAGTATAGAAGGATTTTTTGCCTTTTCTATTTTTTTCGAGTAGTATTTTGATTTTGCTTGATTAATCTTTTCTTTGTAGAATTTGATATTATCCTTATAAATTTGATGGTTAGTATTTGTTTTATTTTTTCGCCATTTTCGTTCTAGAGCCCACCTTCTTTACCGCCATGAGGCCCCTTTTGCATCCCTATGCATCCATCCCACTGTTCTCACTCCACCACCACATCCAACATTACTCCCTCTCATCTCTTTCCCCATTCATCTCTACCTCACTTCTCTCCCATCACCATGTCCAATAATTCTTTCTCCCTCCCTTTGCCCAACAATTCTCTTCTTCATCTCCCCATGTGCACCAACTCTCTTCCCCTCTCTCTCAGACACCCAATTCACTCTTTCTATTCTCTCCCCCACCTTAGCATCTCTTTCCCTCACTCCTTCCATTTTTCTATCCCTCCATCCATTCTGTGTCCCAAGTTCATGCCTCCTCCCTCCTTCCATCCTTTGTCCTAAGTTTATGATCCCTCCCAAGTCCCAACGCGCCCCTCTCCCTCCATCCCGTGTCCCAACGTGCCCCTCTCTCTCCCTCCCTCCATTCTGTGCCCCAAGTACATGCTTCCCTCTGGCTGGCACCCTCCTCCTGCACAAAGCTACGGGCAGCGGCTCCTGCGCACGGCCTGCGGCTGAGCCGGTGATATACGTGAAATAAATCACAAGGGTGGCAAGAGATTGTTAGTAGTGGATTTAGTGCATGCTGAGTGCTAAGAAGCCCACTTCATACCTATGGGCTTTGTCGGTGTTTCATGTGCGCTAATTGTTAACACAAACTAAATCCGTTAGCATATCTTAGTAAATGAAAGACTCTCTTCTGCTTGGAAAGGGGCAAGGTGGCGTCCGCTCTAAAATAACACATTTCTGGTGATTGATCTGCTTTGGGTCTTCTGTTGCTTCTGTGCCTCAATACCTGCTTCATATGGATGTGGGTTATGGCGTGGAAGGGCCATGTTGTTGTTGTTAGGTGCCATCGACTCGCATTCGAGTCCTAGCTACTTGATAAATTGCGAATCTAAAAAGAAATTGGTTTGGGGGCCATAGGAGAGGCAAATATTGGAGATTTCTAGGGGGGGGGGGTTTAAATAAATAAGATATTTATATTTCCCAATCAGGATATGCTTTTCACTGCCCTAAAGTAATTGTTTTTTGTAGCATTTGGGATGTCTGCCAAGCTAGAAGAACCCTGCGGGTCACCATGTTATTTGAGTCTGTAGAAAGCCATATGGTTTTTCACAATATCACAGCGAGGCTGAGAGGGTCAGACTTCAAACCTCTCTCAGGGCTGGAAGAGTTCCTCTTTTCACTTACTTCTCTTCCTACACAAAGTGGGTGGACGTTTTCCTGCAGTAGGATCGAGAAGGCAGAATGAAAGGCAAAACTTAGTTTGTGAGTTATTTAATGTAAGTCAGGGTTATTTTGGGGGGGATAATTCACAACTGTGCTCTGGTCACCATTAGCTAAAAGATGTACATCCAGGAAATGCTTCCAATTTCATGAGTAAGAGGTAAATTTAATACATGATGCTGAAATATAGGCACTGGGATGATGTAAACTGTAAACTACAGTATAAGGCTAGCTCTGTGGAGAACTGCCAATATGAAACACTAGCCTAAGTTTGCAGTTTCACACACCTAACCCTAGGCTCAAGCACTTAGGCCCGGATTCTATAAACTGCGCCGATATCGGTGGAGGCTTAAAAAGTGGCCGCCGACCGCATGTCAATCATGCATCGGTGCTGTTTACAGAATCGTACCTGTGGGAAAGATAGCGCCGGAAATGTAGGCCAGGCTTTTCTAGGCCTACATTTCTGGCACCTATCTATGCCTGAATCATGCCTACATAGGTGCTTTAGGACACCTAACACCTCTTGCGGCATAGACCGCGCCTACCGTGGTGTTCGGCGACCTAAAGTATCTATGTAGGTGCAATTCTGGTGTTGCTTTCTTAGGTGTCGGTAGGCACCTTGAAACTCAGTTAAAACCATTATTTGAACAGCGTTTGTAACTGAGATTGGGCACCCATTGGCACCTAAAAATTCGGTGCCGGTTCAAGAATCTAGGCCTTACTGTATGAATGGTCTAGTGAGTGACGGGATAATCGCGCGCCAGACGCCAGCGCGCCGACAATCCAGAGCTGACAATTCGGCAGAAGACAGAAGCGCGCGCGGGGAAAAAATAATTTTTAAAGAGCTCCGACTGGGGGTTTGGGGTGGTAACTCCCACACTTTATTGGTTAGTGTTCGCGCTACCGTTGCGGGGGTGTGGGGTGTGGGGGTGAAACCCCCCACATAGAGAAAACGGAACTTTTCCCGAAAAAAATCAGAAAAAGTTCTGTTTTCACTATAATGGAGGTTTCCAACCCCCTGAACCCCCCTCCAACAGCAGCACGAACACTAACTAATAAAGTGGGGGGGTTGCCACCCCAAACCCCCCGTCGTAGCTCTTTAAAAATTACTTTTTCCCCCGCGCGCTTCTGTCTTGCGCCGAATTGTCGGCGCTGGATTGTCAGCGCGCTGACGTCTTGCGCTCCACTGTCTATGAACCGGTCTCGTGTAACCCTTTGTATTCTATAACCTGCATATGTAATTCATAAGCATGCTCCTGACCTGCCCATGCCCCTTTCATGGCCACATCCTCAGAAGTTGCACAGGACAGAAATTGCACAAGCAGCTTCAAAACAGCAACTAAGGTTGGTTGCATGTGCAACTGCCAGTGGTGTAAATTGAAGCCAATTAACATCAATTTAAGCTACGTCACTTGAAGCCCAAACGATGAAGTTACAACAGACAGAAGGGAGAGATCACTGGAGAAGGACATCATGTTTGGGAAGATCGAAGGAACCAGGCGAAAAGGGCGACCTGCAATCAGAAGGCTGGACACGTTATAAACAACCACAGAGATGATGATGGAGGACCTTTCCGGACTAGCACAAAACTGATTTCTTTTTAGATCCGCAATTCATCAAGTCGCTAGGACTTGAACACCAGTCGATGTTACCTAACAACAACAAGACAATAATTGACTGCTAACTCCAATTAACAGCCAATTATTCAATTAAGTTGGTCATGCAGTTGACTTTGATCTATAAACTGGGTTCCCAACTTTACATCAAGTTGGCTGCCAAATTTCCTAGAATTAAGGGGTAAAAATTTACAAATGGAAAGGTCTGAAAAGTACATTTACCCAGAAAAATAGAAAAGCGAAAGAGAAAGTTTGTGGTAAACACTGCATTCATTATTCTTTCTTACTATCTCTGCCCTTCCTTCCAAATAAGCTTTCAGGATTGCTGGAGGTCTGTTTGCATTATACACTGTTGATATGTTTCACCAATCTGCTGTTAGGAATGCCTGGGGTATTAGAAGAATGCAAGTATGGGATGGATTCAGCCATTACTCATTATGAAGACTTAACTGAACAGAGAGAGGGCAAGTTTCCAAAGCTTTTCCACGGATAAAACAACATTTCTCCCATGGAAATATCCTTTTATATAACCGTCTGCCATAGTGCGTGAACACTTACAAGCTTTCAGTACATATAACCCAACCTGAGGAGAGATATTCCCGTGGGTGGCGTTCAGAATGTTTCAAGTTTATTAAAGTGTTTGATGTACCGCTCATGGCCGGAGCCGGCAGAACGGTGCATAAATACAATTGTACCTCAGGGTGGTCAATTTATAGGTTTATAGCAGTATGAAAGACAATAGGAACTCCATTAGAAGAAAGGAACATAAGAATATAAGAAAAAGAACATAAGAAGTGCCTCTGCTGGGTCAGACCAGAGGTCCATCGTGCCCAGCAGTCCGCTCGGGTGGTGGCCCAACAGGTCCAGGACCTGTGTAGTAGTCCTCTATCTATACCCCTCTACCCCCTTCTCCTTCAGAAAATTATCCAATTCCTTTTTAAACCCTAATACCGTACTCTGTCGTATCATGCCCTCTGGAAGCTCATTCCAGGTGTCCACCACCCGCTGGGTGAAGAAAAACTTTCTAGCATTGGTTTTGAATCTGTCCCCTTTCAGGAAAGTTGAGAGTTAGAGTGAAAGATGATGCTTGTGCTGCCATCGTCGCGGTTCGTACAGAGGTAAGGGGCAAGTGATGAGAAGAAGAGTTTGTATTTACACGTTTGGGGCTGGATCTAGGTGCCTAACTTTGGGCGTCATTTATAGGATCTGGGCCTAAGTGCTGAATATTGGTGAAAGGGTGGTATGGTCTGATTTACATGCATGATAGAGAATCTGAATAGTTGTGTTCTTTAAAGTCCGCAGATCATTGAATAACCACAAAACGAGAAGCAACAAACTCTGCACCAATTTAAGGTTACCTGATGTCCAAATTTACCTGGCCATGTCCTCTTTTTAGAGGACTTTCCTGGCGTCTGGACGGCTTTTCAAATTCCTGGCACTTTGTCCAGATTTTGAAAAGCTTTGAGCTTGGAACCGCGTCTGGAGAGCATCTGCGTATGTGTGGATGTGACGCGGTATCATCACACTCACGCGTGCATGCGTGTGATATCATTGTGTCATGCCGGCACATGCGGAGATGCTCTCCAAACGTGGCCCCGAGCTTGAGAAGAGGAGGTTTGGGGGCAGGATTGGGGCGGAATGGAGTGTGACTTGGGTAGAATAGGAAGGGGCTGAGTGGAACTAGGCAGGGCTGAGGGGTGTGGTCACATGACTGGATTTTGCTCATGTAAAATCTGGTAACCCTACAACAAACCAAGGCGGATACGAAAAAGAGCAGAGAAGACGAGATCTTCAAACTTTGTTCTAGTTGTCAAGATGCCATAGAAGCTCCATTTGTTGAGTGGATTCTTGTGAGGACTCCTGATGCAGGCTCTGTAGCCAAAACATGGTCTAGGTCAGATCCAGTTTCATGTTTCACTTTGCATGGTTATCATTAAGTACTGTATATACGTATTTCAACTTGAAGGTCTGGTCTTCTCTACACTTAGGCACCTATACGGTAGGCCTTTAAAACCCTGGCCTACATTACAAGTGCCCAAGTTGTAAGGTAGGCGCCGATAGGCGTGATTCTATAATAAGCGCTTAAGTATGATTGACAGACGATAGGTGCCTACATTATAGACGCCATTTACAGAATTTCCCGCATAGGGCATATTCTGAAACAATGCCACTAACTTTTAGGAATGCCACCAATTTGCCCACAGTCTGCCCCTGCTTGTGCCCCCTTTTCAAATTTGCACACTGTGCTGCCAAGCTATGCGTCTAACCTGTAATTAGCATCAATTCCGAGGAGTTACATGCCAATTATTGGTGCCGATGAGGCCAATTAAGTTGTGCACGTACATTGGCTATGCACACCGAAGTACACACACAAGTTTAAACGCCATTTACAGAATTGGGGGGTGAGTCTCCATGCAGTTGAGTATAAATAATTTAATTTGGAAGTTAGAAGTGCGGCTTTGTCCCTTTGCATTTTTTCCCCTTAATCCTCCATTCAGTAGTGTAATAAGGAGAGGTGGCGCCCCCTCCCTGTATCCCATGTGCCCTCCTCTCCACACTCCCACTCTTTCCACCCCCCACCCACTCCTTCCCATCCCTCATTCCACACTTGCACTCTTCCTCCCTCCCCCCAGTACTTCTTAATCTTCGCCAGTGCGAGTGGCTTCTGCAAGCATGCTCCTCATGCCAGCATTGGATCCCCTCTGATGTCACTTCCTGGCCCCGTGACCCAGAAGTGATTCGGAGGAGAACCAGGCTGGCGCGGGCAACAGGTAGAAGTTGCTTGTGCTAGTGAAGGCAATATGGACGTACGGGGTTGGGGGAGGGATGGCGTGAGGGTGACATGGTGTGGCAGGGCGGGGCAGAGAACCAGGGCAGTCCACACCCTCCGCACCCACCTTAGTATGCCACTGCCTCTATTGCCCCAGGTACAAAATATGGGTGTCAGGTCAAAAGCGCGCCAGGACAAAGGCGCACGCAGACAACTGAGCGCAACGTGGAGGCGCGCACCAAAGAAAATGACTGTTTAAAAGGGCTCCTACAGGGGGTGTGGGGGGAAACCCCACACTTTACTTTATACAGATCGCGCCGCGTTGTGGGGGCATTTTGGGGGGTTTGGGGGGTTGTAACCCCCCACATTTTACTGAAAACTTAACTTTTTCCCTATAAAACAGGGAAACAGTGAAGTTTCCAGTATAATGAGGGCGGTTACAACCTCCCAAACCCCCCACAACGCCGCCGCGATCTGTATTAAGTAAAGTGGGGGGGTTCCCCAACAAAACCCCCTGTCAGAGCCCCTAAAAACACTCTTTTTCTTCGGCGCGCACTTCCTTCTTGCGCTCAGTTGTCGGCGCGCGCTCAGTTGTCTTCGGCGGTTTTGTCTATGAACCCAAAATATGTACCTGCGCATATGTAAACCACTTTGAATGCGTAACCACAAAAAGGCAGTATACAAGTCCTATCCCCCTTTCCCCTTTTCCTTGTTTTATGTTCAGCTTTTCCCCCCTTATAGTGGTTTTTTAGAGACAGGATGTGAATTATTATGGGAAATTTCATTTCTGGATTTTCTTTTCTATCTTTTTCTTTCGGCCCTGGTTTAGTATATGACTTGCTTTTTCTGTGGTTGTATCGCTCAAAATATATGACATAAACACAGGAAAGAAAACATCCCGAAAACTGTACGAGTTTAAAGCAGTCTAGGCACCTTATTCATTTCTCTATGAAGCTTCAAGTCATTTAGGATTACCAGCCCCAGAGAATGATTTCTTGGATCATTTTTCATTGCAAGACCTTGACAGCTGCTTTCGGAGGCTCCTGGATCTCTGTTTGAGTTGACTGCCTACATCAGATATGCACATTTCAGGCAGGTTGAAACCCGCATATGGCTTTAAAAGATGTGAAGACCACTTTTATATAGAATGTAGAGATCAGAAATGAGACATCCAGGATGTCTCTTGTCTCCTTTAACCTCTTCTGTGGTCCAGAGACCCTTCCACTTCTTACCTCAACACTGACGAAGGCGAAAGCAGAGCCTTTTCTAAAATATCTCCAGGAGTGCTCGTTTATTGCCAGTATGTAACATAGTAACATAGTAGATGATGGCAGATAAAGACCCGAATGGCCCATCCAGTCTGCCCAACCTGATTCAATCTAAATTTTTTTCTTCTTAGCTATTTCTGGGCAAGAATCCAAAGCGCTACCCAGTACTGTGCTTGGGTTCCAACTGCCGAAATCTCTGTCAAAACCTACTCCAGCCCATCTACACCCTCCCAGCCATTGAAGCCCTCCCCAGCCCATCCTCCACCAAACGGCCATATACAGACACAGGCCGTGCAAGTCTGCCCAGTACCGGCCTTAGTTCAATATTTGATCCTCTGTGCTCATCCCACGCTTCTTTGTACAGTTGGAGTAACCATTTTAGAAATATACAAACTCAGGCCACTGCAGCACCAGTGGAATAGCTGGTGCAGATGGCCAAGCACCACCAGTGGAGAGACTTGCTGGCTGCATTGCATCCCCTCTGCCTCGGCAGTGAAGACGTCACCAGCATCCCTGTGCAGTCTCAGTTTGTGTATGAACTGAGCGGCTGCTGAATTCCTCGCTATTGAGGCAGCAGGGGATGGGGCTTGGGCACCCTTTGAAAGGTAAGGTTTATAACACAGCTGGGGGGGAAGGGAGCAATGAGAAAATGCATTGTCGTCCCCACCCCAGTTCAACTCTGGGCCCCACCCCCCAAAAAAGGACTGCTGGTTACACCCCTGATTTCAATAGCACAAAGGCAGCAGTCTCTACCCACAAGTAAATGCCACCAAAATTTTGCATTTCTGTGGTATAATATAAATATTTCATATCAAATGCAGGTATTTTTTCTGTCTCTAATGGGCTCATAATCTAATTTTTTTGTGTGTTGTTATTGTTTTTTGTGTACCTGGGCCAATGGAGGGTTAGTGACTTGCCCAGTATCACAGGGAGCTGCAGCAGGAATTGAATCTGCTCCCCCCTGGTTCTCAGGCCACTGTCAAAAGTGAAGGGGAGAAATATGTAGAAGTTGATATAGGTAAGGTTGAATTGCTTAACAAACATTTCTGTTCTGTGTTCACAGCTGAAGCGCCAGGAGTGGGACCAAAGACGACAAACAGAAATAGGGCTGGAGATGTGGTAGACCCTGATCGATTTTCAGAGTATTGTGTTTATGGGGTGCCAGCGATGGGGGCCAGAGGTTGTACATTCAAAGGCACAGAAGAAACTTAGAGAACTTCTGGCGGTACTGCAGGCTGACTTTTTCAATGCTCCTCTAGAGTCGGGAGTGACACCGGAGAACTGGAGAAGGACAGACATGTTACCTCTCTACAAAAGTAGAAGTAAGGAAGACATTGAGAGCTGAAGGACTTCTGTAGTAAGTAAGCTTTTAAAACAGAGAATAGTGATGATTCTGGAATCTAATGGATTACAGGACTGGAGGCAACATTGACTCTTTAGAAGCAGGTCTTGTCAGACAAACCTGATTCATTTCTTTGACTGGGTGACCAGAGAACTGGATAGAGGGAGAGTGCTAGATGTCATGTATTTAGATTTTAGAAAAACCTTTGACAGGCGTCTAATAAATAAACTGAGTGCTCTCGCTAAGGACTAGATAGAGAATTAGTTGAGTGGATGGTGACAGAGGGTTCTGGTCAATGGAGACACTATGAGGAAAGGGATGTTACCAGTGGTGTGCCTCAAGGTTTGGTTCTTGGGCCTGTTCTTTTTAAATATTGTTGCAAGTGATAATGCTGAAGGGCTGTCAGGTAAGATTTGCCTCTTTGTGGATGATACCAAAACCTACAATAGAGTAGACACCTCTGATGGTGTGAATAACATGAGAAAGGACCTAGCAAAGCTTGAAGAATGGTCTGAAATTTGGCAGCTAAGACTTAAAGCTAAGAAGTGCAAGGTCATGTATTTGGGATGCAAAATCCCGAGGGAACAGTACAGTTTAGGGGGTGAAGAATTTTTGTGCAAGAAAGAAGAGTGGAACTTGGGTGTGATAGTATGTGATGATCTTAAGGTGGCCAAACAGGTTGAAAAGGCGATGGCGAACGCTAGAAGGATGCTTGGATGCAAAGGGAGAGGAATGGCTAATAGGAAAAAGGAGGTATTGATACTCCTGTATAACTCTGGTGAGACCTCATTTAGAATATTGTGTACAATTTTGGAGGCCACACCTTCAAAAAAATATAAATAGGATGAAGTCAGTCCGGAAGAAGGCTACTAAAAGGTCATCATTAGACGTATGGGGACAGACAAAGATCTTAATATATCTACTTTGGGTGAAAGGTGGAAGAGGGGAGATATTATAGAGACGTTTAAATACCTACGTCATCAGTGATGCGGCAGAGGGAAGGCCCCAGCGGGGAAGGTCATGAAACGACCTATTCAGAGTACTGCTGCTGCCGCTGTTTTTGGATGCCTCATGGTGGGAGAGTCGGTGGGGTTCTGCTGCACAGGGGGAGGGGAGGAAAGATGCTGCACATGGGGGGTGGGGGGGGGAAGGAAAAAGGAAGAATTGGGGTAGAAGAGAGGAAGGGAGAAATGATTGTTGTACATGAAAAAAAATGACATCCCCCGAAAATAAGCCCTAATGAATTTTTTTGTGCTAAAATTAATATAAGATCCTGTCTTATTTTCTGAGAAACATGGTATTATTGGTTAAAAAAAACCCAAAACCTGAATAACTCACTTTTAGAATGGATTTAGAAAAAGTAAATTCTTCAAATTTTTCTTTTGTCTCTCTCTGACAATTTGAATTCCTCAGTCATTTTCATTGTCTCTAGTGGGGTGGAAGGCCCTTCTTCATTGCCAGTCTCTTATCTTCTTGCCAGAGCTAATACTGCTCCACAGACCTTTATTACAAAGCAAACAAAACACAGAAAACAAGTTCTATAGACATCTAAAAAAAAAAGGCACATCGGTCTTCCAAATTATTGACGTGCTTCATTACCTAAAGATGCCCCTAGCCTGATGACCTCATTCTAACCTCATCAATTGCATGACTATGGCAAGTAATGAATGAGTTGCTCACGTGCTAAATTGCGTGCCAGAGGACTCTATACTCCATTCCTGCATCTCAATGAAAATACACATGAAGTAACTTTGGTTTAAAAAATAACATTTCAGGATCCGACAAGAAAACAACCAAAATGCTTTTATAGCTCTTTAGACACTGTGATCTTTACTGATGGGTGGAATGAACTCTGCCTCTGTCAATGACATCATCAGTGGGAGCCCAGAAGAGATGTCATATTGCTTAGGCTCTATAGCTGGTTCTATTGCACTAGTATATTGCACTAGTAAATATATTGCACTGTGTAGCTGGTTTCAGTAAATATACTGCACTTTACCTGAGCTTCAGGCAATGATTGGGACTATGGGAGAGCCCTTTAAACATCGTGATCATTATCAGTGATGTGGGTGAGAAGGGTCTTTGCCATACTACTATTTATTATTTCTATAGCGCTGAAAAAAGGCGTACGCATGCAATAGACAGTCCCTGCTCATATGAGCTTACAATCTAATTTAGACAGGACATTTCAGGGTTGGGGAGATTATAGTAGAGGAAATTATACAGTGGATCTAGGTATCTGACAGCAGTGAGTGAGAGTTAAGAGTTGACAGTAGTTTCAAAAAAGTGGGCCTTTAGCTTGGATTTGAATTCCTCATTAAAAATTTTAGGTAACATCGTGGACGACAAGCTTTCATTTCACGAAAACATAGGGAATACAGTTAAATCATGTTTCTATAAATTACGTATGATACGTTCTATATCCAAGTTTCTTAAACCTAAGTCTATCAATATATTGATCCACTCGTTGATTATTTCCAAAATCGATTACTGCAATTCCCTTTTTTTCAATATACCGCAAAAAGAAAAAAGGAGGCTACAAATCATCCAAAAAACTGCAATCAAACTAATTTACAATGCAAAAAAATTTGACCATGTCACCCCTCTGCTGATAGACTCCCATTGGCTTCCTATTGCTCATCAAATTTCGTACAAAATATTACTGCTAGTTTTTAAATCTATGATCTATAATGAACCCCAGTTCATCACTAGACTACTCATTCCATACAACGTTTCACGGACCCTCCGATCAGCTTCAAACAATCTGTTAACAGTTCCATCTTTAAAAATTATTGGTACTAGAAGACAAGACATGTTTTCAATTATTGCCCCTACCTTATGGAACTCTATGTACATTAGAGACATAAAGAACCTCATTTCTTTTAAAAGAGCTTTAAAAACTTATTTTTTCAAGGATGCTTTTAATATATGACTCTCAGATTTATAAAAAAAATTTTTAACCCTAGGTTTTATATCCCATAATTTTGCTTTTTTTTTTTTTTCCCTTCCTCGAGTTATTTTTCCCTTTAATGTATATTTTCTTCTACAAATATATTGTAACTTTCCCCCTCTACCCTCATGTTTCATGTGTGTTAACCCAGTATGTTTCTTTTTTTTATTTAAAAGTCAGTGTATTTGTATTTCTATTTTACTTGAATTGTACATCGCTTAGGTATTCAATAAGCGATTTATCAAGCACTAATAAAACTTGGAAACTTGAAAACTGCCAGGGATGGAGCACGATGTATTGATTCAGGCAGCCTTTTCCACAAGAAAGAAGGGACGGAGTCTGGAATTGGCAGTGGAAGAGAAGGGTACAGATAAGAGGGGCTTGTCCGATAAGCGGAGATCACGGGGGGGGGGGGAAGCATAGGGGGAGATAAGTGAGGAGAGATATTGGGGGGCTTCAGAGTAGATGCACTTGTAAGTCAGCAAGAGGAGTTTAAACTGTATTTGGAAATGGATGGGAAGCCAATGAAGAGACTTGAGGAGAGGGATAATGTGAGAATAGTGGCTCTCACGGAATATGAGTCGGGGAAGGGGTAAAACGCGGACCTGACGGACCTTGCGGATCTAAAACCGCACGTCCTTAAAAATCTGAGGTCCGTGCCACTTGTAGTTAGTTTCTGGCTCTGACAGACCTCGATGACAATTTAGCGCCGACAGATCCGTCTCAGCATAGGGAGGGAAAAGTATTAGGATCCATCGGCGCTAAAATGTCATCGAGGTCTGTCAGAGCCGTGGACCTCAGATTTTTTTAATTTACTGTAATTTTCTGCAAACTCAGGACCCAATTAAATGCATTTGGTCAACACTGAAACAAAAGACTTTTTGTGAAAATGAATGTGTTCCAAGTGGAGGTGACTTGGCCCCGATTGTAGCCTAAACTTTCTTAATAGCCTCTTGGAGCTGTGAGAGACATATTACAAAAACAGTCCTATGTAATACCCAAGATCCTTTGATTCAGAGCCTCTATTTAAGAGAGGTCCTACAGTAATTTCGGAGTCTGTTTCTCTTTAGCTGTGAAGAAAATAACAAAACATTGCCTAAAATATCCACAATCCTTTAAGTTGTGTCAGCTGGTGGGAGCTAAGGCTGTATTCCTTTCTCTCTTTTTTCTTTTTTCTTTTTTTCCTATAAAAATGATGTGTTTACCAAAGTATTTTGAGTTCCAGTTGGCTTCCATTATTGCAACATATTATCTGCAGCTGAGCAGCGAAAGAATACCATCACTTTTTCCACTGCTTGACTGTTTTTGCTCTACGTGTAGTCTGGGAGCTCCAAAAGAGAGGAGTGCATATACTGTAGATTACCGCTACCCAGACTGGGTGTACAAAGGAGATACAAATCTTTAGGGCTTCATATTTGCTGTTTTAACGAGATCACGACTGCCTATATTTTGCCAGCTTTTGCTGGTGGTCTTTTTATGCCTAGACACAAAGCCCCGAGGGCTTAACCCAGCGGTGTCAAACTCAATCACATAAGAGGCCGAAATCTAAAACATAGGCTAAGTCGCGGGCCGAATTTTTTATTAAGATACTTAGGGGTCCTTTTAGTAAGATACACTAACCAATTTACCGCGTGCTAAGTGCGCACCTTAGTCTTAGTAGAAGTAGAGGGTTGCAACCTCTTCAACCCCACGCCAGCTCTGTGATGTAAACAAAATTAATTTAAAAGACTTTTCCTCTCTCTTTTAGGTCCTACTTCACGCTCACCAGCTCTAGCAGGATACATATTTCAAATCTGACATATTGTAATCACAAAACAGAAAATAAAATTATTTTTCTATCTTTTGTTGTTTGATCATTATTCAAATCATGTTGTAGTCCCAGGCTCTGGTTGTCTTCTGATAACTCACTTGCCAGGGTCTCCTTTTTTCTTCTTCCCTTCCATTTCCCTTCCCTCCCCCAGAGGTCTGGCATCCTTTCTTTTGGTCCTCTATTCCTTCCCTCCCTCCATCCCGGCTTCCCGGTCTCACATTAAAGCAGCCTACAGATGATCGCCGGTCAGCTGTAGTGATCCGAGCAAGCTGCCATCAGCCTCCGCAGCACGTTCCCTCTGCCGCGGTTCCGCCCCTCCTCTGAGTACAGGACCACTGCTGAGGCTACAGCAGCCTGCTAGGATCGATACAGCCAACCAGCAATCCTCTGTAGGCTGCTTTAATGTGAGACCGGGATGCCGCATGAACCTACAGCGGGCCAGCTTAAGTGCAAATTTGAATTGTTTGGTGGACCAGATTTGGCTCACGGGCCAGAGTTTGACATGATTGGCTTAACCCCAGCACAGAAACACCCACCCACACCTAATGAAGATTACAAATTTGTATCCTCACTTCCTTACAGTAATGGCAGTGATTGTGAATCAGTTCTCCCTTAAGAGGGCTGAAGTGTGAAGTCAGGAGCGTCCTGAGCCGGAATCGCGTCCTGTATGATATGCCCCCTAGCGGTCCTACCCCGCCCACTGAGCCACAGCCACTGCTGGGGAGACAATGAACAGGGATGGATTCATGCACCATGTTCTTCAGAGGTAGCCCCATACCATACGTAACTGACACAGTGGACATGACCTGTGCACCACAATATTCTCTTTCGTGCTAGACTAGTGTATTGCATTTAAGAGATAACCCCAGTTATGTGTTACAGCAGTGTGTCTCAAATTGTGTGCCAAGGCTCCAAAGAGATTCCGAGAGATTCCAGAATTCTCCTTTTTCTCCTTTAAATTCTCTTCATAAGTATACACTAAAATGATGACATGTTCGTTGCGTATACAAGAGTCTGTCAATGTTATGAACATCTGCATGCATAAGAATACAACCAGTCAGACAAGTGTCATTCTCTGACGTGATTGGTCCTTGAAAACTAACGGCAAGTAATTTTATTTTTATATTTTTTATGCAGTAGTTACCATAACTTGAGCAACAAAGTAATCCAAAGTTACCGCTTGGATCTTCTTATCTTTGTGAACTTGGATTTTCAGCTCTGACAGAAATAAAATAAAATTAAAAAAAAGAGAACGACTGCATATGGTGGATGATGAAATTCTTGTCAACTATCGAGCCGCGTTTTAAGTTAATTTGCACTCAAAAACAAGCACATCCGTTGCATTGAATAGCAGTTCTATTCTATTTACTATAGTTTCACCATTGTTACAATTACTCATACGTAGCTTAAATGACTTTAAATAAATAACTCTCAAATTTTATTTTTTGTTGGCTTTGCAATTTTATAATTTCAATCATAATGTGCTACGAAAAACATTTGCTCTGTTTAGTGTGCAGGAGTTAAAAAAGTTTAAGAGACACTGTGTTACAGGATTCGGAATTTTAGATTTAATAAAGGAATCAGTGCTGAGGTTGAATGGAATTCCATTAGAATGCAACATACTATGCCTGATGGTAACCCCAGCACAGAAACACCCACCCACACCTACTGGAGATTACAAATTTGTATCCTCACTTCCTCAGAGTAATGACAGTGATTGTGAATCAGTTCTCCCGTAAGAGAGATGAAGTGTGAAGTCAGGAGCGTCCTGGGCCGTAATCGCGTCCTGTCCTCTGTGATAACAGCCCAGGTTTATCTGAGAACTGAATGTCCATCTTAGGATTTGAATCATTCAAACACCTTTCAAAATGCTGCTGAGGCAACAGGCTATCGACAGGGCCCTCTCGTTTATCTAAATCTATACTATGTCTTACTGGGATGATTTTGCTAGGCTTGGGTGTATTCTTTTGAATGAGTTTCAGCTGGATCGCCTTTCCTCTGCTGGATAGTATCAAATATGACTTGCTGAGGGAAAAAGTACAAAAAGAAGGGTTACAAATAACAGTGATCAAAGCTATAAAGTTTTGAAAGTTTTGTTTACTATAGGGTCAGTAGAAAGGGACTATGCAATTTTTTTTCACAGCTCAAATGTGTTTTATACTCTACAGCAAGCATGTCAAACTCAAAGGCGTCTGACACAGGCCAAATAAAGAAGGTTTAAGTTTAGGTGGGCCGCAAAAAAAGCAAAAAACGTCATTTTTCATAGAAACAGGTTTGTTTTGAATAGTACAGTATAAAAAAGTATTTTAAAAACAGTATATAAAAAAAGAACAAAAGCAACGATAAAATTAATGTTTTCTTCCTGCCACTTGGCATCTCTTCTCTGTTACTATTTTTCCAATTTCGAGGGAAATAAGGTAAATGTTGGTAATTCTGGATTTGATAAGAGACTTATTTCCTTTCATAAGTATAAATAACTGGTCGCACCGATAAATACTTCCAAAACTGGAAATTATTTCATATGCAAATTTTCGAGTATTTTCAAACCTGGCTGGCAAATATTTGTAAAATTCAAACAAGCCAACTTTACTGTATTTTGTCTTCAAATCTGAATCGCACTGGATCTCAATCACTTCCATTTGCATATGATTAGGTACTGATTCTATATTTATTGAGAAAATCGAAGAAAGCAAAGAAAACTTGTCTTCCAAAGATTTAAAATCTGCAAATTTTGTTTCAAACTCAGTTCTAAGGTTTAAAATTTTTTTCTGCGTATTTTTGATACGATGCAATTTCACCTACACTTGATATGTTGCATGTCGGAAAGTGAGTTAAATCTTCATTTTTCAACTGCTTTGCCCAAAGAACTAGCTTACATTGGAATGCTTTAACTTGATCACACATGTTCGTAATGATCTGATCTTTTCCTTGCAGTTTTAAATTTAAATCATTTAAGTGTTTTGTTATACTAACCATGAAGGATAAATCTTGTAACCATACTGGATCAGAAAACAACCTTGTTTCTTGATTTTGAGTTATTATAAACTGACATGGTGTCAGGTCAAAACCGCGGAAGACAAAGGCGCGCGCCGACAACTGAGCGCAGTGCAGAGGCGCGTGCCAAAGAAAATAACTGTTTTTAGGGGCTCCGACGGGGGGGGCGTGGGGGGAACCCCCCCACTTTACTTTATACAGATCGCGCCGCGTTATGGGGACGTTGTGGGGGGTTTGGGGGGTTGTAACCCCCACATTTTACTGAAAACCACTTTTTCCCTAAAAACAGGGAAAAAGTTAAGTTTACAGTATAATGAGGGGGCTTACAACCCCCCAAACCACCCACAACGCCGCCGCGATCTGTATTAAGTAAAGTGGGGGGGGGGCTCCCCAACAAAAACCCCCGTCGGAGCCCCTAAAAACTTTAATTTTCTTCGGCGCGCGCCTCCATCTTGCGCTCAGTTGTCGGCGCGCACCTTTGTCTTCCGCAGTTTTGTCTATGAACCAACTGACATATTTCTTCTTTCAAGTCCCAGAATTGTTTAAGGACCTTGGAGCAGGATAGCCAATGTACCTCGGTAAAATAGGACAAACCAGAATATTCGCTTTCTTATTCATTTAAGAGAGCAGAGAATTGTCGCTGATCTAAGCCTCGAGATCTTATGAAATTGAACATTTTTTTGGACAAATGTATAATGCAATACGTATAATGAATCTTGGATCCATCACAAGTTTCACTTTGGGGTTTTTTTTTCGCAGTAATGCCACAAAACCGTTGCTTTTTCCAGCCATTGATGGAGCTCCATCTTTAGCAGTGGTCTCAAACTCAAAGCCTTTGCAGGGCCACATTCTTGATTTGTTGGTACTTGGAGGGCCTCAGAAAAAAATAGTTAATGTCTTATTAAAGAAATGACAATTTTGTTTGAGGTAAAACTCTTTTTAGTTTATAAATCTTTCCTTTTGGCTAAGTCTTAATAAGAATATTGTCATTTATAGCTAAAGAGACATTTGATCAAGAAACTGTTTTATTTTACTTTTGTGATTATGATAAACATACCGAGGGCCTCAAAATAGTACCTGGCGGGCCGCATGTGGCTCCCGGCTACGGGTTTCAGACCACTGATCTATAGCTACAGAAGTTAGTTTTGACAGCGGTAAATTGTATTTTTGCAGAAGTTCATAAACACAGTTAAATATATCTTGTCCCGTTGTAGTGCTATGCCTTGGTACTAGTTCCAATAATTCCTCAAAAGTGTTGAAATTCGTGTCGCAAGCACGAAGAAACACAGCTAATTAAGCTACACCCCCAATGTCCATACTCTCGTCACAGGCCATGGAAAAAGCTTCGGAACAAGACGATTTTGCTTTGATCTGATCACTTAAATTGCCGGCCAAATCAGTAATTCTTTCTACAACTGTATTTTGAGACAAAGGGCGCCTTTTACGAAGCCGCGTTAGCGGCTTTATCCCACGCACATTTTTATCACGCGCTAACCCCCACGCTAGCAAGAAAACTACCGCCTGCTCAGCGCGGCCAGCAAATTAGCGCGTGCAATTACGCACATTAAACCGCTAACGCAGCTTCGTAAAAGGAGCCCAAAGAGATTGTTTGAAAAAAACCACACTTTCTTGTGATACTTTACTAAACATAAACTGTTGGTTTTTTTCAGTCCCAACTTGAGCTCTTTCAACTTTTCTTGTCTCATTAATCTTTCGTAATTGGGGAGTGGTGGGTGGTATATTTTTTTTGTTGAGATTTTGTTTTAATTATTCTAGGAGGGGTGGGAGGGAGGGGATTTAGATTTTTGTTTCAGATGACCTGGTAAAGATTTTCAAGTGTTGTATTGAAATTATAATTGATGCATTTCTGTACAATTGTATATTTATAAAATGAATATTGAATTTTAAATTACTTTAAGAAGGGTGGGAGGGAGGGGATATATATTTTCGTTCTAGATGACATGATAATGATTTTCAAGTGTTATATTGAAATTATAATGGATGTATTTCTGTATACTTGTTGTATGATTTAAAATGAATAAAGAATTAAAAAAAAAAAAAATATTTCGTAATTGTCATATTTTGATTCATACAGTTCATAGAGCTGTTTAATGTTATATAACTTTGTCATACTAATAGCGTTATTACATATCAAGCAAAATATTTTATCTTTTACTTCATAGCAAAAATACTCTCCTACTTTCTTGGAAATTTCGATGCTCCTCAGCAATTTTTCATTTAGTTTTACTAGCACTTGGTTTTGATAAAGACATACTGAATACAAAGAGCAGAAATAAATGAGTAATTGTAACCACAAAAAAATTAAACATTTTAATAAAAATCAATATCTTTTCTTAAATATTAACTTACCAGACATAGAAACATGAAGGCAGATAAAGGTCAAATGGCCCATGTAGTCTGCCCAGACACAGAATAATTGCACAAATTAATAAGTGTAACGTAAATAAATCTATTCTCGTACTTTTATTGTACTCCGAAGGCAAAATATTTCTTGTCAGGCGCACCAAGCAGTAAACTGTTCAAAGTTGTTAAAACGCATGCGGATTGTGAAAAATTGCAGACAGACCTTAGGAAATTGGAAGTCTGGGCTTCCTAGTGGCAGATGAAATTTAATGTGGACAAATACAAAGTGATGCACATAGGAAGGAATAACCCAAATCACAGTTACCATATGTTAGGATTCACCTTTGGGTGAAAAAGATCTGGGTGTCATTATAGATAATACGATGAAACCTTCCGCCCAATGTGCGGTGACGGCCAAAAAAGCAAATAAGATACTAGGAATTATTAAAAAAGGGATGGTTAACAAGACTAAGAATGTTATAATGCCTCTGTTTCGCTCCTTGGTGCGACCTCACCTGGAGTATTGCATTCAATTCTGGTCTCCTTATCTCAAGAAAGATATAGTGGCACTAGAAAAGGTTCAAAGAAGAGCGACCAAAATGATAAAGGGAATGGAACTCCTCTCATATAAGGAAAGACTAAAAAGATTAGGGCCCTTCAGCTTGGAAAAGAGACGGCTGAGGGGAGATAGGATTGAAGTCTACAAAATCCTGAGTGGAGTAGAATGGGTACACATGGATCGATTTTTCACTCCGTCAAAAATTACAAAGACTAGAGGGACACTCGATGAAGTTACAAGGAAATACATTTAAAACCAACAGGAGTAAATATTTTTTCACTCAGAGAATAGTTAAACTTTGGAACATGTTGCCAGAAGTTGTGGTAAGAGTGGATCGCATAACTGGTTTTAAGAAAGATTTGGACAATTTCCTGGAGGAAAAGTTCATAGTCTGTTAATGAGACTGACATGGAGGAAGCCACTGCTTGCCCTGGATTGGTAGCATGGAATATTGTTTCTCTTTGGGTTTTTGCCAGGTACTAGTGACCTGGATTGGCCACCGTGAGGACAGGCTTACTGGGCTTGATGGATCATTGGTATGTCCCAGTAAGGCTATTATATTCTTATGTTCTTATTTTAGAAACACAAATTTAGTCATTTGCCTGCATCACCCTTCTTTCCAAGAGACCTGATTTTGGTTGTGATACTCGTGCAGCCTACTCCTTACCAACAAGCTTTTATTTATGGTTTGAAGTATAAAACTATCTCCTGTGCCAGAAGACACATTACGGAAGAGTGACATCTTAGCCACACAGAGACCCTCCTTTTCCAGCAGCTGTGGATCCAGCCTCTTCTGGCAGCAGGTCTGTCAGGTACAGAATACAAATGAGTGGTGGTGGGAAAGATCCCAGCTCCTTCAGTGCCTGTTTCCCTACAAGAGCATGTAGGGAAACCCTCATTGTTTGGGGAATCCTTGCAGGGGTATTACAGCATCTTCCATCGTGGAATCCTTGCTTAGTGAAGACAAAGCCATGGGGGAGGAAAAAAATTGAAGGTCATGGTTTCTCTTTTTTACCCTTTGCTTTCATGGAACGCAGCCTATGTAATCTACTTTCTTTGGCAAAATGTACGCACTTGCATTAAAAGAAAAGTCTCTCTTGATCATAAGCTAAGGCAAGGACATCAAAGAGCCACGTGTGACTGCTAAACATTTGATGTTCGAACACTGACTTAAGAGTAGACACTGTGCCATTACAATCTGACATCTTCAAATAGGAGAGGAATGTTATACGGCTGGGTGTATAAGTAGTGATTCTGGAAAACCTCGGTACCTTTTAAATATTACCATTTCACAATAGGAAATAATTTTTAAAAAAGCCTAGATAAAGGTTACAAGAATCTAGTCAAGGGTATATTTACATTTCTGGCATGGTTTAGTGTTCTTTTATTTTCTCCCCCCACTTTTAATCTTAAATTAAAAAGTTCTAGTTTAACTGGATCCAGTCCTTGATTTTAGGCCCTGAAGGTATATTTAAGTGGTTTGCGGTGTTCACATTTTTCCTCACCTGTACCTCTCATAACCACAGGGCTTCTTGTGCTCAGGATGGTTGTTCTGGCCAGCTGCCAAGCTCAAGGAACCAGTTCCAACATGGCAGTAGCCTCAACTTTCTTTTCATCAGGAATGAATGAGAGGGCAACAAATAAGAAAGTGTCATCCCTGTGACTTGGGGGCTAAGGGAAGGGGGATTGGAGCTACAAAATCAGAGGTAGTAAAGTAGGTGTGCTGTGGTGATCATTTCTGCCTCACTTATAAGAATGCACAATACAGAAGAAACCTAGTTAACCAGTATCCAACTATCTGACACTCTCAACCAACTGGCAAAAAAAAAAAATTGTCTCCTGTGCTCTTCAAACCTCCAAAGTCATGTGCTCCTGATCCAACAACCTACCTTCCTCCCTCCCTCCATTCCCCAAAGCATCTATGGCAGCCACAAATCTCCCTCCCTCCCTCCAGTCCCTGAAGCAGCAGCTGGTCCTGAAACACCTCCTCCCTCCCTCCTTCCCTCCGGCCCCCAAAGCAGCAGGTCAGTCCTGACAACCCTTCTCCCTCCCTCACTTACCCGAAACAGTAGCGGCAGCTGGTAAGCAGAAGCAGCGCTGTAAACAGGCTGCTTCCAGTCAGCTGTGGCAGGGTCTTTCCTCTTCTGCATCACTTCTGACATGGCAGAGGAAAGGCCCGGCTGGGACTGGCCAGAAGCAGCCTGTTTACAGTGCTGCCTCTGCTCACTGGCTGCTGTTACTACTTCAGGTAAGGGAGGGAGGGAGAAGGGATTGTCAGGTCTAGCTCTGTTGCTTTGGGGGCCAGAGGGAGGGAGGTGGGGGGGAGGGGTTGGGGGTAGGGGGTCTGCCGCTGCTGCTTCAGGGACTGGAGAGAGATTTGTGGATGCCGCTGATGCTTCGGGAGAGCTACAAGTAGGTAAGGGGGAGCAGACCAGCATGGAGGGAGGGAAGGCAGATGGGGAGGTGGACTAAAGTGTGGAAGGAGAGGGTCCAGCAGGGGAGGGGAGATGGATGGATGCTAGTTCTATAAGTGGTGTAGAAGGGGGGAGAGAAAGTGGGAGAGAAGGGAGGATAGAAAGTGGGAGATTGGGGGGGGGGGGGAAGAAGAAAGTGACCCAGACAGATGGAAAGAACAGATGCCTGACCTGGGTTTTAACTTGTTACAGTTTTATTTCTAAATGTTTAATTGATAAGATGTCTTTGCCTTGTTTGTTCATATCTAAGTGACTAAAGGGCGATTAGTATATTATGGGGCTCATAATCGAAAGAGAAAAACGTCCAAAAACTGGCCTAAGTCGGCACTTGGACGAACATTTCTCAAAAACGTCCAAGTGCCGATAATAAAAACGGGTTTGGATGTATTTCAAAACGACCTAGGCCTTCATAGTGCCACTGAACAACCAAAGCTAAACGGGGCATTTCAGGAGGAGTGTCGAGGTTGGGAGTTGGGTGGGACGTGGGCCGGCTTAGACTTAGTCGTACAGCATGTATAACCGAAAGTTTTACAACAGAGCCTAGATGGAACTTGGACATTGTGACTTAAACCATGTAAAACATGGCCTAAGTCACAAAATCCCACCTAAAGTCACCAGATAAGCACTGAAAACACATAAAACAGACTCCCATACACTACCCCAGTGATCACCGACCCCCCCACCATAAAAATTTTAATCACAACTTTAAAATTCAGCCTCCAGACCATCATCACCTGTCCGCCTGGCATAGGAAAGCCTAGTCGTCCAGCACAGAGGCGGCTTAAAGTTGTCTTGGGGGTGGGTTAGAGACCCATAGAGAGGAGGACCCATGCTCATAAGCCCCTGTAATCACTGCATTGATACTTAAACATGTGCACTACCCTAGATAACCCCAAACCCTTTTTTACTGGCATATAAGTGGCTCCTGCAGCCATAAGAGCTATTGGGGTGGTAGATAAGTGGGTCTAGGGGATTTTGGAGGTGGTTTGGGGGGGCTCACCATGACCTATAAGGGAGCTGTAGTGAGGAGAAGACATGGCACCCTTTTTGTGAATTTCACAGCAGTGCCCTGTAAGGTACCCCACTATTTAGGTGGCATGTCTGAGTGTTCAGACCCCTCCCAAGTCCAAGGGACTTGTTCTAGGCGTTTTGGATTTGGACGGAAAGTTGGACGAAAATGTGGTATAAAGATGGACGATTTAGTGGCTTGGACGATCAGATCGGCAGGACGTATAATTAGACAATTTTCGAAACGAAAAAAAAGTTGGACGTATCTTTCGAAAATGTGTCTTAAGCTGTTTTTTACTTTGGACGACTTGCGAGATGGACGTAAAGGGACTTAGACGTCCCTTTCGATTATGCCCCTCCACGTGTGTAACCAATATGTTAACCGCATAGTTTTATGCGGTATATAAATTTTTAAATGAATAAGTGGGGGTATAAAATTGTTTTATTTTTTTGTCTCCTAATTTTAAATTGTCATACGCATTGAAGTACTTGACATTGCACGTACAACAAACTTTTAATAAACTTGAAACTTGAAAAACTCAAAAAGCTGCCATTAGGTTAATTTCAGGGTGCCCTTTCTTTTTTTTATTTTTACTTTTACTTATAGAATTATTCATTTATTACAACAAATAACAACTGTAAGCAATTACTCAAAGTTCCAAAAAAGACAAAATTATACAACTTAAATGATCTAGCCCACATCATTGGGGCTATTGTTAACCCAGTGGAGAATCTAAGTACAAATAATGAAAATATATACTACACTTATCAACAGGCACCTCATTTCAAACCTCTGCATTAGTCTGAGGTAAATTATCCAATTTAGGCTGATCTTGTAAAAATATCTCCAACTGAGATGGATCAACAAAAATGTATTTATTGTTCTCATGCGTCACCAAACACTTGCAGGGAAATTTAAAGAAAAATAAAGCTCCCACAGCCAGGACACGAGTCTTGAGCTGTAGGAACTGTCTTCTATAGTGTGTCTGTTTGGAGACATTTGGGAACACATTTATATTTTGCCCACAGGACGAGGCCTGTTTATTTTTAAAAAAATAGAGTTTAAGAACAGCTTGCTTCTCCAATTCAGTTTTGTGTTTTTTTTACCAATACAGTACTTTCCCGAAATTCAAAGAGGTTCCAGGACCCCCTGTGAATTTTGAAAAACCGCAAATGCAGTTTTTAGGCAGGGGAGACAGGAGAGGGCAGCTGGAACTCCGGCGGGTGAAGGAAATCGCTCATGGTCTGCTCCGACCGCCTCTTCCTGTAGTAAAGTCGGGCTACACCAATCAGGAGCTGCTTTGACACTTAGCTCCTGATTGGTGTAGCCCGACTTTACTACAGGAAGAGGCGGTCGGAGCAGACCACGAATGACCGGGTCCGAAATTCGTGAACCGCAAATTCACGGGGGAACACTGTATAGTCTTTTGAAGACTCCAAGAATTGTGATATATTCAGACTATCTGGGGATACAAGCTGATCCATTCTTCCTTCCTCTGATTGAACCTTGGAGCTTCTGGGTTAGGTTGTCCTTTCTATGGACATATTATGCCAAAACTACTACTACTATTTATCACTTCTATAGCGCTGAAAGGTATACACAGTGCTGTACATTTTGACATTTAATAGACTGACCTTACTTGGAAGAGCTTACAATCTAACTTGGACAGACAGACATGACAAATAGGGTTGGGGATGCAGAACCCAAGGTGAGAGGAGTTAGGAGTCGAAAGCACTCTCAAAGAGGTGGGCTGACATTTATAGATGGTCCCTACTCGGAAGAGCTTGCAATCTAACTTGGACAGACAGACATGATATATAGGATTGGGGATGCAGAACACAAGGTGAAAGAAGTTAGGAATCAAAAGCACTCTCAAAGAGTGGGCTGACATTTATGGACGGTCCCTGCTCGGAAGAGCTTACAATCTAACTTGGACAGACAGACATGACATATAGGATTAGGGATGCAGAACCCAAGGTGAGAGGAGTTAGGAGTCAAAAGCGTTCTCAAAGAGATGGGCTTTTAACTGGGCCTTGAACAATGCCAGAGACGGAGGTCGCCGTAGGGATTTGGGCAGTTTGTTTCAGGCATATGGCGCCAATTCTTAAACAATTACATTGGTCGCTCATTTACTGGCCTATCCAATTTAAGATTTTGACTTTGATCTTTAAAATTCTTCATGAACAACAACCCCTTTGCTTGGCTGTAACCTTAAAGGTTTATGTGCCAGGACGCCCTCTACGGTCAAGTAATCAGGCATCGCTAGATGTTCCAGATTTCGAACACATAAGATTTGAGATGTACAGAGACTCAATTTTTATGGTCGGAGTCTCCAGTTATGGAATGCACTCCCAAAGGAATTGAGATTGATTTGAGTCTCTCAGTATTTTTAGAAAAGTTTTAAAAACATATTTGTTTTTATGAGATTAAAAATGTTTTAGATGTGTCAGGTGTAAAATACTGAATATGTATTTATGAATGTTTTGAGAAATGTTATATATTAATGTTAATATATTATATGCATGCATGTTGTAAACTGCCAAGATTTGTAGATTTGCTTTATATAAGACATTTTTTTTAAATTAAATTGTTTTCTGCATTGGTCTCATAGCATGTATTTACAAGGGGTGCCTATGCAGGGGGAAGCATGGGTGAGACTACTACTAATCATTTCTATAGCATTGCTAGATGTATACTATACAGCGTTCATTATATGCATATACTTTCTCTTTCCCTACTCGAATATGTGTCGATACGAATATAAGTTGAGACCCCCATATTTCCCCCCAAAAAGAGGAAAAATGGTTGACTCAAATATAAGTCGGGCGGCTTAATATTCAAGTGCCCTACCCTGCCAGGATCTGCATCCAGCACCTCCTCCCTCCCCTGTCAGGCTCTGCACCCAGCCCCCTCCCTTCCAGGCACTGCACCCAGCCTCCTCCCTCCCTCCTCTGTCAGGCTCTGCACCCAGCTCCCTCCCTGCCAGGCACTGCACCCAGCCTCCTCCCTCCCTCCTCTGTCAGGATCTGCACCCAGCTCCCTCCCTGCCAGGCACTTCACCCAGCCCCTTCCCCCCTCCTCTGTAAGAATCTGTACCCAGCCCCTTCCCCCCTCCTCTGTAAGAATCTGTACCCAGCCCCTTCCCTTCCAGGCACTGCACCCAGCTCCCTTACCTTTATCCCTGCCAGGCACTGCACCCAGCCCCTTCCTTCCCTCCTCTGTCAGGTTCTGCACCCAGCCCCCTCCCTCCTCTGTCAGGCTCTGCACCCAGCCCCCTTCACTCTCTCCTCTGTCAGGTTCTGCATCCAGCCTCCTCCCTGACAGGCATTGCACCCAACCCCCTTCCCCCCTCCTCTGTCAGGCTCTGCACCCAGCCTCCTCCCTGCCAGGCACTGCACCCAGCCCCCTTCCCCCCCTCCTCTGTCAGGTTCTGCACCCAGCCTCCTCCCCACCAGGCACTGCACACAGTCCCCTTCCCTCCCTCCCACCCTGTCCCCCCTCCCTGCCCTGTCCATCGTACCTCCTCTGATGTTGGAATCCCTGGTGGTCCATAGGTATAGGAGCAAGTTTTCCATGCTCCTACCCCACTGCTAACCTGGTCACTCACTCGCTGCTGCAAGTTCCAGCTTCAGCCGCTGAGAGGTACCGAGTAGGAGCATGCTTTGGTGCTGCTGCTCGGCACTAAACAGCTTTCTGAATGGCTCCCGCAAATTCTTGCGTGTAAGTTTTTGTACCTGGGTAATGGAGGGTTAAGTGACTTATCCAAGGTCACAAGGAGCTACAATGGGAATCAAACCCAATTCCCCTGGATCTCAGTTCACAGCACTAACCATTAGACTACATAAGCAGAGCTCCCACTTAAGGTGCCTAACTTACAGAAGATAAACTTTATAGCTGGTGTAAGCGCGAGTGACTTGACAGAAGGGCTCCGAGGTAAAATAACATTATTCGCCGATGACGCCAAGCTAAGCAATGTAGTGGGCAAAAGCACAACGGACAAAAACTCAATGCCCGACATGATGCACGATCTACTCCTACTGGAGCGCTGGTCTAGGACCTGGCAACTCAGTTTCAATGCCAAAAAATGCAAAGTTATGCACTTGGGTAGCCAAAATCCATGCAGGACTTATACCCTTAATGGTGAGATCCTAACAAGAACAGTAGCAGAGCGAGACTTAGGGGTGATCGTCAGTGAGGACATGAAAGCTGCCAATCAAGTGGAGAAGGCTTCATCTAAGGCAAGACAAATCATGGGCTGCATACGCAGGGGTTTCGTCAGCCGTAAGCCGGAGGTCATTATGCCATTGTATAGATCCATGGTGAGGCCCCACCTGGAGTACTGTGTGCAATTTTGGAGGCCGCATTATCGCAAGGACGTGCTGAGGATGGAGTCGGTCCAGAGAATGGCCACTCGGATGGTCTCGGGACTCAAGGATCTCCCGTACGAGGAACGGCTGGAAAAATTGCAGCTATACTCACTCGAGGAGCGCAGAGAGAGGGGAGACATGATCGAGACGTTCAAATATCTCACAGGCAGAGTCAAGACAGAGGAAGATATCTTCTTTTTCAGGGGTCCCACGGCAACAAGAGGTCATCCGTGGAAAATCAGAGGCGGGAAACTGCGAGGTGACACCAGGAAGTTCTTTTTTACTGAAAGGGTGGTTGATCGCTGGAATAGTCTTCCACTTCAGGTGATTGAGGCCAGCTGCGTGCCTGATTTTAAGGCCAAATGGGATCGACACGTGGGATCTATTCACAAGGTAAAGGTAGGGGAGGGTCATTAGGGTGGGCAGACTGGATGGGCCGTGGCCCTTATCTGCCGTCAATTTCTATGTTTCTATGTTTCTATGTTGATTGATACACTAGTATTCTCTAACATAACCTAGGTGCCCAAGCTCCTTTAAAGTATAGGTTGCTACCAAGAACCCTCTGAGCACCTAATCAGAGGCCCCCTTAGATCCCTGTTGTCCACAAAAGATGTTGCTGGAGCCAGTATCGAGAGCAGTCTTATTCCAGAGGCAGATGACTCTTCCTAAATGTGCTGCTGGGTTCTGGCTTTGGGAATTAAAATCTGAAAAAAAAAAAAATTGCTTTGAACTTTCCACAAAGAATTTCTGCAAATACATCCCAGTGCTATCTCCTACAAATTGTCAAGTAACGATGACACTGTCATTCCTCCAGGTCCAGTCTCTATGGGGCACCTTCATCAACGTTGTCCATGCCCAACTTTCTACCCAAGAGTCACTTCCCAAGAAAAGCAACATATGGAGGTGGTAGATCTGTCTCAATCCGTCCAGAGCAGAGGTTTTCAACCCAATTCTTGAGACACCACCAGCCAGGCAGGTTTTCAGGATATCCCTAATGAATATGCAAGAGAGAGATTAGCATCACCGCCGTCCTTATATTTGAATCTCTCTCATGCATATCCATTAGGGACATCCTGAAAACCAGACTGGCTGGGCATGTCCGAAAGACTGGGCTGAGAACTCCTGATCCAGAGAGAGGATAGCCCTTTCATTCCTGCCAAAAGTTAGTGAGCAGAGACTTTTAACACCCCCATGTCTGTACTGATGTATGATGCAATATATTCTAATAATCTTTGCATTAAATAAGCGTTCACTTTTTTATATAAATATTGATAGGCTGAAGCTCAGATCTGTGATATACAGGACAGGAGATATCTGTGGGTCAGGAATATATTCAGTGGTGAAATCATCGAAGTTGCCTTCATCTTTACAAAATTCGGGCATCTGATCGTCCGACATGATGCAGAAAGACAGTTCAGAATGAAAAGGAGCTGAAAGGCTGAGTAGGAGCTTGGAGAATGAAAAATGGGAAAGGAAACAGACACGACAAACCCAAAAGAATGTACTGGGCATGGTGACGACTGCACATTCCTTGCTCTGTGCTTCCCTCAGTACTTTGAAGCACTGGAGTGGCGGGGCTGGTTTTAATAATGGGGGAGCCTTTCTGTGCAGCGTGGAGATGGGCTGTACAGTGTAATCTGTCCCTTGTGAGTCAGAGCTGAGTGGGCTTGGACTGGAAACAAAAAATACACTCCGCCTTTGAAATGTGTCCTTTTCTTTTAAATCTCGACAGACTGCTATCAACGTTGACTCTTCGGAGCGACGCTTTAGATGTATAAATGGCTGACAAAGCTCAGAAATGTGTTTCCCTGTGTCTAACTTATAAGACGGTTGGGTTTTTAAATATATGCTGCACTTCTCCTTAGTCTGAGGGGGCATTCTGGACTTAGAAACAGCTTTGAAGTGCTTCTACAATTGCAGCGATCCACTTGAAAATTATCCACTTCTAATACCCAAGTATAATAAATCAGGGCTGAGGGGGAGGAGTAGCTCTTTGGCATCAGGAGAAATAAATCCGCAAAGCTTGACCCTTTCTTTGAGAAGGCAGAACCCGTCTCCATTTCCACTCTGTTACAAGACTGCAGAGATGTACTCCATTGCAAAATCGTTCCGAAGTCAATCAGAGCAAAGCCTTCTCACACAAAGAGGATCATTTTAGAACGGGTTACCTAGATTGGAAGTAGGCAGGGGCTTAGTGAGGGGGTAGCGGGGGGGAGGGGGATGGACCGCCCCGGCACCGTGTTGGTGGGGGCGCCAGCACCTCTCTGCCCCCCCCCCCCATGCCATGCTCACGCCCTCCCTTCCCTTCCTCTTTAAATCTTCACCAGGGTGAGCAACTACTGTGGCCTGCTGCTCACGCCGGCCTGGTCCCCTCTGAAATCACTTCCGGGTCGCGGGACCAGGAAGTGACATCGGAGGGAAAGCCAGTGTTGGCAAGCTAATACAGTACTGAGTAACTCAATTAAAAAAAAAAATCAGTCAGAAGAACTAAGCTGCCATAAGGTCTGCACACAGCTACGGTACATGGTGAGTAACACCATGACTAAAGGCCGCCCTACAAATACAAGTCTGCTGTTTTGAGAGGAATTTGATGAAGCCACCACTGGACACCTTGCACCCTTAGAAAATACATGGCTACCTGACAGGGACTGAGGTTCTGTTTGAAATTATATAACTTTGTAATTTAATTTAATATACACATTTCATTTTTTCCATTTCAGCATATTTATAAACCACTATTCAGAGGAGATCACATGATGAGCTGAGCGAAGCAGGTTGCTATCTGTCTGGCTCCAAGGTTCTCTGCCCCATCTATTGACTTTTCTCCTTTAATTCACCCATCGGCTGCATTTGGACGCTTGGTGCTTTCTGGCACAAATTTATGGACAGATTTGTTACAAAATCGGCAGCTGGGATGGCTTCAAAACAGAAAAAAGACGGAGAAAGTGAGACCGCATGAAGACTCCATTGTGGACATCCCATGCTGCCCTTGGCCGCGACGCACATTGCTCAACTCACCAGTGCTATGGTTCAGGCCTTGGAAGTGAGATTGGACACGCTTTCCGGGTAATGTAGCATCTTGGAGACTTTTATGACTGAATCTTCTCTAATCTTAAGATTAAATTAAATGAAGATCACGGCACTCGAAGAACGAATGTCTGCCTTGGAAGACCTGGTGACTTCGACAGAAAAACAGCGCGCAGATACTCTGGCCCGTCTTACTTTATACACAGATAAACTGGATGACCTAGAGAACAGGTCATGACGCAACAACCAGTGTTTTGTTGGCATTCCCAAAACGGTGCCTGACCAGCAACTCTCTCGAGTACTGGAGTGTTGACTGATGTCAGAGTTGCCTATAAAAGATTGGCCGGAACTGTTTCAAATTGAGAGGTCTCATCGCCTTGGCCGCAGACAGGAAGGATCAGCCCAACCACATATGGTTATTGCCAAGATCTTTAACTATATTCAAAAGGTGAACTTGATGAGAGCTACCGTACAGCGAGAGATTAGAGAAACTGGGCCTCTTCTCCCTTGAAAAGAGGAGACTGAGAGGGGACATGATTGAAACATTCAAGATAATGAAGGGAATAGACTTAGTAGATAAAGACAAGTTGTTCACCCTCTCCAAGGTAGGGAGAACGAGGGGATAGATTCCATACAAACGTAAGGAAGGTCTTCTTCACTCAAAGAGTGGTAGAAAACTGGAATGCTCTTCCGGAGGCTGTTATAGGGGAAAACACCCTCCAGAGATTCAAGATGAAGTTAGACAAGTTCCTGCTGAACCAGAACGTACGCAGATAGGGCTGGTCTCAGTTAGAGCACTGGTCTTTGACCTAAGGGCCACCGCGTGAGCGGACTGCTGGGCACGATGGACCACTGGTCTGACCCAGCAGCGGCAGTTCTTAGGTTCTTATATAGAGCGTGCATAACACATGTGCTTTATGAAACCGTGACTATTAAGATCTTTCAAGGTTATTCGACCTCACTTCTATACAAGCGCAGGAAATTTTCGCCTATCTGTAAATCTCTGTCAGACTCTAAGATTTGATTTATGCTTCTCTACCCTGTGCTGCTTAAAGTACACCACAACGCGATATGAAACACGTTTGACTCTGTGGACGCTGCGCAAGATTTACTGTTCAACAGAGCGCACTTGATATGCCTTTATTCTCTTCCTTTGTTGTAGGTGGAAGGCTCTAGAAGCCTGAATTCGTTGTGCATGAATGCTGGGGATTATTTTATTTCTGATCTAGCTGGTGTTCATTGTTCTTTCTATAGTTGAGCACATAAGTCCTTGTGCTACTTATGTTTGCTGTTTGATACCAATAGAGTCAGAAAGGGCTGGGGGGCCCTTGGTCATCAAGAGTGATCTCCTGTACTCTTACATTGTTTTGTGTGTAGGGTTGTCAGATTTCCTCTTTTAAGAAAGAGGATACCTGGCCACGCCTCTGTTCTGCCTTCAGCCCCACCCTGTTCCTCCCTCTGCCCCACCCACACAAACCTTCCCGAGCTCAAAGGCCACATTGGAAGCGCGGATGTTGATGCAATGACATCACACGTATGGGCGCGTGCGTATGATGTCATCACGGTGACGGCCGCGCATGCGCAAAGGCTTCCAGATATGGTCTCCGAGCTTGGGAATTCCAAAACCCAGACAAACCGCTGGGTTTTGCATATTCCTCTGGGTACCCCGTCATGTCCGGGTTTTCCTTGACGTATGGTAACCCTATTTGAGCGGGAGCACACTTGATAGATTTTGTGTGATATGGGGAGTTGGGGGATGGCGGGGAGGCTCTGCACGCTCTTATGCAAGATGCTGTTGGTGGACCACAGACCTACTTTTGTGTTCTGCACATAATTACACTCAGGGTTTGGGTGGAGGCTGGATACCCTGACTCAGGATTGTTCTGGTTAAACCTGAGATACTTACAGTGCTTCGTTGAAGCAGAAAGGTAACACGGTGCACCTGGTCTCCTGGAATGTGGCTGGGATAACTTTGCCTATTAAGCGTAGCAAGATTTTAGCCACATTGCATAGAAAATGGGCTGACATAGTATGTCTTCAGGAAACTCGACTCACTGAGGCTGAACATAGGAAATGAAAACAGGGTTGGGTAATGGATATTTTAGCTCCTCCCCCTCCCGTCGCAGAGGTGGGGTCGCAATATTGCTGAGTAAATCTCTCCAAGGGAGGGTGGAACTATTGGATAGAGATGAGGAGGGCAAGATTCTCTTCCATAAAGCCTTATGGACGCCATTGAAACGTTCTAAAATTGACAACAAGCAGAGGAATATTTATTGGTTCATCAGTTGTGCCATGGAACATATGCTTTTTACATGTGGCGGACCTTTGGAATAGTGTCTGGTCATCCATCTCTGAGTTGCTTTAATTATTATGACCTTTATCTTATAGAGTAATCATTCTTGGTACTATGGGTATAGAAGAGGAATTGGACACTTATAAAACCCAACTTTTGAAAAATCTAGCTATGATAGCTATTAAATTGATTCTTATCCATTGGACAGATTCTTCTAAGTTAGATGGCAATAATTGGTGGAATTTGGTTTGTTTATACATATGAAAAAATACTAGCAGTCAAGTGTGGCAAAGTGAGAATCTTTAACAAAATTGGGGAACCTTTGCTTAGCCATCATAATTAATATATTGTTATGAATTTTATTATGTTTATATCACAGCTTTTCATGACTAATGTTTGGTATTTATTGTATTGATATGGTTCATTTGGTCTTTGTATATTATATATTTCTTTTAAAATTTATTTAAAAAATTTTAAGGGAAAAAAACCTACTCTAAATTCAGGGCGCCACCTATTTTTTATTGAATCTTTATGGTCCTAACACTTTTCCCCCAGAGTTCTATGATACAGTAGTGCAAATGTGTTTACCTGATGTTGATCACACTATTTTAGTGGTTGGAAACTTCAGTATGGTTTTGGACCTACAGTGGGTCAGGACTAGTGCGCCCCAGGACAATGCACATAGGGTTTCTTCCTTTTTTCATACCTTCTATGATACTTTAAAGTTGCTTGACTTATGGTGGGTTCTCCATATTGATGAGAGAGACTACATAAACATTTCGTGGGCACATGGCATCTGCTCCCAAACTCAGTGAGCATAGATTTACAGATGTTGTTTCAGCCTCTATTGAGACCGATGGGTTGCTTCTTTGTTCACAAAAGAGCCAAGGAGATTGTAATCCTTTTCAACTTCTATTCTATCGCCTTCAAGCTCAAACTCATCATCATTTTCCATGTTCATGATCTTCATCTTGTTTATGTTCATTCAGTTCTAATCCCGTGTTATGACTTTTGGCTTTGACTTTTCTCAGTAGATACAGATTTGCTTTTATGAAGATGGTTTCACCGTACAGGTTGAACAGGTGAGGTGACAAGATGCATCCTTACTTGATGCCACGTTTTATTGAAAATTAATCAGTGTTGCCATATTTAGTTCTCACTGTAGCTTCTTGATTTTCACACAGGCTCTTTATCAGCTGAATTATGTGTTTGGGTATTCCCATTTGCACTAGAGTTCTCCATCGTTTATTGTGATCCATATAGTCAAGAGCTTTGCTGTAGTTGATGAAGCAAAGGTATAGGGGTTTTTGGTATTCTTTACACCTCTCCAATATCCACCCAATATTGTTCCTTGACCTTTTCTGAAACCAGCCTGAACTTCGGGTAGTTGTTGCTCAATGTATGATTGAAGCCTTTGTTGTACTATTTTCAGCAATATTTTGCTAGTGTATAAAATTAATGCAATCGTTCTGTAGTTGTTATAGTCCTTGGTCACCTTTCTTTGGTATAGGTAAGTTACCATGTTGTTACTAGGGTTTATACGAGGTTTCAGTTGGTCTAAGTCCTCTTGTCCATAGTTGGGTGTTGCATCCCTGATAGGTACAATTCTATAAAGAGTGTTCATCCTAGAGCGCCCTTTATAGAAACATTGAAACATGATGGCAGATAAAAGCCAAATGTCTCATCCAGTCTGCCCATCCACAGCATCCACTATCTCCTCTCCTTATAGGCTAAGGCTCTTTACACCTGCACTGTGAGGTCACAAAGCATTGTTGTTATAAGCTAAGGCCTTTAAAACTTGCTTTGTCCGGTCATAGAGCTTTATGGTTACAAAAAAATAGAAACACGATGGCAGATAAAAGCCAAATGGCCCATCCAGTTTGCCCATCCCCAGCATCCACTATCTCCTCCTCCCTATAAGCCACAGCTTTTAACACTTGCATTGTGAGATCATAGAGCTTTGTGGTTATAGAAACATGATGGCAGAAAAGGTCAATAGCCCATCCAGTCTGCCCATCCGCAGCATCCACTATCTCCTCCTCTCCCTATTTACTAAGGCTCTTAACATTTGCATCTCCTCTTCCTATAGGCTAAGGCTCTTTACACCTGCATTGTGAGGTCATAGAGCTTTATGGCTATAGAAACATAGAAACACAATGGCAGATAAAGGCCAAAGAGCCCATCCAGTCTGCCCATCCACTAACTCCTCCTCTCCCTAAGAGATCCCACGTGTCTGTCCCACACTTTCTTGAATTCAGACACAGTCTTTGTCTCCACAACATAGAAACATGACAGCAGATAAAGGCCAAATGGCCCATCGAGTCTGCCTATCCGCAGTAACCATTATCTCTTTCTCTCTTTGAGAGATCCCACGTGCCTATCTCAGGCCCTCTTGAATTCAGACACAGTCTCTGTCTCCACCACCTCTTCCGGGAGACTGTTCCACGCATCTATCACCCTTTCCGTAAAAAAGTATTTCCTCAGATTACTCCGGAGCCTATCACCTCTTAACTTCATCCTATGCCCTCTCATTGCAGAGTTTCCTTTCAAATGAAAGAGACTCGACTCATGCACATTTATATTACGTAGGTATTTAAACGTCTCTATCATATCTCCCCTCTCCCGCCATTCCTCCAAAGTATACCGGTTGAGATCTTTAAGTCTGTCCCCATACGCCTTATCACAAAGACCACACACCATTTTAGTAGCCTTCCTCTGGACCGACTTCATCTCTTTTATATCTTTTTGAAGGTGCTGCCTCCAGAATTGTACACAATATTCTAAATGAGGTCTCACCAGAGTCTTATACAGAGGCATCAATACCTCCTTTTTCCTACTGGCCATACCTCTCCCTATGCAACCTAGCATCCTTCTAGCTTTCGCCATCACCTTTTCAACCTATTTGGCCACCTTAAGATCATCATATACAATTACACCCAAGTCCTGCTCTTCCATCGTGCACATAAGTTCTTCACCCCCTAAACTGTACCGTTCCCTGGGGCTGTTGCAGTCTAAATGCATGACCTTCCATTTCTTAGCATTAAATTTTAGCTGCCAAATTTCAGACCATTCATCAAGCTTCGCCAGGCCTTTCTTCACGTTATTCACACCATCCAGCATGTCTACTCTATTGCAGATTTTGGTATCATCAGCAAAAAGTAAATCTTATCCAACAACCCTTCAGTAATATCATTTATAAAAATGTTAAAAAAGAACAGGCTCAAAAACAGAACCTTGAGGCACACCACTAGTAACATCCCTTTCCTCAAAGCGATCTCCACTGATCACTACCCTCTGTTGCCTTCCGCTCAACCTCTACTGGGAAACTATTACACGCATCTACCACACTTTCTGTAAAAAAAAGTATTTCTTTAGATTACTTCTGAGCCTATCACCTCATAACTTCATATTATGCCTTCTCATTCTAGAGTTTTCCTTCATCTAAAAAAGGCTCACCACCTGTACATTATCGATACAGAGGTATTTAAATGTCTCACTCTTATCCGCTCTCTCCTGCCTTTCTTCCAGAGTATACATATAGAAAAGCGCTGAGTGGGGAGTTTTCTCTATGCCTATTTTTTTGGCACAATGTACTGAATCCAGCCCTATATGGCTAGTGATGATAGCTTATCTGGAAAGGGATGATATTCAGACCATGATACAGCGGTAGACGTCCTACTGATGTCTAACCAGCCAATCGGGATGCACGTTTTAAAAAAAAAACAAAAAAACAATCCCAAAGCAGGCCGCCTACACTGTAAGTGTCTGTTGTGGGTACAGGGAGATGTGTCAGGACACTTAAGCTCGCTGAAGGCTGGGTATGGGCATAGTTTTGCCTGGAAGCGGCCTTGGGCAAGCTTAGTGACCCTAGGCATCTCCTGAAAAGGATTAGGTCCCAATTCCTGCCCCATACTTTCTCTGTCTCTGTCATTTGGAAGTCAGGTACCTGGGGACATATCTTAAAGACCAGAAATCATCTTCCAAAACATGTCCGCTTTAATATCAGCTTCACATTCTTTTTATATCATTCTACACGAATCAGTGTTGTCAGCATGTGACGTAAACACAAACCATATATGGACACAGGTCACATGAAACTTTAAAGACATCAGCATTTTTCTATCTAGAGACTGAAGTCCACAGAGGGTCAGAAAAAGCCTTAACCAGCAGAGCTTCTAATCTAAATCTGTCTGTAAATACGGCTTAACAAAACAATTGAATTCACTTCACAACATCTCTGTTTAAACATACATGTCCTTGTAGTATTTTCAAAAATGGGAAAGACAAACAGGGTCTGGTTTTTACAGCTTGAAAACAAGGCCTAAGGACTTGATACGTGTCCCTTCATCTCCCTGCTGTGATCAGCTGAGTAGCTGTGGAAGGGACCTCCCCCGCGAAGTCGGCAGGCAGGAGAGATGCCCACCCCCTCCTGCCAGAACCACTGATGCCCCCCCCTGAGAAATCCCCCAGCAGGAGGGATGCCCATTCCTTCTTGCCACTACCCACCCAGACCTGCCCAACCCTCTCCCACCTAGCGACAGCCCCTTAGACCCCCCCCCCCAATCTGTAGACCCCCCATGGTACCTCCCATCCTCCCCAGCTCCCCAACCCCTTTACCTTTCAAGATGAAAGTCCGGCCGGAGGAATGCATACACCCTCCAACTGGAAGGCTTTCCCCTCCAAAGTGGCAGGCCGTCCCCTTCCTAGTGCATTCTGGGAGAGGCCTTAGGCATCTAGGCCAATCGGAGCCTTAGGCCCCTCCCGGTGCAGAATTTTCCCCAGTATGCCTAACTTTCATAGAACCACGCTTAGCGCTGCACTAGTCAGCACCAATTTTTTTAGGTGGCATATATAGAATCGGCAACTTTATTGCTATGTTACCATGCAAATAAATTAAAAGCAGCAGCCCCCTCTATTCAGATAAGCAGCAGCACTTTGCTAGCTGGATCGTGGCACAGAATATCTGTGATTTATTTAAATCCCACATCCAGTGTTTTCAAAACAACGCCAGCCGCAGAATTTAAAGCTCAACCCACATGTTTTCAGGCTTTTCTTTAACTTCTTAAGTGAGACCTGAGTTCTTTCTGGAGGGTTATTCCATAGACGTGGAACTGCCACAGAGAAAGCCTTGTTCCTGGTGCTCATCAGATGTTTTTAGAGAGCGCCGCAGGAACAGATAACAGAGCCTCAAACAACGTGAGGGCATCTGTGTCTGGAGCCTGTCTTGCAAATAATCCGGTGTTAAGCCCTGCTGAAGTCTGAATGCTAAAAGAAGTTTAAATTGACAGTTAAGGTTGATGAGAAGTAACGAGATCATTTCCTACTGCCACATTGAATAGGCTACAGTCGCTTAATGCTTCCCATAAAAATGATTACAATAGTCAACTGCAGACAACAATCAAAGGCTGAACCGGCGCAAAGTGTAGTATTTTAAGCTATTAAACTCAAAGTCAAACTAAACCAGGGTGGCAAAGACCTTTAGATGCAATAAGTAGCAAATTCACAGAAGCAATTGAAAATTGGAAAAAGCTTTTTCACCCTAGCAGAAACCTGATCTTTACATATCCAGAGAGACCCCCGTGTCTTTATCCATCATAGTAATGGATAAATGCACAGTTCCCATGAAAAGCAGATAACAAGGATTTGTGGTGGCTTCACCCAGCAAGTCAACCTTGCATTGGCCTGAAGACAAGTATTATTATTATTATTAGGTTCTTATATCCCGCCATACCCAAAGAGTTCTAGGCGGTTCACATCCGTTACATTAGGATCCGGTCTGAACACGGATTTACAAAAATTTTGTCGGAATTGCAGGTAGCGCGGAAGGAGGCAAAGTAGTTTTAGCACAGGTTTATCATAGTTGGGTTAGAAGATAAAAAGGAGGGAGTGGGAAACCAGAAGAGGAGGGGGAGAGGGAGGTGGGGGTGGGGGGGGGTTGGAGTGTATGCGGGGAGTAAGGACTAAGGGTCTTGTTCGCGGAAGAGGTGTGTTTTGAGAAGTTTTCTGAAGTCTAGGTAGGTCGGGGCCTCTAGCATCATTTGGGCTAGCCAAGGGTTCAGCTTGGCCGCCTGGAAGGCGAAGGTTTTGTCGATGAATCTTTTGAGCTGGCATGATTTTATGGAGGGGAAGGTAAACAACTGGATTCTGCGGGATTTCTTGTTGGTGCAATACATATTGAAATGTGGGGAGAGGTATTTTGGTGAGAGACCAAATACTGTCTTGTAACAGATGCAGGCGAACTTGAAGAGGACTCGGGATTCGAAGGGTAGCCAGTGCAGTTGGTGGTAGAAGGGGGTGATGTGTTCCCATTTGTTCAGGCCGAAAATGAGGCGGACAGCTGTATTTTGAATCAGTTTTAGTCTTCTGATGATTTTCTTTGTGGAGCTTAGGTAAATGATATTGCAATAATCCAGTATGCTGAGGATAGAGGATTGAACTAATAGTCGAAATGCAGTGTCATCGAAGTATTTCTTTATGGTACGGAGTTTCCAGAGTGCTGAAAGGCCTTTCTTGACAGTGAGGTCGGTGTGATTTTCTAGGGATAGATGTTTGTCAAGCGTGACTCCTAGTATTTTTAATGTTTGTTCGAGTGGGAAAACCAATCCTTTCACCTGGATTGTGGTGTCTTTGATTTTGTCTTTGGGGGTGGCTAGAAAGAATTTTGTTTTGTCTGGGTTGAGCTTTAGTTTGAAGGAGAGCATCCAGAGTTCTATCTGGCTGAGTATGCTAGTTATGTAGTTGAGAAGATCCTGGGATAGACTGGTTAGAGGGATGACAATTGTGATGTCATCTGCATAGATGAAGAATTTGAGCTTAAGTTTGTGAAGGAGGTTACTGAGGGAGGCGAGGTAGATATTGAACAGGGTGGGGGATAAGGGGGAGCCTTGTGGTACACCGCAGGAGTTCACCCAGCTGTAGGAGAAATTGTCATTTTTGTGTACCCTGTAGGATCTGTTTCGTAGACTTTCTCTTAGCCACAAATTGACTAGCCAGATAGAATCACTATCTGAATCTGAATTAAAGGTTCATTTATGGACACTTGCAAGAAAATCTGAAGAAGGGATTCATTAGGATCACAGGTATCCTGTTTGGTCTAAAGAAAGATATATGTCTTCAGGTTTTCGGTGGATTACAAAGCACTCGGCACCATTCCCTATAAGCTGAGTGGGAGCCCACCACCTATAGGGAGCGCAGTTTCATGGTCTCATTTTCAATAGCGAAGGACAGGCATGCTCTGCTGAGCAATTAAAAACACAATATTGAAGCACCATCTCCTACTGGCAACAATGAAGAGTTGAAGAGTACCGTATGAACTTGTCAACCTTCTATTTGCACCCTGCTAACACACCTGGTAGAAGCGATTCCTGCTGCAGATAAGTTTTTTGTGTTTATTTCTTTGCGTTGAGTTTTATTATGAAGATGGTCTGTAGCTATTACGTAATGAATGTCTTTTGATAGTTGAATGCTACTTATCGGAACAACATTTTTACTCAAGTATATAGAACGTGGAGTTTTTCTAGATCGAGAATGTGTTTGCATCTTCAAATTTTTATTTGAAGTTGTTTTGTCCGGAGGATTGAGGGTTTTTTTTTTAACTAAATCCAATGTGACACTGAGGTCTTTTCTCCACTTTTCAAACTAACTGTTTGGTTTTTCCTCTTAAGGTTGTGTTTTCCTGAATGCATCTAATAACAACAACCATTTGAAGAGATGAACACACAAATGTCCATTGCCTGAAATCACACAAGCTGCCTCTCCATCTCCCCATGTTTTACCCATGGAACCGGACTGTTTGACATATGCCCAATAATTGAACCAGGGTTGGAGACTGAAATACAGTATTTTTCAATTTCAATAAAGAATGCCTATTGTTTTGGTCAGAAAATGGAGGTTAATGTGTCTGCAGGTGCCCTATCCTTAGATAATCTTAAACTGAAAGTCCACAAGTATTTTTGGTTTGAAAAGTGGTGCAAAATCCACCGGTAAAATGTACCGAAACTTGCGCCAAGGGTCATTTTATTACAGGACCCGCGCTTAGGAAGTGACAACAGAGAGAGCGCCGAAGCCGACACAGGCAGTAAGTTGGTGGCTGCTCGTGCTGAAATTTAAAAAGTATGATGAAGGGGCGCCTGGCATGGGGGCAGGGGTGGGGCGCTACCATCCGCCGGCACCGCACACCCTCGCTACGCCACTGATCCCCATGGTTGTTTTCAACATGTCCAGTCATCTGATTGCAGGTCACCCTCTTCGCCTGGTTTCTTCGATCTTCCCAAACATGATGTCCTTCTCCAGTGATCTCTATCTTCTGACGATGTGACCAAAATAAGACAGTCGTAACTTCATCATTTGGGCTTTGAGTGACATAACCAGTTTGATCTCTTCCAGAATCGATTTGTTAGTTAAGAACATAAGAATAGCCTTACTAGGTCAGACCAATGGTCCTTCAAACTCAGTAGCCCAGTAGACGGTGACCAATCCCAGTCCATAGTACCTGGCCAAAACCCAAAGAGTAGCAACATTCCATGGTGCTGATCCAGGGCAAGCAGTGGCTTCCCCCATGTCTTTCTCAATAACAGACTATGGACTTTTCCTCCAGGAGCTTGCCCAAACCTTTCTTAAAACCAGTTCTTCTGGTGGTCCGCAGCATGCATAAAATCCTTCTCCAGCACTAAACCTCAAATGTGTCAATCTTCTTTCTGTCTTGTTTCATGTCCAGCTTTCGCATCTGTAATTGACCACTGAGAGAATGAATGCATGGACATGTCTGATTTTTATTTGGAATGTCTTCAGGTGGGAAATGGTATCGCCGCTCAGTCTAAATCAGAGGTCTCAAACTCAAACCCTTTGCAGGGCCACATTTTGGATTTGTAGGTACTTGGAGGGCCTCAGAAAAAAATAGTTAATGTCTTATTAAAGAAATGACAATTTTGCAAACTCTTTATAGTTTATAAAGCTTTACTTTTGGCTAGATCTTAATAATAATATTGTAATTTATAGCTAAAGAGACATATGATCAAGAAACGGTTTTATTTTACTTTTGTGATTATGACAAACATACTAAGGGCCTCAAAATAGTACCTGGTGGGCCGCATGTGGCCCCTGGGCCGCGAGTTTGAGACCACTGGTCTAAATCAAGAGGTGTGCATTTCTACACTGAATTTTCAAATTTGGCACTTTAATTTAAGTTGCAGATTTTCATTGGCCTTGAAGCCATGATGTCACCTATTATGTATAAAAGGAAGGAGGGGCCAGGCGGATGGCTTATTTGAAAGGTACTTTTCAAATGCTTGCCAAAAATATTTATAACATATATTGTGATTCAATGATATTGTGTTTCTCAATACATCTATATCGACTTGTAGAGACCGAGGTGTGGGAATGAAAATGTCCCTTCGATTTAGAATGTTTTCTTTTTTGTTTTTTTTTTTTGTGTAAAAGCGGGTTCTCTGAAGCAGCAACTTGCGAAACACGTCAGAACCCTTAAGTCTAAAACTAAGTAAAATTCATTATTGTTCAACAACATGCTTTAAATGAAAAATATGCTATGATTGAGACAAAAGAGACTTTCAATGGTGGATGAAATCCACACAGAGGTTTCAACATTCAAGAAATCTCTAAGCACTGAAGAAATCTTAAAATAGTAATTTGTTTGGTAGACTGGTGAATGTAATTCTTTGCACCCAAATACTTTTCATCAGTTTTTTGTTATATTTATTCCCAAGTAGTTGGGTAGACTGAATTTTCAGCGCCATTTACAGCATTCCCCCTATGTGCCTAACTCTGGAACATAAGTGAAAGCACTATTCCAGCTCTACGGTTGGCATAATTGCTCCCATATAAGCACATATACGTATACCCTATTATGCTAGTATTCTATAAAGGAAGATAGACACCTACTTTCCTTTACAGAAAATGTGCCAGTCAGGTGGGCACTAATATATATAGGTGCAGTGCTATAGAATAGCCCTGCACGTGTCTAGCACCAAATCCTACTTCTAGCTCTAACATACGTGGCAGTCAGATGTGTGTCTTTCTCCTCCTGTTTTCTCTGTTCATTGTATTCCATTGGACTCGGGGAAGGGCTGAATCTAGGGAGTAAATCATCCTCACAGTGCTATGAACACCCCCCCCCCCCAACACACACACACCACCTCCTTGCCCGGTATATAAGCCTTGCGCAGATCCTTTTTCTTAAAACTCTATGGCTTCTTATAAGTTGGAGAGCGAGTGTTGCTTTTAAAAAACAATCTTGACTCAGCTGCAACAAATCAGATGTGGTATCTCTGCCAGAAACATTTTTTTTTTTTTCGGCTGGGGCCGTTCTCCTCTCCCTTTTCTTTCAATAGGCTTTGATCCATCCCTCTTCCCAGCTTTGCGTATGTGTAACATGGCAATGATTAGTACAGTCAAATGGAAAAGAGAAAATAAGAACATAAGAAATAGCCTTACTGGGTCAGACCAATAGTCCATCATGCCCAGTAGCCTGTTCTCACGGTGGCCAATCCAGGTCACTAGTACCTAGCCATACATAGCCTTCCTTAGGAAGTTATAGCAGTTCACCCTTGGACTTAATTTTTGCATGATGCTGGGACCTATTGTGGCAAATTCTCTATGAAAAACTGAATGTGGTGATATATCTTTCCAACAAAATACGTATGTTTCTTTATTCATTGCCTTTATCTTCACGTTTCTTATTGCGCTGTGTACATATCATTGATCTGTAAACACAATCAGCCTTATTTTGTATAGGACACCTAGATTGGATAATGGACAGTTAGGTCCGTGTGTCCAAAATTATGACAGTATTTTAGAAAAAGCTCACTGATCATGGAGCCTTTTATAACACATATGCTGTGAAAAAGATACATGTACTGTATATACTCGAATATAAACCTAGGCCAAACAAATGGCCCAAAATGGAGGTCTCGGCTTATATTCGAGTGCTCCCCCTATCAGACCCATCGTAGGCATCTCCGTGGGCCTACCTTAAGCCCTGCTAGTCCAGTGGTGAGCCAGGACAAGAGAGATCCTCCTATGCTCCTGCCTCATGCAGTCTCACTACACAAAATGGCTGACATAAGCTGCTACTACTACTACTTATTATTTCTATAGTGCTGTTCATTAAAACATTCAAAAGACAGTCCCTGTTCAGTAGAGCTTACAATCTCAGTTTATATTCATGTCAAACCCCCCCCTCCCACTTTTTTAGGGAAAAAATGTTAATTTAGCTTATTGTTTTTGGAAGCTTCTGTACCGCTTCTAATGACTGGGGAGTCAATTCTGAGTGGTTTGCATGAACTTCAGTACAAGTGTTGCACTGCATGAGCTCCAGTAATGGTGTTACAATATATGGTTTATATTCAAGTATATATGATATTTGGCACAACGCATAGCAGAAGAAGCCGTTTTACAAAAGAGGACTTTTCCCAAAAAAGAGAGACATCACTCAGGGCTTTTCTCGGGGTTCCTGCGTTATTTCTATGTGCAGCTGGCCCTTGTACAAATGGTGGATTTTGGAACCTTGCAAGGGTCAACTATCTTTTAAAAATTATTTCTGAACATATAAGAACTAAGGACAATTGTCCTCCTCAAACTCCTCCATATGAGAAGTTAACCTACAATGATGTGTGTCTCGAGGCGGGTATGAATGCTAACAGGGAAATTTCCTGCGTTTGGCGTGTTTCACTGTTCTAAAACACAGAGCACCTCATATTCAGTGCTATAGCTGGCGGTATATAAAAATAAAGTTATTATTATTATTATTATTATTTAACTAGCCAGGAACAGCTCCTGGTCAATTAACTAGTAGAGAATGACACGGTGACAAAATTCATCACCATTCCCGTCCCCGTGGATAACCGAGGGAAATAATCCCATGTCATTTTCTAGTGTCTATCTCAACCTCAGTCCTTCTTCAGAGCAAAGCTTGCGGGTCAGTGGTTGTGGCCATTCATACTCTGATTCTTATGTGAGCCAAGGATAATGAAGCCATTGTGACATCACTGATGTGATTGGCTCTTAGGCACTGGTGGAATGAGGCATTATGACATCACAATATCTGCTCTGGAGACCAGAGACTGTCATTCTTCAGTGTCTGTTTCAACCTCAGTCCTTCTACACCAGCATTCTTCAAAGCAAAGCTTGCGGGTCAGTGGTTGTGGAATGACATGAAGATGGTTTCCCGCGGTTATCCGCGGGGACAGGAACGGTGATGAATTTTGTCACCGTGTCATTCTCTATTAACTGGCGCTTAGCTAATAGTTTTCAAGTTTCAAGTTTTTATTTGACTTTGATGAATCGCTTATTTCGGGCTCCTTTTACAAAGCCGCGCTAGGGCCTTAACGTGCGGAATCGCGAGCACTAAATTGCCACGTGCCCTAGCCACTACCGCCTCCTTTTGAGCAGGCGGTAGATTTTAGGCTAGCGCGCCCTGTAGCACACGCTAATCCGGTGCGTGCGTTAAAAACGCTAGCGCACCTTTGTTAAAGGAGCCCTTCGTATTACTAAGCGAAATACAAAAATCAAAAATGAATAAATATAAACCTATATTTTTACAGTTTAAAATAATGGGGTAGACAATTAGACGTACAGACCGACTAACACAGCAGTGAGGAGAGGGGAGAGAAGGACAGTTTAGTATTTTAAAGTTCAGAGGAGAGACATATATGGAAAGAACAATAGGGCGGAGAAAAAAAAAAAAAAGTGCAATTAGAAAAAGGAATTTTGTATAAGAACCGAATGTTTTTTAAGGGTTAAAAGCATCTTTATAGAATTTTCCACAGAGGCAGTCTGTATAGTTGACATATTCATCCTCAAGGTTGCAAATACTGGTTCCAGAGGTTGACAGTTCCTCTCCAGACCTTCTAGGGCAGTGTTAAGAACATAAGAATTGTTATACTAGGACAGACTGAAGGTTCATCAAGCCCAGGATCCTGTTTCCAACAGTGGCCAACCCAGGTCCCAAGTACGTGGCAGAAACCCAAATAGTTGTAGCAACATTCCAGAGCTGAGATTGTGATGTCATAATGTCTCATTCCACCAATGCCTAAGAGCCAACTTCATCAGTGATGTCACAATGGTTTGATTGTCTTTTACTTGGCTCACATAAGAACATTAGATCTGCCAATACTGGAACATACCAAAGGTCCATCAAGCCCAGTCTCCTGTTTCCAACAGTGGCCAACCCAGGTCCCAAATACCTAGCTAGATCCCAAATAGCAAAACAGATTTTATGCTGCTTATCCTAGGAATAAGCGGTGGGTTTCCCCAATCCATCTCAAAAATGGCCTATGGACTTCTCTTTTAGGAAATTATCCAAACCTTTTTTAAACCCCACTAAGCTAACTGATTTCACCACAGTCTCCGGCAACGAATTCCAGAATTGAATTACGCATTGTGTAAAGAACTATTTTCTCGGTTTGTTTTAAATCTACTTTCTTAACTCGGTCCTGGAGTCCCCCCTTACCAGTCGGGTTTTCAGGATATCCACAATGAATATGCATGAAAGAAATCTACAGTGCAAGCAAAGCAAGTTTATACATATTCACTGTGAATATCCTGAAAACCTGACTGACGAAGGGCTGAATGAATATCAGTACTTAAGGGGCCAAGTGCTAACTCTACTCCTGGAATGCCCCCAACATAGATAGCCAGCTTTGAGTTAGGTGCTAACCTCAAATTTCAACAGCACTTAGCTGGTTAAATGCTACTGAAAATTAGCAGCTGGCGCGGGGAGAGTGTGGCGCAGTGGTTAAAGCTACAGCCTCAGCACCCTGAGGTTGTGGGTTCAAACCCACGCTGCTCCTTGTGACCCTGGGCAAGTCGCTTAATCCCTCCATTGCCCCAGGCACTTTAGATAGATTGTGAGCCCGCCGGGACACACAGGGAAAACTGCTTGAGTACCTGAATAAATGCATGTAAACCGTTCTGAACTCCCCTGGGAGAACGATATGGAAAATGGAATGAATAAATTAAAAAAAAAATAGTCCTGACCAAGTGGCTAAATTGTTTTGAATATCTGATTTAAATATCTTGACTGAATATACACATAAAGATATATGGATTATTTGTCCATATATTTTTATGAAGCCACTGCCTTGCTGAATATATGGCCTGTAAGTAAAGTGGTTGCTGACTAATCTCCTGGAAGGAATGCCTTTTCTGTCTGCTCTATTTCTTTCCCCTGAAAACCTTTGGTGTCTGCTAAATTATTGGCATTAGAGGCTTTAAGATGAAAAAACGAAAGTGGAAAATATGATTTCGGCCTTGTCTGCCTTTAATTCTTTCCAATCGAGTTGGGAGCAGAACTGAAAAGAAAGCAGATCCCATCACCTGAAAACCTGAAATATGCAAACTGAGAAATATACCAGTGTACAGAAAGAAGATTTGATATAACCCTCTTGAGTCTGTGAGGATCAGGCTTTCACGATCTACTCTGTGTTTAAGAGTGAAGTTTAAAAGCCCCGAGTGGCATTTGCATGTATAAAAAAATGAATGTATGCATGTAAATTAGCATAAACCCAACTCTATCGGCACTCTAGTCACTATCACTAATTTATAGGAGTGAGGATAAATCAATCAAGTTCAATATATTGAGTTTTTGTTATAGACCGAAGCTTAGTTTGGATAATAGAATTCCTGAGGTAGCCACTGAGGTCCATAAAAAACTCTAGATATGTTTTGTAAAACATTTTATACACATACATAGAGATTTTAGAAAAGAAATCTAGAGAGGTTCTGTTCTGGACGATTCCTTTCAGAATCCAGAGGGCAGTTAAGTGGCACCTATTCTATAAAGAAAAATAGATACCTACTTACCTTTATACAATACCAGTGTGCTTATTATTTAAACGGCAACAGGCCCTGTCACTGTTTTTTAAAACATAAAACATCGGAAAGCAAGGTGACCCGCAAAGCATCTCCCTGACCTTGATAAAGGATTGCCTATAATTTAGGCATGAACACTTATGCCAAGCATACAGCTGGTGTAAGAGTTCATGCCCAGATGCCAGAACATAAGATTAGTAAAACTGGGACAGACTGAAGGTCCATCAAGCCCAGTATCCTGGAGATGAATGTGTGGCTGTGTGGATGGTGTCGTCAAGAGCGTTTTGGCTTCCTGGACCAGGAGATGATTTTCCAAGGGCTGCTGAGCAGAGATTGTGATAAATCACCAAATCTTCCCAGCATATCAAAACATATTCATAGTACTACCTTATAAACCACTGAATATTTTTCTAAAGTGTGTAGAATCCTCAGAGGGCTCACTTTCCTTTATTTAGAGTTCATAGAAGGATCTTCAGTGGATCCTTTTTTTGTATATATTTTTTAACTTTTTCTTCTTATATATAAAGTGCAAATGCAACAGTCTTTTGTGCAAACTTAGCAGTAATAAATAGAAAGTGCAGAGCGGCTTCTTGAATGGCTTCCGCAAATTCTCGCAAGAATTTACTCAGGTTTGGTTAGACACCAGCAAAATGGCACCAACGTGTTTTAAAGACGCTAGAAAAATCACGTCGTCCTACTCCCACTGTGATTGGTTTATTTTACCGGCTGATCCAACCTGTTCTCTATCGTTTTCTCATTCCTTCTGCTTAATTATCATAACCTTTATTCTTAAAACCATTTAGTCCACAAAAATTGCTTATTCAAAACAGTAATAACACATTGGCAGCGATTTAGCGTCTTTCTGATTTAAATACTTTTGCTGTTCTTCGTATTCATCCCCCAGTGTTTTAATTTCATCATCTTTAATATTTCCCTATATCATTAAAGTCATCTAGTAAAAATGTTCCCATTTCATGTTATTATTCAAATCATCTGGTATTAGAGACTTTATTTTTATTTTTTTTAAATATCTTTATTCATTTTTAAGCCATACAGAAGTGCAACATATTATACAATCTTATTACACTATAAAAGCACTTAAAATCAATCAAATCTTAATCTATGACAATAGATGTATCACCCCCCATACTCATATTCAAAAATTGCACTCAAATTAAAGAATTTAAAAAATATTTTCCAACCCACCCTGGACGGGCATGACCAAAGGGCAAAATCAACAATCACTCTTTGCAACATTTTGTCAATAGCTCCCAAATCCTCAGAAACGTTTTGCAATGTCCCTGTTGTATAGCCATAATATGTTCCATTTTAAAAATGTGACAGAGAGACTCCCACCAAAAGGTATAGTTCAATCTATCCCAGTTTTTCCAATTCCTTAAAATAAGCTGTATGGCAACCCCGGTATTAGAGACTTTAATCGAAAAATCCATCTCTGCTCCCTCTGAGCCAGAAATTGTCTGTATTCCCCACTGCTCTTCCCCTTTACAATTCGATCAATAACTAGAACTCTTAAGGAAAAAAAGTCATGCTTTTTATCCATGCTGTGTTTAGCCAGAGGTGCCCCTGTAAACCCCCTATTGATATTATTTTTATGTTCATTTAGTCGTATATTTAATTTCCTAGAGCAGGGGTAGGCAATTCCGGTCCTCAAAAGACACAGGCAGGTCGGGTTTTCAGCATATCCACAACGAATATGTATGAGATGGAGTCGCATGAACTGCCTCCTTGAGATGCCAATCTATCTCATGAATATTTATTGTGGATATCCTGAAAACCTGACCTGACCTGTGGCTTTAGAGGACCGGAATTGCCTACCACTGTCCTGGAGGTTTGACCTATATAAATCAAATTACAGGGACACCGGAGTTCATACCTCTTATCGTCCACTGGGTTGCAAAAATTGTCCGTACATTCCATCACATCTGACATGTGCCACAAATCGTGTGGCCTCTTTCCAATGACTCCTCAGTCGTATACCTTTCCGGTAGTATTGATGGACACAGCATTTCCTGCAGATTCTTATGTCTACGGAACGCAATCCTCAAGTTTTGATCTCTAAACACACCTGCAATTTCCAGCGAATCCCAGCATTTTTTCAGGAGGCGTGGCGCTTGATAGCTGTTCTGTGCAAATGTCAAAATTGCAAGCAACGTTCAAATTTTGAGGTTTTGGGTCCGGCTTTTGTTTTGGAAGCAACAGGAGATCTCTGTTGTTATAATATAAAGATATAGGAGTGCATGCCATCCCGCAACACTATGTCGCCTGTGAGACATAAGATTTATTAATAACTAGCTGATGCCCTGGCGTTGCACGGGTATTTAATTATAGCAATAACACTGTAAATTGATTCAAATAAAGATACTTTATAGTGGTGAATGAATGCAAGTCTCACTGGAATTAGCAATCTCTTAAACTGAAAAGGAAGATCTGTTGGAATAAGTGGCATCCAAAAGTTTCAGTATTGATTTAAACAACTCAATATGTGGAAACTCAGGTTGAAAAGAAACTCCATGGAGTTTTTTCCCGGTTCAGAATGGAACCTGTGTTCCTAGTTCAGGATATGTGAGTACTCATGTAATGTAATAACATTATGAACTGGGGTGCATGAAGGAAACAGTTACAAACACAGTTAGAACATACAAACTCTATATGTATGGTGTCTGTGGTAGAATAGAAACGATGTCCCTAGTGGTTATAGTGTCATAGAAAGTGTTTTATAGTTGGAATTACTGTGAGAATGGCAGCTTGTTACATTTTTTCCATTGACATGAATGGGTGAAATCTGATTTTCTGTTTGTAGCTCTGCCCACGTGTGCAGGTGGGCCGCGAGACCCCCAGAACATATCACCCCAGGTAGTGAGGGATCTGCATACCAAGTTTTGTTCAAATCGGTCAAGCCGGTTTTGAATTACAGTGAGAATGGCAGGTTTTTACATTGTTTCCATTGACATGAATGGGTGAAATCCGAATTTCTGTTTGTAGCTCCGCCCACGTGTGCAGGTGGGCCGCGAGACCCCCAGAACATATCACCCCAGGTAGTGAGGGATCTGCATACAAAGTTTCGTTCAAATCGGTCAAGCCGTTTTTGCGTGATCGCGGCACATACACACACACACACATACCTCCGATTTTATATATATAGATAGAAAAAGATAAAAAGGGGGTTTTATCCTATGACTTTATCAGGAGCAAAGTGATTTATCATGTTTGAAACCCAGACTCTAAGGCTTTTTTTTTTTTTTACCCCATAAGCTATAAACGATAGTAAACAATTAAAAGAAATTAAATAAAATTGTGTAAGCCTTAAGATATCAATATTCAATAGTGGGATGTGTTTAATTTTATATCCTTTGCATTTAGACCACTAGGTCAGACTAATCTTGTGTCAGAGTGCAACTATATTTTATAGTGGCCATATAGATATGAACATAAGAGCTGTCATAGACAGACTATGGGTCCACCAAGCCCAATATCCTGTTTTCAACAGTGGCCAACCCAGGTCCCAAGTACGTGGCAGAAACCCAAAGAGTAGCAACATTCCAGAGCTGAGATTGTGATGTCATAATGCCTCATTCCACCAGTGCCTAACAGCCAACCTCATCAATGATGTCACAATGGCTTGATTGTCCTATACTTGGCTCACATAAGAGCTGCCATACTGGGACAGACCGAAAGTCCATCAAGCCCAGGATCCTGTTTCCAACAGTGGCCAACCCAGGTCCCAAGTACCTGGAAGAAACCCAAAGGGTAGCAACGTTCCAGAGCTGAGATTGTGATGTCATAATGCCTCATTCCACCAATGCCTTAGAGCCAACTTCATCAGTGATGTCACAATGGATTGGTTATCCTATACTTGGCTCACATAAGAGCTGCCATACTGGGAGCATCAAGCCCATTATCCTGTTTCCAACAGTGGCCAACCAAGGTCAAAAGTACCTGACAAGATCCCACAGAGTAAAACAGAGTTTATGCTGCTTATCCTAGGCATAAGTAGTGGATTTCCCCAAGTCCAGCTTAATAATGGCTTATGGAATTTTCTTTGAAAAAGTTATCCAAACCTTTTTTAAAACCCTATTAAGATAACTATTTTCACCACATTCTCCGGCAATGAATTTCAGCTTAATTTCATGCTGAGTGAAGAAATATTTTCTCCAGGTTGTTTCAAATCCACTACATAGTAGCTTCATCGCATGCCCCCTTAGTCCTAGTATTTTTGGAAAGCGTAAACAAGTGATTCACAACTACCCTTTCCACTCCACTCAGTATTTTATAGACCTCTATCATATATCCCCTGAGCCATTTCTTTTACGGGCTAAAAAAACCTAGATGCCTTAGCCTTCCATCATACGGAAGTCGGCCCATCCCTTAGATCATTTTCGTCTCCCTTCTCTGTATCTTTTCTAATTCCTCTATATCTTTTTTTGAGATGCGGTGACCAGACTTGCTCACAGTATTCTAGGTATGTTCCTATGTTTTTAAGAATCCAGGATTTCAATAACTAATTATAAATAAAAAAGGATTCAATAATAGTTTACCCTCCGTAGCCATCTGATACAGTGAGCATATGGATTAGATTGTAAGCTCTGTCAAGCGGCGATTAATGTAATATATAGCGCTACGTGCATCTTGTAGCACTATAGAAATCATATGTAGTAATAGCAGTCGTTTATATAACACTGGACAACACATTTTCCCAAACGTTTTGCTTCCTTAAAACAAGCTGGAGATTATGATAGACCCCCTACAAAATAAAAACAAATATAATTTCCCACTGACTGTATCATGTAGGAATTTTGAGAAACACCATGGTATCTTTAATTGACTATAACATGTTTTAATGCACAAAGTTTCTGATGCGCTGTGATAGTTTGCTGTGGCTAAAAGTGTTTTCCTGCTGATTTTCATTTGTATTCGGTGTCCAGTGCATCTCGTTCCAGTGTCCAAGAATAGTCGGCCAGCATTGACGGATTCCAGTTGCCCTGATATCTTTTTTCCCATAGTGGCAATGTCCTGGTGAAACCTTCCGCCATGCTCGTCGCTGACTGCACCAAGATTTGCGGGAATGAAGTCCAAGTGTGAATGTGGAAAGCACATCTTCAGTGACATGTTGCACTTCATGGTTTTGTATAACATAGAAACATAGAAAAAGCGGCAGAAAAGGGCTATAGCCCACCAAGTCTGCCCATTCCAAGTATCCCCTCCCCTGAATTTACTCCCTTAAAGATCCCACGTGAGTATCCCATTTTCTCTTAAAATCCGTCACGCTGCTGGCCGTTATCACCTGGAGTGGGAGTCTGTTCCAATGATCCACCACTCTTTCGGTGAAGAAGTACTTCCTGGAGTCGCCATGAAACTTCCCTCCCCTGATTTTCAGCGGATGCCCTCTGGTGGTTGAGGGTCCCATCGAGTCAGAAGATATCATCTTCTGACTCGATGCGTCCCGTGATGTACTTATACGTTTCAATCATATCTCCCCGTTCTCTTCTTTCCTCAAGTGAGTACAGCCGCAACTTCTTTAGTCTTTCTTCATACGTGAGATCCTTGAGCCCCATGACCATCCTGGTGGCCGTTCGCTGAACCGACTCGATCCTCAGCACGTCCTTTCGGTAGTGTGGGCTCCAAAACTGAACACAGTACTCTAAGTGAGGCCTCACCATGGCTCTGTACAACGGCATCATAACCTCAGGTCTCCTGCTGACGAAACCTCTACGGATACACCCCATCATTTGTCTTGCCCTGGAGGAAGCTTTCTCCACTTGATTGGCAACCTTCATATCTTCGCTAATGATCACTCCTAGATCGCGTTCCACCGTAGTTCTAACGTATGCTCTAAGAAGTTTGTCAACCAGTTGAATAGAGTTTGGTGCTTTGTCACTGCCAAGAAAATTCTCAACGACATCCTTGCATGCTTTCCAGGCGATTTTCTCTGGCCCGACTAACAGACCTTCCAAGCTCTCATCATTGATGACGTGTCTGATCTGTGGACCGAGAAAAATGCCTTCCTTAATCTTGGCGTCAGTTATTAATTATTAATTGCATTAACCTGAAAGTGTAACAAGAGATTCTAAAAATGTTCTTTTTTGTTAAAACAGTACCTGACACGTAATTTTAAACATAATTTTCGTGATCAGCAGCCAAAAATCTGTAAGATACACCCGAAAGTGTTGAAAAAGCAAAACGTTTGTTGTCCAGTATAATCACATTAATATTCGCTCCTGCTTTAAGGAAATCCTCCAAATGCTGTGTCAAAGATATATGCTGTATAAGGGAGCAAGCCTTACATTAACAATCTCATCAAGATTTGATTGCTATTTCCCAGAAGAGAATGCCTTAAAGTTCATTCTAAAAAATATATAAATTAAACAACCAAAACCGCAAAGCTCCATAGGATGTATATTTAGATTGTCATACCAGGGAGTGCTGAAAAGTTCTCAGCCCAACTAACTTCCTAAATTCTGAGTGTTATTTTATTTTGCAAAGTGCCAGTTTGCAGAATCGCAGTGGTTATGTTTTGGCATTGTTTCAGATCATCGATCGAACCATGTCAAGGAAAAGTGTGGAATTTTCAAGTGTGGAACTCCGAGCCGTCATGAAGTTCCTATTCCTGCAGAAGAAAACTCCAAAGGAAATCCATGAATGTATGATGCAAACATTGAGTGACAAATGTCCATCATGCTCCACAGTGAAGAAGTGATGTGCAAACTTTCAGCGTGAAGATTTCGAGACCGAAGATGCAGCAAAGTCTGGGAGGCCTCAAAAAGTGTCAGCTCTTGAAATTGTTGACCATGCCCATGACCTGAATTTGACAGATTGGCGAATATTGGCTAAAACAATTGCTGAGACACTACAGATATCCAGGGAATGTGTTGGGTGGATAATCCACCAGTAGCTGGATATGCAGAAACTGTCAGCCATGTGGGTGTCCAAATGTATGAACGCTGACAAGAAACGACGTCAAGTGGACACTTCCAAGTTGATTTTGCAGCATTTGCTGCCAGCTGTGCCAACATTTTGGAACGACTAATTACTGTTGATGAAACATGGTTACACCACTATGATCCTGAGACAAAACAACAGTCCATGCAATGGCGGCACTCAGGTTGTCCAAGGCCAAGGAAATTCAAGACCCAAAAGTCAGCAGGAAAGGTCATGACCACTTTGCCAAACAGTTAATGCAGAACACTACTGTACCTTGCTGTGACGATTAAAGGAGGCATTGAAAGAAAAAAGGAGAGGGAAGCTTCAGAAAGACAATGCAGCTGCTCACAAGGTTGGCCAAGCGATGGATGTTTTGATGCAGTTGGGGTTTCAGTTCATAGACCATCAACCCTACTCACCAAATCTTAAAGAGTTTGAAAGGGTGACAATATTTGAGTGATTCGTAGGTGACTCCGGCAGCAGAGCAGTATTTCAGCAACCGGACCTCAGGATATTTTTTGGAAGGGTGACAGAAACTTCAGGCATGATGTGCCATATGTGTTGAACTTAGGGGTGAATATGTGGAATAACTTGTGAGTTTCATGGCTCCACATCATTCCCTTCTTGGTTGAGAACTTTTCAGCACCCCCAATTCTATCATCAGGTTTATTATACGGAGAAAAGAGATACAGAACAAAAAAATCTCCACCTTATGTGGAGAAAGCAATCTGTATCCAAAACCCCCTGTAATTATATATCTATAAAATGTGCAGTCTCATAGAACACAATCTCACAATCAATGTTTTTAACTTAACATGTTCCTATATTCAAAATCTGTGCGCAGAAAAATACATAAAATATTTTTGTTAAAAATGTGATATCATTTAATTTTCTAAAGCAGGCCTTCCCCACATTTGTCCATCTGTTCCCAGTTGTTCCACCTCTGATAATAAAACCAATGATAGTACTGGGTCTCCAAATGCAGAATGTATGAAAATCTACATATAGGGGGGCCACTGGAACGTTCTCAGCCCAACCAAGAAGAGAATGATGGGGAGCCATGAAAATTACAAGTTATTCCACACTTTTCTTGACACTTTTCGTTTCAATGAGGCAAATGCATCTAGTAAAGGGACACAAGTATTGGGAAACCAAGCCATTGTGACATCACTGATGAAGTTGGCTCTTAGGCATTGGTGGAACGAGGCATTATGACATCACAATACAAGGGGATGCTGAAAAGTTATCAGCCCAACCAAGAAGAGAATGATGTGGAGCCATGAAACTTACAAGTTATTCCACACTTTTCGTCTCATTTCATATCATTGAAATGAAAAGTGTCAAGAAAAGTGTGGAATAACTTGTAAGTTTCATGGCTCCACATCATTCTCGTCTTGGCTGGGCCGAGAACTTTTCAACGGCCCCTCGTACACATCCTATGGACTAACCAATTTATTAAGTCATGATCTTTCAAAGTTAGTCAGAGAAGATATCCGGTGGCACTGCCCAATTCAGTGTTGCTGACCCGCCCAGTGGATTTAGTCCGGCAGAATTCTCCTGCCTGATTAACTCATTTTGAATATGTGGCTCAATATAAATTTGAATACCTAGAAAACAATGTTTTTCTTATTTTGAAAGGCTGTCTCAGTGGAGATTTAGGGGTTCACAAAGTTTGTGATGTTTTAGGTATTGGTTGCTTCTATTTCTAGAAAAATCTTGTTAAGACATTTAAGACGACACCTTGAGTTCTTTTGTAGTGTTCTTTCTGCAATTCACAGAAGTACACCCACTATGAATGTTCATACTTTGCAAACCTTTAACTAACATTTCCTTCTTCTTTGGCTCTCTAACGCCCTTTTAAGGGATTCTCTAATGATCCTTCTAACTTTTTGGCAAGCAAAAGTTTAATTAAGAAATTGCTCCAGATCCTTTGATAGGATCTTAAAATAGCTCCCAAACTTTCTCTAAATGATTGTTGGGTTCTTCTAAGTGAGCCACAATTAAGGTTGAAACAGAGCATTTCACAGACCCGGTGGTTGGACCAGAATAGACTGGGTGTTGACTGATTGTGGCTTTCAACCTCAGCCTCCTGCAGTAGGCCCTGGTTAGGAATCTAAGACTCAGCACATAAGGCAAGAAGGGACCCTTGGGTACAGATTGCAGCTCTGGCATACAGATACACACACATGCACACACGCGCATAAACACAGACATGCATGCACACACCCCCAGCAGCCTCGTTTCTGTCAAATCAGGACAGAGTGCAACTCCATTAACTCAAGTCACAGCCCTTCTGTCCAAACATCAGCCTGGCACGGTTGTGTAGGGCTGATGGAAAATGTTACGTTTGCTGCCTCTTCATTTTATTACGGATGATATAGCAATGATGGTTTGTTGTTTATTTTATACCTATAAAATCAATAAAAATATTTTGAACCAGAATGAAGCAGATATTAAAAATGCGAGCTTACAGTCACTGCGCATTCTGCGAACTAATCTCTCATTGGAATATGGAGCATGCAAGGAATTTCTCAGTACACTTCTCCCTCCGTATTCGCTGTGATAGGGGATTCACAGAACCGCAAATACTGAAAACCCGCGAATAACTTTTTTATATGTTATTTGCTATTTTCTATTAAAAACCATCGTGAATAGGGTGAAACCGCAAATAGCATGGTGGGAGACCTGGCCTGTTCCTGAAGGAGAGGCAAAACACGGTGAACAAAGTGCCGGGAATCGGCGATTTTCTCTGTAAACGCTTGGAATCAGCGATTTCTCTATGCAAGCTGATGTAATTTGGGGGGGAGGAGCCAGCAAGATAAAAACCGTGAATAATTGAAACTGCGAAAACGTAGGGAGAAATGTACATCTGTCCTGACGTTCTCTGAGAGTGGTCTCTTATACATTCATTTATTTGAGTATATTAACCACCTTTATGTAGAGATTCACCCAAGGCAGTGTACAGCAAGTACAATTCGCAAGCTGCATCCATAGGGGAAACAAACCACAGAGTTCCCTCTTATCGGCGTTTGTCTACAAGCAATTGTACACCTGGCAGGGCCTCTGCGTATGCAGATCACCGGACTTGATGAACCCAGGGTCTGATCTGGAAATGGCAATTCTTATGTTAGAAACATAGAAATATGACGGCAGAAAAGGGCTACAGCCCATCAAGTCTGCCCACTCTACTGACCCACCCCCTTAAGTCTACACCCTAGTGACCCTATTCCTTATCTTCATCCTCATAGGGATCCCACAGAGGTATCCCATTTATTCTTAAAGTCTGGGACGCTGCTGGCCTCGATCACCTGCACTAGAAGCTTGTTCCAATGATCTATCACTCTTTCCGTGAAGAAGTACTTTCTGGCGTCACCATGAAATTTCCCTCCCCTGAGTTTGAGCGGATGCCCTCTTGTGGCCGAGGGTCCCTTGAGAAAGAAAATATCATCTTCCACCTCGACACGTCCTGTGATGTACTTAAATGTCTCAATCATGTCTCCCCTTTCCCTACGTTCTTCGAGAGTGTAGAGCTGCAATTTGTTCAGTCTTTCTTCGTATGAGAGACCCCTGAGCCCTGAGACCATCCTGGTGGCCATCCGCTGAACCGATTCAATTCTGAGCACATCTTTACGGTAATGTGGCTTCCAGAATTGCACACAGTATTTCAGATGAGGTCTCACCATGGCTCTGTACAGCGGCATTATGACTTCAGGCTTCCGGCTGACGAAACTTCTCTTGATACAACCCAATATTTATACAAATGACGATAGGAGGGAGCTCTGTGGTTCATTTCCCCTAAGGATGCAGCTTGCGAAACAAAGTTCTCCTGTTGGGATTCCCATACGGTAGACGCAATGATTGGACAACTTCTAAGATAAGTGGCCAATATTTTGTTATATTACACACGATAGAGGCTCTCGATTCAGCCTAAGGCAAGTGAGTTACAGACCTAAATTTCTAGAGGATTGTTAGTACAAATCTATAAGTGGACTTTTCTTTTTTTCTGACCAATGACTTTTGTGGACCGACTGCATTTAATTGCTGATTGGCTACAGCATCGGTTCCCTAGCTATTATTAGCTTCAACTGAGGTCTTTTTTTTTCCCCACTTTTAAAAGGTGTACCCCAGATTTGGTTCCGTTTTTCTCTCTGTGCATTGGAAGGGAGTAGAATTTATATTATTAGTGATTTCAACTACTCCAGTATTGGCTGGGTAAATGTAACATCAGGGCATGCTAGGGAGGTAAAATTCCTTGATGAAATCAAGGACTGCTTTATGGAGCAGCGGCTTCAGGAACCGACAAGAGGCGAAGCAAGTCTAGACAGACCTAGTTCTTAGTTGAGCACATGAATTAGTGGAAGGGGTAACGGGGCTGGGGCTGGGGCTGGGGCTGCTTGATAACAGTGAGCATAACATGATCAGATTTGATATAATCCCTGGAGTAAGTTTACACAGGAAATCCAATACAATAGCAGTTAACTTTAAAAAAAGAGACTATGATAACATGAGGAGAATGGTAATAAAAAAAACTTAGAGGAGCAGCTACAAAGGTCAAAAATTTAGATCAGACATGGGTGTTATTCAAAAATATACAAAATACAACTCCAAAACCCAAAAACACCTGTTTATTGTTCAAACCAATTTTTAGCAAGAAGAGATAAGACCTCAGAGACCTTTAGAAGCCACAATGCTGCTTAGTTTTTGGCAATTGAAACAGGTCATGACTCAATCACTGGTCAAAATCCCGAATGCTTTAAGTGCTCAATGCAAAATAAATTGTCATTTAGATAAACATTTAATCCAAAATAGATAGCGCTAGTAATTTTAAGAAGTGCCACTTATCTTAAAGACGCCAGTGCTACTCGTTTAAACCCTAAGGGGCCTCTGTTCCACCAGGATAACCCAGGCTTCTTCAGGCGAAGTGCTGCAGTATTTTGTATCAATTTTCATTGAGAAACATGCCATACCTGTCTATATGTTCCACAATTTTATTTTTTATAATTGTTTCCACTATTTGGCCCGGCACTGAGGTCAGGCTTATCGGTCTGTAATTCCCCAGATCTCCCCTGGAACACTTTTTAAAAATTGGCGTAACATTGGCCACCCTCCAATTTTCAGGTACTACAGATGATTTTAGCGACAGGTTACAGAACACTAACAACAGATCAGCAATTTCATGTTTGAGTTCTTTCAGTACCAGCAGCCAAAAATATATATGTTGGACGTATTTTTCAAAAATGGACCTTTTCCCGTGTCCAGTCCATCACTTTGCTGACCCCACCCATGTCCAAAAGGTCTTTTTCTAGGCGTTTTTGAACTGGATGAATTTTTGGACAAAAATGGGGTTTAAAGATGGACAACTTAGCGGTCTGAATGATCAGATGGCTGGACATACAGTTAGACAATTAAAAATATATATATATGTTGGACGTATTTTTCAAAAATGGACCTTTTCCCGTGTCCAGTCCATCACTTTGCTGACCCCACCCATGTCCAAAAGGTCTTTTTCTAGGCATTTTTGAACTGGATGAATTTTTGGACAAAAATGGGGTATAAAGATGGACAACTTAGCGGTCTGAATGATCAGATGGCTGGACATACAGTTAGACAATTAAAAAAAAAATATATATATATAGGAGAGCTGTCGAATGGTGAGCATAAACTTTTGAATACACACTTACAAATTCCTATTATAGTTAAGCCCCAGGAAGTTACATTAGATGCCTTGTGGGACCTGGTTGCTAATATGGCGAAGACAATTAATGTTCAACAAGTGCAAGTGGAGGGGAAAATGAAAGACCAAGAAAAAGAAATTACTTTAATAAAACAAGATATTGCTGACTCAAATAAATCATTGGACAGTATTAAAAATGAATTAAAATCTTCCAAACAACTTCAAGAGACCTTAATTAAGGACAATGTTAATTTAAGAAGGAAGATTGAAACATTTGAAAATTTTTCAAGAGGCAACAATATCAGAGTGATTAATTTTCCACGAATTACAACAATTACCCCGCGAGAAATGTTAAAACGATACCTGACGGAAATATTAGAAGTTCCTGAGGGTTCATTACCTCCATTTACACAGGTGTACTACCTTCCCAAGAAAAATCAAACTCAGCAACAGGAAGACAGCCAAGGTCCAATAGATGTATCGGCATTATTGGAATTATCAGACAAAGAGTTGGCTACTCCTGCAACATTAGTAGCAACTTTAGCTCTAACAATGGATAAGAACTGGATTTTGAGACTTTTCTTTAAAAATAGAGCAAAGGAATTTATGGGATTCAAAATACAAATGTTCCCAGATTTAGCCAGGGACACACAAAGGCGAAAAAAAGAGTTTCTTATGATAAAACCGGGAATTATAGCTCTTGGAGCAACTTTTTTCCTAAGATATCCTTGTAAATGTGTTATACAATATAACTCTCAAAAATATGTTTTCTTTGAGCCTTACCAGCTGACAACTTTCCTATCTCTTTCTCGGCTTGAGAAGGGAAAGAATGGAGGAGTATAGGAAATTTAAGATGTCCTCATCAGCTGACTTGCATTATTTTCCTTAATATTATCTCTTTGTATTTTCCGTTTATAATTACATTTTGGATCATTTGCGGACTTGAGCCGATTTAAGTTAATTTGTATCCTTGAAATTTATAATATTGTTATGATTTTCTCTTCTTGACTTAAAAAGCTTTCTGTACAAGTAAATCTTGAACTGTATTTTGAAAATTGAATAAATAAATAATTAAAAAAAAAAAAAAAATATATATATATATATTGGACGTATTTTTCGAAAATGGACCTTTTCCCGTGTCCGACTTTGGGCGACTAGTGACTTAGGCCCACAGCGGACTTAGACGCATCTTTTGATTATGCGCCTCTATGTCTTTGTCGAAACCAAGTGGTAGTAAAACTAAACGAAACATTGCTGATGAGCATCAAAATTTCCAAGAAAAGTGGGAATTGGAGTATTTTTGCGATGCAGTAAAAGATAAAATATTTTGCTTGATATATAATAACGCTATTAGTATGACAAAGTTATATACCGTTAAACAGCACTATGAACTGTATGAATCAAAATATGACAATTACGAAGGATTAATGAGACAAGAAAAGTTGAAAGAGCTCAAGTTGGGACTGAAAAAACAACAGTTCATGTTTACTAAAGTATCACAAGAAAGTGAAGCAGTGGTATATGCAAGCTAGGCCTTGTAGAGTTGATAGCTAAATGCTCAAAACCTTTTACCGAAGGTGATTTCATCAAGGAATGTCTAATTAAAGCTGCAGAGAGAATTACTGAGCCCTGAGTATGAGTAAGCAATTATATAAAATAAATTTTAAAATACATGACTTCTGAGGAGGTGGGTGTGTCAAGCTCATTGCAATGAGAGGTTAACCGAGCCTCGAGCAACACTTCTGAAGTCTGGGTTTGAAACTACATTTGAATACATCAATAAATATTTGAAAGTCTGTAACATATAATATCCTGAGAAAAGTGGTCAATATAAGTTTTAAATTAGGTGCCGCTAAGCGCAAATCTATAATGAGCGCCTAAGTGTGATTGACATGAAATAGGTGCCTATCTTTTTGGTGGCAAGTCAGTCGTGTGCAGGTCATTGGCGCACTGACAATCACGCGCCGCTGTTTCCAGTGCTTTTATGGCATACCGGTAGCATTATGGGGGGGGGGGGTGTTGGGGTGGGGGGGAGGAACTTCCCCACTACACTGAAAACTCCTGAACAGTGAGAGAACGGAAGTTTTCAGTGTATCGGGGGGTCCCCCTGCCAACCCCCCCAACTTGAGCGCAACCACTTAAAAGTGTACTGTGGGGGTCCACCCCCCCACCCCCCTCAAAACACTACTGGTAAGCCGTAAAAGCGCTGGAAACGGTGGTGCGCCATTGACCTGCACGCTTTAGTTACAGAACCATCTTTTTAGGCACCCAAGTACAGAATCGGGCCCTAAATGCCTTCTGCAGAATCCAAAATAATGCTGCTCCTTGTGACCCTGGGCAAGTCACTTAACCCTCCGTTAATCATGTACTTGATTAGATTGGGAACCACTCAGATGGCTGTGCCGATGGTGCTTATGCTGTTGTGAAACTTTAGAAATACAATCCTGCGACCGAGCGTATTGAAATTGGTTACAATCTCTCAAATCATACTTTGCTTTTGAAATGACTTTATCCTTGGGACCCCTTTACAAGGGGCTGCTGAAATGTTCTCAGCCCAGCCAACCAACTTGAACCATATCCACGTCATTCTCTTCCTGGTTGGGCTGAGAACCTTTCAGTCTCTGGTAACTAGAGCTGATGCTGTGATGTCATAAAGCCGCATTCCACCAATAAGAGCCAACCTCATCAGTGATGTCACAATGGCTTGATTGTCTTATACTTGGCTCACTTTTATTACATACGAGGGGGTGCTGAAAAGTTCTCAGTCCAACCAATCAACTTCCTAAATGCTGAGCGTTATTTTGCCACTGGAGCTGAAACCGCCATTACCTCTCGCTGCCAAGAAAGGAGAGCAGGTACCCTGCTGCCCAAACCATTTCTGAAATTGCTTCCAGGCCCAATATATTAATTGTAATAACACCTTTTTTTTTTTTTTTTTAATAATAGAGCAGTTCTTTCGCAGAAGTGTGAAACACATAAGACAAATCGGGAATGCCACTTGCTATTCTAGATCTAAGTTGTAGAAAATGACCTGTTCCTTGTATCCAATCTCTTGCCTGTCTTAAAGTACAGGCAATGTTGTACAGTATCATGCTTTCAACTCAGGAAGCCCCAACCCACCCTCCTCTCTGGGAACCTGCAAAATACCCAGTTAGAATAGTTAAGCTCTGAAATTCACTGCCAGAAGACATGATTACAGAGATTAGCATAACTAGGTTTAAGAAAGGTTTGGACACGTTCCTGGAGGAAAAGTTCATAGTCTGCTATTGTCACAGACATGGGGGAAGCCACTGCTTGCCTGGGATCAGTAGCATGGAATGTTGTTACTTTTTCAGTTTTTGCCAGTTACTTAGTGACCTGGATTGGCCACCATGAGGACAGGCCATTCGGTTAGATCGACCACTGATCTGACCCAGTACGGCAATTCTTATGTTCTTTTTTTTCCCCATTTATTTATTTGAAAATCACAGCAAGCAATACACTTGTACAGGTAACTCGAACAAAGAAAATTTGCAAGCAAGCAAATAACTTTTAACATGAAGCAATAATAAAGTTCTTCTTAGACCCCCCAATATAAAGTCAAAAGAAGGGGGAGGAGTCTTTTTAAAGGACTTATAACATAAAAAAGTAAGAATAGTCAAAGAAACAATTCCTCTCATATACAATAATATCCATTATTCTCTGATGATCTTTTTCATGTTTAGAAAGCTCCTTAGGTGTTCTAGAACAAAGAAGGTATATTTCGTCCCTAGATATTTAATGAGGCATCTACATGGGTACGCCAGTTGAGAAATAGCCCCCAAATCTTTCGCTTCTTGCCTCATAAGCAAAAATAATTTCCTCCTTTCTTGTGTCTCTTTATTAACATCGGGATAGACCCAAATACGTTGTCCCATGAAAGGAGCCTGAGCTTTCCGGAAATATAACCTCAATACAGCATTGAGATTAGAGAGTTGCGCAGACAGAAATCACACCCAACCCCGCCAGGATTCTCTCCGTCCCCACCCGTCCCCGCCAGGATCCTCTCCGTCCCCCACCCATCCCCGCAAGGAATTACCTCCATCCCCGCCCATCCCCATAAAAAGCAGAAATTACTTTTGACAGGATCATCTATTCCACAGTTTCTTTTGCTGTTTTCCTTGTGGAATCTCTTTGGTGGAACCCTTTTTTGGTTTTCTGTTCAGGTAATTCACTTATAAACCCCCTCTTTTACTAAGGCTGACGTGTCCATTATATTATATGGACCAACCCTGCTTCCAAAGCCTTCCATCCCCATGAGAGTCCCGTTGGCTAGAGGGGGGTCCCCGTGGGAGTCCCGTGGGCCAGAGAGGGGTCCCCGTGGGAGTCCCGTGGGTTAGGGGGGATTCCCGTGGGACCCGCAGGATTCCCGCGATCCCCGTTCACGTGCAGACCTCTAATTGAGATCCTGCTGAAATACAAATGAAGCAAGCAAGGTAGCTCTTTCCTCAATTTTCATAGTAGTTGTTTCTAAAATCTCAGCTAAATTTCCCAAGTCAAGTGGTTGATCCATAACTCCTTGGATTGTTCCTGGTGTTTCGCTTCCCATCTGTTTTTTAGGACTAGGCAGTAATATGTTTTGTTTAAAGGCGGAATAGCTTTGGGAGCGAAGCCCAATATTTGCTGTAGGTAATTCCTAAACATTTCAACAGAGGAAATCTCCAACGCTTTTGGGAAATTTAAGAATCTCAAGTTTAAGTCTATTATGATTCTCTAATTGCTCTATTTTCCTGTGGATTAACAATTGTCCTTAATTAAACTATCATTAACAGCTTTTGGAGCAGTCATTTCTTGATTAAGAAACACAAATCTTGATTAATTTTCAGTTTTACTCTCCTCTAATGATTTTGTTAAAGAGTCTATCTTTTTCACCAAAGTCGAGGTCTCTTCAGAAGTCTTCAGAACAGTTCCCTCCAACCTCTCTAGCATTTTACAAACATTGAGCAGGGTTACCTCTACGGGGGTCAGTAAAGTATCTTCTGCCCCTGGCTGATTTTCAAAACCCGCAGCCCTAAACTCTGTCTCGCTCCCCTCCTTGGAGAGGACTCCCGCAACCACCACGCAGCTCCGAAGCGCAGACGTGCCAGCCGTAGGGCATGGAGGGACTATTGGATCTGGAGGCAAGACTTCTGGCTCAGGAGTAGCGCCTAAGTCCTGAGACACTGACTCCAGCGAGCCTCGCGGTCCAGAAGAGAGAGGAGTTCTGGTGGCAAAATCCAGGACAGTCTGGCGCAAAGGCGTCAAAGTTTCAGCCGGTGAGGGTCCCGACCAAACGGAGCCTTTCCGCTTAGTTTGAGGCTAACTTCAAGAGGAAAATCAAGCGGAGACTCGCCTGCAGCACACCAGTCATGCCACCATCTTGGCCACGCCCCTAATTCTTATGTAAGCCAAGAATAGAACAGTCAAGCAATTGTGACATCACTGATGAGTTTGGCTCTCAGGCATTGGTGGAATGAGGAATTATGACATCACAATCTCAGCTCTGGAATGTTGCTACTCTTTGGGTTTCTGCCACGTACTTGTGACCTGGGTTGGCTACTGTTGGAAACAGGAAAACTGAGCTAGATGGACCCTTGGTCTGACCCAGTATGGCTTTTCTTATGTTGGCAAAGGCTATGAATGGGCAAGCCAAAAGTTTCCAGCTGTAGCTTTAATCTCATTTTACTTCAGATGCATTGCATAAAATGACCTTACAATAAAATAATAATCCTTACAATAAAATAGTAGCGTTTAGATACACTTTCCTTCCACACAGTGGTAAATACCTGGGTCGGAAAGGGATCATTCCCCTCAGCATTATAGGGGATGTTTCTATTTGTAATTTCAGGACCTTTCTTCTAATATGTCCCCTCTGAATCTCTAAACAAACTGTATATTGTAATTTTCTCTGTTTTTGAAATTCGCGACCTTTCTTTACAGGTCCGCTCTGAAATTCTTAGCAAACAGTATATTTTGTAATTTCGATTTCTTAAAGTCTCTGTACTCTGTACTCCTTCTACATATTGTAAATCGCTGAATGTCCAGCTCTCTTGAATGTAAACCACCTAAAAGTCGCAAGATTGTGGCAGTATAGAAGAATAAAGTTATTATTATTATTATTTCTAGCCGTGTGGCCTTTATCATGTATCTTTTATTCAAATCCAAGTTCTGCACCTGCTGCAGTTCCATAGGAATCCAGGAAAAAGCTACTTCCGAAAACTAAAAGGAGAGAGGATTCCTATCAAATCTCAGTCTAGCATATTTTTCATAGTATGACGCAAACCAATTTAGGTAGGAACTATGAATTACAAAGTGGTTTGGTTTTCTTTTTAAAAAAAATGATCAATAAGCTGACTCGAGCGTGTTAGGTCTCAGCTCCATCCTTCAGAAAGAAGACAAAAAATATGTAACATTTCAAAATATGGATCCAATCTTTAAAAACAAACCCTGCCTCTCCCCTCTACAAATGTGCAGCATCAGCTTTTCCAAATAGTCTGAAACAAGAATTTCCCTCTAGTTTTGTAATACATTTATAAAATTAGGGTGGGGGGAGGGAACAGAGTGTTTGCATTGTCCTGTCAATTCTGAATTTAAGATGGTTTAGAAGGGGGGGGGAAGAATTCTAGTTTTCAAATCAGAAGTATTGCTCTCATGGAGGTTTTTTAAATCAGATCCCTCAGTGATCTCTGAAATGCCTAAAATCTGCATATTGAGTTCAGTCTATGTCCTTTGGGTTTTTTTTTGTTTTTTTTGGGGGGGGGGTATTTTTTAGAGGGGGGGTTAAACAGGGAGTTGATGGCTTTACCAGTTTTTCAGTCTTCCCCTTGCCTTCTTAATCAGTTATTTAAAAAAAAGCAAACAAAAAAATGCATTCCTGACATGGCCTCAGTGCAAATCTGAAAATGGTGAGGTGGCAGGCTTCGATGTATGCACATGGATGTCTAAAATTACATTCTTTTCTTTGCTGTCATACAGAAAAAGTTGAAGAGGCATCTTTAATTTGGAGAGCTCCCAGCTTTTTCAAGTCAGAAGGGAAAGCCACATTGGACCGCTTCCTCCTGCAACGTGTCTAGGGCTGGTAGATACAGTTTTGAACGGAGGCCAAATCTCTATTTTTTTCCCCTGAAGAGCAGACCTGTACTTTGGCGGAGCTGCTTTTTCTGCTTAATTACACCCCCAAGCAAAGCAGAGGTCAGAATCTGATTTCTTTCTGCCCTCCTCTCCAACGTGTCCTAGTCCTCCCCATGGAAAAAAACAAACAAAAAAAAAACCCAATTGAAAAAATAAAGACATTGAAAGAAAAATCAATCAAAACCAATTGTTGGGACTCTTTTGCTAAGATAGAGAAAAAATGAGAAGAAAGTCTTTGTGGTACCTGCGTGATGAGCAGGTTCTTAGGATACAGTTGCTGGGGGAGGGGGTTGTTTGATTTAAAGGAGATTGAAGATAAAAATTGCCATATTGGGACAGATCGAGGGTCCATCAATTCCAGTATTCTGTTTCCCACAGTAGCCAACCCAGCTTGTATGCTGCTTTCCTAGGAATAAGCAGTGGGTTTCCCCCCCAAACCGTCTCAATAATGACCTCTGGACTTCTCTTTTGAAATTATCAAAATCTTTTTTAAACCCTGCTAAGCTAACTGATTTCAGAACATTCTTCAGAAACTATTTCCAGAGTTTTAATTACAGCTTGTGTGAACAAATAAATTTCGGTGTGCTAAAAGTGTTCTAATAATGCAGCAAAACCTTAAAGGCACTCCAAACTACCAAGAAATGGAAAATATGTACAAGGACTACAATTTTGCATTTCTGCTTCACGTTTAACCTCCAGGATATCTAACATATGGATACTGCCTTTGTTATACAGTAAAAGGTTGTGATTATGTGAAACGATATTTCTACTACACAATACCTGGAGACACGAATGAATTCTTTATGGCAAAAAAAAAGTAAATTCTGCATTGTATGGATAATCTAAAAATGTACTGTAACATTTTTTTTCCTTTACAAAAGAACCAGCAGTCTGCCATTGTCTGGTAAATATGTATTACTGGTTGTAATTATAGTCTTCTTAAATTGCACAGTATATGTGTATTATTGTCAGTGCTTTTTTTTCCCCCTTTTCCAACGTGGCTCTTTTTTTTTTATATAGAGAACGAGGGACTGCTGCCAAATTTTGGGAAAAGTGCAGTAATTAAAATAGATTTTTTTTTAGAGTTATTCCCCCCCCCCCCTTCCAACTTTCAATCAAACTTTAACGGTTTAATATGCATTATGATGGGAATTATTTCACAAAGATTCCATTCTATTTCTTTTCCTTTCTGGAAGAACGACAGTGTATTTTTATATGGAATAGCTGTTACAGTTTATATATTGAAAAAAAATTCAATTATAGGTGCAAGTACAAAGTTTGTAAGATAGGGTGCAAACTGTAGAATTTCTATTTTTTTAAAAAAATCAAATGATACAACATTGGGGATTTATTCGAAGAAAAATCAGACTTTCTCAGTGCAAAACATTTAGGGATGCACGTCCAAAAGGCACGAATTGCAATCTAGTCACTTAACAATTCTATAGGGCGGGTTACACGTTCTACTTTTCATGCACTTCCTGTCTATAGGCAGCAGAAAAAATACTAATAAAATATTCTGCAGAATACAAAGTTTTGCGGTGACGCCAAAACTCTGGTCTTTCGGTCCAAACTAAAAATATGACACCTTGCACGGCTAAAGTTAGGCGTTCTGAAGCCCCTTAGACGCATTCAACCTAGACGTGCAACTAAACGGACTTTTTTTTTTAGACCAGGCGATGCTGAATCCCAACCTGTTGCGCTCGTGCGCCTATAGATCAGGTTCGGTCTCTCAGCTGCACCTCAGCATTAAAAGAGTCTCTTTTCTTGTGTGATTTAAAAAAAAAAAAAAATTTTTTTTGTGTGTCAATGAAATCTCTCCAGCTGCGCTTCCAGCCCAGAGGTTCAAGTCCCCGGCGCAGGGTGTCATCGACTGGTCCTCTCGCCACGTGACTTGACAGGAGCTGGGGAGGGGAGGGCTGAATCTCGCCTCCAACTCGACTAGCGGAGGGACTTTGCCGCTGGGCTCCCCTGATTGGCTGAGGGGACGGCCCAGCTCTCTCCCACTCGGAGAAGCCAGGCTGGGGTGGTCCCCACCTCTCCGGGGCGCAGGATGGTATATAAGAGCTGCCCAGAGAGAGCAGAGTCAGTAGGAAGTTTCTGCTGGGGTCTGGATTGCAATTACACCCATCCCGTGCATGACTGGACTCTAAAAGAACCAACGGGCCCCCAAAGAGTCTACATGCCTAGTAACTAGTCATGTTCAGCTTTGTGGATACTCGGTTTCTGCTCTTGCTAGCAGCCACAGTCCTACTGGTTAGAGGTCAAGAGGAAGAGGAGGCGGAGGAAGGTAAGAGCAAGCTGCTTCTCTTCACATGCATATTGATCATTGTTGGGGATTTAAGGACCCCCCCCCCCCCGAAAGTTTCTGATGTATGCATATTTTAGGTTATTGAGGTCTAGGACAAACTTAGCAAAGTTTCTCCAGAGTTTGGGCTTTCTTTGGGCATTAATACAAGTTTGTGGCAGGGGTTGAAATCTTTGCAGAATGACTTAAGGGTAGGGGGAAGTCACCGCCTGGATGATGGTTGTAAGATCTTGAGCAAGTTGTGTTTGCAAAAACCATGGCCAGTGAGTGCAAAGCAAAGCTTTAAAAAGGAGACAGAGATGACAAAAGACAGCCAAGTGCAAAGGAAAAAAATGGGTGTGTTGCTGTCCCTTGGGGCTTCCAAGTTGCATCGACTGGAAACTCTTTGCTGGATTCGGGAGGGGCGAGGGGATGAAGAAGGGGGGGGGGGGGCTGAGAGCCAGTGATGAATGCCAGGATGACACACGAATGTACCATTACAAAAAACATTTGGAGGCTGGGGGGGGAAGGGGGGAGAAAGATATTAAAAGCCAAGGAAAGATAATAAAAGTCAAGGGAAAAGGAGGCAGCAGGGGAGTCAAGGAGACATCTGCTAAAGCCATCAGAAAAGAATTAGAAATGTCTAAAGTACAAGTCTAGACTCTGCCACTGACACTATGGATGCAGGAAACCTAAATTATCGTTTGGGTCTAGTATTGGTGATCAGTTAGACAATAGCGCCACCTAGAGGAGGAAAGGGGGATGGCGCTGATTGGTTTTTGTAGACTTCTAAATGTCCTTGGGCTCAAGTTTAAGTCCCAAACTTTGGCAATTTAAATCCTAAAATTCTTTGTTTTCACTACGATTTTGATTTGGATTTTTAACAGTCCACTGGGACTGCTGATGGCTTCAAACGGATGCCATAAGGCAATAACGGAAAAAGTTCCCTTTGACTAAATTCATGGGGCTACTTCTCCATTCATAATTAAACACTTATGCCACGTTGTTTCATCACTTTGCTTTGGAAGACTGGGTATCAATATAGAAAAGAACATTTACTTGTCGTTTTTAAAGTTTATGATAATAGAATTCAATCCACCGTTATAAAATGACTTTTAAAATATCTTGGAGTTGTGTTAATTGCACAGTTAAACATTCTTCCTACTGTATTCTGAGTTATAGGAGCATTGTAAATATTACTAATATGTTTATAATATGTGCTTAAAGAGGATAGATGATATTGATTCTTGTCCTTAGCGTGACTCGTCCCACCTAAGCTTGGACAACCTTGGGTCCCTATCCATTCTCTAAGGTTCCCTTTGCTTTCTCCAAGAATCCCTCCCTCCCACTAGTTTAGACAGGAGCTCCAGCTCACATCTGTAAATCTCAGGTTACCTTCCAAACCAGAGCGCTGCAGCAAAATCCCTCCCTCTACCCTTCACCTATAGGAATTCCATCTGTAAAAGCTGTAGGATTTATTGAGCTTGGCTTATGTTCCATCAAGCTGAGTTTGTGCTAACTAATGTCTAAATTCCAAGTCAGTGTAGAGATTGGTAGTGGGGCTTGCGGGCAACTTTTCTTCTGTCAGAGATCTTGGTTGATTCTGGGAACAGTTCTGGCTGCTTTTTAACGTGGAGGCGGGCAAAGCAGCGCTGAGCCTTAGATACCTGCGGCAGATCACCCTCGTTTTGCTTCTGCCGCTAACGAGGGGGATCAGTACTTCACAAGGTGTGGCAAGGTGTCAGGGGAAGTCACAGCTTACCCGTCTGTGTCTCAACCCCCTTTTCTTCTTGTCTAGTTGAATATGGAGACGAATGCAACTATGCCGGCGAGATCCGCCAACACAAGGATATATGGAAAACCGAAGACTGTAGGGTCTGCGTTTGCGACAACGGCAAAATAGTCTGTGACTATGTGATGTGCGAAGATGTAAAATGCCCCAATTCTGTAAAACTTCCTGGAGAATGCTGCAAAACTTGCCCAAGCTCTGGTACTGTAAACAGTCTTCTTGGGGGGGGAAGGGGGGGAAGGAAGGGGTTGAGGGATGGAAGAGGAAGGAAGGCTGGAAACTAGGGCCATGTCAGCACTAGTATTTCAGGTGTACTGGGGCCACTAATGCCCACTACAGACCCTTGTTTACAAATAACATTTATTCAAATAACATTTATTCAAAGCATTCAGGTACTTTTAAGTATTTCTCCCTATGTGTCCCAGCAGGCTCACATTCTAATTATGATACCTGCCCTTGCCCAGGGTCACAAGGAGTCACAAGGATTGAACCCACTAGCTCAGGGTGTTAAACCAGGGGATCTAACCACTAGGCCCCTCCTCCACTCCACCTTTTTTTCCCTTTTAAGATGTTTCGAAATGTGGATGTCCTGCCGTCGTATAGTGGTTTACAATTAATAATTTATAAAACAATAAATTATGCCAATGCAAACGCTAAAATTATGGTAACCCAACCACAGTTAGTGCAGGACATTCCAACCCCACAAATCCTCTGTTTCATATCAACTTGCAAAGCTGGTAAACCTCAGCACCAGGAGCTTTTTTTACTCCTAGTGATGAAGAGCTTGCTCTAGCGATGGCCAGTGTACTCTTAAGGCTGCTTCCTTCTACAAGACAAAACTGACCCAGGATCCAGCCCTTCCAGAATCCCAGAAGCTTCCCCTAAAGCAGTGGTTCTCAGCTCGGTCCTGGACTAGCCCCCTTGCCGGTCAGGTCTTCCGGATATCCACAATGAATATGCATGAAAGAAATTTGCATCTAATGAAGGAACCTGTGTGTGCAAATCAAGTTTATGCATATTCACTGTGGATATCCTGAAATCTCCAGGACTGAGTTGGGCAACACTGCCCTAAATCAATCCTTAAAAAGCATCTGGATGTTTTCATTAAGGGGCCCTTGTACGAAAACATACGGAGCGCTCATAGAATTTGCCCACACTAAATGCCACACACCTATTTGATGCCTCTGGGCCACTTGGCACTTAGCATGTTCTAATGTCTACTAGCACAGTGTTTCTGAACTCGGCCCCTTGCCAGTCAGGTTTTCAGGATATCCACAATGAATTTGCATAAACTTGATTTGCACACACAGCCTCCATTGTATGCAAATTTCTTTCATGCATATTCATATATGGATATCCTGACAACCTGACTGGCTGGGTTGGGAACCACTACTCCAAGCTTTAGAAAAAGGGCCTCTTATTTATTTAATTTTTCTTCTATGAACTTTGTTTAAAATTACTTTAGGTCCCTATAAACAGAGGATGCGATGGCAGATATGACCATAAGGCCCGTTGAGTTGGCCCAAGAATGTCCACATGGAAAAATCCTTAGTTAATGTGGCCCAATTATGTGGTTTTCTTATTTCTAGTTTTGATCCCTTGAAACATTTTTTTTCTGCCAGACTTGTGTCTTTCAAACTGTTCAAATGGTTCAGTGGTACCGTCTTTGTCGCACCTGCATGAGGCAGATGGGACATAATATACGATGGTTTTAGTAAAGAATGTTTATGGGATGAAGACAAATGCTAGATTTTTCAAAGCCTTGTTTTGTTTTCCTGTAATCCTATTTGCAGAGGACAAGTTTGTCAGTAGAAAAGTCTGATATAGGACTCCTTACACCTTTTTGCCTCATGTGTGATCTGTTTAGGCCTTTCTTTTCTCTAATCTTACATTTTTACATATTTTGTCCACAGATATGCAATATCCAGAAGCAACTGGAGCAGAGGTACATGAGCTAATGCATTTTGAAGTCCAGTCTTTATTTTAATGTTCCTTTAGAAAATATTTTTATTTACAAAGTGCCTTTTTAATTCATTATTTTACATCTGTCTATAGGGTCCCAAGGGAGAGACTGGCCCCAGGGGAGAAAGGGTAGGTATCTATTCAGATCTGTTCCCACCAAGCAATGTCTGGTTCAAGTGTAGCTCCATTTACAATATTCCTCGTGAGTCCTGGTGTTTGACAGACATGTGCTGCCTTCTGTCTTTCAGGGACTTCCTGGCCCACCTGGGAGAGATGGCAACCCTGGAATGCCTGGTCCCCCTGGCCCCCCTGGCCCTCCCGGCCTTGGCGGAGTGAGTTTTGTTTTAAAATAATCTTCAAATAAACAGAAAGCGTACCCTTTTTCTTCTGTCTTTTCTGGTTGATAAGAAAGACTCCATGGTAACCGACATGTTTTCTTTGCTCTACAGAACTTCGCTCCTCAATATGGCTATGAAGGTGAAAAATCTGGTGGCGTCTCCATTCCTGGCCCTATGGTAAGCCTTTCAAGTCTCTTCAGAGCAAATGTTGGAGCTGGTGTGGGAAGGAGCCTGATAAGATGGAGAGGTAGGAAGTAGATACACAGCTAGGAAGAACTGGAGGGAAGAAGTTCCATCAACTTTAGTTGGCTTGGCATCATGTAAATCCCATTTCACCAACAGCAGGAACATCAAAGATTTTAATAACTGAATAAATTAAGCCTTTCTTGGCCATGACAAGGTGTTTTTAGAAATCTCTGTACAATGCATTGTGAGCTTAAGAGATCATTGAAGACAATGGAAGAGGCTTTGTGCAAACCATAGACCTTGGTGAAGGCGTATACACAAGAGTATAGCTGAGGGAAAATATCATCGAGCTTTTGGCAAGGGTTGTGCTTTCACCCATTAGTAGAATTAAGCCCTCAGGACCTTGGCACTGAATGGTAAGGTCATGAGAAATTAAGTAAACAAGATGGCAGCTACCCAGTAGTTATTCCTTCAGAAGAAACAAATTTCTGCTCTCTGGTAGATAGGCCTTGGATATCAAAGATGACTGCTGTGAGCTTTCAGAGGAAATGAGGTGATTGCTTTCTGATTGATAGGCCTGAACAGTAAACAAGATGGCTGCTGCCTGATAGCTACAGTAAGCCTGGACAAGAAGTCAGAATGCTGATGCATAGCGTGCAGTAAGCCTAGGTGGAAGCAAGATATTTGCTACTTAAAAATTAATCTCTTAGTACAACTAATTTATGCTATGGTTTCTTATTTTGCAGGGTCCAATGGGTCCCCGTGGTCCTCCTGGCCCTTCTGGTTCACCTGTAAGTGATTCTTTGTCTTCTGCATAAGTAACCCGCAAATTATTCTGTCTGCAAATATTTTTCAAAAATGTATTATTCCATAAATAAATAAATAAATATTATTTAAACCTTTGATGAAACACCTGATAGAAGACCCCAATTTTGCTATAAATAATATTTGTCATGCGATCATATAAATATATGTTTTTTTTTGTATGTAAATGATCATTTTAAAGGGAGTGAGTCAGTGGAGCTTAGACCTATGGGTAAATACCCTGCAGAAGCTAGAACAGCAATCTTCTGTGTTTCCAATGTATAATGTACCCAACAAGATGAATACCCAAGGCATCATTAACTTTGGGGGGTTTTTTTTGTCTCTCCTCAATTTTTTAGGGCCCTCAAGGCTTTCAAGGTCCACCTGGTGAGCCTGGCGAGCCTGGTGCTGCTGTAAGTAATCCCCAAGATTTTTTTTCCATCTTCTTTGCTTAGCTGAATCACAGGCACAGTGGTGTGTGGCATCCACCACTCTTCCAAACATGGTTAAGAACATAAGAATTGCCGCTGCTGGGTCAGACCAGTGGTCCATCATGCCCAGCAGTCCGCTCACGCGGTGGCCGTCTGGTCTAAGACCAGCGCCATAACCGAGACAAGCCCTATCAGCGTATGTCCTTGTTCAGCAGGAACTTGTCTATCTTTGTCTTGAATCCCTGAAGGGTGTTTTCCCCTATGACAGACTCTGGAAGAGCGTTCAAGTTTTCCACCACTCTCTGGGTGAAGAACTTCCTTACGTTCATACAGAATCTATCCCCTTTCAATTTTAGAGAGTGCCCTCTCGTTCTCCCTATCTTGAAGAGGGTGAACAACCTGTCCTTATCTACTAAGTCTATTCCCTTCAGTACCTTGAATGTTTCGATCATGTCCCCTCTCAATCTCCTCTGTTTAAGGGAGAAGAGGCCCAGTTTCTTTGATCTTTCGCTGGTTCCCTGTAGATTTCCAGCCCCAGGGTAGAAACTCTCAGGGGACCAGTGGTTCATTAGTACCTGATAGCAAACCTCAAGGTTTTTCCGTTTTCATGGAGATTCTCACTGCTTGTTTGAAAGCACTTCTCCTTAATATAAACATGCTTTTCTTTATTCTAGGGTCCCTTGGGTTCCCGTGGTCCCGCTGGTCCACCCGGCAAGAATGGAGATGATGTAAGTAAGCTCTGAAAACTAGAAATATCTCTTTAAATGCACACACATATACATATGGGCAATTGAGGTAGAAGATGTTTTCTGCAATATTCAAAGTCACTTGTATGTTTAGAGGGCAGTTCCATAACTGGGCATTTTGTACAAGCCTATTGTATGAAGAAAAATGGACACCTATATTCCTTTATAGGGTACTCGCTTAACCAGCTGCCAACATGCCTACCATTTAAGTGCGATGGCTTGCCAACCATAAAGCCAGTGTACATGTAAGCACCTAAGTGCCACAGCTACCCAACTAAGTTACACACGCAACCTGGAGCCCCCTCCTATGCCCCGCCTATGCCCCGCCCTCTGTGTACACCCTATTGCAAATTCATGCTATGTAAGTTAAGTGGGTATATGCATTTACATGTAAGTACACCCATAGGTCCATTTTCTCTATATGGTGCCAAAAAAAGCACTTAGCGCCATTCTGTAAAAGTTGCACATACCTTATAGATCTGCGCACAGGAAAACCAAGCCTAAATATTTGTGCCCAACTTCTGCGTAGATCGAGCGCATTCATTAACAAGTGCAGCTAAGTTATAGGAAGGCCAAAGCTCCCCCTTCCCCAGCCATTCACTTATGAACACCTTCTACAGAAAGCAATATCAAGTCTATATAAAAAAATGTCCTCTTCTGTAAATTATAATTAAAACAAACTTTCATTCCCTTAACGGGACCTCAGCGATGTCACCTTAAGCGGCTCAATATTTCATCGCCACCCGGCATTTATACATCATATCGTCACATATTTTCACTTTGAATTTCAACTACTTTTAGTAAATTCAGCTTATCTTTAGTCAATCCAAGTTGGTCAAGGGACTACTCTGCCGACAGGAATCATGTTTCTCCTAGCCGCTGTATCAAGGTCTGTTCCCGGTTCACCATGCCATTGCCGTCCTCTGTGACCCTGTTAAGAGAATTAAAGTTTGTTCCTATTATAATTTACATAAGAGGACCTCCCCTGGCAATGCCATTCACGTACCACTTTATGAAATGCGCCTACCAAGTTCGTCACTCAGCTTCTAATTCGTATCAGTTTTGAGGTTTTAATTGCTAATTATCATCACTGATTAATCTTATTGAGCAATTAAGTCGTGCTTGCAAATCGACTGTGTACATCGATACAACGATTTGCGAGCACAACTTAAGGCACCATATACAGAATTTGGGGGTTAATGCATACAGAAGTGTGAGCCCCTAGTTCAGTGGTCTTCATTAATTTTTAAGCTAGAGCCATTTTAGATTCTAATGAGCTGAAGGAGAGCCTACAAATATCCATGACACTGCTGACCAGTGGGTGTCAATGATGTTCGTCCCCACCAGTCCGCATTCAGACTTCATTGGATGCATCCTCAAGGTTGTGAGCGTTTCCCAAATGCATTCTCTTTTGTCTGCTGAGAAATGTCTGTGCTTTAAGCATGCAGCCATTCCCCTCATCCACTTTCCTCTTTCTGCCCTGCGCCTGGATAGAGAGGCAAAGTAAGCAAGAAACCCCCCCCCCCCCCCAGAAAAGACAATGGGAGCCACCCCAGCAGTCTCTTGGGGTTGCCATTGGTGCCCGGGCCTTGCATTGAACACTGCCCTAATTTATAGAACTGCTCCTTACTGCTGACATCTGAACACATAAGCGCCTTATCCATGAATTTTAGCAGGTCCTCTGCCCACTGTGGCACTGTCTGCTTAGAGCAGGGGTAGGCAATTCCGGTCCTCGAGAGCCGGAGCCAGGTCAGGTTTTCAGAATATCCATAATAAATATGCATGAGATAGATTTGCATCTCAAGGAGGCAGTGCATGCCAATCCATCTCATACATATTCATGGTGGAGATGCTGAAAACCTGACCTGGCTCCGGCTCTCGAGGACCGGAATTGCCTACCCCTGGTCTAGAATGAGGCTTCTTCACCCAGCTCTACGGATAGTGGTGATGTTCAGTCTCTATCTCTAAAGCTATGCAGGGCAGAAAAGATGCCAGTCCTAACTTCTACTCCTTTGCCCTAATGGGGTCATGCAATATAACAGGGGTCTCAAAGTCCCTCCTTGAGGGCTGCAATCCAGTCGGTTTTTCAGGATTTCCCCAATGAATATGCATGAGATCTATGTGCATGCACTGCTTTCAATGCATATTCCTTGGGGAAATCCTGAAAACCCGACTGGATTGCGGCCCTCAAGGAGGGACTTTGAGATCCCTGCAATATAACCAGCATCAACTCGCTCCTGTCCTAAAAGTAACCATTCATCAATCTTACTGTGAATTATCACATGCAAGTTCTTATTGTGAATCGCAACAAATACTAGCGGACAATAGTGGGATACACGACCCATATGATATGATTTGCTGTATGGATAGTGACTATAGCTGGTGCAGGTGAGTGCTGTATATGTATATTCACTGCTGCTCTGTATGTAGATCGCAGTGTTGAGTATACGGCGAGTCGAAACATTGGCCAGTGTTCTAAAACACAATGCCTACCTCAGCCCATTATTTTCATAAACTCTACAGATACAGGCTAGACGTTGACTCCATGGTGAACATAGAAAGCACTGATTGACAGTAGCCCACATAGAATTAGCCATTTTAAACATGTTTTTAGTTTAAGCAGTAGGGTTTGGCTTCTGCTTCTCAAAAGCTAAGGCTAAAGCTATGTCTCTTCTCTCTGTTCAAAAGGGTGAAGCTGGAAAACCCGGACGTCCTGGCGAGCGTGGTGCCTCTGGTCCTCAGGTGAGTTGCCCCTTATTGCCCCTTTGAACGGTCCAACTACCAGGGCTGACGCTAGGTGAAAGTCAATGGGGTGTGTTGGTGGGGAAGGTAAGGGAGGCCTAGATGGAAATTAGCCACCTTGGCCTTGAATTCAGCCTTGGACTGTAGTTGAAATGAGACTGTTGATTTTCAGACACTTGTATTTAAGGCTCTCAGACCTAGGAGCCCAGGGTCAATATGACAGTTGACTGTATTGTAGCCTAGTCCTTTCTGTTTCTCTAAGAACAAGTTAGAGTTATCCAGAGCAAACTTTGGAGCAGCAAGCTGAGAAGCAGGGATCTATGGCTAAAATCTCACTGCTGCTCCATATGACTTTTCTCTCCATGATCTCAAGTTCAAACATAGGGGCCCTTTTACTGACGTTTAGGGCATGCTAACAGATATTAGTGCTGTCTTCAATTTTATACCTATGAGCCACGTGGCACTTATACTGTAAGGCCTCTGAGGAAGGAACCCACCAACGTAATTGCGTTTCTAACTCACCTTCAACTCAAATTTGTAAAACTAAACAGTCCCACAAAAATCCAGATCCACCTATTAACTTCCAGTTAACTTCCTCCATGCCAGTAACTGATTGCATTGCTATGTTCCCCTGATGAGAACAGTTTCTATTTGCCCTTAAGAGAGAAGGATTAGCCTAATGGTTGGAGCATTGGACTCGACATTCTGAGATGCTACAGTGCCCCTTCTTTTCTTGGGCAAGTCACTTAACCCTCCTTTGTGTCCAGTACAAGATTAGACTGTAAGTCCTCCAGGGAAATACATTATGCACCTGAATATAACTCAACTTGAGCTGCAACTACAAAAGGTCTGAGAAAAATCCAAAATAAATAAATTAGGCCTTTTGTTCTTTTCCGTCATCAGTAAGCTCCCTGTTTCATCATATGGGCAACCGATTCCTTATTTCTTTTCCAGTTGTAAACAGTTCCTTTCATTTTCAATTGCCAACGTACTTTAATGGGTCTTAAAATTTCTCTCCTTTCCTTCCCTTCTTTTTAGGGCGCTCGAGGTCAACCTGGAACTGCTGGTCTCCCCGGCCTGAAGGGTCACAGAGTACGTTTGCATAACACTTTTAATTCAAGTTTGAACTGATAACAGTAATATTTATCCTTTAGGTAGAATGGCAGACATCTTGTCTTCTCAACCAAAAGATGGATGCTAATCTCTTTCTTGTCTCTCCTTTATAGGGTTTCAATGGTCTTGATGGTGCTAAGGGTGACAGTGGTCCAGCCGGTCCTAAGGTACAGTAGTTCATTTTTTGTTGAAGGTGGGGCATTACTCATTTGGATCACAACCAACACGTCTCCTCTGAGCCATGGCAAAATATATTGACTCTCGTTGCTTTTTTATTCTTTGTATTTAGGGTGAAGCTGGTAGCTCTGGTGAAAATGGCGCTCCTGGACAAGTGGTAAATAATCTAGCTTTTTTGAGGGGCTTCTGGGAAAGGAGAGGAAGTCAAATGGTTCTGGGGAGCAAGAGTAAAGCAGCAAGGGAAGACAAAATGACAACAGCATTAAGACAATGAGAAAACATAGCTTATAAGAAGTGTACGTGTGTTTGACTGTTTTTTGTATGTATGTGTAGATATAGAGAGAGAGAGTGTGAAAAAAGTTTCAAGTTTATTTAGTCTTGATATACCGCTTTAATTACCAAAACGGTATACCTTTGTACAAAATTTAAAATTTAAAAAAAATATAATATATATAAACAAAGAAAAGACAGGTTATACGGTCAATACAGACAAAATATGCTAGAAAAGGGGAATGGGTGGGATGCATTGCATGAAAAGAAAGAGAAATGGGAAAAACGAGAGGGAAACAGGGATTATCTGATGTCTGGCCATTGTCTTGAGTCTCATGAACAATTAACCCTAGGGAATAGATCTCGAAGGCATCTTTAAAGAGAAAGGTTTTAAGGCTAGACCTGAAATTGTTGAAGTTAGTTGAAGTGAGCTTTGACGGCGATTCCAGTAGATGGAACCTAAGCACCCTACCAGGCAGGGCTCTGGGTTTCTGGCCCAGAAATATCTACGAAAAAGGACCATTTAAATTAAATGATTGATTTATGGAGCATGGATGGTTGGGCAGACTGGATGGACCACTCGGGTTTTTTATCTGCCGTTATTTACTATGTTAGTTTCCTGTCTCAGGGACAAAGGGAGGGCATTCCACAAAGGATGTAAGGAGGCATATTTCCAAAGCACTCAGAGTACTTTGTATATTTGAAAATGAGCCCCTTAGTGTTAGACTCAGCCAGAGCTACAACATAGTCTGGAGAAGTTTGGTCTCAGAGCCAACGGAAAAGTTAGGAGTGAATATTTGTGTGGGTGAGGGCTGGGGCAGGGCAACTGAAGAGGCCTGGCTTTTTCTACCATCCTGCAATCATTAAGCATGTCTCCTGTCTTCTCTATAGGGTCCTCGTGGTCTTTCTGGCGAGAGAGGTCGTCCCGGTCCTTCTGGCCCTGCTGTGAGTATTGACATTACCACTTTCCTTCCGGGTCAGCGCCAGCCATGGCCTGAACTCATCCAGCACAACGCCAGGGGTTTTTTCTAATCATTTCTGCATGTGGTAAATGTATTTATATATGAAGATTTATTTACCGTTTTTTGAAGAAATTCACCCAGGGCAGTATACAGCAAGAATAAGCGAAACATAGGCAATAGACAATTACAGCAGTAAAAATATTCAATAACAGTAAAGGGCGACTAAAAGGCGATCAAGATAATATATATATAGCCAGTGTGTAAACCGCATAGTTTTATGCAGTATATAAATTGCTAAATAAATAAATCTTAAAGAATAGTATGTTACTTACAACGTCAACACAATGCATATCATAACATGTAGGGTTACCGTATGGCTCCGGAAAAAGAAGGACGGATTGAGACATCCGGGTTTTACTTCCATTGCATTCAATGGAAGTTAAACCCGGATATCCGAATCTGTCCTCCTTTTTCCGGAGCCATACGGTAACCCTAAAAGCATGGGATATGAACAGATGTTTCTGAGACTAACTTCAACGTCTCCTCTTCTCCCTAGGGTGGTCGTGGTAATGATGGTGCTCCCGGTGCTGCTGGACCCGCAGTAAGTATCTTTCTGCGATGTCTTTCTACACTCCGTTGACCTCCAATGCCCTCCGCGTTCTAGCTTGATTCTTTGAAGTCGGTGCTTCCCCATGTGAGCAGCAAACACAGATGGGAGTTTCCAGCCTATTCCAGGAGAGGCTTGCACGTAGAATTTTTAAGACACGGCCGCCTGGTGGTGCTGCTTTGTCAGGAGGGGGGGAAGGGTGGGACAGAGAGAAGACAGATTCAAGAGAAGTCATGAAGGATATAAACAGTTAGGGTTACTATATGGCGCCAGAAAAAAAAAGAGGATGGATTGAGATACCTGAATTTTACTTCCATTGAAAGCAATGGAAGTAAGGAGGACGGATAGACATGTTGGTTTTATTTCTGTTGATAGCAATGGAAGTAAAAGGAGGATGTCTCAATCCATCCTCCTTTTTCTGGAGCCATATTGTAACCCTATAAACAGCCATAAGTAAGAATGAACCACTACTGTTCTCCAAGGAACATCGTATGGAGCAAAAGCAGACAGGAGCCAGGAATTAGGACACTTGGGTGAAGATGAGGTATCCCAGTTAGTTTAGGGGAAAAGCTATGGCAAATATTAGTTATCTTTAGTGAAGGTCATGAATATATGCCCTCATAGCTGAACACCTTTGATGTCAACATCATAGGCCTGCCTCCTCCCCCAAAGGGGGGGGGGTCAGGATAAGGGGAATGTCATATCCCTCCTTCTCTAACCTTGTCTTTAAGTAACTTTATTTACATATAATCGATAAACCACTTTTTTGATGTTAGCCCCTAAGGCTCTTGGGAGCTGCTTCGAAAACTAAAGATTTGCTTTCATTCTGTCACTTTTCACACTGATCCTTTTGAAATGACTATTCTAATATTTCTGTGATATATTTTTTTTTTCCCCCCAATTTCTTTTTCTCCTTTAGGGACCCACCGGCCCATCTGGACCCCCTGGCTTCCCCGGTGCTGTCGGTCCTAAGGTGAGTGCATTTCAGAAGTTTTAATTACATGTGATTCAAGAAACACAGAAATTCTCTTCATAGTAGCTGCCATTCCAGTAGGGAGACCCCTTAACTTCATACTCCTGGCCCTGTTAACCTAAAACTGAGATACTGCTCTGCTAATGCACCTCAGTCCTGCCTGCAGCACCCTCTTTTCCAGCACTGAGATCCTCCCCTGCCCCCAGAACTCGGCTAGAACACCCCCCCCCCCCTCATATTATAGCACTGTGTCCTCTCTGCCAGCTATTTGTTTATCTCAGTCCTCCTCTGAAGTTTTAATTCTGTACACAACCAAAAAGAACAGGGCAACCGAGGTACGTCTTCAGATCGAATCTTCAAAGGAGGATGTGTAGACACTCCACGCTAGTCCTTGTTTGAGTGGTTATTACGTAGGATACGACCCAACAAGGATCCAAGTTTCGGCAACACAGGTTCATCAGGGGTAAACAATTATAGCATCAGTGCAGCCTTTAAAAAAGGCTCGTTTGTAATAAGGCGCTGCTAGAGTCACCTCCCTGGCGTCTTCACTCTGAATTGCGCCAGAAACAGGGTTACATCATATGTAATAAATTAGCGTGGCGTGTCTACACGTCTTGCTTTGAAGAATTGATCTGAAAAGTCATCTCAATTGCCCTGTTCGTTTTGGCTGTTTGCCATCTTTATAGGGCTGTTTTCTCTCTTTTTGCTTTCGAGTGGACCTCATTTTTGCAGGGTACCACCTAGGTACATCTACCTACCTAGAGGATTGATCAGTGAATCTTCTGCCTTCAGGGTGCTGTCAGTTTAACTCATTCATACAAGGCGTTACCAGTGAACTTCCATCCCAGTAGCACTATCCTGCCTTAGATGTCTCCTGAGCAAAGCCTTACTAGTGAAAATGAAATGATCCTTTTGGCCTTTCTGTGGTGAAAAGGGTTAAAGTGAAATAGATAGTTACGATAGCCAGTTAAGGATCCCGGATGTTGCTACTCCTGGCCCTCAGTAATGTGAAAGCACACATTAGCCTGACAAAAAGAGAACACAATCACTGATCATTTAACACAGGGCTGCCCAAGTCCGTCCTCGAGATCTACTGGCAGGCCAGGTTTTCAGGATATCCACAATGAATATGGATGAGAGAGAGATGTGCATACCAAGAAGGCAGTGCAGGCAAATCTCTCTCATGCATATTCATTGTGGATATCCTGAAAACCTGGCCTGCCAGGAGATCTCTTGGGCAGCCCTGCTTTAAGAGATTTAATTTCTGGTGGGTGAGATACTGTTGCAAGACCAAACTCATTTTATTATTAGCCAATGGCCACAGTCAGGCTTCATTGAAAGGATGCTGGCTGCTTTCTCCATCTCCTCTGGGGAGTGCGTGGCGCAGAGGTTAGAGCTACAGCCCCAGCACCCTGGGATTGTGGGTTCAAATCCCACACTTCTCCTTGTGACCCTGGGCAAGTCACTTAATCCCCAAAAATATACCAACTCTATTTTTTTCAAGTTGTTAAAACACAAAAATTTTTATGGTAATTGTGCACCAAAATCTTTTATGTTACAAGGAGAAAAAGCTTTTTACCAACGAGACCAGTTGGTATATTTTTTGGCATTAGAACTGAACCTCCTCTCTTGCATATATTTTGATTGAACAAGTCACTTAATCCCCCAGATACATTAGATAGCATGTGAGCCCGCCAGGACAGATAGGGGAAAATGTTTGAGTACCTGAATAATTTGTAATCCACACTGAATTGTAGGATATGCAGAATATAAATTTTTTTAAAAAAATCACTGGCAACTAATTCCATTGCACAATACGGGATCTTTCTTCCAGCCCTCATAGAATGTTGTTTCCGAGAATCTAGTTATTTATGTGAACCCCTTGTCTCATTCGTAGTAAACATCTGCTGTCCGTTACCCTATTTTATTGGATTGCAAAGCAGCAATGGTTGGCTCACAGATTCAGAAAGCCTGCCTCCTCAAAGAGGCTTTTGCAGAGATCCAGCCCATCAAACCAAAGACAAGTAGCCTTCTCTGAAGATGCCACACTCATGTTTGCCTTTATTCTTCCTCTTCTTGCATAGGGTGATGCTGGTCCCCAAGGATCTCGTGGTTCTGAAGGTCCTCAGGGTATTCGCGGTGAGCCTGGTGCCCCTGGTCCTGCTGGTGCTTCTGGTCCCGGTGTAAGTTCAATCTGCGTTTCCTACCTGACTTTCTGCCGTTGACAGATGGAACCAAAACAACTGTAGTTGACCAATGTTGCTCTTCTCCTTTACTCTAGGGTAACCCTGGAACTGATGGTCAACCTGGTGGTAAAGGTGGTGTTGTAAGTATCTCTCATAGACCTGTGGTTGAGTCTACTTCCTCGGCAGTAGGCAGTTGTTCCCTGTTCCTTACAGTCTCCCTTTTTCCTGCTATAGGGTGCTCCTGGCATTGCTGGCGCTCCTGGTTTCCCTGGCGCTCGAGGTACTCCTGGACCCCAAGGCCCTTCTGGTGCTCCCGGTGCCAAGGGTAACAATGTAAGTGGCGTTAAAAAATTGATCTTTTCTGGTCATGGCTGCTCGGCTGTTTCTCAACAATTCTGATAGACTAGTGATATAAGTTGGACTTCACACAGTTGTACTCTGAATTCAGTGGACCTGTAGGAGTGATATTATATGGTTTATTTCACTTTAGGCCATAAATACACATGCTCTGCCTTGTGTTTGCCAATTCCCCTGATCGTGGAAGGGTACGGACATAAATCTGAATACCCATAAAACCGGGGATATGAAAGGCAGGTCCCCTACCCTTACCTACATATGCCTGCATTCCCGCCATAGGCACCAACATTTCAAAATGACTGGATGTGTAAACAAGTGTCCCTCCCTGGACTCTTGCTCGGTATTGGGGATATTCAGCGCCCGTGGGTGATTCCGAGAACAGAACATGTTATGAACTTAACATTCTCCAATTACAGAGCTCCATTTACAAAGCCACGGTAGAGGTTTGTACCGCGGGCCAGTGAGGTAAATGCTCTGACGTTCATAGGAATTCTACGAGCATCGGAGCATTTACCTCGCCAGCAATAATGTTTTCACAAATACGTGTGTTTAATAAAGTGGAAAGCTGTTCTGTTTAATCTGTTTCACAAGTACATTTGTTTAATAAAGTGAGGGCTGATGTGGCAAGTATTTTTGCTAATGACCCAAAGCAGGAGGAAGAGCTTGGATGATTTGTCTTCCATTATTGAAATGTGTTGGCTATGATTAGTATATGAGTGAAAGACATTGGAACAACTGGCGATGTTACATTTTAAACAACTTTTCTTTTGTCTTCTTACATTTAGGGTGAACCTGGATCCCAAGGTCACAAGGGTGAGCCTGGAGCTAAAGGTGAACCTGTAAGTGCCACAGTGCAATGATACCAGTTTATGAAAGCTGTACCATAGTTTTTGCCTGTGATTGGCTACTAATACTGTGCTTCTTATCTCTTTCTCCCTACCCCACTCAGGGCCCTGCTGGTGTTCAAGGTCCTCCAGGTCCCCATGGTGAAGAAGGCAAAAGAGGTTCCCGGGGTGAGGCTGGCCCTGCTGGCCCACCCGGACCTGCTGGCGAGCGTGTAAGTAGCCCTTTGGTTCTTCCAGTTGCCAGGGTTCCAGAAATCGCTGGAGAACCCATAGTGTGCTGCAGAACGTGTAATAATAATAATAACAGTTTATATACCGCAATACCGCAATAGGGAGAACTTGCTGGCAAAGACAAAATTCACAGCCAGAAGATTGAAGTCAATAAGATTTGTGACTGTCTTGGATATCGCACCACTGCTGATACTCATCTTTAATTCTTTTTTTCTGTGATTTTCAATCACAGGGTGGTCCTGGCGGCCGTGGTTTCCCTGGATCTGATGGTGCTGCTGGCCCTAAGGTATGTCTTTAGGTCTTCTATATTAGATGAGAAAATTAATTGAATGGTCACAGTGATCCTGCTTTTGCAAGCTCTTGAGAACTCAGGATCTCTGAGACCTTCTTGGGAAAAGCAAAATGGCAGAGGCAGTTTTTTATCTGTAACATGGGAAGTGCTTCTGAAGCTAGTTTTCTCTTACAAAACGTGTCTTGTTAGAGAGTCTTATAAGAAAGCCAAGTCTTGCTTTTGGCTTCTTCAAATTCAAGAGAGTCTCTGTATCTCTGGTGACCTTGCCTTAGATATGGTGATATAACGCAGTGCCCCAATACAAGTGTTGGTGTTCAAGTATGAGCAGGGTTATAAGCATACCATCACATGACATAAAAACACACCAGGCCATAATAAAGACTGGTGTGACAGTGTTAATTTATGTATCTAACCAGCAGATAAAGACTTGTTGTGTCATCCATACTGCTGAGTCCTACTATATGAAACTACATGGGCTGCCCATAACCGCAAGGATCAAATTTAAATTAGGCATCGCTGTCTTTAAGATCCTGACAGGAAATGCCCCTGACTACCTAACAGAGTTGGCTATCCTACTCCAGGGTGCCTCCAACAGATATTCTACCAGAAAACTTTTCCATTTAAAATTCCCAGCATGCAACAATATAAAGTCTACCAGGCAAATCACCTCATCCATCCAATATCAATTAGCAGATTGCTGGAACCAACTACCACTCACACATTCTATCCTGTGACCACTATCTCAGGTTCAGAAAACTTTTAAAAGCATTTCTGTACCAAGACAGGGAGCCAGCCCAGAAATAACTGAAATGGTACTTGTAAAAGCCCATTTGTCCAGTGCAACTCTTAGGACATAATGATAAGCCAAAGATGACCTATTTAAACTTGTAACTATGACTGTATTATTAACTACTGATCTACCTGTACTAGCAACCTTATTGAATGTCCATGTCAAACCATCCATTGTAACTTCCTGGATAACTTACCCAACCTCTTGTAATGTAATCCGACCTTGAATTGAATAGGTAAAGGCAGAACAGAAAACCTGATTAACATAGCATAACATAACATCCTCATTGCTTGGATATATCCCAAATACCTATATATAGGCTTGACCACTTGTAGGAGATCTTTCTTAATTAAGTCACTTTTTGTTTGCTTTCACTGGTTTTTTTCACCCTGAATGGATGAACTGTAGAATTCATCACCCACCATCACTTCTTAATGTCAAATGTTGTAATAACCTAGACAGAAAAGATGTAACCTGAGCGCCAGCCTCCTAGCTCCCCGTGGCCTTGGGCTGAACAATGTCCAGCCACCTCCAACTTGTTGGCATTCACCCGGTCATTTTCGAAGGGGGTGGGGGGGGCTGCAGCTTGCTGGTTCCCAACTGGCCATTTCATGACCTGCCATATTGATTGGCCACGCCTCTTTTCTCTGTTACTTTTATCGTTTCACCCCTCCACTTGCCTCTGCTCTTGAGGAAATGAAGGGTGTCTTTCCAGCTTGTGCATTTGCTGTGGAACTTAGTTCCTTATTATAGGACAAAGCACTGCATCACCATTCTGGCGCCATATATTCCAGTGCATTCACTACTGGAGAAAGCCTCCAATGACCCCCCACTGCAAAACCCAGCATTGTAGTGTATTATGGCCACTCAGCATGAACCATGATGATGCCTGGACTCTACCGTTGTGCAAGACTGACTTCCTGTGTTCTTTCCTTCCCTAGGGTGCCCCTGGTGAGCGTGGTGGACCTGGATCTGCTGGTCCTAAGGGATCTCCTGGTGAAGCTGGTCGCCCCGGTGAGCCCGGCCTTCCCGGTGCCAAGGTGAGTGCAAACTACTTCTGAAGCTCCAAGGTACAGCCATGCGTAGTGCGGTGAGTGCGAATCTGGTATGGAGAGGGTGATGGATGCCTGGAATGCGCTCCCAAGAGAGGTGGTGGAGATGAAAATGGTAACAGAGTTCGAAAAAGCATGGGATGAACACAGAGGATCTAGAATCAGAAAATAATATTAAATATTGAACTAAGGCCAGTATTAGGCAGACTTGCACGGTCTATGTCTGTTTATGGCCGTTTGGGGGAGGATGGGCTGGGGACGGCTTCAATGGCTGGGAGGGTGTAGATGGGCTGGAGTAGGTTTTAACGGAGATTTCGGCAGTTGGAACCCAAGCACAGTACCGGGTAGAGCTTTGGATTCTTGCCCAAAAATAGCTATGAAGAAAAAATTTAAAAAATTTAAATTGAATCAGATTGGGCAGACTGGATGGACCATTGGGTCTTTATCTGCCGTTATCTACTATGTTACTATGGTAATGATCTAAGAAGAGACAGGACAGAGTGGAAGCCCAGCTACAAAGCAAGAGTTGGAGTGTATGAATGGACAGACAAAATCTAGATATACATTATGGTAGCTGATCCTGGAAATCACTGAGTTTATTCCAGCTCCTCAAATTCTTATTATTCCATCACAGAACAACAAATGAAGATAAATTTAAATGTATTCCTTCTATTTCCACCACATTCAGTAAATTCCTGCCCATCTGATATCATCTACAAACTATCTGTATTCAATCACTAGTTGTGTGTGATTCCTTTCACTGACAACATGCCTTGAATTTTGCCTCTTCTTGCCTCATAGGGTCTGACTGGTAGCCCTGGAAGCCCTGGTCCTGATGGCAAGACTGGCCCCTCTGTAAGTAGTCTTCCTGTCCATAAAGGACTTCCTTTTTAATTATGAACTGCTTTCTGCCTCAGAAGGCTGATAGATAACGTGTGGTTTTCCTTTTAACATCAACAGGGTGCACCTGGACAAGATGGTCGCCCTGGTCCCCCTGGTCCAGCTGGTTCCAGAGGTCAAGCTGGTGTGATGGGTTTCCCTGGCCCCAAGGGTTCTGCGGTGAGTATAACGCGTAGAAGTTTCATTGAGATCAAGTATTCCTTGACACTGTGGTTCAAACACAATTTAGCATTAATAGATGACCCAATTTTAATATAGCCTATTATACCATACGGGTTTCCGTGGCCAAGCTTTGTATGGTTTGATAGTAGTGTTTTAAAGTAGTTCTATAGGTTTCTGATGGTGCATTCCACATCTGCAATGTAGGCCAAGAAAAAAAAATACAGTAGCACATCTCTGAGGAAAAAAGTGGGTTTTACGATCTTTTAGGTATTCTAGAAGATATGACCCATTTTATTTACGTACAATGCATAATTGCTCTGGGGTCCTCTGAAAATACTCCTTTGCCCAGGCCAATCCACCAGAAGTTTTGGTTGAACCATTATCCTACAACTCTGTTGTAGGCCCATTGCTAATGGTACTGGGGATAGAGGATAGCGTAGCAGTTAGAACGTTGCCCTGTGATTCAGGAGAGGCTCTGGGCGTATGAGCTGAAAGCTCCCTGCTACGGCTGCTACTGAGCTGTGTAACCTTGAGCAGATTTTCAAATATCAACCCCCTGGCCATGCTCACAGCTTACCCTTCACACTGGGCCTGTCATAGACTTGTCTCTCAAGGCCCTTCACTTCCTACCCAGCCCAAAGTGTTTGGCACAAGGGTTAGAGCTACAGCTTCATCACCCTGAGGCTGTGGGTTCAAATCCCTCACTGCTCCTTGTGACCCTGGGCAAGTCACTTAATGCCCTCATTGCCCTGGGTACACTAGATAGAGTTTGAGCCCAACGGGACAGAAAGGGGAACATGATAAGTACCTGAATGGAAACCCACTTAGGATATAAGAAGTATATAAATAAAAAATAAATATCCAGGAAAAGCTGGCAAGACCTTCTGAAACAAAACAACCATTTCCCTGGAGAGGCAGCTGAAGGTGAAGTAACACAATAGCACTTTTCTAGCCTTAACTGATTGATATTTATTTTTATGATGATGATTTAGGGTGAAGCTGGTAAAAATGGCGAGAGAGGCGCTGCCGGCCCTGCCGGTCCTACTGTGAGTATTCTTTACCAACTTAATAGCATCTGCTCTCCTGATTTATAATCTGTCATAGATAGATATAGTAACTTCTGATATACAATGGTGATATGTGTATTACTTAATTTTTTCCTTTCTTGAAGATTCTCTGTCAGTTCTGGCATTTTACCTGTTAAGGTTTATGCTTCATGTTTACGTTTTAGTTAAAATTTTGGATATACCGCTCACTTTTATCAGGCCCAAGCAGTTTACAATTCTAAAAATATCCATTAATTCTTTAAACAGTTAAGAACTCCATCCAGAAATAGGGAAGAGCTACTCATCCAAGCCAAGGTCACATTCCCTTGAACATCCCTTCTAAGATATTTCTCTAGAAAGACAAGATAGTCCTCTGTATACTGATAATCACAAGCCAAAAACCCGCTTGAAGGGATGCCTTTTCACCAATGCCCTAAACTTCTTGTAATTAACTTCCCCATGTATTTGTCAGGATATATTGTTCCAGGGTGTTAGGTCAAGTCAGAAAAATGCCCTGTCCCTTGTGGTTGACAAGTGCTCCTTAGAGAGAAGTAGCATTGACAGTCTATAATCCTATAAATTTAACCGAATGGTTTGTGCGGTGGCTGGGGAAACATGGTTCAAATCCTACTGCAGTTCCATGTGACCTTGGGCAAGTCACTTAACTCTCCATTATCCCAGGTACAAAATAAGTCCTTGTATATAAACCACTTTGATTGTAATCAGAGAAAGTTGGGAAATCAAGTCCCCTTTAATTTATTAAAAGTTATTTTATTCACTCATAGATGGCAGAGTAAGAAGAAGTGATGCAAATAAGTAAACATATGGAATAGCAAAACATATTCAATCAATCACGTATCCAATCAAGCAATATAAAATTCGCCTCATAGGCCACAATTAATTTTTTTTTAAAATCTTTATTCATTTTAAAACCAGCATAAAGTGCAACATATTATCAATCAATTAACTCAATAGACAGCACAATTAATTGACACCAAGAATGATAGAGAATAAAATAAAATATAAAAATGCAGACCATAAACATTAAGAATCCAATATTCGGTCAAGTACTGAACACATAAATTAACATGTATATAAATTATCCAAATAACTTTGTGCGCCTTTTCAGGAATCCTGTCCATTTAAGTCTTAGATTGAAATTAATAATGATAATAATAATAATAACTTTATTTTTTTTATACCGCAATACCTTACGGTTCAGAGCACTTTGCAACAAGAAAAGCTGTGAAAGCACAGAGAAGTTAGATCAAAACAGGTTATAATAAAAACAAATTTGTCAAATAAATAGGTTTTCAATGGTCTTCTAAAAGTTTGATATGAGAGGGAATTCAAAATCAGATCGCTTAAACTCCTAGTCCATTTCCCTGCTTGGAAAGATAAAGTCCTATCGAGAAATCTTTTATAGATACAGCCTTTCAAAGATGGGGGGAAAAAACCCAAGAGGGTACCATGTGTGCGGCGATTAATTTCTGATAAATCAGAATGATTTAGGAGATAGTTTGGAGCAAGGCCTAACAATGCACTTATTCTTTGGAGTCTTCCACTCAGCGTTCACAATTTAGTGAAAGAAAATTAAATGCCCTGTACAGATGAATCAGACTCCATTGCAGAGGTGTTTAAATCAAGTGATGTGAGAAAAGAAATACAGTGTTGGCAGTGCTTCTAAGGTGCATCTGTAGGAAGCCTTTGAACTGCCTTTATCAACTCTGGGAATTCCCAGGCCCAAGAAGAGCTGGATTTACAGGGTCTGTTAAAACTGCTGTGAAACGCACCGTACTCCATAAAATCTAATCTCATGAAGACAATTTTTTAAAGAATGTCTCCTGCTGCTAACCTTTCTGAATGAGCCCTCTAGTTTAACAGAGTAGAATCAGCAAGGTTTCAATTGAAGGCTTAATACGACTACCTCATCTCTTAATATCTTTCACTTTTGTCTTTATACCACCCTACATCCTTTGTCATCTGGGGCACATCAGGCTCCCATTATTTTCTCTTCACCTCTCTTCTATTGTCTGTGACAAATAGGCCAACAATCTGTGTGACCTCCTAGACAGAAGGGGGCACTCTCCAAATTGTATCTCCAGGATGACCCAACATAGGACACCAGAAGAGCACCAGCTCTCTTACAGAGGCCATGAGTTCTACTTTAGACATAGCACAACGCTGAAATCATCATGCCATTATACTGACTCTCTATCTAGTTGTATTAGTAATCTGTATATCTATTGGAAGAATATTTGATGTCTCTTAACAAATTCTCTGTTGTTTCTCTGCAGGGAGCTACTGGTAAAGATGGTGAGGCTGGTGCTCAAGGTCCTTCTGGTCCTGCTGTAAGTATAGACTTCTGTTTGACATGACACAGCGTACGTTATTGATTAGTTGATGAAATGAAATCTGATTGGATTCATATGTTTCCTTGGGCAGGGTCCTGCTGGTGAGAGAGGTGAACCCGGCCCCAGTGGTGGTCCTGGATTCCAGGTATGTCAAAAGAAAAAATAGCTGGTAAAATGAACATAAAATATAAGAAGATTTTTCTCAATTAAAAGTGAACTTTGTCACTTAGCTTTTCTCTTCCATATTTTCTCTTCTTATAGGGTCTGCCCGGACCTCCTGGCCCTGCTGGTGAATCTGGCAAAAGCGGTGAACAGGTGAGTGCCAAGGAGGCTTTGTACAGATTACTCTAAAAGCCAAAATCTGAAAGAGAGAGCAGGTTAGTTAGCAACTGCAAACAAGGCATTCTCAACATGGATGAAAATTGTGACCATCTATATTAGGTCCATTGTAACTTAAGCCTGCCCCACACCCTAGAAATACTAGGGTAGGAACTGTAGCAAATTGAGCTCATGGGGATAATGTTGATGAGAAGCCATCAATGTTGAAAATGAAGCAGACATCTTATGTTCTCCTTGCATGAGTCTAGCCAACTGAGTGAGATCTGACAGTTTATGTGAATACTCTCAGCAATGAAATCAGTGAACCAAGACCTTTGTAAGAGAGAAAGGTCTAGGGCAGGGGTCGGCAACCTTTGTACAGCAAAGAGCCAATTTATCCAAGAGCCAGTTTATCCAAAATATTTGACCCAGATTTTCAAAGAACCGCAAGGTATAGCTTCTCCCCCCTTCAGCCCCAACCCCATGATTCCCGCCCCTCGGGCCTACTGAGGTACTTAGTGGTCCAGCAGGAGTCTTTGTGGGAGGAGTGCGGCCCTCTCGCTCCTGTTTCCTCATAGTTGCCTTCTAAACTGGCTGCTGTGACCTCTCACAGCAGCTGAAGGTACTACAGGAAATGCCGTGAGTAGCTGTGAAAAGGCAACCACGAGGAGGCATGTGCGAGAGGACCGCACTCCTACCACAAAGACCCCTGCTGGACAACCGGATATCTCGGTAGGCCTGTGGGGGGGGGGTATCGTGGGGTTGGGAGGGAAATTAAAGGGTTGGGACCTGGAGAGCTGCAGCCACATGCAAGAAGAGCTCGCAAGCCTCAGGTTGTCGACCCCTGGTCTAGTGTTTCAGCCAGTCAATGTACTCAACATTGAAAAGAATATTCCATTTGACCTACAGTAATGCAGAATGATAAACTTAGTTATCCAAAGATCTTCTCTTCTCTAATCTCTTCTCTCTTTCTCTTCTTCCTCTAAAATATCATTGCTTTGATGTTATATGAACACAACCACAACCCCTCCTCTTTGCCCTTCCTATGACCCTTCCCCCTGACCCTCCTTATCCCACTGGAACTTCTTTCCTGCCTCAACATGTCTCCTTCCTCCTCGTCCATCTCTGATTCTCTCAGTTCTTGCTTTCTTTCCTCCGTGTAGTTCCCCTGCTTTCCCCAAGCCTGTCTTTCTCCCTGTCCTGTATTCTCATAGCTTTCTCTTGATTTCTCAATCCAGTCTCCTTCCTCGGACACTGTTGTTCAGGGAAAATGTTTTCTTGTGACATTTATACATCTCTACATCTTCTTTAATAGAATGTCTCTTCCTCCTTTTCCTTAACAGGGTGCTCCTGGTGATGCTGGTGGTCCAGGTCCTGCTGGCGCAAGAGTAAGTCAACACCGCTGTTATATATAGTACCTCATTTTTATTTTTGCATACAGTTAGTTTGAGACTCTTCCTCCCACTCTGTTTGCTCATAATCTGTTCCCTTCTATTTCCACCTCTTCAGGGCGAGAGAGGTTTCCCTGGTGAACGTGGTGCTCAAGGACCTTCTGGCCCCCACGGTCCTCGTGGTTCTAATGGATCTCCTGGTAACGATGGTGCTAAGGTAGGATCTTTCTCCAGCTTCTCCCATCTTTATCTTCATTGAATTGAATAAGTGACAGATAGACAGATAGGTGAGCAAAGATCACTGGTTGTCTTGCAACTGGTTCCATATCTGATAAAGATGGTGGTCTCTGAAGGAAATCTAGCATTCTGTGGTATAGAGGGAAGCAGCAACTCTGATTAGACATTGCTTGCATTTCTCCCTTCTCCCCCAAAAAACTAAACTAAAAACGTTTAGTTTAAGCAAGTTAAAGATATATAGCTGTGGTTTCCTTGTCTGATTTTTGGACTTTGATCCTTGATTTTACACGTTTCTCCTTGGAGCACCCATGGAGGAACCATGTCTGACTCAGAAGTGTAGAGGGAACAGCAAGTGTCTAGCCAATGGACTCAACACTGCAAGCAGGATTTCCATACTATGTGTAACTTTCATCACATGCTGCCCAATATTCAGAGCTATTTAACAGCCTAAACTCTAATATTCAGCATGAGATGGCCACTGAATATTAGCGCTTAGTGGCTAATGGATAGCCAATTAGTTCACAAAATTCAGACCGCTGACCAGCTAAGTTTGGCAGTCAAATCGGGCCACTTAAACAGGTAGTCTATCTGTGGCCGTTATAATCTTTTTGCACTGAATATCAACATGGCCAGCTCAGTTTTTAGCGGCTAAAAATAAACTGGATATTCAATGCCAGTCACCCAAAATGGTCTGGCATTGAATATCCAGGCTCAGTGCTGACCACGGGAGTCAGCCCAGCTAACTCCGATAATATGAATATTGGGCCCATGATCTCAAGTGGCTTTGATTGATCTGAGTACTTGGGACCTGAGTTGGCCACTGTTGGAAACAGGATCCTGGGCTTGATGGACCTTCGGTCTGTCCCAAGCAATTCTTATGTTCTTATGAGTTAGAAAGAGATTTGTGGGTCAGTGATGTGTTTGAGTTCTGTGTATTGGGGCGAGTAGGAGGAGAATTGGTGGCACAATAACCTCTAAGATAGTCCTTTTCAAAGCCTGTAACATTTTGAGCATCACTGCTGTCTCCCGAGAGACTCTGGGTTTCAACCCTTTTCTTTCTTCAATGCCACAATTTAGGGTGAAGCTGGTGCTCCTGGTTCCCCTGGTGCCCAAGGTCCTTCTGGTCTGCAGGGAATGCCCGGTGAACGTGGTTCTGCTGGCCTGCCTGGTGCAAAGGGTGACAGAGTAAGTATCCCACAAACAAGCCTAGGCCTTAGAAAAAAATGTAGTGTCAAGCTTTCATGGTCTTCTCTTTAGTCAATGGTCCTCAGCCTCTGACTCTCTGTACAAGACTAATTCTAGCCAAATCATCCATTCTTTTATCTTGCCTTTTTCCTGCTCTTCTCTCTCTTCTTTCTCATCTCCAATATTTTTGTCTACAACTCCTCTAGCATGCACATAACCAAATAAACGCATGAACCTTTTGGGAACCATTAACCACTATGTCTGTTGTCCTCCTTCAGGGTGATCATGGCGCAAAGGGTGGTGATGGTGCTCCTGGCAAAGATGGTGTAAGAGGTCTGACTGGTCCAATCGGTCCACCTGGCCCTGGTGGTGCTCCTGGCGACAAGGTAAGGACGGCATCTGGAATCTGCTTCCGGATGAACGGACAGATGGGGGTGGAACGTGCGGGCCATAAATGCAAAGGCAACAGCTTGGGTTCTTCCTCGTGTTCACTGGACCCTTAATTCCGAAAGTTCCCCTGTTTTTAGAAAGCACCTTGCTTAGCTCATAGCCCTGTCTTAGTGTCACCTCCCTTCGCCAGTGTTAAAGCCCACAATTCAACTGGAGGAAGTGGACGTCTGAAAGCTCAGTCATTGTTGTGGAAGAGCCTGACGTCACTCGCTGGTTGATATTCTGTTGCAGACTTGTTCAGTTCAGTAGTGTACCAGATTGTATACCTAGCACACAATGAATACAACCTCTTGGCGTTGTTACATGGGACTAAGAGGAAAACTCATAGATTCCAGTTCCAACACTGCTACCTACTCACTTACCCGTAACTACGCAGCAATAGTAAGAGGTGTGTAGTGGACTAAGCTGAGTAAGAGCTATTTTTCCATTTGGAAAACATTCTGTAGAGGGAAATTGCTCTGGAAAAGACATAATTGTCCTGAGATTCGATGAGTATGAGTAGTGATGCATTTCTTTTCTTTGCTCAGGGTGAAGGTGGTCCCTCTGGTCCTGCTGGTCCAACTGGTGCACGTGGTGCCCCTGTAAGTTATCGTTTCTTCACTTTTCATATCTTTACCTTTTGTGCCTCTTTGTGGGCTGAGCTTTCAACTCCCACTTTGTTGTCTGATATCTTCACTGATCACACTGCTCTCTCGCTTTTTTTTTTTTTCTTCATCCTGTTGTAGGGTGAGCGTGGTGAACATGGTCCTCCTGGCCCTGCTGGATTTGCTGGTCCTCCTGTAAGTATTACATTCTTGTATCAGAAATGTTCAAAAGCACAACTGTGCACACTGTAGCCTTTAGGAGAAGGGACTGGGAGTGGCATGAAGGCCCAGGTTTTTTTGGGGTGGCCTAATAAACTCATAGTAAAGACACAGTAGTTGGTTTAGGTTAGTTTTTATAGCCACCAATTCTGTACATGAGTGCTGATATACGAGGAAGCTTCAAAAAGTTTCCACACTTTTTTAAAAAAAAACTATTAAACCCCTCCCCCCCTTTTATGAAGCTGCGTTAACGTTTTTTATCACCTGCCACAACGGTAAAAGCTCTGATGTTCATAGAATTCCTATGAACGTTGGAACGTTGGCCAGCGATAAAAAACGCTAACGCGGCTTCATAAAAGGGGAGGTTAATATCTGAAGAGCACATTACATCACTTTTCCTCAAAATTACCCTGTTTTGCGATACGTTTTTCCCAGCGTCCTACTAACTTCTTAATGTCATTCTGTGAAGAGTACGTATGACATGCCTGCTTATAGTCTGTGCTACAGACATAGCGCTGGTGTACATGATCAGGCCTAAATCACAAAAGAATGCAGACAATGTGTGCCCTGCCCAAGCTCCGCCCATGTGACCGCCCACCTGCAAACTATGCACCATGCCATTTAGACACTGCTTTGTAGAATATTGGCATTCACAGGCGTATGGGAGCACCAGTATTCTGGTCATTTAGGTATGTTCCTAGTGCCTAAATCTTGGCTCCTTCATTAAAGAATTATCTCTCTCTAATATCTGAATTGGCAATAAATCTCTCAGAGGATTGATGCTATCTTTAGAATTACTAAGAACTGTGGACACATTAGCTTTTGTACTTGATAACACACTTTAGTATGAGGTACCCGGTATCCACTGACCTGGTTGATCTCTTAAGAACATAAGAACATAAGAACTGCCATCTCCGGATCAGACCCATGGTCCATCAAGTCCGGCGATCCGCACACGCGGAGGCCCGGTCAGGTATACACCTGATGTAGTTTTAGTCACCCATATCCCTCTATGCCTCTCATAAGGAGATGTGCATCTAATTTGCCTTTGAATCCCAGCACAGTGGATTCCTTGATAACCTCCTTTGGGAGAGCATTCCAGGCGTCTACCACTCGCTGCGTAAAACAGAACTTCCTGACATTTGTCCTGGACTTGTCCCCCCTTAGCTTCAAACCATGTCCTCTTGTCCGTGTCGTGTTGGACAATGTAAATAATTTATTTTCCTGCTCTATTTTATCGATGCCTTTCAGCATTTTGAACGTCTCGATCATGTCCCCTCGCAGCCTTCTCTTCTCAAGGGAGAACAGTCCTAGTTTCTTAAGGACCAGTTCTCCTGCCCTGCCAGAGATTGGGTTGCAGTTGCTGAGAACCTGTGAAAAGATCATTGTCCTGCCTAATATTAACAATAGAATCTTAGATCAAATGATCTAACCAAAGCTCGATCGAGCTTTGTGACAAAAGATGTTTTTCAGTCATTTATATATCTATTTATTCTTTTTGCTATATTTGCACACCATAGAGCCACTGTAGGCTCCATGGGAGGTTTTGATGTGATGAGGTTCTCTGCCTGAACACCTTAGCCACAGCTGTGGTGGTGGTAAGGCTTTGTCTGAGGCCAGTGGGGCCTTTCCTGACTCATGTTTTAGCTTTTTCTACCTCTTACACGATCACTGGGAATGCATTTATTATAAATTACTAATGGTGATTTCACTGTTCTGAGTTATTGATACTTCTTATTTTATTAGACTTCCTGAAATCATTCAATGCAATTAGCCATCAGTTATTGTTAGGACTGACTGATTTGAAGCTTGGAGGACTTGTGCTAGCTTGGGGGGTCTTTCTTTCTAACAGAAAGATCATAAACAGTCCATTGGAATGGTCAACATTTGGATATCACCTTTCTCACCTGTTGACTTCCTTAGGGATAATTCTATCTCCACTATGTTTTAATCTACAGGGCGGGTCAAAAGTAGGTATACAGTATTTATTCATTATTTCTTTTTATTGTACAGGTTTGAATAGGTATAATACACTACTGAATGATAATCAAGTAAAAGATTTGCGGGATATAAATATTTTAAATAAATAAAAGCAAAACAATGTAACTGATACAAAAACTTCACACAAATATTATTTGTGACACCTGTACAATAAAAAGAAATAATGAACAAATACCGTATACCTACTTTTGACCCACCCTGTATACTAAAGTCTCCTGGTTTCTGTAAAAGAAACATTTGAGATGTCTTGTCATTTTTATACTGATGTCTTCCAGTTGTGGCTAGAAGTTGGGGAAGACCAAATGGCTGCAGGAACATCTTGGCACATGTGTTTGCATGAACTTTCACAGTGATTAACAAGGCATCAAGAGGGTTTTGGTATCACCCCCCTGCCCGCATCTATCGCTGGCTTTCCCGTGACTGAAAAGTTGTTTGTGAAGAGCTTGACTAGATAAAGACTTGGCTTTCAATGACCAGATTACCTCCGTAATTCGTATTTCATTTTCTAGTTTAGAGGTACTTTGTTGTCCTCGTTCGTTACTGGAAGTTAAGAATGTAGACATCTTGCTCCACGCCTTTGTCACTGCAAGGCTAGTTTATGTAATGCCATTTATTGTGACCTTTCAAAATGGCAATTAAAATGACTATGGTTAGTCCAGAATAAGGCCACTCAACTTTTGTTGATAAAAAAACACACAGGCTTATATTACCCCCCCCCCCCTTCAACCCCTTTTGGCAGAGCTACATTGGTTGCCTATTGAATAATGAATGTATTTTAAGTTGCTTTGTCTAGTTTTTTGGGCCTTTCATTTGGATGTTCTCAAATATTTGAAAGATCTATTAATGACCTATGAGTGGTCAAGGAGACTGTGCAACCTGCTTGCATATGTTTAAGGTGATGGGTTCAGAATTATGGAATTCCACTCCATTGGAATTGTGGGTTATAAAGTATTAGTTAACATTTAGAAAGAATTTGAAAACTTGGTTAATATAGCAATGTTTTTGATCTATGAGAATTTGTAGTGTCTTATATTAACTGAGATGTGATGTGTATGCTATAGGAAATAGTAGGCCTGCTATGATCTTTTGAATATAATGCTTACTTATGTTATTCTGGAGCAGGATTTGTACTTTAGCATGGAACTACTCTTGGGTGTGATGGGGGGGGGGGAATGAATTAATGTGGTTTAATTGGAATTGGTGTTGTTCCGTAAAATGCCTCGAGCTGATTTAAGCAGAAGCAGAATTAGGCTGGTCCGAGTGAATTAGGACAATATGGTTTGGATTCTATTTTGTCTTCACCCCCCCATAAAGATTCCCCTACTCATCTCCCTGATTCTTCTTGTAGGGTGCTGATGGTCAACCTGGTGCCAAAGGTGAAGCTGGAGATCATGGTGCTAAAGGTGATGCTGGACTCCCTGGTCCTTCTGGCCCAACTGGAGCCCCTGGCCCTGCTGTGAGTAGCTTATTTATTTTAAAAAATCTATCAACTGCCTATTTCTAGGTGGCATTATAAAAGTAGGCATACACAGAATAAAATAAACAGGACCTATACAGACATCTTAAGTTACAAATGCATAATTACATCTTAGGAAACCTTAATTAAATGGATCTTCACAGTACCATTCATCCTAAAACCAGCATTAAACAACACATATTTTATTGAAAAGCTTCTAAAAATAGTGTTGTTTTAAGAATTTTCTTATTGTATTAATAATTGGGGGAAGGATGGGAGAAAATGATTGTTTTATGTGTTACTTGTGTAGTTAATAGTGCGTTTTATGCAGTATTTTATGTTCAATTAATTGTATTGCACTGTCGAGGTTTGAAAATCAGTAAAGATTAAAAAAAAAAAAGAATTTTCTTAAACTTCTGAATGTCAGATAACGCCCTTAGCAGTCCAGTTAATTTGTTCCACAGTGTTACTCCCATGATATAGATGTTTTCATAATGCATTTTTGAGAAGTCAGTCAGAGCCAATCGTATCGCACCTTCAGATCGCAGAGCTCTAAGTGGTCGATAGATCGCCATAGTTTGAGATAGATACCAAGGGATCCCCTGGGAAATGACCTTGAACACCAGAGTTAAAGTTTTGAAAATGATAACCAGTGCATTTTGGACCATTTGTAGAGCTTTGCACTGTACTGCAGGAATCCCTAAATAAAGGGCATTACAATAGGCCAGCTCTGATAAGCCTATCGTCTGAACTACGATCTGAAAATCAAATGTCGACATCATTGATAGTTCGTGTGCTCTCTTGTTCTTCCTGTGTGCATTGTATTCAGTATACCTTGGAGTTAAAATGTGATCTCACATTTCTTGTATCTTTGATCTTTTTAAACCTTTTTAGGGAGCTATTGGTGCTCCTGGTTCCAAAGGTGAACGTGGTGGTGCTGGACCCCCTGTGAGTATAAACTCTTGAAACTCTGGACAAACTGATATCGAAATATGAGACTAGATGAGCGAGAAGGAGTATCGTTCCCCTACTTTCCCAGTATAGCTGCAGAATGTTGCAAGAAAACAAGTAGTCAATGGCAGGGGAGATAACCAATTGATTCGCTTTCTTGGATTCAAAGGAAATGAAGACTTCATAAAGATGGTTCGCGGTCAAACAGGAAGCAGGCTGAAAAGATCTAAGGGGGAATTTTGAAATCCCAGAGGGAGATTGCAGGGCCACAGGTGCAAGCCTTCAAGAACATTTTCAAAGGGAAACTTTCTGTAGAGTTTCCCTTTTGAAAAGGCATGCTTAAAATAACACAAAGGGATTTTGAACCAAAATCGTTGTGTGTCGCCTTTTGGCTTTGCCCTCTTTCTGCTTCCATCCTTGGAGATCGATATTTGGACCCACAAAAGGGGAGGGTGCCCGTCAGCCCTCGATTTTATCCAGCTAACTGCTTAAATTAATCAAGTAAAATCTTTTGAAATCTACCTCCTAAGCAGACATTTTTCAGACTTCATGTTTGTTAGGCCTAAGCCTCTGTTCCCACCAGAATTCATAGCCATGGGATTCTGTAATTGGGAAAATCTGACTGGGATATGAAGTAGGGCTTAAAAGGTTGGGATTTGATAGCCTGTTTAATTTAGGAATTCCTCAGAGTCGTAGGCCGAAAAGTGCTTCTTTTGGAAATCTTTAACAATCAGAGTTGTGAATATGAGCTGTTTTGAATTGATAACTGATGTCAAGAAGTCTATGTAGCCGTGCAAGCCCTATGCTTTTTTTATAGATGTACATTATACAGTATTTAATAAAACTAGTCAGTCAGCTAGAATACCAGGTCTATCAGGCTGCCTAACTTGTGCAGCCAGGATGTCTATGTTTAACCAGTTGTCAAAGGGGAAGTGTGTCTGAAATGACCCCATGCAAACAATTAACCTACTAGTTAGGGCGCTCCGATTTCCTGGCTTTTGTTGTATGCATGCCTGCATAATTTGTACAGTATTTGTACATAAACCATCTCAAGGAATAGCTCAGTTCAGCTCAAGCAATCTTATGTGTGTTCAAATAGCATATTCATACCTGGGCCTGGGCAATTTTAAAAGGAGCTGTTTGTTTACAGATATGGCTTTTTAAATTAGCCCCAGTGTACGCACCCAAACCACTAATTGTATCTTTAACTGTGGGACCCCCAGCAACGCTGTTCAGGGACAGCTTCACTTGTTTGCTTCTAGAAGCTAAGCAAGGTCAGGTCTGACTAGTGTGGCCTGCAGAAGGCAGTGATAGACCTCCTCAGTAGTCTGCCAGAAAAATGGCACTGGGGCCATAATCTAGCCCAAGATCCCCCTCCCCCCCAATGGATCAGATGAGAAATGAGATGCACCATGGGGAGGGTACAGTCCCAAGCTAGCCGCTAGAAACCGACAAGCCCGACTTGGTTGTTAGGAACAGAAAAACAGGGAAGTGGAGATTGGGAACAGGGACGGGGTTAATATCCAGTCACAGCTTATCTTTCCAGAGAGAAAAGACAGACTGAGAAAAGGCTACTGCCGTGAGCGCACTGAAAAATTTTCAGAGGCGAGAGGAATATCCACAAGTAGTTATTAAAATCCAGGGAAGAGGACAAATGTATTCCTTGAGGGCACCCATGATTGGCATTCACTAGATTTTGAGAAGCCGCAGGTGGGGGGTGGGGTGGGGGCCCAGCTAATGTGGGCTGAAGACACTGTCCACATATGTATAGCCCACACAAACTCACAACAGAATCAGGAGTTGTTTAGACCCTAGGTTGCGCCTAGCCAGAGTCTGCACATATCACAGTGCATTTCTACACCCCCTTCTTGATCAGGGTCACATACCATCCTGCAGGCCTCCACTTTCCAGTAAGATCATTGCAGAAGGAATGGTTATTGCTTTTGATGTTACCAGCAAATCAAGTCCATTTTCTTTCTTTCTTTTTTTTTTAATTCAGGGCGCTACTGGCTTCCCCGGTGCTGTTGGAAGAGTCGGCCCCCCAGGTCCTTCTGTAAGTACTTCAGGGTTTTTTTTGGGGGGGGGGATTTGGAGGTGGGGGGTTGTGCATACCAGTTGGGAGCAGGGAGGGAGTAGTAAAAGACAGGCCAAACCTGCAGGATTCTGAACCCAGGGAAAAGGGGAAAGGAAGGGATGTATCCACCGGGAAGTATCCAATCAAGGTCTTTGATCTTCTGTTAGGTTAATCTGCTAACCCAGCCTGAGATTTAGTGGTTTAGAACTGGCAGGCTTTGGATAGGTAAATAGCTTGAGAGACCCTTCAGGTACAATGTGACTGGGTTTTTGTTAACACCTCTCTATAAATACTAGATACATACTTTGAGTAGTATCAGTTAGCCCTCAGCCCTTCCCCCTCAGAATGAGGGCCTTTGTAGGAGTGTCTTATCATGATCAATGTGCTCATATTTTCTGGGCTGTCGGGTCTGACTTGTTTGTTTCTCTCTTTCCAAGGGTAATGCTGGTCCCCCAGGTCCATCTGGCCCCGGTGGAAAGGAAGGTCAAAAGGGAGCTCGTGGTGAGACTGGTCCTGCTGGTCGACCTGGTGAGCCTGGAGCTATTGGTGCACCTGGACCATCTGGCGAGAAAGGTTCTCCTGGTTCCGATGGCCCTGCTGTAAGTGTCTGCCAGTTTCTCCTGAATGCCATCACTCTCTTAACAGGAACTCAGTGGGCTGTTTAGAGTTATGTACTGGAGGGGGGGGGAAGAGGAGAGCACAGTGCCAGCCAAGTCATGAGAAGGATCTGTTCAGGGATTCACCTGTACAGATGAGTTTAGACCATTGGCCTAGAAGATGGATTTGTGCCCTCCTCCTTCCTCCCCATCTGTGCAGCTTAAAACAGAAAAACCCTTCTTGATATAAATCAAGAAGTCGCAAGCCAAACTCCTATTTCTTAATAACTGAAGAGGAGTACAGAGAGATAGCCATCATGCAGGACAGCATGGTAGAGCAACAGAAGACTTTGCCACAAGTCTAGAATAAAGTCCTAAGAAGAAAGGCAGAGAATATTGTACCCTATGTCACAGTGCTGCTGGAAGCTTGAAGAAGCAGCATTATTTGGATGGGGGTGTAGTGAATGGATACTGTTGTTACCATGCACCAGAACCAAAGCAGACACCCTGCTTCTAAGAACCTCGTTTCTGACTTACATTTCTCATTTCCAGGGTGCTTCTGGAATCCCAGGTCCTCAGGGTATTGCTGGACAGCGTGGTGTTGTTGGTCTGCCCGGACAGAGAGGTGAAAGAGGTTTCTCTGGTCTCCCAGGCCCAACTGTGAGTAGCACCTGGAATTCTTATCTTTGAGGATTAACATGACTTACTTCATATAATACCTGAATGGGTTAAATGTTCATGGTGCAACCATTCATAGAAATATATGGTTGTACTGTAAGACATCTGCATAAATTACTAATAAAGCAAGGGAGAAAGAAGCTAAAAAGAAGACCAGAGTGAAATGGGGATACTCCATTAGGCCCCTGTGACCAGTGTTAGGAAGTTGGGAGGAGAGATTGTGCACAGCAGGAATTAAGATACTGAGACCTGAATTAGGTGGGTTTCAGAGGGAAAAGTGACCTCTGTCTGTCTTGAGCTCTTCTTTAGAATGACATGCCTTTTTTACTTGTATAGGGTGAACCTGGAAAACAAGGTCCTGGTGGTCCCAATGGAGAGCGTGGTCCCCCTGGTCCTCTTGGCCCACCTGGCCTGGCTGGTCCTCCTGGCGAAGCTGGACGTGAGGTCAGTAGCCCATTTCATGCAATCCTATCAACAAATGCTAAAAATTGAAGACTCTGCTAAACTCAGATGCTCATCAGATTGGCTTCTGCCAACTCAAGAAACTAGATTCACTCTACAGAAACTTTAATAGTTAAGCAATCTTGTGAAAGAGACCCATTTGCAATTTTTACTTATTGAACCCCATCCATGTGTCTTTCTGCCTCTAGGGTTCTCCTGGTGCTGAAGGTGCTCCTGGCCGAGATGGTTCTGCTGGATCTAAGGTGAGCTTCAGCTGAAATACATCAGTAGTTTATGATCACACTTTCAACTCGGCAACTGTGAGGATCTCCACAATTCTTTCTGAAACGTCTTGTATTTGTTATAAATAGGGTGATCGTGGTGAGAATGGCCCAGCCGGTGCTCCTGGCGCTCCTGGTGCTCCTGGCGCTCCTGGCCCAGTCGGTCCTTCTGGCAAGAATGGAGATCGTGGTGAGACTGTAAGTGAATTTCTCTTAAAACCCAAGAAATTCCTGAAACCAAAGTGCAAGCATTACCTTTTTCACAATCTTTGTTGGAAAGAGTGAAGGCAGAATGTAAGAATAATCTTGATACATCTCAGTTAAGTAACCCATCAAGTAATTTAATGAAGGATAAATTCAAAGGCTGATGATCTTCTAATACCCATATTTCCTCATACACCTGGAAATTGCCAAGGAGGACTCTTTGGGGGTGAAGGAAGAGGGCTTGGTAGTCTGCAGTGAGATAAAAAATATTTTTGGACTACTTTGTTTCAATTAATGACGAAACCAAGATACTTACTAACAATAGTCATTCAAAGGTGCAAATATACAATTGTTGTGTCTCTCTCTTTTTTTTCTAGGGTCCTTCTGGTCCTGCTGGCCCCGCTGGTCCTGCTGGTGCTCGTGGTCCTGGTGTAAGTTCCTTGCTCGGGTGTTTGCTGTTTCAAGTGAAAGCATAAATTAATTTTAAAATGTTGTTTGGAGAATTTTTGGGTCAGGTATTAAGGACATACACTTTTCTTCTTTTCTTCAGGGTGCCCAAGGTGCTCGTGGTGACAAGGGTGAATCAGGTGAACAGGGTGAAAGAGGCATGAAGGGTCACAGAGGCTTCAACGGTCCTCAAGGTCCTCCTGGTCCTCCTGTAAGTAGAAGCATGAGGCTTTGTCCAGGGTTACATAGAAAATAAAAGCACCTTAAACCAAGGTTTAAAAATCAGATTTAGAGCGTACTGTGCTGTGTAAAGTAACAAGCCTTGGGCCTATGTTTCATGTGAGGTGGGTTTGTGATACTACAGATGTTGACCCTTCAATACAGTAGCCCATTCAGTAGCTCGGAGAGCTGGTCTTAGGTAATACTTCTGGAGGAAGCAAGGATGGTCCTAGTGTCCTGTATTCTTAGGCCCAATGAGAAAGACAAGCGTCACACCTACTGTAGTTTCTTCAGCGGTGACGACCTTAGTGGTTTTTTAAAATGAACTTGTGAGTCAGTACCTTCCACAATCTTCATTAACATCTGGGGACCTCTTTTCAACTATTCTTAAGAAGCCACAGATTAGGTGGAAACCAAATTAATCCAGGCCTCCCTCATGGGTGACTCTTAGTTAAACACTACAGACTTTTGCTGAAACACTTGGAACCCCACACCTGTTTGGTTTTATTGATCTCTCTATACTCCTCTCACTGACCTGTTGCTTATTGTTGTAGGGATCTTCTGGTGAACAAGGTCCTTCTGGAGCTTCTGGTCCTGCTGGTCCAAGAGTAAGTACAATATATTCAACAGTTCTGTCTTCAATTTCCAGCCATATTCATAAACAGAATGTGTTTGTAGACAGAATAATAGAGAATATTTTTTCAAAGTATGTCTATATGTATTTTACAAACTAAATATCATTTAGAAATTATTTGGTCTTCTTTCTTTGAAGCACGAATGACTTTTTATTCCTGCCCAGATTCTATACTGATTACACACCCTGTGGTCTTTCCTAGGGTCCCCCTGGCTCTTCTGGTATCTCTGGCAAAGATGGTGTCAATGGTCTGCCTGGTCCTATTGGTCCACCTGGCCCACGTGGTCGTAATGGAGATTCTGGTCCAGCTGTGAGTAAAACAACATATTTTTCTTCTTGGTGCTCTCACTAATTATATTTTGTAAAGACAATGAATGACCTTTCATTCGCATCTGTCTGCTTTCCTCCAATAGGGTCCCCCTGGTCCTCCTGGTCTGCCTGGACCTCCTGGCCCATCCAGCGGTGGCTTCGACTTCCAGTTCCTCCCTCAGCCTCCTCAAGAGAAATCCCACGATGGTGGCCGTTACTACAGAGCCGATGACGCTAATGTCATGCGCGACCGTGATCTGGAAGTTGACACTACCCTGAAGAGCCTGAACATGCAGATTGAGAGCATCCGCAGTCCCGAGGGTACCAGGAAGAACCCTGCCCGCAGCTGCCGTGACCTGAAGATGTGCCACTCTGACTGGAAGAGCGGTAAGCCCATCATTCCTTGCCTATGCTTCTCCTGTTGCACTGGGGTGCGCTGGTTCTAAATGAACGTGCAACGGACACTAGTGTTCACGATGTAGTGAGTAATCACTAAGGTGATTTTTGTACTATAGAGCATTTAGTAAAAAGTCTCAAACCATTCCATTAACCTTTCTACTATATAACATAGGCGATCAATAGGAGGTTCTGCCCTAGACTACAAGCTAATAGCTTTCCTTTTCAGCCTCTGCAAATCGGGTTACCTGCTTCCCAAAACTTATCCTGGATCTCTCTCCTTGGCCTTCCCTCTTTTCAGGCAACTACTGGATTGATCCTAACCAGGGCTGCAATCTGGATGCCATTAACGTTTATTGTAACATGGAAACTGGTGAGACCTGTGTCTACCCAACCCAAGCTAACATTGCACAAAAGAACTGGTACATCAGCAAGAACCCCAGGGAAAACAAATACGTTTGGTTTGGTGAGGCAATGAATGATGGATTCCAGGTAAGTGGGAGAACGAGGTTCTTGGCATGCGCACATGTTGTGGACACAATTTATCCACACGAGGGAAGAGGATTTGTTAACTGAACCATGTGGTTTGTCTCTGGTCTTCTGGCAGTTTGAATATGGTGGTAAGGGATCCAACCCAGCCGATGTTGCCATCCAACTGACCTTCCTGCGTCTCATGTCCACTGAAGCTTCCCAGAACATCACCTATCACTGCAAGAATAGCATTGCCTACATGGACCAGGAGACTGGAAACCTGAAGAAGGCCGTACTCCTGCAAGGTTCCAACGAGATTGAGATCAGAGCAGAAGGCAACAGCCGCTTCACCTATACCGTCACGGAAGATGGCTGCACGGTAAATCTCTTTCCTTGCTAACTACTACCCATAATCCCCTATTTCGGCCTGGTTACACAAAAGCAAAGCATGTGCCACTTAGTAGTTCCTGGGACATACCGAGTGAGAACAGACACTCCTGGGATATGGCTTTTGTAATTAGCTGGCAATTTCTCACTATTTCCCTCCTTAATGGAAAAAGCAATATGAAGCTCACTAGAAGTCAAATATATTTCCTTCTTTTAAAGCTATGCTTAACCTGCTGAGCAATATTTTAAGAGAGCAATGTCATTGAAACTTCTAAATGTGAATGTGTCAGTCTCAGAATGAGGGTGAGATGGAAACCATAAGGGACTTCACAAGTCTAGGGCATTTGGAGCCTTAAGATGATTTGAGGTTCTCATTACCTTCCAAAAATGTATCTTTTTAGCCTTAACTGGCGCACGTCATAGCTTAGCAGATATGTCTGGAGTTTTAGTAACTGTTCTAACCCTTCTAACTGCTTTTTTTCATTCCTTCCAACCTCTCCATCTGCAGCAACATACTGGTACATGGGGCAAGACTGTTATCGAATACAAAACAGCGAAAAACCAACGCCTTCCCATTATCGATATCGCACCCATGGATGTTGGCGCACCCGACCAGGAATTTGGCTTCGACATTGGCCCAGTCTGCTTCTCATAAACCCCACCTCCAAACAAAAGAGAGAGTTTCACATGGACTTGAATTTGTCTTTCTATCCATCATCTCTAAAACTATTTTTGTTTCCGTTAAAGTATTAAAAAGCCCCTTTAAAAAAAACAGCCCCACTTAAAAAGAGGAAGTCCAGCAATGGGGTCCACTTGCTTGACCTTTCACCCCTTAAAGACAGATTTGGGGGGGTTCTCGGAACCAAGCTCTCCCCAAAAACGTACAAAGGAACACTTTGAAAATTTATTGTTCCTGTGGGGACCAAGACATTGATGCTTTGCTTGTCAAAAGTGTTGAAAACTACCCCATCAAAAACCAAATCCTGGAGTTGGAAAAATAATTAACTTATAAGTCACACAGTGCTGGGGTTGTGCCTTGGTTGTTCTTTTTAAATATCACTGAGAAGAAGACGTGACATGCCAAAGTCGTTGTAAATGTACCTTTTTTTCAACATTTTTTTGTTCAGGTGGCAAAAATAAATATGAAAAACGAAACTTGTGTTGGTATTTGTTGTCCTCGTGTTATAACAGCAACAGCAAAAATAACCCAGATGTCTTTTTTGGGAGAGGGGGGATTTTTTTTCCCCCCAATCTGGTGGGTCGGCAAAGGAGTTTTCTCTGTAACGCCGAGCAGTAGAAACAGAAAGAAAAGGGCAATGTGGTTCTAAAGGTCAACACTCAGACCACGGGACAAAAAAGTAAAAGACGAATGAGGAAATCAGAGCCAGGGCTTTTTGGGGTTTTTAAATCTGTGTTACGTCTTTGGAAAGCTACCTCACTCATCCCGCTTCCAAAATCAAAGCTGAGGGTCAATGCATTATTTCCCTTTTTTTTTCTAACCCCAGGTTTTGAGTTTCACACTTTGATGAAAGGTGCTAAGTGACTTTATCTTCTGAAGTGAAGAAGCTTTGATGTCTAGTTCAGGTCCTGTAGAGAGAAGGCCTTGGCCTATATTCACTGATTTACCAGTGAAGCTGCAGGGCTTATTGGTGCTATATTTCATAGGGACATGCTCTTTGCCCAGGGACACAAGGGAAGTTTTAAAAGGTGCTATTTCTACACATTTTTTTAAATAAAAAAGCAATTTTGAAAAAAACCCACAAAGTGTGTACCTCTGTCTTTTCAAAGTGAAGCAGGTGGATCCTCCTGTCCCCTCTTTCCCCTTTCTTATCTCCACATCTCTCCTTCCCTCCCTCCCTCTTTTTCTCAGACCTCCTTTGATGCTCCTTCCTTCCCATTCAACTTCTTTTCCTTTCTCAGTCATGCTCTCTGGGAGTTTCTAACCTAGAGGCTGATGCTCCTCTGGGGTAGGGAGGGGTAATAGTGACCAAGGATCTGTACCTATTTTGTATATGTATAATAATTTGAGATGTTTTTAATTATTTTGACTGCTGAAATAAAGCATGTGAAATGATCCAAACCAATGCCTGGTCCTCTGGAGTCTTCTCTGGTGTGGCAGTGTTCACGCATGTAATAGCAATGTCCTTCATTGTCTTTGGTTGAGCAAAGGTTGGGGTTTGGGGGTCAAGGAGCAGGGGCCAGGACAGAAAAGATGGCTCACTTCACCTTGAATTTTGTAATGCAGAGACCTGGTAGTCTTATTGGTCCTAAAGAAAAATGCAGCTCGATGTACATTGTTTGGCCAACATAACCATTATGTTGTCCATTAAGAGGGGTCGCTGAAACATCAGCCCAACCAAGACCAGATTGATGTGGAGCCTTGAAGCTTACAAGTTATTCCGCACTTCTCTTGACACTTTTCATTTCAATGAGGCAAAAGATCTAGTAAATGGGCACAAGTGTAGTGAAACCAAGCCATTGTGACATCACCGATGAGGCTGGATCTTAGGCATTGGTGGAGTGAGGCATTATGACATCACAATACGAGGGGCCGCTGAAATTTCTCAGCCCAGCCAAGAAGAGATTGTCAAGAAAAGTGTGAAATAACTTGTAAGTTTCATGGCTCCACATCATCCTCTTCTTGGTTGGCCTGAGAACTTTTCCAGTGCCCCCTCACAGTTCTGAAGATAAAAGAGGTCTTTTCTTGTCATCTCAAGACAGAGACCTGTTTAAAATTGAAAGCTTATGCCTTGCACCATCACTGGATAATATTTATGTTGGTCCAATACAAGGAAAAGAGAGGCCTAGTGGTTAAAGCTGCTGCCTTAGCACTTTGAGGTTGTGAGCTTCATCCCAGCCTGCGACTCTGGACAAGTAACTTGCCCCTCCCAATAAACAAATAAGGTACCAAAGTCTACTTAGAATCCCATTTCTTCTCTTCCCAGTCAACATGACAGAATTGGTGAAAAGCTGTATCTCTTTTCCAAGAAAGCAAGATAGGGAGGCACCTGAAAATGCCACAAAATACCACAGGGGAGATCAGTGAAAGTTTAGGGTGCAGACAGATTAAATATTTGTGTTCCTTGATGCAGGGAATGTGGGGATGTCTTAAGTATCCTCCTTCTTTCTATCACTTTCAACCCCTACCCCAGCAATGCTCAAGGGGCTTCCCTTAACCTGAGTTTGGAAATTTTGACTGTCCAAAATTCTTTGAAAAATAAGAGGAGTAAAAAGTTTTAGACTTAGAGCTATAATAATCATGACAGCTTTGAAATCACTGGCTTTTTTGTCCCTTCCAAAAAAAACCTACAAGTGTAAGCAAACCCCTGGAAACAAGGGGTGGGGGAAAATTGCACTGACACCCTCTGTGTCACAGTCAGGAAGTCACTGCTTCCCACTTCCTTGGTTTTTGTTTAAAGCAGAATTATTACTCTGTGTACATTTTGTAGAAAAATCACATTTTTTCCTCTCAGGTGAAGAATTTCTGGGCCTTTCTGGAAATGGTACAAATGTATTTCTGTTCTTGATCTAAATTGAAAAGGGCCAGCCTAAGTCTTCTCCAGACAAAACAGGATGGGTAGAAACATGGGATCCAGCTCTGTGGGTGCTGTGGGTACTTCTGCAACCCCACCACAGAGCAAACTCTGACTGTGTCCAGAAAAGGGACCATTCCTATCAGGTCTAGCACCCCCAATCATTTTGAAATCATTTGCACAAATACAGGATGTCTGGAGCTATACTCAGAGAGAGCCCCCAGGAAAGAGACTTTGGAGTACTTGTAGACAAGTCAATGAAACCGTCCGCGCAATGTGCAGTGGCGGCAAAAAGGGCAAACAGAATGCTAGGAATGATTAAGAAGGGGATCACGACCAGATCTGAAAAGGTTATCATGCCTTTATACCGGGCCATGGTACGCCCCCCCCCCCACCTGGAATACTGCGTCCAACACTGGTCACCGTACATGAAAACCAATATGGTACTACTCAACTCAAAAGGGTCCAGAGAAGAGCGACAAAAATGGTTAAGGAACTGGGGGAGTTGCCTTACAACGAGAGGCTGGAGAAACTGGTCCTTTTCTCCCTTGAGAAGATTGAGAGGGGACATGACCGAAACATTCAAGATATTGACTTAGTAGAGAAAGAGAGATTGTTCACCCTCTCCAAGGTGAAGAGAGCAAGAGGGCACTCGCTAAAGTTAAAAGGGAAGAGATTCCATACAAACGTAAATCTGAAACACTCTTCCGAATGATGCTATAGGGGAAAGCACCCTTCAGGGATTCAAGAAAGGGTTGGATAAGTTCCTACTAGAACAGAACATACGCAAGTAAGGCTAGACTCAAATAGGGCCGCCGTGTGAGCGGACTACTGGGCAAGATGGACCACTGGTCTGACCAAGCAGCAGCAATTCTTATGTTCTTAAAAGTTGGTTCCTATGAGCACAAATACCAGCAGAGTTTAGACATCCCAAATCTCTGCAGTAGCAGATCTACAGAGGGAAGAGGAGTCATTCTCTCCAATAACTCAAACCTCGGTACCAAGTTGTTATTTAAGAAAAAAAACACATTTATTCAGCTATGCAGGTATATTTTTCTTCTCATAATGTTGTTTTCCTCCGACTGATAAACTCCACCTGAAGAACAGGTCACAAGGGAGAGACTTGGAGAAACAGACTCCCGGCAAACACAGCAACCTCCTGAATTAACATGGTGAGACATGCAAAAGGCACCCAGGCAAGAGAGGAAATGGACATCTAGTTTAAGCTGTAGAATAAAGAGGGTCATAGGCGAGGCCTTTCCACTGGACTCAGCTAATACATTTGTGATGATCTCTTGAGAACTGTGCCTCCCCTCCCCCCATCAGGACATTGAAAATAGGTCCATGTGGACTCTCACAGCAACCATGCCACCTCGGTCATAAATAGACCCGCACAAGGGTGCAGACGCATGCAGTGTCACCCATTCACACTGCCCTACAGCCATGGGGGGTCAAGAGCAGAAGTTTGTTCTACCCAGTGCCCCACCTCCTCCTTCAGCCTCTACCCAGGCAAGTTCTCTGCTCAGGATCTCACTCCCTCTCCTTTCTTGCTCGTTGTCTACACAACTGACACCTTTGAGGCTTCTAATTCCTTAACACCTTGCTCTCCTGAGGTATGGATCTCATACTCTTTCCCATTCTGTGATCATATGCAATTTGGTTTTCTCTTTCCTCTCCTCTCTGATTCTTCCTCTGTCTGAGCTGCATGTTTCTGTCTCAACCATTCTGTCTGTCTTACTCTTTCTGGTCCATCTCTCTCGGTCCGTGCATCTCAGGGAAGGAACCTCCTGGACTGGTGGATGTCTTTGGCATCCAAATAAGAAATGGGGCGCCCCCTGCTGCCCCAGCAATTGGAATCCTCACTGTTTGGATTCAACAATAGGATGGCAATAGGGCTTTCAATGTCATTACATCAAGCAAATGTATATCCGACTTCGGCTCATCTCGTTGCCTCCTGCATTAAAATGATAAGTAAAAAGAACATATGCTGTCAACTAGTTGTTATTTCTGCATGAATGATAGTAAATAGACGAGCTACATCACATAAGGAGGCAACGAAATGAGCCAAAGTCAGACATATTGGTTTGATGTATTGACATTGGTGACTTTGAAAGCCCTATTGCCACCCTATTGTTGAATCCAAACAGTGAGGATTCCAGTTGCTGTGGCTAAGGAGTTACTCAACTTTACTGGCAGGTAAGCACATTTATCCCTAGCTTGATTCCTGTTCCTCTCTCATCATCAGTCTTTTGTACCAGAAACAGTGGATGAGGGCTCAGAAAGATCCTTATGGTTTATCCAGTCTGTCCAGGGTTGCCAGGGAAATACTACTTTCGCCATGCCTGTTTTTATTGGAGGGGGAGGGTATAGCTGCTGTGTGAGTTACTTTTTCTTTGGTTTAGCACAACGTTCATTTGTTATAATGTTATAATGCCCTTGTATCGCACTATGGGACAGCCGCACCTCGAGTACTGTGTGCAATTCTGGTCACCATATCTTAAAAAGATAGCGGAATTAGAAAAGGTACAGAGAAGGGCAACGAAAATGAGAAAAGGCTAAAGCGGCGAGGTCTCTTCAGCTTGGTGAAGAGACAGCTCAGGGGTGATATAATAGAGGTCTATAAAATACTGAAAGGTGTGGAAAGGGTAGATGTCAATCACTTGTTTACTCTTTCCAAAAATACTAGGACTAGGGGGCATGTGATGAAGTTGCTAAGTAGTCGATTTAAAACCAGAGAAAATATTTCTTCATACAACGTGTAATTAAACTCTGGAATATGTTGTCAGAGAATGTGGTGAAATCAGTTAGCTTAGCAGGGTTTAAAAAAGATTTGGATAAATTCCTAAAAGGGAAATCCATTATTGAGATGGCTTGGGGAAATTCACTGCTTAGGATAAGCAGCAAAAAATCTGTTTTATTACTTGGGATCTAGCTAGGGACCTGAATTGGCTACTGTTGGAAACAGGACACTGAGCTTGATGGACCTTCGGTCTGTCCCAGTATGGCAATTTGTTCTTATGAAGTGATCCATTCTTGGTTTCAACCTTTTGATCTTTGGAGATTCACTATGTTTATCCCACCCCTTTCTGAATTCCAGTACCTCCAGAACTTTTATCCAGAGGACATTCCAGACATCCCTTTCCTAAGGAAAAAAAAGTTTCCTAATGTTGCTTTTGATCCTACCTTCCTGCAGCCTTGTATGACCTTCTCTAGTTTTGAGCTACTTGCATTTGGAATAGGACTGTTCTTTCCATAATACTCCCTCCTGCTGGTCATGCCCTCTCTATGCAGCCTAACATTTCTCTGGTTTTGGCTCTCGCCTTGTCACATTGGCCTAGATCAGGGATAGGCAATTCCGGTCCTCGAGAGCCAGAGCCAGGTCAAGTTTTCAGGATATCCACCATGAATATGTATGAGATGGATTTGCATGCCTGCCTCCTTGAGATGCAAATCTATCTCATGCATATTTATTGTGGATATCCTGAAAACCTGACCAGGCTCTAGCTCTCGAGGACCGGAATTGCCTACCCCTGGCCTAGATACACAAAAGTCAGTTGATATTACTGACTGGATCGCTGTTGGCCGATTCCCCAGCAGCGATCGATGCACAAACAAGTTTGCATGCAAGTTTGTGACTGGTAAAACCCGTTGTTAAATAGCCAAGCAATGTTTGAGCATCGGCCACTTGGCTATTTTGCATGGGGTTTTACTAATTTGCACGGGTCTGATCAGATCGGATCCTAGGACCGTACCAGGTGGATTTTACAGTCTATGACCCAGAAATATCAAAGAAGAGACAAGTTAATCTAATCATGTATTTGTAATGGGAATAATTAATGGGCAGACTGGATGGACCGTTTGGGTCTTTATCTGCCGTCATTTACTATGTTACTTGGCAAAAACCCAAAGAGTAGCAACATTCCGGAGCTGAGATTGTGATGTCACAATGCCTTATTCCACCAATGCCTAAGAGCCAACCTCAGCAGTGATGTCACAATGGCTTGACTGTCCTATACTTGGCTCACATAAGAATAGTCATACTGGGTCAATGGTTCATCTAGTCCAGTATTCTGTCTCCAACTGTGACCAATCTCAATAGTCCTTCTTCACGTTTTGACTTACTTTTTTTTATTGTTGATTGTCTTAGGTTGTTTTTTGGTGTTTTTTTACAATTATAAACCGCTTAGATTTGCCTCTTGGTTTTATATTTGTGGCATATCAAATAAATTGAACTTGAACTTGAAGAAACCCAAATAGTATGAGGGAGTGCCCAAGCAAACAACTTCCTAAATTCTGAGCATTATTTTGCCACTGTAACTGAAGAGTGTTCTCTTATTTCATTAAGTGCCAATTTGCATAAACAAAATTCTACATTTTGACATCGTATCCAGTGGTATAGTAAGGGGGAGGGCAGTCCTCCCCAGGCACTGTCTTGGTGGGAGTGCTGGCACCCATCATCCTCTCTGCCCCCCACCCCCACCCCCATTACTGCATGTGCACGTGAACCATCTCTTCCCCTGTACCTCTTTAATGTTCCTGGAATGAGCAGCAATCCCAACCTGCTGCTCTTCCTCTGATGTCACTTCCTGGACCCGCCTGGGAATCAAGAGTTGCACACAGTGTGTTGTTTTTTTTAAAATCTTTTGTCTTGTATGAGTGTTTTAATAGAGTTCCTTTCCTATGTGTGCTTATTTGATTATAAACTGCGTTGACCCTCTCATTGGAACTTGCAGTAAATCTAGTGTGACCATATGGCTCCAGAAAAAAGGGGACGGATTGAGACATCCGGGTTTTACTTCCATTGAAAGCAATGGAAGTAAGGAGAACAGATTGAGACATCTTGGTTGCTTTCAATGGAAGTAAAACCCGGATGTCTCAATCCGTCCCCTTTTTTTCTGGAGCCATATGGTCACACTAGAAATCGTGTTCATAAACCATAAAGTCAAGATAGTGGTAGAGATGTACTTCTAGCCTGATCTTAGTGCTGCAATGACCTTGACACTGCTGAATTGACCTCCAGAACAGACTTACAGACTTCAGTTTATCTGGGATTGGTTTTCATCTTATCTCTGTGATAGAACTTTTTTCATATATTGGGCTCAGTCATTATCAACAGCACACTGCTGCCTCAAGGTTACTTTATTTATTTAAAAAATTTCTTACACACTTATATCCTGCAGTTCTGAGCGAGTTACAAAAGACACTCATAATTTAAAACATGTACTCCACAATAGACCCTGACGGCGGCGGCGAAGAAAGCAAGCAGGATGTTGGGCATGATTAAGAAGGGGATCACGAGCAGATCGGAAGAGGTCATAATGCCACTTTACAGAGCGATGGTCAGACCTCACTTGGAATACTGTGTCCAACACTGGTCTCCATACCTAAAGAAGGATATAACTCTCCTGGAGAGGGTGCAAAGGCGAGCCATGAAACTAGTCAAAGGTATGGAAAATTTGAGCTAAGAAGAACGCCTCAGAAAACTGGGACTATTCACACTCGAGAAGAGAAGATTGCGAGGGGATTTGATAGAGACTTTTTAAATATTAAAGGGATTTGATAAAATAGACCAGGAAACAGCATTACTAACATTTTCGGAGGTGACACGGACAAGGGGTCATAGCCTGAAACTGAGTGGCAGCAGGTTTAGGACAAATGTTAGGAAGTTCTGTTTCACACAGAGAGTGGTTGGCGCTTGGAATGCTCTCCCGGAGGAGGTTGTGGCGGAGACTACTGTTCCGAGTTTCAAACGCAAGTTGGATGCACACCTTCTGGCAAATCATATTGAGGGATACGAGAAATCCGGGTCTCCAAAAAGGAGTACCTAAATGGGCCACCGCGTGTGCGGATCGCCGGACAAGATGGACCACGGTCTGATCCGGTAAAGGCATTTCTTATGTTCTTAATAGACAAACAAGATACTATCTAATAACAAATAAACTTAAAATCAATTTCATATGTTAGAAACATGACGGCAGATAAAGGCCAAATGGCCCATTCACAGTAACCATTATCTCTTTCTCTCTCTGAGAGATCCCACGTGCCTTTTGAATTCAGACACAGCCTCTGTCTCCACCACCTCTTCTGGAGACTGTTTCATACTGAAGGTACCTTTTAGGATAAGGCCCTCCGTTAGTAGTGCAGAGACTTGAGCCAGAGACTGAAGAGATTAAAAAAAAGGCTTTTATTAAACAAGCATATATGCTGGACTTCTGGGCAGAACTGGCTGCAAAAACAGAAGACCCTGAGGATCTCGGACACAAAAGTTATATAGGGTCCTAACCAGTTCAAACCAGTTCTAACCAGCTCTGACCAAAAGGTAACAGCAGAGAGAAAAACAAAACCATAAATCCATCCTATAATCTATACATCAAGGCTAACTAACAGGCTAACATCCTATTGCCTCCTTGCCGTGCCTGGCACTTAAGACAGATACATAGAACAGGCCTGTATGTATACGTGATTTCTCAGAGCAATAAAATGGAGTCACAGGTTGTTCTTTGTACTAATTATGACCCACTGATCTAAAATGGAATTTTCTTCATCTACACCGTGACCCAGCTATGTCAGCTAGCTAGGGATCCTTCATTCCCAACTTTTCTTCTGTAGGCTAGCTGACTAGCTGGGTTATGGGAGGTCAGGGCCATCTGTATCAAAAGTGGGGACTGGGTGATAGGAGGAAAGGGCCAGGACTAGGGCGGTGGTACTTTTGTCAATCGTAGTCCTAATAGTACGGTTAAGGGTTTTCAATAAACATGGTAACAGGACCAGGAAAATTATGGTGAGGGCTTTAAAGAGTCCCGGTTTGGAGGCCCAATCAGTCAGTGAGTTGAGTCCAAACATATCAGCAGAAAAACCCTTCCAAGTCTGGACAGGAACGTGAGCTAATCTGGTAATTTTATCTATGACCTCTTCAACCACAAATCCTTCATCATCCAGTTGTAGACAGCAGTTGGAAAAATTGAATTTTCCACATACCCCTCCTTTAGCGGCCAATAGATAGTCTAAGGCCAGTCGGTTCTGATAGATGGCGGTACGCATCATAGTGTTCGCTTTGGCCAGGGCTCCCAGGGCCCTCGCTGTTTCATTGGTGATAACTTCTAAAACCGCCTGCAGTCGTATGAGGTGGTTAAGCATGTAGATTGGAGTCCGGTACCCAAACATACCATCATCAGCCCATGTAGCAGGACCGTAGACAGCAATGATGCGCTCCGGGGGCCAAGTGTCATCCCATTTACCAATTTCCAAACTTCTTTCAGAACGGGCCCGTTGATCGAATACTGGGACAGCCAGATGTTCTCCTTCGGATAACGGGAGGAGGAAGAAGGCTGGTTTGATAGTGCCCAGAACACAAGTGCCAGTCCAATTTGAGGGTAGAGTGGGGTATGCCGTTTTCCCACAGATCCAGTAGTATCCTTCTGGTGCAGCCCAAGGGGCAGAAGCAGGCAGGTTGAGGTAGACATTTAATGTGGTAGCATTGCCAGTAGTATTCCATCGTCTGGGTATTTTTAACTTAGGATCTCCGGTCCAATAAGTCCAACCGGGCTGAGAGGTGCTGTATGCAGTGTTTTGCCAGAATGGAGTTTTTCAGAGGCCAGCTGGGTGCCCCCGCAGACATAACAGTTTGTCAGATTTAAGGTGGCTCCTATGGCTTCAGCGAACTGTATGAAAAGGTTGCAGGTGGTGACAGAGGGCACAAAGTCTTGTTGGTCAAGTTTCATAAAAGTCTGGAAACACAATGCTGTGTTGTTCAGGGATTCGGTGTCTCTCAACGAGTTTGATGTGCAAGACAGTACCAGGGTCTGTGCCCTTACCGTATATCTGTAGGCCCACAAGATAGCGAGCTTTCCGGAGGCTATCATCGAGGTTCCATTTAAACGGCTGTAGAATAGTGAAATTAAGTGGGTTACAGTTCTGGAGGCCACAGTCAGAGGTAGTCACCACTTTGGATAATATGGCTCGGGTGGTGGGCAGTCGGGTCATACCCCAAGTAGCCCAGGATACACATTTCCAGTAGTTACAGTAGTAGTGTTCGGAAGACCCTTCACAGTGGGACGGCTTCTGTCCCGCCAGGCACATGTATTTATCATTGTGCATATATTCCCTCCTCCATGCTAGGGCACCACAACATCCAAGGAAGGTGGGGTTCTTGTCCATGGCATGGCAAGCATCAAAGAGGACTGAGGCCGGGACATGGGGATTAGTGACCAGGGTTTGTTGAATCAGGGGGCCCTGATCCCAGACTGACCTGACCTCTATCCAAGTATCCCTATTAGTTGCTCTGGGGTCGAAACAGATCTGTGAATCTCCATTATTACATATAGAATATTCAACCTTGTTATATATACATACAGGGGTCACTAGTTGACCCTTACACTCATAATTAGTTTGAAATCTAATAACATTTTCCGTTTTGCCCCCATTGTCCACTAGTGCCACACAAGGGGCACACCCAGGCGTGGGAGGGGTAGGGGACATGGACAATGTTGGCAAGACGTAAATCACAAGCAGTAAATATACAACAGAGTTCATATTAAATATCTTGTCAGATCTCCGGATCAGACGTGCGTGATTACTCTTCCAGAGTGTGGGGCAGCCGTGTGATTTTCAGTTGAAGGTCAGTAGGCCCTTTTTCACAAATATACTCAGCAGCGGGCTTCACACGGCTGTAGTGAATCCAAGACTCGTGGCGGGACAATTTGACAGCTGTGGGGGAAGCAAGTAAGACAGTGAAAGGCCCTGTCCAAAGGGGTTTCAGCGGTTCTTTCTTCCATACTTTCAGCCACACTTGATCCCCAGGTTTGTAGAGGTGAACAGGGGTTGTAATTGGTAGCGGGGCTCTAGAAATGACCCAGTTCTGTAATTTCATAATGGTCTTTCCTAGCTGCTTTATCTCTGCGTCTGTGATAGCGTTCCCTATCTGTTCAAGAGACTCGGGGTCTAGACTGACTATCGGCAGGGGTCGGCCATACATGAGCTCAAATGGGGACAACCGATTGCGTTTACCTGGGGGTACAGCGGATGCAAAATAGAACAGAAGGGATCAGTTTGGGCCATGGCAGGCGGCTTTCCTCTGCCGCTTTGCCGAGGAGGGTTTTAATAGTTCTATTGATGCGTTCAACTTGGCCAGAGCTCTGGGGGTGATAGGCCGTATGTAATTTCCAGGTGATTTGCAGAGCCCGAGAGACAGCTTGTGTGACTTGTGATATGTAGGCGGGGCCATTATCGCTGCCAATCACTAGGGGCAGGCCATAGCGAGGGATGATGTCATGGAGTAAAACCTTTACTATTTCCCTACTTTTCTCTGTGCACACTGGGTAGGCCTCTGGCCACCCAGTGTGGGAATCAATGAAAACCAGGAGGTAACGGAACCCATGGGAGGGGGGCAAGTGGGTAAAATCTGTAGAGAGGACTTGCATGGGGTGTGAACCGATAGGCTGGTGACCAAGAACGGGGGGTCTGACAGAAGAGGGGTTGTGTCGAAGGCAAATGACACAGCGGAGCAGGACATGGGAGATGAGTTGAGAGAGATTCGGGATATAGAAATTCTGTCGGAGAAGAGTGCGGAGGGCTGGGTTACCGGCATGAGAAAAATCGTGTGCACGCTGGACAACAGTGAGGGCCAGGAGTTGAGGGACGTACAGGAGGGGGGTGGATGTGTGGGAGGAAGGTATAGTAATCCATCCGGATGGGAGGGTGCAATGGCCAGATTGCTGCGTGGCCCACTTGCGCTCGGGGTCAGTGTACTGGGGGGAAAGGGAATGAAGGAAAGGTTGAGGGGAGGAAAGGGATAACAGAAGAGGGGGTGTGGGCGGACCTTGGAGGGCCGCCTGGCGAGCCAAGCGGTCAGCCAAGGCATTACCGCGGCTGATGAAATCATGGAGGCGACGGTGGGCCCGGCAGTGCATGATAGAAACTTTGGAGGGTAGCAGGATAGCATCCAAAAGGTCCAGGATGAGTTGGTGGTGTTGGATAGGGGATCCAGAGGAGGTGAGGAAGGAACGCTGGCGCCAGAGGGCAGCGTGGGCGTGAACAGCTAGAAAGGCAATTTAGATAGGAAAAAAACAAAAATGCAAAAAGGGAGAGAAAAATCTCCAAAAATGGCCAATGGTATGGTTGGTTTCCCTGGGGTACCCCACAAACCAAACAGATAGACAACACAAAGATTACAGGGCATAAACAAACATAGAAAACACAAAAGGCTTGAAACTTTTCTTCCAGCTGGCAAGGATTCAGAGCTGAACTTAGATCTGCAGAGAAATGCACAGTTATACAAAAACAAACGTCCATCATAGCACGAATCATAATTGTGTGCACACAGTGGCAAAGTAAAGTGCGATATAACACATGGCATAATAATCACATAATCATAAAAGGCATCTAAATGGTTACTGGAACGTCCGAAAGAGAAAACGTAAGAATGTTATCACTCTGGCTTGGTGCCCTGCCAATTACATTCATAAGGCAGACAGGGACGCAACTGCTAGGGTGTGCTTCAATCTTGAAAAATAAGCAAAACTTACTAGGTAAAGTAAGATACAGTGTACAATGTTAAATATAGAGGTATTCTGAAGTATGGCAATGTCAATTCAAAGGAAAAAAAAAGAAACATGTTAAATGTTAAGTGCAAGGTCATTTCAAGGTTACTGAAAGCAGAACATTGTCCTCCTTCTCTGGGTAGAAAAAGGCTCATTGTAACAGGTCCAGAACAGCTCTGTATGTATGACTGCGAAGACAAAGAAGAGACATTTTAACATGACACCACCCCTGAGGTCACTTAGCCATGTTCCCTGCAGGCAGACCTGGAACCCTTGTCTGCCACCTGGGTCCCGCTACACTCTGAGGAGTGGGCACTGCTGCAGACTAGATGTAGCTACTTTACTCTGCACTGTCCTTACATAATAACTACCCCCTTCCTCTGGAGTTTGAGCTACCAAGTTTATTTGAAAGGTATTTCTGTTTCCAATTGTATTTAGAATCTGATTGATAATAACACTTTATACAAACATGCATGGGAAGAAAGAATTCATAAAGAACACCAGGATAAAGACACAATACGGGAAAGCAAGGGAGACTTAGCACAAAAGAAGTAATCTCAATCCATCCGTTATCAATAAAACTCATTCATAAAGGAAAAAAAAAAGTTGACCACATTACACCGCTATTGATTAAGTCCCATTGGTTACCTATTAGCCACCAAATTACTTTTAAGATATTATTCTTGGTTTTTAAAGTTCTAGCTTTCAATGAGCCTCAATTCATGTCTAGAATGATCATTCCTTATTATGCCCCTCGTTCTCTACGATCATCATCACAAGACTTATTAACTGTCCCTTCCTTAAAAATTGTGGGTACAAGAAGAAATGACATGTTTTCTGTTACAGCGCCACAAACGTGGAATGTACTGCTACTGTACATCAGAAAAGAAAAAGATCTTATCTCTTTTATAAAACTCTTAAAAACTTTGTTATTTAACTTTGTACTTGTGTCTTAAAATTGTTTATCCTCTAAAATGTGTTTTTTTTTTTAATTGTTCAGCGCTTAGAATGTTTGTATAGGCGATTCATCAAATAATAATAAAACTTGAAACTTGAACTTGAATTATCAAGCCCATGTTTAGCAAATATTTCAATTTTCAGAAAAATATGGATACTTAACCTCTATCATTGTTAGTCTTGTACTTTAAATCCCCCAACACTGGGATACAAAGGCAGGGATGTGCCCAACACAAACCCCACATGTCTGACAAACGGTTGCTTTTTTTTTTTTTTCTTTCTTTTTTTTTTATTACCAGCAGACACACTTTGACAACTGCGAGAACACGTAAACTATCTGGCTCAACTTTCTTTAAATTACTCACTGTCTGTAACAAATCCACTGCACGCAACATATATCTAAAATCACAGTCCTTATTCTCGTTCATCAGTGCGAACTCACATTCTTAATTCTGTCTTGATCCACATGCATTTTACCCTGTTAAGCAACTTACACTATCCTGTCTGCAACTTTCGGCAAAACAATCATGCTGGCTTACTTTACCAACTTTTCCCAGGTTTCCAACCTAAATGCTATTTCCATCTCCCCGGGTAATTTCTCAACATCACCAATTTCTTGTTCTCTGTGTCTTGTCAGGTGTCCCCAGAGCTTTTGTTTTATTAATTTGACAAGTATGACAAAAAGTTGATTAAATTCCAAATACTAAGCCTTTGACAACAATAAAAATAAGGATGAAGAAAACAATAAAAAATCTTAGGGTCGCCATAATCGCCAGAAAAGGCAGTTGTAAAATATTTAAGCATGATCTGAAGGGGGTCGGTGGTGCTCTGACCCATATTATACAATCTATATATGCACCCAACAAAAGTTCCAATTTCCAGAAACCAGAATCCTATATACCTCTCTGTGCTTCACAACGGATTAAGAAGTTACTAGACAGAAGAGGTAGAGACAGGATAGAGAAGGAATCAACTTCTCACTTACCAAGACAGGTCCGGTACCGGCACAACAAAACCAGGAGCCAGAAATCTCCACCGATTCGTTCCTTCTCGAGGTGCAATCCGTTGTCTTCGACGAGAAACCGTTCCTGGTCAACCACCAGGTTAATGCCGGCTATTACGGGTCTCGTAGGAGGCAAGGTTTGAAATCCTCCGAGGGAGACGATCGTGCCAAACAGGCTCAAGTCTGTAGATCAAGTCCCTGTTCGGCTGCGCCAAATGAAGGTACCTTTTAGGATAAGGCCCTCCGTTAGTAGTGCAGAGACTTGAGCCAGAGACTGAAGAGATTAAAAAAAAGGCTTTTATTAAACAAGCATATATGCTGGACTTCTGGGCAGAACTGGCTGCAAAAACAGAAGACCCTGAGGATCTCGGACACAAAAGTTATATAGGGTCCTAACCAGTTCAAACCAGTTCTAACCAGCTCTGACCAAAAGGTAACAGCAGAGAGAAAAACAAAACCATAAATCCATCCTATAATCTATACATCAAGGCTAACTAACAGGCTAACATCCTATTGCCTCCTTGCCGTGCCTGGCACTTAAGACAGATACATAGAACAGGCCTGTATGTATACGTGATTTCTCAGAGCAATAAAATGGAGTCACAGGTTGTTCTTTGTACTAATTATGACCCACTGATCTAAAATGGAATTTTCTTCATCTACACCGTGACCCAGCTATGTCAGCTAGCTAGGGATCCTTCAATACATCTACCACCCTTTCTGCAAAAAAGTATTTCCTCAGATTACTCCGGAGCCCATCACCTCTTAACTTCCTTTCAAATGAAAGAGACTCGACTCATGCGCATTTACATTACATAGGTATTTAAACATCTTTCATATCTCCCCTCTCCCATCTTTCCTCCAAAGTATACAGATTGAGATCTTTAAGTCTGTCCCCATACACCTTATGATGAAGATCACATACCATTTTCGTAGCCTCCCTCTGGACCGACTCCATCCTTTTTATATCTTTTTGAAGGTGCGGCCTCCAGAATTGTACACAATATTCTAAATGAGGTCTCCCCAGAGTCTTATACAGAGGCATCAATACCTCCTTTTTCCTACTGGCCATACCTCTCCCTATGCAACCTAGCATCCTTCTAGCTTTCATCATTACCTTTTCAACCTGTTTGGCCACCTTAAGATCATCACATACAATCACACCCAAGTCCCGCTCTTCTGTAGTGCACATAAGCTCTTCACTCCCTAATCTGTACCTTTCCCTTGGGTTTTTGCAACCCAAATGCATGACCTTCCATTTCTTAGCATTAAACTTAGCTGCCAAATTTCAGATCATTCTTCAAGCATCGCCAGGTCTTTCTTCATGTTATTCACACCATCCGGCGTATCTACTCTATTGCAGATTTTGGTATCATCTTACCTGGCAGCCCTTCAGCCTGAAATATTGCTTATAAAAATGTTAAAAAAGAACAGGCCCAAGAACAGACCCTTGAGGCACACCACTGGTAACATCCCTTTCCTCAGAGCGATCTCCATTGACCACTTCCCTCTGTCACCTTCCACTCAACCAGTTCTTGACCCAGCCCGTCACTTTGGGACCCATCCTATGGGCACTCAGTTTGTTTAGGTTTTAGCAAGGCTTTTGACAGTGTTCCACACAGATGTCTAATACATAAACTGACATGCTTAGACCATCTTTTAAAACAATAGTCCTTATGGTTAATTCTGCTGACACCCCTGATACAATGTTCAGTTGACTGTAGGCTTTGTATTCAGTGTCCCAGGAATGCCCCCTCCCACTTTTTGAGTCAGCAAATATTTGTTACTTGTATGTGCACACTGTATTAGACAAACTCCTTGTGGAATTTTACCAATATTTCATTTAGCTGTTCATTACCACTTTATTAATATATTTTTTATAATGTTATCTTTTTGGTGAGCCCCTGCTTTATTAGAATTATATGTATAAGTAATATCCTTATAGTTTCTCTGTAGTTAGATAACCACATCCAATTAAATGTTATACCATTTAAGTTTTCACCCCCTTTGTGTTATTCTGCAACAATTAACACCATTAGAAAATACTAGTACAGTAAAATCTTGGATTGCAAGTAACTTGGTTTGCAAGACAAGCAAAACATTTGATTAAATTTTAACTTGATATACACGCAATGTCTTGCAATACAAGTACATACAGTATACACACATCACAACTGAGCCGATGGTTCTTCTCTCTCTGTCGCTGCAAGAGTGTAGTGACTGTTCTAAATGAGCAAAGTCTTGCAAAATTAGTACATACAGTATACACGCGTCACATCATCACAACTGAGCCGATGGTTCTTCTTTCTCTCTGACGCTGCAAGAGTGTAGTGACTGTTCTAAATGAGCAAAGTCTTGCAAAATGAGTACATACAGTATACACGCGTCACATCATCACAACTGAGCCGATGGTTCTTCTTTCTCTCTGACGCTGCAAGAGTGCTGTGACTGTTCTCAATGAGTGAGGCCTTACAATACAAGTAAGTATAGTATTTTGTATTAAAGGTTTTGGGTTGTGGAACGAATCGTCTGAGTTTCCATTATTTCCGATGGGGAAATTTGCTTTGATATACAAGTGCTTTGGATTACAAGCATGCTTCTGGAACGAATTATGCTCGCAAACCAAGGTTTGACTGTATTTCCGTTTCTCACACTGGCATTGCATTTTTCTAGCAAGAAGTGTGGCAGTACTGATATGCAGTGTGTCCTTTAAGGGGTGGGGCACAAAACAGCATTTTGCAAATCTCGCAGTTCCACCCACATAAACAATAGAGACGCTGCCTTCACTCTTTTAATTCCTTACAGTCCTTGAAAACCGCTTCGTTCAATATCACAGAACCTTCTTGTCGTACTATCATTAAAATCAATCAACATGTTGCGTTCCAATAATTTTGAGGTCACCGCCCCTTCTCTTTGGAATTCGCTGCCCAATCAGTTGCGCAGTGAATCCGCAATAAATCAATTTAAATCAAAATTAAAAACATTCTAGTTCCAGGATGCTTTTGGATAATAACTTCCTCTTAAGGACAAAATCAAGCTTCAGCACTTTGTACCCTAACCTATATTATCTTTTTCCCTCTTATTGTGTTCTTTCTCTCACGATTGTAGTTTTCTCCTCTCTTCCCTATTGTTTGAAGTTAGTCCATACATCTTATTATGCGTCTTTTGGTATTGTTTAGTGTCCCTAACTTTTAAATTTGTTTTTATGTAATTTTTATATTGTACACCACTTAGAAACCTGATTAAGTGGTTTAAAATTTTTTTTAATAAACTTGGAACTATAACAGCACGCTGTAGAACCAACTCAAAATTATACACCCTCACCCCCAGTATTCAGTACCATCAATCCCAACCACCAAAATAATTATTTTTCTAATTGTTTTGAAATATGTATTGTAAAGTGCTTGCATCCTTATTTGGCTATTATGCAGTATATACAGTTTTTAATAAACATGCCACAGAACTAAAAGCGCAAGGCCTTAAAAAGAAAGCGGCTGTGGTTTGGGATTCACAGGGATCCTCGTTTTTGGAAGGGTTTGGTAAAAAAAAAACCTGTTTGAAAATGAGTCCCTTAGTCTACTTCATATATTTTTTTAATGGTAATTGAATTATGGATGGATGTGAAAGATGTGCAAAATAGAGATTAACCACGGAATAAAAGTTTCCAATTGATCAGAAGTTTTTAATTTATGTTAATTCAGCCCTTTTTTGTATCTATGCATCAAAACGATGCGCATATGTATTTTTTAAAGGTTTCTATGTGACGATGTCACAGTGGGGGAGTTGGTGTCCTTCATCAATCCTGTCCTTTATGACAGAGGTTGTTGCTTGGAGACCAGAAGTCACACACAGTGTCAGCCAGTTGTTAGTCCTTATTTCTGAGTTGGACCAACTGGGGGACAGGGGCACTGTGGCACCAGCTGGCTTTATTTATTCTCTGATCCCCCAAAGAGAGAAGGACCATCCTGGAGCCAGTGGGGACCCTATTTAATGTCTGCAGTATCAGTTCTGGTGTATTGCTGCCAGTAGGCGCTGAAACCTTTGTGACAAGAAATGGCTGTGGCAGAGGCAGCTGATGAAGGTAAGAGTTTTCCAGTTCTTACACAGTGGAACAATCCTAAGAATATAGAGGAGGCAGTTTTTAAAACCACGTGCTTGGGGATGAAGGTTTTTTCCCCATTATACATCTGTACTTGTTCTCTATTGATGATTGGTTGTCTGAAAATTTTCCCTCTAAATGCAACTAAAAGTATAATTTTTTTCCAAAATGTGCATAATTTTAGTCATATTGAGAGGAGCCGTTTTCAGAGATAGGCACAGATAGAATTTTAAAATCTTTGCGAAATGCTAACTGCTGAAAGAGGCAAGTTTCAAAGTGTACGTTCAATGTTGAGAACTGGGGTAAAGACTGCAACAAGAATGTGGGGATTATGGACCAATATATAGTGGGAAAACGGCTCCAAAACGCAGTGCAGACTTTATGTAGCACAGCCTAAATATAGATATACTTAATTGTCCCCCTCTTTACAAAGCTGCGCTAGGTAACAGCTCAGACGCTCTTAGGAATTCTATGAGCATGACCGGCACTTAAAACGCTAACATAGTTTGTATCAAAAAGAGTGTGTGTGGGGGGGAAGGGGGGTATCTCTTCATGGAACAGTACTTCTCTAGTTAAAAGGAAACCTTGAGATGTTCCTGAGGGTTCCCTCCTTTCTTATCTTGGTCACTTATGTGTCTGTTTATTTTTCTCTTCTAAATATTAAAAAAATTGCTTAATTATACTAAAGCTTTTATTAAAGTATTGAAACATAACCTTTTTATTTTGTACTGAATGGTATGTTTATGCATTTTGGGTAATCCTTTGGGATTGCTTTAGTCCATGCATGGTTCCAGTCTCAAAATTTCTGCTGGGAACTGCAACGGCGGGCTTGTGAGATTGGTGGGTGGATCTGGGAGATCTCTTTTTGGTCAGGTGGGGGCTGTTGGGTGGGGTAATTATGTTTTTGCTTCGCTTTTTCCCAAAATTGAGCAGCCAATTTTGGTCACATTCAGTTTTGGCAGAAACCAAAGATCCTGGTGGTGTTTGGGTTCTAAAGTTGAGTATATTGAAAGATCTGAGGGGATGGATGACTCAGTGTTCTTATATCTTTTCCAGAGAAAAGAAAATGGTAAAACCAAAGGGCATAATTTGAGGTTGAAGGGTGGTAGACTCAAGAGTAATGTTAAGAAATTCTTCTTTACGGAGAGGGTGGTTGATGCGTGGAATGCGCTCCTGAGGGAGATGGTGGTGAGGAAAACGGTGACAGGGTTCAAACAAGCATGGGATGAACACAGAGGATCTCTAATCAGAAAATAATGGGTATATATTGAAGGAACTAAGGCCAGTACTGGGCAGGTCTGTGTCCTGTATATGAACATTCAGTTGAGGACGGGCTGGGGAGGGTTTCGATGGCTGGAATGTTTAAGATGGGCTGGAGTGAGCTTTGATGGAGACTCCAGTAGATGGAATCTAAGCACACCACTGGGCGGGGCTCTGGGTTTCTGGCCCAGAAATTTCTAAGAAAAAGGACCATTTAAACTAAGTCAATTTATGGTTGAGCAGACTGGATGGACCATTCATTTACTATGTTACTATGTATCTTATATTTTATGAGATGAGATGTAACCTATTGCAATCTGCTTTTCACAGGTCTTCTGCTAAACCATCTCTCTTCCCTTCAATCTGTTCAGAACTCTGCTGCATGCCTTATATTTCGCCAGTGGCGCTATGTCCACACTACCCTTCTCCTCAAGTCACTTCATTGGCTCCCTGTTTCCGCAAATACAAGTATATTCACTCCACAACTCCTCAATATCTCTCCTCTCTCATCTGTCCTATAGTCCTCCCCGGGAACTCCACTCATCGGTTAAGTCTCTCTTATCTGTAGCCTTCTCCTCTATGGCCAACTCATGAGTTTGTCCCTTCTACTTTGCTACATCGTATGCCTGGAACAAACTGCTTGACTCGGTACATCAAGCTCCATCTCTGGCAGTATTCAGATCCATGCTGAAATCCCAATTCTTTGAAGCTGGTTTTGATTCCTAACTCCAACCCATCTGCTAAACCCCCCACATCTGTCATCATTTCCTCTGTAATTCCCTACCTGAGCACTGTGTATAGATGCACCTTTTTTGTCCAGTTTGTCAGTCATAACTAGATTGTACGCTTTTTCAAGCTTTTTCATGTTTGGTGTACAGAACTGCAAATGCCCAGTACAACTATAGATAACTGATTGATGTATGGTTTCGTTTCTGTTTGTGCCAATCAGCCTTGTGATTTGATTTTAGATTCGGAAAACTTTGCTTCCTTCATTTCATTCAGGGTCCATTAAAATCAATGAGGGAAGCAATTGTTCACCCTAACGGTAGGACTTTCCATCCATTTCTACTGAATTTTTGTAACTTGTTAGCAGGCATCTGTCACAGAGGCAATAGTATTCCAAGATTCAAGAGTGCCATGACGGACCTCACAGCAGCAAAAGAGGGTCAAAAGGCCTCAACACTGACATGAAGTCTCCAAGTCACTACGAGAGATACAAAGAGGTGCCAGTCTTGGAGAAACACCAGGAGAGGGATAAAGCAGCACCAACACTGGTGGTTGCACCCCAAAACATGGCAGACAAAAGGCGTGGCACGCCAGGGAACCCTGACTGGGACGTAAGGAGCTACAGATGAACACAAACCAAAGTGCAGTTTAAAGGTAAGGTTTAATAGCACTTAACATTTCATAAGCAATAAAGTTTAAACCACTCCTAGGCCCATATTTTAAAAGTTCTATTCACAATTTACAGGTGTATATTACTTACCCAAGTAAAACCTGGTTTTAGCAAACTAGTAAAAGATACCAGAAGTGAGGTTACAAATAACAGAGATAAAGGCTATAAAAGTTTGGAGGGTAAATTGGGGCCGCTTTCAGTTTTGAAAGTTTTGTGTACTGTAGAATCAGCGCAAAGGGACTATAGAAGTTTTTTTCCACAGCTGTGATGTTTTTCATGTTCTACAGCCTTAAAAACCCCACATTTATTGATAAATGTGTTAAAAGACATAATTTGGCCATCCCTGAGGAAATTTTGCAGGATTATGCAGTTGATATCCCTCTATTTTTTTGCTATATATAAGCTACACATCCCATCTTCTCTCAGCAGGTCACATATGGGTCATCACATATGGTTCAGTCCGCGTCTAAGTGGTCCAGAGCTCCCCACGACCATCTCAGAAATTGATGAAATTTTTTTTTCAAGGACCTCTAATGAAGATATCCAGAGTCTGGGGACATGGTCTCAACTAGGTCCAGAATTAGGGGGCCATTTATTTGGGCAATTTTGTATTCATAGAAGATGTCGAGTGGAGACCCTCCTTGAAACTGGACCAGCTGACATGGAATTACCACTATTTACTACATGTACATTGCAAAGAGATGTGGTTTGGGTGGGGTTTGGGCAGAACCAAAATTTACACCCCCAATCTCCATATCCCAATATATCAACCTGGGGAATTTCTGCTGTTTCCTGGCACATGAATGTTTTTTTAAAAGTGCCCATTTAGGTCAGGCCTCTACAGAGGGATGAAGGGATATATCCTCCTTAAGCAAAACTCATTCTCTAATTCCCCTCTCTAAAACTGAAACCAATTAAAAATTGTAGCCTCTGTGGTGAATTAAGAGCATTCACATGTGTAGGTTGTGAAAAATACCATATTATACGTGTCAGCACTTACATGTATAAGCTACCGAGTTTCCTGTGTAATGTTTTCCATATATATAATGTGATATGAATGTTCCCAGGAAAAGTGTGTGATTTGTTTTTTGTTTCTACAAACGAACTTTGTGAATCACAAGGCTGCTACGTTGGAAGAACCTTTTCTAAAATACTACAGAAATTGTACAAGTTCACATCTAGACGTATCAATTCCACTTCCTAAGTTCCGTTTAAAATTGGTCTTCAAGTCTTTAGCTTAAAAGGGAAATTGAAACAGTGCTCACACTTGCAACTGTCCATAAAGAGAAATGCAAGCCATGCTGGAATATAAGAAAGCAAAAGCAAGCTGAAAATTAGACAAACAGCAGCCCAAGATGCAAAAGAGCAAGTAAACCCTATACAATGGCCCAGCAAAGAAGCAGGGGAGACATACTTCATGCACGCTATGTGTGGTCCTGATGGGCTGATCAGGAAAATCAAGGCACAGGCCCAGCTCTAACAAGCTGGCTCTGTATTCCAATGCATGCCTCCTTCCTGTTGGCCCTGGCAGAATATCTCCCTCCTATCTGCCTATACTGGGGCCTTATAGCCAAGCTAGTTTGGGTATTTTCACAGATGGTTTTTAGATATCCTGGTCCAGTTACTGGAGATGAAGCTGAAATTGGACACAACTAAGAGAAAGCCTTAGACAAGCCTTGGACTGGAACTAGAGTCTCTGAAACTGAAGTCATCAGTGCTGCGATCTCTGGATTGAGGCTGAAGATAGGCAGTGGGACAGCTGGACTGGAGAGAGAAGCCAGTCAAGACAGGATCAAGAGTCTCTAGAGGCCATTACTGGGATATCTGGAGTACAGACATCAATGGAGAAGTCTCTGATAAAGCAGGAAACAGACTCTGGAAAGTCTTGAGCAGACTCTCTGATACATGAGTTTTTGAATCCAGAACTGGTATACAGTATTTGAAACAAGAATCCCGGCAGAACAGGAGTCCTTGAAGCAAGACTGGAGTCACAGAAGTTGGAGTAAAGACTAGGGTTTGGCAAGGAACTGATTTTTTCTTAACACAAGCATAGTCTTTTCCCTTTTCTCCAACTTCTTGAACATTGAACAAATGAATAGCAGACCTAAATTTACGAGGGGATGCTAAATCGTTCTCAGTCCAACAAGAAGAGAATGACATGGATATGGTTAAATCAAAGATCTGAAACAGTATCAAAACATAGAATTTAGTTTCTGCAAATTGGCCACTTAATGAAATAAGATAACACTCTTTTCAGCGTCAGTGGCAAAATAACACTAGAATTTAGGAAGTTGGTTGGTTGGGCTGAGAACTTTTCAGCACCCCATCTTTTAAGATCCAAAATGAAGATGAATTTTCCGCTGAAAAGTTGTGCTTCTAATTTTTTTCTGAAAATAGAGCACAAATTTAAGAGATTAACCTAAGAGCATAAATTTAGGACCTAAGAAGTACATAATCAAAACAAAAATACATCTAAAAACCCGCCGATAATCGAAACAGGATTTAGACGTATCTAGAAGCAGCTTAGGCCTTTTGACTGCCGCTGTGCACTCAGAGTGAAAAGGGGCATTTTTGGAGAAGTGGTTAGGGCGGGAGGTGGGCCGACCAAACTTAGTTGTCCTGTAGCGATAATCGAAGGTTTAACAAAGTTACCTGGAAGGAACTTATAAGTTTTGACTTAGATGAAGTCGAAACAGGTATAAGTTCTGATTGGATTGCCGCTGAGCTGATTGCAGCTGCCACAATCAGTTTAGCGGCCCAGGCAATCCGTCCCCTCCCCCAGCAGGAAGGATGCCCCCTGTTAAGAGAGTGCAAGAGTCAATAGCCTGAAGATTCCTAATGTGTTGATGGAGATTGGGAAAGATTGTAGTTAAGTGTGAAGTTATTAGATGATGGTCAGGTAGAGACAAATTGAGATGAAGAAGTCTGAGAGTGAAAGGATAGTAAAAAAGAAATAAGAGAGCCATGTGAATGAGGAGGGGTAGTAGAACCTAGAATTTACGTGGGGAGGACGGGAGATAAAACTAACCAAATCAATCAATCAGTTTTGAATGAGAAGGTTAAAGTAAGAAACTTTGGAAGATTTAAGTCAAAGAAGTAAAAGGTTTCATTTTTATTCAAACATCAAACATGACCCCTATGACCCAACTTTCAAAACCTACAAGGAGGAAAAAAGACCTCAGAATGGGAGAGGCTACACCCATGAAAAATCAAAACTCAACTTCAAGTTAATCGTCGGTCAAGAAAACCTCCTGTAATTTGTGATTTTAATGTAATTTGCACTTTTTCCTCGGGTCCTAGGGGTCAAGTTTGATGTTTGTTTATTTCACAATATTTTAGTTTGTGAACCCTGGTCCTCAATATAGGTTTTATAGTTGCTTTAATTTTTATTCATCCAGACTGCACTTTTCAGAGTGAATAGAATGGCAAATGGTGGAAAGACCACCCACCAAAGGTAGGACTTTGAAAACTTTGCTTTCCCCTTATTCCCTCATAACGTCAGAGCTGAAGGAGAAGCCCTTCCATCCTTTATCCACTGCCTTCGAGAGCTGCCCCAGTGTGATTCATCTATATCATGGAAACGGAGCAGTTAGATCAGACATAGGAGAGTCAATCTACCCCCCTGGTGTCCCCCACTACGCGCCACCATTTAAGGCAGTTCACCTAGAGGTGTGCCACCGCTTGGCATGTCATCTAAGGCACAAGATAAAGGTGCGCTTCTTTGCGCAGCTCTTGGTGCAGTTCCTCAGAAAACTCATGACCAATGGAAGCCGTCCCCAACTCATAGAAACTCAAGAGAAATGGAAGCCTCATCAAGGTACTCTTACTAAACTGTTGTCCCGGTATTCCTCTACATCATTCTACTCCTGGTTCAGTTTGCATAGCCTTGCCCACTTGCCCCACCACAACTCCCCACAAATAGAAACAGTTTCACCAGGCAACCCTGTAGATACCAATTTAGCAAGTCAGGATGAATCTTTAAATCACACAAATTTTTCCTCATCATTCTCTACACATTCTCCTTCATCTCTGAGTCTTGGAACACCTTCTTTGGCCTTCCTCTTAGCACTATCATCTGCTTCTTTGATCATATTAAGTGCGAGGGTAAATCAAAAAGTAAAGGCAAAATATATTTAACGGTTTTAATAAAAGTAACTGAGCAATTGAACATATCACTTTCCCACAGAGTCCCTATGCAATTGTCGTATCGTTCAACTAGCTTCTGCATTTCTGCGGAGATGAAGTTTTTCGGCTGCTTTGTCTTTTGTGCTCCGGGTCACAGTGATGCACTCATGTCTCATCGCCAGTGACAATTCTCTCCAGAATACTCAAATCTTCTTCATACTATCTCAGGAACTGGGCTACAACCTCCACACACTGTTGCTTTGCAGATCAGTAAGCTGTTTGGGAACCCATCATGGGCAGACTTTCCTGTTTTTCAAATCATCATGCAGATTCATAACTGATATCCAAATTTGCAGCCTGTCAATGTTCTCTTGCATTCACGATGTTGATGGGTGACCAGAACGACCTTCTTGGGTTACACCTGTTCTTCTCGCTTTAAACCTTTTTTACCCCCTCATAAACCTTTCATATGTCCATACTGTCAATATCAGAAGGTGAATTTCCACAGGTTTCACTCCCTCTGCCCAGAGAAAGCACACTACTGCAGATTGTTCTTCGTTGGTACAATCTTACAATGGAGCGTCCATGTTTCTGACCTCATGGCTGCCATATGATTAAAGGCTGAGTGCTGCACTATGTGTGGACGAACTATCCAAAAGTCAATCTACGAGTACATATGTTGCATTTCACCTGCTCTATTCTGGTTATCGCGTAACTTAACAATTGCCTTTAATTTTTGATTCACCCTCACACTTTTTCTTCTACTTGCAGCTTCTGGGGATGTGCATTTGTTGGAGTACATTCAGTTCATTTGGGAACCTTAACACTTTTAGGAATTCAATAAATGACACACACATAAATCTAGAAATCAATGCATGAACAATCAATTTGCATTAATTAAAAAATACATTAAAATACTACAAATGAATGTGTGAAATAACTGAAAAAAACCAACTCAAATATCACAAAAAATCCAAACATGAACTGACAATTCTTTGGCCATGCAAGTCCCTATCATCTTTGTAATGGTTTTAATTATATATGCAATGGCATAGTAAGGTAGAGTGGATCGCCCCGGATGCCATCTTCAAGGGGACGCTGGCGTGATTAGCATCTTCTACTTGCGTCTTGCGCCAACCTCGGCCCCTTTCTGACATCATTTCCTGGGCACGGAACTAGGAGGTGAGATCAGAAGGGAGCTGAGGCTGGCGCGAGCAGCAGGTGGATGCTTCTGCTCACACAGGCGAATCTTTCAAGATGTACGTGGGTTAGGCGTTCAAGTAGCATTTTCCACTTGACACTTGCGCCAGCCTCGGCCCCTTTCTGACATCATTTCCTGGGCACGGAACTAGGAGGTGAGATCAGAAGGGAGCTGAGGCTGACTCCAGCAGCAGGTGGATGATGCTGCTTACGCAGGCGAATCTTTCAAGAGGTACGTGGGGATAGGCACTCAAATAGCATCTTCTATTTGCTGCTTGCGCCAGCCTCGGCCACTTTCTGACATCATTTCCTGGGCACGGAACTAGGAGGTGAGATCAGAAGGGAGCTGAGGCCGGCTCCAGCAGCAGGTGAATGATGCAGGGTCACATAGGCGAATCCTTCAAGAGGTACGTGGTGTGACAGGAATCCCACTAGCCCTGCAAGAAACAGGGAGAAAGATCCTGTAAGCCCCATTGGAAACCCTTTCAGCAGGTCTGTGAAATATCCTGCAGTTTATAAAAATCCTGTGCACAGCTTTAGGCAGGAGCCTGCCCCTTTAAGAATGTCTAGAGCTCATGCTGACAGTCAGAGTGCAGGGCCCTTCAAGAACTTGCCTGTCCCTGCTAGGATGGGGCGTGGCTGGGTACTGAGGATGTGAAAAGCAAAACAAGAAGACCCGGTGTTCCACAGAAAAAGGAGCAATCCAGCAAAGAAAGAAACTGGACGAAACACAATGTTCTTGACTTTCCTTTATTTCTTCAAAATATCTTCAACCAATGCTAAAAAATGTATATCCACATCAATCGTATGAGAAACTAATGGATCCGACATGGGCTGTATTTCGGCTAACAAAGCCTTTCTCAAGGGACTGGTTGTTAATAAGATGTTGATATTGTGGAGTAGATTTCCCAATCTGGAAGATCCGATGTGGAGAACACAATGAAAGATGACTGCTGATGCACAGTCAATTGCTGAGGTTTCCATTTCCTGAGCTTTCATCTTCAGACAGAGGAAGAAGACAGCTGGAACAAGCAGCTGACCATAGGCTGGGAAGGAGGCCAGTCCTTCTAGCTGAGCAGAAACCTGCACAAGCCAATTCCCCCATGGAGACTACTGACTGGGAGATAGAGGAACTAGCTGAAAGCCTTGCTAAGCCAGCTACAGAAACCCAGCAAGAGGATTATCCAATGGATTACCAGGACTTTGCTTTTCCTGATATTAGTGAGGAACAAATGGTCTGTGAGTAGGCTGCAAACCCAAACAATTTATTGTTCACTGAAGTTTTCATTTTGATATTTATATTCAAGCCATCAAATCTGGCTAAGTGTTCATGCTGGTTACATTGTGGGGTGTAACCAGCCATCCAAGGAACTGTGAAGCAGAAGCTGCATTTTGGGTTTTGCTTTTTGGAGCAGCGTGTGCACTGCTCTGAGTTGTGTTGTGGGGGTGAAGTATAAAACCTGTGCCTGTCTTTTGGATGAGGGCAGCAACACCAGTGGTGCCTATCTCCTCCCAGCCTGTTTGGGAAACTTGGCTCTACCCCAAGCAGGGCACCAGCCAGAGCCAGAGTTTATGCCATGAAGAGACAAGTGTTGGTCTGGATTGTTAGAAACTGTGGAATGAACTGTTCTTGTTGGGCCAGAAGAAAAGTTTTGGTTGATTTTTCTTAACATTGGACTCAAACCATTGCACTGGTTGTGTTTGGAAGTTTATTTTTGTATTCAAGAGACTGTGTGCTGAGTTTAAACTCAAGAGACTTACCTGGAGCTAAAGATGTGTGTGGAGCTGTTGAAACTTTTTTTTTTTTTCCAATAAGGAATTTGCTCGTGCCATACTGACCATCCTATTGGAGATTTTGGATTTTTCATTAAAGTGTTTTGTGTTACAACGGAGATGTCTCAGTGTGCAATTTTTCTGAGAGGCACTGAGAGCTGTGTTACACTGCCTTTCATTCAACTCTGGGACAGGGATTCACAGGGGCAAGTAGGCCTAGCTGGGATCCTGTCCCACCGTGGGGACAGGTGTTCAAGTAGCATCTTCCAGTTGTTGCTTGCGCCAGCCTCGGCCCCTTTCTGACATCATTTCCTGGGCACGGAACTAGGAGGTGAGATCAGAAGGGAGCTGAGGCCGGCTCCAGCAGCAGGTGGAAGATGCTGCTCACGTACGTGGGGGCAGGCGCATAAGTAGCTTCTTGCACTGCCCCGGGAGCCATCCTCCCTAGTTACGCTGCTGTATATATGTAGTTTTTGTAAGCGCTGCAAGTTATAGAGTGATAGTATATAAATGTATTAAAATCTTTTACTTTACTATCTTCTATTTCAAGGATCTTAGAGTATATTAAAGTAAAAGAAAGCATCAGTCGGGCAGGAGTTGAACCTAGAATCTTCCGATCCCTAGCAGTTAGATGTGTTATCCGTTGCATTGTCATGTTTTTATTTACTTTAATAACAAAAAGGCTTATTGACTTTACAATCTCTAACTTTACATTCTACCCTCTAGTCTTCAATTTTCAGCTAATGGCTCTTTGAGGTGTACTTCATCGTAACAAATTTAGATTTCCTTTCAAACCAGGTTTCACTGGCCATGAATTGATTCTGGGTTAAATCCTAGCATTAGACTACAAGGGATTTATTATAGAGTACTATACTAATGATTATTCCAGCAGAACAGCCAGGTAAGTGTTAAATGATGTGAGCTTATATCATCAGATTCATTGTCCAGAGTGCTAACCACTACACTGTGGAATTTGGCACTCAATCTGGAGTGGAATATTTACCACTCTGCTAAGAAGAATAAACCATAGCATCCGAATACTGGTGGAAGAGCAGAAGGTTTCCAGGTCATCTTTTGCATCAGGAGCCAGGTAAGTGCTTGATTTCAATTTATATCATTTGATGATTCATTGTAGAATGTGATAACCGTGAAGTATCTCGGAGTGCTTTTGGACTCAGGACTCACTATGAGAGGGCAGGTGCTTGCAGTAGTTCGGAAAGTGTATTTTCATCTTCGGTTAGTCAATGGTCTTAGACTTTATTTGGAGGTCTCATTGTTTAGGATGGTGTTGCAGTTGATGGTTTTGTCTGGTGTTCTTGGGAGTACCAGAATCTTATTTGGGTGCGCTTCAGGTGGCCCAGAATTCAGTAGTACGCTCTTTATTTAAATTGGACAGACGTGAGCATGTACCGGAATATTTTATAAGATTGTATTGGTTGAAAGTAAGGGACAAGATACGTTACAAGCTTTTGGTAAATGTTTTCATGTGCTTACAGAAGTTGGCCCCTAAACACCTGGTCCAGAGCAAATTGCCGCGTGAGCTAGCTCGATGCTTCACTCAATTGAGCATTGTGATCTGTCTGTTCCATCTATGTGGGACTTAAGGCTTTCCTCTTCCAGAAACAGTGTCTTTGACTGGAACAACCTTCCAGGATACATTCGTCAACAGCAAAATTTACAGAACTTTAGGAAAAAGCTAAAATGACACCTGTTCTGTAAGATGAAATATAGGATCTGAGTTTGGCTGAGGGAGAAGGAGTGATGACTGTTGAGTGCTGGTCACGGAGGTATTCGATGGTCTGGTCTATTTTATCTGGCATAATGATGTCTGTCATTGAGGCTTCTTCTATGCCTTATGGAATTTTATATTTTGATGTATGTTAGCGTTTTGCCAGTTTCTGCCTTAAATGATATTCCTCGTTGATGCGATGTGTATGTCATTTGCAATTTGATTTAATATGTAAGTATGTAATTTGTTCAAGTGTGTTTATTATGTATTGATTTGTATGGCAAATGTTAATGTCTTATTTTGTAAGTTAATATGTAACTTGCCCTGGATGAGGGCAGGTGAGAAATAAATAAGCAAACTATGGAAACACTGGGTACTTCATTTAAAGTGTGATACTTACCATTATACTAAAGAGGATTAACTAATACACTGCCGTGCTGGTGGAAGAACAAGACTAATGAAGATCCAGGTAAAGCACCAGATTTAATTATTTAAAACTAGGCACTGTTTCATTTGTCAGGATGATTATTAGCAGAGTTTGTCTGTACTTTAATTACAGCCCAATTTTGTTAACCTTTTCTTTTCTACACTTCAATATTCTCTCCTGATCTATTTGGCTTATTACTGTTTCTGTAGAGAACTCAACAGGGAATTAATACATTTAAAGTCAAATCAGTAGATTTGGTGATTAGCAGGATAACTATTACACTACAGTAAGTCTTGGTATTTTATTTAGAATGAGGAATTTACCACTATATTGATAAAGATTAACGCACCAGGATACTGATTAATTGGTCTTCCTCAATATCAACTTCGTCGTCTTCAGCTTTCTTGTCGATCCAAATATGATCATATTACTCCTTCACTTAAGTCTGAACATATACTTCCAGTTGCTTATAGAATTCCTTTTAAGTACAATGTCCTCTCTTTTCAGATTCTTCCTTCTTTTCTGGCGTTAATTGATTCCTTACTCACCTCAAAGGAATCTTCACTCTTCTCAACAAAATGTATTGACCGTCCCCTCTTTCAGGCAGATGTTTTTGGATGTTAGTAGGGACTCTAGCTTTTCGGTAATGGCCCATAATTTGTGGAATTCTCTTCCATTATATTTAAGGGCTGAAAAATCATTCAAAAATTTTAATTCACAACTAAAGATTTATTATTTTAAATTGGCATTTGATTTACTTTGGATAATATTTATTTTTCCCCTCACCTTTTGTTGTTTTTCTCCCCATTTCCCCCATAATATATTGTAAATTATCCCTTCCCCTCTAGTCAATCTGTGCCTCTGTTGTTTTGTTTTTTATGGCTTTTCCTTGTTTGTGCATATTGATTTTTGAACTGTCACCTTTGTTTTTATTGTTGTTAATCACTTTGGCTTAATTTTTTGTGTTAATAATTGCAGTAACTGTAGCAGGTTTCAGGTTTATCTGTTGCACAGATAGCTGCTAAGAAGATCCAATTAAGTATTGAAAAACCATTGACATTATTAACCATAGATCAAACACAAATGCTTTCTATATATATAAGTACAGTTGCATATCTGCTAGGTATTGGTGTCTCTCTCTATAGAGGGAAAAGTGTATAGTTTACATAAATACCTTTTCACGGATAGGTCTATAACTAAATTAGGGGTTTTGCTGTACTGAAATGTTCCCCTACACAGTTCTATGGACGGACTCTGCATCTATTAATTCTACAGCTAAAACTTCACAGCAAAATGACAGTTTTAGGGAACCTTGTTTCATGTGAAATCAGCTTGACCTTCAGCATCCATGTTCATGATGCAGAAATTACAGGAGCAAATATTTTTATTTTTGTATTCCTGGTGGCAGCATATTGAAAACGGATGAGAAAGCTGAGGTTCTGGTTTTCCTTCTTGTGACATCATCAGGCATTTCTGGCCCATTGCTTCATGATCTCATGAGCAGGGAAAATACAGTTTGAGCTTTAGCATCCGTGTTCTTTCCAAAAGAGCCAAGGGTGCAAATATTTTTTATTTTTTCCCTTCCATTGGCTGCCTATTGAAGATGAATGGCAAAGTTCAGGTTGTGGTTTTCCTTCTTGTGACATCATCAGGCAATTTCTGGCCCATTGCTTCATGATCTCATGAGCAGGGAAAATACAGCTTGAGCTTTAGCATCCATGTTCTTTTCAAAAGAGTCAAGGGTGCAAATATTTTTTATTTTTTCCCTTCCATTGGCTGCCTATTGAAGATGAATGGCAAAGTTCAGGTTGTGGTTTTCCTTCTTGTGACATCATCAGGCAATTTCTGGCCCATTGCTTCATGATCTCATGAGCAGGGAAAATACAGCTTGAGCTTTAGCATCCATGTTCTATCCAAAGGAGCCAAGGGTGCAAATATTTTGTTTTGTTTTTGCCCTTCCAGTGGTTGCTTATAGAAGATGGATGGGAAAATTCAGGTTGTGTCTTCCCTGCTTATGACATCATCAGGCAATTTCTGGCCTTTTGCTTCATGATCTCATGAGCAGGAAAAATACAGCTTGAGCTTTAGCATCCATGTCCTTTCCAAGGAGCAAAAGATGCAAATATTTTTTATTTTTACCCTTCTAGTGGCTGCCTATTGAAGATGAATGGCAAAGTTCAGGTTGTGGTTTTCCTTCTTGTGACATCATCAGGCAATTTCTGGCCCATTGCTTCATGATCTCATGAGCCGGGAAAATACAGCTTGAGCTTTAGCATCCATGTTCTTTTCAAAAAAGTCAAGGGTGCAAATATTTTTTATTTTTTCCCTTCCATTGGCTGCCTATCGAAGATGAATGGCAAAGTTCAGGTTGTGTCTTCCCTGCTTATGACATCATCAGGCAATTACTGGCCTTTTGCTTCATAATCTCATGAGCAGGAAAAATACAGCTTGAGCTTTAGCATCCATGTCCTTTCCAAGGAGCAAAAGATGCAAATATTTTTTATTTTTTCGCTTCCATTGGCTGCCTTTTGAAGATGAATGGCAAAGTTCAGGTTGTGGTTTTCCTTCTTGTGACATCATCAGGCAATTTCTGGCCCATTGCTTCATGATCTCATGAGCCGGGAAAATACAGCTTGAGCTTTAGCATCCATGTTCTTTTCAAAAAAGTCAAGGGTGCAAATATTTTTTATTTTTTCCCTTCCATTGGCTGCCTATCGAAGATGAATGGCAAAGTTCAGGTTGTGGTTTTCCTTCTTATGACATCATCAGGCAATATCTGGCCCATTGCTTCATGATCTCATGAGCAGGGAAAATACTGCTTGAGCTTTAGCATCCATGTTCTTTCCAAAGGAGCCAAGGGTGCAAATATTTTGTTTTATTTTTTCCCTTCCATTGGCTGCCTATTGAAGATGAATGGCAAAGTTTAGGTTGTGTCTTCCCTGCTTATGACATCATCAGGCAATTACTGGCCTTTTGCTTCATAATCTCATGAGCAGGAAAAATACAGCTTGAGCTTTAGCATCCATGTCCTTTCCAAGGAGCAAAAGATGCAAATATTTTTTATTTTTTCGCTTCCATTGGCTGCCTTTTGAAGATGAATGGCAAAGTTCAGGTTGTGGTTTTCCTTCTTGTGACATCATCAGGCAATTTCTAGCCCATTGCTTCATGATCTCATGAGCAGGGAAAATACAGTTTGAGCTTTAGCATCCGTGTTCTTTCCAAAAGAGCCAAGGGTGCAAATATTTTTTATTTTTTCCCTTCCATTGGCTGCCTATTGAAGATGAATGGCAAAGTTCAGGTTGTGGTTTTCCTTCTTGTGACATCATCAGGCAATTTCTGGCCCATTGCTTCATGATCTCATGAGCAGGGAAAATACAGCTTGAGCTTTAGCATCCATGTTCTTTCCAAAGGAGCCAAGGGTGCAAATATTTTGTTTTGTTTTTGCCCTTCCAGTGGTTGCTTATAGAAGATGGATGGGAAAATTCAGGTTGTGTCTTCCCTGCTTATGACATCATCAGGCAATTTCTGGCCCTTTGCTTCATGATCTCATGAGCAGGAAAAATACAGCTTGAGCTTTAGCATCCATGTCCTTTCCAAGAAGCAAAAGATGCAAATATTTTTTATTTTTACCCTTCTAGTGGCTGCTTATTGAAGATGAATGGCAAAGTTCAGGTTGTGATTTTCCTTCTTGCGTCATTATCAGGCAATATCTGGCCCATTGCTTCATGATCTCATGAGCCGGGAAAATACAGCTTGAGCTTTAGCATCCATGTTCTTTTCAAAAGAGTCAAGGGTGCAAATATTTTTTATTTTTACCCTTCCATTGGCTGTCTATTGAAGATGAATGGCAAAGTTCGGGTTGTGGTTTTCCTTCTTGCGTCATTATCAGGCAATATCTGGCCCATTGCTTCATGATCTCATGAGCCGGGAAAATACAGCTTGAGCTTTAGCATCCATGTTCTTTTCAAAAGAGTCAAGGGTGCAAATATTTTTTATTTTTTCCCTTCCATTGGCTGCCTATTGAAGATGAATGGCAAAGTTCAGGTTGTGGTTTTCCTTCTTGTGACATCATCAGGCAATTTCTGGCCCATTGCTTCATGATCTCATGAGCAGGGAAAATACAGTTTGAGCTTTAGCATCCGTGTTCTTTCCAAAGGAGCCAAGGGTGCAAATATTTTGTTTTATTTTTTCCCTTCCATTGGCTGCCTATTGAAGATGAATGGCAAAGTTCAGGTTGTGTCTTCCCTGCTTATGACATCATCAGGCAATTTCTGGCCCTTTACTTCATGATCTCATGAGCAGGAAAAATACAGCTTGAGCTTTAGCATCCATGTCCTTTCCAAGGAGCAAAAGATGCAAATATTTTTTATTTTTACCCTTCTAGTGGCTGCTTATTGAAGATGAATGGCAAAGTTCAGGTTGTGGTTTTCCTTCTTGCATCATTATCAGGCAATATCTGGCCCATTGCTTCATGATCTCATGAGCAGGGAAAATACAGTTTGAGCTTTAGCATCCGTGTTCTATCCAAAGGAGCCAAGGGTGCAAATATTTTGTTTTGTTTTTGCCCTTCCAGTGGTTGCTTATAGAAGATGGATGGGAAAATTCAGGTTGTGTCTTCCCTGCTTATGACATCATCAGGCAATTTCTGGCCTTTTGCTTCATGATCTCATGAGCAGGAAAAATACAGCTTGAGCTTTAGCATCCATGTCCTTTCCAAGGAGCAAAAGATGCAAATATTTTTTATTTTTACCCTTCTAGTGGCTGCCTATTGAAGATGAATGGCAAAGTTCAGGTTGTGGTTTTCCTTCTTGTGACATCATCAGGCAATTTCTGGCCCATTGCTTCATGATCTCATGTGCCGGGAAAACACAGCTTGAGCTTTAGCATCCATGTTCTTTTCAAAAGAGTCAAGGGTGCAAATATTTTTTATTTTTTCCCTTCCATTGGCTGCCTATTAAAGATGAATGGCAAAGTTCAGGTTGTGGTTTTCCTTCTTATGACATCATCAGGCAATTTCTGGCCCATTGCTTCATGATCTCATGAGCAGGGAAAATACTGCTTGAGCTTTAGCATCCATGTTCTTTCCAAAGGAGCCAAGGGTGCAAATATTTTGTTTTATTTTTTCCCTTCCATTGGCTGCCTATTGAAGGTGAATGGCAAAGTTCAGGTTGTGTCTTCCCTGCTTATGACATCATCAGGCAATTACTGGCCTTTTGCTTCATGATCTCATGAGCAGGAAAAATACAGCTTGAGCTTTAGCATCCATGTCCTTTCCAAGGAGCAAAAGATGCAAATATTTTTTATTTTTTCGCTTCCATTGGCTGCCTTTTGAAGATGAATGGCAAAGTTCAGGTTGTGGTTTTCCTTCTTGTGACATCATCAGGCAATTTCTAGCCCATTGCTTCATGATCTCATGAGCAGGGAAAATACAGTTTGAGCTTTAGCATCCGTGTTCTTTCCAAAAGAGCCAAGGGTGCAAATATTTTTTATTTTTTCCCTTCCATTGGCTGCCTATTGAAGATGAATGGCAAAGTTCAGGTTGTGGTTTTCCTTCTTGTGACATCATCAGGCAATTTCTGGCCCATTGCTTCATGATCTCATGAGCAGGGAAAATACAGCTTGAGCTTTAGCATCCATGTTCTTTCCAAAGGAGCCAAGGGTGCAAATATTTTGTTTTGTTTTTGCCCTTCCAGTGGTTGCTTATAGAAGATGGATGGGAAAATTCAGGTTGTGTCTTCCCTGCTTATGACATCATCAGGCAATTTCTGGCCCTTTGCTTCATGATCTCATGAGCAGGAAAAATACAGCTTGAGCTTTAGCATACATGTCCTTTCCAAGAAGCAAAAGATGCAAATATTTTTTATTTTTACCCTTCTAGTGGCTGCTTATTGAAGATGAATGGCAAAGTTCAGGTTGTGATTTTCCTTCTTGCGTCATTATCAGGCAATATCTGGCCCATTGCTTCATGATCTCATGAGCCGGGAAAATACAGCTTGAGCTTTAGCATCCATGTTCTTTTCAAAAGAGTCAAGGGTGCAAATATTTTTTATTTTTACCCTTCTAGTGGCTGCTTATTGAAGATGAATGGCAAAGTTCAGGTTGTGATTTTCCTTCTTGCATCATTATCAGGCAATATCTGGCCCATTGCTTCATGATCTCATGAGCAGGGAAAATACAGTTTGAGCTTTAACATCCGTGTTCTTTCCAAAAGAGCCAAGGGTGCAAATATTTTTTATTTTTTCCCTTCCATTGGCTGCCTATTGAAGATGAATGGCAAAGTTCAGGTTGTGGTTTTCCTTCTTGTGACATCATCAGGCAATTTCTGGCCCATTGCTTCATGATCTCATGAGCAGGGAAAATACAGTTTGAGCTTTAGCATCCGTGTTCTTTCCAAAAGAGCCAAGGGTGCAAATATTTTTTATTTTTTCCCTTCCATTGGCTGCCTATTGAAGATGAATGGCAAAGTTCAGGTTGTGGTTTTCCTTCTTGTGACATCATCAGGCAATTTCTGGCCCATTGCTTCATGATCTCATGAGCAGGGAAAATACAGCTTGAGCTTTAGCATCCATGTTCTTTCCAAAGGAGCCAAGGGTGCAAATATTTTGTTTTGTTTTTGCCCTTCCAGTGGTTGCTTATAGAAGATGGATGGGAAAATTCAGGTTGTGTCTTCCCTGCTTATGACATCATCAGGCAATTTCTGGCCCTTTGCTTCATGATCTCATGAGCAGGAAAAATACAGCTTGAGCTTTAGCATCCATGTTCTTTTCAAAGGAGCCAAGGTAGCAAATATTTTTTTATTTTTACCCTTCCAATGGCTGCTTATTGAAGATGAATGGCAAAGTTCAAGTAGTGGTTGTCCTTCTTGTGACATCATCAGGCAATTTCTTGCCCTTTGCTTCATGATTTCATGAGCAGGGAAAATACAGCTTGTGCTTCAGCATCCATGTTATTTCCAAAGGAGCCAAGGGTGCAAATATTTTTTTTTTTACCCTTCCAGTAGCTGCTTATTGAAGATGAATGACAAAGTTCAGGTAGTGGTTTTCCTTCTTGTGACATCATCAGGCAATTTCTGGCCCATTGCTTCATGATCTCGTGAGCAGGGAAAATGCAGCTTGAACTTTAGCCTCAGTGGGCAAAATGTCGGCTTGACTGGCTATGCTGGAACCAAGAATGCTGCTTGGGTTTTTTTTTTTCTCTTTTTTTCTAAGATTCCACATTCCAAATGCAAAGGTGCAGTTTGAATCGGATCATCTCCGTTGGACTTAACACCTTTGCACCAAACTACTCTTGAGTTCGCCCAGAAATCCTCTACAATCCAGGATGCAGGACTTGTTGGTGTCGGCGGCTCAGGACTTGGCCGCTACACCCGTGTCTGAAATCTGTCTTTCGCCCCTGAAACCAGTTATTCCTCCATGTCTGAGAATGGTAATGACCGAGTGCCAGAGAAGCCCTGACACTGAAGTGGTTGCAGGTCCTAACTCTGTGGAAAGACGCCAGTTGGAATCAGGTGCTGCCCTGAAGGTAAAATCGTATGAGGTTGAAGCAGTGGCTTCAACCCTCCCGGAGGTAATCCTGACGGATGTCTGGAGAATTCTCCAAAGACTGGATGGAACGGTACCGAAATCTGTTGAAGAAACCTCCACTCTGGTAGGAAAAGTAGACTCGCAAAAACTATTGAAGAAATTAGGTGAGATAATGAAGTAAAGTTTGCAACGGTTAATCAAGAAGTTATTACTTTAAAATCAGTAACTGAAAATAATTAAGGATAAAGTGTCTGTTCATAGAAAACTAGAACAGTTGGAAAATTTTTATCAAAGATTTAACCTATGCATTTTAGAACTTTCCAAGATCATCGGATATTTCTTCTGTGGAATTGTTTTGGAAATATTTGATACAAGTCCTGAAATTCGCCTGTGAAGTTATTCCTCCGATAAATAAAATCTACTGCTGTTAAAAAATCAGGGGGTGAATCAGGAGTAGCAAATCAAGAATCTCAGAAACAAGTTTCTATGGACTTGGAGAATGTATCAGCTCTACTTGAGGAAACTGTGTCTATTATTGAGAAGAGAGCTACTTTGCTTATTTCTTTTGTTTTTCAACAGAACTTAAATGCTGTGATGAAATTTTACTTTCGAAATGCTCAGACCCCTTTTTTGGGGCAACGGGTTTGGATATACCCTGATGTCAATAAGGAGACGCAGGAACGAAGAAACTCTTTCTGGCCATGAGGCAAGAGACCAAGGATTTCGGTGCCACATTCCTGCTTGCATACTTGTGCAAATGTTTCACTAGATATGCTGGAGTGAAATATATCTTTTACGTTCCAGACCAGCTTATCTACAAATATTATGTTTATTAGATAAATTAGGTTCCAAGTGGTTCTTATGGCTGTTCCCCCTTAACTATGGGCTCCTTTTACTAAGGTGTGCTAGGACATTATCACGCGGAGTAGTGTGTGCGCTAGACGCTAACGCCTCCATAGAGATTGCGTTAGGAATTTCATCTATCGCGCGGTTTTGCACACGCTAAAAACACTAGTGCACCTTTGTACAAGGAGCCCTAAGTTATGGGGTCTAAGAAGAAACAATTGATGTTTTTTGATTCGTATGTTTTCCTGTGATTTATTTCTTTTCGCTTTCCATGCAACAAGTGTATTGCTTGTACAATATTTTCAAATAAATAATTTTGAAAAAGAGCTTCAGCATCCATGTTCTTTCCAAAGGTTGCAAATATTCTTTTTTGGCCTTCCAGTGACTGCATATTGAAGATTGATGGTAAAGCTCAGGCTGTGTTTTCCCTGCTTGTGACATCATCAGGCAATTTCTGGCCCATTGCTTCATGATCTCGTGAGTAGGGAAAATACAGCTTGAGCTTTAGCATCCATGTTCATTGTGCACTACTTTGAAAAATCACCTTTATTTTGCTTTTATCATATTTTATAAACCTGGAGCTGTATTTCGGCCCTGCTGGCCTCAATACACTTCTAGAGTATGCCTGTTTGTATGACTGAGTATGAAAGTGTGTGCATGTGAGTGTGCAAGTGTGTGTAAAAGAGTGAAGACACCTGTTTCTCCCACAGTGGTGTCAGTATAGAAGGCACTTTCAGTGCCACTGTTTTTTCTTCTAGCCAAGTAAGGCAGAGGAAGGAGAATAGGTGCCTCCAGGTATGAATGTGTATGAATGCCAACAGACATGGGAATGGACCTTGACGTGGTTCTGTTGCTCACATTTAAGGAAAATGTGCTAACGCATTCCCAATTTGTGTTGTGTTCAGCTTATTTTATAGAAGTAGGTCTGTAGTTTCAGAATTGAGTTCTTTTAGAAATCTTGGGTAAATGCCATCTGGTCTTGGAGATTTCTTACTTATGAAGCACAAATGCAGAAGTCTTGTCTGAGTAAAATCTGGAAAACAAATCTCTCATGTCTTATCCTGTTCTAGGCAGCCTTAAGAGTGGCAGAAGATGGACAGAAAAGAGGAGGAGGACAAGTACATAGGGGAAAGGAAGGAGGCAAAGACTCAGGTGGGAGATAGCCACTATAGAAAATGCATAATTATCTCCACTGATGCTCCATCAGTGTTGTAAAAATCTATAGGATGTACTGAATTCCTGCTTCATTCTGAATAGAGCAGATTGTTTTATTCAAGTAGTGGTTAAGTGCAACTGACCAGGGAATTTTCACTGTGGTTTTTTTTTTTTTTTCAGGGCCTCTGTACCACTTGACTTACTAACCATTTCAGGAAAGAGCTCCTCAGATCTACTACCAACAGTATTGAAATAGAGCTGTACCTTTGGGTTTTCCTCCTCCTGGCAGATCATCCTCTTTGCCTGGCTCTTGAAGCTCATCATAGAAACCGTTACCTCTGGAAACCATTCAGCTCTGGAGTGGACAACCTGTTATGCTCTGCACTTCTAATGCCAATCTGTCTCCTCTGGTCTCGACCTCATTTTGAAAACTGCAAGGGATGCAGAATACCATAGGCATGCATATGTGTTATATAGCGATTGAAAGAAAGAGTATATGGAAACCCTAATTGAAGGCCAGGACTTTAGCACAGTGGCAGGTTGTAATAAATATACTAAGCAGGATTATAGGCACTGCATGAACTCTTGCCTCACTTCATAAAACCTTAACACCTTGGTTTCCATCTTCCATCAAAACAGAGATGGCAGCTCTTGTCTATTATAGAATCCTTCCATCAGGTATCAGAGATTAAGAAGGGTAGTCTTCATATTCTATGTTATTATGAAATACAATGAATGCTCTTCCAGACTCAGGACACCATTATAAAGTATATGCTCACAGTTACATGCTAATTATGCATATTTCATTAGACCCCCCAAACCCAATCCCCCCAGTCCCTGACACCCCCCCCCCCCAAAGCCAACACGGACCCCTCCGCTTTTTCTACAAGGCTGGCTGGAAGGATGCCTACTCCCTTTAATTGGAAGGCCCACCTCTTCATAATGGCAGGCCGTCTCCTTCCTAGTGCATCCTGGGATGCACCGGGGAGGGGCCTAAGACCCTGACTGGAAGAGACACCTAAGGCCTGTCCCATAGGTTCATGTGGGGGTGGGGCTGGGGGAAGGGAAATCATTGGTGCTAATTGACTCGTTACTCAAACTGTATGCACAATATGGGTGCACGCCCAAATTTGCACATGCAATTTTGAGTGTCATTTACAGAATTGGGGGGTAAGTCTATATAGAAGAGTAGGGCCTTCTTTCCTTTACAGAATAGGCTCCAGACAGGTCCCTCAAAGTGTACAAGTGATGATATGATAAATCAAATGATAGAATTGTAAAGTTCTTTACTCTCACAATGATATTCTCCATCTAGAGAGAAGAAAGAAACGCCTGAAATTAAACAGCACTAAGTATGGAGATGGCACTGAGAAACATCATGACATGGAAAAGGAATAAGTGTAAAACTTCATTCTGCTGCTGCAATGAATTAAACAGTCCAGCGCTGGGCCATTCTCACATTGGCATTTCTTCGGTCTTCAGGATCTCAGTCTGACCCTTAAAATCATGCCAATTATCGAGATCTGGGGCACCAAGGAAAGCAGAGTCAGTGCACAAAGAGGCAGGAAAATCTGATTCTACGTTGGCTCCATGAGACAAAGTATAGAAGTTGAAAGTCCCAGCATGAGAATTGATCCAAACTTCCCTTCTGTCTGCATAGTTCTGTATGGGCAGTGGCATAGTAAGGATGGGCATCCTTCCTGCTGCGATCATTGGGGGGAGGGGGGGGGGTTTAGATGTTCTCTCAGAGTTTTTGCAGCTGACGTGCTTGTTGCAGGTTTCCGGGTCTCACCGCAGAAACCCTAAGAGAATATATAACCCCCCCCCCGAGACTTTTTCTACGGACTTTCAAAACAAAACTCAAATTTCTAACCAACTGACTTTCCCGCCAAAATTCAAATTGGTGGACTGCCCTGTTCCCAATCAGGTCAGTGAGCCCATTTCCAAAGTCACACTGCAGACTTCGGAGCATTCCCTGAAGAAAACCACAGCATGGTTTCTACCTGACAAAGATGCCGCATGACCGGGAAACCTGCAGCAGGGACTTGGGATTATTGTTTGAGAGTACTCTACATGCATAAGTCTGAAAAACCTTTGGTAAACTCTAAGGGGTCGATATTCAGCCGGCAGCGATCAGCATTTTGCTGACTGCCACCGGCGTTAAACCTGGAAATTCAGTGCCGGGCCGTGATGTCCGGGATCCAGCACTTAATCTCTGGGTGTGCAGAGCCATTTAGAGCATAACCAACAAAATGCTAAATTGCTGGTTAAATCGCCAGAATTAGGGACCCTGAATGCCAGTTCTGTAATGACAATTGCATGTGAATTTGCCATTATAGAATAGGGAGCAAATCAGTATGTTTGCACCTAACATTGAGGAGGAGTTTGGTGTAGTGCTTAGAGCTACAGCCTCAGCACCCTGAGGTGGTGGGTTCAAACTCCATGCTGCTCCCTGTGACCTTGGGCAAGTCACTTAATCCTCCACTGCTCCAGGTACATTAGATAGATTGTGAACCCACCAGGACAGATAGGGAAAATGATGGAAGCACCGTGTTTCCCCGAAAATAAGACAGTCTCTTATATTCATTTGGGCCCCCAAAAAGGCACTAGGTCTTATTTTCGGGTAGGGCTTATTTTTTTCATGTACATGATCATCTCTCCCTTTCTCTCCTTCACCCCAATTCTTCCTCTCTCCTTTCCCCCACATCTTTCCTCCCCTATCACCCATCCTCTTGTGCCTTCTCTTTGCAGCATCTTTCTATCCCTCCCATCCCCTTGTGTAGCAGAACCCTTGAGCACTTGCTGTGCAGCCAAACCTCCACTGACCCTCCATCCTTCTCAGCCGATCCCCACCGAACGCGACCATAAATACCTTCCAGCAAAGGAGCGTCGGGCCTACAGCATTCACAGGCTGCTTCGCGGCATTCTCGTTGGGGCCTTCTGTGTACTGATGACATCATCAGTAACGTGGCACACAGAAGGCCCCAGCGCGGCTGCCTACGACTAGGGCTTATTTTTGGGGGTAGGGCTTATAGTAAGACCTACCCCAAAAATCATGCTAGGGCTTATTTACAGGGTAGGTCTTATTTTTGTGGTTGTATAACTACAAAAAGGCAATATAGAAGTCCTAATCCCTTTCCCGAACATTAAGAGCGAGCACTTATGCCATGCCAAAGGCTGGTGTAAATGTTGGCACCTAAATCTGGCAGTTGTGATAGTATTCTGTAACTTATACGCATAATTGCAAGACATGTCCCTGACAAGCCTCCTTTGTCGATGCGCCTATGCACAGTTCTGTACGTAACTACAAATTAATACCACGTAAGGGCTATTATTATATTTAATGCCACTTGGCACGGAATTTAACTATTCGGTTAGATGCACAAATGGCAGTGTTCTATAAACTGAGCGCCCAAATTTTCGTGCTAGTTCAGCTTTACAGAATCCAGGGGACAGGGTCATGCGGTTTATCAAAGGCCTTTTTCTGCACGCCAAACCACCTGCACACCTAAGAAAATCTTTATCAGATTACCCCACAAGCTTTGGGAACATACAGAACATTTGACTTTTTTACATATTTTATGCGATCAAGTTTGAAAATCTGAGGATTTTGCCTCATTTTCTTTTTTTTTAATTAAATCTTTATTCATTTTTAAATTCTTACATCAAGTGAATTTACAAGTAAAAGACAATTTTCACATATCACTTGAATTACAATCAGATATTCTTATAAGAGAAAATAAATACCCCTCCTTTTTATCAATATTCCTATTTCCATATGATATACCTTACCCTCCCTAACCCCTAATATAAACTAACCATGTGCTAAGATATCTGATCATTAGAGTAACTAATCAATGGTCCCATATTTTTTTAAAATTATGAATATTCCCTTGTTGTAACGCTATCATCTTTTCCATCTTATAAATGTGGCAAACTGAATTCCACCAAAATGTATAATTTAATTTAGTATAATCTTTCCAATTTTGAGTAATTTGTTGCATGGCGACCCCTGTCAATATTAATAATAACTTATTATTTGCAGAAATTGGACTCTGAGTTCTCATTGCTGTACCAAATAATATAGTGTCATATGAGAGTCCTACATGGTTTTCTAATAATTTATTAATTTGGGGCCAAATTAGTTTCCAAAAAGCATTTACAAAGGGACAAAAAAAAATTAAATGATCTAGCGTCCCAACTTCTAATCTACAATGCCAGCATCTATTGGATCTAGTACTATCTATCTTTTGTAAACGTGTTGGGGTCCATAAAACTCGATGTAACAAAAACATCCACGTTTGACTCATAGATGCTGACCTTGTAGATCTTAATCTCCAGGACCAAAATCTTGGCCATTGAGATGCAGAAATTGTCTGTCCAATCTCAATACTCCAAATATCCCTAAGTCCAGTTTTCTTTTTTTTATTTAAAAATCCATATAAAAATTTATACCATTTTGTGGCTTGGTGTCCCAAGAAATCCGCCTGAAAGCAAAGGACCTGCAAGCTATATTGAGTATTAAGACCCTTCCATTCAGGGAACCCTACCTGAATAGCCTGCTTCAATTGCAACCATTTAAAATATTGTGTTTTGTTTAAGTCAAATTTATGTTGCAATTGTGAAAAGCTAAGCAGTGATCCATCTAAAATAACATCATTCAATGTCCGTATGCCTGCAATTATCCACTGCTTCCAGACGATCTTAAATCCGCCAATTTTAATCCTGGAGTTTACCCAAATGGATTGATTTAATGATTTAGTAATTGGATCTGGTGATAAATTACTAATATATCTTAATGTTTTCCAAGAATCAAGTAAAATTCTATTATCTTTGTATTTCCTAGGCAATTTTATACTAATTACATGTTCTAAATGTAATGGGAACAGGAGCCGCCATTCTAAATATAACCAATCAGGTTCATTTTCCATGAGATCTGGGAGGATCCAATACATACCCTGTCTTAGAATATAGGCTTGATGGTACCTATAAAAATTTGGAAAATTTACCCCACCCTCCATAATATTCTTTGTAGTGATGCTAAATCAATTCTGGGTCTTTTCCCAAACCAAATGAATTTTGTAAGAACATTGTTTAACTTTTTATAAAATGACCCCTGAAAAAATATTGGAATCATACTCATTTGATAACAAACCACAGGCAATATCATTATTTTAATTGTTTGAACTCTTCCCCACCAAGAGAGATGTAAAGGATTCCATTGCTCACACATTTCTGTTATCTTTTTTAATAAAAGTTTTTCATTTTCTTTCACTGTGTCATCAGTTGTATTTTTGATAATAATACCTAAGTATTTTAATCCTTCATTTTTCCATATAAATGAATATGAGTCAAATAATCCTTTGGTACAATGAACATTAATTGGAAGAACTTCAGATTTACTCCAATTAATTTTATATCCAGAAAATTTTCCAAACTTCTCTAGTAGATTGAGTAAACATGGAATGGTATTCCCCGGTTCTCTTAAATATAGTAAAATATCACCTGCATATGCAGAAAGTTTAAATTCCCAATTAGAGTATGGGATTCCTTTTATTCCCTTAGTTTGATTAATTGCAATTAATAAGGGTTCAAGAACAACATCAAAAAGTAAGGGGGATAAAGGACATCCTTGTCTAACCCCCCTTAGCAAGTTAAATCCATCTGATAAATTATTATTAATATATAATCTTGCACCAGGAGAGCTATACAATGTCTGAATCATTTTAATAAAACCGGGGCCTATACCAAACCATTCCAAAGCTTGATACATGAAACTCCATTCCACTCTATCAAATGCTTTTTCTGCATCTAAAGACACTAGAAAAGCTGGATCATTAATATTTTTTTTTAAATTTAAAGAGTGCAATGCTAATCTAGTATTATTTGACGAATGCCTTTTAGCAATAAATCCTGTTTGGTGAACATCAATAATAAAAGGAAGAGCTTTTGCCAATCTTGATGCTAATACTTTAGCAATCAATTTACCATCTACATTTATCAAAGAGATAAGCCTGTAGTTTGAAACCAAAGTAGGATCCCTGTTTGGTTTTGGCAAGACAATAATTACAGAATCAGCCATAGTACCTGATATACAACCTCATTTTCGATGAAATGTGTCTATATAAAAATAAAGAGGTACGTGATCATCTACAGACAGAAGGCGCAGTTGTTATAGGTCTCAGAGGTGCGGCTGGTGATGTCACAATTCCCACCTTTTATGTTAAGAAATGTAGCTGTCTGCGGGGGCTGTATAATGAGCGACTGATCCGGGTATTGTGCACACCTAAAGTGGTCATGGACTCGTAGTGTTCTGTAGGGTTATTTCACTTATCGCCCTTGTTTCATAATACTAAGTTACCAGTAATCGGTTTCCGATGTGCAAAAAGAACATAGGATCCTGCATGTCCAAAATAAATAGTTAAATATTTATGAAATAAATACACAAGGGGCATTGAGCTGGCCGCGTAGCGTGGGTTTAGCGTGCGCTAAAAAGCTGCGTGCGCTAAAACCGCTAACGCGGCCTCGTGAAAGGAGCCCAAGGTCTTGCTTCACAGAGCTCTGATTTTGTTACGTAGAGTGTTTGAGTACGTTAAGCTCTCCAGTTGTTAACTTCGTTCAGGGTTATTTCTGGCGGTGACGGTGATGGAGTTTTTCTACGCCAATCCAAAGCCGTGCCGCTCACAACTCCTCTGCCTCACTGTCACGGCAAGTGGGTTAGCGCTTGAGACATAGCCGTAAATGTACTGAAGGCATTCTTGTGTTTCATCCCTGACGGCCTCCCACGCGCAGTAGCTGTAGTCCTGCAAAGATGCCCAGAGAGCAGAGTTATCCTGTGGCATCCAGCCTTCTAATACACAGACACAGCATGTCATAGGAACATAAGAATAGGCTTACTGGGTCAGACCAATGGTCCTTCGAGCCCAGTAGCCAATTCTCACGGTGGCCAATCCAGGTCACTAGTACCTGACCAAAACCCAAGGTGTAGCAATATTCCATGCTACCGATACAGGGCAAGCAGTGGCTTCTCAATAACAAACTATGGACTCAGGATCTGAAGCAAGCAGCGTCCACCCCGCCCTCCCCCCCACCCTCCCCAATATGCAGCAGTACTTAGCTGGCTGCAAATAGCCCCTGCCAGCTAAGTACCACTTAAACACAGAAACATGATGCTAGATAAAGACCAAATGGTGCATCTAGGCTGCCCATCCGCAGGAATCTATCTCTCCAAGAGATCCCACGTGCCTATCCCAGGCCCTCTTGAATTCAGACACAGTCTCTGTCTCCACCTGGGAGACTGTTCCACATATCTACCACCCTTTCTGTAAAAAAGTATTTCCTTAGATTACTCCTGAGCCTATAACCATCTTATGCCCTCTCATTCCAGAGCTTCCTTTCAAATGAAAGAATTGACTCATGCACATATACGCCACGTAGGTATTTAAACTTCTATCATATCTCCCCTTCCCACCCTTTCTCTCTAAAATATACAGATTGAGATCATTAAGGGGGTTATCTGCCAATATTCAACAGGAGACAGGCTGGTAACGGCCAATATTCAGTGCTTGGCTGGCTAAGGCTAGCAGCTAGATAGGCCTGTCTCAAAAGCCTTTTGCTGCTTTGCCTTAGCCGGCTGGCTGGCCGGCCACTGAATATTGGCATGGTTGGCTAAGTCCAAGGCGACAAAATTTGCCTCGGATATTCAATGCCGTTGGCTGGATACAGCTCTGGTATTGAATATCCAGGTTTGCTTTGCATCACAAGAGTTAGCTGGGCTGCCTCCCGCAGTCTGAATGTTGGATCCCCCACCAGAGTTTATAGGTCTGATTCACTAAGCTCTTTTTTTTCCTTAGGGGGAAGGGGAGGCATTTTGGATTTAGCTCATGGCTTTTTTCAGTTGTAGCTCAAGGTGACTTACAATCAGGAATAGTGAAGGGTTTACAATCTAATGGGGTCCTTTTTGTCACACTGCAGCAAAATGTGGCCTTAGCGCAACCTTATCTGGTCTTTCCCATGTGAAGGCCATTTTTAATGGCCGATTTTCTATTTTTTATATTAATAGCCATACATTAATATTGCGATTAGAATATGATCATTTTTTAAAACACTGCATATGCACTTACTGCCACCTACTGTATTTTTCGTTCTATAGGACATACCTCTGTAGAGAAGGAAAAACAAGGAAAAGAAATTCTGCCCACTGTCCTGCCCTGTCCCCCATCTGGTGGTCTAGTGGTAGGCCAGGACAGGGTACAAGGCAGGTCTAGTGGTAGGCAGCCCCCTCCCCCCCGGTACCTTTTTTTTACTTCCGTTGGTTCAGCGCTGTATCGGCAGCTTTCCGCGCTCCTGCCCCTCCCTCGCTGGATGGCTGTCCTCTCTTCCAGCAGATGGCAGCCATTCAGAGAGCGGCGCAGGACCAGGCAGGGGCGCGAAAAATTTGTGCCTGCCTTATGCGCCGCTCTGCTGGAAGAGAGGACAGCCGTCCAGCGAGGGAGGGGCATGAGCATGGAAAGCTCCTGCCAATACAGTGCTGGACCAACAGAAGTTTAAAAAAAAAAGTATGGGGGGGTGTATTCACTCCATAAGACACACCCTTATTTCCACCCATTTTTTTTTGGGGGGGGTGGAAGTGCATCTTATGGAGTGAAAAATACGGTATTTTGTAGGAGGTTCTGGTATCCCTGTGCTAATCAATTAGCACATAGTAAGGTAAATACACTAACTGGTTGGCATAGGAATGCCTATGACACACCCCCTCCCAAAAAAATAAAATTACAGTACTGTGGAGTTACCACAGGACACCTAAGCGCATCCCACTCCATTTTTAGCTCTTAACACAGCTTAGTAAAAAGACTCCTAAGTTTGTACATGAGAAACAGAAAGGGAGAAAAGCCTTAAATCAAAGGTTAAACTGCTGGCTACATGGGCACTGTGCAGTTTTAAAAAGCTGCTTTGTACACATAGAGAGCCGTACTATGTTCAGATTCTCAGGAAGTAAGGGGTGGATGTGGACAGGACAGTGATACGAGGTTTGCTCAAAAAGTTCCAGGACTGATTTTGTAAAAAATGTATTAATCTTACAACTTATTCCATTGGGTCCCCTTCAAAGTACTCCCCTTCCCTACGTATACACTTTTCCCAACGTCATTTCCACTTCTGGAAACAGTCTTTAAACGCATCTTCAGGAATCGCCAAAAGTTGCGGCGTCAAATTTTTGCTTTATGTCGTCAACGGTGTCGATTCGCTTTCCTTTCAGCGTGGATTTAAGTTTAGGAAACAAGAAGTCGGCAGAGGCCAAGTCAAGAGAGTAAGGTGGCTGGAGAAGAAGTTTTTTGGCGCAAAATCTAGGAATTTTGACGCATTCAAAACACCTTCCCCAACTCATGACATCTTCCCCATTAGCCACTTTCACCATTTCATAAGTTTCTGTAGCGCTCTTAAGCACATAAGCATTGCCTCTGCCGGGTCAGACCAGAGGTCCATCGTGTCCAGCAGTCCGCACCCGCGGCGGCCCCCCAGGTCCATGACCTGTCATTGGACCTTACCTAAGTCTTTCATCCCCTATTCATTTAATACCTGTACCTATACTCTTCAATTCCCTTATCCTTCAGGAAGTCATCCAATCCCTTTTTGAAGCCCAATATTGTACTCTGCCCTATCACCTCCTCTGAGGTCCACTACCCTCTGAGTGAAGAAGAATTTCCTAGCGTTTTGAATCTGTCTCCTTTCAATTTTTCTGAATGCCCTCTTGTTTTTGTGGGCCCGGCTAGCCTGAAGAATCTGTTCCTATCCACCTTCTCTATGCCTTTCATGATCTTATAAGTCTCTATCATATCCCCTCTAAGTCTCCGCTTCTCCAGGGTAAAGAGCCAATATACAACAGAATTTCATGCTGTGGCGCTGCTCTTTGAGGTCACACATGATGAAAAATAGCTGATCACGAAAACACACTTTCACAAAAACTGCTGTAGCTTGGAGACAAACACAGATATCAACAAATGGTAAAAAAGGTTACTCGTGAGGTTTCAAGCTACTCAGCGCCATCTAGCGTGTCTAAAAAGAACTTCCCATTAGCATGCAATTCAAACTGTCCTGAAACTTTTTGAACAGACCTCGTATACTTGGCAACCTAAAAGGTTCTACAATGGTCTTTACATCTGCATGCATAAATGCCAGCTTACAAGAGGCTGCTGACAGCAGTGTCTTCATCATCTCTGGATAATTATTGCGTTTGGTCCAATATAAAGTGTCACAGCCTGCAAATAACTTATGCTATAACATAATACAATCATTTCAAAAGCAGTTTCTTAGCGGTTCTTTCAGAAGAACTGATAGCTATATTCTGTCTTGCAGAAAAACATACCTTTGCCTTCAAATAATTTCTTAATTTCTCAAAGAATTTTTTCACCTTCAGGCCGGTCTTTCTAGGAGAGCCTAAAGTGGATGCTGGCAGCTGGACATCCAACTAAACAGGAAAAAGTTCAAAGTCAGTACTGATATTTAGGCTTCAGAAAATCAAAGAATACATTATAATAATATTCTGTATGCAAATGATAGTTGACCATCAGATAAAGGTTTCAGGCTCATTGATTAAGAGAGGTCTCTGGAAAACAGATTACAGGAATGGAGGAGTAGCATCATGCCTAGAATCAGAGGCTGAGTTCCAAGGAAACTAGGATTCAAATCCTAATATAATCTACAATTTATGGGCCCCTCTATTGATATCTAGATTCAAGAGCGACTTACAAGTCAGAAGTTACACAGGCTGTTTAGGTAATATCACAGTAAAAGAGGTTAGAAGAATAGTATGTGATATATACTGGAGATAGGAAGAAGTTGAATCCATCATAGCAGGAAGTATACTGAAAACATTAGACATAGAGAACAGTAGTGATAAAGCTCTTAATACTCTCTCTCTCATGCTTTGTGGCAATGTCCTCTTATCAAGTCATTCTGGTCTGCCATCCTATCATATTTAGGTTCATTATGGAATAGTCAATTAGTGGAATCCCCAAGGGGGGTGTTATTTGGTAAAGCTGCTGCTTGTGGGGTATTTGGACAAGAAAGATGCATTTTATTTCAAAAAGCATGCATGATTGGTCACAAATGTATTTTGCAATATTGGTTACAGAAAGATCCGCCTAGTTATTGGTATTGGAGGAATCAACTCCATCGGTTACTTTTATTTGAGGTGTGGGAGGTTCGTAGATTTCCTAGACGAACTCGTCTCTTTTTGAAAATATGGGACCCCTATATTCAAAATCTTTCCTCTAGAGCACGCAGTATGATTCTTAATGTTTTACATTGAAGCTTTGGAAACTTTCATTGCATTCCAATACCTTATAATTTGTGTCACCTTCCATTACGGGGGAGGGGGGTAGGGATGATAGTAATATGTGTGGAAATTAAAATTGTTTATTTACTTAATTCTTTTAATACAATGTTATAAATTGAAATAAAAGAATGAGGGGGGAAGGGGAAGGGATCAAGGGGGGAGGGTGTAGAAAGAAATGGATTAGGTCATATGGAAATATATTTTAGAGGAATGATAGAAATATGTATGGAAATATTATTATTGTGAATCTAAATGTAATGAATATCTCTTTGTATTACATGATTCCTTCAATAAAATGTTATAAATTGGAGAACAGTAGTTTCAATTGCAATCCAACTGAGTAAGTTAAAGATAGACATAAATTATGTATGGAGTGGAGGAGTGGCCTAGTGGTTAGGGCTGCAGCATTGGCACTCTGAGGTTGCAGGTTCAAGCCCAGCGCTGCTCCTTGTGACCCTGGGCTAAGTTTACCATATGGCTCCAGAAAAAGGAAGACGGATTGAGACATCCAGGTTTTACTTTCATTGAAAGCAATGGAAATGAAGAGGACGGATTGAGACTTCCGGGTTTTACTCGGACATGTCCTCTTTTTACAGGGCCATGTCCAGGCGTCTGGACGGCTTTTCTAAACCCGGCACTTTGTCCGGGTTTTGAAAAGCAAACCACGCATTTGTGGATGCCCCTCCCGACCGAGATTAGCAAGCTGTGGGGGAGCAGGGCTGAGGCGTGGTGTGAGTATAATGGGGCGGGGATGGGTGGAACTGAGTGGGCCTAGGGGGGCGGGTCTTTGGGTCTGAATTTTACATACATATGCAGTAAAAGATCAGTATAGCTTGCCATTCCTGTGCTTCCAGACAGATTTCCTTGGTCATCAGGCTGCCCAGTGGTATAAACTAATATCTGATTTCTTGGGAAAAAACCCAAAAACTTGTCTTAGAGACATTTGGAGCATTGAGACAAAGCAGCAGATTTCTGCATCTCAATGGCCACGAATTTGGAATTGGAGGATGAGGTGTACAGCATCAGCATCTATGAGACAGACTTGGTTTTTCTTAATGCATAGATCTTTTTGGACCCCGGTTAGGTTGCAATGGTTGGATAGTTCTAAATCTAATAGATGCTGGCATTGTCATCTTGATATAGGGACGTTGGATCATTTGCTTTATTGTCCTTTGATACTCAACTTTTGGAAATCCATTTGGGGTCAAATTATTATGAAATTGGAAGTTCCTTTATCATTATCATATGATATAATATTATTTGGAACAATATTATTAACCAAGAAACCTATAAATGCAAATCAGAATAAATTGCTCCTCATCATGACAGGAGTGGCCATGCAGATGATAATGAAAAATTGGGATAACCTGAATTATAGTTTTTGGTGGGAGTCCGTATGTCAAATTTATATGTTTGAAAACATTTATTCTATACAGAGGGGACATCATAATAAATTAAGGAAATTTAGGGCCCATTAACAAAATATTGCGAGTTAGGATATATTAATCTTATTTTCCTTTGATTTATGAAAGATTTTTATACACATCCAGAAGGGGAAGGTCAGAGGGCGGGTGGGAGGTGGGATCTAATAACTGTATATTATTTGATTGGAACAGAGTGCAGTATGTTATATTATTTGTTTTTACTATGTAATTGATTTAAAATGAATAAATAATTTTTTTTAAAAAAGCCAGACTTGGCTGCCACTCACAAGAACAAGAGGTGACAGAATCATACATAAAGCACTCTTATTGAAGGTGCTGCAGAAGCCCCAGGTCAGAAGTGATGAACAGGACAATGATGTGCAGTATAAACAGAAGGCAGTGGTTGCAGTGGGGATCCTGTATCCACAGCAGGAATCTTGCAAGAAGCCCTCTCCAGGCACATTACCCGCTACTTACACATTTCATGAGCTCCGTAGTCTGCCGATAAAGGACAGTCAGAAAGTGCTCCAACTGCGTCTGATCCCATGGCATTCGGCTCTCTTCCTTGCTGTAAATTTTAAGGATATGATGGAGAACCTCATGTAGGGTTGGCAGCATCGCGGCTTTTATCTGGAAAAAAGCAAAAAGATAGAAGGTAGTAGACATGTGAGGTTATTCCCATGTTCTGATTGGCTACAGTTCAGTCAGACCCCATCATATTCACCTAACTTTTTCATGTAAAAGTCCACTGTGTAGATACAAGAAAGCTCTGAGGGCCACCAAAAGATTTCAAGCTTTCACATTCTATTAATTTTGTAGACCGCCTCGACCTGCTTGTTGTGACTGGGCAATAAACATTAACACTAATATTGATTCTACAACATTTCAAGTATATAGTTTAAAAACACACTTTATTTTGGATTGTCAACAGTCGAAAATTCCATAAATGAGACACCTGAGTAACACACTTAAGAGATTGTATGCAGTTTGTATTGTATGTCAAGTGGGTAAGATTGAAATTAACAGCATTTCAGTCAACTGTTTCAGGGACGCAATGGAGAACTTCAAGAGCCGCATGTGGCCCTTAGTCCATGCATCGGAGACCACTGGCCTAGACTATCATCATACCAGAGGCTAAATATGTTTTTATGCATCATTATATTTCATGGGCCAAGAGCCTGCCAGGACAGATAAGGAAAAATGCTTGAATATCTGAATGTACACCACTTAGGTTGTAAGTGGTATATAATTACTGAAAAATAAATAGCATGGCTTTCCATTTGATAAGTTTTCAACATCTTGCTAGTTAAATCATGCATCAGTTATTTAAAAAAACTTATCTGCGCTTGAGCGTAACAAAGGCTTAGGCTTAGGTGGGTTTTCAGGATATCCACAATGAATATGCATGAAAGAGATTTGCACACAATAGAGGCAGTGTATATAAATCAATCTCATGCATATTCATTGTGGATATCCTGAAAACCTGACAGGTCAGAGGGTGCTCCAGGACTGTCTTGGGAAACACTGAGTTGGGCTCTTTGGCCCTGCACTAGGAATACCAGTTGGCACATTGGATAGGCCTTACTAGGGTTACCACATTTTCCATCTGGAAAATCTGGACCCCCTTAGACCCGCCCCCAAGCCTGCCCCAGCCCCACCTCTAATCCCACCCCAGCCCCACCCCCTGCTGCCTGGATGCCCTCCTACCCAAAGGAAAGCTTTTCAAAACCACAATAAAGTGCCGGGTTTTGAAAAGCCGTCCGGACCCCAGGACAAGTCCTGAATTAATACAGGTTTTGTATTACCGTGATAAGATACAGGAGAGATAAGGAAAGTCAGTAGGATATGTTGCTCTAAGATACCAGAAAACCACTGAACACATTAAATGACAGATATGACGGAGAGAACTTACCTCACAGTGCTTAAGTTCTGAAGCTATCTTTCGGGGAAACCGGAAGCTTGGGCTTTGTTCCTCACTGCATGGAAACCTTTCCCCCTGAAAAAACACAAGGAATGATCAGTATGCGTGTGTGGGGGGAAGAGGGGGCAGGAGGGGAGAGGGGGTTGTATCCCCTTCCTTTTGGCTTCCATTCCGAACTTAAGCAACAATTTAATTTGACAAAGCATTTGTATCCCACTTAGCCTATGAAATTCAAGACCGTTAACAAATTGTAAAATACAGTCATTAACAGACTAAAGTAAGCATTTATCCAAACCACATCTGCATCACTTGGTATTTATTATAAAAAAATCATAAGTGCTATTTAAAAATAATATTAAGGAGCCTGGTTACTAAAGTGCAGTGAAGGTTAGCAGATAATGTTGATTCGTTACCAAAATTAGCACACAATAACGGCAAAACCTTTACAATAACTGTTGCAGACATGGTCAACATCTGCCCCCAGTGGCCCAGTAAGGGTGGCAAGATCACCCCAGGTGCCATCTTCATGGGGGCACCAGCATCGCTCCTCCTATTCGCCCCCCTCCCCCCACATACCTCGTTAAATATTTGCTGGTTATGAGCAGTATCTTCCACGCGCTGTTTGCGCCGGCCTCGGCTTCCTTCTGACGTCACATTCTGGTTGCGAGACCAGGACCTGAGGTCAGAAGGGAGCCTAGGCCGTTGCGAGCAGCGGGTGGAAGATACTGCTCGCGCTGGTGAACAATTCAAGAGGTACGCAGGGGTTTGGGGGAGCCCCCAGGCCTGCCTAGTTACGCCCATTTCAAGTTTCAAGTTTTCAAGTTTTATTAGGATTTTATATACCGCCTATCAAGGTTATCTAAGCGGTTTTTACAATCAGGTACTCAAGCATTTTCCCTCTCTGTCCCGGTGGGCTCACAATCTATCTAACGTACCTGAGGATATGGAGGATTAAGTGACTTGCCCAGGGTCACAAGGAGCAGCGCGGGGTTTGAACCCACAACCCCAGGGTGCTGAGGCTGTAGATCCAACCACTGCGCCACACACATCCCCAAGCCTGCCCAGAAACCTGCAATAAAGCTAAAGATTCTCCTTCATTGTCCAAAAACCATAAATAAATGATGGTTCATGAGCTATTAATTACAGAAAATGTAAAAACAGATGTTAACAGAGCATGATATAAAGGACACAGGTGTACATTTATGACCTCTCTCTTTCCCTGCCATGTTAAATCCCTTCCGCCCAATCAGTGCCTCTAGTAACTGAGCGTACCAGTCCATCCAAGAGCTGCAAGCTTTTGCTGCTGAGGTGCTGCTGCTGCACCAACAGGTGATACCAGTCGCATTTCAGAGACAAGATCAGAGACCAGAGCAGCGATGCAAGGCAAACCCTCCAGTGAAGCATGGCCACCACACCGAGTGCTCCACCTGAGGAGAGAATAAAGCGGGAAAAGGTTTTGAGATCTCTCTTTAAGAGCCTTAACGTGGAATCATAGAAACAGTGCCCATAAACGTAGTCTACTCTCTTCTGGAAGCATACATTGGCAAAAACAAAGATTGATTCGTGCTGATTTGAAACTAATTTTAACCTGATTTGTGGGCATTCTGATGTTCATTTCACCTATTAGTTCTTTGTCCGTGTACTATGGGCTTGATTCTATAAATGACACTCAAAAAAAAGAATGCTGGAAAAGATCGGCATCAAGCACAGTTCTATAAAGAGTGTTTAACCTTTATAGAATATAGAATCACGCTTTTGTCTCAATTCCCACACCTTAGCTTTGAGCGCCAGACTTATGCCTGCTGAAACTTGGTGTAAATGCCCAAGTTGATCGCAGAAGCCTAGTACTCTGTAACAAAGTGCGCAACTTTGTGGAACACCTTTCATGCCCCTCCCATGGCCATATTCCTTTTTGAGTTGCGCACAATAAAATTTGGGCTTTCCTAGGGTTACCAGATGTCTCGATCTCCCTGGACAACGGCATCATAACTTCAGGTCTCCTGCTGAGGAAACCTCTGCGGATACACCCCATCATTTGTCTTGCCCTGGAGGAAGCCTTCTCCACTTGATTGGCAACCTTCATGTCCTCGCTAATGATCACCCCTAGGTCGCGTTCCGCCAAAGATTAAATGTGCTGCAGCGTTCTGAACCACTTATAAAAACCTACACTTGGATAATGATATACACAAATACAGTGTAATAATTCAACACTTGCAATACAACACTCTGAACTACCAGACAAAAATCACATGGGGACAGCATTGGTTTTAATCTACTCAAACAAACGCATCTGAAAGAAAGCAGATTTAATGAAAGAAAAAAAAACCCTCATCCTTCATGGATAAAAGAGAATCTATCCAAAAAGTGGCATAGTACAGAGGTTGGACCATCCCCAGGTGTCATCTTGTCACTTCTCTACCCCCCATGCCATGCTTGCATCCTCCCTCCCCCCCCCCTCCTCGTACCTCTTTAAATCTTCACCACATTAAGCAACTTCTCTGGCCTGTTGCTCATGCTGGCATTGGCTTTCCCTCTGATGTCACTTCCTAGCCCCACAACCAGGAAGTGATTTCACACGGGAGCCAGGCCAGCGTGAGCAGTAGGCTGGAGAAGCGGCTCACACTGGCGTACAGGGGGAAGGGAGGGCGTGAGTATGGCATAGGGGTGGGGAAGGAGCAGGGGAACAGAGAGGAAGAAGCAGGGGGGTGCCACTGCCCCAGGCGCCTTCTACCTTTACTGTGCCACTGTATCCAAACCCCTAAAACTTTCCTTTTCTTTCATACTGTAAGCACCATGCTATCTACCTCAACAACTTCTGACCATAATGGATCTTCAACTCGTCCTACCAACATCAAGTCTGTTTTTGCAAGATTCAAAACTAGTCTATGACACATCATCCGATCATTAATAGCATACAAATATAATGCCAATTTATCCTTCAACTCCATTTTGCCAATCTTCTCTCTCCTTATACACCTCCCAGAGAACTCCGTTGCTCAGATAAGCTGCTCATAGCGTTACCCTTCTCCTTCGTTGCCAATTTCAGACTTCGTTCCTTTCATCTAGCTGCTCCCTATGCCTGGAATAAATTACCCGAGTTTCTCTACCAAGCACCTGCCCTTGTTTAAAAGCAGACTGAAAACCCACTTTTTTGATATAGCTTTCAATCCTTAACCATACTTATCTGCTCGCCAACCCAACCAGCAGATTAACCCTTCCCCTTAACTGTATTCATGACATCCTGTTTGGATGTCTTGTCTGTTTAGATTGTAAGCTCTTTTGAGCAGGGACTGTTTTCTTACTCTTTGTGACTCTGTACAGCGCTGCGTACGTCTGGTAGCGCGATATAAATAATTCATAGTAGTAGTAGTAGTAGTTTGAAGAGTTTCAATCTTTGGGAAGCAGAGCTGAGATTGTGATGTCATAATGCCTCATTCCACCAATAAGAGCCAACCTCATCAGTGATGTCACAATGGCTTGATTGTCCTGTACTCCCCTCTGCCCTCCAACCCAGGCAGCAGATTAACCCTTCCCCTTAACTGTATCCATGTCATGTTGTTTGTCTGTCTTGGCTGTTTAGATTGTAAGCTCTATTGAGCAGGGACCGTCTCCTCTATGTGTTGATGTAGAACGCTGCTAGTAGCACTATCGAAATGATTATTAGTAGTAGAAGTATTCACCAGCTACTACAAACAGGTGTTCCATTTAACCAGAGGTATCATTTAGATTCATTTTTTTCCTGCCTTGTTCATGCCCTTTCCTTAGGAAGACCAGTCAATTCATGTTCTCTTGCTGACAGAGGAGTGGAAAGGGAGCCAAGCGTGGACCCTTCGGTGCTGTTTTGGATTTCCTCTGCAGCTCTAAAACAGAACACGGAAATACAACTGCCACTACTAAACAGTCACAAAGCGCTACACAGTACATGCTGCACTATACAGATAAACTTAAGAGAGAGCCCCCTTCTCCCCATTCCCCTGAGCTAAAGCACAGACATCTTTTCATCTTCCAAAGTAGAAATACTCATATACCAGTAAGTGGTTTCTACAGAGCTCTGTTAAAATATAGTCAGTCGTGATGATGAATAAAAAGTCCATTATCTGCTAGCAATAAGATTTATTTTCTTTTTTTATATATATTTTTATTAATTTTTCATTCTAAACACAGTGCATAAAGGAATACATACAAGTAATTTGAAAAACAGCACTTACATCCATCAATAAATACACGAGAAACCATTTTCTCCCCCCTCCCACCCACCCTAATTCCAATGTATATAATAAAACCATACAACAGTACATACATGTAATTAATAAACAAATCCTAATATAATATCCCTCCCCCCTTCCCGGGATGTGCAAATCAAACCAGTAATAGGGGAATAAACCATTTAATTAAAATTAATAAAATTGGTCAATGGACCCCACGTCAGTTTAAACAACTTATCACTACCCATTTGTTCAGACTTCATTTTCTCGCATTTATAAAACAAGCATAATGAATTCCACCAAAAAGTGAAATTTAATCTGTCAAAATTCTTCCAATTTTGAGTGACCATTTGCATGGCTACCCCAGTCATTATACCAAGGAATCTGCTTTTATGTCTGTCTAGTGGAGGTGTAGGAGATAACAATGTCCCGCAGATTACCGCTTCCTACGGCAGCGGAACCGCAGTCTCCAGAATCAAATTATACTTGGATCCTCTCATCAGGTCTTGCACAATCAGTGTTCCACTTCCAAACAACACAGATTGGAAACCAGTCCAATTCTTTTGACTATTTCTTTGTCACTCATATTCAAATGAGGATCGCACGATAGGAAAAAAGGAAGGCTAACTGCCCTTGTAAATTACCTGGAAAAACACATTTTTTTCCAACATTTTCCAGCAATAAACAGTTCAGTCAGCTGATATCATATGCTATTCACTGTATTTCCATTCAGATTAGGGACCCTCTACCTCTCCCAATTTAACCGTAATCCATGCTTATATCCTGTTTCATGATAAAATCATTTAAGTCTTTAGGATTGTCAAAATTGGTGGTTTTATTATGAGCAGTGATAAGATTTCTTTTTTTACCCCAACAGCCAATAATGAAATCAGTGACTGGTACAATTTATTTTTTTTGAAATTTATATACCGTATATTAACTAGACGGTTTACAAAGCTTACAATCATAAAACACAGTTGCAGAACGGTACTCACAAAAAAGGACAACGAAAAATCTTAACACAGGAAAGTGCTAACAAATAATTGAGTTTTCAGCATTTTCCTAAGATTCATCCTCCCATCACAATGTCGCAAAATTCCAAAGTTTAGTTCCTGCCACAGACGGCATCGCTGCACCAATCCTAACGTGAGAGATTGACATCTTACCTTCTAAACTCGGTTTCATACTATTTTCTGTTCTCAGACACCTTCTAGACTGATAAATTTAAATTAAAAAAAAAAAAAATCCTTGCAATACAGCCGGGGAGATATGATACAAAATCTGATGTTGAAAGAATCTTAAAGTGAACTCTCTACAAGAAAGGTCTTGCACATGAAATAATGAAGGTATTTCATTAGTTCATGATTTTATTTCAGCATAAAGGGGGAAAAAAAGGCTTTTCTATGGAAATGCAAGAAAGTTTTACCTGCCTGTATCTTGGTGTGTAGTATGCCTGGTATGGATGAGTTTTGCTCCTGCCATCCCTCCTGTATATCTGTTCCTGGAAGCTCCATTTCATTATGTCATGAAAGTAATTTTTACTTCTTTGTTACTTTGGTCTTTTCCCAACTGCATTTTCATTTTCCTTTTAAGTGAGCTCACTCTCTACAGTCAGCACCCGTTTCCTCTTTCGGAGTATGCTAGAACGATACCCACAACCCGGAGGCGGCCTTGAGTTTTACATGTATTTGGGGAAGATGTGGCCCACAGCTCCTGATGAGAAATCTCTATCGCCAGAGTTTAAAAGAGCAGGTTAGATACAGGTCTGTCATGGATGGGTTACAAGCCTAATTTATTGTGTTTTGGGCAAAGGAAGGGGGTGGGCTTTGATACACTGCCTTTCTGTGTTTGCATATTACGAGGGGCCGCTGAAAAGTTCTCGGCCCAACCAAGAAGAGAATGATGTGGAGTCACAAAACTTACGAGTTATTCCACACTTTTCTTGACACTTCACTTCAACGATATGAAATGAAACGAAAAGTGTGGAATAATTTGTACGTTTCGTGACTTCACATCATTCTCTTCTTGGTTGGGTTGAGAACTCCGCCTCTGTTCCTTCCTGCCCTCTGACCCCCCACCCCACCCCCGCCATGCACGCACGCCCCCTTCCCCTGTACCTCATTCACTTTCCCGGGGCGAGTCGTATTTCCAACTAGCTGTCTGCACCAGCCTCGGCTCTCCCTCCTGGTCCCACAAAAAATCTCCTTCTTTAGCTTTCAATCTCACTCACTGGGACAGAAAATCTCACAGTTTAGGATGGCCCATTTTTTTATGTCTTTTTGTGCCCCTTGACCCCCTAACTGTATCCCCCGCCCTAGCATCCTGTTTGTGTGTCTCATCTGCGTAGATTGTAGGCTCTTTTGAGCAAGGACTGTCTCATTTATAACTCTGTACAGCGCTGTGTACATCTGGTAGTGCTCTAGGTCGACTTACGGCGCTTTTCGGAAAGAAATTAAAACCGCTTTGTTCAATAGATTTATTTCCTAGTCAGACAACTCCCCCCCTTTTAAAAACTATTACTCAACATGTTGATATTGCATATTCTCACTAATTGTATTCTGTAATCTCTGACTGCTCAGTGACATCTTCCCTATTTGTACGCTGTAATTCGCTGATTGCACAGCTCTCTTCACTGTGAACCGCCCAGAAGTCACAAGATTATGGCGGTATAGAAAAAATAAAGTTGTTATTATTATTACTATTAGAAATAATTAATAGCAGTAGTAAAGTCATTCCAAAGGAAAATTTAAAATACCCAGGAGGCCTGCGATGTGCAGAATCCCTGCAAAGTGATTACACCCTGCACACTTCTGATTATTAAAGAAATATTCTTAGTGACACTTCTGTTTTCGTGGAAGCAAGTCTGTAAAGCACTTAGGAGTCCTGTTGCTAAGATGGACCAAAGGGCTTAACAGTGTAGTTACTTACCTGTAATGTAGGTTCTCAGTGGACAGCAGGATAGTCAGCCACACAACCCATATGTGGCTGACTCATCCTGCTTGTCCTAGGAGAAAGAAAAAGCTCTATTTTAGGGCTCAGCATGTGGGAAAGTCCTGTGTTGTGTGGCTGACTATCTTGCTGTCCACGGAGAACCTACGTTACAGGTAAGTAACTACACTTTTTTGCATATCCTGTGCTATTTTCTCTACTAGCTCACAAGACCTGCAAAATAACAGAAGTAAACATTAAATGAGGGCAGATAAAGACCCACATGGTCCGTCCAGTCTGCCCAATAAGTTGGCCAGAGCTGTGCCTGCCGCTCTGTGCAAGCCCCAGTCATACCAGGTGTCCAGATTTCCCCGGACACGTCCAGGGGTCCAGACAGCTTTTCAAAACCCGGCATTTTGTCCGGGTTTTGAAAAGCTTCCACACAAAATCGCGTCGGGGAGGGACATCCGCGCGTGTGTGGACACAACGCGGTGACATCATTGTGTCGCATCCGCGTCTATGTGGATGATGTCTAGGGGCGGGGCATGGCAGAGGCAGAACTGGGTGGTCCTGGGGGGCAAGGCCATGAGTCCGGATTTTCCCGAAGGAAAATCTGGTAAGCCTACCCAGTCACCCGTGTTGTCAAGTCTCCACATACAAACGAGATTAGAAAGGCATAGGTGTTCTTGACAGTGTGTGTGGGTTTGTATAACTGTCAAACTCTCTTAAGCACCCACCTCTCTGGCTTTTGGTCATCCCCTGTTTCTTAACCTTCTACAAATATTTGGAGCATTGAGATTAAGCATGAAATTACTGCATCTCAATGGCCACGAATTTGGTCTTGGAGGATGAAATGTACGGTGTCGGCATCTATGAGACAAACTTGGTTTTTTCTGTTGCATAGAGCGTTGTGGACCTCTGTTAGGTTAGAAAAATTAGATAGTTCTTTGTCTAATAGATGTTGGCATTGTCATCTAGAAGTAGGAACTTTAGATCATTTATTGTTTCATTGCCCATATATTATGAATTTTTAGAAATCAATTTGGGTCCAAATTAATAATTTATTAGATAACCCAGTGGCATTATCTTATGATACTGTGATATTTGGTATGGAAATGAGAGCAAAAAGTCAGATTTCTGCTAACAACAATAAATTATTACTAATAATGACTGGGGTTGCCATTCAGCAAATTACATATAATTGGAAGGATTGGAGGAGATTAAATTATAACTTTTGGTGGAATTCTTTATGCCATATCTATAAAATGGAAAGATTTATTGCTTTACAAAGGGGATACTTTAAGAAATTTCAGGATGTCTGGAAACCATTAACAAAATATTGTAAGGATTAAGTAAAATTATTTTCCTTTTAATTATCAGTTCAGGATATAGGGAGGGGGGTATTTTTCTTATTACATATATTCTATAATAATGGATATTATGGGAGGGATGGATGGGAAAGGGGAAGTATAAAATTTATATAATGTACCAATGATTGTTTATAAGTGATATATTTATTGTTACTGTGAATGAATATATTTTACACTTAATGTAATTTTGAAAATGAATAAAGAATATTAAAAAAAAAAAAACCTTCTACAAATCTCTATGATCACCTTCAGTGGCAGTTCTGTAATCCTCCTCTCTCATTCACATTGTAATGACTTCCTGTAAACAGCGTTGATCTCTTGTATCTTGTTCACATTGTAATATCCTGTATCCTGTGACGGAGACCACCATTCGGGGATTCAAGGGCAAGATGGATGCACACCTTCTTGCGAATCACATTGAGGGATACGGGTAAACAAGGGATTCATCAGGGAACACCTAGCTTGGCCTCCGCGTGCGCGGGTTACCGGTCTAGATGGACCTAGGGTCTGATCCAGTGAAGGCATTTCTTATGTTCTTATCCTATTGTAATTATCTTCCTGTAAACAGCTCTGATCTCTTGTACCTTGTTCTACCCTGTTCCAAGCCTATTCATCTTGTTCCAAACATATGTCTCCTGCTGTAACTCGGCACGACTCTCATTGTAAACCGCTTTGAACTTAGGGTATAGCGGTATATAAGAAATAAAATTATTATTATTATTATTATTATAGCAGCCCCTGCCACTTACTTATGGCCTTAATTTCTACGCCATCTCTTTTCCCAGCAACCCCTACTGGTCAGCATGTTGCCTTTCATGGTTAGGTTTGAATTAGAGAATGACACGGGGACAAATTTGTCCCCGTAGGAACTCAGTTTCCCAGCTCCATCCCCCGTGAGTTTTGTCACTATCCCTGTCCCCTTCCTGTAAGCTCAGCTTTAACTGCGCAAGCCTCGGACACTTATGATTTTAAAGCATTTGAGGTTTGTGCAGATGAGGACGGAGCTTAGGCATTGGTGGAATGAGGCCTTATGACATCACAATCTGAGCTCTAGAATGCTGCTACTTAGGATTTTAAAGGGTTTGAGGCTTGTGCAGATGAAGACGGAGCTTAGGCATTGGTGGAATGAGGCATTATGACATCACAATCTGAGCTCTAGAATGTTGCTGCTTAGGATTTTAAAGGGTTTGAGGTTTGTGCAGATGAGGACGGAGCTTAGGCATTGGTGGAATGAGGCATTATGACATCACAATCTGAGCTCTAGAATGTTGCTACTTAGGATTTTAAAGGGTTTGAGGCTTGTGCAGATGAGGACGGAGCTTAGGCATTGGTGGAATGAGGCATTATGACATCACAATCTGAGCTCTAGAATGTTGCTACTTAGGATTTTAAAGGGTTTGAGGCTTGTGCAGATGAGGACGGAGCTTGCAGAAATGGGGCAGGGACAGGAAAAGAACTTGTGGGAATGGGGAAAATTTTATCCCTGTGTCATTCTCTAGTTTGAATCTGATCACATATTGCATCTTAGTTGTTTTGCTGTAGTTAATATATTTGTATGAAAGTATTTATTTGTCATATTGCAACTGTATGCTTTTTTTGTTGTGATCTATTTGCAGCTTTCATGTAATGAACTTAATATAAACTCTGCAAGTAGGGAAAGCATGTGGAGCATGGATCTTGGAATTCTTTCCAATTCCTTTATGTGTAAATTCTTATGGGGAAGTGTACATGTTTGGGTGTTATTTATGTATTTACATGTTTGGTTATATATATATATGTGCTCATGTGTGAAGATATACATGTTTGTGTGCATCTGTACACATGTTCTGTTGGTATGTATGTGCATGCAGGAAAAAAGATGAGAGGGAAAGATAATTTGAAAGGTGCAATTCCATTTGACAATCACCTAAGCTAAGCCTTACTAAAGTCCAGATAAATAGCCACAGAACAGAAACAGATGTACAGACAGAAACTGAACTGGAAATTCCAAGAACACCACCAGAGGGACTGGAAGTGAAACACAATTTTCTCCTGAAAGGATAATTATGGCTTATTAGCTACTGGAGGGCAAATCCTTAGAAAAAATTAAACACACCCAGATCAAGTTTCAAGCTTATTATAAATTTGATTAATTGCTTATTCAAATTTCTAAGTGATGTACAGTTTTAGGGGGAAACAGAACTAACACTTAGAACTAACCTAACAAAAACATATTGAAACAAAAGGAGAGGATGGAAAAAGAAATATAAGTTGTTGATAGTAAGTAAGACACATATGGGAAAAAAACAATAGGAAGGGAGAAAGCAATGTGCTTCAAAAAAGTTATGAAATAGGATTCAATTGAGGCTCCTAGTCAGGCTTTCTAGCTATCAAATACGTCTTTAAACAGAAAGAGAGGCATAATCGAAAGGGATTGGCCACCTTAAGATCATCAAACAGGTTGAAAAGGTGACGGTGAAAGCTAGAAGGAATCTAGGTTGCATAGGGAGAGGTATGGCCAATAGGAAAAAAAGAGGTATTGATGCCTCTGTATAAGACTTTAATTGCTAGGTTACTGCTCTACTTTGGGAAGGTGGTTTTCTCTAGGTGTCAGGAACTGTGATTGCCATATTACTGTAATTAACGTAAATATATGGAAATAAGTGCCAGCAAGCAATTTGTAGATGATACCTTTTTACTGAATAAATTTAATAAATAGTGAGATTTTGAGTGTTATCCTTCCTTCAGGTCAGTAAAGCTGTCCGTCAGAATCACAGCAGGCGCCATTCCATGTAGAATAATACTTCTACTATCCCCAAAGGTGTTTTGAACCAGACAGCTAAATAAACATGTGATTGCGTCATCCAGCCATGCCTGGAGGCCCAGGGGAATTTATTTGCAATACAGCATGTAACTATTTCCCTTCCTATTTCAGAGAGAATCTGAATCTTGTGAGTCAATAATGTGGCATGCAAGGCTTGTTATTGTGTTATGACGTCCTCAGGACGTAGGTTGCACATGTAGCAGATAATTAGATTGCTTATTTGGATGACACCCGCACCTTCTAGTTCTAGCCATGCAGGTAAACCATTTCACATTTTTAAAAATAACCTTCAACTTATTGTAAAACATACAGTATCAAAACAAAAGAAAAAAGCCGTGGAGGGGCATAATCGAAAGGAATGTCTAAGTCCATTTTCGTCTAAGTTGCAAGTCGTCCAAAGTAAAAAACAGCCTAGGACACATTTTCTAAATATATGTCCAAATTTTTTTCCCTTTCGGAAATCATCTAAGTCCTGCCGATCTGATCATCCAAGTTGCTAAATCGTCCATCTTTATATCACATTTTCGTCCAACTTTTCGTCCAAGCCAAAAAACACCTAGACAAGCCCTGTTGGACGTGGAAGGGGTCTGCAACACCCAGACATGGTATCTAAATAGTGGGGTACCTTACAGGGCATTGCTGTGAACTTCACAAAAAGGTTGCCATGTTATCATCTCACTACAGCTCCCATATAGGTCACGGTGAGCCCCCCAAACCACCTCCAGAATCCCCTAGACCCACTTATCTACCACCCCAATAGCCCTTATGGCTGTAGGAGCCACTTATATGCCAGTACAAAAGGGTTTTGGGGGTGTATAGGGGAGTGTACATGTTTCAGTATCAATGTAGGGATTACAGGGACTTATGGGCATGGGGCCTCCTCTCCATAGGTCCCTACCCCACCCCCAAGACGGCTTAAGATGCCTCTATGCAGGATGATTAGGCTTTACTATACCAGGCTGCTAGGTGATGGTCTGGAGGCTGAATTTTAAAGGTGTGATTACGATTTTTATGGGGTTGGGGGGTCAGTGATCACTGGGGTAGTGTGTAGGGGTCTGTATTATGTGTTTGCAGTGCTTATCTGGTGATTTTAGGTGTTTTTTTGTGACTTAAACCATGTTTTAAATGGTCTGTCACAACGTCCAAGTTCTGTCGATCCTGTGGGGTGGTAGATAAGTGGGTCTAGGGGATTCTGGAGGTGGTTTGGGGGGGCTCACCGTGACTTATATGGGAGCTGTAGTGAGATGAGGCCTAGGTCATTTGTAAACACGTCCAAAACCCATTTCGATTATCGGCACTTGGATGTCTTTCGTTTATGATCGTCCAAGTGCCGACTTAGGCCGGTTTTTGGACGTTTTTCTCTTTCAATTATGAGCCCCTTAAGGTCCACATAAAAAAATGTGAGAGACCAAAACAAGACAAAAAAAATGTGGAACTATAGTTTCTGGAATGTTCTAAAAGTAGTTTATTGATATGTGAAATGTGAGGAATGCCCACACATAAATATTAAAAACAACAAATGAAAATATAAATAAAACGTCTTCCTCTCTCTAAGATACTGTTCTTCATAGCAAGGCTCACGGGAACTTCTTGTGTGGCTCGCAGCTCCCCACCGGGTTCCAAAGCCCCCCTTGCCTCAAAAACTTCAAGGAGGGCACTGGCACAGCAGTGATTCTCCAGTATTGCCAGTGGCTTCCTCTGTACTGTTCTGCCGCGGTCCACCCCCCTCTGAAGCAACTTCCTGTTTCCGCTTGGGTGGACCACAGCAAAGGAACTGTGTAGATGAGACTGCAAGCAGTGTTAGAGAATCACTGCCACACCAGTAGTTTTTGCGGTGAGGGGAGCTTCGGAACCAGGTGGGGGAGAACATTTGGTGGAACCGGAGTGGATGGGGAGGTGAGGAAGAAGGTAGAAATGTTGAATGGGAGGGAAAGAGTGGAGAGGAGGGGAAGGAGATTGTGGCACATTGATGAAGGGGAGAGGAAGGCAAGATGTGAGGGGAGGGGTAGGAGATGGTGGCACATGTCTTCACTAAAGGTAAATCGTGCCAAACAAACCTGATTGAATTCTTTGACTGGGTGACCTGAGAAGTGTGCTAGATATAATTTACTTAGATTTCAGCAAAGCCTTTGACACAGTTCCTCTTGAACAAAATTGATCAGCTGAAGTTAGGACCCAAAGTAATGAGCTGAATTAGAAACTGGTTGACGGACAGACATCAGAGCGTAATGGTTAATGGAATTTGCTCAGAGGAAGGAAAGGTGAGTAGTGGAGTGCTTCAAGGATCGATGCCAGGGCCAATTCTGTTCAATATGTTGGTGAGTGAGTGATATTGCCGAAGGGTTAGAAGGAAAGGTTTGCCTTTTTGCAGATTGGTAACAGAGTGGACACCCTGGAGGGGTTAACACATAGGGTCAAGGGGATGGTATAATTGCTCTAGCTCAGTGGTCTCAAACTCAAACCCTTTGCAGGGCCACATTTTGGATTTGTCGGTACTTGGAGGGCCTCAGAAAAAAATAGTTAATATCTTATTAAAGAAATGACAATTTTGCATGAGGTAAAACTCTTTCCTTTTGGCTGAGTCTTAATAAGAATATTGTCATTTATAGCTAAAAAGACACATGATGTTTTATTTTACTTTTCTGATTATGATAAACATACCAAGGGCCTCAAAATAGTACCTGGCGGACTGCATGTGGCCCCCAGGCCGCATGTTTGAGACCACTGCTCTAGCTGGAGTATCCTGTATTACAAAATTTAAAAATTCTGATGCCTATAAAACGCATTAGTGAATAAAAAAAAGTCTTAAGATCTTTCTTACAAATATTAAGTGAGGTTTGAAGTCTGAGATGACTAGGAAGCAGATTCCATAATTCAGGGCCCTGAACCGAGAAAATAGAATTTCGTTTCAGTGACGAAGATGAGCCCCAAGTTGTTGGTTTGGATCAGCTCTTTAAATAAAAACAGTTTGTTGACTACAGACCTAGCATTGAAGTACATACAGAGGATTTGATTGAAGATAATTCCTCATTTTGATTGATGAGCATTTGGTATATACTGTATATCTTCAGTTTGCATGGTTTCTGAAAGGGGCTTGGTATCACGCTTGAAATTGAGAATGGGGATACGGCATTGGTGATGAGGGTGGCTATCCCATGGTATGATTGTGGAGCTTTGGGGATTGAGACCTTGTCTGGTGGTGCACCATGGGGATAAGGGTCTATTGGTGGTAGTTGAGGACTGGACTTCTATTAGGCTTCTCAGTTATAGGAGAGGTAAGATTTGTGTGTCATAGGGGGAAACACCCTCCAGGGATTTAAGACAAAGTTAGACAAGCTCCTGCTGAACCAGAACGTACGCAGGTAGGGCTAGTTTCAGTTAGGGCGCTGGTCTTTGACCAGAGGGCCACCGCATGAGCAGACTGCTGGGCAAGATGGACCACTGGGCTGACCCAGCAGCAGCAGTTCATATGTTCTTATGAGAGATTCATCATGGTTCTATGAGTTTGTTTCTCTGGTATTACCTGGTAAGATATTTTCCAAAGGTGGAGATGTCATAGTACAGCAGGTAGCTAGGCTGCAGAAGAACCATGATTTGTGGTAGCTGTAGTGTGGTAGAGATATTTCAAGCTCTTGGAATTAGAAGTCAGCAGGTTAGTGAAGGGTACCTTTTTGTTGATCGAGTTCCAGTTGTCTAGGGTTGCGCCGGGAACCGCACCAGGAACTGTGCAAAAAAGCGCACCTTTGGCTTGTGCCTTAGGTAATTCTCCCATGCTGTCCCCGACTTGCTCCGCTCCTCTGACAGCATCCAAATTTGTTGGGGCAGTTCTGTGGCAGTCCTGGGGCAGTGGAGCTGCCCTGAAGATCACCTAGGATAAGCAGCATAAAATCTGTTTTGCTCTTTAGGATCTTGCCAGGGACTTGTCATCTGAGCTGGCAGCTGTTGGAAACAGCAAACTGAGCTTGTTGGATCTTCAGTCTGTTCCAGAATTGGGAAAGGGATTGAGACTTGGATACCATCTTTTTGTAGTTTTGCAACCACACTCAAAGCAGTTTACATCCAGGTACTTCAAGCATTTTCCCTATCTGTCCTGGCAGGCTCACAGTTTATCTAATGTACCTGGGTAGTGGAGGATTAAGTGACTTGCCCAGGGTCACAGGGAGCAGTGTGGGGTTTGACCCACAACCTTGGGGTGCTGAGGCTGCGGCTCTAACCACTAAGCCAAACTCCCTCCAATGGCAGATCTTATGTTCTTATGTAAACCGCTTCAATTTTTTTGCGATCAGAGCGATATAACAAGAAATGATAAATGATAGCGATACAGTAAGTACTTTATAATAATGTAGCATGTTCAGGGCTGGATTAACAGGTAGGCCCAGCGGACTTGTGTGCCTAGGGGCCCTCGACAAATTAATCCTGCCCTGAGCATGTTATTAGGTGCATTGTAATACGATCACAATGCATTTTACAATGTATTTTAACTCTCAATCAACTCAAATCCTCGGGTGACTGGCAGCTATACTATAATTGCCTAACAGGTTTTTTTAGTGGTTGCAAAATGGCCACAAAACATACTTGAAATATGAATCATCTCTATTAACTGTGCCTAATGGTTTGGAGCAGCAGACTGAGAATCAGGAAAGCCAACTAAAGCTCGGGGAGTCTGACTCTGGGGTCGGGCAAAATGGGAGAGACTATTATGAAGAACAAAATGACAGAACATATACGTAAGCATGGATTAATGAGAGAAAGCCAACATGGATTTAGTCAAGGGAAATCTTGCCTCACCAATCTATTTATTTGAAGGGCTGAGTGAATGTGGATAAAGGTGGTGGATTTTTAAAAGGCATTTGACAAAGTACCTCATGAAAGACTTCTGAGGAAATTAGAAAGTCACGGGCTAGGAGGTAATGTCCTTTTATGGATTAAGAACTGGTTGAAAGACAGAAAACGGTCAATATCCTCAACGGAGAAGGGTAAATAGTGGAGTGCCCCAGGGGAGATAATCAAATTTGCTGATGACACAAAGTTGTTCGAATTTGTTAAATCGCAAGAGGATTGTGAAAAATTGCAAGAGGATCTTGTAAGACTGGGAAACTGGGCGTCAAAATGGCAGATAATGTTTAATGTGAGCAAGTGTAAAGTGATACATGTGGAAAAGATGACCCCAAACTATAGCTACGTGATGCAGGGCTCCACATTAGGAGTAACCATCCAGGTGTCATCGTTGAGGAAGAGTTAAAACCTTCGGCTCAATGTGCAGCGGCGGTGGCAACAGCTGCTAAGAAAGTGAATGTTAGGTATTATCAGGAAAGGAATGGAAAACAAAGATGAAAATGTTCTAATGCCCTTGTATCGCTCTATGGTACGGCTGTACCTCAAATACTGTGTGCAGTTCTAGTCGCCATATCTCCAAAAAGATATAGTGGAATTAGAAAAGGTAGAGAGAAGGGCAACAAATATGATAAAAGGGATGGGATGACTTCCCTATGAGAAAAGGCTAAAGTGGCTAGAGCTCTTCAGCTCGGAGAAGAGACAGTTCAGCGGTCCAGAGGAAGACAACGAAAATGGTAGGAGGTTTGCGCCAAAAGACGTAGGAAGAGAGACTGGAAGCCCTGAATATGTATACCCTAGAGGAAAGGAGGGACAAGGGAGATATGATTCAGACGTTCAAATACTTGAAAGGTATTAACGTAGAACAAAATCTTTTCCAGAGAAAGGAAAATGGTAAAACCAGAGGACATAATTTGTTTGTGAGTGACATTGCTGAAGGGTTAGAAGGAAAAGCTTGCCTTTTTGCAGATGATACCAAGATTTGTAACAGTAGACACCGAAGAGGGAGTGAAAAATATGAAAAAGGATCTGCAAAAGTTAGAGGAATGGTCTAATGCCTGGCAACTAAAATTCAATGCGAAGAAATGCAGAGTAATGCATTTGGGGATTAATAATCGGAAGGAACCGTATATGCTGGGAGGAGAGAAGCTGATATGCACGGACGGGGAGAGGGACCTTGGGGTGATAGTGTCCGAAGAAATAAAGGTGAAAAAACAGTGTGACAAGGTGGTGGCTGCTGCCAGAAGGATGCTGGGCTGTATAAAGAGAGGCGTAGTCAGTAGAAGGAAGAAGGTGTTGATGCCCCTGTACAGGTCATTGGTAAGGCCCCACTTGGAGTATTGTGTTCAGTTTTGGAGACCGTATCTGGCAAAGGACGTAAGAAGACTTGAAACGGTCCAGAGGAGGGCGACGAAAATGATAAGAGGTTTGTGCCAGAAGATGTATGAGGAGAGACTAGAAGCCCTGAATATGTATACCCTAGAGGAAAGGAGGGACAGGGGGGATATGATTCAAACATTCAAATACTTGAAGGGTATTAACGTAGAACAAAATCTTTTCCAGAGAAAGGAAAATGGTAAAACCAGAGGACATAATTTGAGGTTGAGGGGTGGTAGATTCAAGAGCAATGTAAGGAAAGTCTTCTTTACGGAGAGGGTGGTGGATGCCTGGAATGCGCTCCCGAGAGAGGTGGTGGAGAGGAAAACGGTGAATGAGGATCTAGAATCAGAAAATAATAGTAAATATTGAACTAAGGCCAGTACTGGGCAGATTTGCACGGTCTGTGTCCAGTATATGGACATTCAGTTGAGGATGGGCTGGGATGGTTTAAATGAGCTGGAGTGAGCTTTCACGGAGACTCCAGTAGATGCACAATACCGGGCAGAGCTCTGGGTTTCTGGATCAGAAATATCTAAGAAAAAGAACAATTTAAATTAAATCATTAAATTATAAAGAGTGTATGTCTGGGCAGACTGGATGGACCATTCAGGTCGTTATCTGCCGTCATTTACTATGTTACTATATAATAGAGGTCTATAAAATAATGAGTGGAGTAAAAAGGGTAGATGCGAATCGCTTGTTCACTCTTTCCAAAAATACTAGGGCTAAGGGACATGAGATGAAGCTACAAAGTAGTAGATTTAAAATAAGCCAGAGAAAATATTTCTTCACAAAACGTGTAAACTCTGGAATTCGTTGCCAGAGAATGTAGCGAAATCAGTTAGCTTAGCGGGGTTTAAAAAAGGTTTGGATAATTTCCTAAAAGAGAACTCCATAGGCTTGGGGAAATCCACTGTTTTTTCCTAGGATAAGCAGCATAAAATTTGTTTTGCTACTTGGGATCTAGCTAGGTATTTTGGACCTTGGTTGGCCACTATTGAAAACAGGATACTGGCTTGATGGACCTTCGGTCTGTCCCAGTATGGCAATTTTTAGGTTCTTATGTTAATGCTCAAATTCCACTGCTGCTCCTTGAGATCGTGAGCAAGTCACTCCACAAATGTAGACTGCAAATACACCAAGGACAGGAAAATACCTACTGTCATCTTGAGCTATTATTGAGAAAAGCATGAGTTAAATTCAAATCCAAAAATCCACTACCAGGGATATTTTAAATACAGAACACTAAAAAAGTCACTCAAGGCCTATTCCACATTTTACTGTATATAACAGCACTTGAGCTCTCTCCAAGTTTTCCGCAAACATCTGAAAACCTGGCTTTTCTCAAAAAATGTAAGTCTCCCTCCAACTTAGGAATCAAGGAAACTCTTATATCTTGGCATCCCAAGTCCTCTAAATTTTCTTCACACTTCTACCTCTAACCCTCTGTTGTAGTTCCTTCCTATTTCTCCTACTGTAAACCGCGTCGAGCTCTAAGAACGTGGAGATGATGCGGTCTACAAACCTAAAGATTAGATTAGATTAGATTAGATAACAGCACTAATTTCCAAGGGCCTACCTAGGAAAACACAGCACTGTAAATATTGCCATGGCCACTTATTAGAAAATTAAAGAAGTGGGATTAGTATAATTCAATCCTCTATGGACTTCAGGGCTAACAGAATACTTGGCCTCTTTCACAAGCAGAATACTTACCGCAAAGTAAAAATAGTGACATGTAGACAGACATTAAACTGAAACCCCTAGGAAGCCAGCCTGGAGGATATCAAGTTATCCAGCATAGCCAGGTTTAAAAGGGGGTTGTAAAAGTTCCTGGTGGAAAAGTCCACACACCATTATTACGCAGGTGGCATATTTCGTGGTCTTATCTATCCACCATTTCAGTTCTAGAATGCTGACAGGTACAGAAATGGATGCTCATAGTACACAGGCCCTTCATTGTCTCCCTGTGGTGTCTTGGATTTCATTTAAGGTATTGTTCTTAATACATAAAGCTGCTTTGTTTGATTTTTACAGGCACTCCTTCCTGCTCTCAATATGTGAATCACTTATCTATTCCCCTCTACCTCAGTATCATCTGGACAAAACAAGATGCTCAGCTATTTCCTTGTTTGTTTGAGGGTTTTTTTTAACATTTATTCCTTAGGACTTGGGCCTATAGAGCGGAATTTACTTCTTCAGTTTCTCCAAACTGAAAACAAATTTCCCCCCTCACTCAGAAAAAAAACCCAAAATACACCTTGTATCGAATGGCCAGCCTTTATCTAAATGTCAAGAGCAGGGAAGGTATTATGGACAAATTAAAAGCTAGAGTCCTGTCACTCTTTCCACCCCCTGGCAGTTTGTGAGCATCATACTCTCTCCCCCTCCCTTTTTCAGGCCATTCATAGCCCTTTTATCCAACCATTGAAACATAGAAACTTGATGGCAGATAAAGGCCAAAGTGCCCATTCACAGCATCCACTATCTCCTCTCCTCCTCTCCCTATGAGATCTCATGTGCTTGTCCCATGCTTTCCTGAATTCAGACACAGTCTTTGTCTCCACCACCTCAACTGGGAGACTAGTCCATGCAGCATCTACTACCTTTTCTGTCAAAAAGTATTTCCTTAGATTACTCCTATCACCTCTTAACTTCATTCTATGCCCTCTCACTGTCAATGAATTTGTTTCCCGCATTCCTGAATTTGAACACTGTGAAGCCAGGTCACATTAGCAATCCATTTCATCTTGTCCTAGCCACCACATACCGCTGTTGCTAAGTTACTACGGCCCTCTATTACAAAGGTGCGCTAAGCGCTAATGCATCCATAGGATAACATGCACGTGTTAGCGTGTAGCGTGTGTTTAGCGAACGCTACAAAGCATAGTGTAAAAGAAGGAGTATGTCTTAACACTCTGAAACTGACGCAAATTTTTCCGACTGGCCATTCCTCTCCCTGTGCACCCTAGCATCCTTCTAGCTTTTGCCATTGCCTTTTTCAACCTGTTTGGCCACCTTAAGATCATCACATACTATCACACCCAAGTTCCACTCTTCTTTTGCACACAAAAGTTTTTAACGCCCTGAACCGTACTGTTCCCTCGGGGTTTTGCAGCCCAAATGCATGACCTTGCATTAAATCTTAGCTACTAAATTTCAGACCATTCTTCAAGCTTATCTTGGTCCTTCCTCATGTTATTCACATCATCCTGGGTGTCTACTCTATTTCAGATTTTGGTATCATCCGCAAAGAGGCAAATCTTACCCAACAACCCTTCAGCAATATCGCTTAGAAAAATGTTAAAAAGAACAGGACCAAGAACCGAACCTTGAGGCACTGGTAACATCCCTTTCTTCAGAGCGATCTCCATTGACCACTACTCTCTGTCACCTTCCACTCAACCAGTTCCTAATCCAGTCCATCACTTTGGGGCCCATATCGGGGGCTCAATATTGGTCGCCATACCTTAAGAAGGATATAGCGATACTCGAGAGGGTTCAGAAAAGAGTGACGCGATTGATAAAAGGTATGGAAAACCTTTCATATGCTGAGAGATTGGAGAAACTCGGGCTCTTTTCCCTGGAAAAGTGGAAACTTAGAGGGGACATGATAGAGACTTACAAGATCATGAAGGGCATAGAGAAAGTGGAGAGGGACAGATTCTTCGAACTTTCAGAAACTACAAGAACGAAAGGGCATACGGAAAAATTAAGAGGGGACAGATTCAGAACCAATGCTAGGAAGTTCTTCTTCACCCAAAGGGTGGTGGATGCCTGGAATGTGCTTCCAGAGGGTGTGATAGGACAGGGTACGGTATCGGGGTTCAAGAAGGGATTGGATGAATTCCTGAAGAAAAAAGGGAAAGAAGGGTATAGATAGAGGATTACTATACAGGTCCTGGACCTGATGGGCCGCCGCGTGAGCGGACTGCTGGGCGTGAAGGACCTCTAGTCTGACCCAGCAGAGGCACTGCTTATGTTCTTATGTTCACTCAGTTTATATATTAGACGTCTGTGTGGAACACTGTCAAAGGCTATGGTACTCTGTGTGGGTCTTAATCGCTTTGAAAAATGAGCCCCCAAATTTACAATAACAATTATAAACCTGTGCAGCATAGCAGAGGTTATGATGTGTTTCTGAGAATTAAAAAGCAGAAAGGACAAGATAATACGGGTTTAACATTTTATTTCGTACAACTCATTCACAAAATATAAAAATATATCGCAAAAATAAATAAAACGTTAACAATAAATACATCATACGAGTTACGTCCGTCAAATCCATCTAAAGCAGGGGTGTCAAAGTCTCTCCTCGAGGGCCGCAATCCAGTCGGGTTTTCAGGATTTCCCCAATGAATATGCATGAGATCTATTAGCATAGAATGAAAGCAGTGCATGCAAATAGATCTCATGCATATTCATTGGGGAAATCCTGAAAACCCGACTGGGTTGCGGCCCTCGAGGAGGGACTTTGACACCCCTGATCTAAAGGGATTTTCAGTCTGCACATTCGAAACATTGATCATCTAAAAATAGCTTTTCATTAGCTTCATAAGTTTCAAGTATAAAAAATAGTTATTGGCAAATAAAGGTGCAATATGTGATGTCGCCAGTCCTGCTGGACCATCATTTTTCTGTGGCATCCTCTGGATCACATTATATATGGTGCTTACAAGTTAGGTGCCGACTTTTAGGCATGCCCTATTTATGCCAGGGTTTCCTTGACCTAAATGCTTGCGCTAAATGCTAACATGTCCATAGAATATAATCAGCTAGTGTACCTTAGTAAAAGACCCTATAAGTTAGGCACCTACGACTGTAAACCGCCCCCTAACCACACCTACTTTGTGATGGGCGCCTTGGACAAGGTGCCTACCTCAAAGTGGTAGGGGGCGAGAGAATGACACGGGGACAAATTTTTCCCCATCCCCGCGAGTTCTTTTCCTGCCCCTGCCCCGTTCCTGCAAGCTTCATCCTCATCTGCACAAGCCTCAAACCCTTTAAAATCATAAGTGTTTGAGGCTTGTGCGGATAAGGCAGAGCTTACAGGAATGGGGCAGGCATAGTGACAAAACTCATGGGGACGAGACGGGGAAATTGAGTTCCTGCGGGGACGAGGACAAATTTGTCCCCGTGTCATTCTCTAGTAGGCACTGACCACGCTAAGCACCTAACATCCAATTAAGTGCATTTCACATCAGTTATGAGCTGCTAATTGTCAATTATTGATGCACATTAAGGCCCTCTTTTACTAAGCCGCGGTTGAGGTTTCTACCTTGGCCCGGGGCACTAAATGCTCCGATGCTGCGCCAGTGCTCATAGGAATTCTATGAGTGTCAAAGCAGCGTCGGCGCATTTAGTGCTCCATGCCATGGTAGAAACCTCAACCGTGGCTTAGTAAAAAGGGGGAGGGGGAGGGGGTTTGGGGCTAAGTGTATTAAACAGTTAACTTAGGCACATTTAGTCCAGGGGTCTCCAAAGTCCCTCCTTGAGGGCCGCAATCCAGTCGGGTTTTCAGGATTTCCCCAATGAATATGCATTGAAAGCAGAGCATGCACATAGATCTCATGCATATTCATTGGGGAAATCCTGAAAACCCGATTGGATTGCGGCCCTCGAGGACCGGAGTTGCCCATATCTGTTCTAGACCAGGGATCTCAAAGTCCCTCCTTGAGGGCCACAATCCAGTCGGGTTTTCAGGATTTCCCCAATGAACATGCATTGAAAGCAGAGCATGCACATAGATCTCATGCATATTCATTGGGGAAATCCTGAAAACCCGACTGGATTCGGCCCTCGAGGAGGGACTTTGGAGACCCCCTGATTTAGTGCCTTTTATAGACTTTCCCTGATAGAGCACAAAGGGAGCTTTTCTCTAGTGCAAATGGCACCCTTCTTCCAGGAAGCGGGAATTAGAGGTTACAGAGACATGAAAGGGGATGTAGCACGAATGCTCTTTGGACGTTACATAACCTAGGCTGAAAGGTTCTACAGCCCCATTTAGGCAACGAACACACGGTCGAGGTGGTCACGGTCCAGAAACTTTGACGTTCTGGAGATGTTTGGCGAGCTGGTCTACAAAGAGTAAACTCCTTTGTATTTCCCTCCTCACAGTCAGCCAGGCACATTTACTGTATTCCTGAAAACAAACGTGAAGAAAGGGGGATTAGCCCAATACGTACTTTCTTCATTTATAAGGAAGCTGATCTGCGCACAGGGTGGCAGTGGGAAGAGCTACAGCCCCAGCACGCTGAGATTGTGGGTTCAAATCCTTCGCTGCTCTTTGTGATCCCGCCCACCCTCGTTGTGGCTAAAAGTATGAACGTTTAGGAATAATGCACTTAACTTGTCACTGGAATGAGAAAAATTATTCTCTAGGCAGTGTCTAAATTGAGAGGAGAAAGATATGCAGGCAAATAACATTTTTCAATCTAGGCAAAAAGAAGGTATGGACTAGAAGAGTGGTCAAATGGTTAGAGCGGTAACTTGAGAATAGGGGAGCCGGGTTCGATTCCCACTGTAGCCCATTGTCACCTCTATTACCCCAGGTACAAAATAAGTACCTGCATATAATATGCAAACCTCTTTGACTGTAACCACAGAAAGGTTAGAATAAACAAACTGTATTACACTTCCCCCTCTGTATTCACGGATTCCATATCTACGGATTCACTCATTTGCAACTTTAAACCTAAAATTCCTTTTTCTTTTTTCGGGCTATTTTAAGCCCTGTAAGCCCCCCCCCTTAAGCCTTACCTGATGGTTTAGCGGGTTTTCGGGGCAGGAGCGATCTTCCCACGCTCCTGCCCCATGCAGATTGCTCACAGGAAATGGCTCGAGAGACTACGGGAGCTCAAGGCAGCCACCAGCTAGACCACCAGGTAAGGCTTATGGGGGGGAGGCTTACAGGGCTAAAAATAGCCGGGGGAAGCAGGAATTAGGGGCAGAATCGGCCCGAATATTATTTGCGTTTTTTTAATATTCGCAGGCTGGCTCTGCCCCTAACCACCACGAATATGGAGGGGGAAGTGTATAAGAATGTTACTGCAACTCGTTTTGTCTAAATTATTATGTATATTACCTTGTAACCTGCTCTGAGCTCTCTGGGGAAGATGGGATATAAAACAAATCGTCATTTCATAAATAATGCACACTATTTTTTTTTCCCAAGTATTTCTTTACAATCCTTCAATATAGTCTCCCTGCTTTGCAATGACTGAGTCCCAACATCTGGGAAGCTTCGTTATTCCATCCAAGGCACCGTTTTTGTTCAGTTGCCGAATGGCTCAGGTACCGGCGGAAGAAAACTCTTCCATAGATGCAAAAACGATGTCCACGCATAGGTTGTTTCAGCTTTGGAAAAAGGTCAAAGTCTGGTGGACTCATGTCTGGACTGTAGGGAGCATGAGGTAACATCTCCCAGCCGTATTTGAGCAGTTTTCAATGAGCTCCATCTTCCCCACGACCAAAAAAATTTTTGATGAGCTCAATCAAAAGTCACATAAATAAGAACATAAGAATAGCCGCTGCTGGGTCAGACCAGTGGTCCATCGCACCCAGCAGTACGCTCACGCAGCGGCCCCCAGGTCAAAGACCTGTGCCCTAACCGAGACCAGCCCTACCTGCATTCGTTCTGGTTCAGCTGGAACTTGTCCAACCTTGTCTTGAATCCCTGGAGCGTGTTTTCCCCTATGACAGACTCCGGAAGAGCGTTCCAGTTTTCTACCACTCTCTGGGTGAAGAAGAACTTCCTTACATTTGTACGGAATCTATCCCCTTTTAACTTCAGAGAGTACCCTCTTGTTCTCCCTACCTTAGAGAGAGTGAACAATCTGTCTTTCTCTACTAAGTCTATTCCCTAACGTTTTGATCAAGTCCCCTCTGTCTTCTTTTTTCAAGGGAGAAGAGGCCCAGTTTCTCCAATCTCTCACTGTACGGCAACTCCTCCAGCCCCTTAACCATTTTAGTCGCTCTTCTCTGGACCCTTTCGAGTAGTACCGTGTCCTTCTTCATGTACGGCGACCAGTGCTGGACCCAGTATTCCAAGTGAGGGCGTACCATAGCTTATGAAGGCATCATCATCATAGACACAGTTCCATGTGGAAGAAGTGTCACAGCAGTGTAATATCGTGATTTCTTGCAAAAAAATGCGCAGAAAAATGCACAAAACCCGACCTCAGTTGCTCTTGGATGGGCTATTCATTCTTCTCAACAATGCTTGCTCACACATAGGGAATGTCATCATTGAAAAACTACGCGAATACGGCTGGGAGGTGTTACCTCATGCTCCCTACAGTCCAGACATGAGTCCACCAGACTTCGACCTTTTTCCAAAGTTGAAACAACCTATGCGTGGACATCGTTTTTGCATCTCTGGAAGAGTTTTCTTCCGCCGGTACCCGAGCCATTCGGCAACTGAACAAAAACGGTGCCTTGGATGGAATAACGAAGCTTCCTGAACATTGGGACTTGGTCATTGAAGGATTGTAAAGAAATACTTTAAAAAAATATATAAAACATGTAAATTTAAAAAAATAGTGTGCATTATTTACGAAATGACCCTTGAACATAAATAAAGCGGTATATCAAATCCCATTCCCCATAAAACCAACAATTTCATGGGGAAGTGACAGCAAAGCGACTAAGCGCTGTCCTATAAGGGCACAGCTAAGTTGCATAATGTGTGAATGCAAAAGGTGTTCACATGGGGGGGGGGGCAATGGAAAGAGCCCACCTGTTACACTGACAACCCACACCTCATTTATGTTAGTTTTATGGCTAGTGGAACTGGGGGTGCAAAAATATAAGATGCACCAAGGCTGGGTTGCACTAGAACTGCCTCCCCCCATGCTGTAAAGAATGCCTAGAAAAGAAGATCTGATCAGCTTTTTATCTTTTACTTGCCCTCATCTGCAACACACACCAAAGCGTGTGTGGGGACTTGGGTACACACCTTGTCCTTCAGGAATCTGTCAATCCTTCTGAAGTACCGCTGCAGAGATAATGACTGCCCAGTCTTCTTGTCTGTTCTTTCCATCAACTGGAAAACATAATAGAACTGAATTAGCATACATAGATACATACTCAGAAAAACCTAAAGTTGGAAAAACTGTACAAATTGAAGTTTTTCCCATAAATTTGATTGTGCTTGATGAGAAAAAAAAATTTTTAAGCCCATTCCGTGGTCTCTCAAAGCCAATGATTACATAAAGCTCCATTTTTCTTAAAATTTGCTTTTATTTTTGCCAAATGGAGCCAATTTCTTGGTGTTATACTGTAGCTATAACTTTTGTCTTCACACTCAGCAATGATACATTACTAAAAAGACATGTAATGCAAAACATCTAGCAGTATTTTATTAAATGAACCTTTAATATTGGCACTTTATCGTGGAAAATAACAAAAATTTAACATACTTTGCTAATAACTAAAAATGTACCCTTTGGTGTAGTCATCTTACCAATGGCGTTCCAAACACCAATGGGGGACATGATCGAGACATTCAAGTATCTTACGGGCCGCATCGAGGCGGAGGAAGATATCTTCTTTTTCAAGGGTCCCACGACAACAAGAGGGCATCCATTGAAAATCAGGGGCGGGAAACTACGAGGTGACACCAGGAAATTCTTTTTCACTGAAAGAGTGGTTGATCGCTGGAATAGTCTTCCACTACAGGTGATTGAGGCCAGCAGCGTGCCTGATTTTAAGGCCAAATGGGATCGGCACATGGGATCTATTCACAGGGCAAAGGTAGGGGAGGGACATTAAGGTGGGCAGACTAGATGGGCCGTGGGCCCTTATCTGCCGTCTATTTCTATGTTTCTATGTTTCAAGCATTTAATGTCTTCTTGAGTAGAGAATGACATGGTGGCTGTTACCGGCGGCAAGCCGTGGGTAACCCGCCAAAACGGGGAGCGAAAAAATAGTGGTTGCCGCAGGGACAAGGCCATTCGCCGTCCCCTGAAGCGGTGAATCGTTTTGTCTTCGCAGTGAAAGGAACACGTGCAGTCATGGATCACACGGTCCAGCAGCCCCCTCCCGCCATGTCCCGCCATCTCCATCCCTCACTCTCACCTTCTGTGCCAAATTTAATTTTCCTTCTTCCAGCAGCACGCTTTCAACAAGTCGCGCGCGCACGGCTGCTTCAGTTGAATTTTCTCCTCTGACGCAACCGGAAACTTTCACATTTCCTTATCGCGTTCATCATCAACACTTCATTCACGTTTGACTTTTAAGTTTCACTTTTTGCTCATCATTTATAACACAAATTTATGTATGATACATGTCACTCCACACCATTGTGGTCTGCTTTCTTTCCTTTAGGTTATTTTTAAGTTTTTCGTTTTGTGATAGTCTGTATGCACACCATTTTCTCATGTCCATATACTCACACATATATATCCTATATAATAATACCCTTAGCGCGCATGCGCATTTCAATTTTCGTGGCTCCGTGCGTCTATAGCTCCGTGGCCGGCAGAGAAATTGTAAAGTATGTGGAGCTTATTCGGCACGTGCGCGCATGACGATTTGCTTCGAGTGGCGGTTTAACCTAATCCAGCAGCGGTTACTATGTGCCGGTTGCCCTTCCCAACACAACGCGTGATAAAAAAAAAAGGTAAGATGGGGCAGGGAGAGAGATTGAAAGAAAAAAAGACGGGACATTGACAGACTGACAGAAATAGAAACACACACACTGAAAAACAGGTAGGTGGTAGTGAAAGACACACACAGAAGGACAGGGGGCCAGGGAGAGAGATTGAAAGAAAGAAAAAACAGACAGTGGACAAGGAGAGAGAGACAGACAGACAGCAGCCAAGGAGACAGACAGACAGCAAAAAAAGAAAGACAGACAGCGGCCAAGGAGAGAGAAAGAAAGAAAGACAGACACACACATCCATTCTAGCACCCGTTAATGTAACGGGCTTAAAGACTAGTGTATATATATTTTATCATTTTTATGCATATTCTGAGTTATTTCCATTTTGATTCATTAGGACCCCTGATGAAGACGTGTTAACCGAAACATGGACTGTGTCGGGTCTTTTGGTTTGTTTTAAGGTGGAAATGCTAACTGCACTCAAATTTTTGATATAATACGTTTAGCCTGCATCTTTGTACATTTGTCTACAGTTTTTCGGTGTTTTTCCAATCAGCCATGTGACATTATAACCCAGAAATTCTTTCACATATGACTAATGTCAGATTTACTTATATTTACACTCGTAACCTACATCCATAGCATAATGATAGCCTGTTTAGTGCAAATTATTAGCCAATTTTAAGGGGAAAATGGATTTTGGTGGTGCGTATATTCATTGGCTTTGAGCAACCCCAGGATAGGCCTACAAAATTGTACAAAAATTATTTTATGATCAAGCACATACAAATTCTTGGGTAAAACTTCAAATTAGTAAAGTTTCTCTCGCTTTAGGTTTTTCTGAACAACCCTACTCGCACATCAAGGCAATCATTTGAAACATCTAACTTGATTTGATTTGTATTTGTTTGATTTGTATGCATAGTCAGTGTTACTAGTCCTCGAATTCTGCATAGGGGCGTGGGCAACATAATTGGTTAACAAGACAGTGGAAACCGGTATCTCAAATTAAATATATCAAATTAAACAATAATTGGATGCTAACATTTACTGCTGTTAATTAGTGTCAATTAGAAGATGTGCGCGCATGTGCCCAGACTTGATTCTATAATACCGGGTGCCATAATATGCAACTAAAAAGGGGTGTGGCCTCAGGAGGGACGTTCTGATCATTCGAGCACAGTATTATTGAAAACTGGAGATACGCACCCAACTGAGGCAGCAGGATTTGCACCAGCTTTCAGCTGGCGTAAGTCTCGCACTGAAAGTTGGATGTGGGAATTAAGGCTACGCACGGTTCTATAAAAACAGCTGATCCCGGAGCCCAGAATAATGCCGAGCGCCGATTATTCCCAGATCCTAATTTTAGCGCTATGTATTGAATCCCTCTGTAGATATTTAATGAGGACCACTTAATATACAAGTATACCCAGAGATATTGATTATATCTAAAGCATATAATCTATAAGGGTAACTCTGTAAATGTGAAGGGGCTCGTTCTATAAATGGCGCCTAAATCGGCCTGCACCTTAAAAAAATAGGCACAGGCCACGTGTCGGTCACGCTAAGGTGCCATTTTACAGAATCATGGCTGGCGGCGCCTGAAAAGTAGGTGAGGGTTTTAAAGACCTATATTTCAGGCGCCCAAGTTTTTGGAGAATCGCTCTTAGCGGGTCCTACCTCATGCTCCGCCCATAGAAACACCCACTTAGGCATTAGGCGTTGCTAAGCACATTGCGATAGGCGCCTGTCTTTTATAGAATCAGATAGGTGCCTATCACTCAAATTCTTTTTAACCAATTAGGCGCCCTTTAGAGAATCAGCTCCGAAGAGAATGCATGACTTGACATGACTGGTACAGGCGTGTTCGTGGGTGGTGTTTCAGTGCAACACAGAATTGCAATTTACATGTATCATGTATGAAGCACACCCAAATCCCTCTCCTTGTCCTCCCATCTCCATTCCCTCTCCCAGTAAATTGGGTTGGCAGGAGCACTTTATGAGATTATTTCTTCCCTGGTGTATCCATCTCACCCCCATGCACATCTCTTTTTCCTTTTCAAATCCCTCCATCATTCTCCCCCCTCCCTTTTCCCCTTCCCCCTTCCCACATTGTCCTCCTCCACCTCCTTCTGTCTCCCACCTCTCCTCCCCAACAGCTCTTCTTCCTCTTCTGGGCCCCAATCAGGCCAAAGAACCTACATTTTCCCAGCTGCTCACTAGATACGCTGGCAGGTGAATTTTTAAGTTTCCCAGGCTAATTAATTAAAAAAGTGCAGTTTGCCAATGTGCATTATTGCATTTAATCTCGCCACCATTTTGGGATACCCAGAAAAGTGATTAACAAGTGCAGTAAATGAAATTAATTAAACTATTTCTATAAGAATGGAGGAGAGTGAATTGCAGGGCCTGTGATGGAATATAGCTAGGAGATTAGTTAAGAGATCCCTTCTCTAGAGAAACATGCAATTGAGGCATTTAAAAACGGAGAATAAACGGGGTCACAGTGCATCTGTCTGAAATACAGCTTTGCCCAGCACTATAGTGTTCCCTAACTAGGGTTAGCGGACTTGTCCGGGGGTCCAGAGAGCTTCTCAAAACCCAGTACCGTACTTTGTCTGGATTTTGAAAAGCTTGGAACAAATCACTGTCAAAATCACAATGGGAAAGCGTATCTGCGCATGGGCAATTTGGTGACGTCACGCACACATGTGCGTCATGTCCGTGCACGTGCGGATGCCGGCGGAACGGGGCGGGCCTGGGGGGCGGGCCTGGGGGGCGTGGCCATGGGTCTGGATTTTCCTTTGGGAAAATCTGGTAACCCTATCCCTATGTGTCCTGGTGGGCTCACAATTTGCCTAACGTACCTGGGACATGGAGTGTTAAGTGACTTACTCAAGGTCACAAGGAGCAGTGCTGGGTGCTGAGGCTTCAGCCCTAACCACTAGGCCCCTCCTTCACTCAACCTCAGGTACAAACTCAGATTGTGAGTCCTCCAGGGACAGAAAAATACCTACTTTAACTCCATGCACACCACTTCAATAGCTTTCAGGCAGTTTATAAGATATCAAATAAATGCAGAAGACTGCACACATGATTAACCTACACAAGTATATAGGTTGTTCTCCTGAGTATACAACATATCCTGGAATGAAGTTACAATTCTGTTGTCCCAGGCAGTTTGGTCAAGGTTTTTGCTGAACACCTTGTTGATCTGATGTAGAATGATGTAGATGGTCCATTTGGTTTCCATTTTGGTTATGGGCTGTGTATTTTAAAAAAAACAGAAGAGAGAAGATTCTTAGTTGTGTTGGGTACTTCACAGTTATTGAGAGAAATAGAAGGTCCCAGAGCACCCCCGGTGACGAATCTGAAGTGAACCAACCCAGGGAAGAGTTCTAGGATTTACTAGGGAGTTAAATGGGAGCTTGGTAAAGAGAAGGCAATGAAGATGACAGGGGAAACGCTTCCTTCAGAAGGACTGGCAAATGAAAGAGCAAGAACTGTGAGACACAGGAACAATAAGCCTATAAAGGAAAAATCATGGGTAGAATCTTGTTGAAGAGCAGTCCAAGGGGTGGGGGCAGGGGAGGAGAGAAGAGAAAAGGAAATCCCCAAAATAATGGTGTGGTGGAAGTCAGGACGATAAAAGACCAACTGTGGCCCATAGATAGCCCAAATAAACTTATCCTGGAAGGCAGAGTATAAATGGAAACCGATCATGCCCCTACTAGCAAGAGGACTATAATAGCATGAACTATAATTGTTTACAGGTTATAATACAATTATTACACTTTTTTTCCAGCTTGACTTAGAAAAAGAGAGATCACAAAATGAAATCATACATAAAATCCAGAAAAGAATGACATTTAGTAGATAGGAAAGACGAAACCTCACAAGATCAACAAAATATGTGCACTCGTTTCTTGATAAAGCCCAGTCATTAGGGCGAAACGGGACCCGTCGATGATTACCATTGCACTGAGCACTTTAGGAGAAACTATTGACTCTATTTCTACTTTGGGCACTTATTTTGTGCAGGCGAACACTTTGACTTACCACCAATCTCAGATAAGTGTTCATCATTTCTATATTGCTAAACAGTTTAGCCTATATTATTGCTGGCTTTAGTTTACATTGATTTAATTACGAAAAAAAAAGTATGAATTTAAAATATAAGAAAACAAATTAAAAATAAAAAAGACAACAAACTTAAAAAATTGCTTGTAGGATAGGATGGAGGTTTTTCGATCAATGATTGAGATTTATCACCATATTATCTTTGGGGTGAACAACAAATGATCCCCAAAAGGTATTACTGAGATCAGTTCCTGGAAACTCTACTACGCGAATGGTTTCTTATTGCTTGTATATAGGATGCAGAAAATCCCGTATGGGGTATGTGGATAAGATGGTTGGAAGTTATTTTTATGAATGTTTACTTCTTGGAAACCGCTTAGAAATAATTTTTTTTTTAAAAAGTTGTTATTGGTAGGGAAAGGTGGGAGGACGGGTATTCTACAGGTCGTTAGTGAGGCCCCACTTGGAGTACTGTGTTCAAATCTGGAAACCATAAATGGCAAAGGATATATGAAGACTTGAAACGGTCCAGAGAAAGGCAATGGAAATGGTATGGGGTTTGAGCCAAAAGGCGTACAAGGAGAGGCTGGAAGTTCTGAATATGTATACTCTAGAGGAGAGGAGGGACAGGGGAGATATGGTACAGACGTTTAAGTACTTAAAAGGTATTATTACAGAATCAAATTTTTCCAGAGAAGGAAATATGGTAAAACTAGAGGGCATAAATTGAGGTTATGGGGCGGTAGACTTAAGAGTAATGTTAGGAAATTCTTTTTCACAGAGAGGGTAGTGGATGCCTGAAATGCCCTCCACAAGGAGGTGCTGAAGAGCAAAACAGTGATGGAATTTAAAAAAAACAAGCAAAGAGGATCTCTCTAATCCGAAAGTGAAGGATATAAATTGAAGAACTAGGGCCAGAACAGAGCAGAATTGCACGATACTGTTGGGACGGGCTGGAGAGGGCTTCAACGGGAACTACAATAATTTGAAATAGTTTGGAACGCCTGGAGTGATCTGGGACAGCAACCCCAGTAGTTGGAACTTAATGGCAGTGTCAGGCAGACTGCTACGGCAGAAATATCAAATTTTACAAAACAGACTGTTGAGTAGACTGAATGGACCACGCTGGTCTTTATGTGCCGTCATTTACTATGTTACTATGTATTAGTTTTTTGAGGAGGGGTAATAGTTGTTCGTTATTGGAGTGTGGGTTTAATAGCACTGAGGTCAAATGTACCTTTTCAACCATGTAACTTTATTGACAATGTCTTAAAACAATAGCAAAATAAATGAAAATATTCCTCTCCTTTGTACATACTCTAACAACACAGTTTAAGACAACAAATTAAAACTGGTAATACAATGCCAAGATAAGGTCTCCTACCTTTAGAACCTTTGTTGGGAACTTGAAGTTCATGATCTCACTCCAACACTGTTGAGGGGAAGGTGAGCGCTGTCAGGAGAAGAGGAAGAGGAAGAGAGTGTCAGTGAATACCAGAAGATATGTGACAAGAAAGATATGCTAATGTACTTTTGTTTCAACTTAAAAGGCGAGGCTGTGCTTGAAACGAAGGGCTCCTTTTACTAAGCTGCCGTAGCGTTTTTAGCGCACGCTAAACCCGCGCTGCGTGGCTAGAACTAACGCCAGCTCAGTGCTGGCGTTAGCGTCTAGCGCACGCGGCAATTCAGAGCGCGCTAAGCGTGTGCTAAAACCGCTATCGCAGCTTAGTAAAAGGAGCCCTAAGTATTAGGGCCGCCTGAATATATGGCTTGCCTCTGCCTAGTTTTCCAAGTTCACTGACACAATCAATCTACTGTCACATCTAACTCTGCGCTGTGCCTAGGGTCCTTTTGGTCTATCCATTAGAGGTGTCAAAACTTCACTGGCTTCCGGTGATTTCTAGGATTCACTTTAAATGTAGCTGCCTAATATTCAAGATCCTACATGGCATTCTTCCTCTCCTAATTCCACTATCCTGGAATTCTTTGAGACCTGACACTACCAGATCCGCCCACATACTCAAACTATTTTTCCCCTCGTTATGTATGCAGGTAAATTAGGGAAATCCTTTTTCTTCAAATTCTCTGAGCTTTGGAATAACCTCCCTGCCCTGCTGCGGAACCTAGGCTCATTCCAATTATTCCGAAAGCATCTGAAAACCTGGCTTTTCTCCAAAATTAAAGCTATCTATTTAAGATGTAAAGCTAGCTATCCTCTTCTTAACCTCTAATTTCTTATTATATCCTTCTCTCATTTATTGAATTACCTGTAAACCGTTTTGAGCTCTATCTTTATGGAGATGATGCGGTAGACAAACTTAAGGTTTAGTTTAGTTTCTCTTCCTCTCTTTTTTCTCCCTCTCTCTCTCTTTTTTTTCTCTCTCTTTGTGTCTCTTTTTTCTCTTTCTCTCTCTCTCTTCCTCTCTTTTTTTCTCTCTCTTCTCTTTTTTTATCTCTTCCTCTCTTTTTTTCTCTCTCTTTTCTCTTTTTTTCTCTCTTTCTCATTCTCATTAAAAGGTGTCATGTATGCAGGTAAATTAGGGAAATCCCTTTTCTTCAAATTCACTGAGCTTTGGAACAACCTCCCTGCCCTGCTGCGGAACCTAGGCTCATTCCAATTATTCCGAAAGCATCTGAAAACCTGGCTTTTCTCCAAAATTAAAGCTATCTATTTAAGATGTAAAGCTAGCTATCCTCTTCTTAACCTCTAATTTCTTATTATATCCTTCTCTCATTTATTGAATTACCTGTAAACCGTTTCGAGCTCTATCTTTATGGAGATGATGCGGTAGACAAACTTAAGGTTTAGTTTAGTTTCTCTTCCTCTCTTTTTTCTCCCTCTCTCTCTCTTTTTTTTCTCTCTCTTTGTGTCTCTTTTTTCTCTTTCTCTCTCTCTCTTCCTCTCTTTTTTTCTCTCTCTTCTCTTTTTTTATCTCTTCCTCTCTTTTTTTCTCTCTCTTCCTCTCTCTTTTCTCTTTTTTTCTCTCTTTCTCATTCTCATTAAAAGGTGTCATGTATGCAGGTAAATTAGGGAAATCCCTTTTCTTCAAATTCACTGAGCTTTGGAACAACCTCCCTGCCCTGCTGCGGAACCTAGGCTCATTCCAATTATTCCGAAAGCATCTGAAAACCTGGCTTTTCTCCAAAATTAAAGCTATCTATTTAAGATGTAAAGCTAGCTATCCTCTTCTTAACCTCTAATTTCTTATTATATCCTTCTCTCATTTATTGAATTACCTGTAAACCGTTTCGAGCTCTATCTTTATGGAGATGATGCGGTAGACAAACTTAAGGTTTAGTTTAGTTTCTCTTCCTCTCTTTTTTCTCCCTCTCTATCTCTTTTTTTTCTCTCTCTTTGTGTCTCTTTTTTCTCTTTCTCTCTCTCTCTTCCTCTCTTTTTTTCTCTCTCTTCTCTTTTTTTATCTCTTCCTCTCTTTTTTTCTCTCTCTTTTCTCTTTTTTTCTCTCTTTCTCATTCTCATTAAAAGGTGTCATGTATGCAGGTAAATTAGGGAAATCCCTTTTCTTCAAATTCTCTGAGCTTTGGAATAACCTCCCTGCCCTGCTGCGGAACCTAGGCTCATTCCAATTATTCCGAAAGCATCTGAAAACCTGGCTTTTCTCCAAAATTAAAGCTATCTATTGAAAATGTAAAGCTAGCTATCCTCTTCTTAACCTCTAATTTCTTATTATGTCCTTCCCTCATTTATTGAATTACCTGTAAACCGTGACGAGCTCTATCTTTATGGAGATGATGCGGTAGACAAACTTAAGGTTTCGTTTAGTTTAGGTATGTTAAACCAGTGGTTCCCAACCCTGTCCTGGAGGACCACCAGGCCAATCGGGTTTTCAGGCTAGCCCAAGTGAATATGCATGGAGCAGATTTGCATGCCTGCCACTTCCATTATATGCAAATCTCTCTCATGCATATTCATTAGGGCTAACCTGAAAACCCGATTGGCCTGGTGGTCCTCCAGGACAGGGTTGGGAACCACTGGTTTAACATACATTAAAGTTTTAACACGTACAAATTGACTTCATGTGCATTGAATAGATTTTGTACGAGGGGGTGCTGAAAAGTTTTAAGCCTACCCAAGAAACAATGATGTGGATACGGTTCAATCAATGATCTGAAACAATGTCAAAGCATAGAATTTTGTTTCTGCAAATTGGTACATAACCAAATAAGATAATACAGTAAAACCTTGGTTTGCGAGCATAATTCGTTCCAAAAACATGCTTGTAATCCAAAACACTCGTATATGAAAGCGAATTTCCCCATAACAAATAATGGAAACTCCACAACCCAAAAATTTTAATACAAAATCCTTTATGTACTTGTATTGCATAACTTTGCTTGTATGTCAAGTTAAAATTTCATAAAACGTTTTGCTTGTTTTGCAAAACACTTGCATACCAAGTTACTTGCAATCCAATGTTTTACTGTACTTTTTTCAGCTACAGTAGCAAAATAACACTCAGAATTTAGGAGAGTTCAGAGGCAAAGAGGGACTTAGAAGCTTGCAGTTCTAGGAAGAGCCAGAGAGAGAGAAAAGGGGGATGGTCTAAGCTTCGTGTTCCATAGATAAAGGGAAGGATAGACAGAGAGAGGGAGAGCCAAGACAGAACCAGAGTGCCAAGCAAAGAGCCAAGAGATAGCTAGATAGAAAGAGAGAGAGAGGGCCAAGACCCCTCTCCTGATAGCTTGATAGAAAAAGAGGGAGATATATGTGTGTTGCAGAGAGCAGGCTTTTATACCTTGGCTCAATATAGAAACCTGTATGCCCCAGTATCTTTCTGTTTAGAATTTGTAAACTGTTTGAAACAATGGTTAATTTAATTGCTAAGGAGGGTGAGATACCTGCAAGCATGGTGATGGGATTAAGTCTCTGGCTTGATCTGTGCACCATTGTCCTAAGCACCCTCTTAATCAGACATTAACACCTTTTAGCTAGTCATGATTCAATCAGGGAAACTTAAAACAGTTTCCCTGCACTAAGGGTCTATCTGCCTTCCCATGCCAGAGTCAGATTGATATAATTTCCCATAGGCCTCTAGGCTGACAGTTGGCTGGTTGGACTGAGAACTTTTCAGCACCCCTTCGTATGTTATAAAAGTTAGCCAAGAAGAGGACAATCAAGTCATTGTGACATCACTGATGAGGTTGGTTCTTATTGGTGGGATGAGGCATTATGACATCACAACCTCAGCTCAGGTTACCAGAGACTGAAACTCTTCACGTTATGAGGGGGGTGCTGAAAAGTTCTCAGCCCGAGCAAGAAGAGAATAACGGGGATATGGTTCAATCAATGATCCGAAACAATGTCAAAACATAGAATTTTGTTTCTGCAAATTGACACTTAACGAAATAAGATAACGCTCTTTTCAGCCACAGGGGCATAATAACGCTCAGTATTTAGGAAGCTGGTTGGTTGGGCTGAGAACTTTTCAGCACTCCCTAGTACCCCCCCTAAATTTTTTGTATGGCATGCCAACAAAAGGTGTGCACATATCATTTATGCTGTCCATCCCTCTAATCCAGTGGTCTCAAACTTGCGGCCCATGGGCCGAATGTGGCCTGGTACTATTTTGAGGCCCTCATTATGTTACCATTGTTCTGGAACATAGCCCGCCTCACTGCTGTAACCTCACGCAAGGGCTTTGCTGCGTCTGTACGCGGTTGTGAGGTGAAGTGGAGAAGACAATTGCGTACAGACGCAGGAAAGCGCTTGCGTGAGGTTACAGCAGTGAGGCGGGCAATGTTCCAGAACGTAAGGTAGCCATGGGAGGCAGTGCAGCTTGTGTGTGTTTACGTAATCTTCTGAACTCTCGCGAAATTCGGCACCTCTCTTGGCGGTGACTGCTTGATGTAAGATGGCGGTTGTGTCCAGTGCTGGAGGAGGTGAGAGCTGAAGGTGGTTGCGGACGCGACCACCAGACACTTAAGGTACAAGTTTTCCAGGCCCAAGTCGGATATTGATTCTCCCCTCTATAAAAAAAATCCTCATGCAAGAGGTGTTCCATCCCCTTTACCATCTTGGCCGCTCTTCTTTGAACCTTTTCTAGCGCCGCTATATCTTTCTTGAGATAAGGAGACCAGAATTGAACGCAATACTCCAGCTGAGGTTGCACCATGGAGCGATACAGGGGCATGATAGCATTCGTAGTCTTGTTAACCATCCCTTTTTTAATAATTCCCAGCATCCTGTTTGCTTTTTTGGCCACTCGTAGAATTCTTATGAGCATCGGAGCATATATCTTACCGGCCCTCAGTAGAAACCTCTACCGCGGTTTTGTAAAAGGAGCCCAGAGTCAGCAAACTTAGTTCCACCCCCACCCCTACCCCCCCTTTTACAAATCTGTGCTAGCGTTTTTAGCCCTGGTCACGGCGATAACAGCTCTGATACGCACTGAATTCCTATGAGCGTCGGAACTGTTACCGCAGCAACCAGCATCAAACGTTAGCGCGGTTTTTTAATACGGGGGGGGGGGAGGGGTTAAGTTTGCAGGGGTTGAAGAGGTTATAAAAACAATTCTTGTAATGCTCCATCGGAAAAAAACCTTACCAGTTTTTCTAGAAGTCCCAGTCCTTTATGAATTATCATGTTTTGCTGTGAAAGCACGATATTACAATCCAACGACGAGACCTGAAAATAGTACAGGCATGTCATCCAAACGACCAGGAAAGTCTTAAAAGCCATCATAGACCCAGTCATGGGAGCTGTAGATAAAAATATATGATACATAAATATATATTTTTTTTAATGTTTGTTACAAGTGTAAGTGTCTGAGTCAAGCACAAGAATTTCTGAATTTTCTTTCATTCACTTTTCTTCTCGGGTACAGCTTATGCGCTTTTCACTAAGAGCGAAGCGTAGTCCATGAAGTTATCAGACTGTGGATTTGAATGTGTTACAAACGCCGGCATTCGATGCTGCTCTTCGACAGACATGAAATGGATTGACACAGTGGAAGGAGCAAATCTGCAGATCTACCAATAGGAATGAGATAGATTTGTCTATTCCATGTCTATTCTTTACCATTCCCTGAAAACCCAACCCATCGAGGACAGGCTGTCAATAGTTCTGCATTAAAGGATTTGGAGAAGGGGTGAAGGTTAAAGGGTCGTGGATTTGATATGCCACCTTTCTGTGGGTACATTCAAAGTGGTTTATATATATGAGGGGCCACTGAAAAGTTCTCAGCCCAACCCACAAGGTCGGGGCGGTCTTCTTCGAGGGCTATACATTTAGTCCAGCGATTTTCCGCTTTTTTTTTTGTTCTGTATTTTTCCGACAGAATGAAAAAAGCGGAAAATCGCTGGACCAAGTGGACCTCAAAGAAGACCGCCCCAACCTTGTGGGCTGGGCTGAGAACTTTTCAGCGGCCCCTCGTACTATCCGCGGGTATATTTAATGCCCCAGTGGGCTCACCATCGAAGCCGCAATCCATCATGCAGACAGTTATCCCTTTCTTGAACCATCTAGAAATAAAGTCTTGGGCAAACACTGTGCTGTTTTAAAAATGTCCCAAATGCATTAACTTACCTGTTTACTGGAAAGCCTGGGCACAGCAAGGTATTTGGTATGTTAGACAACTTTTGAATGATGCTAAACTATGTGATTTTGCCTCCTCACAAGTTAGTAACATAGTAACATAGTAGATGACGGCAGATAAAGACCCGAATGGTCCATCCAGTCTGCCCAACCTGATTCAATTTAAATTTTTAAATTTTTTTCTTAGCTATTTCTGGGCAAGAATCCAAAGCTTTACCCGGTACTGTGCTTGGGTTCCTACTGCCGAAATCTCCGTTAAAACCTAATCCAGCCCATCTACACCTCCTAGTCACTGAAGCCCTCCCCAGCCCATCCCCCACCAAACAGCCATACACAGACACAGACCGTGCAAGTCTGCCCAGTACTGGCCTTAGTTCAATATTTAATATTATTTTCTGATTTGCCCACTATGGGCTTCTTTCACTAGGGTGTGCTAGCGTTTTTACCACGCACTGCACTGCCGCGTGCGCTAACCCCACGCCAAGAACTAACGCCATAGCGCATGCGGCAATACAGCGCGTGCTAAAAACGCTAACGCAGCTTCGTCAAAGGAGCCCTATGTTCTTTCATTGGTTTCAACTGCATCATAGTTTCCTTACATTACAACCCTGTTTTCCTGATATGTATCTACTCGATTGTTTAGCAGAGCTATATCATCTTCGTAATTTGTACGGCCGTACCGCTCCCTTGCGCTAGAAAAATTTACAAGATCGTATTTATTCACAATCAGATGTTTCGTCGACTATAGGGGCTGTTGAAAACAAGCCTAAAAGTTTCTGAAGTCGACTGGCCTAATTTCTGGGGCACATTCTTAGACTACTCACGCTGAGATCAGCGTCGGTGCGCGCCATGCCTAAGATTTCATTGATTTTTAAAATTACCGCGCCCTGAAGCGGTGTTTTGCATACGAAACGCGCATGCCAGCGTTGGTGTTTTCGACTTCTTGGTATAAGCGAAAGTCTTTGCCAGGACTCTACAGATAAGTCTGATAAGAAGTCAGACTATTTAATACTTTTAAATATCTAACAACTTAAAGATTATTAGTTCACAATAAGATTCCTTTGAATAATGTATGAGCCGGTGAAGAAGTGTAGCGGCGTTTCGCTCCATAAGTTTGGTATCTTGCGTATCTTGGAGTGCCGCTTCTGATGGCTCTGGATAACTTTCCAGGGGAATTGTGGGGACTAGATTGCAATATTTTTTTCCTATGAGCGTTGGCGCTAATACCGCCGCGGCCGGAAATTTTTTTTTTAAAAAAGCACGTGTGGATTTGGGGGGGAGGGGGATTTCTTGTTTTTCTATTAAGAATATATAGATGATTGTCGTAAGATATTATTTTCATGTGGTATATATTAGTTGTATATGAATTTGGGAGGGGGGTGGGGGTTAAATCTTCTTGGTGTATGATATTGAAAATTTTTCAAGTGATGTATTATATTTGGTTGATATTTACTGTACATTTGATGTAAGTTTAAAAATGAATAAAGAAATTAAAATAAATAAATAAATAAAAAAAGCCTACTGCGGCTTCGTAAAAGGAAGGGATGGGATAGATTTGTGCGCCACCTAGATTTAGAGCTCCTTTTACGAAGGCGTGTTAGCATTTTAACACGTGTAATAGCGCGCGCTAAACCGCCGGCCGCCCTAGCCGCTACCACCTCCTCTTGGGCAGGCAGTAGTTTTTTGGCTAGCGCAGGAGTTAGCACGTGGTTAAAAGTCGTGCGCGCTAAACGAAAAAGGAGCCCTTAGAGATATAAATTAAGATTTGCTAAATAAATAAATACTGTATTGCACCTAAACCCACCCATCTAATCACCCACCCATCCACATACAGGACCAACAATCATTTTTTGAACAATTAGGAAAGTCTCCTGCACTTTGCTGACTTTTCTGCTTTTGCCACCCAAACCTCAGCATTCTGCAGGAGTCTCCCAACCCCATCAGGCGTACCTGCTTGCAGGAGTCTCTGTCCACATTTTAAAACTCTCCCAGAGAAAGATAGGCATTGCCCATAGAACACTAGAATCTTTCCACACGTTGGTATCTCTTACCTTCTTAAGAAAGCAGCCTGCTGGTAATTCCTGTCCTGTCCAGCCATCTTTCCAGGTTTATATTCTCTTTATTAGCTTACATCACGAAAACAAAAAAAAGCAGTCCTTGGCATCCGTCTCCAGCTGGAGTTTCCTGATCAGTTTCACTTTCCATTTGCAATTGTTTCATGTCTCCTGCTTGTGGTTTCTTTCTATTACATCGAAGTCCTTATTGCCCATCTTAGCTGCTAATTTAAAAAAAAAGGGACACGAAATAGTGATTGTCAAAAGAGAGTGTCATTATGTGGGCATCTGTCCTGGGGGCTGCAAGTTTTTCAGTGCCTGCTTCTTTCTTCCACCCCCATGAACTTCATCCTAGCAGCCCTGGAAAGCGGCTTCTGCCGATGCCTCTGTACCAGGATTTTCATTTTCCAACTAGTGCACACAAAAGTATTCTGTATAGCGAGGCAACCTAACAACAGCTTCTCGTCTCTTGGGCAAGTCATTTAAGCCTCTATTGCCTTAGGTAGAAAAAAGCTTACCTGTTGATAAACACTGACTGTTGCTGGCTAAATTAGACTTGGATATTCAGTGCTAGGCAATGGCATAGAAAGGGAAGCGTCCAGTGCTGGCGTTGCTGCCCCATGCACCCCCCCCCCCACCCCCAATGTACTCCACCAGCACCGCTGCACCCAATACCTCTTCAAATCTTTGCCGGCAGTGCTTGCATCGGCTGCGCCTTCCTTCCATCATCACTTCTGGTCCCACGAACAGGAAGTGACATCAGAAGGAGGGATGAGGCCGATGCAAGCAGGACGCATGACAGCCCACTCACTGCCACCAAAGATTTGAAGAGGTGGGGGCAGGAGTGCTTCTCAGACCCCTCCCATTGCTGGGGGGCAGGGTGTCGTGCCTGGGGCACTCTGCCCCCCCCCCCCAATCTTACTACGACACTGGTGTTGAGCCCTGTTCAAGTATGGTTGATATCCCGTGCAGTACCTACATAGCTAACCAGGCATGGTTAGGAGTGCTTTATGGACCGTCCAACATGCCCAGTTAACTAAGTAAGCACTAGTATTGAATATTGCTGGTACCAACATAACTCCCAGCTGTGCCCCAGCTCCATATCTTTGCCCAGGTACCAAAGTTAGATTGTGAGCCCACCAACACAGATAGAAAAAATTGTGCACCGCCATGAACTTCTCCAAAGATAGGACGGTCTATCAAATGCCAATACACATCTGGACCACACAGCACTAACCAGCATGTGCCAGGGCGGTCAGAGCAGATAACCAGACAGTTCTACTGAATAAGTGCCACTGAATATTGGCTCATAGGAAAGCCAACACAAATTTACCCTCCCTTGTACAAAACCGTGGCGCAGTTTTTAGCGCCGGCCGTGGCGGTAATAGCTCTGATGCTCCTAATGATTTTATGAGCATCGGAGCTGTTCCCGCCGTGGCTGGCGCTAAAACCATGCTACTGTTTCTTTAAAAGGGTGATTAATCAGAGAGAAGCCTCTCCTTCCATTTGAATTGCTTTAAATAGTCACCCTCTTATATTCTAAGCACTCTGGGCACAGGAAAATTCCTGGTGTGGCTGAATGTAATTTGCCTCAAGCTACTACTGAGAAAGGTGTGTGCTAAACCCCCTGTATGTTTACAGATGTGCTGTGTATCGAAAGACCCCTGTCCTCAGCTTGAAGTTCAATGAACTTTGTGCAAATTATTGGGAGAAGGAAAAAAAAATCCCACATTTGTGTAAGCCTGTCTGCTGTGAAACTCAGCGAATGACATGAACACTAACGGTGGCAATATTGTACAAGAAACTAGGTGCAAAGATGGAGGCACTGCAGTGGAGCGCAATTAGTGCCAGTTCAAGTGCAAAAGGCATAGGAGTCTTGGCCAGTGGGTTATTCTCCCCTAGTCGTGAATTTGTGTGGAAGGCATCGTCTACCTTTTTTGGCTCCGCCTCTTCACCCTCACAGATCCTCTAACATTAAACAACTCCATAGTTCCATGACCAAATCAGCACAGTAGTTAGGAACTGTTTTTTGGAAATTTCCAAAGTGTTAGAACCTGCCTCCCTTAACATCCTAATTCACTCATGAATCATATCAAAACTTGACTACTGCAATTCCCTCTATAAAGGCCTATGGTGATCCTTTTCTCAGACAAGTGGTCAAGATTGAACTTAACGAATCTGTAGGACTTGAGGAACATTTCGGGTAACTGTTTGAGGCCTACAATGTTGGACAGCACAGCGGCTGCGTGTTGGAGACCGCCGTGCTAAGCCCGTTCCATAGCACAGCTCAGAAAAAGGATCCCTTATAAACTTAACTATGTGTGAGTGAAAATTATTCCCCCCCCCCCTATTTGTTTTAAATGTACAACTGTAATTTCATGGCAGGTCCCCCAGTCTTTGCATTTTTTTCAAAGATTAAGCAATCAGTTTACCCATTTCGCTGCACTCGGGATTTTATAGACTTCTATTATATCCCTGCTCAGCCATCTCTTCTCCGAGTTGACCAGCCCTAACGTCTTTAAACTTTCACCACAGGATAATCAGTCTATCCCTTCCATTTTAATCATCCCTCTCTGTAAATTTCTGATTCCACTTTATCTTTTTTTGGTTACTAGAATTCTACAAAGTCCTCAATGGGAGGTTGAACCATGGAGGGATAAGGACATGAGAGTCTTTGCTCCTTTACGATTGATTCCTAATGCTCTGTTTGCTTTCTTGGTAACAGCGGGAAATGGACAGGCCTGACTGTCACCCGTTACACCCCCCTTCACTTCACTTGCTACTTGAAACACATCCTTCCTTTAAAATAGTTCTAATAATTATAATGCAACTCTCTTCTTGGGTAAATAGCCACAGCTCGGTTTATTGGCAACCATAACAACTTAAACATAGCTGTAAACAAGCTACCAAAATTAACCTCATAATATTTATAGTTCCTGACCCTGACATGTCAGCAAGGGTCTGGGGGGAGTGGCATGTACCTCCTTGCCCAATTTTCCAGGGTTGCCCGACCCAAAGGCACAGTTTCCAGCCGGAAGAGCCCTCCGAGCTACCACATGACCAGCCACCTCTGGTCACCCAAAAAAGGGGGTGGGCGGGCGGGCAAATCCACCTCCCAGGACCCTTTGGTACCCCACGAACCCCTCATGGTTACACCCCCTCCAATTATTTAAAAATCTTTTGATGGGAATAAGCCTCCGACCAATCCCTTTCCCTGGATATCGAAGAAGTGAATAAGGGGTTAAGAGTTAAATAGCAACCTGAAAAAAGAACCCCCCACCCCTCACCGTGCTACTGCTGTCTACCCCCAGTCTCGATGGGCGACAACGCGGGCCTACCAGCCCCATGTTACCATCGGGCTCATCTTTGCCACTGCACTCTGAGCAGGTTTCAATGCATTGCCCACAATGATGCCTGGATCCTTTTCCTGAACAGTGACTGCTAATATGGAACATAGCATCCGGTAGATTTAATTAGAGTTGTTCCGTCCTATGTGAATCATTTTGCACTTGTCCACGTTGAATGTCATCTGTCACTTGGATATCCAGTTTCCCAAGGTCATAAGAACATAAGAATTGCTATACTGGGACAGACCAAAGGTCCATCAAGTTCAGGATCCTGTTTCCAGCAGTGGCCAACCCAGGTCCCAAGTACGTAGCAGAAACACAAAGAGTAGCGACATTCCAGAGCTGAGATTGTGATGTCATAATGTCTCATTCCACCAATGCCTAAGAGCCAACTTCATCAGTGATGTCACAATGGCTTCACTGTCCTATACTTGGCTCACATAAGAACATAAGAATTGCTGTACTAGGACAGACCAAAAGTCCATCAAGCCCAGGATCCTGTTTTCAACAGTGGCCAACCCAGGCCCCAAGTACTTAGCTAGATCTAGGGTTACCAGACGTCCGGAGGATGTCTGCGCATGCACAGATGCCACGCAATGTCACACACACACGCGCCTGATGTCATTGCGTGACATCCATGCATGCGTGGACTTCCTCCCTGCATGCAAGGAGCAGGCAGCGGGGAGGCGGGGGGGGGGGGGGGAACAGGATTGGAGCATTACAGGGCAGGGATGGGCAGAACTGGGCAGGCATCGGGGCGGGTCTAGGAGTCCAGATTTTCAGATTGCAAAATCTGGCAACCCTAGCTAGAGCCCAAGTAGTAAAACAGATTTTATGCTGCTTATCCTAGGAATCCTAGGAATAGGCGGTGGATTTCCCCAAGCCATCTCAATCATGGCCTATGGAATTCTCTTTTAGGAAATTATCCAAACCTTTTTTAAACCCTGCTAAGCTAACTGATTTCACCACATTCTCCAGCAATGAATTCCAGAGTTTAATTGCACGTTGTGTGAAGAAATATTTTCTCTGGTTTGTTTTAAATCTACTACTTAGTAGCTTCACCGCATGTCCCCTGGTCCTAGTATTTTTGGAAAGAGTGAACAAGCGATTCACATCTACCCTTTCCACGCCACTCATTATTTTATAGACCTCTATCATATCACCCCAGAGCCGTCTCTTCTCCAAGCTGAAGAACCCTAGCTGCTTTAGCCTTTCCTCATAGGGAAGTCGTCCCGTCCCTTTTATCATTTTCTAATTCCGCTACATCTTTATTGAGATATGGCGAACAGAATTGCTGAAAAGTCCTCGGACTAACCAACTTCCTAAATCTGACGTTATTATGCCACTGTAGCTGAAAAGAGTGCTATTTTAGTTTTGCAAAGTGCCAGTTTGCAGACTCTAATAAAATAGACTAAAATAACCTGTTTTCAGCTACAGTGGCAAAATAACGTCAGATTTAGGAAGTTGGTTAGGCCGAGAACTTTTCACCACTCCCTCGAAAACTATCTGGGCCACATGATTTACTGCTCTTCAACATATCGATTTGACCCAGTGCATCCTCCACATTCACTGAGATTTGTTTCAGTTCCTCCAGATTATCACCTTCAAACACCATTTCTGGTATGGGTAATTCCCTTAACTTCCTCAGTAAAGCCTGAAGCAGAGATGTTATGTCTCTCTGCTATGGCTTTGTCCTCCTTGAGTGTCCCCTTATACCCCATGATCATCTAAAAAAAAAAAAAATCCCTATATTCATTCATCTCCCCATCACCACCTCCCTCCTATTTCACTTTAGATTTGTTTATGCCCAACTGCATCTCAGTTACTACTACCAGAACTGTTGAGGAATGCAAAGAACTGCAGAGCGACCTGAACAAACTGAGTGAGTGGGTTACTGCAGATGGGCAGACTGGATGGGCCGTTTGACCTTTATCTGCCATCATGTTTCTATGATCTATTACTGTCATTCTCTCCCATCCATCTGGTATTTACTATTGCAAATGCTATGTGATAGTTTTGGCAATTTCAGATGGGGGTGGAGAAATGTAGTTACTGCAAACACTCCCCACCCCTGCTGCGTCTCTCCAGTTGTTTGCCTTCCTCCCCAGTCCCACCCCCCCTTGCGAGACCATGGAATCCCAGACTGACTGTAGAGAGTGAACAGAGAAAGTGAAAGAGCGCAAGGGGGAAGTGCTACCTCTCCTTTCTCTATAGAAAAAGGCTTTTACTTTCTGAATATGGTGAAATGTCGCCTCAGGCAGCAGATATACAGAGGGAGATTGGTGAAGGCCACCAGGCAGGTAGAGCTTATAATTCCCCTTCCCCCAACACATATCCCATGGCTGCCTGGGTTCGATGTAGTTGTGGCACTGGCCTCAATGCCTGCATCCCAGATATCTGAAGGCTTTTTATGCTCCTATATTTTGAGTAAAGATTTATGCACTCAGCCCCAGTGGCATAGTAAAGGGGTGGGAGAACGTACCACCCCGGTCACCATCTTGGTTGGGGGGACAGCACCCCCTCCACCTCCCCACGCCATGCTCGCCCCCTCCCTTCCCGCCCCGTACCTCTTTAAATCTTTGCCAATGCGGGCACCTACTCTGGCCTGGCTCCCTCTGAAATCACTTCCAGGTCACGGGGGCCAGGAAGTGACATCAGAGGGAAAGCCAACACCGGCGCAACCAGTTGCCAGAGAAGCGCTCGCGCTGGTGAAGATCTAAAGGGATGCAGGGGTGGGAAAGGAGGGTGCAAGAGTGGTGCGGGGGTGCAGAAGGGCTGGGGAGGATGCAGAAGGAGTGGGGGTGGGGTGGGGAGAAGGGCACAGGGAGGGCACCACCACCCTGGACACCTCCTACCTTCACTACACCACTGCTCAGCGTACTTAAAGCACACTTAAAAACATTCTTGTTCCAAGACGCCTTTGGATAAAAACTGTTCTTTTAAGGACAAAACTAAAAGAAAATTGTTATCATCCCATTCCTACTGTATTTTCCCTTTTACGTTACACTTTTCTATAATAATTGTAGTTCTTCCCCACTACCCTATTGTTTGAAGTAGGTCCATACATTTTATCTGTGATTTTACATAGATTTTGATGTTATTTAGTACCCCAAATTTTTACGTGCTTTTTTGTAATTTTATATTGTAAACCGCTTAGAAACCTGAATAAGCGGTTTAAAAAATCTTTTAATAAACTTGAACTTGAAAGAGGACAATTTAGGAGCATAACTCTCAAACGGGTCCCCTTACAAAGCTGTACTCAAACTGACCCCCTCTTTTACTAAGGTGCATTAGGAGCATGAATCCTTTGAAAATCTGGCTCATACGTTGCTTTTTTTCATTCATAAGTAAGCTACATGCTAAAATATATCCTAATATAAACAGTGCCTGTAACACCATGTTGTAACAGAACGATAATAAACGTTTTAAAGTATATAATCCTGACTGTATCAGTACTAGAGAATAAAATAGTTTTGGACTAACGCCACTCTATAAACAACTTGTTTGAATACTGTTTCCTGTGAGTTGGTAGGACACGGTTGATCTAGGGTAGCTACCGAGTGAAGAAAAGGCCGTCTGCCTCCATGAGAGAGGCCAGACGAGGCAGAGGGACAGAAACGTAACCTTCAGAGCTCAGAGCAACGAAACTGCTCTTGTGGAAGGGAAATCTCCCTGCCTGCCATCGAGAGCCACAAGCTCAGGGGAGAGAAGAAACTGCTGGCCAGCACGATGGCAAGGCTCAGAGGGAGAAACTGGATGTGGAGAAAGCAACGGCCCATGTGGCACAGCACCCAGAAGGGCATATATCATCCACAGGCCTGGGGCTATAAATCCTTCCAGGGCAAAACCGGCAATACCCACACAGCCCAGTAAAGTGGAAAAGTTTGCATCTACTGCCAGGAGATAACATAAGAATATAAGCAATGCCTCTGCTGGGTCAGACCTGAGGTCCATCGTGCCCAGCAGTCCGCTCACACGGCGGCCCAACAGGTCCAGGACCTGTGCAGTAATCCTCTATCTATACCCCTCTATCCCCTTTTCCAGCAGGAAATTGTCCAATCCTTTCTTGAACCCCAGTACCGTACTCTGCCCTATTACGTCCTCTGGAAGCGCATTCCAGGTGTCCACCACACGTTGGGTAAAGAAGAACTTCCTAGCATTCATTTTGAATCTGTCCCCTTTCAACTTTTTTGAATGCCGGGCGGGTGCTAAGGGTGGAGACTTTCTGATCAGCATACATGAAACCATAACCATTCAATACACTCTGCAGTTGTCAAATTCTTTTTGATAGAGCAGTTATTGGTATCTGAGTAAGAACGGAAATCTGTTCTGTTTGGATTTGGCTCATTACAGGACACATTCAGAGTAAATATTTGTCTGTTACTAACTGTGTTAATGTTTTGGTGCAACTTAATATGAATTATGTAACCAGAGTAGATTGTAAGCTCTTCCGAGCAGGGACTGTCTATTGTATGTTAAAATGTACAGCGCGGCGGACGCCTTTCAGCGCTATAGAACTAAGAAATAGTAGAAGTAGAATCCTGGAGTTTGCATTGACACAGGTTAGTAAATAAGGCTATAAATGTATTCGCGAAGCAACAGGCGGTCGCAAGTACAGCAGTGGGGTTAGTGCACTCGTTTCTTTGGTTCTCAGTAACATAGTAGATGACGGCAGATAAAGACCCGAATGGTCCATCCAGTCTGCCCAACCTGATTCCATTTAAATTTTTTTCTTCTTAGCTATTTCTGGGCAAGGATCCAAAGCTCTACCCGGTACTGCGCTTGCGCTCTCTCTCTTTTCCTTCCCCACCTTAGTGTTAGGTATGCAATGCTTTCCCACATCGTAATATTCAACAAAATGTTTCTACCATTCTCCTGACTCTGCTGTGCGTTTAATCGTTTGTTTATTCAATTGAATATACTGCCTCCGCCAAAGAGACAGGTATTCGTTTGTGTTTGATGCAAAATGTAGTGTTAAGATTTGTGTTCAATGTGGATAAGTGCAAAGTGATGCATGTCGGGAACAAAAATCTCCTGCACGAATACAGGATGTCCGGGGCAGGTCTTGGAGAGACCTCCCAGGAAAGGGACTTGGGAGCTCTGATCAATAAGTCCATGAAGCCATCTATACAATGCGCTGCGGCGGCGAAAAGGGCGAACAGAATGATCAAGAAGGGGATCACGAACAGATCGGAGAAGGTTCTCATGCCGCTGTACCAGGCCATGGTGCGCCCTCACCTGGAATACTGCGTTCAGCACTGGTCACCGTACATGAAGAAGGACACGGTACTACTCGAAAGGGTCCAGAGAAGAGCGACTAAAATGGTTAAGGGTGTAAGTTCTGCATGGATTTCTGCTGCCAAGGTGCATGACCTTACATTTTTTGGCATTGAAACAGTGTTCTAACCTAGCGTCATTTAGCCAGGTGCTCCACCCGGCTAATTTAGGTGAGCGCCCAGCTATCTTCCTCGATTGACGCGCTTCCCCCCTAGTCAGTGTCTCACCTTTAAAACGCTCAAATGCTAGCTCTGTGAGAAGATCCCCAAGGAGGCGACGGTGATGTGTAAGCAGTGAAGACGTTTTTAATGCGGGCCAGCGAGGTAAGTGCTTCGCTGCTCACATGGAGCATTTATTGTGCTGGTCCCTGTTAAAAACCTGTAAAGCAGCTTGATAAAAGGTGCCCAAAATGATGTCTATCACAAATGAAGGTCCAGAAAATACGTATGCTAAAATGGGAGTAAATAACGAAAACCGAAAAGAACAAATCATATGATGAACAGGAGATGCTAAAATGTGATGTGTAAATAGCAAGAAAAGCCATGTGGATATATAGTGAGTGTAAGTCAATACAGTAAACACCCATATACACATAGCAAAATAAAAAAAATTCAGCTTATGGATAAATCGTGGGCTATAAATTAAAATAAGCTAATACTGCTGGAAAAATAATGTTCTGTATAACAGATAGGAAATAGTAATATCACCATCTGGTGGAAACAGTAAAAAAAGACAAAGAATATGAATGTGCTGCAAAGTAAAAGATTCAATTACAATGGTGCCATCTGGTGAACAAGTAAAAAAAGGCAATGAATGGACTAGCTCCCTGCGCTAAAAACTACGATAGCAGTTTGGATAGAATAGTTTATCACATGGACAAATTATGATGTAAACAACTTGATAGGCATTGCAATCGGATGAATGATGTATATTGAAACCTTTATTAGTATGTGGATTTGTGAAGGAATCAATGCATACCACATGTTTGCAGACAGAGCAGCAACTGCAGGCTCATTGGCCAGTGTGTGCAGGTAGCTGAGTGTCTGAGCCAGTGGATCTGTGTGCCCCACTTATAAACATCATATCAGTATCGCTGCAAGATTATTAAAATATTTTGTATGAACGTTTTTCACATCATCTCTGCAGTTTTCTTTTTTGTTCAGCGTTTTCCACACCAACACCTATACATGTCATGATCAAGGTACCACCTTTGTTAGTGCTTTCCAGCGCTGCTTAATAAGATTGGTACAGGCCATCTCTACAGTAATATCCTTAATGAGTAGTACACAGAAATTGAACAAATGCGTTTATGTTTATTGAAGATTTAATATGCTGCTCCTGCATTTTATTGACCTAAGCGGTTTACAATGTAGCAAACTAAAATGAAATTAGGTACTTGAGAAAAACTACCCTATGTGTCCCGAAGGCTCACCATCTAGGTAAAGTACCTGATTAAAATAATGTGTAAAACATTTCCAAGATCAAAAATCAAAGAAGTAGAAAATAGAACTCATGAAAGAAGTTAAAAAATAACATGAAACCTAAGTCTCCGAGACGGCTTGATAGTAAGTTCAATTTGCAGAACCCAAGGACCAGGAACCACACCAATGAAGAGCACAGGCCAAGGCGCCGCTGACAGCAGACTCCTGAAGTGAAGTCCAATGTGTCCAACCACGCAGCTGCAGGAGGGCATCAAGGCGAGGCAGCGCTGCATCCGGCGTACAATGTACCATCTCATTCATCGATGAAGAGCTTCTGCGTTTCCAATCTGCGCTGACTTTTCCTAGCTTGGGGGCCGCAGGTTGCCCTTCCCTAAAAGCCTAAAGCCAAGGCTGAAGTTATGAAAGAAAATGTCCAGTTTATTTACAGGGGATGCCATTCCCCACCCCCGTTTCCATGTGCTCTCAGGACTCCTCGGGCTTGTCGAGGGGCGGCCCGCAGGGCTGCAGCATCTTCTCCATGAGGTTGAAGCGCACCCGGGCCTTGCTCTCGTTCTCGGCCACGGCGAAGTAGTTGAGCAGGTCGAAGTGGCCCATGTAGGAGCAGTAGGAGTCCCGGTGCTGGTTCACCAGCCACTCCCACTTGGTGGTATCGGCGTGGCCCGTGCCGATGTACTTGGACTGCAGGTGCTCCAGCTGGCTGTGGATGGTGTAACGGTCCGTCATGGCGAAGGCCGCGCGGCGGGGGGGTTTTCAATGTCTCCTCACAACCGCTTCGCGCTCGGCCTTCGCTCGCGAGCCTCTCCTACTTCCGCTCGCGCGCCACCGGAAGAAGCGAGAGTCACGCGCGCCGACGCGCTCACCACGCGTCTGGTCACGTGGGCGCTCGCAGGTTCGCGCGGGCGGCGGGAAGGAGACGCGCCCGAGAGGGAGGCTGAGCGCGGCGGGGGTCAGGTAAGCGAGGGGCGGGAGAGGCGGGTAGGAAGGCGGCCGCCTTGTCTTCACGCGGGCTCGGCTGTCGGGGGCCTAGCGCTGGACTGTTCCCGGTGCATGGTGGGACTTGTAGTGCCGGTTACTGCGAAGGCAAGCCGAGAGGGTTGAAGTCAAGGCCGGAAGTAAGAAGGGCGGATGGGGACATCCGGGTTTAACGTCTGTTGGAAAAGCAATGGAAGTAAAACCCGGATGGCCCCATCCGGCCTCCTTTTCCTGGATCCCCAAAACTATAGAGCTGGGATAAAGCTAAGCACGTGGGTGATCGCACCCACTCTGTTGGTCAATATACACAACTGGGCACTGCTATTTATATATATTTAGGAGTCCCAGCCTATTCTCGCTTATTTTCCTAAGGCTACTTCTTTTATTTCCCTCCTATTGTTTTTTTTTTTTACCATAATCGTCCTTCTTTCTATCATTATTATTGTATTTCATTACCCTGCCTTTCCCTTTGTTTTCCTTTTCTGTTTATTTTGTTAGTCGTTAATTTTAAAATGTTTTGTTCAGTGTTCACCTGTTTTTTATAACCCCTGTATTATCTGTAAATTGAAATATTTATTCATCACTTAGATATTTGAGTAAGCGATTAATCAAATACTTAAGAAACTTGAACATAGTTGTGTATATTGACCAACAGAGTGGGTGCTATCATTACTCCTTTTTCTGGAGCCATATGGTAGCCCTGAGTGAGCCTTGTCACCTGATTGCTCGGTGTAGGGTTGCTGACTTCGGCAGATTATCCCAAACTGGTCGAGCAAGTCGATGGCAAAGATGTAGTAGTGCCTTCCTAAGAAAAATCGAGACTTTAAGCGTAGGTCCCAAAGGACTATCGCTCCTAATATCCTCTTTTCGATTAGTGACCGAGCCAGGTTACAAGTGCCTGCCGGCCGTCAGGATAGGCAGAAGTGGGGTCTGGGTGGAAAATCCGGATCCATAAAAGAGTTCCGCAAAGAAATAAAAACATTACTGTTCAAAAAATATATCTCCCATCACTCTAACCACCACCCAATGACCTCCCAATCAACGACTTCGGAAATACCCACCTATATTATCTTTTTATCTGCGATCTAGAATGTACTGTAATTCTTCTACACTACACCCGATTTAACCGATCGAGTTGACATGTATTACCTCTGTAAAATGCATTATCTTCTGTTATATGTATTATCTTCTGTAATAAGTATTATCTTCTGTGAAATTGTAGTATCATAACTCATTACTGTTCCTGTAACTTACTCTTATCCTGAAATGTAACTCTACTGGAATGTCCCAGATATTTTCTATATTGTAATCCGCCTAGGCACAGGCAAGGCACAGGCGGAATAGAAATCCCTAATGTAATGTAATGTAATCTGTGGGATCCGTTTTTCAATCTTTTTCATAATAATGGTTTCATCTGAGTAATGTAAGATCCTTTTCTTCAAACAGCTTCAAGGGTGCTGTCTGAATATTGGATTAGGGGTGGGGTGAGGGCTCAGATATATGAAAAAGCCTCTTTTTTTTTTAGTTGACCAGAAGGTCGCAAGGAGTAGAATGGGATTTGAACCCACAGCTCAGGGTGCTAACCTCTGTGCCACACCCTCTCCAGATAAGTGCCAAAAGCACTGGCTGCCAGGTGCCAAATATTTATATAATTTTCTAGACTGTTCTCCCAGGGGAGCTCAGAACTGTTTGCATGAATTTATTCAGGTACTCAAGCATTTTTCCCTGTCTGTCCCGTCGGGCTCACAAACTATCTAATGTGCCTGGGGCAAAGGGGGATTAAGTGACTTACCCAGGGTCACAAGGAGCAGCGTGGGTTTGAACCCACAACCTCAAGGTAGCTGAGGCTGTAGCTTTAACCACTACGCCACACTCTACCCACTTTAGGGGCACAGGGTTAAGACAGAGCTGCTTATAGAAAATGACAACGGACTTCTGGACAGCTACTTTATTAATGAAACCGAGAGAATTAAGTAGAGGTGTCTTGTACTGGAATTAATTAGTAATGCAAAGACAGTAAGAATGTAGAATAAAAGTCAGTTATCCCTGCAGATCAGATCCCTTTTAGGTCTCCTCAAATTGCTTGATTTACTGTAGTGCAAGCAGGACTTTTGTCCAACAGTAATGAGAGTGAGACTGCACACAAACAGGATTTCTTCCCCCCCCTCCTCTGTCCCAGTCCCCCATGTCATTCTTCTGCCTACTATCATCATGAGGTATTTGTTTTGGCATATTCCATAGAGGCCCTCCCTCCTGCCTTGTCTTTGCAGCTCCTGATCCTTCTAAATTGTTATTTTACCTTTATGAAAAAGAAAGAAAATAGTGACAAACAAAGTTGCAAGAAGGCCCTCTTGTCTCTGTTGTGAGGTCCAGTATGCAACTGATATGCTTTGCCATGGGGTTCAGGGAAGGGGGGAAGGTACCATCAACTTTTTTGTCCAGGGTACCAATCGCATAAAAGTCATCCCAGTATCACCCTATGAGTATGTTAGTTCTACTTCATTTTATTTAGAACTTAAAAAGTCATAGCATAGCAGTGTACAGATACACCAGAATAAAATCAGGACTGATTAAGTCCATGCTTTGTGACAGGAAGGCTTTCTGGTCACCTTAGGACTGACCAGAGCTGTAGAGTCGGTAGATAAATCCTTTGACTCCGACTCCTCAGTTTCTGATACCCCCGACTCCAACTCCAGGTAGCCAAAATTGTCTCCGACTCTGACTCCACAGCCCTGGGACTGACTGTCACAAAGAAATTGGACAGCAACCAAATTTGAATCCTCCTGTCCCCAAACACTTTTGACCTTCAGTAGGACAACCTGGTCTCTGCTGTTACATATGCATACTCACTTCTTCCCTCTTTCCCTGTGCATCAAAGCTGGTATGTGGTAGGGAACAGCGTAAAGTGGGAAAAAGAAGAGTGGCAGCAGTGAAAACACACAAGGCCATTTTTGTCATTGCAGCTTGCTGTCCTGTGTAATAGGTACCACTGGCCTCATCGGGAAATGTTCTACTCTGAAGTGGTTCATATGTTGTGGTGGGAGCAGGTGAGAAGTGCCTGAGCAGAGCTGCCAGTCTTTACTCTGCTAAGATCTCTGGTTTCACTGCAAAAATGTGGTATAATCATATACAGTAGTACATTCACTGGAGATAAAGTTGCTTGTAGTTCTCAAGAACTGGATTTCCAGACTCTGTTTGGTCTTGACTCTTTTATTATCTTTCGGTTGCACTTTTAGTATGTATGTATCATAGATCACCCCCACCGCTGTCCCCATTTCAGCGGGTATACCTTATGGCTCTTTTGTGGGACCTGTTCTGTTTTCTTTTTATATACAGACAGACTTGCACAGTCTGTGTCTGTATATGGCCTTTTGGTTGAGGATGGGCTAGGGAGGGTGCAGATGGACTGGAGTGAGCTTTGACGGAGACTTCATAGTTGGAACCCAAGCATAGTACCAGGTAGAACTTTGGATTCTTGTCCAGAAATAGCTAAGAAGAAAAAAAAAAATTAAATCAGGTTGGGCAGACTGGATGGACCATTTGGGTCTTTATCTGCTGTCATCTACTATGTTACTATTTATTTTCTTTGTGCTCTGATTTCACCTTTATGTTAATAACAATGAGTTATACCCTTTGATCTCAATCTAGATATGCAAGCTGGAGTTGCTAAAATTGGGTTTGCGTTTTGACACTCCTGCTCTAAAGAAACAATCACATAAAGGTCCGAAATCTAAAACATAGGCTAAGTCTCGGGCCAGATTTTTTATTAAGAAACTTACCCCCTCTTCTATGAAACTGCATTAGCAGTTTCTAGCACAGGGAGCCGCGCTGAATGGCCCGCGCTGCTCCTGACTCTCATAGAGTTTTTTCTCTCTTTTTTCTGTCACACACTCTGTCTCGAGAGATCCAGGTGTCTCTCCCACCCCTTCTACTGCCACATCCTCTTTGACAAATTTCTCTGACCCCACTTCAACCTTGATGTTCTTCCAAAACACTTCCAGATAAACTTGACTAAGCTTAACATGCCAATGTAATTTTGAAAGTTCTCTAATGTCGCTGTCTGTATACAGTCTCTTCCCCTATAAATCGCTTTGAACTACCATTTGTAGTATGGTGGTATATAAAAATAAAGTTATTATTATTATACCTTTCTATACTATAGTCCAAGCATCTGGTTCCTAATGTCAGTTTGCTTGCCTGACATTGCTGCCTGGAGTCTGAAAATATTCGCACTGATTGCCCTGGCACTATCCAGACAGTGAGGAGGAGGGAGTTGGATTCATTATTTAGGCACTGTATATATTCAGTGTTGGCACCCAGATAGCTAATTGGGTATGCTGAACCACATATATAATACAGTCCTAACTATAATTTCTAGATTCATTTATTTATTTTTAGTATTTATATACCACTTATTCAGATACTCAAGCATTTTTCCCTGTCTGTCCTGGCATGCTCACAATCTATCTAATGTACCTGGGGCAATGGGGGATTAAGTGACTTGCCCAGGGTCACAAGGAGTAGCATGGGATTTGAACCCACAACCTCTGTGCCACACACTCCCCAGATAAGTGCCAAAAGCACTGACTGCCAGGGGCCAAATATTGAGGGGCACAGGGCTAAGACACAGCTGCTTATAGAAAATGACAACGGACTTCTGGGCAGCCACTTTATTAATGAAACCAAGAGGTGTCTTGTACCGGAATTAAATAGTAATGCAAAGACAATAAGAACGTAGAATAAAAGTAAGTTGCCCCCGCAGATCAAACCCCTTGAAGGTCTCCTCAATTTTAGAAAAGCATCTGACTTCTTGCCCATGACAAATCAGTGCTGTAACACAAAAATGCTTTCATAAGTTACAACTAATCCGTTCTATCTCCTCTTTTCTCGACCCCCTTCAATCAACATACTAATTCATTCACTCGCCATCTTGACCCTAGACTACTGTAATGCCCTCTACCAAGGAATAACCCAGAAAGAAACGCCTACAACTAATACAAAACACTGCTATTAAGCTTCTCTACTACGCAAAAAAAATGTGATCATGTTACTCTTATTTTCCGCAAAACTCATTGGCTGCCCATCACTCACCATTCTACCTATAAAATATTACTTCTTGCTTTCAAAACAAAAAACACGCATCAACCAGCCTTCATTGATAAACTTTTAATTCCTTATGCATCTTATGGAACTCTCCGATGTAGTAATCAAAACCTGCTCACTATTCCTCCAATAAGAGAATTGAGCGCTCCATTTGGTTCCTTGACGCAGGATCGAAATGGGCCCCGTCGGAATCATTTGATCAAGCTATGTGTTTGCTTGTGACAGTTCAAAGTATAAGAACTTTTTCTATGCTAGTTTGCAGCAAAGAATTTTGTTTTTCTTATCAACAGCAGCAGATGAATCCAGCGACCAATGGGATAGCACACAGCAGATAGATGCTGGTAGATACCTGCTAGTAGATGTGTGCTATCCTATTGGTCTCTGGACTCATCTGCTGCATCTAAAGGAAAGAAAATTAACAGGTAAGAACATAATTTTTCTTTCCACTGGAATTTAGAATATGCAATGACTGGGTGGTGAGGCAATTTTCTCTTGGGGCTTCGGCTCCATGTTGTTGCCTTCGTGTCTCTGAGCATATTTTTGAATTCTAAGTGTGTGTTCTAGAAGTATTAATTTCACTATTGCACCTATTTTTTCCTTCTGTCTGCTTAGAACCAGGAATGGAGAGCTGTTTATTTATTATTGTTGTTGCCCAACTTTGGGTGATTAACTTAAGGTTATTTACTGGTCTTCTCCTTGGTTTAATGGTATTCTTTCTGTAACAGAGCACAAGCTTCTGCTGGGCCTGTCGAGCTCAGCAGAGACTTAATGGGCCACTGGGGAGAGAATGATATCCCTGCCCTGTGCTACTTCTGAATTGTACCCTAAAACACTCTGCATTCCTTCCACATTCTTTCTTTTGTGTTTGCTCATCCACGTAGCATGCTGACTCCAGAGTCAAGTGATCCTTGTGTTCCTAAATGCGCTCTCATTTCCCACAGGGGCTTCCTCTTTCACACTGTGATGGATCTTCAACAGCAAAAGCTATTCATGTGAGGATAGTAACCCCAGGTCACATCTGTGGCTTAGGCCCAAAAATACTTCTGTACAGTAGAATGCACTCAGCCTTTTCATCTCAGGAGCTGCTTAAGTGGGGAGCTGGGTTTAGGACCACATTCAGCTTATAAAGCATCTGCAGAGTTTGATTCTCTAATGTTACATACGAGAGCAGTCTTCTTCTGTGTTCTGCCACGAACACTTGATATCATTATCAAGTCGCTAGGCCTTGAACACAAGTCGATGGCATCTAATAACAACCACTTCTATTACCGTGTTTCCCCGAAAATAAGACAGTGACTTATATTAATTTTGGGCCCAAGAAACACATTAGGACTTATTTTTGGGGAATGTCATTTTTTTTTTTTCATGTACAATAATCATCTCTCTCTTCTTCTCCTCCACCCCCAGTTCTTCCTCCTTCCTTTCTCCCCCCCCCCCCCATGCAGCATATTTCCTTCCCTCTCACCCATCCCCTTGTTCAGCATCTTTCTATCCCTCCCTTGCATCCCCCTGTACAGCAGAACCCCAGCAATCCTCCAAAAACAGCAGCGGCGGCAGCGCTTTGAACAGGTTGCTTTGCGGTCTTCCCTGCCAGGGTCAGGCCTTCTCTCTGCAGCATCTTCCTGTCCTTCCCTACCATTCTCCTGTGCATCAGAACCCCACTGACCCTCCCACCATGAGACTGACATACCTCCGCTCTGAGGCCTCTAAAAACAGCAGCTGCAGCTGGGGCCTTCCCTCTGCCACATCACTGATCACTGAATTGACAAGTCCAATTTTTTCGCCGAATCGGGCAGCACTAGTTTCAAGGATGGATTTGGGGCCATGGGGGGGGGGTTCTTCAGGGATTGATCTTAACTAGGGCTTATTTTTGGGATAGGTCTTATTTTCAGGGAAACACGGTATTACTATTTCGATAGCGCTGAAAAGCGTACGCAGTGCTGTAATTCTCTTGACTCTTTGAGAAACCTTCCTGGTTCCAATTTGGTTTTCCTCTTAAGAGAAACACTCCCACACAACTGAAAACCCAGTTTTCCAGCTGGTTCTGGAGCATAAGAACAGTTCAGAAGCAGCATGGTCAGACAGTCTGATAGAGAAAGAGAAATGCTAAAGAGCTTATGCTATATGCATGAGTGAGATTTGCATATAATGGAAGTGGTGAATATGCAAATCTCGCTCATGCATATTCATTAGGGATACCCTGAACCCCCCAACTGGCTGATGGTCTCACAGGACAAGGTTTTGAAACACTGTTTTAGGTGAAGCCCTTCTTGGAGTGAGGGAACTGCCCTGAGGAAGTTCACTGGCGAGCGTAACATTAGGTGATTTCTTTTGGTGAGGGTATAGAACCAATCACTAAGATGGGACACTGAGGGCTACAGCTCCTCTCCTTCTCGATTTTGATAGGACACGAAGATCCATCTACTAAAAATTCAATCTTGTCTGCTTCTTGGCACTCCATTAGGATCTTGGACAGGAGTCCCATCAATTATCAGTTGATCATAAGCTGCTGGTTTATCACAGACTGGACACATCCAAGTTGGCTTTTTCTCATTCATCTGTAAATAGAAGACGGCATCAAAGCACTCTGGGTGTGCACATGTTTCTGCCTGGCATGGTACTGCCAACCGCATTTTAACTAGCGGGCATGTAAGAGAGACACTGACTCCAGTAGTAGCAATCTCACTGTCTGGATCTAAGCGTAACTTCTCTTTGACCAGCGTCTTGCAAAGTTCTGGATGCTTCACCCCAATGGTTTTCAATCGTTGAAGCAGCTCTGCAGAAGTCAGCTGTCGCACCAGGTACAGGCCCGCAGAATAACTCTTTCCATAGTTACCCCATATGACAGTGATGCGGTTTGTGGCGGAGGACAGGTACATGAGGTTTGTGAGGTTAATGGGACGACATGGCCTTTGTGGCTCCACCCCAGGCTTGTTGGATGGATAGTAACCCTTCACTTCCAGCAGCTCTGCTGCCATGTTGGCCTCCAGCATCCTGCAGCCGCCGAGCCACGTGACGATCCCCAGAGGCCAGCGACCAATCACCGGCCACCCTTGTCCTCAGAAGAAGGGAGAGATGATTGTTGTACAGTTAAGTATCCTCCTTGGAAGGAACTTCAGACCTCAAAAGCATGTAAAGGGAGCGACTGCTTTGATTTAAAGATATTTTAAAGACATTTTGGTTCTGTAGCCTACGGTAACCAGTGACGCTTTTGCAGGAACAGTGTGAAACGGTCCCACCGTTTACAATTGTCAGCTGTGCTGCCGCATTTTAAATTGATGCTAGTGCAGATCCTCTGTGGTCAGACCAGTGCACAAGGGTTCATTATGTAGACCTGCTGTGATTAGACTTGCTTGCTTGATGCACAGAGATTGCATAGTTGGCCACAGCTGAAATAATCCATAATTATATCACAGTCTCCTGCTGCTGGCTGCTCTAGTGCCACTCCTGTATTAATTTAGCCTTACTACTACTATTATTTCTAGGGTTCTACCAGTCAGTCCCTGCTCAAAAGAGCTTACAGTCTACACAGACAAACAGGAAACCAGGTTTGGAGATACAGTTAAGGGGGTACAGTTAATCTGCTGGCTGGATTAGCTATACGAATTATTTGGGACAGAAAGGCACTTGCTGCAGTAGGAGCAGGTTGGATATGGCAGGACCAGGCCATCAGAGGGATTAATGTACCTTTAATGGAATCTTCAATAAAATTGTTCAGACAAAACAATAAAATCTTCATTCAAAACGTGCAGGAACAAGTTGAATAGTTGCTGAAAACATCCTATGATACTTGATGGTTTCAGTTAACATGAACGTGGTCCGAAAAGAAGTACTGGAAAAAGACTAGGGCTCATTAGAGCAGGGGTCTCAAAGTCCCTCCTTGAGGGCCGCAATCCAGTCGGGTTTTCAGGATTTCCTCAATGAATATGCATGAGATCTATGTGCAGGCACTGCTTTCAATGCATATTCATTAGGGAAATCCTGAAAACCCGACTGGATTGCGGCCCTCAAGGAGGGACTTTGATATCCCTGCATTAGAGCTATCCCTTGAAGTTTCTATTCCTAAATTGAACCACAGTGACAAATACTACTATTTATCACTTATATAGTGCTGAAAGGCCTATGCAGCGTTGTACATTTTGACATTTAATAGATGGTCCCTGCTTGGAAGAGCTTACAATCTAACTTGGACATGGCCTATAAGGTTGGGGATGCAGAACCCAAGGTTAGAGGTGTTAGGAGGTGGGCTTTTAACCTGGACTTGAGCACTGCCAGAGAAGGAGCCCACCGTAGGGATTCGAGCAGCTTGTTCTAGGCATATGGCACAGGGGGCGTGGGAGCATCAGGGATGTTCCAAAAAATTGTGTGTAGTTATCGAATATCAGGTAAGCACATCTAATTTGAGTGCCAGCATCTATACGGGTTTTAGCAGGCATATGTCTGACACCCAAAATTGGATGTAGGAATCGTCACTAGACCAATTTTTTTATGGTGCCCGTTTTTGAGTTTCTGATCTTGATTTGTATATGAATAGTTTTTGTATCAAAAAATGCTTAAGGGAAAAGAACAGGATAGGGGCAAAAATCTAATTTTTTGAGTCCTAAAAGACAGCTCAAGAAAGAAGTATGACCACAAAATAAGTGAGATCTAACAGACGGAAAACAGTCTCAAGATCCTATCTGTGTCATAAGCAGTGACAAAGAGGAAGGGAGCCATGAGGAGCACACATGATTTAGTCGAGAGGACACAAGAAGCAGAAGAAAGAGGGGCTGAAAGAGATGGGAGTGCCATTTTGTGGGATTGGGTAAAGAGGGGCTGAGAGGAAGGTGCGAGGATAAATAGTTTATGATGGAGGGAAGAGATATGAAGGTGACAAAGCTGAGAAATGGGGTGAGGGGGGTGACACTAGAAGAAAGGTAGATGAGAGAAGGTGGAAAGACAGGCTATCAATGAAAGAAATAAGAAGACTAGAAAAGAATTCATACAAGACAAAGAACATGAAGGCGGAGAAAACCAAGAAAAAGCAGAGACAGAGGATAAAGATAAACCAGACATAAAAGTAAAGATTTCTGTCTAGTTGGGCTGGGTCAAGGGTGGGAATTAATTGAGATTTTGCTATTCGCATTCAGCCCTCTGGTCACCAGGATATACAAGTTATTTTACTGAAGGGACCATGGTGCTGAAAATGAAAAACTCTGTGGAATTGGTGATGTTCAAGATGTAGGCTTTATTTGAAAGTGTACAATTGGATAATCCACATAAAATATATCTAGGACCTAAACCATTGTGAGACATGGACCCAACACAGGTCAATCTTTGGTTTGTTCTCCTCTCCTTGTCTCTTTCAGTTTGACAGTGAACAACAGAATCCTCTCTACTACAAAACTTGCTCAGACCATGGCATCATATACTACCATAACTCCCTCTGCTCCCCCTTGTCCCTTCAGTAAAATAACTTGTATATCCTGGTGACCAGAGGGCTGAATGCGAATAGCAAAATCTCAGTTAATTCCCACCCTTGACCCAGCCCAACTAGACAGAAATCTTTACTTTTATGTCTGGTTTATCTTTATCCTCTGTCTCTGTTTTTACTTGGTTTTCTCCGCCTTCATGTTCTTTGTCTTGTATGAATTCTTTTCTAGTCTTCTTATTTCTTTCATTGATAGCCTGTCTTTCCACCTTCTCTCATCTACCTTTCTTCTAGTGTCACCCCCCTCACCCCATTTCTCAGCTTTGTCACCTTCATATCTCTTCCCTCCATCATAAACTATTTATCCTCGCACCTTCCTCTCAGCCCCTCTTTACCCAATCCCACAAAATGGCACTCCCATCTCTTTCAGCCCCTCTTTCTTCTGCTTCTTGTGTCCTTTTTCACAGAAATAAAATGGTCATCCTTACTGAGAATGAGTGGAATGGATAGGCCGGGCTATACTGGGAGGGATATCAGTGTGGTGTGGATCAGGGTTTCTCAACTAGGTCCTGAAGTACTCCCTTGCCAGTCAGGTTTTCAGGATCTCCACATTGAATTTGCATAAACTTGATCTGCATACACTGCCTCCATTATACACAAATGTCTTTCATGCATATTCATTGTGGATATCTTGAAGACCAGACTGGCAAGGGGGACTCCAGGACCGAGGTGAGAAATACTGGTGTAGATAGGCTGTGGAAGGGAGGAGGAAGGAAGAGATACTGTTGGGAAAATTGAGTGCTTTCTTAGCTCTTCTTTTAGCCACCAGTCCTTCCAGTGTGTGCATCTAAATATGGCCAGATCAGTGGCCCATGACACTGCCGTGCGCTGTTTTCCTTTTTACAGACATGGTAATGTGTGCTAAATTGAGCACCCCCCTATCATTTTCAAAAGCTGGAAGACTGGGCTCAAGGAGATCTACCCACTTTCCTACCAGGAGTGAAACTATTGGTCCCAGATATATTTTTAACTCCAGCTGTGACAGCTATCCATAGATTCCTGCATCGCCAACAGGGCTGTGGAGTCAGTAGATAAATCCTTCGACTCCGACTCCTCAGTTTCTGATACCCACAACTTCGACTCCAGGTACCCAAAATGTCTCCGACTCCTCAACTCTGACTCCACAGCCCTGATCACCAGCGCAGGAATTTTGTCCTTTCCTCTTCCCTGTAATGAGTAAAGAGTCATTCATTCATCAAGCACAAGAGAACTCTTTCAGGCTGCAACATACCCATATCAAACAACATCCAAAAACTCTTTCTGTTGAGCTCCAAAGGCCAGTTGCGCCCCTTTGGCCATGCTCCTTCAGTCATTTGGCCACAGCTAAGTACCTCAAGGGGGGGGGGTGACTTAAAAAAAAAACCCATGAAGAAGTAGATTGCCACTTCCAGTTTGCACACAGAGAAGGCATCCCAAGAGGGAGGGAGGGTTTGATAATGAATTCTTCCAGCAGTCTTCCTACTACAGTATATCCTTCTGGTATTTAATGCAGCCTTCAGACAGATCTCTCCCATGTCTCCAAACTTAAACTCTGTTGATGTGAGGTCAAGTCCTTGTGAAAGCTCTGAGTCCATGCTAGGAGCATGAAATTCATTGACTGCTATGCTAATGGAGCGCAAGTTCCACAGGTGACTCAGGCATGCAGGCACTATGAGGCAGCCAAAATATTTGTGGAATCTAAGTTTCAAGTTTCAGTTTATTTTTTTTTAGATATTACAAATCATATAAAAATAAGTCTAAGGTGCGGTTAACAAAATTTAAAAAGGGATGAACACATTGACACAAGGTCAAAAAGAATAAATCATACAGATTTCTATAAACAAGAGGAGAGCATAAAAGAAGTTTCAAGTTTATTATAATATTAGATTAATCGCCTATTCCGAGTTCTAAGCGATGTACAAATCGATACAAATTACAGAGTTAAGGGAAACAAACATAACTAACAGAGGGACTAAAACTACTAAACATAATGAAAACCAACTTATACAAACATAATAAAACACAAGGAAAGACTAGGAAAGAAATACAATCTGATTAATATAAAGAAAAACAATTAAGGTTAAGAACAATAGGAAAGGGAAGGAGAAAACTCTCAAAAAATATAAAGATAAAATGAAAGTCATAAGCAATTCATTTAATCATTGAATACATCTTTAAAAAGAAAACCCTTGAGCTTGCTCTTGAATTGCTCCAAATTCTTTTCCTCTCTTAAATAAATTGGAATAGCAAAACAGAGCACACTATTAGCAGATATTCTCCTAATTGTAATTAACCCCATTTCCTTTTACAAAGCTGCGTTAGGCTTTTTTATCGCCAGCCACGTTGGTATTAGCTCCAACGCTCATATGGATTCCACAAGCATCAGAGCTTATACTGCTGTAGCCGGCGATTAAAAAAGCCTAACACAGCTTCGGAAAAGGAGAGGTGGGTGGAGGGGATATGCTAACATGTAAAGGGTAAATGGTTGTTCATGTACGTTGGACCTACCTGGAGTATTTCAGAGGATCTTCTTTTTTTCTGTTTTCCTATAATGACTGCCTTTGATCCCCTGTTTAGGTGTAGTTGATGGATAATTGCAGCTATTCCATAAGTAAAATACCGTGGGAATTTTCCAGGTCCCGACCCTGGCGTCTGAATTCCCCTCTCCGGGTCCTTTCTAAAACAGGGCTCCACATGTATAGATACACTGGAAAACGGAGCTTTTTAGTCTTTAGATAGCTGAATGACTTAACAGTTACAGTGCTATCATTCTGGCAATATCATGGAATAAAAACATTGGTGTGAGCGAGACTACATTAGAGGAAAAAAAGTCAATTTTCTTGAAGTACATTGAGGAAATTGCTGTAATCTGATAGAAAGAAGCGGGCGGACTGCGTTGGGAGTTTAAGGAAGTTACATTTTCTCTGTGACGTAAGAAAGACAGATGAGCATATGCTGGTTATGACAACATAATCTGGGCAGGACTTCCCTTTGTGTGAGAGAGAGATAAACACCAGACTGTAACACATCCTGTCACTCGGAGTGCTTTCTGCCCTCTGTCACAACATCACATGCTAACTGTCATGGAAGAAGGAGGCAGGTGAACTGGCTGGACTTCCAGTTATCATCAGTGTATGTATTTGCCTTTGCAAGGAATTGAGATGATTTGAAGGAGTGGAATATTGGTTGTTGATTAGAGCAGTAGAAATGTTTGTGCTGGCTGGTTTAGGATTAGCAAAACTGAAGGAGGGTATGTGCCATTTTCATGCAGTCTGTAGGTGAAGGTTTCAAGAAAACCAGTGGTGTCTTACTTTAAGGAGAATATCTGGTTAATAGAATGCTCTGTTTTCATGTATTGTATTCCTGAGGGCCTAAATCGGTAGGTGCCTAGCAGTGGCGTAGCGAGGGAGAGAGGCGCCCCCATCCCCGCACCTTCCCCCATCCCGCCTGCCGCGCGTTGAAGTTGCTCGCGGCAGTCAACAACATGCTCCTCGTGACCCCGTCAGCTCTCCCTCCGACGTCAGTCACTTCCTATGCGTGGCACCCGGCAGTGACGTCGGCGGGAGTCGCAAAGAGCACGTTGACTGCCGCAAACAACAGCTTCAGCTAACGTTATGGAGGAAGAGAAGGAGGGGGGCGTGCGTGTGGCACGAGGAGAAAAGGGAAGAGGCAGGGGGCAGAGAGGAGGAGGAGTGCCAACGTCCCCCCCACCAACATGGCGCCCAGGGTGGACTACCCCTCCGCCCCCTCCTACTACGCCACCGGTGCCTAGGGAAAAGGGCATCTACTGCTTGGCATTTAAAGTTAGGCACCATATGCCACTTGGTATCGAACTCAAATTAGATCCCAGTAGGCGTTAAAAACGTCGGTGCCAGTATATTAGGCCAGGCTTTTCTTGGCCTACAACACTGAACTCGATCCATGCCCAAAGTTTTCAGGTAGGCGCCTTGCTGTAGACGCCTATACGGTGCCTAGTGAAAACTGGCTCCTTGTGACCCTGGGCAAGTCACTTACATAGCAACATAGTAAATGGCGGCTGTTTTTTTCCTTTGACACGAAAAACCTGGAAACTCGCTGGACTAAGGCCCTTGTTTACAAAGGTGCGCTAAGCGTTTTAGCGTGCACTAAATCAACACGTGTGCTAACCGCTAACACGTCCATAGGATAACATGTTAGCGTTTAGCGCGTGATTAGCGCATGCTAATATTACATTACATTGGTGATTTCTATTCCGCCATTACCTTGCGGTTCAAGGCGGATTACATCCAAACTAAAACAAGAATTACATTTCAACTTTGAAGTAATATTTACTGCATGCTAAGAAGCATAGTGCTTTTGTCAATACAAATTTATTATATCAGACTCCAGGCTTTAGACCTCTTTAGAAATCAAAAGATAAAACATTCACTGAAAAGGTCTTCAAATGTTTATATATATTTTTTCAAAACCCACAGACCTCAGAAGAACCGTACTGTATGTCTAGTTTCTTCAAAAGTTTCTTCAATTAGTCTGTATGCCTTTTGAAGAAACTAGACATACAGTACGGTTCTTCTGAGGTCTGTGGGTTTTGAAAAAATATATATAAACATTTGAAGACCTTTTCAGTGAATGTTTTATCTTAAGAAGCATAGTGTACATTAGTAAAAAAAGGGGGTAAATGTATAGCCCTTGATGAAGGGAAGGGGTAAAACACGGACCTGACGGACCTTGCGGATCTAAAACCGCACATTCTTAAAAATCTGATGTCTGTGCCACTTGTAGTTAATTTCTGGCTCTGACAGACCTCGGTGACAATTTAGCGCTGACGGATCCGTCTCAGCATAGGGAGGGAAAAGTATTAGGATCCGTCAGCGCTAAAATGTCTTCGAGGTCTGTCAGAGCCGCGGACCTGAGATTTTTAAATTTACTGGGGCTGCAGGAAACCGGTTTAAAGGATTCATTTTAGAGCCGCTCCAGCACTAGTCTCTGGCTCTGACAGACCTCTGACATTTTAGCGCTGACGGATCCTAATACTTTTCCCTCCCTATGCTGAGATGGATCCGTCAGCGCTAAATTGTCACCGAGGTCTGTCAGAGCCAGAAACTAACTACAAGTGGCACGGACCTCAGATTTTTAAGGACGTGCGGTTTTAGATCCGTCAGGTCCGCGTTATACCCCTTCCCCTCGATGAAGACTACCTTGCTTAATTTGCTTTTTTTACCAAACTTTTCAAACCAGCCTGATACGTTGTATTGTACTTTGCATGCAGGTTCAATAAAGCCCTCTACAAATTAAAAAAACAAAACCCTGCTATATGTATCCCTGAGCACTAGGAAGGATGTTATGCTCTCAATAAACTGTTTGAGCCCTGGATTATTTGTTGTGTTGACTGCTGAATCAGCCTGAGAGTGTCTGTGTACTATCTATAGCAGTTGTTGATCTGACCCTGGAAGGTTTGTGCTTGTGACTCGCTTGGAACTCAGTCACCCATCTCTCCTAGCAGATGACCTGTGCTGCTGAGGGCCCTTTGACCTGATAGTGACCAAAGAGCACTAAATTGTTGTTTTGGTTTTTTTATAGTGCTCTCCAACACTATGGGCCTCTTCTATCAAACTGCGCTGGCAGTTTTTAGCGCAGAGAGCCGCGCTGAATGACCCGCGCTGCTCCCAGCGCTCATAAGAACTCTAGGAGTGTCGGGAGCAGCGCAGGCCATTCAGCGCGGCTCACCTCGCTGCAAACTGCTAGCGCAGTTTGATAGAAGAAGCCCTATGTGATGTCACCTTTCACGAACACTTAAAAATAATTTCCACAGCAAATGTAAATGGCTGAAAAATAACTCCTTGGGCTCTTCTTGTTCTTGAGTTACAACCCAATGGAAGTTAGAAGAATTATATAAGAGGTCAAGAATGTCTATCGGAGAAGGGGGGGAATCAAAATATCGCGCTAAAAATTAAAGAGAATGGAATGACACTTGCACTTAGGAAAAATTGGTAAAAAGGCACATTGAGTTAAGAAAATGGGCAAAATTGTACCAGGGATTCCACACAAATAAGCTCTCCAGCTCCAGAAAATGTTTTAGATCATTTAATACAATTTTGTACAAATCTAAGCCGCTTTGGTAATTAAAGCGGGATACCAAGACTAAATAAACTTGAAAACTTAATTCTAAAAGCTACAATTTTGACATCGTTCCATTTTAAATGAACACATTTCTTGAATAAAGCACTGGGAGGATGCATATTTTACAGTTTTTGCTTTGTATAAACAGAAGTAACATAAGAACATAAGCAATGCCTCCGCTGGGTCAGACCTGAGGTCCATCGTGCCCAGCAGCCCGCTCACACGGCGGCCCAACGGTCCAGGACCTGTGCAGTAATTCTCTATCTATACCCCTCTATCCCCTTTTCCAGCAGGAAATTGTCCAATCCTTTCTTGAACCCCAGTACCGTACTCTGCCCTATTACGCCCTCTGGAAGCGCATTCCAGGTGTCCACCACACGTTGGGTAAAGAAGAAGTGCAATGGGTTTTATTTTTTTGTTTCTTTACTTATATGATCTGGGAATATGTTTGGTTGGTTGTTGTTGTTTTTTTTTTAAGGTGGGGAACCACCTGACTGGCATTCTGAGTAAGAGGCCTCAAAGAATTCCATGAACCATGCTTTTCATGCTTTCCGTACTCGTTGGCTTATGAGTCAGACTGAGTGAGCAGTACTGCATATCGCGTGTGACTGAGGTTGGAGAGACTAAACGCCACATACCAGCGCGTCTCATTATCTAATTCTTCCTTTTCCTTGAAGAACAAATAAGGGATCAGGTTGGAACCTATAATCCTTGACCTTTTCACTTAAAGAGCACTGGATTTGTTTGGATTCCTTCCTAAAAGAGTCTTCTAAAAATATAAGAGAGAGATTACATTTCTAGGTAGTCTTAACTAAAAATGAAAAAGGTTGATTCATTTATTTTCTATCCTGTTTCCCCCAAGGAGCTCAGAACAGGTTAAACATACGTAAAATATAGTTAACAGTTACAGAACAATTTTGCGATACAAGAGAAGTTCCGGTATAGACTCTGGTTTACATTGGCATTACTGCATGTACATCTCTTTTTTTTTTTCCTATAGTTGTATGGTATTCCTTTCTTTTCTAACCCTATTTGGTTTTATTATTTATACCATGTAGATATGATTGATAAGCAGCTTAGGGCTAGATTCAAAATCCTGCCTGATCGGGACCGATCCGGGCAGGTCCGATGGATTCTCCAAACTCTAATATGCAGATGGGGGCGATCGAAGGAAGCCCCCATCTGCCGGCACGGATCGCTGGTGTGCGATCCCAATGCATGCGCAGACCATCTGTAGATGGTCTGCGCATGCCCGTCTGAGCCGTGACCTTTTTTTTTTTAAACTTTTTAGCCCAGCAAGCCCTTAGTTTTAACCCACTTTAAACTCGCGGGTTAAAACCACGGGCTCACAATGCGGGGAAGGGCAGGAGAGATTTGGGGCGGCAGGCAGGAGAGATCTGGGGATGAGCACAGGGCGGCTATTCGGGAGAGAGCAGGGCGGTGATTCAGAGCAGAGCAGGCAGGAGAGATCAGGGAATAGCATTGGGGCTGCAGGCAGGAGAGATTTGGAGCAGCAGAGAGCAGGGCTTCAATGGAGCTGGAGAGTCGGAAAGACGTTTGTGAGAGGTCTCCAGCAGTCGCTTCTTCGGTTGATCAGCCAGCCCAGTCGGTTTCAAAAATTTGTTTGGTGAATCGCGTCCTGCCTACTTTGCATGCCCCCTCATTTGCATGCACAGATTGGAAGCGGATCACAGGAGGAGTGAATCGGTCTGGAGGGAAATCTGGTCGCAAAGGGTACCGATCGGTTTGCTTTGTGAATCTAGCTCTTAGAAATGAAAGGGAGATTCTCTGAAATAGAATACCTGAGGGGCTGCAAAAACCAGAGGGAATGGTACAGTTTAGGGGGTAAAGAATGTTTGTGCATAAAGGGGAGTGGGACTTGAGTGTGTTGATCTTAAAGTGGCCATTAGGAAAAAGGAGGTATTGATCCCCCTTTGTAAGACTTTGGTAAAATCACATTTAGAATATTGTATACAATTCTGAAGGTCGCACTTTCACAAAGATAGAAAAAGGATGGAGTCGGTCCAGAGGAAATCTACTAAAATGGTGTGTGGTCTTTGTGATAAGGCAAATGGGGACAGACTTAAAGATCTCAATCTGTATACTTTGGAGGAATGGCGGGAGAGAGGAGATATGATAGAAATCTTGTTGGTCCCAGGCTCTGGTTGTCTTCTGTTAACTTGCTTGCCAGGGTCTCCTTCTTTCTCCATGCTAACCATCCATCTGCCATCTCTGTCCTCCCCTTCCATTTCCCTTCCCTCCCCCGAAGGTCTGGCATCTTTCCTTCTTTTCGTCTCCATCCACAGATCCACCTTTTCTCAACTACCCTTTCATCCAGTATCTCTCCCTCCTTCCCCACCACCCCAGGGTCCACTATCTCTCTCTTTCTTTTCCCAACTACCCTCCTATCCAGTATCTCTATTCCCCCTCCACCCCATCCCTTGTGTCCAACTTCTCTCCCTTTCTGTTCCTACCCTCCCTAAATCCCTTTGTCCACCATATCTCTCCCTCTCCTCTGTTTTTAGACCCATTATTTCTTCTTCCCCAAAGTCCCCCCTTCCCTCCCTCCCTCCATGTACTTCTACATCAGGGCCCCCTTCGCCTGAAGGTCTTAAGCATAGTTTTGAGGACTATAGATTCTTGGTAAACCACCCCTTAGAGAGGAGGTGATTATACACTGTATATTATTGAAGGTAAAATAAAGGTTTATATTTGATTTAAAAACTGATAGCTAAGAGAGCTGAATCAAGATCTTTATGATTTGCCTTCTGTGATAAAGTTTCATCGTTGTGCTGTACGAAGTTCATAATGAACTTGGCAAATTCTTGCTTTAGAAGTCAAGCACTTAACTTGTTTTGCTCCACTTCTTACATAGCTTTATGTTTTTATGTGATTATTTTATCATTTGTATGCTATTTTTCTTTTCTTTTAGTTCCTTTGGAGTCCCATTTTTTAAGAATGCTGTTCCTTTTTCTCCACTCTTGAGTTGTTCAAGTCTAGTTCTTGTTATCCCAGGACAAGCAGGCAGGTATTCTCACTAATGGGTGACGTGATCCAACGGAGCCCCGATGCGGACGCTTCTTTGAAGAAAACTCGGAAGTTTCGAGTCGCCCGCACCGCGCATGCGCGAGTGCCTTCCCGCCCGATGCACCGGGCGTGTCTCCTCAGTTCTTACTTTTCCGCGGAGCCGAGAAGTCCGTCTTCGACTCTCTGACCTTTAAAATCATAATGTAGCCACATAAACCAACATTCTAAAGTTCCCCCAGTTTTAAATCATTGTTATCTCTAGCCACACACTGTTTCTTTCGAGAAATTTGTGCTTCCTATGGGACGCATCATATAAGACATCGTTGTAACACATACATGATGTGTGGAACATATACCATTTTTGGAAGACATTTTTTACTTTTTGATGCAATTTTCAAGGGCATTGGGAAGGTCAATGGTCCTCTTCACTTTATTAGTTTTATTAAGTTATCTGGAACCACTTTTAATTTAGACCTTTATGGGTTTTTTGAGGAGCAGGAAGTATAAAGGCACATCCACTTCCTGTTTCCTCCAATCTGCTTACATGCTGTGTATGGTATTGCTTTACTACTGAAACTAAGTTCGCTGGTGGAACTGGTAAGAGCATACAATTTTCTGGGGAGCTTTTAGGAACATAATCATGTATTATTGAGGACATTAGTGATTTCTTTTACATTTTCAACTACCAGAGGCTTATACAGGGCCATCAATACCTCTTTTTTCCTACTGGTGCCTGACTTTTTGAGAAGGATCTTGCCACTGTCCTCACATTGTTGGTATGAAATGAGACTTAAGTCCTTTGGAAATAATGTCACTTTCAATCTAAATTAAGAGCATAATGTTATCTTAGGACTTATAAATCTATATATATAAAATCGGAGGTATGTATGTGTGTGTGTATGTGCCGCGATCACGCAAAAACGGCTTGACCGATTTGAACGAAACTTGGTATGCAGATCCCTCACTACCTGGGATGATATGTTCTGGGGGTCTCGCGGCCCACCTGCACACGTGGGCGGAGTTACAAACATAAAATCAGATTTCACCCATTTATGTCAATGGAAAAAATGTAAAAAGCTGCCATTCTCACAGTAATTCAAAAACGGCTTGACCGATTTGAACGAAACTTGGTATGCAGATCCCTCACTACCTGGGGTGATATGTTCTGGGGGTCTCGCGGCCCACAACTCTATGTTGCTTGCTCAAGGGTGGGTTCACCCAAGAATTTATATGTTCTTGCTCCAGGAGGTGAAACTAAAAATGTTGTTTATAATCACGTTTTGCGTTAGTTGTATTGTATTCATTTTGTCAAATATTTCACATTATAATTTGAATATTGTACTTTTTATTAAGCTGTAAAAAAATAATTTCATTCACCACTATAAAGTATCTTTATTTGAATCCATTTACAGTGTTATTGCTATAATTAAATACCCTTGCAACGCCGGGGCATCAGCTAGTGTGCAATATAGTTTGTTGCTATTTTGTCTTTTAGTTTGAATTATTCAAGAGCTCATTTAAGCTGTTGTATATATTAATACTTTGATTTTATACATGTTATGTTTTTAGCACCAACATCCGTCTTATCGTTCCCTTTGTAATTCCTCCACCTGAGCACTGTGTCTAGTTGCACCTTCTTGTCCATCTTGACTAGATTGTAAGCTCTTTTGAGCAGGGACTCTCTCTTCTATGTTTTGATGTACAGCACTGCATATGTCTAGAAGCGCTATCAAAATGATTAGTAGTAGTCCATCTAGTCTGCCCAACCTTGATTCAATCTAAAAATTTGTTGTTGGTTTTTTTCTTCTTCTTATCTATTTCTGGGCAAGAATCCAAAGCTCTCTCCGGTACTGTTCTTAGGTTCCAACTACTGAAGTCTCTATCAAAGCTCACTCCAGTCTATCTACATCCTCCCAGCCATTGAAGCCCTCCCCAGCCCATCCTCCACCAAATGGCCATATACAGACACAGACCATGCAAGTCTGCCCAGTACTGGCCTTAGTTCAATATTTACTATTATTTTCTGATTCTAAATCCCACGCTTCTTTGAACTCAGTCACAGTTTTCCTCTCCACCACCTCTCTCGGGAGCGCATTCCAGGCATCCACCACCCTCTCCGTAAAGTTGAATTTCCTAACATTGCCCCTGAATCTACCACCCCTCAACCTCAAATTATGTCCTCTGGTTTTACCATTTTCCTTTCTCTGGAAAAGATTTTGTTCTACGTTAATACCCTTCAAGCATTTGAATGTCTGAATCATATCCCCCCTGTCCCTCCTTTCCTGACATCAGAATGCATCTGGGTCATCACCAGAATTCTTGATGACATCATAATGCAACTGTAAATGGTTTCCCCACCTGAGCACTGTGTCTAGATGCACTTTCGTGCCCAGTTGTCCATCTTGAATAGTTTGTAAGCTCTTTTGAGCAGGGACTTTCTCTTCTCTGTTTTGTTGTATAGCGCTGCGTATGTCTAGTAGCGCTATAGAAATGATTAGTAGTAGTAATACTTAGTTCGTATTGTTTTCAGTTGCGGTTTTGTCCCCTGACGCAGTCCCAAGCTGGCCAAAACATATCCATATGGAGAACAAATTAACTGGACGGCTAAGAGCGTTGCCAGATATTCAGAAGTTCAAAAAAAAAATCCTTAAAGCCACACTATTTTTAGAAGCATTCCAATAAAGCTGAACCGCTGAATGCTGGCTTTAAGATGATTTAAAATGTGATTATTCATCTATAAAATAACACGTTTGTAAAAGTCCGGTTTGTCATATTCTGTGCATGTTATTGCTGTAAGGCCACCTAGATAAAAGTTTTTTAAATAAACAAACTGTTAAAATAAAAGCCTTGTGATATAAAGAGACCTAGTTATGATCTATATTTCTTAGATATTTTAGGTTTACAGTCTTGTTTTGGGGGGGGGGGGGAAATGGTTGTTTTCTTGTTCAGCGTGTTCTTTGGGGATTGAATGTACTGTGTGAGTTAACAATCGAATCGGTGGCAGTGTGTGGCACTGCTTTTAGAACGCCGGTGTTTGCAATTTGGGTTTTGGAGGGAGCGTCGGATCCGCCTTTTCTCCTGGTAAATTCTTTCTGCAGCTTAGGTTTTTGAATGCTCCGCCTACTTAGCCTCTCCCAGTATGGGGCTGATCCTCTGGCCAGATTATCCCCTGCAAGCACACAGCAGTTCTGTTCCCTAATTCGCCAGCTCCACTGTTAAGAACGATCTCCGAAGTAGACAGAACACTTTCCAGCCTGCGGAAGGAACCAAGAGAAGAGTACAGCTTTAGGTAAGAAACTTTAGTTTAAAATCGTGACGTCAGCTACTCAAACGCATGGTCCTTTGGAGGTCAGGAAAAGGGAAGTGTCTGCTGGTTTAGCCTTTTTAGATTGGCCGCGTGACAGCCTGTGATTTGACTCATCAAATTATTTTAGTTAGTGCACAGGGTTGCAGAAAAGGATAACTTTTTTTTATTGGAGAGATTTAAGCCAGATATTTGGAAATGAGCCTAAGAATTTCTTGCACAAGAAGGTTTTGTCATTATTATTTGTAAGAAACCGTAAGCAGAGAAGTTTAAAAGTGTGTGCATGAGTTTAAGGCTTTCCTAAGGGTTTCATTATGCTTGAGTAGTAGGAACATAGCCTGACCAGCGCACCTTTGAGAGTTGCGTTTATCTGGAACCTGACTTTACAGGAGCTTTCATGACATACTCGCAACTGGCCCAAAGCAGCAGCAGCAGTTCTTGCTAAGAAATATGGTCCATTTTTCTGTTTGGAGCCTGCAATAAATATGGTGTAGCTGTAAAGCAGTGGAGAAGTAGAATCTGCATTGGTTAATCAAATGTTGGACTCTTATATGACAACACTACTATGGTACTACTTATCACTTATGCAGCGCTGAAAGGCATACGCAGCGCTTTACATTTTGACATTTATAGATGGTCCCTGCTTTGAAGAGCTTACAATCTAACTTGGACAGACATGACATGACATAGAGGGCTGGGGATGCAGAACCCAAGGTGAGAGGAGTTAGGAGTCGAAAGCATTGCCAAAGAGGTGGGCTGACATTTATAGACGGTCCCTGCTCAGAAGAGCTTACAATCTAACTTGGACAGACAGACATGACATAGAGGGTTGGGAATGCAGAACCCAAGGTGAGAGGAGTTAGGAGTCGAAAGCACTCTCGAAGAGGTGGGCTGACATTTATAGATGGTCCCTGCTCGGAAGAGCTTACAATCTAAGTTGGACAGACAGACATGATGACATAGAGGGTTGGGGATGCAGAACCCAAGGTGAGAGGAGTTTGGAGTCGAAAGCACTGCCAAAGAGGTGGGCTGACATTTATAGATGGTCCCTGCTCGGAAGAGCTTACAATCTAAGTTGGACAGACAGACACGACATAGAGGGTTGGGGATGCAGAATCCAAGGTGAGAGGAGTTTGGAGTCGAAAGCACTCTCAAAGAGGTGGGCTTTTAACTGGACCTTGAACTCTGCCAGAGATGGAACCCACTGTAGGGATTTGGGCAGCTTTTGCCAAGCATATGGCACAGAAAGGCAGAAGAAAAGAGGAGACTGAGAGGGGACATGATCGAAACATTCAAGATACTGAATGGAATAGATTTAGTAGATAAAGACAGGTTGTTCACTCTTTCCAAGTTAGGGAGAACGAGAGGGCACTCTCTAAAGTTAAAAGGGAAAAGATTCCGTACAAATGTAAGGAAGTTCTTCTTCACCCAGAGAGTGGTGGAAAACTGGAACGCTCTTCCGGAGTCTGTTATAAGGGTAAACACCCTCCAGGGATTCAAGACAAAGTTAGACAAGTTCCTGCTGAACTGGAACGTACGCAGGTAGGGCTAGTCTCAGTTAGGGCGCTGGTCTTTGACCTAAGGGCCGCTGCGGGAGTGGACTGCTGGACACGATGGACCACTGGTCTGACCCAGCAGCGGCAATTCTTATATTCTTATGTTCTAAGGGACAGAGTCTGGAGTTGGCAGTTAAAGAGAAGAGCACAGATAGGAGGGACTTACCCGCTGAGCGGAGCTCACTGGGGGGGGGGGGGGGGGAGGGTAACTTATGGAGAGATAAATGAAGAGAGATAGTGAGGGACAGCTTTCCATGATATGTCGAGTAAAAATATTTAGTAAATGTAAGATACCAGCTAAAAATGTTTAGGAGCCTGGTTTTTTTTTTGTTTGTTTTTTTAAGTGTGTCACTCCTCTGATATCTTGTTGAGGGTCATTCAGTTTGTCTATGTGCCCATCCCATTATGTTCCATTTCAGACACACACATATATGTCTAACACTAAACCTTCCTGTAGGTGAAACCCTGGTAGGCATGCTGGTGAAGATATGAGGCATCAAGGGAGCCCTTCTGCAGCTGCCAGTGACTAGAGAATGGCATGGGGACCTACCCACAGTTAACCATGGAGATGGGGCAGGGATGGCAACAGGGACAGAACCCGCAGGATAGGGACAAACTGGAAAAGTGCTCAAGATAAAGCACACATCTGCGTAATTATAATACTCCCTCCTGTGCTACATCACACCTGTGGGTGGTATGCATAGAAATATGACAGCAAGTAAACGCCAAATGCCCTACCCAATCTGCCCATCTGCAGCATCCATCATCTCCTTTCATAAGAACATAAGAAGCGCCATCTCCGGATCAGACCTTCGGTCCATCAAGTCCGGCGATCCGCACACGCGGAGGCCCTGCCAGGTATACACCTGGCTTATTTTATAGCCAACCATATCTTTATATGCCTCTCTCAAGGAGATATGCATCTAGTTTGCTTTTGAAGCCTAGGACTGTCGATTCTGCAATAATCTCTCCTGGGAGAGTATTCCAGATGTCAACCACTCTCTGTGTGAAGCAGAACTTCCTGATATTAGTCCTGAACTTGTCCCCCCTTAGCTTCATTTCATGTCCTCTTGTCCGTGTCAAATTGGACAATGTAAATAATCTCTGCTCTATTTTGTCGATTCCTTTCAGTATTTTGAAGGTCTCGATCATATCCCCACGCAGTCTCCTCATCTCAAGGGAGAACAATCCCAGTGTTTTAAGTCGATCCTCATATTCCAGTTTCTCCATACCCTTCACCAGTTTAGTCGCTCGTCTCTGCACCCTCTCCAGCAGTTTTATATCTTTCTTTAGGTAGGGAGACCAATGTTGGACACAGTATTCCAAGTGGGGTCTGACCATTGCCCTATAAAGCGGCATTATAACTTTCTCCGATCTACTTGAGATTCCTTTCTTTATCATGCCCAACATTCTATTTGCCTTCTTTGCCGCTGCCGCGCATTGTGCCGACGGCTTCAGGGTCCTATCTATCAGTACACCCAGATCCCTTTCTTGTTCACTTTTTCCCAGAGTTGCACCTGACATTCTGTACTCGTATTCCTTATTTTTACTGCCTAAATGCATTACCTTGCATTTCTCCACGTTGAACTTCATCTGCCATTTCTCCGCCCACTTTTCTAACCGACACAAATCTCTCTGGAGTTCCTCACTGTCCTCCTGCGATCTGATTGCCCGGCAGAGTTTTGTGTCGTCTGCAAACTTGATGATCTCACTGGATGTTCCGTTTTCCAGGTCATTGATATAAATATTAAAAAGGATCGGCCCAAGTACCGAGCCCTGGGGTACACCACTAGTCACTTTCTCCCAGTCGGAGAACTTCCCATTAATGCCCACTCTCTGCTTCCTGTTATCCAGCCATTTGCCTATCCATCTTTGTATATCTCCCTCTATGCCATGGCTTTGTAGTTTCCTGAGAAGTCTTTCGTGTGGGACTTTGTCAAATGCTTTCTGGAAGTCCAAGTATATTATGTCCACCGGCTTTCCACTATCAATTTGCTTGTTTACGGTCTCAAAGAATTGGAGTAAATTCGTCAAACACGATTTCGCTTTCCTGAATCCATGTTGACTGGGTTTCATCAAGTCGTGTGTGTCCAAGTGCTGAACTATGCTATCCTTGATCAGTGATTCAATCATCTTGCCGGGGACAGACGTAAGACTCACAGGTCTATAGTTGCCCGGTTCTCCTCTTGATCCTTTCTTGAAAATTGGCGTGACGTTCGCTTTCCTCCAGTCGTCTGGTATCTGACCAGTTCTGATTGACAGGTTTGCAAGTTTTTGCATAAAAGATCCCACATGCCTGTCCCATGCTTTCTTGAATTTAGACACTGTCTTTGTCTCCTTCACCTCCATCGGGAGACTATTCCATGCATCTACCACCTTTTCGGTAAAAAAGTACTTCCTTAGATTATCCTGAGCCTATTACCTGCCACATAGGTATTTAAACACCTCTATCATATCTCCCCTCTCCCACCTTTTCTCCAAAGTAGAGAGTATATATTGATATCTTTAAGTCTGTCCCCTACGCCTTATGATGAAAACCACATACCATTTTAGTATCCTTCCTCTGGTCCAACTCCATTCTTTTTATATCTTTTTGAAGGTGCTGCCTCCAGAATTATACACAATATTCTAAATGAGGTCTCACCAAAGTCTTATACAGGGGCATCAATACCTCCTTTTTCCTACTGGCCATACCTCTCCCTATGCAACCTAGCATCCTTCTAGCTTTCGCCGTCACCTTTTCAACCTGTTTGGCCACCTTAAGATCATCACATACAGTTACACCCAAGTCCTGCCCCTCTTTCATGCACAGAAGTTCTTCTCGCCCTAAACTTTACCATTCCCTCGATTTTTTGCAGCCCAAATGCATGACCTTGCCTTTCTTAGTATTAAATCTAAGCTGCCAAATTTCAGACCATTCTTCAAGCTTCGCCAGGTCTTTCTTGATCAGGGGTGTGTACTCTATCGTAGATTTTGGTATCATCCGCAAAGAGGCAAACCTTACCTTACAGCCCTTCCGCAATATCGCTTACAAAAATGTTAAAAAGAACGGGCCTAAGAACCGAACCTTAAGGCACATCACTGGTAACATCCCTTTCCTCAGAGCAATCTCCACTAAGCTGAGCAGGAGTCCTCCACCCACAGTCTCACCAATAGAGGGTGCTGTTTTACTGTCACATTTTTCAATTGTGAGGGACAGGCAAGTTCTGCAGGACTCCAGGGAACATACCTGTCCTTAGCGACTGAAAATATTCCACCCCCTAGTGGTAGCAATGCAGCTGGAGGACACCTGCTCAGCTTAGAGGGAACAGTGCTGACCACTACCCTCTTTTGCCTTCCACTCAACCAGTTCCTGACCCAGTCCATCACTTAGGGGCCCATACTGAGGCCACTCAACTTATTAGACGCTTGTGTGAAATACTGTTGAAAGCTTTGCTAAAATCTAAATACACCACATTTAGCGCACACCCTTTATCCAATTCTTTGGTCACGCAGTCAAAGAAATTGATCATATTTGTCTGACAAGACTTGCCTCTAGTGAATCTTTATTGCCTCAAGTCCCGTAATCCATTGGATTCCAGAAACATCACTATTCTCTGTTTTAAAAGTGTTTCCATTAATTTACTTACCACAGGAGCCAGTAGTTCCCTACTTCTTCCAATTTTGTGGAAAGGGACCACATCTACCCTTCTTCAGTTCTCCAGTACCATTCCTGACTATAAATAAACATTGACAAGATTAGCCAGTGGAGCTGCCAGAACTTTCCCTAAGTTCCTTCAGATGTACACCATCTGGCCTCATCGCTTTATCCAATTTTAGTTTAGCTAGCTCCTCATAAACACAATCCTCTGAAAATCAATCGTAAGAACATAAGAAGTTGCCTCCACTGGGTCAGACCAGAGGTCCATCGCGCCCAGCAGTCCGCACCCGCAGCGGCCCATCAGGTCCATGACCTGTCCAGTGGTCCCTGCCTCATCCTATAACCTATCATTACTTCTGTCCGTACCCCTCAATCCCCTTATCCTTCAGAAATTTATCCAAACCTTCTTTGAATCCCTGTAGTGTCTTCTGCCCTATCACAACCTCCGGGTCCACCACACTGCCATTCCTATTTGCATGTGTCTGCTGCGGTCCCACTCCCAGCGCTTCAGCTGTGAACACAGAACAGAAATATTAATTAAGCAATTCAGCCTTATTTTTATCCGCTTCTTCTTATTCCTCCCCTTCACCTTTGAGTCTCTCAATGCCTTTGCAAAAAAAAAAATTGCTTTGTAGGGCTACTTTTTCTAGCTGTATTTTAAACTAATGTTAAACACTAAATAAAGACTTTCCTCAATTGCTATCTGTGCCCTAATCTGATCTAATCTTATGCTCTGAAATGCAACCTAAAATATTAATCTAGACCACAGGTGTCGAAGTCGGTCCTCGAGGGCCGCAATCCAGTCGGGTTTTCAGAATTTCCCCAATGAATATGCATTGAAAGCAGTGCATGCACATAGATCTCATGCATATTCATTGGGGAAATCTTGAAAACCCGACTGGATTGCGGCCCTCGAGGACCGACTTCGACACCCCTGATCTAGACTAAAACATATTCCATATAAAAACCCCAACAGTGACTCTATAGGCTGCACTATTGCCTGAACTGACTTTGCTGAAAAAACAGTACTGAACTAAAAAAAATGGACAATGAAATGACCTATTGAAGCTCAAGTTTTACCTTTTTTCTGAAGTTTGAATGCCAGAAGGTAAGCTATTCCAATGGAGTTTTCATTCCCCATAGCAGATCCTCACTCAGCACCTCTTCAGGCAGGGCTAGCTAGAAGCTACCAGTTTACATCGTTGCGAGTTTGGAGGTCCATGGAGTGCTAGAGATGCCGGACCTGTAGAGGGCAGAGGCAGCCCCTTTTGGTCAGCCTTGGACCTTTTGCTGAGCTTGCTCAATGGTAACTCTGCGCCTGAACTTGCTACTCCCAATGCTCTTCCCTCTGCCCCAAGAACGTAATTTACTGGCTTTATCTGCACCCATCCTAGGTTCAGACCCTCTTCCCCCAGTTCTCTGCATGCATCCCAGGCTTCTGTCTGAGAGCTCCATCCGGACACCATCTCTTTTGCTTCCTCTTTCAAGGTATTGAGAGCAGATGAGCCATCATATCTTGCACGTCTGTTGACTCCATACGTAGCGGGTAGGAATCTGAGATCTTTAAATAAGCAAAGGCTTATAATGCCATTGTACAAAGATATTGTACATGAACATGTAAGAGATGCAATTTGTGCTGTAAACGGTCCAAAATATTGGAATTTGATATCTTTGGCACTTAAAACAATAACTTCAGTAGATAAGTCTTTAAGTTTTCCTTAAGCTTATCTTTTCTCAGATGCATACTCTCAGGTATAACGGGTAGCGCCATAGGGATCTTGGAAGACAGAAGAATATCATTAATGTTATTTTATTTTAATTCTTGTTTTGTATTATGTGTGAATTATTTTGCATATTGTGTATTTTAAATATGTTTTATAGATTGTAAGCCAACGTAACAACCAAAAAGAGTCCTCAATAGTTATTAATTCAAATACAAAGTGCTCACAAAAAAGTCTAACTCTAGTTTTGGACAGTGTTTGTGTGAGAAGTGAAGAGAAGAGAAGCAACAGATCGCGAGACCGGCATCAATAAAGTTTAACATAGAAACATAGAAGATGACGGCAGAAAAGGGCTACAGCCCATCAAGTCTGCCCACTCTGCTTACCCACCCCCTGTCTATGCCCTAATGACCCTCGTAGGGATCCCACATGGGTATCCCATTTATTCTTAAAGTCTGGCACGCTGTCTGCCTCGATCACCTGCACTGGAAGCTTGTTCCAATGATCAACCACTCTCTCTGTGAAGAAATACTTTCTGGTGTCGCCATGAAATTTTCCGCCCCTGAGTTTGAGCGGGTGCCCTCTTGTGGCCGAGGGTCCCTTGAGAAAGAAAATATCATCTTCCACTTCGACACGTCCCGTGAGGTACTTAAATGTCGGGTTTTCTGAGGCAGCTGGATGCGAAAGACGTCAAGGCCCGCCTAAGCCTTAGCTCTGCTCCAGCGCAGTTTTTTGCTTTTATTTTTACAATAACTAATGCAAGATTTAACTAGCAAGATGTTGAAAACTTGTCAAATGCAAAGCCATGTTATATGGTATGAACAAGGAGTTTTTCCTGCTGCTGGAGCTCTGCTCTAAGTCTGGTCTCTCACAAACTTTTTTTCTGAGCACTCAAACAAAAATGTTACATTGTATTTGAATTAACCATTGAGGACTCTTTTTGGTTGTTACATTGTATTACATTGTCCTTGGTGACACATTTGGTTATTTAGTATCCCCAGCGTGTTGGTTAGATTGTAAGCCTCCTTGAAGGTTTTCCCAAGGGGGGGATAGAAAATTTTAAATAAACTTGAAACTAGACTGTATAAGGTAATACAGTGCTGCCCTGCAAATTCGCGGTCCCGGTTCGCAGTATTTTCCGACTGGGCAGGAGAGGGAGAGCCGGAGGGCCGGTAAGTGAAGGAAATCACTCGCGGTCTGCTCCGACCGCCTCTTCCTGTACTAAAGTCGGGCCTCACCAATCAGGAGCTGCGTGTCAAAGATTTCCTTCACTCCTGCGCTCCGGCTGCCCTCTCCTGACCTGCCTCTCTGGCTATCCTCTCCTGTCTCCCCTGCTAAAAACCGTATTCGTGGTTTTTCAACATTCACGGGGGTTCCTGGAATGGAACCCCCGTGAATATCGGGGAAGCACTGTATTGCTACTTCAGCCTTCTCATTTTGGAACCTGTGTTCCTTCTTACAGTCATGTGGGGCTTCCTCCTTGTTTCTGACTTTTCGTCCCACCACTGAGTTTTGAAAGGCAAATACAGGGAAATTGTGCAGTGGTGTAAAATCCCCCTGGGTGTGAATAGAAATAAATTTGGATAGTGGAAGGGGAGTGCAAGATTTTCAGGAGATGAGCATATACACTTCTCCCTCGTTATTCGCGGGGGATAGGGACAGAGCCGGACCGCGAATGGCGAAAAACTGCGAATATCCGGCTCTGACCCACCCCCGCCTCCCTTCCGCCTTCCCCTGGCATCCCAAGAGAGACTACGGGAACTCCCCACAGCCATTTCCTAATGGCTATCTGTACGGGGCAGGAGCGTAGGAAGATTGCTCCTGCCCCGAAAACCAGCTAGACCACCAGGTAAGGCCAGGATGCCGAGGGGAAGACAAAAATACAGGGGGAGGGGTGTTTCCCTTCCTCCCCCCTCCAAAAAAAAAATCATGATTATGTGAAATCGCGAGTAGAGAAACCGCGAATGGGGAGGGGGAAGTGTATGTGGAGGAAAGGCAGGAAATCATGCAAGAGAATGGAGAAGGCAAATGAGAAACAGAGAACGCTCAATACGAGTATATCATCTGCAAAACAGTGAGAGCAGCCCCCCGCTCGGAGTTGATCAAGGCCTTACAGATAGAGCAGTGGGCCCAAAACAGCATCTTGGGAGACACCAGTTGTTCAGCTTGGCGAGAGAGACATGTATAGGGTTACCAGACATCTGGATTTCCCCGGACATGTCCTCCTTTTCGAGGACATATTTGGGGGGTCTAGACAGCCTGGGTACTTTGTCTGGGTTTTGAAAAGCTTCCTGCAAACACGTCAGGAGGAGGCATCCGCGCAGATGCAACACAGTGATGGCCATGGATATGCGTGACATCATTGTTTCGCATGCGCAGATGCCGTCTGGGGCCGGAACAGGGCGTGATGCAGGCGGAATGGGGTGGACCTGTGGGCGTGGCCATGGATCTGGATTTTCCCTTGGGGAAAATCTGGTAACTCTGAACATGTAGAAGGAAATATAGTCCGAGGCCACACTCGTAACCCCAAAGCAAAAACAGCATGTAGTAATAGAGATAGGTAGCAAGTTACAATATTTTGTATTAAAGTTTTTGGGTTGTGGAACGAATCGTCTGAGCTTCCATTATTTCCTATGGGGAAATTTGCTTTGATGTACGGGTGCTTTGGATTACAAGCATACTTCTGGAACGAATTATGCTTGCAAACCAAGGTTTTACTGTATTTGCATGTAAAGGGAACAGGCATTTACTAAGCAGCAGTCATCTATCTGTATGCAAACATTGCTTCCACCGAGATAGCAGGAACCTCCCCCAAGAACACCTTTAAATTTTGGACACAAATTTTTGCTGTGGTGCAGATTGCATCTTGTAGAGCCACTAGAGACCAGATAAGAGCCAATTTACATGTGTCTTTCTGCCCTCTTCTAGGTGACATGTAATCAAGTAACAAGGCAGCCACAGGAGGTGAAATGCTGTCTACGCACATGCCTGAAAATGGGTTGGACCCCAAAGAAGTAAAGCAGGTGAGAAGGGATGGCCACAGCTTTCCTCCAGTGAAATGAGAGCATTGCTTCTGGAACCTTCCGGCAAAGGTCAGAGCACATGGTCTCCTGTTACCAGTGCAAGGCCATAAAATTAATCCAGTGCTCAGTCTCCTGCCCATACTAGTTCAATCCCCCAAAACGTCTGCCAGCCATTGTAAAGAAGTAGCAGCATGAAGCAGAAACACGCAGGGTTTGTTCTGCCCTCAAAAAAACGCCACTAAACCACCAGGCCTTCGCCAATTTGATTTCAGCAGGAACCAAAGATCCTGGGTTCGGTCGGGCTCTAATAGAAATATGACAAAAGATAGACATAATCAGAAATGAGGGGACACACTTCAAATAGCAATTACCTAAAAAATATTGTGTGATGTTCCAGTTCCCTTCCTGCTACAGGAATGGTCCTTTAATAATTAAAGTATTAAAGCAGCCTCAAAGGCAGCCTTGACAGTTTTTAAACACTATGGACCTCTTCTGTTAAACTGCACTAACAGCTTTTAGTGCGGTGAGCCGCGCTGAATGGCCTGCGCGGCTCCTGACGCTCATATGAACGTCTATGAGCGTAGGGAGCAGTGTGGGCCATTCAGCGCGGCCCTCTGCGCTACAAACTGCTAGTGCAGTTTAATAGAAGAGAGGGTATGTTATCAAGGAGCGCATAATCCTATCCTTCATTTAAAAAACCCTACTAAAATAGTAGGAAAAATATACCACTAAAGTACCCCCAAAAAACTGGTAACACAAAACCAACAAGAAAGGTAGGACACTCCTATAACCAGGAAAGAGATACTATCATGTGGAAAAGTTCTCAAAAAAGAAGACCAAAAAAATGGGAAAAAAAACAAAAAAGACCTGAAATTGTGGCCAAAGAACATCCAACCCGTCAACTGTATGACTTATCCACACCGGACGCTTCTGTACCACTTAGCAATGATGCAGTCCTCAGCTTTAGCCGTGTAGGCCCACTCACAAACTGTTCACCAATCTTACATAATAAAGTCTTGACTTCCAAATCCAGCAAAGAAACTGAATATTTCACAGCCGCCGGGAACCACCTCAAGCTCGGCGTTCCATTTAACACCGCTGCCGTCCTTTCGCGCCACCCATACTCTCTCACGCCACAGCTCTCAACCACATTCATAACAATTACTCTCATATGTCGACTCTCATCTTCTGTTCCACAATCTCGACAAGGGCCACTTGTTTCGAGGGACTAGCCCGCTGGGCCAGGAGACAGATATTTGAGAGCTTGTTCCAAACTAAAATGGATCCAAATTTTCAACGGAAGCATTTGCTCTGACTAGAATATCACACATTATTTACACACTATTTGTTTTAGGTAAAAGATATAGATGCTCATATATGATTTTTGAACTTTTACCACACCATAGGAGATCAGCTGGAGTCTGTGTCATTGTACAGGGAAGTTACTTGGGCAGCAGAGTGTAGATCAGATCAGACAAGTTGTGAGGCAGAGCAGTCATAGTCTGTTTTTGTTTTTTTTTCTTGACACATAGTGGATAAAAAGAAAGCTGGCCGGCTCTCTGAAGGCACTCCAGATCCGCTACATTACTTCTGACACCATCATCAGCAGTGATGACAGTGATGCCAATGCCCTGTGCTGTGCCCTGGAAGCCGTGTTCCTACATGGACTGAGAGCAAAGCACATAAAAACCGAGGCCGGAGGAAGAGGCCGGAAGATAGGTAATCGGATTGCCCTGCCCCAACCAGTCTTCTGGACGTTGCTGAAGAGTATCACTCACAGGCCAGTATGCTTATCAAGTCTTTCAATGAATTTTTAAATTCTTTTTGACAGCAGCACTTAAAGGTTTGAAATCATTTCCATGAATGTAGACTTTTTCATCTTAAAAATATTTATTGAAAACAAACTAAGTACTGGAAAAAATGTGGGTATCGTAAAAGTAATAGGTTATTTCAGATGTCTTCTGTGACGACAAGAACCCACTCTCCATTTTATTCTAAGGCTTCTTCCGGGGACCATATTCTCAGGTGCCTTGGAAAGAGCCCAACAGAAGGCTTCACCACTATCATCCTGGCATCAAAGGCAGGTGTTGCATTTGGATACTTGCTTCAGTGGCTTTGGTAATGTTCAATTCAAGATGACTGTGTTTTGTAGCACCTCAGCAGGCTAAATTGGAGGTGTGGGAGACCGGGGAGACAATGCAGGTTCAGCATTGCTAAACATTGGTGTTTGGTACCTTTAAGGCACTTCAGAAATACCGTAGACTCTCAGTTAACTGGCACCCATGGGGATTGATAGATGCTGGATAAATGTAGTTCCTGGTTACTTGAGAGTTACTATTAAAAAATAGGCCTACCCAATACTATACTACTATAGACAAACTACTGGACATGTGGTAGGCAAAGCATGGGCATAATCGGGTATGGCGTGCCAGGTTTACACTTAAATTTCCGCCCCAAGTTGATTTTATTCTCATTTTTATTTAAAGTATTACAGTATTTCTTTGATTTTCCTGGTTGCTTGAGTTCTGGTTATCAGAGAGTTTACTGTGTTTCTTTTCAGCATATGCCTAATTCTATGCTGACTGGTTCTGTAGCTCAAGTTAGTTAGTTTATAATACTGCCCATTGATAGTCATCAGGGTGGTTTATAATTTTAAAAAATAGTATGCAAGAAAAAGGAAATAGTGCTTAAATAATTCACATGAAGCTGGATGTATGTTGGCTCAATAGCTTCCGCCTTCCTATCTGAACTTCAGTATCAAAACTGAGATCTTAACATATTTTTCGCTCCATAAGATGCACCTGACCATAAGATGCACCCACCTGTAGAGAAGGAAAAACCAAGAAAAAAAATTCTGACCCAAATGGTGTTCCCTGTACCCTGTCCCCACTCTGGTGGTCTAGTAGTAGGCTGGGAAAGGGTTCAGTGGTAGGCATGTCTAATGGTAGGCACATCTAGTGGCAGTCAGCCTGCCAGCTCCCAGCCAGCTAGTCAGCCCCAACGCAACCATACAAGCCAGCCAGTCAGCCCCCAGCCAGTCCCAAGGCAGCCAGCCAACTAGCCAACCCACCCCAAGCCAACCAGCCCCCAGTCAACCCCACTAGCCAGCCAGTCCCAAGCCAGCCCGCCATTCGAAAGGCAGGCAGGCAACCCTCTTCTCCCCTCCCCCCCCCGGTACTTTTTTTGGCATCCTCGCAGTCCAGCGCGCTTTCTGCCCTCCTGTCTCGGTTCCCCTGATCTCTTCCGTCAGCGGCACAGCGGTGCACGATGCAGGCGTGTGCTTTTTGTGTGCCTGCTTGGTCCCAAGATTCTCTGTGAGGGTGAGATCCACAAGGCCTTGAGCATGCGCAGATGCTCAAGGCCCAGCAGCAGCCCAGCAGAAAACTGGCGTCAGGCACTTTCTAACACCGGCGGCGCATGGGTAAGGACAGGGCCGGTCAGTGGGGGAGGAGGAGGAGGCGATCGCGAAGGGAGGGAGCAGCGCCGGTGGCCTCGGAGGGGGGAGAAATACTGCCGGTTCCTGGGGTCGGTGCAGGGCATTCGGATTCCAAAGCAGAGATCGGATTCTGGGACAAAATTTGCTTGAATTTTTAGTTCGGATTCCAAGTTGTTCGAGTTCTGGGGCATTCAGATTCGGAGGTACCACTGTATTTTTAATGAGAATAATAAAGGGCAGACTGGCTGGCCCATTAGGTCTTTATCTGCCATCATTTACTATGTTACTTAGGGCTCCTTTTACAAAGGTGCGTTAGGGCCTTAACGCGCTAAATTGTTGCACGCGCTAGATCTTAACGTCAGCATTGAGCTGGCGTTAGTTCTAGAAGCATAGCGTGGGTTTAGCGTGCGCTAAAATCGCTAGCGCACCTTAGTAAAAGGAGCCCTTAGGCAGAACTGGATGGCAGAACGTGTTTAAATTATAGTATTTTATAATTGAATGTGTTCTGGTTAATATCTAAGTATGCGTGACCGCCTGAAAAACACAGAGGAGTAGTGCGTCAAACAGTTTCCTGCTACGTGAGCCTTTTTGCAGCCCTGAAGAAGTGGCACGTCAGCCACAAAGCGATCGTAGGCTTGGCTGCACATAGTTTTTCCTGAACTTGCAGTTTACGTTTGTAGTTGCTGCTAGCACAGCGGAATTAGAAAAGAGAGCTCGGATCTGAAAATGGGATGAAATGAAGTTTGGAGGGAAGAATGTCGATTATGCGTGTTAAGATCGGAGCATCTGTGGCTGGTGTAGAGTTATGGAATGCCCTGCCTGGTATTTTGCGATTCTGTTTTGGGAGGATGAACTTTAAGAAAATGCTGAAAAAGCAATTATTTGCCAATGCCTTCCTATGCTAATGCTTATTCCTCTGCTAATATCCTCTTTAGATTTCCCTGTCAGTAATGTATGATTTAAAGCAGGGGTCTCAAGGTCCCTCCTTGAGGGCCGCAATCATAGAAACATAGAAAGATGACGGCAGAAAAGGGCTACAGCCCACCAAGTCTGCCCACTCTACTGACCCACCCCCTTACTAGGCCTCTGTAGGGATCCCACGTAGATGTCCCATTTATTCTTAAAGTCAAGCACGCTAGTGGCCTTGGTCACCTGCTCCGGAAGCTTGTTCCAGCGACCCACCACTCTTTCCGTGAAAAAGTACTTCCTGGCATCACCCTTAAATTTCCCTCCTCTGAGTTTGAGCGGATGCCCTCTAGTGGCCGAGGGTCCCCTGAGTAGGAAGATGTCATCTTCCACCTCGACACGACCTGTGATGTACTTAAACATCTCTATCATGTCCCCTCTCTCTCTGCGTTCCTCCAGAGTGTAGAGCTGCAATTTGTTCAGTCTCTCTTCGTACGAGAGACCCTTGAGCCCCGAGATATTTCTAGTGGCCATCCGCTGAACCGACTCGACTCTAAGCACATCTTTGCGGTAATGTGGCCTCCAGAACTGCCCACAGTACTCCAGATGAGGTCTCACCATGGTTCTGTACAGTGGCATTATGACCTCAGGTTTCCTGCTGACGAAGCTTCTATTGATACATCCCATCATTTGTCTTGCCTTGGATGATGCTTTTTCTACCTGATTTGCAGCCTTCATGTCTGCACTGATGATCACTCCCAAGTCTCGTTCTATTGTCGTCCTAGCTAATGCTTCTCCATTTAAGGTGTAAGTTTTGCACGGATTCCTGCTACCGAGGTGCATGACCTTACATTTCTTAGCGTTGAAGCCTAACTGCCATGTCGAGGTTTTCAGGATTTCCCCAAGGAATATGCATTGAAAGCAGTGCATGCACATAGATCTCATGCATATTCATTGGGGAAATCCTGAAAACCCGACTGGATTCCGGCCCTCAAGGAGGGACTTTGAGACCCCTGATTTAAAGCATGTTGTATTTCTGAATTGATGGTATTAGACATGCTTTGCATGCTAACGTGAATTGACGTGGCTATCTACCCTAGAATTGATCATTTGATTTGATTTTTATGAGGTTTTGCCTTGATTTTTTGATATTTTATATCGGGGGGATGTCTATGATGTTGTCCAGACATGTCTATGTTAAATGTGGAAATCGTAGGGAAACAAGATTTCATGTATGTGACTTGGAAACCGCATAGTTGTATGCGGTATATACATTTTTAAATAAATGATTCATTCTCATGTTTTTCTTTTTGCACTTCGCTAGATATATATATAGTAGCCAGAAAAGTTTTTTCTGCCTATGATGGATGGATGGTTAGGTGTTTTTTCCCCCCCCCCCCCCCCTCCTGTATAACTGAGGCTTTTTCTTTCATTGGCTTTCATATGGTATCAGAGTCAGTGCTTGTTGCTGGGTGTTCAGTTCTCTTTTCGGGAGATTTTGTAAGCAGTATTTAGATTGACTATACCCCATTTCCTCCTTTTCAAGTTTTTGTATGGTAAATATAAGCGCAAGGTCCAGCTCTCTTGCACTAGTAAAGAAACGTAGGTAGCTTCTTTTCTTTAGAATAATTGCCTGCTTACCCTCTTATCCCAGGTGCCATGTTGTATGTTGCTTTTCAGCAATTGCTGACACTCACTTTCCAGAGGAGCAGGGCCCTGACCAGAATATGAACCTAGCTCCTCTGAGTGGAAGCGCAAAGCACAGAATTGGTTCAATTATCCGTCCATAGGTACTGCTGTGAAGCGATGCTGACCACTTGTCCTCCTTCACCCTGAATAAGCACTCTTAATGCTGTTACAATGAGTGTTATGTTATTCCTGTACTGATTAATGTCCATTTGCTTTCTTTAACAGAGATGTGATTACAGAATTGGAACGCTTAAGTTTTATTCACACGGATGTGGGTCGCTGCCGTGCCTGGCTCAGGCTGGCTCTGAATGACTGCCTGATGGAGTGTTATTTCATCTCACTGCTGCGAGAGAGGTTCTGGCTCTCAGAGTATTACCAGCCAGCGGCTCTGCTGCTGGATCCGGAGGAATGTGAAGTGATCCTGAGCTACCTGCAGGGGTTATCCTCCTTGTCCTTCGAATTGTCCTACAAGTCAGCTGTGTTGAATGAGTGGACGGTGTCTCCACTGTCCCTCTCTGGCCTGTGTCCTGGCTGTGAGTTCTTAGAGCCTTGTAAGGAATCCTGGGACTCTGTTTCCCAGTCCTCGGGATCAGATGAAGTGGAACCCCAGGCCAGCATTTTGTATGACGACAGGTGCAGGAACAAACTGAGCTGCTCCACGCTGAGCCTGGACACCAGCAGCTCATCCCAGCTGTCTTCCAGTGTGGGCTCGGATGGACCCCCTCAGACCAGCAGTAACAGGAGTTGCCGGACAAATGTTCTCTCTAACTTGGGAAGTACGGACACCATAGATTCTGAGAAATCCTTGCAAGAGTAAGTAGCGTCCCAGAACAATTAATAATACCTATCTTGACGTGATTGATAATGAGATCACTAGTGTCTTCATTCTCCATTTTAGAGATGTCATAAAACCAAAAAAGGTTCAAGAGCCTTATATTCAGCACTGCCTAACCTAATAGGAGATGCTTTTACCCAAATAAGTAGAACTGACTAGGTCATACCCAGATTTTCAATAGCACTGAAAATTCTGGCAGACAGCTGCACAGTTATTTGATTTGTGTCTGGGGGGAGCTGGGAGTTACTCAGGCACTATTGATATCCAGTGATGATGCTCAGATAACACAGGAAATCTGTGAAATCTGATTTGTAAGACAAATAAGCTTGAGAAACCTCTTTTGTGAATTCTTCCTCTTACCAAATGTTTAAGGAAGCCTGTGAAATCTCTTTTGTATGACAATTTTAGCTAAAGAAACCCAGCCATTTATATTTCATCGGCGTCTGGCAGATTCTCTTTGTTGTAAACCGCTCTGAACTTTTAAGGCAGGGGTGTCCAATGTCGGTCCTTGAGGGCCGCAATCCAGTCGGGTTTTCAGGATTTCCCCAATGAATATGCATGAGATCTATGTGCATGCACTGCTTTCAATGCATATTCATTGGGGAAATCCTGAAAACCCGACTGGATTGCGGCCCTCGAGGACCGACATTGGACACCCCTGTTTTAAGGTATAGCGGGTTATAAATAAATTATTATTATACAATTTTATGACGGCAAACAGACTGTCCCGCGTTAACTTGGTAGCTATCTGGGTACTGCCATTGAATATCAAGAGGGACCAGGGTAAAACCTGTCAGCTGCCTTGTGCCCAGATATATTCAATGCTGGTATCCAGATTGAGGCCAGCGGTAAATAGCCAGCTCTAGTTTAACCAGTGGTGACAAGCACTTAAAGAAATGCTGACTGAATACTAGCCTCTAAATTCCTTTGTCTGTTGTTCCCAGTTGTTTAGTCAGCAACAAATCAAACAGCACCTTTCTGTTTGCGCATGAGGAAGCTGCTTTCTGACAGACTCAGCATCCTGGGAAGCCATTCTTACTATTCTATTGCTGCTCAAATCTAGGGAAGTTACTCGGCTATGGCTCATGTAATCTTCATATTATAAAGAGGATTACAATGAGAGCTATAAATTAAAGAACTAAGGCCGGTATTGGACAGATCTGCAATGTCTTTGTCCCATATATGGTGATTTGGTGTAGGATGGGCTGGGGTAAGCATCAATGTGAATTCCACTAATATGGAACAGGAGGATATTACTGGCCAGACTTTACGGTAGATATCCTGCAAACAACAGGATGGTTGGATAGGCTTCAGTGAGCTTGGACGGCAACTTCAGCATTTGGAACCTGGGATAATACCAGACTTTACTGTCTACAGCCCAGAAATATCAAAGAAGAGACAAGTTAATCTAATCATGTATTTTCTAATGGGTATAAGTTATGCACAGACTGGATGGACCGTTCAGGTCTTTATCTGCCGTCATTTACTATGTTATTATATATAGTCCAGTTAGTTTAAGATCAATTTCAGGGAAAATTCAGCAGCCAGGCCATTTAAATTTACAAGGTAAGGAAATGAACAGGTGAGAACAAATTTAACCTTATAAAATACCTCTTTTAAAGTTCAAGGTGGATAAAAAAATTGAATCATAAACACAGTAAATCAAATTACACAGTGCAAAATAAAACATTTCTTCTATAAAATCTTATTACAAATTCTGCAAAACAAAATCTTAAGCTTCACTGAACTGGATGTCCTGTGCTTCCTGGGAATTCATATGGGGAAATAGCTAAATAATGATTCTACATTATCTGTATTTGATTAATCAATCTGGTTATTTTGTTTATCTGACTTGGTTTTAGGGTCCTGAAGGAGTACAGCAAAGCATGCCAAATCTCCGATCCGGTACAGGATTCCATAGACTCGGTCCAGGTTGATCCCAGCCAGCCAGTGGAGGCACTGGATGTGGAATCTGTCCCTCCAGACACAACTGCAAACACCTCCTCTCTACAACTACCAGCTAGAACCTCCCAAAATCCAGGAAATTCAGAACTTGTTTCCACCGAGACTGAAACCTACCCTGGTAACATAGACAAGCTAGCTACAAACTCCGGGAGCCTATCTTCTGCTTCTCCCATATTTGGAACATGTTTGGTATCGGAGCAGCTGGTGGAACATGTGGCAGGGCCTGAGTGGAGACTTAGCCACAATAATGCTGTACCAGCTCTCAAGGAAAGAGAAGCAGCCTGGGCAGAGAACGGAAGTGAGAAATGTTCTACGAGCAATGTCTTTCTGACAAAATCCTACTCTTCCCCAGCTCCGTCTTTACCAGTAAGTTCACCAGCTCTTAGCAGAACAATGTGCATGCCAGGAAAGCCTGGTTTCCAAGTTTTATTTAGAATTTGATACAACGCTTATAAAAATTTCTAAGTGATTTACATTGGTAAAAATGAGAACATATAAGGACAGACGTAGACCATAACTTACTTGGACTCGTGGAAAGAAGGGTGGAACTACAATTTGTTATAGGAAAGAAGACCAATTAAGGGAAAAACATTTAGGTAGGGAATTAAAAGCTGCCAAAAATAGGGCTAAATGAGGGAAGTTGCAAAACTATGATTGTACGGAAAAAAAATCAGCTGATTTATCTAAGCACATTAATTCCCAAAGACGTCTGTATAGCCCAGTGGTCTCAACCTCACGGCCTGGGGGCCACATGTGGCCCGCCAGGTACTGTTTTGAGGCCCTCAGTATGTTTATCATAATCACAAAAGTAAAATAAAACCATTTCTTGATCATATGTCTCTTTAGCAATAAATGACAATATTATTATTAAGACTCAGCCAAAAGGAAAGATTTATAAACTATAAAGAGTTTTACCTCATGAAAAAATGGCAGCCATTTTTGTTGATGGCCCTGCACAGGACAGGAGTGTTGAAAGATTGCTCCTGCCCCGCTTCACCGCTAGGCCACTTGGTACACTGTAGAGAGGTCCAGGAGGTGCGGGGGGGGTGGGGGGAGGGGGTGGTAGGTCGGTCACAGTAAGTCCTTAATAGCAACGGCAAACGTTACATCTTCCATAAATCTTAATCCGTTTCTCTCCCTCTCCCTGTAACTTCATTGAGTGTCCCCTAGTCTTTGTAATTTTGATGGAGTAAAAATTGATCCACTTGTATCCGGTCTGCACCACTCAGGATTTTCTAGGCTTTAGTCATCTCTCCCCTCAGCTGTCTCTTTTCCATGCTGAAGAGCCCTAACCTCTTTAGTCTTTCCTTATACGAGAGGAGTTCTATCCACTTTATCATCTTGGTCGCTCTTCTTTGAACCTTTTCTAGTGCCGCTATATCTTTCTTGAGGTAAGGAGACCAGAATTGAATGCAATACTCCAGGTGAGGTCACACCATAGGCATTATAACATTCTTAGTCTTGTTAACCATCCCTTTTTAAATAATTCCTAGCATCTTGTTTGCTTTTTTGGCCACCACACATTGGGCAGAAGGTTTCATTGTATTGTCAGCAATGACACCCAGATCCCTTTCTTGGGCGCTAACCCCCATGGTGGACCCTAGCATCCGGTAACTGTGATTTGGGTTATTCTTCCCAATATGCATTACTTTGCATTTGTCCACATTAAATTTCATCTGCCATTTGGACGCCCAGTTATCCAATTTCCTAAGGTCTGCCTGCAATTTTTCAAAATCCGCATGCATTTTAACAACTTTGAACAGTTTAGTGTCATCTGCAAATTTAATCACCTCACTTGTCATTCCAATTTCTAGATCATTTATAAATAAGTTAAATAGCACCGGTCCCAGTACAGACCCCTGCGGCACTCCACTGTTTACGCTCCTCCATTGAGAAAAATAACCATTTAACCCTACCCTCTGTTTTCTATCCGATAACCAATTCCTACCCATGACTTTTTAATTTTCTCTCGAAGCCTTTCATGAGGAACTTTTCCAAATGCTTTATGAAAATCTAGAAACACTACATCAATCGGCTCACTTTTTAGCCACATGTTTGTTCACACCTTCAAAGAAATCAACCAAATTGGTGAGACAAGATCTTCATTGGCTGAAGCCATGCTGACTCTGTATCATTAAATCATGTTTGTCTACGTGTGCCACGGTTTTATTTTAATTGTTTCACTATTTTTCCCGGCACTGAAGTCAGGCTTACTAGTCTGTAATTTCCCGGATCTCCCCTGGAATTCTTTTTAAAAATCAGCGTAACATTGGCCACCCTCCAATCTTCAGGTACTACATACAATTTTAGCAACAGGTTACAGATCACTAGCAGCAGGTCAGCAATTTTATGTTTGAGTTCTTTAAGTACCCTGGGATGTATACCATCTGGTCCAGGTGATTTATCACTTTTTAACTTGTCAATTTGCTTCGTACATCTTCCAGTACATTTCTTTGTCTCATTTATTTTTTAAGAACAAAAATTTCTTCAGTGTCTCTGTGATAATACCATTAGCCCCGTATATCACAATATGGTTTATTTTTCATTGTAATAATAATAATAACAACAGGTTATATACCGTAGTACCGTGAAGTTCTATCAAAATTATTTAGCTGAACTTGTAGTGAAGCTTTTTGCTGGCCTCCCTCAGTCTGACAAGGTGCCCCATTTTGACTCTGTATTGGGACTCTCCGCGGCTCCAGCAGATTCTGTTTCCCAAGAATCTACATCCTCCTGGGACATCCAGGTTGGGATATTTACAGTTTCCTACAATTGTAAAGGTACCAGTCAGTACTCAGTAATACCCAAAACACAATTGGCAACAAATTCTTTTTCCCCTGGTAAGAATATGCCAAAAACTAAAGCTCAAATGAATGTTAGAAAAAAATATATAATAATAATAATAGGATGGTGTGTTTTAGAGCAAGTTCCCATACATTTTAATGGAGATAAGACCACCTATCTCTTAAGACGGGAAAACTTTTGGATTTTCTATTTGAAGGCTTATTCCCTCATGGATTTTATTTTTTTTTTCCCAGTTTTTACGCCTCCTTGTTTTGGGGGTTTTTCCTGACTTTTTTTACTTTGATGTCATTTTTCATGTCATCACGTTGAATGAGTGCGCTGCTTTCGTGAGGCCTCCTGGGCGTTTTAATCATCTCGGACACCATTGTTTTTTTCACTTTTCCTAAGCATTAGTTTGATTGCGCTAAGCTCTGGTGGATTATGCCTACAGGATTTATGGTTGCCTGTTGCTTCAGTATGAACTAGCTTCTTTTGCATCTCATCTTATCGGCACTTTAATCTCCGCTCCTGACGATGATACCGAAACGGGGCTTTGTCGAGTGGTGATGACAAACTTTTGATGGGATTTAGCTAACTTTTTTTATTAACAGCTACAGCTTTTCAATGACTTTTTAATGTTAGCACTTTGCATTTTAATGCTCCTTATGTAGATTTTTGATGAATTTTGATATTGGGAGATTAAAACGTTCTTACTTCTTTTTTTCCACGTGGTTTGAATTTATGCCAATGGGTTGTGGATTTTTTTGCACTAACAAATTTAAATATTGGACATAATGATGTACAGGGCAGGTCTTAGTTAGTCCTTGGGCTCCTTTTACTAAGGTGCGTTAGCGTTTTTAGCGCACGCAGGAAATTACCGCCTGCTATGCTTCTAGAACTAACGCCAGCTCAATGCTGGCATTAAAGTCTAGTACACACGGCAATGTAATGCGCGCTATTCCACGCATTAAAGCCCTAACGCACCTTAGTAAAAGGAGCCCCTTGTGTCTGGTGCTTGTCACCTATGAGATCCTGCCCGGGGCTAAATCTTGTTTCAAACAATGAACTGTGCCTATACTGATGTCCTGTTGTTATTATTATATATTTTTTTCTAACATTCATTTGAGCTTTACTTTTGGGCATATTCTTACCAGGGGAAAAAGAAGTTGTTAATTGCATTTTGGATATTATTATTATTATTGGCAAATCTTTTGGGTTCTTTTTTGAAGCCAGTACTCAGTACCAGGTACTGCCTGAAAAAAATCTCTCTATATATGTGTATGTGTATCTATATAGATAGCTAGATAAATGGTTTATGGTTTATTTATTTGTAGATTTGTAGATAATTTATTAAACACTGACATATAAAACCATGAAAATTCAATTAAAAAAGTATAATGATAAAAAATACTGTGATAAAAATCAAACCGGACCCTACATGGTTTTATATGTCAGTGTTTAATAAATTATCTCCAGAACATCTGTAGCCACAATTTTTGTTTTTGTTTTCACCGGTGGATTGTTTTCACTGTGGATCATTGGGTCTCCCCATTTTGCTTTATTTATTTGTATCCCGCCTTCCCCAAAGCGGGTCACAATAGATACAAACTCATCTTCACAACAAACATAACAATCCATATACAGATTACCAACAATTTATTATTTATTTATTTAAAAATGTATATACTGCATACAACTATGCTGTTTCCATATCACATACATAAAATCTTGTTTCCTTTCGATTTCCACATATAACAATAAAATAAATTTAGCACATAGGGCAGAGGCCGGTAAACCCAAGAGCACTAGATTGCAGTAGGCAAGGCTAGATAGAATAATTGTCTGCAAAACAGTCTTAAACATACTATTAGACAGATATGGCATCAAAGGCAATCCACCACGACCCTCCGTGCAAATCCTTCACAGATTTCACAATCGTTGTGATGCTGGCGGGCAAATGTATATAGTGTTTTACAGATGTAAAATTTACAGACACAAGCCACTCTGATCCTCTGATTTTGTTTACCTAGAAAAGTAGAAGCTGGATTTCGGAAGATGATTTCCATCTTCCTCCTCCAGGGCAGCAGCAAGGTCGTGGCCCATCGGCAGCATTAATCAGTTCAAACACTGTACATGAAGAGAGCGTCTCCTCTGCAGAGACCAAGGGATCAAAGCCACCATCGGATCAGGAAAGCAAAAGCTTCAATGTTGTTCATCGCAGGCAGATAGGTATGTAAAATATTTTTTTTAAAAAACAACATAAAATCAATTTCTAGACCGTATAACCTTGCAGTTCTCTGCGGGTTACAAAAGACTAATAAAATGCGACAATTAGAGAATGAAGATGAAATTAATTGCCCAAGAACCTAGAAAACAAGTAGGTTTTCAAGTGTCTCCTAAATTCTAAATAGGAAAATGAAATGGTAAACATCTGCTTAAAATCTTTGTCTCAAACGGCAGCCTGATATGAGAGCATACGTTCGTGATATCTTTCCAAAATTGCAACCCTTCGCTGATGGATAAACAAATAAAGCTTGAGTTTTATGAGAGTACTTTTGAGTGGAAGCTGAAAATCAATCAAGTACAGTGGCGCTTGACCCATCAGGGCTCTATAATAAATACAACCCAACTTGGAAACAATACGAGCCTCGACCGGTAGCCAATGTAATTCCCAAAACAAAGGGGTGACATGATCAAACTTATTCAGTCCGAATATAAGCCGCTGCGGTGTTCTGTATAATTTGCAGCCTGGAAATAGTATTTTTTGACACCTGCCAAGTCGATAATATTAAAATAGTCGAGAAGTAGAAGAAGCAGTGTGGTAAATATGTTGTGTTTGAGTTTTGCATTTCCACAGAATCTGTTGAAGTTTCCTGTGATTAATTTATTGCCTGTGTTTTTGACAGGTCTCTCAAACCCCTTCCGGGGTCTGTTGAAATTGGGTAATTTAGAACGTCGTGGGGCCATGGGAATCTGGAAAGAATTCTACTGTGAGCTCTCGCCCTTTGAATTCCGCCTTTTTCTAAATGCTGAGGACCGGACCTGTACTGAGAACTGCTCCCTGCTCCGGTGTGAGGCAGTGGGGTCTGCACATGCCGATGGCCGCTTTGATCTGTTTTTCCCAAACAAAAAGCTGAACCTTCGAGCACCATCCCAGGATGAAGCTGAGGACTGGGTAGACAGATTGGAGGAGGCGCTGCAGAAATGTCGCCCCCAGCAGGAAGAGGTCTGGGAAGTCCTAAAGTTCCCAGAATCTGACAATAACACTATGAATTCAACTGGTTCTCCACTCATGTTTGACTGGCCTTCAGGGCTCTCTGTGGAACAGGATGCATTCAAGGAATCTGTTCTGTACATGAAAGTGGATCGGACCTGGAGCCATTTCATTTTCTCTTTGTCCTTGGAGGCTTTGAAGTGTTTTGTGGTGACGGACTGCACAAAGACCCTGTGCCAGGTCTACGGAATTGACATAATTCGAGATATCCTTCCAGATGCTAGCCTCGGCGGCCCTGCTTTCTTCAGAGTTGTAACCTCAAAGACCTCCTTGCGTCTACAAGCTGAGAGCGCCATGGAAGCCAAGGCCTGGCGGGAGCTGATTCGAGGTGCCTTGACATCTTATTTAGAGGCAGCCGATGAGCCGTTGAACATTGACTGGAGCAGGAGTTCACAGGTTGTGGTGAGAGAAGACAGTTCTCTGTTACAGTGCTTGACCCGAATACCCACAGAAAAAGGACTGGATTCTCAGAACTTCAAATGTGCAGGTAAAGTCCTCTATAATTGTAGGTAAACTTCCACAAACTTAGGTTTATGTTCAAGCTTTATCATGGTAATATTTCATATTGACCAGGTTTCTATAATCATCTGATCATGTTATTTTAGAATGTCCATCATATGATGCCATTCAAAAGGACTGAGATTTTGACTTGTGCAGTTACATCAAAGCTCTAGCATTGCTCTTGCAATTATGTAGTTTTCCAGTAATTCAGTTTTAAAGTTTTGTTTAATATGTATTTGATTTCTGTAGCACTATCCATGTCACTGTGAAGATTAGCACTTGTTTCTGTAATGGTATTGGCACTGGTTCATTGTAACCTCCTATCTGATTCGGCATCGGTGTACGTATCGATGTCCTTAGTGATAGTATAATACTGTAAAGATCAGCACTGGCATCCTTGTTGATGGAGCAGCCTTTTGGATATCCTAAATATGGGGATTTGGGATGTCTGTTATCTATTGAATTTCTGATGGAAAAGTTACACAATGGATGTTGTTTGAAAGGAGCCCAGTGTCCAACTAGTTTAACTGGTTACAACTGGCTCAACCCCAACATTTCTCATTTTACAGAAGAGTCCAACCCTCTTCTCCCAACGTCCTTTGGAATTTCCACCATATAACACCTTTTTTTTAAATTGCCTTTTTTATTTGACCAGCTTAATGTAGTTTATGATTAGCTCAGATCTGGGGTTATTTTTTTTTTTCCTTTATTCTTTGTTTTATTTCTACAATTACCTTGAAGAGTGGACTAACACAGCCACCATACTATTTCACTAAAACAAAATACTCATCCACATATAGAAGATCCCACTAACCCATGATCATGTTATTTTATTAGAGGCTAATCAAGATCCTGATTGGATCTAAGTATACCACATCTAGCGCTTTCCTTGATCCAATTTTGTGGTCAAAGAAATTAATCAGATTTGTCTGACAAGACCTGCCTCGATTGAATCCATGTTGCCTCGGGTCCTGTAGTCCATTGGATTCCAGATACTTCACTATTCTCTATTTTCCCTCTTTTCAATATGTTAAATTGGAATGTTATAGAAAATATTTATTTCAGGTTGTAGGACCCAGAGGATGTGGTAAGAGCAGTTAAAGTAGCTGATTTTTATAAAAGGTGTGGGCAAGTTCTGGAGGAAAAGTACATGGTCTGCTATTGTTATAGACATGGAGGAAGCCACTGCTTGCCGTGGATCAGTAATATGGAATGTTGCTACTATTTGAGTGTTTGCCAGGTACATGTGACCTGGATTGGCCACCGTGATGACGGGATACTGAGCTAGATGGACCATTGGTCTGACCCAGTAAGGCTATTCTTATGTTCTTACGTTGCTGTGGCATTCATGCAGAAGTATAGTCAAAATCTCTGGCAATGTCAGAATGAAACTTGGAATGCGATTGGAGCACCAAAATGAGGCTTGGAATGCCCAGATAGGCAGTTAGAACTCTGGATTGAGGCCTATGGTGATCAAACAGGATCTTCAATGCCCACCGTGAATGGATTTTTTTTTAACTGTTATAGTTCTTTTTGATGCTTTTATATTAACTTTTAGCATGTTCACAACATGATCTGCTTGTCAGCCCAAGTGATGTATGAAGGTTTTAAATAAACATAAACAGGGATTCTCAACCCAGACTTCGGGACACATCCAGCCAGTGAAGTTTTCAGGATACCCACTATGAATAGGGTTGCCAGATTTTTCTTTCAGAAAATACGGACCCCCTAGCCCCACCTCCAGGCCCGCCTAGTTTTGCCCATCCCCGCCCTAATCCCACCCCCCACTGCCTGTTCGTGTCGGGCAGGGAGGAAGTCCGCGCATGCACGGACGCTATGTGATAACGTCATCGCATGATGGCCACGCCTGCATGGACTTCCTCCCTGCCCGACACAGCTTTTCAAAACCCGGACAAAGTGCCGGGTTTTGAAAAGCCATCAGGACCCCTGGACATGTCCTCAAAAGGAGAACATGGTCGGAGAAATCCAGACATCTGGTAACCCTAACTATGTATATCTATGAGATAAATCTGGATGCAGTCGAGGTAGTGCATGTAGATTCATCTCGGGCATGTTCATTGCAGGTATCCTGAGGTCTGGGTTAAGAACCCCTGATCAAGCCTAATCCCAAACATCTTAGCAGTAAAAAGGTCAGTGTGGCATTTATGAATCTATAGGTAGAGGTTTATTCATGTGTTGGGGGAAGGGGTTGGGGGTGTGGGGGTTTATTGTGTGCACGTCATCAGGTTTTTCTCAAATTGTTGCTAGCCTGAGAGATTTATAATTGTGAAGGTGCAATCCTTTCTTATATCCTGTGCTTTGACTTTCCCCTTACAGGCTGCCCAAAGCAAATTGGCTTCTCTCTTGGGAAGGCCCGTCTTTGTGCCTTCTCTGGCCTTTATTATTGTGAAAGCTGCCACCAGGATGATGAGTCTGTTATTCCATCCAGAGTGATCCATAACTGGGACCTTGGCAAACGAGTGGTGAGTTGCCCCAATGCACCACCTCTGAGTCTTTGCATGTGCTGCCGATGGCAGAGCTTTCTGCACAACCCATGATCTGATCTGCTGTGCTGCTGTCTGTTTAGGCTTTATTAATGCACAATGAAAGCAGTCTTCAAAGTGATTTTTCTCAAAAATAAAGCATTTTGCATGCATTCATTTACTACCCGAAAGTCTCTGCTCTCAGTGTGCTTAAAAGTCTATGTGTTGGCTTATAGCTGTATTGAGTGGTATCCTGGGAGTATTTTAATGTTGTAGGAAAAAAGAAACATTTGCATAAATGGCATTTTCCAGTCTGCAGATGAGAGACAGCTGGAGTTTAAGTGCCCCATGAAGATGCCTCATTTGAATTTGGTTGGATAAGAATTACTGGCAGTCCCCAGGTTAAGAATGTTGGATTGGAAAGTGGCAAATGTTACGCCGATCTTCAAGAAAGGTTCGAGGGGAGATCCGGGAAACTACAGACCAGTGAGTCTGACTTCGATACCGAGAAAGATGGTAGAGGCGCTGATAAAGGACCGTTTCATTGATCACCTTGACAGACACAATCTAATGAGAACCAGCCAGCATGGATTCAACAAAGGAAGATCTTGCTTGACAAACTTACTGCACTTCTTCGAGGGAGCAAATAGGCAGATAGACAAGGGTGACCCAGTCGACATTGTATATCTGGATTTTCAGAAGGCGTTTGACAAGGTCCCGCATGAACGACTACTTCAAAAAATTGCGAGCCATGGAATTAAGAGTGATATATTCACATGGATTAAAAACTGGTTGGCGGATAGGAAACAGAGAGTGGGGGTAAATGGACAATACTCGGACTGGAAAAGAGTCACAATTGGAGTGCCGCAGGGTTCGGTGCTCGGGCCAGTGCTCTTCAACATATTTATAAACGACCTGGAAATTGGTATGATGAGCGAGGTGATTAAATTTGCGGACGATATAGAGTAATTCAGAATAGTGAGGACACAGAAAGATTGCTAAGACCTACAACGAGACATAAGCGTGCTCGAGGAATGGGCTGCGAAATGGCAAATGAGGTTCAACGTGGATAAGTGCAAGGTGATGCATGTTGGTAACAAAAATCTTATACATGAATACAGGATGTCTGGTGCAGTACTCGGAGAGACCCTCCAGGAAAGAGACTTGGGAGTACTTGTAAATAAATCAATGAAGCCGTCCATCCAATACGAGGTGGCGGCGAAAAAGGCGAACAGAATGCTTGGAATGATTAAGAAGGGGATCACAAACAGATCAGAGAAGGTTATCGTGCCGCTGTACCGAGCCATGACATGCCCCCACCTGGAATACTGCGTCCAACACTGGTTGCCGTACATGAGAAAGGACATAGTACTACTCAAAAGGGTCCAGAGAAGAGCGACAAAAATGGTTAAGGGACTGGAAGAGTTGCCGTACAGTGAGAAGCTAGAGAAACTGGGCCTCTTCTCCCTTGAAAAGAGGAGACTGAGAGGGGACATGATCGAAACATTCAAGATAATGAAGGGAATAAACTTAGTAGATAAAGACAGGTTGTTCACCCTCTCCAAGGTAGAGAGAACGAGAGGGCACTCTCTAAAGTTAAAAGGGGATAGATTCTGTACAAACATAAGGAAGTTCTTCTTCACCCAGAGAGTGGTAGAAAACTGGAACGCTCTTCCGGAGGCTGTTATAGGGGAAAACACCCTCCAGGGATTCAAGGCAAAGTTAGACAAGTTCCTGCTGAACCAGAACGTACGCAGGTAAGACTAGACTCAGTTATGGCACTGGTCTTTGACCTAAGGGCTGCTGGGGGAGCAGACTGCTGGGCACAATGGACCACCGGTCTGACCCAGCAGCGGCAATTCTTATGTACGTACGAACCGGGGGTCCTACTTCCCCCTTCCTGTGCCAATGTGCCCCTCATCCTCCCTTCCTTTTCCAAAATGACCCTCCTCCCCCATTCTATGTCCCAATGCGCCCCTCATCGTCCTTTTCACCCTCTGTTCTGCGTCCAAAATTCATACCTCCCTTTCGTGGGTGTTTATCTCCTTTAGCCAGCTTCCTCCTCCCAGCTGCACTTCTCTTCACAAAGCTGTGAGTAGCGGCTCCTGAACATGGCCCATGTCTTCCCTCTGTTGTCAAAGGGAAGGCTTCCAGGTCGGCCACGGGCCACATGTAGGAATCATGGCCATGGCTTTTTGAAGTATGGCTTGGAGGAGGATACCGGCTAGAGGAGGTAAACACCCATGGGAGGGAGGCACGAATTTGGGACGCAGAACAGAGGGCAGGAAGGACGATGAAGGGTTCATTGGGACACAGAAAGGAGGAGGAGGGTTGCGTTGAGACAGGCAGGGAGGAAGAGGGGTGTGTTAGTACAGGAAAGGAGAAGCAGGGTCACGTTGGGACACAAAAGTAAGTGAGAGAGCACAGACTTTAGATGAAGGAAAGATGGAGGGGAGGGAGCATGAACTTTGGACACAGGATGAAAGAATGGTAGGGAGTGAGGGAAAGAGATGCTGAGGTGGGGGAGGGAATAGAAAGGGAGAATTGTTGGGCATTGGTGTCTTATTGAAAGGGAAAGAGGGAGGGGATCATGAAGTTGGGATGAATGAAGGAAAGAGATGCAGAGATGGAGGAAGGAATAGAAAAGGAGAGTTGGGCAGGGTGTCTGAGTGAGAGGGAAAGAGATGGTGCACATGGGGAAATGAAGAAAGAGGAGAATTTTTGGGCATAAGGAGGGAGAGAGAAGTATTGGACATGGTAGTGGGAGAGGAATGAGGTACAGATGCATGGGGAAGAGAGAGATGAGAGGGAGAAATGTTGGATGTGGTGGTGGAGATGAAACAGTGGGACTGGGGGGAAGACAGAAGGGGCCATGGAGAGACAGGGAGAGGGAAAGGGGTCTGATTTGGAGGGGAAGGTGTGCTGGGGACAGACAGCTTTGCTCTGGGGGGAAGACAGAAGGGGCCATGGAGAGGCAGTTAGGGAGAGGGAAAGGGGGCTGTTTTGGGGGTAAGTGTGTGCTGGGGGGCACACAGCTTTGCTCTGGGAGAATACAGAAGGGGGGCCACGGAGAGACAGTCAGGGAGAAGGAAAGGGGGCTGCCTTGGGGGGAGAGGTGTACTGGGGACAGACAGCTTTGCTCAGGGGGGTGGAGGGAAGACAGAAGGACATAGACAGCGGCCAAGGAGAGAGAGAGAAAGAAACAGACAGACAGACACATCTATTCTAGCACCCGTTAATGTAACGGGCTTAAAGACTAGTATTAAAATAAACATGGATCTGTCTCTCTGGCTCAGCTAATTTTTAGCTATTTTAAGTCAAGCTCATGGCTCCACTTCATCTCCCTTGCCAGCAGGAGCAGGAGCTGGAGCCAAGATCTGACTTGAACTCTCATCCCGCAGCTGTGGGTACCGTGAACCATTTTACTGCAATATCTGATTGTAGCTTTTCCAACCTGACTTATCCTCTCGCCTTTGTTTTGATCAGGTGTGCAGACGGGCCCTAAAATTCCTGGCTCAGATCCACAGTGAGCCACTAATAAACGTGAAGTCTGTGAACAACAGCCTCTACCAGCATGTGGAGCAACTAGAGGAGATCAGCCACTGCCGAGAGAAGTTGAAACTGCTTGGGGATTACCTCAAGACCTGTCGGAGTGGAGCTCTCAAAGAGATGAGCAAGCGGTGAGCCATCAGGTCTCTCCTCTACCCCTGAGCACAATCACAAAGGGTCTTTCATAACATAGTCTGATCTTGTTTGCAGCAGGAAGGTATTTCTGGGGCTTAAAAAATATCCTTCCTGGTCTCCAGGAAAGGCCATCACAGAAAAACTCTGGCTAGGCCCCTATCAATAGATATCTGACCTGAGATCTCAGTGGAAGCATGTAATAACCCCCTCCCCCCTTCATTACATGTTAGAGCTGTATTCCTAAAAAAAAAAAAAATTTAAATTGAATCAGGTTGGGCAGATTGGATGGACCATTCGGGTCTTTATCTGCCGTCATCTACTATGTTACTATGCATTTCCAGCCTTAACTCCAAGGAGAACTTTTAAAAGCCAGTCCTTTTGTGGACTAGAAAAAGAATCTTATCCTAGGACAACCGGGCAACATATTCTCACATGTGGGTGATGTCAGCCATGGAGCCCGGTATGAATTATCATTTAAAAAAATTGAAAAGTCTCAAGACTGCACATCCCGCACATGTGCCAGTGCCTACTTGCTCAATGTCAGCTCGTGGGACAATCGTTTCTCAGTTTTCCGCAGAGTTGAGAATCTGTGTCTTTTGATTGAGCATGACAAACTATGTTTTGTAATGCCTTCCCAGTCCTTTTTGCTTATTTTCTTCATTATTTTCATTTTATTGTTATTTTCTGCGTTCTGATAAATTTTTTTGAATTTTTATCGATTTTCATTTTTGGGCCTTCAGGCTCACTTCAGCCTGTTCCCAGCTGGGAGCATCAATCATTTTTTGGATTAACTTTTTTTTTTTTTTTCGACCTTCCAGGCCAATTGAGTCTTGATTTTGCATCAGCTATTTTTTTCCCTCTATGTCCAATCTTCTAGTGGCTTCAAGTGGTGCAATTGATGCAACAGGTCTATCTCGGTAACCGACCCATACAACTGATGTGTCCAATGCCTTGGTCCTGAACACCTACCAGATTCCTGATCGCACTGCTCTAAGCTTCAAAAGAAGTCACTTAAGACTTATCGACTCTAATTTGAGAAACTCTTTGGGGAGTCTACAAGCACACTGAAGATGTCAATGATTTCTGACACTGATACTATTCATCCTACTTCATCAACACCACGTCATCATCAGTGCCATCTCTGTTGGAGAGTCAGCTAAAAAAGCTTAAAATTATAAGCATTCTTCCTAATCCAAGCTTACTTTGACCTTTTCTCAAGTGTCGACACACCAAGGTGAGGTTGCCTTCTCTTCAAGTTGTGTTGCCTTTGGGGCGTGCCTCATCATCAAGGTCTCCAACGTGTCAACACTCCACACTCCCTGCACCATATGTGCTGATCTCTACAGTATCAGTGCCGTCTATACAGGAATTAGTTCATAGGGAATTGGCTGGTATCTTACAAGCCCAAGCACCACAGGTGCTGCTTTGACACATCTGGTACCAGCCCAGTCCAAGCAACTCTCTGTTTTACCATCTTTGTCTCCACAGCGTCGATGATTGAGGTCAAGAGAACTGAATCATCGAAGCATCAGAGCTCTTCATCCAGACTGAGGCACTCAATGGACTGACACTGCAGAACATCTCTTAGTATCTCTCAATCTTGACACCTTACTTGGTATTCTCAACAGTGCTCTCCTCGATGTCAGGCTTGACGCTCTCATGACTATTTTCCTCAAAATCAAGCTTGATACTCTCAAGACTCTCCTTGACATCATTCTTGACTCTCTCATGATTACTCTCCTCGATCTTGATGCTCTTCTCAACATTCATTCTCACCAAGACATGACATTGAAGATTATGACTCAGACTTATCTTCTACCTCTGACTATCCAGAACTTTCTGCTGAGGAATCAAATGGAATTCCTTTAGATCCATCTCCATCTCCACCATGCAGATAGTCACCACCTAAGAATCTGTCATTTACAAAATTCATCAAGCAGATGAGGCAAGCTCTACCAATAAACATGGCATCAGACTCTGAGCCTGTGGCAGAACTCTTTGATGCACTAGATTATAAAAGCTTTCTTTTCACAATCTAATGAAGGATGCTATGTTTAAAAATTGGGAAACATCCCTTCTAATACCTGTGGCTTCACATAAGTTGGGTGCAATCTTGCCCAGAGTTCGATAAACCCCAACTGCAACATCAGTCCCTTTTTGTTGAGTCAGCATTGAAAAAGTCCAGCAGTTCTAGGATATATGCCAGCACTCCTCCTGGCAGAGACGAAAGAACCCTAGATAAATATGGGCAAAGACTTTCTTCCAGAACACCAGCAGAATACTCAAGATACAACTTCTGTATGACTTTCAATATAAAGTCTCTGGTTCAAAAGTTGGCACATTATGAACAATATATTCTTGATTATGAGTTGAATGCTTTTTAACACATTTCTAATGATCTTATAGAAACTTGAAAATACATGGCTCGCTCTGTTTTTGATGCCTTTGACATAACCTCATGAGCATCAGCAGTTTCTATTGAAATGAAAAGGTAAGCATGGTTACAAGTATCAGATCTGCAAGCTTATGTCCAAGAAAGACTGGACAATATACCATGCCCAGGAGAGGAACTATTTGGGACAAGATTGAAGAGGCCACTCAAAAAATGAAGAGGCATGAAGTTTCTATGACAACATTATTATCTGCAAAATCATCTACGTTTCAAGCTACTAAGAGGTTCTTTCTTCCAAAATTTTCCTCCTACTACCTCAAACAAAGGTATATACCATTATCAACATCTTCCAGAGCTCCACAACCCAGTTGCCAGAGACAACAAAGAATTCAAAAGTCGCAACCTCAAACACAGCAGAAGTCTGAACAATCTTTTTTACTTCATCCAAGAGAGTTTAGCCAGTGTAATACAGCCAATTTCTCAATCTCTTCCTATAGGGGGTTGTATCACTTTTACCATTGTTGGACCCTTATAACATCAGATTGCTGAATCTTATAAGTAGTGAGACAGGGTTACACCCTTCATCTACAAACAAGACCTCCCAACCACTCTCCAAGAAAATCTTCTTTCAGTTCCCATCAGACTGCCTTCCTTCACCAACAGCTCTCAGCCCTCCTCTAGTTCGATGCCATCAAACATGTACCTCTGCAGGAGAGGGGCCAAGGGTTCAACTCCAAGTATTTCCTCGTACCAGAAAATACTGAAAATCTCCATCCAATTCCAGTCCTCCGTGCTCTCAACAAATACTTAGTGAAGGAGAAATTTTATATGGTCTCTCTTGGAACCCTATAACCACTGTTGGAGAAAAATGGCTAGCTCTGCTTAGATTAGAGAATGACACAGTGAAAAAATTCATCACCGTTCCCATTCCTACAGATAATAATAGCTTTATTTATATCCATCATACCTTTTCAGTTCAAGACGGTATACAATACATAGAAACATAGAAAAAAGCGGCAGAAAAGGGCTATAGCCCACCAAGTCTGCCCATTCCAGGTATCCCCTCCCCTGAATTTACTCCCTTAAAGATCCCACGTGAGTATCCCATTTTTTCTTAAAATCCGTCACGCTGCTGGCCTTTATCACCTGGAGTGGGAGTCTGTTCCAGTGATCCACCACTCTTTCAGTGAAGAAGTACTTCCTGGAGTCGCCATGAAACTTCCCTCCCCTGATTTTCAGCGGATGTCCTCTGGTGGTCGAGGGTCCCACTAGCCCGAAGATATCATCTTCTGACTCGATGTATCCCGTGATGTACTTATACGTTTAGTGTACATTGTTATTACAGTGTACAGTGGCAGTGTACATTGTTATTACAGAGGGTACAGGTATAGATACAAGTACAGGTATATAGAGAAGTCAAAACATTGGTTTGGAGTAGGAATATGTAAGCAGTTGAGTAGCTATGTACTTCGTGAACAAACAGGGAGGCACAGGGTCTCACCCACTTTGCCAAGAAGCAATCAGAATTTGATCTTAGGGGATTCCTCGCAACATAATTCTGAAAGCGATTTATCTCGCAGGAAAACAAAATATCTTAGCAGAGAAGTTGAGAAGACTCCTACAACCTCACTCAATTCAAATGTGTTACATCAGATATTCAAAACTTGGGGGACTCCAGATTCTACAATGTACCTTATCAACACAATGGTCCCAAGCCTCGGCATCCCTCTCTACTCCAGTTCAAGTCACTCCAGATATACGGCATTCTCACCAGTGGTGGATGGTAGCATAAAATCTTACCCTGTGTCTCCAATCTCTTCACCACCAAAAACTTCTAGTCACATATGCTTTGATGCTAGGTTGGAGAGCTCATCTAGATGATCTCCACCCTAAGGAGTGTAACCTCACCATAAACAGATCATCCATATTCTGGAGCTACAAGCGAAAGGAAATGCTCTCAGAACATTCCAGGAATACCTCTTTCAACAGGTAGTACTCATCCGTAGGGTCAACTAGGTCGTCATGTTCTATTTGAACAATGAGGCATGGGATCTTATCTCCTTTGGAGACAGTAGAGATTTGAAATTGGAAACTTCACAGGGTAGTTTACTTAGCATGGAAGCAGAATGTCTTGGCAGACATTGAGGAGATTTCTTCAGCCTCACAAATAGTCTCTGAGCATGTCAGTCTTGTATCTGATTTTCTCTCGATGGGGACTGCCAGACATAGATCTTTTCGTTTCACCTCAGAACAACAGTCTTCCACAATTCTGTTCCACACTCTTTGCCCTCAATTGCATTGCATTAAATGCCTTTCTACACTGGAGGGACAAGTTCCTCTACTCATTTCCTCCAGTCCCTCTTATAGGGAAAACTACTCAAACTTCACCAAGATTAGGGTACCATGATCTTCATAGCATCCCTTAGCACACGCCAGGTTTGGTTCCCACTTCTAGAGTTCTTGATCAGGAAACCGTTGAAACTGCTAATTCAGAATGAAGGGTCCCTATTTTATCCCAATTCCGGCTCGTTTCTTTCACCGAATAGGTAAATGCTTTCTGCCTCTTGGTTGCAGTATCCACTATCATTGTAGCCTCTAGGAAACCTTCCATTCAGCACTGTTAATTCTTCAAGTGGACACAATTCTCTTCCTGGTGTGCATTGCATTCTCTGGAGCCTATCTTAAGTCCACTTCCATCTAACCTCGACTACCTTCTCTGGTCTAAAAATCAATTTGGTTAGCATTCATCTCAGTGCTATCGGTGTATTTTATTTCCATGAAAGGCCTATTCCACACAAAACTACTTCAAGCCTCCTCTTGTGGTTTGGGATCTTAACATGGTTCTCGCTGTTCTTATGAAATCTCCTTTTGAGCCACTTACATCTTGCTCTCTCAGATTACTCTCTTGGAAAGTAGTTTTCCTCATAACCTTCACATATGCATGCCATGTGAGTGAACTTCAAGCCCTTTTAACAGATCCTGCCTATGAAAGGTTGTATCACGACAGTGTAGTCCTTTGAACACATTCAAAATTCCTCCCTAAAGTAGTCTCAGAATTCCACCTCAACCAATCCATCGTTTTGTTCTTTCAAAAGCCACATTCCCATCCTGATGAAGCAATTTTCACACCTTGAACTGTAGACGTGCTCTGGCATACTCTCTGAACCAGACTAAGCCACATAGAGGATCCTCCCAGCTCTATCGCCTTTGATCCTAATAGGTTAGGAGTTGTTGTTTAAAAAAGATCCATCTCTACTTGGCTAGCAAACTGTATCTCCTGTGGTATACTCAGGCTGGATTGACGCTACAAGGCCATGTGACAACCCACAATGTACAGGATATGGCTGCCTTAGTAGCTTATTTTTGCTCTGCATCTATTGAAGAAATCTGCAGCGTGGCTACTTGGTCTTCAGTCCTCTTGTTTAACTCTCACTACTGTTTAGAACACAATTCCAGAAGAGACAGTCAGTTTGGACAAGCAGTTCTGCAAAATCTAGTCTCCACTTTAAGCCAACTTTCCCTTCAACCCTGTAGAGTTTCACCTGGTTCCTATATATTCAATCCTGAGTGGAGTAAAACAGATACAAGTGGATTGATTTTTCACTCCATAAAAAATTACAAAGACTAGGAGACACATGATGAAGTTACAGGGAAGTACTCTTAAAACCAATAGGAGGAAATATTTTTTCACTCAGATAATAGTCAAGCTCTGGAATGCATCGCCAGAGGTTGTGGTAAGAGCAGATAGCGTAGCTGGTTTTAAAAAAGGTTTGGACAATTTCTTGGAGGAAAATTCCATAGTCTGTTATTGAGAAAGACATGGGGGAATCCACTGCTTGCCCTGGATCGGTAGCATGGAATGTTGCTACTCTTCGGGGCCAGAATCTTGCTATTCTTTGAAATTCTGCATTGAATCTTTGGGATTCTGGAATGTTGCTACTCCTTGGGTTTTGGCCAGGTACTAGGGACCTGGATTGGCCGCCATGAGAACAGGCTATTGGGCTTAATGGACCATTGGTCTGACCAAGTAAGGCTATTCTTAGCTTCTTATGTTCTTAAACTTTTTCCAGAGATATGATCCTGGCAGCTTAGAAGACCCACATGTGAGAATATTATGCATGAGTGTCCTCGGAGAAAGAAAAGATACATACCTGTAGCAGGTGTTCTCCAAGGACAGCAGGCATATAGTCTTGCAAGCTCACCTCCTCTAATTGGCTTCTTAACTTTGTTACTGAACTGATGATCATCTGAACCAACATTGGGCAGGAAGGCACTGGCACACATGTAGTATGGTAACTGCCTAAAGATTTAAAGTGACGGTGCATTTGGCAGTATCTGTACCAGGTTCTATAGATGACATCACCCACAAGTGAGAATATATGTCTGCTGCCTTTGGAGAACACCTGATACAGGTAAGTATCTTTGCTTTACTCTTTCAAAAAGTACAAAGACTAGGGGAAATTCAATGAGATTATATGGAAACACTTTTAAAATAAATAGAAGGAAATATTTTTTTCACTCGAAGAATAGTTAAGTTCTGGAATGTGGTAACAGGGGTTACTGTATTTGGGTTTAAAAAAGGTTTGGACAAGTTCCTAGAGGAAAAGTCCATAGTCTGCTTTTGAAATAGACACAGGAGAAGCTACTGCTTGCCCTGAGAATGGTAGCATGGAATGTTGCTACTTTTTGGGTTTCTGCTACGGACTTGTGACCTGGATTTGCCACTGTTGGAAACAGGATAGTGGGGTAAATGGACCATTGATCTGATCGAGTATGTTCTTAAATTGCCTGTGTTTTCTGCTAGGACATTTGTTCTAACAGTCTACGCTTATTGCTGAATTGTTCCAATAGGACACAAGACTAGGGTTACCATATGGCTTCAGAAAAAGAAGGACGGATTGAGACATCCAGGTTTTAATCCCACTGGAAACAATGGAAGTAAGGAGGACAAATAGAGACATCTGGGCTTTACTTTTATTGAAAGCAATGGAAGTAAAACCCAGATGGCTCAATCTGTCTTCCTTTTTCTGGACAAAAAAAAACACTCAAATACAAGCAGAATATCAAAAAATAAAGTATAGCCACCAACAGATATTCTATAATTATAGCCCCTTCCCAGAGACTTGGATAGAGCAGGTGATAAAAATTACAGAGTTTCCGGAGTTTGTTCTCTGGAAACACTGAGGTCTTTTCTCCGTAATTTTTGTCACCTGCTCTATCCAAGTCTCTGGGAAGGGGCTATAATTATAGAATATCTGTTGGTGGCTATACTTCCTTTTTCTGGAGCCCTATGGTAACCCTACACAAGACATATATGATGGGCACCAGGCCTACAGTAAATGGATCAGAGACCATGTCCAATTACTGCTCTACATGCTTTAGACTCCATAGCTGCTTTCCATTATCTTGGAGCTAGGAATCTTCTCTTTCATCCCCCTAATTTGGAAGATGATGGTTTCAAACTGCTTTGGAGGTTGAGGTCTAGCTTCAGAGACATGATAATATGCGATTGTTGAGTTTTCTTTTTTCTTTTTTAGGCTGGATCAGAGGAACTATCTCCTGGAATCACCTGATGATTACAGTGTAATGGATCTCAGACAGGTATTGAAACAAGCCCTGACAATATGCGTTCTGGGATTTTTAAAGACACTGTCACAGCCAGTCTTGAGTATAGCAATCCACTATAATAGCTGCCAAGCTGCAATAAGCTATTTTACTGCAGGAAATTTTGACCATGTAAGTTACTAACCTGAGTTCAGCAGGTTAGTGATTCATGTAATAAATTTAATTTTGCTTTGCTGTAACCAGGAGCATTGTACATTTCCTGGTCTCTTCAGCAGAAAGATAGTAGGCCCCAAGTCAGGGCTGTTGGGTTAAAAAAAAAATAAAGTAATTATTTACCCTCTTCCAACCCTCAATCTCCCGTTCAGCTCTTCTCAGCAACCCTGATCACCTCTCCACTATCTTTAACCCTCTGATTAGCATTGACCAGGGGTCCCCCCTTATGCCAGTGGGGGAAGGAAGGCAGAATAACACGAATAATCCTTGGTCACTCCTGCTACAGAAACTTTTGGCCCTTTACTGCCTCTTAGTACTGTGAGACTACCACAAGAGGTTGAAACTGCCATTTTATTCGAGGTTTTTTAAAAAATGTATTTCATAATATAATACATTACACAACTATCAGCCAATTTGTAACAAAATACAACAACTATTCAATAATATAAATAAAAGATACTGGGAGCTATTGGGGTGGAACACTAGGAATGAATCAGGTGCCGAATAGGAGGGTTTTGCAGAGAAGAGACAGGGCTGGTGAGAAGCATTGAAAAAGAATTTAGAAGGTGAGGACCAGTTTTTTTCAATCACTCTTTTAAGCCTCTTTTAAGAGGCTCCCTGAGATCATCAGATTATGCTCGACCTGCCTGATTTCCCAGGGTGGATAAATAGTGTCACTTCGGAGGTGATATTGTCTTTTCATGACTAATGCAGCATACAAGATCAAATGCAAATTGTATTATTCATTTTGCATCTGTTTAGTTAACATGCATTGTACTGAAAATCTTGCATTAAGGCAAATAATGCATGTTTTTTCCAACCGGTGCACCTTGTTTGACAAATAATATATGTTGGTGTCTTCTCACTTCTTAGTAACTTTTTCTGTGAATCATTAATGCTGTACAGATATATGCATGCATTGCACAGATTCTGTATGAGGGGGAGGGGTGGTCTTGGGTATACATATCAGCACGCTTATGCTGACAGAAGTAAATTTAAATTTGTTTTTGAAAGTCCCTACATTCGATAATTTAGTCACTTCCTTGTCATCTGAGGCTGCACCATTCTGAACAGGTGGATGTTATCCATTCCATATATTCAGAACAGTACAGCCAATAAAAGGAAAGAAAATTATCAGGCAAGACATAATTTCACTTTACCTGCAAACCATCTCTGTTGAATCTGCTTGCACCTCCATATACTTGCAGGTAGTGGAGGTAGGTTTACAAGGGACTTGAGCATAGAGCAGCATTTTATACATTCAGGTAAGCCCTTATAAAATTGCCCAGGGTATTCATGCATAAAACATTCAAACAGCCCCAACTTTTATGCAGTTTATGTTCAAGCTTTTCCAGAGGCAGAGAATCTGTGGAGTTAAGTGAGATTGGAACTTGTATTCCTGTTTTATAAAATATATGCATATGCTTCTGTTCTTACAGATGTATGCACACAGTTACACCTTGGAAGAGGAATAAATGGGTGTGTTTACTTTCCCTGGAGTAATTTATTATAGGTGCACATGTGTATTTTTTGCCTAGATGAACTGTAATTAAATTATTGTATGGCCCAGCTTCAAGGTCTTCCTGGAAATGTTGAGGAACGTGTACATGAGAGGCTTTCTTCCTGGAAGCCAGTGCTCCTAGAAACATAGAAACATGATGGCAGATAAAGACCAAATGGCCCATCCAGTCTGCCCACCCGCAGTAACCGTTATCTCTTCCTCTCTCTTAGAGATCCCACATGCCTATCCCATGCTCTCTTGAATTCAGACACGGTCTCCGTCTCCACCACCTCTTCTGGGAGACTGTTCCACACATCTACTACCTGTTCTGTAAAAAAGTATTTTCTTAGATTACTCCTGCGCCTATCACCTCTTAACTTTATCCTATACCCTCTCATTCCAGAGCTTCCTTTCAAATGAGAGACTCGACTATTGCGCATTTACTCTCCCGCCTTTCCTCCAAAGTATACAGATTGAGATCTTTAAGTCTGTCCCCATACGCCTTATGACAAAGTCCATGCACCATTTTAGTAACCTTCCTCTGGACCGACTCCATCCTTTTTCTATCTTTTTGAATGTGCTCCTGTGGCATACTGCTTAAAAACAAGGTCAAGGTGTCTCACTCATCTTGCTGGGTGCAAACTTCAGACTAGTTACCTGGACTTCTGTTGTTCCCTTCAGACTGTCTTTCACTGTCTGTTTTCCATCCTACTACAGCAGCACCTACATTATACCTGCCTCACTCTTTCTTTAGCAGCCTCCATTGATTCTTAATACCCCTTTAAGGTCTTGTTAAGTGATGTTAGTTTGCCCTAGAATCCATGGACTAGGATCCATCTTTGTACAGCTGCATCTGGCTCTGCTATCCCCCAGAACACACTGCTTATGGCACCTCTCCTTCATACGAAACGGTGGATTCTCTTTAGCTGCTTGCATCCATTAGATCATCCTCCTTGACATTTTAAGTTTGTGTTCAACAGCAGTGTTTTTCAACCTTTTTACACCTATGGACCGGCAGAAATAAAAGAATTATTCTGTGGACCGGCATCGGTCTATGGACCAGCGGTTGAAGAACACTGGGCTAAGTTGTGGGCCAGACCCTGCCCATCTCTACCCAATCTCCACCCCAGACCCCGCCCCCATAATAGTACTAATTGCACCTTGCACATCCCGTGCCTCATTTGGAAGCCTTCCCTCTGACGTTGCAACGTCAGAGAGAAGGCTTCCGGTTCAGGCACAGGACGCGCGTAGGAGCCACTGCCCGTGGCTTTGTGCATTGAATCAGTTAGGAAGAGGGAGCTGGCTCGAAGATAACGCCGCATCGATCGCACCGTTGACCGGCGGTTGAAGAACACTGTTGGGCCTGAGGCACGTGCTGGCCCTGTGGACCGGCAGGAAATTTCTGTGGACCGGTGGTTGAAGAACACTGTTCTACAGTACATCCATTTGCTATATATCATATTGTTACATCCTTTCTTTCGCTTTGTTTTATTGTTTATTATTTTTGGTAGAGGGTGCAAGGAAAAAGTGTAGTATTGTTCTTGGTACATAGTCTGATGGGTCCATTTGGTTGATCCTCCTATTTCCCACAGATCGCAGAAGGCATTTTCGATACATTCCTGCAATCTCTGATCCAGTTTGCTTCCAACCACATCTACCAGTGTGACCTGTGCAGCCAGCGAGGCTTCATCTGCCAAATCTGCCATCAGGACGATATCATTTTCCCCTTTCAGTTTGATACAACTGCTAGGTGAGTACCAAAAGCTACACTATAGAGGTAGAGCGAATCTCAGTTTAGGATACAGTGCTAAAAACAGCCCAAAATCTTTTTCAGCCTAATTTTGGCCGGAACTGTATTTGCATTTACTGCTATTTTTCAGTTTTTGCTGAAAATGTATCTCATTGTTTCCCACCCTCTCTCTCGAATCCCCCTAAGTTCCTAACCTCCATCCACCCACAGTGTGCTCTGTGTATGTCGAGGCTATTTTGCTTGGAGGTAAAATCTAATCTAATCAGAATTTCAGAATCACACTTATCCAGTACAGGTTCAAGGCGATTTACAAGCAAGAGGCCCATGCATTAGTTTGGGGAAACATGTTACACTTCTCCCTCCAGTATTCACAGGGGATAGGGGCAGAGCCGGACTGCAAATTGAGAAAAAATGTGAATATCTTCTCGTCCGGCTCTGACCAACCCCCGCCTCCCTCCCGCCTTCCCCCCAGCATCCCAGCCTTACCTGGTGGTCTAGCAGGCTTTGTGGCAGGAGCGATATTCCTACGCCCTGTGCAGATCGCCAATAGGAAATGACTGCCGTGAGTTCCCGTAGTAGATAGGCAGCAATCTTGGTTTGCTCGGGGGGCCAGAGAGAGATAGGCAGGGGGCCAGGGAGAGAGACAGAAAGAAAGACAAGACAGACAGACAAGGGGCCAGGGAGAGACACAGACAGAAAGAATGACAAACAGACAGGGAGCCAGGGGGGAGACACAGACAGAAAGCGGCCAAGGAGAGAGAGAGACAGAAAGAAAGACAGACAGAAAGCGGCTAAGGAGAGAGAGAGAGAGACATAAAGAAAGACAGACAGACAGAAAGCAGCCAAGGAGAGAGAGACAGACAGAATGAAAGAAAGACAGACAGCGGCTAAGGATACAGAGAGACAGAAAGAAAGACAAATAGACACATCTATTCTAGTACCCGTTAATGTAAAGGGCTTAAAGACTAGTAATGCTATAGAAATGAGTAGTAGTAAATCATAAGTGAAAACTTATCTTCACGCAGTCTGTTCCTTACTTCATGGAAAACCACGACAACTTTGATCCCGACAGTCAGTTCTAACGTTTCTCCCCTTCAACAAGGCCACAATCAAAAGTTCATTTTCTAGCACACAAATTTTAAGACGCTCTCACATAACTATAGTTAGTGATACGGGCAAGGTTCCAAAATTTGTGTGCTAGAAAATGAACTTTTGATTGTGGCCTTGTTGAAGGGGAGAAACGTTAGAACTGACTGTCGGGATCAAAGTTGTCGTGGTTTTCCATGAAGTAAGGAACAGACTGCGTGAAGATAAGTTTTCACTTAATGCTCTACTCTAATAAGAAACTTTTAAGCATGTTATGATATAGAGATTTTCTCTCCAGCTGTAGTCGTTGTTACTAAGTTTTGTGCAGTTGAAATCTAATTATTATCCAGTTTTGAGACAATAAGACGTTTTGAAAAAGAAGTTTACCTGATAGAAGTGAGACTGATAAAATATTGATGTATGGAGTTTTTTTTTCAGACCAGTGATGATACGGATGGCTTAGGGTACAGTGCAGTCCCGGTCATCCATGTGTGAGGCCTGTTTTTCTCCATTTTTGTACTTTTTATTTTCTGTCAGTTTGATTTTGGATGACTACGATCTCCTGCTAAACATATCAACAGCACGTCTTTTGTTCTGTATATACAGCTGTTTCCCTTTATTTATTACTAATAAATCAGCCACATTTGTGTGACAAGACCTACCTGTACCAAAACCAAGCTGCCTCAGGTCCTGCAGTCCGTTCCATCTCCACAATGACCATTTATCAAAACTTGAGAGCTCTTTCCTGAACGTCAAAGAATCACCAGAATTCCGTCTAAGCGGAAGGCACAAACTTGAGATCTGATTGTTGCTTCCCAATCTTTTTGTGCCTGTGACTCCACGATTGTGGTCCAATAAAATTGTGTGACCCCCCCCACCCTCCCCACCCCGAAGATGCAGAATAATGAACTACCCATGAAGAGGCTGCCTAAGTAGTGACCCCCTAAACAGGTTTTTTGACTCCAATTTGGGGTCCCAACCCACAGTTTTGGAAGCTCTGCTCTAGGTTAAATACCACAGGAACTCTCATCTCAGGAATAGGGAATTAAGGTAAATTTTAATAAAGAACTCATTGTTGAAAATAATAATTCTATTGATTGCACTACAGTATTCACTCATCCCCTGCACTCTGTTTTTCCTGGATTCCTACTTCAACCTCAAAGTTTTCGGCTGCATCTTCTTTCCTCTGCAACATTGTGCCTCCTGCAGCCTCTTCCATCTAGATTCCAGCTTTGCACCTGACGTCATCACAAGGCGCTGCTTCTCATAGTCTCATTGACATCAGCACTGCTGTCTCTAGTGCAGTGTCTCGCAAACTTTTTTAGCTCCGGCACACTAAATGGAGCAAATGTTTTTTGTGGCATATTAAAACTGAAATTACAAAATTGCAAAACCAACAAAAAATAAATTTGAGAGTTATTTATTTAAAGTTCTTTAAGCTACGTGTGGGTAATTGTAACAATGGTGAAACTAAAGTAGATAGAATAGAATTGCTAATCAATGCAATGGATATGCTTGTTTTTGAATGCAAACTAACTCAAAATGCGGCTCGATAGTCGACAAGCAAACACGCATTTCATCACATTTCGACTTAATTTCTGTCAGAGCTGAAAAGCCAAGTTTGTAAAGATAAGAAGATCCATACTGTAACAAAACCTTGATTGCTTTGTTGCTTGTTAGGATAATTACTGCATAAAAATAAAATTATTTGCCGTTAGATTCAAGGATCAATCACATCAAAGAACGATGCTTGTCTGGGCGGCTGTATCCTTACGCCCACAGACACTCATAACACTGACAGACTCTTGCGTATGCAACGTACAAGTCATCCATTCTGATGTATAGCTATGAAGGGAATTTTAAAAAATAAAGTAAAATTCTGGAATCTCGGGGCACACCACTGTGCCAGGGCACACAGTTTGAGTCACTGCTCTAGAGAAAAGGCCAAAGGGCTCTCCGCAAGCCCTGCAGCTCTCTGTGTGGACTCCACCAGGACCCCTCAAGGTGCAAAGAAATCCATAGGACAAGATAACAGGGATCATATAGTGCCAGTGGTGAGCCTGGAAGCTGCATCTTATAGTCAATGAAAGATAAATACTGTGCACCCTGGCAGCTAGCAAACGACATCTTAAGGGATAAAAAGAAGGAACGATCTCCACAGACAAGATAACGGCAGAGGTGACCAGTGGTCCTTTTTAATGTCTCTGTCTTTTAAAGTGTGGTAATAAAAAGTGTTTAAGGATCTCATTGGTTGCCATCTTGGACAAAGCCATAAATTCAAATTGGTTTTAATAGTTACATTTGGAATGATTTTTGAATAGCATATGTACCTTTCAGGCCACTTGCAGTGCAGCCCAGTCCTTAAGGGCGGATAAAGAAAACCTCTGTCGTTGCTCAACAGAGACATCTACTGGCCCGACTCAAGAGCTACAGTTACACTCTGCAAAGGCAGCCATGTTTCATGCTCTTGGCCAAGGATAGTATCTCTGATGGCTGGCGGGAAGTGAGGAAGAGGATAGGGTAAATGTATTCCAATTGAGCTAGAAAGGAGGAGGCACTAGGCCTAACATAATTTGTTTTTTTAAATTTGGGGTCCCTGCTCCACTTTACCCTTGGGTAAAGGCGACACACAATGCTTTTAGTCAGTGCTTGCCATAGTAAGAAAGAAACAGTGGGCCTGGATGTGTTAGGTAGGAAGAAAATCCAGAGTATTACTACTACAATTACTTTTTATTTCTGTAGCATAACTAAATGTATGCAGAGCTGTACGCAGAAATCTAAGGCAGAGCTTACAGTATATTCTGTCTAATCTGTGGACAGCCCAGTGCTGAGGGTATTCTTGGGTTTGGAATCCAGTCTCATGTAAACCTTCCTATTTACAAACCCAGCTCCTTAACGGCCGGCGTCTCCACCCTGACGAATGAAACTCAAAAGCATCTCCTAGTACACCAAATGGACTCCCACTGAAACTCAAATGCCACCGCAAATATAACTTAAATATCTACCAAACTTGCTAATCACTCCAAGCACAACATAATGGTGCTTCATACTAAAATTCAAATGCCGTTCCAATAAAACTTAACTATGCTACCCACTGGAACCAAACGCTATCTATCAACCATGTACACACCTGCAGCGCAAAAGCTGTACTACCTTTGTTAGGTTATGTCTGTACTGTGAATGCTGCAATATCAACTTTGCTATGTCCGTCAAGTCTGTATTTCCACTTAAGTCTTGGCCTGTCCAAACTGTGAATGTACTCTTGTTCTGGGCTTCTGTGGGAGGACGGGCTAAATCAGGGGTCTCCAAAGTCCCTCCTCGAGGGCCGAATCCAGTCGGGTTTTCGGGATTTCCCCATTGAAAGCAGCGCATGCACATAGATCTCATGCATATTCATGGGGGAAATCCCGAAAACCCGACTGGATTCGGCCCTCGAGGAGGGACTTTCCCCTGGGCTAAATGAATGCATGAATAAATATAGCAGACAGCCAGAATGGCACTAGATAAACTTGTAAACACTTTCTCTACTGAGTCTTGAATCCAGATGACCTCTTTAGCCACTCAGGGCTCCTTTTACTAAGGTGCGTTAGGGCCTTAACGCGCGGAATAGCGCACGCTAGACCTTAACGCCAGCATTGAGCTGGCGTTATTCTAGAAGCGTACCGCTAGCACAACTTGGTAAAAGGAGCCCTCAGTGTTATACTGCTATAGTTATCTTCAGGATCTTAATACAAACGCCCATAGCTAAATAGGAACGTGCAGCCAGTTTTAGGTGGCTGAAAAAAATTCTTCCTTGAGTGTAAATTCTTACCCTTTATAGGGTTCAGTTTGGAGGTCAAGGTGGAAAGTCACACGTCTTGATTTCTGTGGGAGTTCAGTGGTATGTTTGTTTATTCGGATTTTTTTTGAAAAAAGATCAAATAATTCACATTAGAAACAAAATCATAATAAGGAAACAATAGTATTTGATTATTTAGTCTACAATATTAATATAAAAAAAATCAACAGGTAATTAACCCTTAATGAAAATTAGCTTACATTATAAGGAAGCGGTAATACTCTTCATTACCTAAAGCCGGTAAAGCAAGTTACACATCATTTGTTATGGGTACTCCTCTCTCCTTTGATCAATGAATTCTATCAGCTGTTTGGGTTCAAAAAAAAGGAAATTCTTAGTTTGATAAGTAACAAAACATTTTACCGGAAATTTTAACCAAAATATTCCTCCCAAGGCCAGGATTCTTGGCCTCAATGCCAAGAATTCCTTTCTCCGCCTCTGGGACTTTTGAGACATGTCTGGAAATATAGGAATTTTAGAACCCCAAAACTGATCATTTAAATGGCGGAAATACAAGTTGATTCGGATTTGACATACCGCTGATCGTACTCGGAGTTCTCAGTGGTTTACATCAACATTAAGGTCCTTTTTTACTAAGGGCTCCTTTTAGTAAGGTGCGCTAGCGTTTTTAGCGCACGCAGGATTTTAGCACAAGCTAAACCCACGCTACGCTTCTAGAACTAACACCAGCTCAATGCTGGCATTAAGGTCTAGTGCGCGCGCTATTCCCCGCGTTAAGGCCCTAACGCACCTTTGTAAAAGGAGCCCTAAGTTGCGCTAACGCCTGCATGTTAGTCTATGGACGCGTTAGCACACCTTAATAAAAGAGGGGGTAAGTATAAAAAATAAAAAAGGAACACCAGTTAAAATAGGAAAGCACACAGAGAACAACAAAAAAATACAAATTTAAATCATCAAAATTTAAAATACAAAATTCAGAGTTTTTTCAAAATGATCTGCTGACAGCCTTAAACTAAACTAAAACTTAACTTTATATACCGTATACCGGGTCTTCAACCAGAGGAAGCTCGAGACGGTTAACAATAAGTTAAAAAATAAGCTAAAATACAAGATTAATTTTCAAAATGTTTTAGCAAATAGAAAAGTTGATAAAGATTTACAGAAAGATTGGAAAGAGCTGGGACACCTCAAAATTAAAGGAAGTTCATTCCATAATTGGGGAAATTTAAAAGCCAGAGAAAGGCTAAAATTCTTGACTCCTTGAGTTCCTTTCCTAGAAGGGAGGGAAAGTTTAAATCGTTGAGTGCCTCTCGCATATGAAAAGCTATAAAGATTCCATAGAAGAGGAGCAAAAATACCATATCAAATTTTGAAAAAAATATAAAAACATTTAAACTGGATTCTGAGATAAACCGGGAGCCAGTGGAGACTCAAAAGCAAGGAATCGTCAGATAGCTAAGATAATCGGGAATCAGCGTGTGAAATGATTGATGAGTAAGCAAGAGAATTTTGTACTGAATTTGATAAGCAATTGGGAGCCAATGGTATTGTTTAGACAAAGGAGACATTATTTCACTGCTCCTGGTCAGTGGGGTAGAAGAAACTTGAAGAGTTCAGATCACTGTGGTAGGCAAGGACAAGAGAGGACACTGCGGTATTTTTTCGCTTTTTTTTTAGGGGTTAATATTTAGCACACAGAGGTAAGCAGCTTGTATGCTTCTTCCAGCTGCAGGCTGAATTAACCCTGGATATTCAATGCTTGGGCATGCACAATTCCTGGCATTGAATGGGTGCTAACTCCAAAGTTAATCAGACCCAGCCAATATTCAGACCGGTGCCCAATTAACTCGGAGCATAAAGTTGGAACAGCCTTTTTTCCTATCCTAACTTAATGCACTTACATAGCTAATTACAGATTGGATATCAGTGCTAACTGGCTAAGTGTTGGCTTCTCCGCGGACCACTAGTTAGTAGAGGTATTTAGCAGCATTAACTGGCCAGGATTTAACTGAGCAGGAGCCTTTCCTGTCTGGTGAAACCCTTTTGAATATTGACCCCCAGGTGTTTTCTGTTTGCCATCAGATAAGTCTTGATTAAAGAGATTGATCAGAAACTGTTTTCAACTGACATGAGCTACAGCGTTCTAATGCGTTCAGTACGTCTCCATGCACCTTCTTAATTTTTTTTCCTTCCTCCTAGATGCCCAGAGTGTAAAACAGTCTTCCATCTTAACTGCAAGAACGGAGTGCTAATGTGCCCTCGCTGTACACGCAGGAAAAAGTATCGACAGCAAAGCCTGCAAATCTGCCTAGACTGAAGGCATCGCAAGGCATGCCATTAAACTCCAAATGTGCCTGCAGCCCATCTAGCCCTGGGACTGACACCCGCAAAACCACTAAAGGATCGCACAGCAATGCGTGGTCCTGTGTGCAAGCATTTGCCTAGAAAAGGATATGCTGTACAGGGTATAATAAAGCGTATCAGCTGTAGACAAGTTCTTTCAAGCTCACGCAGCCAGGTCTACCTTAGGGGGAAGGAAGAGAGAGGAAAAAAAAAATTAGCAAAAATCCTGTAGCTAAAACTAGCACCAAAAGCTGACTTGTACTGACGTGTTTCTGGGGGGGATTTTTCAAGCTGGGTTGTAAAGACAAGTGCTTCCGCTCTCTGCGTTTTAGCACAGACAGTAGACTTCTATTCTAAGCATGAATCTCTATGAGATAACACTTCTTTGTAATAAATTAAGAGTTGAGGTGACTGGCACTGGACGATTAGTACCAGCATGAAGAGAGCAAGGGCTATAACTTGACTAGCTCAAACTTGCTGATGTATACTACCAGCCTCACAATCACATTGGTATGATGAAGGGAGTGCCACTGACCTGCTGTGACCACTCTCTTTATGCTCCTGGGAATAATATCTGGTCCCAATATTTTATTTCCAGTGGAACTGAAGAGGAGGCATGGGGTACTTTATCCACTTGAGGCTAAAAGAACAGCTGCGTTCCTTAGAAAAAGGTCCTCAGCTATAGGAGCCTCCTGAGTTCGCCTGAGACATTCAGCACAGCCTTCCTATTGAGGATCTAAATGATGAACTGAGGCTGTAGAAATTCTGTCCGGAGAACAAGCCCAGCGGATGCGGTTCAAATATAACCGTAATGAAAAGCTGCCATCTTCTGAAATTGGAGCAGTCCGAAGACCAGCTGCAACAGAACTAGGCAGTTAAACTGAACTGATTTCTCATGGCTGTGCAAACCAGTGGCCGGGGAAGATGTGTTTTGTTTGAGCGAGGCCAGTTATGACATTTCACCTAAGTACAAGTCCATTGTGGAATATACATGTTTTACTGCTATGCATGCCTGTTTACAGTTCAAAAGAAGCAAGAGCCGAAGGTAGAATGCTGCTATTTCAGAGCAGCTTGGAGCAAAGGGTCTGCCATCAATGAGCAAGATTTTTCTTCCATCGTGTTGGGGCGGCCTTTGGAAATTTTCACAAAGCCTGAGGGAAACCACCAGCCTCTCCTGCTAGTGATGGCTGTGGAACTGTCCCACTATAGTAACGTTTTCTGTTAGGTGGGAGCCTCGGTCTCCCCTTGTGCAGAGCTGTAAGATTTGCATTGCTGAGCAAGGGGATTGGCTAAGAAATATTCTGTGCTCTCTATGGTGCTTCATCTCCCCCCAAATATCATTTATTTTGAAACACGATGGGTGCTCTATGCAGAAACAGCCACGCTAGTCATCTCCCATCTTTATTCTGGAAACGGCTCAGAACCCAACTTCGTTCCAGTTAGGGCTTTGTACTCGCATATCAACACACAGCTGCTGAAAATTTAGTGTGGTTCCAAACAAACGAGACTGGAAACTCAATGTCCTCGGACCTTTGGTTGTGATTTATTCAAAAAAAATGTGTGATAAAATCAATAAAAACACAATCCAAACACTGTCCACATTTATAGTGAATGGACCCTGTCCACTTAAATCATAAATGGACCCAACACAGGCCGTGTTTCGGCTAAACGCCTTCCTCAGGGATCCAAGATGTTATGAACCAGTCTTAAAGTGGAAAAAGATAAAAGGCTTTGATAACCCAGATACTGAAGCCCGAAGGTCCGAGGACATTGAGTTTCCACAGTCTCGTTTGTTTGGAACTGCTCTTCTCCTTTTGTGGAAATTTGGGCTGTCTTGTTTATACCGTGTCTTTGAAGATTTAGTGTGTGCATGTAACAGATCCTTGTCCCCATCCTTGTAGAAATCATGACCATTAACTGCAATGGAATAACCAAGGCATTTCTAATAACCTGACTGGTATGCTCAACAAAAAAAACAAACCATGGACACCCCAGAAAGTCACAAATACTTAACTAAATACATGAAGCGGATATTTTTTTAACAAGTATAAAATGAAGAAAGTGTGCCTTTTTTTCGTGTAGCACTTTGTAATTAACCAGTGTTTTAAATAGAAATGTAAAATTGCAGTGTACCCTGTGCCAAACGGACTGTTGTGCCATATGATATCTCCCGACCCATTCAAAGGGCTATGCCTGTGTACTGTGCCATATTCTGTGCCCAGAAGATACTGCCTGCACTGTGTGACTCTCCACCGGCAGGGAGCATACATAGCACATGCTTGGTTGAATTTGTGTCATTTCTAGGCATGGAAGAGAGACTGCTGAGGACTGGACTTGAGTTTGAAGACCGTAAATGAGAGGTTTTAGTTTACACCAGTTTTAAGAACCTGACAGCAGCATGCTAGTGTATTTTTGCCCTTCTGTCTGTGTTAACATCTGTGCACTCCCCCCCCCCTGTTTAAAATAGGAGTCTCTGTTTCTGCAAAACCTACATTTACAGTAAATAATAGGCCGAAGGGTGGAGACAGAGTTAAGACATTGCCCTAGTTTTTAAAAATAAAGAAACTTAAGTTAAGAAGTCCAGATAAAGAATCAGGAGTTGTTTTTTTGTTTGTTTGTTTTTTTAGAGCTTATCATATTCTGTAGCCGTTTAAGCAGTCTTATTCCCTTTCCAATTCTCAAGCTTCTTGTTGCATTTAAAGCCTAAGGGCGTAACTTAGGCTGTAATCCTGTGTTTCAAGATACAAGGTTATCTCTTGATCAAGTGCCCCTCTCCACCATGCACCTGTACTAAATTGTACCCTTGCATGTTTCACCACGAGATGAGTCCTGAGTGTACCCAGCAAACCACATTGACTCATATAAATCACTTACCGTCCTTTTATAAAACCGTAGTGCTGTTTTTAACGCCGGCCGCTGTGGTAACAGCTCTGACGCTCATAGGAGCTGTTTCCACCGCAGCCAACGCTATAAATCATGCTACGGTTTTGTAAACGGGTTAAAAGATTTAACATTCCCCCCCTCCTTTTACGAAATCATGTTAGTGTTTTTTATCGTCGGCCGCGCAGTAAAAGTTTGTCACGTGAATTCTATAATTGTTGGAGGTTTTACTGCCATGGCCAGTGATAAAAAAATTCTAACATGGCTTCATAAAGGGGGAGTGGGTAAACCAGCAATAATCATCTCTTTTTCTCAAAATAGACAGAAATTATTGCCACCATTATTTTCAGCAGAAACAAATCTAAGAAGCATGAAGATGTAGTTCTTGTAAGTAGAATTTCCAGCAGTGTTGAATTGTGTTTATATGCCGTGGATGGATTGAGGAGATTTTGAGACGCTCGGTTGTGGTTATTTTTATATTTTAGCGGACCGCTTCCCTGATGCAGGAAATGAAACACTGGCTGATTTTTCTTTAAGAAAGCAGGTATTAGAATATTATTACATACAATTTGGAATCAATTGAAAGAATTTGTCTATTTTGAGAAAAATAGATGACAAGAATTTTGAAATTTTAAAATGAGACCGATGAAGACATATGTGGCTATGAGTAGAAACTGCTTATGCACTCTATCCAGTCCATTGCAGAGGGTCTCTTGAAGTGTAATTTTAAGTGCTTTTTGCTGATTTAATTCTTTAACACCCCCCCCCCCCTTATCAAGCTGCGCTAAAGGTCTTTAGCTCGGGCCGATGAGGCAAGTGCTCTGACACTCATAGGGATTCTGTGAGCGAAAGAGCAAAAATCTCTATCGCAGCTTGATAAAAAGGGCCCTACGTGATGAATAAATATGGTTTGCCGGGTACACTTAGGACTGATCTATGAAATATACCCTGCAAAATATTATTTGGCTTTGAGGACTCGGTTAAAGTGATTCACCCTGAGATGAAGCATCTCTTTGATTTTTTATAGTGTTCAACCGTTCCTCTGATAGATTTCGGTCTGTATTTGAGTATCCAGATAGCTTCCTTTGGAGTCAATTGGCAAGCTCTTGGTTTTGTCCCACTTTAGAACTGTTCACAGATCAGGGCGTGAGCATCAGAGAGATACACCTTGCCACGGATATAAGCTGGGTCATTAATAACATTATTAATCACAGCTGGGTGTTGTAACATAGTTTAATAGGAAACAGATACATATGAATAGTAAAATGGGGGTATGGGTCGTCAGGAACACCCAGTTAGCTGTTGCAAAACAAAAATCCACCTCACTTTTTTATATATCAAACCTGTGCTATTGGGCTTCATTGATGCTCCACTTCAAGGCAGGGGCTGCCTGGGATGGGTTCTGATGGCTTGGAGAATCACTGGAGGTAAGGGCTTTCCCCAAACCCTACTCTTAGCTTTGGACATCTTCTATATCGGCTAATATCATGTAGTAAGTCCACATGTTGTAAAAGATGGGGAGTGGCCAAAATAAAATTTGTCTAAAATCATAGGAATCAAATTGAGACAAAAAAAGGGAAACGAGAATTAAAATGTAGCAGTAGATCAAAGAACTAGACTGTTTTATGTTTGGAGTATGCTAATTCATATCCACTCTGATTTTTTTTTTTTAATTCTTCTGAATTCTACAGACTGAAATTCAATGTACCCTGTGTGCCATGGAAAGGTCACTTTTACGCTACATAATCTTTGTATTTAATGGGTTTCTGTCTTGTTTGTTTTTAACCAATTCTCTGGAACAATAAAGATCATGAATTTGCCATGTATATGTTGGTGTCTGGGTGTCCTATGATGCATTTGTCCACTGAGTGGAACCCTAAAGTCCTATTGTTCTCCCTCCCCTTGGACAGTTAAGGCGAGACCCCTCAGCTTTGGTACAAATGATCCCCTTCTCAAGTCTGGGAAGACCCCCTCACCTAGCCCTATGGAGACTACCCTCCCCTCCTTATCTCTGTTCAAAAGGTCCTTTTCCCCCAATACTAGTCACTTTCTGTGTAGGCAAATTTGTATGCAAATTAGTGCAGTCTATAAGGACCCAGGTGGTCTTATAAGGTTCCTTCACAATCTAATCTAATCTAAACCTTAAGTTTATATACCGCATAATTTCCATGAGAATGGAGCTCGACACGAGACCCCTTGTGGGGGATGACAGGACATACACCCCGTCACATAGCCTATCTGTGGTTATAAGCAGTTTACATATTATTCTCTGAAGAAAAGAAGATATAATGGGTGACATCCACAGAGCCCAGTACTGTCACTAAATTTTAAACATTGCCTGTACTGTGCGGATGCTGGTTCCTTCTCTTCCAATGTCAGCTCGCAGTACCTGCAGTTCTTAGTTTTCTGCGAAGCTGTGCTTTCAGAGATCTCAGCGCATCAAACTTTTGCCTTTTTGAGAGCCTTACTTTCAGTTTTTGTCATCATTTGTTGTTTTTCAAGTTTCTTCCATTTTAGTCAAGACTTAAATTTTTTTCAACTTTTTCTTTTTGTGGTCCTTCGAGTTATTTGGAGCTTTTTCCTGTTTTGGGAGCATTGAGCTAATTTCAGTTTTAATTTCACTCGAGCTCCCCTGGTCATTGAGCCCTTTGACTTCAAATTGGTGGTTTTCCCCTCGATGTCCAAGGCATCGAGCAGCTTCAAGAGGTGCACTCAGTGCAACAGAACCATTTCAGGCACTGATCTGTACAACTGGTGTGTTCATTATCTTGGGTCCTGAGCATCGTGACAGAGGTTGCTAGAGGCCTCTACACGTCAATTTGAAAGTACTTCGGCACCGCATCAGTGACATCAAGCATGGCTGGGGATTTTCAGCCCAATGCACAGCTTCCTTCTACATTGGCATTGACCCCTGCACAGACTGCATTGATGTTCATCGCTTAGAGTTGAAGGAGCACAGGGATTCAACTTCATCATCGATGCAACGTGCATTGGGAGACTCGCATAAATATAAATATGTCTCCCCTACCAGACATACCCTATCAAGAGTAAAGGCCAGGGCAAAGAAGCTCATATCCTGGAGATAAATGTGAGGCTTCGTGGATGGTGCTGTCGAGAGTGTTTTAGCTTCTTGGACCATTGAGAAGGATGCTGTGCATCTATAAAAGAAGGGAAGAAGTGTCTTCAACAGCAGACTGGCTAACCTACAGAAGAGAGCAGGGTGATCAAAGCCTCCAGGTGAGCATTAGCCCTCAGGTAAGTGAATCACTAAATACCTCTACACAAACGAGAAAAGGGAGCAATGTCTGGAAAGCAGTATATATTAATGCTCAAAGTATGGGAAACAAGGCTGTGATGAAAGAGACTAAGTTGGATTTAGTGGCAATCACAGAAACATGGTTCATGGAGAACCATGACTTGGATATAGTTATACCGGGCTATAATCTGTTCAGGAAAGATGGGGGAGTAGCATTATATGTTAAAGATCATATTAAAGATACACAATTACAGGATCTTCCGGTAAGGAAGAGGCAATGTGGATAATTCTGGAAAGAGGGAATAGAAAATGTATTTACATTGGTGTGATATACAGGCCTCCTTCACAGACAGAAGAAGTGGACAGAGATTTAATAGTAGACTTTCAGAATATAGCTGTAAAAGGAGAAGTATTACTAACAGGTGATTTTAACATGCCAGATGTTGATTGGGGTATCCCTATTGCAGGGTCTTCTAGAAGTAAGGGAGATCCTGGATTCTCTACAAGGAGAACTGATGGAACCCACGCGGGTTGGAGTCATACTTGACTTACTGCTTACAAATGGGGAAAGTGCTTCTGATGTTACAATGGGTGATCTTCTGGCATCCAATGATCACTGCATGGTTCCGTTTAATATTAAGACAGGTATAGAGAGGGCTCTGTATGAACAGCTGAGTATATATGACAGCATATTTTTGATGATTAATTGGAGGTGAGAGAGAGGAAGAACCGGTGACGTCAAGATTTCTGACGTCACTGCCTATTTGAACCGAGGCTGCTAAGCTGCGTGGCCATCTTTGCCGCAAAGTGTGTGCCGACAAGCAGTATGTTTGACTTATAAAATGAGAGAAATGTAAGAATGTTGTGGTTTACAGAGTTAATAAAGGAGAGTTTCTGTTTTACAGGAACATGTTCATTTACCCTGACGCAGCTCACAGCGGGAGGAAGGCATCAGAGGATGCCGTACACAGTTCAGGCAGCAGCAAAATTGGACCATTGAGAATATTGACCATTTAAACCTACTCTCTGTTTTCTGACTTTCAACAAGTTCTTAATCCATAATAGGACATTACCTCCTATCCCATGACTTTCTAATTTCCTTAGAAGTCTTTCATGAGGTACTTTGTCAAATGTCTTTTGAAATCCAAACACACAATATCAATGGGTTCACCTTTATCCACATGTTCATTCACTCATTCAAAAAAATGCAGTAGATTGGTGAGACAAGATTTCCCTTGACTAAAACCATGTTGGCTTTTTCTCATTAACCCATGCTTATGTACTGTATATGTTCTGTCATTTTGTTCTTTATAATAGTCTCTACTATTTTGCCTGACACCAATATCAGATTCACCTCATCAGAGGTCTGTTTAAAAAATAAATTCAAAACCAACTAAAAATAACTTTGAGATGTTCAAAGTGGGGGGATTGGGACTTGTAGACCACATTTTTGTAATTATACAACACGCAAGCATTTTCTCTATCTGTCCCGATGGGCTCACAATCTTAAGTACCTGGGGCAGTGGAGGATTAAGTGACTTGTCCTGGGTCATGAAGTAGCACAGGGTATGAACCTACAACTTCAGGTTGCTGAAGCTGTAGCTTTAACCACATTCATCTCCAGCCCATAGCTACCTAAAACGCTAAAAACTATCTCAAAATAGTAAAACAGGCTTTAAAACACTTAAAATGTGGTGGAACACATGGATCTCAATGATTTGTATTCCGTTGATGTCAGTGCATTCCAATGACGTCACTTATACGTGTCAACCATGGAAGAAATCTCGAGTGCTAAAACACCATTAAAAACCTTGAAGAACCTTTGCAAACATCTAAAAATCTACTTAAAATATCTCAAACGTAATAAAACTTAATAGTGTGTGAAATCTGAGTCATAAAAAACTCATTCTGATATTAAAAAATCTGATCATACAAATAAAGATAATCCATCCTGATTGAATAAAACTACAGCCATCATGAAGAAACAAATTATCAAATAAATAAAAGAGTAATCAGAAGCCAATGAAGAAATGTGGAACCTGATCATCATCTCAAAAACAATAACATCAATCTCTTGGTTAAGTCCAGGTGGGGTGAACTGTATTAAATCTATATAGAAGCCAGTCACAACAGACCCAGGACCGTTCTTTTTAGAGTTGGTGAAGCTGATTTTTTTTTTTTTTTTTTTGCACACTGACCCACTGCCACTGCTTGTGGAAGTTGTTTTCCCATTGCAGCTAATTGTATGTCTCCTGAGGCATCCTTGTTTGCAAAACTCATTGGGTACTGTTCCTGGGAGCATCTTGATTAAACCTTGTTTTATCTCCATATGGTCCGCTTAATGTCATCTGTTCCACGTTGGATTCTAGTGTTCTCATAAATACACATGAGGCAAGTCTCAGTTGAAAGGAAACTCTGGAATGAGAGGTCATAGGATAAAGGTGAAAGGGACCAGACCAGTGTCTCTCAAACTGTGTGCCGATACAGTGGTGTGCTCCAAAGAGATTCTGGGTGTGCCACGAGAGATTTCAGAATTTTACTTTATTTTTTAAAATTCCATTCATAAAATACACTAAAATAGATGACACACACATTGTGTACGCAAGAGTCTTAATGTTATGAGCATCTGTGTGCGTAAGAATACAACCGCCCAGACAAGCATCATTCTTTGACGTGATTGGTCCTTGAAAATTAATAGCAAGTAATTTTAGTTTTATTTTAGTTTTTTTATGCAGTAGTTATCCTAACTTAATCCACAAAGCAATCAAGGCTTTGTCATCGTTTAGATCGTCTTATCTTTGCGAACTTGGATTTTCAGCTCTGACAGAAATTAAATTGAAAAACAGAACGACTGCAGATGGTGGATGATGCAATGCACGTTTGCTTGTCGACTATCGAGACATTTTGAGTTAATTTGCATTCAAAAACAAGCACATCCATCGCATTGATTAGCAGTTCTATTCCATCTACTTTAGTTTCACCGTTGTTACAATTACCCATATGTAAGTTAAAGAACTTTAAATAAATAATTTTCAAATTTAATTTTTTGTTGGATTTGTAAATTTATAATTTCAGTTATAATGTGCCATGAAAAACATTTGATCCATTTAGTGTGCCAAAGGTAATAAAAAGTTTGAGAGACACTGGACTAGTCTAAGCAGTAACCTCAGACTATATGTACTTTTTCGTGGAAAGGGTGGTGAATGTAATGGAATGGCCTCCCAGTGGAGGTGGTGGAGATGAAAAGTGTATCTGAATTCAAGAAAGCTTGGGACAAGTGCATTGGATCTCTAAGGGAGAAAAAGGGATTGTAGATGGCATGGATAGACAGACTAAATAGGCAATATGGTCTTTATCTGGCGTTGCCAGAGGATGTGGTAAGAGCGGATAGCGTACCTGGTTTTAAGGAAGGTTTGGACAATTTTCTGGAGGAAAGGCCATAGTCTGTTATTGAGAAAGACATGAGGGAAGCCACTGCTTGCCCTGGATCGGTAGCATGGAATGTTGCTATTCTTTGGGGTTCCGGAATCTTGCTATTATTTAGAATTCTGAATGGAATGGGTTTTGGCCAGGTACAAGAGATCTGGATTGGCCACCGTGAGAACGGGATACTGGGCTTGATGGACCATTGGTCTGACCCAGTAAGGCTATTCTTATCTTCTTATGTTCTTAACTGCCTTCGTTTCTCTTTTCCAGGTTTCAGCTCCAATGACAAAAAAATAATTAATAATATAGAAAACCAATGTGATTAAGACAAATGGCAAGAGTAGTCTGAGCAGCTCAGGTGTGCGTCCAACTTGCATACTGCATCATGTGACCTTCTTAAAGTCCAATTTAGTTTAGTTTACTTTTTGCTTACCTTTTAGATGTTTTTCCTATTCTGATTGTAATCTCATTTTCCATTTAGAATTTTATATTATTATTTATGAACCATTTGGACAGATGTGCCCCAAAGACTGGGTTGAAAATCACTGTTCTAGGGGTCTACCTACCTTCATCAAAAGGAAAGGTCTTAATTACCAGGGCCCCCTAAAAAATACTCTCAACACTTTCACAGCTTCCCCCTAAAGTATTGCACCTTTGCTTGATAAACCACTTTCTTCTTATGGGACAGCATAAAAATATTGCCCTAGGACAGTGGTCTCAAACTCGCGGCCCGGGGGCCACATGCGGCCCGCCAGGTACTATTTTGAGGCCCTCGGTATGTTTATCATAATCACAAAAGTAAAATAAAACAGTTTCTTGATCATGTCTCTTTAGCTATAAATGACAATATTATTATTGGAGACTTGGCCAAAAGGAAAGATTTATAAACTATGAAGAGTTTTACTTCATGCAAAATTGTCATTTCTTTAATAAGACATTAACTATTTTTTCTGCGGCCCTCCAAGTACCTATAAATCCAAAATGTGGCCCTGCAAAGGGTTTGAGTTTGAGACCACTGCCCTAGGCCATTTCAAGGGTGGGGGAGCTATTGTAGACCTAGTCTATAGTGCAATGCAAGACTTTATGAGAAGTCCCCCGACTTAATAACTGGAGTGAAGGGAGAAGAACATGAGTTGCCTTGAGTTGAGCGGGAGACCATGAGAGGAGGAGGAGTTGGAGTCCTAGAGACAGAGTTCCATTTTGGCATCTGTTGTCTTTCAGTACCCAAAGCTTCTACAAAAGTAGATCACACCTGTTCAGAGCCCATTGAGGGCTTGTGCCTATTAGGTATACCTTTTGAAGATTCTCTGCTCCAGCTACCGTTTGTTTTGTTGTACATTATGGGTAAGATGACGGGAGTAACCAGAAGATCTGATCAAGTAAGAACATTGAAGGTACAAGGCTCAATGGACAAGAGGTTGGCAGAAATCCTGGACTGGCCTTAAACCTCCCTCCTGGGTCTGGGTAATTCGGAATCTCTGTGGTAGTTGTAATGGTGATGTTTTTAAGGTATAATTTATGCTTTTGGAGTGCTGAGAGTCTGTTTCTTTCCCTGTCTCTGTCTTGCAGTTTCTTTCTCGCATGTTTTGGCTTTCTTGCACACTCTTACACACACCAACATAGTCTACCTGCCAGACCAAGCTCTTCTCATTTGTGGCTGCAGAGCAGCACTTGCAAGGTTTTGCAAAACCACTGCAAAGCAGAGCATAGGGCACAGAATGTACCAGCAGTGAGTGAATTGAAGTAAGGATGCCACAAATTCAAACCATAGCTGTAGCCTCAGCTCTACTGTCTGACAGTGCTGACAGTAGTTGGGGACTCTTAAGTCTGGCAGTAAACTTTGGACCTCCTACATTTCTCTGTGGGGCCCCAAAATGTGTAATACTTTCCCTGCTGCCTGAGCTTGGAAGCCAGAAATGAGCCATGACAATGGAGAACTGAGCCATATTCTATAAACATTGAAGTACCAAGTACAGGGAAGCCAGGCGTTCTTATTCAGAGCAATCTTGATTTTTTTTTTTTAATATAATATAATCTAGTCTTCTATTTCTGCATCGGTCATACCTAGGTAGGCTCAAGGAGACTTAAAGAGGGGATGAGGAAGGAGAAGGGGAGGAGGGGGTAAGGAGAGGGGTGGATGGGGGAGGAGAGGATACAGGTGATTAAGTGTCAAATAGATGAGTTTTCAGTTTCTTCTGGAATATGGTGTAGTTAGGTTCCGTCCTGGTCATTTCAGTAAAAGCATTCCAAGTTTTTACACCTAGAAAGGTGCGCATGGAGTGGAAACATGTTTGTATTGCAGATTTTTTGTGGAAAGGAGATTTAGAAGTATTCTATTGAGGGTTCTGCAGGAAGTAGACCAAGCCTTGGAGAAGAATTGGATGAGCGGAGCCACAGAGTTTCCTTAAAGTATACGGTGAATGATGCATGCAGTTTTGAAGGTTATTCGTGATGGGATAGGTAAGCCAGTGCAGTTGCCTTATGAAGTCTGTAATTGAGGGCACCAAAAGGAGTGGGAGTTATTATTAGAGGGTGTATAGTGTGTTACTACTAGGCTGGAGAGGAAAGTATAGGGATGTATTAGGCAAGTGGAAGTTTCATTTTGAGGACAAAGAGGACATGTCTGGGTAAATCCGGACATCTTGTAACCCAAGAAAGGGAACCTAACTTAGAAGAAGGCTCCTGGTTGAGGCAAGAATGCACAGGAAGAAAACAAAAGCCTTGAGCAAAAGTCTGAGTGTTACAAAGTGGTCTTACATGAGAAAGTAGAAATGACTAGTAATAATAATAGAAAGTAGGAAGCCCTAAAGAAATGGGAAACGGGTTTGATTCCTTACTCTTTATATTGCCTAAAGGAGTTCTAGTTGACTCTGTGCAGCATTGGAAAAAGAGGAAACCAGAGCTTACCTTTAAAACCCTATTTGGCCATTTTTGCCACGGCTTTAGTAAAAGGACCCCAAAGTTTCAAGTTTATTATTTGATATAATGTCTATCGAACCGTCTAGGCTAGTGTTTTTCAACCTTTTTAATAATAATAACTTTATTTTTCTATACCGCCATAATCTTGCGACTTCTAGGCGGTTCACAACGAAGAATAGCTGTACAATCAGCGAATTACAGTAAATTAAATAGGAGATCACTGAGCGGTCAGTGATTACAGGTGCAAGGTGGTTAGAAGCAAAAGTAAACATAGGTTGCAGTATAAGAATTAACTATTATATATATATATTACATTGAAAATGGTCGGACACCAGCGAGTTTCTGGATAACCATTGTGGAGAGGAAAAATTTTTTTTTTTTTTTAAACAAACAAAGAATGTAGGATACCTAGTATGAAGAAGAAATTTGGGGTAAGGTGTGGGAGTTTTGTTCGCGGGGAGAAAGTCTGGCTAGGACATGAATTTCTTAAACAAAGCGGTCTTTAATTCTTTCCGGAAGACGCTGTAGGTCAGTCTAGCTACATCCATGAAATAACCTAGCCAAGATTGCTGTCTGGCAGCTTGGAACGTGAAGGTTCTGTCCCGTGGACCGGCAGAAATAAAAGAATTATTTTGTGGACCGGCAAACTACTGGGACTAAAATTTTAAAACCCCGTTTCCACCCCATCTCCGTGAGCTCGGTCTCTGCAAATCATCTGATCCCATCCGCGCAAGCCTCAGTTATGATTTTATATTGAATGTATTTTATTAAAGTATAAAAAGAAACTATTCTGTACAATTGTCATTTTATAAATACAAATAATACAGGGCAAGGATCAACAAAACCCATCTCCCCTCCCCTTCATATATATCCCCTCTACTATCAAGAAAACTGAACAAGCTAAATTATTACAGAATGCTACACAGGAATATCATGCTAACAGAATATTGCAGTCACACATGACAGGAATAGTATTAGGGGAATGCAACTAGGGCAACTGCCCTGGTCAGAGAGCACCCTAAGCCAGCTGGAAGCTAAAGAAGCACTGCCTGGGCTTTGCAGTCCCCAGTTATGTCTAACACCAGCTCTAGCAGGATATATATTTCAAATCTGATATATTCTAATCACAAAATAGAAATAAAATTATTTTTTTCTACCTTTTGTCGTCTCTGGTTTCTGCTTTCATCTTCTTTTCACTCTCTTAGAAACATAGAAACAGACGGCAGATAAGGGCCACGGCCCATCAAGTCTACCCACTGCAATAACTCTCCCCTACCTTTCCCTGTGAAGAGATCCCACGTGGATTGGAGCTCCCTTGAGGGGACACAAGGTATCCCAATCCATAATAGAAAAACAAAGGGTATTCCTGTTAGATCAGGCATAAGAAATAATAAAAGATGCAACGTGAAATCGGAGATCATGTTTATTTCAGTAGGATTTAGAGCAGTACAGTCCCAGATTATTTGTATTCCAGTTGAAATCACTATTCAGCTGAATTCAAATGTATTCAGGACTGAATCAAATATGAATAGTCAGTACAGCTCTAATCTTCATAACATCTGATTTGAGATCTGAACACTGAGTTTGGACATATTGATAAACGATAAAAATCCAGTAGCGAACATGACCGTTTTTGAAACACAAAACCTCTATCTTTTGGTTTCAAAAACAGTCATTTCTCAAAAGTGCTTGTCTTCAATGCATCTATCTTTCTGAACCATAAAAAAACCCAAAAACTCTGGACAGTTTAGACATCTTTTTTGGCACTTATTTCTTGTTAAAACAGATCTAGCCCCATACATCCAAACTGCCCTGGACATTTCCTAAAATGTTTGATTATTGCCCGAAAGCACAAGATATCGGCTCTCTGCACTTCGAGAGACGAAACCACAAGGCCCTTTTTGAAACCCGCTCGCAGAAAGGCAAGGATCACTGGAATGGGAGCCTTCTCTGGCTTTACTTGCTCCTTGGCGCACCATTACTGGAAGGTCTTCCAGGTCTTAGCATACACTGCAACCCTGAAGAGAGTTGTAACCACAACCTCCAAATAGCCTTTCTGAATCAAGGCCAAGCACTCAAAAGCCATGCCATGAGACCAAAGCGTTCCAGCTTCTTCATCAGAACTGAGCCTTGACTAAAAAGCCCCAGATGAACAGGCTGCTTCAGGGTTCTCTCTCTCTGCAGACGCACCAGGTTATAATGGTAACCCTATTTCTGGTGCCTGTTTCTCTGAATCAGCCTGGCTGTAGAGAAAGGATTTTTGCCTCTGAAATTGTTCAAACCTCAACCGTCGAAGGAAATCTGGCTGCCGGCCAGCTGAACCCCAACCACAGACCCCCCCCCCCTTCCCTGGGATTCCTCACACTGCAGCGGAAGAAGAAATTACGTAGCTGGCTCTCTGATACCCCTAGGGTTCTTACTCAGGGGCCACACAGTCTGTGCTCAGTATTTCCCTTATCCCACCACCATTTTATTTTCAAATTTTAAACTTTTAGCATTGTAAACCGACCAGATACTTGTCAAATGTCGGTATACCAAATTATAAATAAACTTGGAAATACAGCACTGGGTGGAATAATCCATCAGTACATGCATTGCTATAATGTTACTAGATTTTGCAGCCCTGTATAGAGACAGTCCATGCTCCACGGAGCTTACAATCTAGGCAGGACACGCAGACAAGTAAGAGGCTCTGGGAAATATATGTTTACAGTCGATAAGACTATGGTCAGAAAGCTATGGCTTAAAATTATTTTGATTTGTCCAATAGTTGAACCATAAATCTTCTGCTGATGACAGTGACTGAGCAGAGAGGAATCCGGGCTGGAAGGAGCTGTCAGAGTCTTGGTGTTTTTCTTATAACACATTGCCCAGGTTTGTCTGGAATCCCTGTGTAACCAGCAGCTGGGTGGAGGCTGGATTAGGAGAGAATAATGACTCAGAAACGGAGGCCTGGAATTGCAGAGGGGAGGAGTTATCGAACACATGTTATGAGTGCATTTATGTTACGAACCTCACCCAGAACTACAGTACATAAACACAGTCACCTTATCACCATCCAGCACAGAGTTCCTGGCACACCAGGTGTTGGCACTGAAATGCTAGATTCTTAGCCATAGTGATTAGGATGGTAAACCTCCTCAATACCTTTTAAACCACATGGGATATTGGAAAACAGAATGCCTCCATATGAAAATGCAAAGCCAGGGCAGACCAAAAGTCCATCAAGCCTAGTAAAACTAAAGTAGATGGAATAGAATTGCTAATCAATGCAATGGATGAACTTGTTTTTGAGTGCAAATTAACTCAAAACACGACTCGAAAGTCAACAAGAAAACACACATTTCATCATCCACCATCTGCAGCCATTCTTCTTTTTTCAATTGACTTTCCGTCAGAGCTGAAAATCCGATTCTGCAAAGATAGAAAGATCCAAACGGCAACAGAGCTCAAGTTAGGATAACTACTGCATAAAAAATAAAATTAAATTCGTTGCTGTTAATTTTCAAGGACCAATCAAAGAATGATGCTAGTCTGGGCGGTTTATATCCTTATAAATGCAGACACCCAAAACATTGACAGACTCTTGCGTTAGACGACATAACATTTCATCTATTCTAGTGTATACATAGGAAGGGAATTTTAAAAAATAAAGTAAAATCCTGAAATCACCCAGAATCTCTTCGGGGCACACATTTTGAGAGACACTGGTCTAAACATTTAGTATGGCCTTTGAAAATACATTAGTTTGATGGGGTTTTCTCTTAGTTCAGTGGTCTTCACTAATTTCTAAACCAAGGCCACTGTGGATCCAGTAAGCTGAAGGACAGACACCAAATATTTTTCCATGCAAGGTCATGACACTGCTGACCAATGTATGTCAATGACATTCATCTCATCATCCTGCCTTTAAACTGTTTATTGGATGTATTCTTAAGGAGATGGGTATTTCCAAAGGAATTCTCTTCACCTATAGAGAGATCCTTTGTCATTCTAGCATGTGACTCTTCCTCCCATCCACTTACCTCTTTCTGCCATGAACCTGGTTAGAGAGGCAGAGAGCAGAGAATGACACAGGGACTAATTTGTCCCCGTCCCCGCTCCATCCCCGTGAGTTTTGTCACTATCCCTGATCCATTCCTATAAGCTCAGCCTAAACTGTGCAAGCCTCGGACACTTAGGATTCGAAAGCGTTTGACGCTTGTGCAGATGAGGACGGAGCTTAGGCATTGGTGGAATGAGGCATTATGACATCACAATCTCAGCTCTAGAATGTTGCCATTTTATGATTTTCAAATGTTTGAGGCTTGTGCAGATGAGGACGGAGCTTAGGCATTATGACATCACAATCTGAGCTCTAGAATGTTGCTACTTAGGATTTTAAAGCGTTTGAGGCTTGTGCAGATGAATACGGAGCTTGCAGGAATGGGGCAGGGACTGGAAAATAACTCATGGGGACAGGAAAACGAGTTCTCCCGTGTCATTCTCTAGCAGAGAACAACAGAAAAAAAGCCAAATTGATGATGAGGGCTGCCTCAGAGGTCTCTAAGGGTCTACACGTGAACCTCACAAAAATTTTACATGATTTTTGCGAGGCTCATATGTAGGTGCAGAAGGGCAAGCACTAAGATATGCTGACACTTTTTTCTGTTTTGGTATAGACACAAGAAGCTGCATTTACCATGAGACCTTGCGCGCGTGTGTCCGCATACTACCCCCCCCCCCCCCCCACACACACACATTTGCCACAGGTTTCAGCACCAAAAATCTGAATGAGCTACTGCATTCAGACTTCCGTGTGTGGCAGCTCTACTGTAAGCCTTTCTGCATTGGCCGCTCATCGCAGTGGCATCCCTGCATTGGTGGCCACCCAGGCGGAGCACCCCTCCTCAGCGGAGGATGCGTGGAGTAGTCGCAGGGTCGTGGTCTGGTGGGCGTGACTGTCGGCTCTCCCTGCCCCTTGCTCCGGAACAAAAAGTTGACGTCGGAGGGGGTGGGGGCCTGCGGAGCCAAGTTTCAGGTTTATTAGTTTCTTGATATACCGTCTATCAAACATTTCAATAAAATTGGTTACAAAAGTAAAAACTAAGTAAGAAATGAAAAAGTGTACATAGGCAATACGTATTTGTGAAGCCAAGAGGATAGGAAGGAAGGGAATATATTGTGGGGTCCTTTTACTTAAGGAGCACTAACGATCAGCATACGCTTACCCCGTCTTCTCTTAAACTGCACTAGAAGTTTGTAGCGCAGAGAGCTACGCTGAATGGCCCGCGCTGCTCCCGACGCTCATAGGAATTCTATCTCCGAGTACCGCACCGGACATCCTGCGTTCGTGTATAAGATTTTTGTTACCATGTCGCGGCCCATTCCTCGAGCATGTTTATGTCACATTGTAGGTCTTCGCAATCCTTCTTTGACTTCACTACTCTGAATAACTTTGTATTGTCTGCAAATTTAATCACCTCGCTCGTCATACCAATATGTCCAAGCACTGAACCCTGTGGCACTCCACTGGTGACACTTTTACAGTCCGAGTATTGTCCATTTACCCCCATCTCTCTTGTTTCTTATCCGCCAACCAATGTGACTGTTGGGCAGACTGGATGGACCACACAGGTCCTTTATCTGCCATCATTCACTATGGCCTAGATTCACTAAACTCACCTTTCCGATCTGATCCATGGGCGATCCCTGGCCGAGTCTTCCCGGGTGACTGATTCACTTCGAGTCATTGTGCAAATTAATTTGATCGGAGGCACGCCCCACAGCGACCCCCATGGATCATTGCAGAGCCATCCTGACGCATGCGCAGACTATCTTCTCCGCACAAGCGAGGTCAAAACAAGAGGGGGTTGGGCTTTAGAATTGGACAGAACACGCTTTTAACCTGCGGATTAAAACCATAGGTTCGCACTGCAGGGAAGAGCGGCAGAGAGCAGGAGAGCCGGCAGAGCTTGCCTTCTTGTACTTTGGGGGTTTTATTTTTGTTTTGATACTGGGATTTCAGGGCGGCAGAGAGCAGGACAGTCGGCAAGGATGTGAGCGACCGGTCCTCAGCGGTCACTTCTTTTTGGATCGGCCAGCCCAATTGCTGTTCCTTCGTCAATGTAGTGAATCGCCGCCTTCCTACTTTGCATGCCATTTCCCCTCATTTGCATGTGCGGATCGGATTGGCCAGAAGGTTAGTGACTCAGGTCGGGGTTGGATAAGGCTCGCAAAGCTTAGTGTATCTAGTCCCCCACGGCTTCTCCCTTCATCCCTTTACTGGCTGCGCTCAGGGTGGATCGCCCCCACCCTTGCTTCAGTGTATTTTCTGTTTGTTACATAGGTGAGTTACATAAGCGTATATAGGCAGTACGTATTCTGTGTGTTACATAAGCGTACTTAGGCAATATTTATGTAACTGATGTGAAGCCAAGAGGATAGGAAGGGAATGCTGGGAATGAATGGACAGATGCTGGGAACACCCCCAGCAGTTAATGCAGGACTTTGCAGTTAGGGCAGGGGTAGGGAACTCCGGTCCTCGAGAGCCGTATTCCAGTCGGGTTTTCAGGATTTCCCCAATGAATATGCATTGAAAGCAATGCATGCAAATAGATCTCATGCATATTCATTGGGGGAAATCCTGAAAACCCGACTGGAATACGGCTCTCGACCGGAGTTCCCTACCCCTGAGTTAGGGTATACTTATTTTTGTGATTACCCAGGGGTACCTTAGAACAGTGGTTCCCAACCCTGTCCTGGGGACCACCAGGCCAGTCGGGTTTTCAGCATAGCCCTAATGAATATGCATGAGAGCGATCTGCATATAATGGAGGTGCCAGGGATGTATATTCATTAGGGCGATCCTGAAAACCTGATTGGCCTCTTGGTCCCCCAGGACAGGGTTGGGAACCAGTGCCTTAGAACTTTACTGAAGTTGGGGTTTTTTTTCATTTTCAAATATTTATTGAAATTTTAAAGCGTTACAGTACAAAAAGATTCATAAATATAAGGAGAACAAGAAATGTATACATGCAGCTCCCCCCAAAAAATTGAAAAAAGGAAATTGTTCCTGAATTATGAAAGGCTTTGAGACTCCCATTTTCTGACTCTTAGAGAGTAATTTGGAGAGTTTTATATTTTTTGTACATTAATATCCAGTTCCACCACCACATCAATAAAAGGGCCACATCTGTGCCAATTTTTTTTTTTTTTTTTTTTTTTTTTTAGACTATGTTTGAGTAATTTGGGGACACATTAGGACAGGGGTGTCCAATGTCGGTCCTCGAGGGCCGCAATCCAGTCGGGTTTTCAGGATTTCCCCAATGAATATGCATGAGATCTATTAGCATACAATGAAAGCAGTGCATGCAAATAGACCTCATGTATATTCATTGGGGAAATCCTGAAAATCCGACTGGACTGATGCCCTCGAGGACCGACATTGGACACCCCTGCATTAGGAGCATGTGGGTGAGCTGTTATCACCATGACATGTGCAGCTTCCGTGCCGTCTTCCCTTGCACTATGAGGAAACGAGCGCCGGCTCAGTCTCAACATTATTCAACAGGAAATGAGAGAGAGCGAGAGAGAGACTCCCAGGCAAGTTCAGACTGGTGTCGAGCTTCACCCAACGCGCAGGCAGAGACGGGCCTGACGGATTCCTGACCGCGCAAAGCATGGAGTGGCCAGGAGGAGCGATGCCCCCTTTGGAGGGGTGAAGGTAAGGAGGGAGAGGGAGGGAGCCCGTGCAGGATCTGCTCTGATACCTCCATGGCCCATGCTGCTGTGTTCGTGTAGCCAAAAGTACCCGGAGAAAGCCAGGGATTTTTGCAGACAAGAGTATGCTAGTCTCATTGAACTAAGGCCAAAAAACCCCCAAATCAGTTGTGTCTCTTGAGATGGGACTGAAGTGCCCCCTTAGAGGTTTGTAATAGCTCAGGAAGGGGGGTCTGCTCTCTTGCACAGGTACAGTCGACAGGGAAGGGTCCAAGCTTTGTATTTGCTGGAGGAAGAGTCTTGACCTTCCAGATAGAGTTGACTCGGTGATCCGTGAGACCGCAGTGGCTACACAGCTCGACCTAGGGGCTAGCGCTGGTCATGGGGGCTAGATACATAGAGAAGCCCCTATTTCTTTCTTTTTTTTTTTACCTTTTTAATCATTTTTTAAAAAATAAAGGTAACAGAGAAATTCAAGTTAAGAGTCAGCATTAAAACTGGGACACGGTAAGACGCGTTGAACATACCGCGCTAAATATGGAAGAGAGGGATGTCATCCAGCTATCGGCCAAGTCTAGCAGATCAGGGTGCGAATTCCCTCCCTCGTTCACCGCGCTCCAACGCCTGGCTAGCCTGCAAAAGTGTCTCCTTATCGCTTAACTGATCGTTTCTGCATAGGTGCTACTGCTAATCAGCTCTGAAATGGCGAAGTAATCCACTGGGTAAATCGCGCCTTAACTAGTACTTTAAAACTTCCTAAATGGGGCTAAAGAGACAAAGAGTTTCCTGCACTCTTGCCGGGGCTAAAAATGGAAGCGCGTTGCAAAGCATGGGGGAAAGTTGCTCAACATTCGGAGTAGCCTTTACCGCGCTAGGTACAACGTCCAAAGCATTACTTTTGGAAATGAAGGTCTAGTAGGCTGAAGTGGTTAGACCTGCGGATTAAGAATCCTGGTTAAATTTGGCTCCGGGTGATTTTGGGAAAAATCAGGCCACCCTCTTATTTCATCAGGTACAATTTAAGCTGGTGGAGACCTGCCTATTGCAGGAGCACATGCAAATCACTTTGAACTTGGATTCAGGAAAGGCAAATTATTAATTCTAAAGTACAGAGGCCTATTAAAATGAGTCAAAAAGGACTTTTACCTAAGGACCTGTTTTGTTGACTTATAAATTCACTATAATATTGAATGTTTGTTGTTGGGGTGTTTGTTTTTGTTTTTTTTTTAAATCAATTTTGATGTCGCAGGGTATCAGAGTTTTTGTCTCGCTTGTACTGCTACTACCTTTTATCACTTATAGCACTGAAAGGCGTACGCAGCGCTGTATATTCTGACATTTAATGGACGGTCCCTGCTCCGAAGAGCTTACAATCGACCCCGTCCCTCTGAATCTCCCATCCTGGCCGTTCTACTCCTGCTTTTCAGTTCAAAAAAACATTGCTAGAGCATTTCTAGCAAGTAATGAATGACCCAGTTGAATAAAAATAGATTTTTTTAAAACTCGGGGAGAAATCATTGTTGGGAAAAGATAATATATAATAGCAGCCTCAAGTGAAGTTTTGTTTTCAGGAAATGCTTTTTGAAGTATTTTTTTATTACTCGGGGCAGTTAACAATGTTTCTTCTTCTTTGTGATTCTGTGCAGCACTGCGTCTGGTAGCGCTATAGAAATAATTAATAGTAGTTGTAATATTTATTTATTTATTTTAAAAAATTTCTATACCGTATACATAATCTTAAAACCCAACGAACCTTTAAATTCTTAGCTAAAAATACTAAAATAAGTTTGCATAGAAACAGAACTTAAGAACAGTATAGTTAATAGAATATCGTAGACACGAATTAAAAACATAATTATAGATCGTGAACAGTTCATCAGGTTTACAAAAAGAGGAAAAAAAAAAGATATGTCTAAAAGAAAGGATCCCCAATCCCACTGCTGGATAAAGGTTTGGCAACAAATGGCCCCAAAGTTCTGAACAGATCAACAAACCCAAAAAAAGAGGGACTTAAGAGGTATAAATCCTTAGAACCGAGAAGGTAAGAAAATCACAAATCGGGAACACGCCCCTGGAAGTGTTTTCAGTAGTCTATCATTGCGCCATCTTCAATCGGTCGAAAGGTTTTAACTGTGTTGCAAAATACGTCTTTGCTTACAGAAAGCATATCCCAATATATCCACCTTAGGTAACCTCCCGAGTCTCCTATTATATATTACCCAAATTTCCAAAATGGGTGGTAAAGCTTCCTTAGGGTATAAATTGCTCCAAATGGCTATACATGATGCTCCATTTGCTGAGAACAAATGGTTTCAAGAATTGAATTTACCATCTGATGCGATAGATTGGCCAACAGTTTGGATTCATTTTTTTAAGTCCATTAGATCAGTGTCACTATTACAATCTATTTATTTTCTACTTCATAAAGTCACATGGACCCCTCTTCTCTCACATGGCGCATTAATCCACCTTTTGTTCACATGTCTATTGGACCAAGGTTTGGAGCACCATAAGTTCCATCCTGGATATGGAAGAAACTCTCTCCTTTCCCGTAATAATCCTTATGGCACAAGGCCTCCATACTCGGTTATTTATGTGCAAGATTAAACTGTTTACTCTTTTAATGGCATTAGCTATTCAAAACATTCTCTACAACTGGAAAGATTTGTCTAAGGTTGAATTCCGCACTTGGTGGAACTGTGTGTGTTTGACCGGTAAATACGAAAAAGTATTAGCTGAAAGAAACAACAATCTTCTCCAATATGAACTTCTCTGGGCACCTCTTTTAAGACATTGTGAATCTTTAAATACAACGTACTCTCCCTTTAGACACTGCACCATATATTACAGTGTTTTAATGGGTGATGGGATAATCGCACGCCAGTGCGCTGACAATCCAGTGCCGACAATTTGGCGCAAGACAGAAGCGCGCGGGGGAAAAAGTAATTTTTAAAGAGCTCCGACGGGGGGTTTGGGGGTGGCAACTCCCCCCACTTTATTGATTAGTGTTCACGCTGCCGTTGCGAGGGGGTGTGGGGGGTGAAACCCCCCACATTATAGAGAAAACGGAACTTTTCCTGAAAAAAATCAGAAAAAGTTCTGTTTTTGTTATAATGGAGGTTTCCAACCCCCCCGAACCCCCTTCCAACAGCAGCGCGAACACTAACCAATAAAGTGGGGGGGGGGGGTTGCCACCCCATACCCCCCGTCGGACCTCTTTAAAAATTACTTTTTCCCCCCGCGCACTTCTGTCTTGCGCCGAATTTTCGGACCTGGATTGTCAGCATACTAGCGTCTTGTGCGCCACTGTCTGAACCATTTTAACGATACCTTCATTTCCTTCTATTAAACTGTAAACTGAACTCTCCCATCTATATGCTTTGCATTTATATTTTTCATGTACAGTGTTTTTCTGTTCTTTACAACTGGTACATATTGTTGTATTTTCCTTTGAAAACCAATAAAAATATTGAAAAGTGTTCATTTCTTTACTTAAAAAAAACCGCAAACTCCAATCAATTTCAGTGCAAGTTATTTTGAAAAACCTTAGGGCTCCTTTTACGAAGGTGCATTAGGGCCTTAACGCGAGGAATAGCGCACGCTAAAATGCCCCGCCCACTAGCCGCTACCGCCTCCTCTTGAGCAGGCGGTAGTTTTTCAGCTAGCGCGCGCTAAAAACGCTAGCACATTTTCGGAAAAGGAGCCCTTAGCTTGAAATGAGGGTAAGGGAGTTAGGACGTTGTCTCGCTCCCGGGGTTCTCTGGGGAAGCCGCTGGCGAAACGCATCGGGACCTGCTGGAGTGAGACAACGTCCTAACTCCCTTACCCTCATTTCAAGCTAAGTTTTTTTTTTTTTTTTTTTCAAAACAACTTGCACTTAAATTGATTGGAGTTTGTGGGTTTTTTTTTTATACAGAAATGAACACTTTTCAATATTTATTTAGACACAGTTAAAACTTTTCTACCGACTGAAGATGGCGCAATGATAGACTACTGAAAACACTTACAGGGGCGTGTTCCCGATTTGTGGTTTTCTTACCATCTGAGCACCTTCTCGGTTCTAAGGATTTATACTAGAGAATGATATGGTGACAAAATTCATCACCGTTTCCGTCCCCGCGGATAACCACAGTAAACCATCTTCATGTCATTCTTTAAGGAGAGAGGGAAGAATCAGAGTATAATTGGGCACAACCACTGACCCGCAAGCTATACTTTGAAGAATGCTGGTGTAGAAGGACTGAGGTTGAAACAGACACTACAGAATGACAGTCTCTGGTATCCAGAGCAGATATTGTGATGTCATAATGCCTCATTCCACCAGTGCCTAAGAGCCAATCACATCAGTGATGTCACAATGGCTTCATTATCCTTGGCTCCCATAAGAATCAGAGTATGAATGGCCACAACCACTGACCCGCAAGCTTTGCTCTGAAGAAGGACTGAGGTTGAGATAGACACTAGAAAATGACATGGGATTATTTCCCGCGGTTATCCACGGGGATGGAACGGTGATGAATTTTGTCACCGTGTCATTCTCTAATTTATACCTCTTAAGTCCCTCTTTTTTGGTTTGTTGATCTGTAAAAGAAAGCATCAAGAAATAACTGTGTTAAGTAATTTTTTAAAAATAAACTATTGATTTTAAAATATTAACAGTGCAATAAACATGTATGTGGACATATAGCAAACCAAGATAAGCACTTTTGACTTATAAGCATATCTAAGCAATAATTTTATCCCACCCACCCACCCACTGATTGATCAATAAAAGCACCAATACATATATTCATTCAGTAGCCTTTCTTTCTAAAAATACCTCTCGCAACAAATCCGTAGCTGTCCTACCAGAGAGTTCCTGCACAGCAACAGGTCTTTTTGCTAGTATCAGCTAACCTTGGATTCACAATCGTCTTCAGCTAGGCCATATTCTCAGAACGCAGAGATCTTTTGGGAATATAACTAGATATGCTATTTGTAATCGATTCTGGGATATTTCCGTAATAGTAAGTGTAAAATCAGTCAGATTGGAGCTGTATCATAGTAAATGACAGCGGATAAAAACCTGAACGGTCCATCCAGTCTGCGCTCTAATTCCATGCATTACAATTTCATGATTAGATTAAAGTGTCTTAATTCTTAGTTATTTCTGGGCTACAGGCCTTAGAAGTCCTTAGGCTCCAACCACTAGAGTTGCCGTCAAAGCTTACGCCAACCTATCCAAACCATCTCATCGTTTGCAGCACTCGGACTGTGAAAGTCTGCCCACCTCCATCCCTTATGACCCAAATTGCTGGGCTCCCATCAAAGCCCTCCCGAGCCCATCCTAAACCAAATTCCCATGTGTGAGACACAGATCATGCAAGTCTGCCCAGTTCTGCCCTTAGTTCTTCATAATAGAACATAAAACCCACTTGTATCCCATTAAGCTCATAAGTTAATGCCTAAAGTCTTTTATATCTTATATCTCTCTTTCTAACTTCTTCCTCTCTCTCTTTTTCTGGCCTCTGGGGGACTCTCTCTTCTCTTTCTCACCCCTTGTTGCTTTCTTACTTACCTTTCGCCCTCCGTCATCACCCTTCTTTTTCTTTCTTTTCCCTCTTCTCTCCTGACTTTTTTTTCTTTCCTTGAATATCTTCCCGCTACTTATCACAACACCATAGAATATTTTTACCTCTGATTATATGTATCTAACGATTTTCTGTTGTGCTTGAATAATTGTTTTTACTCATTTATTGTTCCACGATTATGGTATTGATATTGATTATTTGTTTCTCTCCTTTTTTTGTATTTTGATAAAATTTTCAATAAATTTTCAAGAGATAAAAAAAAAAAAAAATTAGTAATACAAATGAATAAGGATCCAGATTCTAACTTCTAAACGATTCCCTAAAAAGTTACGTTTTTAAGACACAACAAAATTGTTGGTACGAAATTGGAAATATAAATATATGAGTTAAATCCTTAGGCCATGAGGCTGCCTGAAAAGATAGCAGTCGTTCCTGAAATTTCTTGTATCCCTTAAGTGAGGGGAATGAAAACAGTGGATACAATTTTTCTAAAATGTTTAGAACTTGTAATAATAAAAGATTCCATGAGATACTCAGGAATTGAGTTTGTTAGTGCCTTAAAGCAAATGCAGCCGAGCTTAAACTTAACCCGCGCCTCAACTGGAAGCCAACGCAGTTGACAATAAGAATCGGTAATGTGGTCAAACATCCCCAAGTTGAAACTTAGTCCGACTGCTGCATTCTGAATTATGCGCATTCTGTGGAGGTTTTTCTGGGTACCAACAAGATGAACAATGTTGCAGTAGTCTAACTGACTAAGGATAAGTGATTGAACCAGCAATCGAAAGGAATTAACATCAAAGTATGCTCTAATAGTTCTTAATTTCCACAAAGTATAAAAGCCCTTTCGAACCAACAAGTCAACCTGATTTTTCATTGTAAGAGTACAATCTAAAATTACGCCAAGTATCTTTATAGTCAACTGGATGCTATAAGTTGTATCATTTACAGTTTATACCATTGATATTCTAATTAGAGGGCCTCTGTGTCCATCCCACATTTTTTTGAATTCCGTCACCATATTCCTCTCTACCGCCTAGGCTCCGTATCCAAATGTAAGCACCCAGCTTTAAGCGACCTGTACTGTATGTTTAAATATCTTTATTAAATGGCAAAGTGCAGAAAAACATTGCAAACAAAGTATAACGGGTTTCTTTTATATACGCACAAGTTGAAAATTTGGTCTATGTTGTATTATTATTCTGTTGGTTTTTGATTGTGCTTTTGACCAATAAACAGTTTTGCTATATACGCACAAGTTAATCCCATCCCCCCAACCTTTCCCTCCTCCCATACAGACAAAACATGCCAGGAGCACACAATGCATAAGCATTCAAATTCACAAATTCGAGCTTGAGGAGTATGATCCATCCAAAAATATTCCCAAATCAAGCAAAAGCGACAACTAGGTCCCATGTCAATATCAACAAATTGCCTACGTTCCAGGGAGGCATTTACTATCATCAACGATCTCCATTGGCTATAGGTCAGGTGCTCTTTACACCATCAGTTTGACAAAATGGCCGCCTTGTCTAGCAGCATCACTCTAGTTACAAAGGCAGCCAATCCTGAGTGATGTTATAGTGTAGAATCCAAAAAGTGCTCGTGGGGTTGGAAGCCCCACAGTGATGTAGTATACTGACCCAAACGAGTCCCAAACTGAATAATGTGGGGATAGAACCAGAACATATGACCCAAGGTCGCATGAGCCTTAGCATATTTAGGACAGCTATGATATTGAGTAATGCCCATCCGGTATGCTCATATAGGTGGAATATAAAGACATAAAATAATCTTAAATTGTAATTCCCAATGTGTAATATTGGAGGACACCTTCTCAAATTTTTCAATACTAACTGCAATTGATGGGCGGAAAGGTTACACTGAAGGTCCTCTGCCCACGATGCCGCTAAAATCTCAAAATTAACACTTGGTTGGCAATTGCGTAACCCCACATGGTGGAATCGAAGAGGAATTAGTTGTTGAGCAGACAGACTAAACATCTCAGAGAGGGCCTCCCGGCAATCCTCCGTTATATGACAAGCAGTCAACGAATGAACCTGAAAATATGCGAAAAGGTCCGTCTCTGGTAATCCATACGTATGTTTCAAAGAAGTGAAAGAGGCAAAACGTCCCTCTTTATGGTGTTCCGCAGAGCTCGGTGCTCGGGTCGCTGCTATTTAATATATTCATAAATGATCTAGAAACAGGGACGAAGTGTGAGATAATAAAATTTGCGGACGATACAAAACTATTTAGTGGAGTTGGGACTAAAGAGGAATGCGAAGAATTGCAAAGGGACTTGAACAAACTAGGGGAATGGGCAGCAAGATGGCAGATGAAGTTCAACGTTGAGAAATGTAAAGTATTGCATGTGGGAAGCAGAAACCCGAGGTACAACTATACGATGGGAGGGATGTTATTGACTGAGAGTACCCAAGAAAGGGACTTGGGGGTAATGGTGGACATGACAATGAAGCCGACGGCACAGTGTGCAGTGGCCGCTAAGAGAGCGAATAGAATGCTAGGTATAATCAAGAAGGGTATTACAACCAGGACAAAAGAAGTTATCCTGCCGTTGTATCGGACGATGGTGTGCCCGCATCTGGAATATTGCGTCCAATATTGGTCGCTGTATCTTAAGAAGGATATAGCGTTACTCCAGAAGGTTCAGAGGAGAGTGACACGTTTGATAAAAGGTATGGAAAACCTTTCATACGCTGAGAGATTGGAGAAACTGGGCCTCTTTTCCCTGGAGAAGAGGAGACTTAGAGGGGATATGATAGAGACTTACAAGATCATGAAAGGCATAGAGAGAGTAGAGAGGGACAGATTCTTCAAACTTTCGAAAAATAAAAGAACAAGAGGTCATTCGGAAAAGTTGAAAGGGGACAGATTCAAAACGAATGCTAGGAAGTTCTTCTTTACCCAACGTGTGGTGGACACCTGGAATGCGCTTCCAGAGGACGTAATAGGGCAGAGTACGGTACTGGGGTTCAAGAAAGGATTGGACAATTTCCTGCTGGAAAAGGGGATAGAGGGGTATAGATAGAGGATTACTGCACAGGTCCTGGACCTGTTGGGCCGCCGCGTGAGCGGACTGCTGGGCACGATGGACCTCAGGTCTGACCCGGCGGAGGCATTGCTTATGTTCTTATGTACTGTAATCCTTGTTTTGCCCACTTCTTTAAAGACGAGCTCTGTAGTCCTGGTTGAAAATCGCAGTTTTTAGGTGACCTATATGAATCCAAGGGCCCCTTTTACAAAGGTGCGCTAGGGCCTTAACGCGCGGAATAGCGCACGCTAAATTGCCCCGCGAGCTAGCCGCTACTGCCTCCTTTTGAGCAGGTGGTAGATTTTCGGCTAGCACGCGCTAATCCGGTGCGTGCGATTAAAAACGCTAGTGCACCTTCGTAAAAGGAGCCCCAAGTGTTTGATTCCAAGGTGGCCTTATGGCGAAACATGGCTACATCAGATTTACAATTTGTATTTATTAAAAACTTGTAAAATCTATTTTAACGCATTCTGGAGTCTTTTTAGAAAGCTGCGGCAAAAAAATGGCCTTACTGTGCCTCTATAGCTCATGTCTTTTCAGTAGTAGTCCAAGATGAGTTACACTCGGTACAGTCGTAGGCATTTCTCTGTCCCCAGGGGGCTTACAATCTAAATTTGTCACCGAGACAACTTTACAGATTTAGGGATCCTTTTATCAAGGCGTGGTAGGAGTTTAATGCGCGGAATACCGCGTGTTAAACCGCTGCTGCGCTAGCTGCTCCATTGATGAGGCGTTAGTATTTTGGCTTGCCGCGGGGATTAGCGCGTGATGAAATGTCCGACGCGCTAACCCCCGTAGCGCACCTTGATTTGCTCAAGCTAGTGGCATAACAGAGACTATGACAGAATTTTTAAAATCAATTTTTCCTTTGTTAAAATTACCTTTTCGAGTGAAATAAAATACGAGTCTTTCCCATGCACGTGGCCAGAAAATGGCTGATTTTTCCATTTTCTGATTTAATAGCCATTTCCAAAAATTAGCGCGCCAGTCCTTACCGCCACCTAATTCATAGGCAATATGAGCTCATGTGTTAATCCTGCACTAACTACCACATGGTAATGTTGATCCACTAACTGACTAGCACAGAACTGCCCACTCTCTGCCCCCCCCAAAAAAACCCAAAACAAAACACTCTCCTTATTTTTTTTTAGCATATGGGTAGTGGACACATAGCTGGAATTTTCTGCAGGGCGCCAAACTTTGAAACTCTTTACCATTATCCCTTAGATTATTTAATTCTCTTTAAAAAAAAAAAATATTTTCTAAACTTCAAAAGTGCAATACACAAATATATATCATCATATAATAAGTTAATAAAAGCATATTCAACTTACAAATATGCATAACCAACCATTTTCTCCCCCCACCCAATGATTATTCAATAAAACACTATATACTATATAGACTATCCCAAAAACCTTACCCTATTCAGATTAAAAAATATCCTTCCACCCTCTTCCCACCCCTGGTGGACATACTCAAAAGTCAAATTAGGACAGAAATAGCCCCCCCCCCCTCCTGGATGTGTACGAAAATAAACCAAAACTGACTCATAATCAAAGACCTACTATAGTGAAGTAATATATGATGTCAATGGCCTCCAAACCAGCTTAAATAAATTACTGTGCCCCAAGCTATCGGCATTCATTTTTTCATATCTATAGCTGGAGCACAAATTTGCCCACCAGAAAGGAAAATTTAGGCAGTCGTAGTTCTTCCCATTTCGGGTTACCATCTGCATGGCTATCCCTGTCAAATTATTATTGAATTCTCTTGAAAAATTTAAGACAGGTCTTAAAACGCTTCTCTTCGAAGATGCTTATAAATTATAAAGGTAAATTTTGCTAATATAGAACTGTATGTGGGTTTACTTGTGCTGGAGGAGTTCTGCATAACAGAAGATTACCAAATTCTATATACCTCCCTTTTTCTTTATTATAAAAATTGTAGTTCAACCTTTTATCCTTAAATTCATGCCTATGCGAATTGGTGTATTAATTATATTAACGAATTTTAGATTCTAAGCTGCCCAGAAGGATTGTCAATGGTGCAGGATAATATGACGTTACTAAACTTGAACTCCTCGGCCCACCATTTTAAGCTGTGGTAAGCACGTGTTTGTGATTGCCAAGGCTTGGTAAAAGGACCTCGTTATGTGGCAAGGCCCTTTTTTTCTGAATGTATTATGAGCACGCACACACCCACACGCACCTTTTGAAGTATTTATGTTCAAAACCAAACATATAATAAATCTTACAAAGAATATTATGTCAACATAGTTGATATAAGGAACAAAAATCAGTAATTAAGACGAGTACAATGAGAGAGTAGTATAAATAGACACTAACCCCCTCTTTTATGAAACTGCGATAGCCGTTTCTAGCGTGGGGAGCTGTGCTGAATGGCCTGCGCTGCTCCCAATGCTCATTGAGTCCCTATGAGCGTCGGGAGCAGCGCGGGCCATTCAGCGCGGCTCCCTGCGCTAGAAACTGCTATCGCAGTTTCATAAAAGGAGGCCTAAATTAACTTTATTAAAAAAATAAAAATGTATATTTCTTTTATAATTCAATCCGTTTGTTAACGTTAACAATAAAAGACATTAACAGCTTGAACATAAGAAAAGAGACTTAAAATAACATTAATATATCTACCAACAACCTCCCATTACACCCACCTCCCTACCTTTTGAAGTATTTATTTATTTTAAAAATGTGTATACCACCTGCTACCATTACGAAGACAAGAACATCTTACTGTACATCTTCATTACTAACTGCTAAGATATATTTATTTATTTGAAAATTTATATACAGTACTGTATATTACCTAAACGGTTTACATCAGTGGTTCCCAACTCTGTCCTGGAGGACTACCAGGTCAATCGGGTTTTCAGGCTAGCCCTAATGAATATGCATGCGAGAGATTTGCATATAATGGAAGTGACAGGCATGCAAATCTGCTTCATGCATATTCATTAGGGCTAGCCTGAAAACCCGATTGGCCTTGGTAGTCCTCCAGGACAGGGTTGGGGACCACTGGTCTAGAATAAGCTGTTAGAGATCTACAGTACCTTTTTAGAGATGACACAAAGATGTACAACCAGACCAATACTCTAGAGGGAGACAAAGGGCACGGCATTCAAAGAATTTATGCTCTTTAGGGGCCTTTTTAGTAAGCTGTGCTAGGTGCTAATGCATGCCTAATACAGCTTAAAATGGCATGCTATGGGAGGCACTCAAGCGTCCTACAGTAACTGCCAAATTTGCATGTGCTAACCATGTGCTAAAAAATTAGCATTTTGTAGAGGGCTTCACAGGAGGAAACTAGGTGTTCCTGTGCTAATCAATTAGCACAGGAATACCGCATGAGCCCTACAAAGCAGGTGCCTGCCGCATGTCAATCACCGACAGACGCCGCTTCCCAAATCGCAGCTTAACGGGACCCTAGGCGCTGGAAATGTAGGTCAGGGTTTCACAAGTCTACATTTCCAACGCCTAGAGTCCCAACAGAATTGCGGCCAGCGGCACAGAGTGACACCGAAGTCTGGTGCTGTCCCTAACCACACCCACTTCTGGACTTTGGCATCACTATGCACCATTGGCTGCCAGGGACCTAGGTGCTGGTCCCGGAGGCCGCGTAGTGGCGCCTTTTTGTTTTGTAATTGGTTTTAAACAACATGGTCAATTACTGTGTCATTTAGCAGTATTTAGCACCAGTTAAAACAATTAAATGGTAGGACGCCCACTGCTGCCTAACGTTCGGCATCCCGAAGAGAGTCTGGGCCTGACTGCCTACAAAATGGATGGCGGTAAGTCCTCGCATGGTAAAGTTTTATAACGGTCATGTGCTAATTGCAATAACACACTGTCATTAATACAAAAGCATACAAAAAGGCTATTTGTAGTAAAAATGGTCTTAGCACGCGCCCGAGAGAGGTGGTGGAGAGGGACACGGTGACGGAGTTCAAAAAAGCGTGGGATGAACACAGAATATCTAGAATCGGAAAATAATAGTAAATATTGAAGAACTAAGGCCAATACTGGGCAGACTTTCACGGTCTGTGTCTGTATATGGTCTTTTGGGGGAGGATGGGCTGGGGAGGGCTTCAATGGCTGGGAGGGTGTAGATGGGCTGGAGTAGGTTTTAATGGAGATTTCGGCAGTAGGAACCCAAGCACAGTACCGGGTAGAGCTTTGGATTCTCGCCCAGAAATAGCTAAGAAGAAAAAAATTTAAATTGAATCAGGTTGGGCAGACTGGATGGACCATTCGGGTCTTTATCTGCCATCATCTACTATGTTACTATGTTACATTTATGACCAGAAAATGTGGGTGACAACAGGGGGGGAATGTAAGGGGGGGAATTTGATTATCAATCTAGGTAAATGAATGGCAGGCCTACATTTAGAAACAACCATTATGCTCTATTTGGATTCCTTATCTCCTAGAGGTCGCAGTCTCCTTTTGAATCCTCTTCCTTAGCCTTGTTGAGGTTCATCGCGCTCACTCCCGGGATCGCAGACCGCAGGCACTTCCCTTTTTTTTTTCTTCTCTTTTCCCTTTGTTTTGTTGATTTGTTTGTTTGTTGGGGGGGAGGGCTTACCTCTTGTGACTGCCAAGGGCCACCAGAGCACGGGCCTTTGGCGTTTGGGAGTTTTGTTGCTTGACTTCTGTTTGCTTCATGGGACAAGGGTGGTGGTGGATTTTGTACGGGTGGTTATTGCTGCTTGGGTGGGGTTCAGGAGATGGAGGGGGGGTTCCATTCTTGTTCCACCAAAACAATGCGATAACTTTTGTATCGTTGGATGATCTTTCCTTTGACTTTGCTGTCTTTGTTACTTGTTGTTTTGTATTCATAATAAAACAGATTTGAACATAGAAATAACCATTATGCTCCTAAATAAAGATGAAGTTTCAGCTGAAAAAAGGGGCACATATGTAGGGGCATAGCTTAGGAGCATAAATATAGGAGCTCAGGCTTTGTATTGTTTTTTTTACTATCGGGCCCGAAAGGTTTAGGCAAGATTTTAAATAGTTTGAGCAGCTGATGTCAGAGTGTGACAGCTTTTCCCCGGGCTACACATGGAAATTAGGAAAAATGAGCTGTGTGACTGTCATACCATAAAGACTGGCTGCAAAAACTTTCCATGGCTCTTAATTTTTGCCGCCCTCTCAGGGATTTGGGGTTAGGTGGAGGAGAAATCATGTAATTGGTATTTTTCTCCTCATGTACTTCTGTCATCTCAGAGGCCAGACCTGATTACTTCTCCATGGGTAACAGAATTGTTACCTCCTTACATCCTGTATCATCTTCCTGTTTATTCACGTGCACACAGAATAAGCATGTGGTTATGAGGTCCTTGCCCACATGAGCTTATAACATATGTATTAGTGGAGTGAGGATACAGATGTGACGTCAGCCTGGTAGGTTCAAAGAGAATTAATGAGTGCTTCATTCCAATTTACATACCTTTCAGATTGACTAAAGATGCCAGTTCCGTGTTTCCCCAGTATCCCTGTCATTCCAAATCCTTGTAGAAGCTGATGTCATTAATAGCTACAGGTGTGTGTAATTTCTCTTTAAATACCTCTAGTGGAGTCTCTGCTTCGGTTACATCTATGAGGGGCCGCTGAAAAGTTCTCAGCCCAGCCGTGAAGAGAATGATGTGGAGCCATGAAACGTACAAGTTATTCCGCGCTTCTTTTGACACTTTTTCATTTCGATGAAGCAAATGCATCTAGTATAGGGATACCAAGCCACTGTGACATCACCGATGAGGTTGACTATTAGGCATTGATGGGATGAGGCCTTATGACATCACAATACGAGGGGCCGCTGAAATGTTCTCAGCCCAACCAAGAAAAGAATGACGTGGAGCCGTGAAACTTACAAGTTGTTTAACACTTTTCTCGGCACTTTTCATAAAGAAACAAAAAAGTGTGAAGAAGCAAGTTTCATGGATCCATATCATTTGTTTCTTGGTTGGGCTGAGAACTTTTCAGCAGCCCCCTTGTAATGTTTGTCTTCTGGAATATGCTTACAGACTGTAGATATTTCCTTTTGATATTTTAAAGTGAATATACAGTACTGTATTTTTGCTCTTGTAAACATCTGGTTCCAGCAGACTTATTAATAATAATAACTTTTATTTTTGTATACCGCAATACCACAAACAGTTCAGAGCGGTTTACAATAGACTGTACATATACAGCGAAGATACAATGTAAGGGAATGTACTATGCAGTTGAGAGCAATTTACAATGCAGGGGACTGTACATATTCAGCAGAGATATTTATACAGTGAAAATACGGTGCGAGAGACTTATAGAGTAAGATACAGTGCAAGAGACTGTATAATGTGGTTGTAGCGGTTTACTATGCAAAGATAGTTACCTATATAGCGAGGATAAAGAGTGGTAAATGACAAGTATCAGTTAGGGAGGGTGTCGAGAGGGGAGGGGCAAGTAAGAAGGATTGAAGTATTGGATTGAGGGTGAGGAAAGGAGAGATCGGGGGGGAGAGGTGGTAGAGTTTAGTTATTTGGAGGGGAGGGTCTAGAGAAATTTATCATAGAGGTAAGATTTGAGAGATTTCATGAAGGATGAGTAAGATGGGGCAGATGAGATGAGGGTGGTCAGGCAATCTGTCCATCTGCCAGCTTGGAATGAGAGAGTTCTATTAAGGAATCTTTTGTAGGTGCATCCCTTTGGGGATGGGTAGGTAAACAGATAGGCATTGCGCTTGCGAGTGGTGCCTGGGAATGCAAAGTGGGCAGTAATTTGCATAAATCTATTAAAATGTGCATGCCAAAATTTGTTAGTTTGGTGCCTCTTTGGATATCAAATTATTCATTCCCTTGGTTCATTCGTCTCCTATTAGGCCACTAATTTTTAAAATATAACACTGGGGCTTCCCATCTGTTTTCAGTGAAACATGCTTAAAACTTGCTCTAAGAGGAACAACTTTACAAGCTTTCAAGAGTATCGCAGAATATTGGCCCAAGGATTAGCTCTCCCCACCTCTGAAGCTTCTACGGTTCTTTCAAAGAGCCTCCCTAACTGTACCGTCATCATATCAAATCACAGGATGTGACATCTGCCAGTGAGCCTTCTCAGAAGTATCCCCACACTCTGGAAAATACTCTCAGGGGGCTACGTCTAACTCGAGACTGTCTCTCCTTGAGGAAGCAGGTGAAGGCCTTGCTCGTCTCCCAAGCTTCTAATGCCTGTGGCAACCATCTAATCTAATCTAATACTTGGCTTTATATACCAAGTCTTCATTCTAAGAAAGCTCGACCCGGTTTACAATAGTTAACTTAAAAAAATATAAACCATAAAATAAAAATTTTGAAAAGAATTAATTTCCAAAATGTTTAGTGAATAAAGTAGTTTTCAAGAGCATATGAAAAAATAGAAGAGAACCAGAGCTTCTTATAAGGAATGGAAGATCGTTCCGAAGTTGAGAAAACTTAAAAATCAAAGATTGGCCAAAAATCTTAACTCCCTTAATCCCTTTTCTAGAAGGGAGAGATAATTTTATATTGTTGGTTGCCCCTTGCAAAAGAGAATCTGTAAAGATTCTAGGATAAAGGAACTAGAGGAGTGAAGATACCATAAAAATTTTTAAAAATAACACAAGCACATTTAAACTGAACTCTAAAATTAAACAGGAAGCCAATAAAGACTCTGAAGCAACGGTGTCACGTGATCGAACTTACGTTTCCCAAAAATCAGTTTCGCTGCAGTATTCTGAACCAGTTGTAATCTATAAAGGCAGATTTTTGTAATACTGAGGTAGATGACATTGCAATAATCAAGCTGTGATAATATAATTGACTGAACTAAAATAGAAACGTGATGGTGATGAAAGAGATGTCTGACCTTCAGCATATGCAGATTAAAAAAGCATTTTTTAATCACAGAATTAATTTGTTCCTTGAAAGAAAGCGAGGAGTCGAAGAGGGCTCCCAGAATCTTAGCAGAAAACTCAGTTTGTAAAGGGGATCCAGAAGCCAATGTTTCAGAACTAGGAAGACAATCCAATTTTGGGCCAAGCCATAATAATTTGGTTTTAGATGCGTTAAGTTTCATCCGGACAGACTGGGCCCACGCTTGAAGTTTAGAGATGCAAAGATTTACTTTAGATGCTAAATCAGAAGTGTCCGGATCTATCTCTTGTCAATATGAAAATGTCATCCGCGTAAGTAAATAGAGTTTCCCAAGTAGACGGCTTAAAAATATTAAGGGTGGTCATATAAAGATTAAATATAATTGGAGAGAGTGGAGAACCCTGAGGAACTCCACAAGAAGGCTGCCAAGAGTCGGAAGTATTACCTTCAAAATTCACTGAGTAAGAACGATATAAAAGGAATTTAGAAAACCAGTCCAAAACTACATGGTGAAGACCCATATCTGAGAGTAACTGAAGCAGAACATCGTGATGAACCACATCAAACGCTGCAGATAGATCGAACTGAAGTAAAATAGAATAGTTATCTTGAAGATGAATTTGTTGAATTTTTGGAGTTAGCTTATGGAGAACACACTTAAGTTGGCTAAGTAGAGGCAATCAGTGAATTGCAAATAGGAGCTACTCAAGGGGTGGTGGACACATGGAACGTGCTTCCAGAGGTTGTGATAGGCCAGAGCACATTTCAGGGGTTCAAGGAAGGTTTGGATAGGTTCCTAAAGGATAAAGGGATTGAGGAGTACAGATAGAAGTAGAGGTAGGTTATAGAAATGGTCAGGAACCACTTCACAGGTCATAGACCTGATGGGCCGCCGCGGGAGCAGACCGCTGGGCGCGATGGACCTCTGGTTTGACCCAGTGGAGGCAACTTCTTATGTTCAATATAAGCAAACACTGTTGTTATGAAAATGAATGACCCAAAACGACCATTGCAAGTCATTGATCTACTTGGCCGTTTCCACTCCCAGCCTTGGGCGTTTCTTCTTCTGCTTGGTTTTGGCACCCTGTAACTAAGACCAGTTCCTCATACCTTAGTCGGCTGTACATGCAATTTACCTTCAATTTAGCCACCTGCTTATTTATACCAATGCCTTTGTCCTACTTATCCTGTCTATCCATATGTCTCAGCTGCACTTGCTGTCCTCAGCTGCCTGTTAAGATTTTCCATTCTATTGTGCTGACATTGTGACTATCATGTCTACATATAATATATTTATTTATTCATTCAGTTTTATAGCCCGTCCTCCCCACGAGCCCAGAACGGGTTACAAGGATACATACACAAAGTTTTCAGGAACAGAGATACGTACGTTACAGAGTCAATAACATGCTACCGGATCAAAGACACAAAGCTATAGAATCAATAACTTACAACTTATAGAGAATGTGACTAAGAATACATGCTGTGCAGAATCTAAGAAAATAAATCATAGTCGCGAATGGATATTAACATATCTGCAGAGAAGAGCGACTAAAATGGTAAAGGGGCTAGAGGAGTTGCCTTACAGCGAGAGATTAGAGAAACTGGGCCTCTTCTCCCTTGAAAAAGAGGAGACTGAGAGGGGACATGATAGAAACATTTAAGATACTGAAGGGAATAGACTTAGTAGATAAAGACAGGTTGTTCACCCTCTCCAAGGTAGGGAGAAAGAGAGGGCATTCTCTAAAGTTAAAAGGGGATAGATTCCGTACAAACATAAGGAAGTTCTTCTTCACACAGAGAGTGGTAAAGAACTGGAACGCTCTTCCGAAGTCTGTTAAGAACATAAGAAGTTGCCTCCGTTGGGTCAGACTAGAGGTCCATCGTGCCCAGCAGTCCGCTCCCGCGGCGGCCCATCAGGTCCATGACCTGTAAGGTGATCCTTGTCTAAAACCCTTTAGTCCCCTTTATCCTTCTATCTATACCCTTTCATAACCTATCTCTACCTCTATCTGTATCCCTCAATCCCCGTATCCTTTAGGAATTTATCCAATCCTTCTTTGAAACCCTGTAGTGTACTCTGTCTTCTCACAACCTCCGGAAGCACATTCCAGGTGCCCACCACTCTCTGAGTGAAAAAGAATTTCCTAGCATTAGTTCTAAATCTGTCCCCTTTCAATTTCTCCGAGTACCTCCTTGTTCTTGTGGTTCCCAGTAGGCTGGAGAATCTGTCCCTCTCTACCTTCTCTATGCCTTTCATGATCTTGAAAGTCTCTATCATGTCTCCTCTGAGTCTCCGCTTTTCCAGGGAGAAGAGCCCCAGCCTTTCTAACCTGTCCCCTCCAGGGATTCAAGACAAAGACAAGTTCCTGCTGAACCGGAGCGTACGCAGGTAGGGCTGGTCTCAGTTAGGGCACTGGTCTTTGACCTGGGGTCTGCCGTGGGAGCGGACTGCTGAGAACAATGGACCACATGGTCTGACCCAGCAGCGACAATTCTTATGTTCTTATGCAGTGAACGGTAGAAAAACTGGTTAGCAGGCACAGGTGTTCTTAGGTAAGGTATGTCGAAGCAAGGTCTGTCAAAGTTTGAGACCAGAATTGATCCAGTCCATGAAAAGAAGCGTATTTACTGTTTCTGGTAGGAGGGAGTTGATTCCATAATTTAGGTATGCTATAGGAATATGATTGCTTTCGGGCTGTCTCCCGGTGGAGGCTGTTTGCTGGAGAGTTGGAACATCTGTGTTCCCATTGCGAACGGAGGGACTATTGAGAGTGGTATATTGGGAGTTTCTTTGCTACATAGTGAAGTGTCATGTCGTGGAAGCATTTAAACGTTAATACTAGTTGTTTGAAGATATTGCGTGGTTGTATTGGGAGCCAGTGGAATGTTCTTCCATGCTGCCTATTATAGGGTATCATTTGGATTCTGCCAACACATATAAATAATCCTGTTATATAAATGTTCTACTGTAATATTTTAATGTGTATATTTCTGATAGTGTATTATCTCTTTCAATGTTGTTACTAGGATTTAATTCACCTGAATCCAAGTATTTACAATTATTATTCTGTAACGTAATATAAATTGTCAAGCTGCATTTGTTTTATACCACCTTGGGTAAATCTCTTTATAAAGGTCGATACTTTTAAGAACCTACAGTATGAGGTACAAACTGGTGGGAAAACATCCACAGCCTGGTTTTCGGACTGTGGTGTGCCTCAGGGATCTCCATTGTCCCCCATCCTTTTCAATGATTACATGACATCATTAAGTGTTCTCTCTTTAGTTCCGGGTAAATTTCTTTTCACATAAGTAGATGATACTTTTATACTACAAGAAGTTAGTCTAGATTTAAATAACTTCCCTCTAATATTTGTTCTTGTATTACCAGATTGTTACGGTGGTCAACCCTGTGTAAACTAAATTGTTGTGGTTAGGGCCTGATTGTCCAAAACGTCCTAATAATTTTGTTTTAGACTCCGGAGAATCCTTGTCCGGCTCGACGGTCTTCAGAGGAGTTCATTCTGGTTCCTGAGGAAGGGAGTTTTCCCGAAACCATGCCTGGTTGACCCACTCTTTGGCGTTCTTCTTTACTGTTGGGAAGTTCGTTTGCCATCTCATTCCAGCTAAGTCGGCCCGTTGTGATTCTTGCTTTTTTTTTTTTTGGGGGGGGGGGTTCTCTCAGAGATTGTTGCCTGTCTGTACTCATTTGTGTGTTGCTTTGTACCTTACTTTTGCACTTTTCGCACTTATTGATTGATTTATTTCACACACACATCTGGAAGAGCCCGATGATGGTGTGGGGGCAGGGACTGGTTGTCCCTGTCTCATGTAATGTAATGTAAAATATTTTTTTAGTCTCGGAGAAACAGGAGATGATTACCTGGTACTTCTCGAAACTTGGAAAGTGAAAAACAAGCAGCGAAGGATGACTCTGATGCTCAGTGTCTTTTACTGATATGTCGTGAGTCGCCGCTGTTTGGTTTCTCAAATATTTTTTTTTTCGCGCACAGGTCGCGCACACGGGTTAGGAATATATCGCCTCGGTGCGTCTCATGGTCCGTCCGTTTTAAGTTGTGGTAAGTGTGTGCCAGCGGGTACCTCAGCTTAGTAAAACGACCCATGAGTCGGCTGGCTTTCCAAAAGGGCTGCTGAAGTTTCTCTGGCCATTTGCATTAACATAAATTTTTATTTTTTGGGGGGGGGGGTCATTCTTGGCTGTGTCTGGAACAAAACCAGGGCTGAACTGAAGTGTGTTGAGCAAAGCCTCTACCCCCTCTGAAAATTCATGAGAGCAGGCATTGCTTTGCTACATGCAGCGACAGGAAACACCTGGGTGGAGTGAGCCAGCGAGCTTCTGTGTGTGTGTGCGCGTGCATGCGTGCCTGTGTGCAGTGGGAAATGCATTTATAGAAAGACACCTAGCCCCAGACAGCCCAGACATGCAGCTGGCACTACTCAAGAGCTTTCGCCAGCCTTTTTGCCAGCACTGGCATAGAAAAGAAGGCAGGTGACCTAAAGCCATTCATTTTATCTAAAGGCCAGGAAGTTGTCTTTGCATCTGCACCAAAGGTTGGTCAAGGGAAGTTAGATAGGATTGCCTGCCCCTTGCGCCCTAAATTCTCTCTCTCAGGAAGCAGAAAGCTGGCAGGAAGGAAGGACTGTACAGCTGCAGTATATCAGATGAACTACATCCTTTGTAGCACACAGCCTTCCTGCTTTCTGACTCAAAGTGTTGAAAAGAAAACCAGGAAAATAGTTGAACAAGATAATACCGTATTAGGCTAAGAAAGGTCTCGAGATTCAAGCTTTGAGGACTGCTTAGGTGCCTTTTCTGGGCTGTGTACACCAAGGTAGCGGAAGTTCCTCATATGGGGGAGAAAAATGGAGGTTGTGAAAAGCTCCAGAGGTCATTTTATAACAAGTTGCTTAGATTGGAAGACCACATAAGCACCTAAGAAAACCTGCTAAAATCACAGCTGAAATTCACCTTGTCATGTACCAACAGCTGAAGCCATGAAGGCAAGAGTAGAAGAGTCTCTACAGTGGTTATAATATGTCTGTATTGTTTTTATAAAAATATAAGAATTGCTGTACTGGGACAGACCAAAGGTCCATCAAGTCCAGCATCCTGTTTCCAACGGTGGCCAACCCAAGTCCCAAGTACCTGGCAGAAACCCAAAGAATAGCAACATTCCAGAGCTCAGAGTGTGATGTCATAATGCCTCATCCCACCAATGCTTAAGAGCCAACTTCATCAGTGATGTCACAATGGCTTAGTTGTCCTATACTTGGCTCACATAAGAACATAAGAACTAGGACAGACCGAAGGTCCATCAAGCCCAGTATCCTGTTTCCAACAGTGGTCAACCCAGGTCCCATGTACCTAGCTAGATCCCAAATAGCAAAACAGATTCTATGCTGCTTATCCTAGGAATAAACAGTGGATTTCCCCAAGTCATGTCAGTAGAGTGGGCAGACCTGATGGGCTATGGCCCTTATCTGCCGTCATCTTCTATGTTGCTATGTCAATAATGGCCTAGGGATTTCCCTTTTAGGAATTTCCCAAATCTTTTTTTTAACCCCATTAAGCTAACTGATTTCACCACATTCTTCGGCAACAAATTCTAGAGTTTAATTATACATTGTGTGAAGAAATATTTTCTCCAGTTTGTTTTAAATCTACTACTTAGTAGCTTCATCACATGTCCCTAGTCCTAGAATTTTTGGAAAGAGTGAACATGCGATACCCCTCTATCCTTTCCATTCCACTCATTATTTTATAGATCTCTATCATATCTCCCCTGAGCCCTCTCTTCTCCAAGCTGAAGAGCCCTAGCCGCTTTAGCCTTTTCTCATAGGGAAGTCGTCCCATCCCTTTTTAATCATTTTCAACACCCTTCTCCATATCTTTTCTAATTCCACTAAATCTTTTTTCAGATATGGTGACCAGAACTGCACACAATATTCAAGGTACAGCCGTACCACAGAGTGATACAAGGACATTATAACATTTTATATTTTGTCTTTGTTTTAGGCGGGTTACAAATTTATAAATAAATAAGTAAATGACCCCTACTTTTACCAAACAGTAGTGCGGCTTTTAGCTCAGACGCTCATAGGAATTCTATGAGCATTGGAGCTGTTACCGCTGTGGCCAGCACTAAAATCCACGCTGTGGTTTTGTAAAATGGTGGTGGGGTAAATAAATTCAAATAAGAGCACTCGCATCTCTCTAGGTCAGGGGTAGGGAACTCAGTCGGGTTTTCAGGATTTCCCCAATGAATATGCATTGAAAGCTGTGCGTGCAAATAGATCTCATGCATATTCATTGGGGAAATCCTGAAAACCCGACTGGAATATGGCTCTCGAGGACAGGAGTTCCCTACCCTTGCTCTAGGTGCTCCCTCACAAGGGCAGTTGTAAGAATGACCAAGGCTAAAGCCAAACTCAATCAGACTTCCACTTTATTTGAACGTAAAATAACAAATGCATAGTACCTCTCTTTAAACAAGAATCTTTCCCTGATAAGATACTGAGTATAGCCTAGAATTTATTTTTATTTTTTTTAACTTTTTATTTTCATAAACAGAGGTGCTAATAAAATCCAAGGGCTCCTTTTATAAAGGCTTGGTAGATGCTGTTGCCGCCCACAGGGATTTAATGGGCGTCGGAGCGTTTGCTGCGTGGCGGCCGCTACCACTGCTTTGTAAAAGGGGAGGGAGGAGCAAATGCTACATAACATAGTGAAAAGTAATTAAAAAAAAAAAAAAGAAATCAAGGCCAGGCGTCTAACCTGGCCCTTTTAACCAAGACGAAAACTCAGTCCTCGTTATCTATCAGCATAGTGACAAAGCGAATCGAATGGAGTCCGGATCTTTCTAAACACTGAAAAGCTTCATCTCTTAACTGCCTCAACTTCTTCATACTTCCTACTAGGTAAAATAGAAGGGAAGTCAAATGAGGCAAAGGAGCAGTCTAATAAATCACAATATACCACCGTGCTCACCAGCTGAGGAATGGCTTAGCACTGATGGCCGTGTGTACATACTCCAGGAGGAAGGGGATGCTGGGAGTGGTTTGCAAACTTTTGTTCCTCAGGCTTTTTTGTGAAAGAAAGAAAGAAATTCTTCTTAGGACCAGGACAAATTCTCAGTATCATTTGTTTAAGCAGGCCTTTCCCTCTATGGGCAAATGAGTTTAGAGAGACGGGTAATATTTACAGCTTGTGAATGAGAAGGGCAGACATTATTGGCCCCAGTTTTTTATGGGGGTGGGGGTTTATTATTATTGTGCATGTTTTCTTTTCATTTTGTAAGCCGCTTAGTTGTAGGCTGTAGGCGGAGTCGAAGTTTAAAAAAAATAAAAAAAATATGTAGAGGCCAAAGTGGAACAAAGTAATTTCCACCACGAAGGGCCGGATTCTGTATAGGACACCCAGTCTCGGTAGCCACCTAAGCAGCTTTTGAGAATCGCACACGGGTGTCCTAGAATCACATCTTTCCTAACGGACAGATGTCTAACCCCACCTAACCACCCAGATTTTCTAACCAGCGTCCATGTCACATGCGCCGGTTAGAGAATCTTGTTGCTACTGAGCTAATCGCCGCAAGGGAATCTCCCTGCGGCGATCAGTTTAGCGGCTGCAGCAGGGAACCCGTTCCCCCTGTTAAGTTGGCCAGCAGGAGGGATGCCCATTCCCTCCTGCCAGAACCCCTGAAGACCCCTCCCCCGAATGACTGCGGCAGGAGGAGTGCCCAATTCCTCCTGCTACCACCCCCCCAAAAGACATCCCCCAGCAGGAGGGATACCCACTCCCTCCTGCTGGTAGGCTCGTCACTGCAAAATTGCGGGCCTTCTCCTTCCTGGTGCATTCTGGGATGCACCAGGGAGGGTCCTATGGCCCTGATTGACTCAGAATCCTAAGGCCTCTCGGACAACCAGAGTCCTAGGCCTCCTTCCCAGTGCATCCTGGGATGCACTGGGAGTTGCCTAAGACTCCGATTGGCCAGATCCCTAAGGCCCCTCCCATGGGCAGAGAAAAGAGAGCCACAAAAATCATGAGTGGATTCATAACATGAAACAAACCGTCTTATTACTGCTTCATTGGCTCTCAATATGGGCAAGAGGCAAATTTAAGATCTTTCTCTTGCTGTTTTGTGTGTGGACAGGAAATGGAACCAGGATATTTGAAGGAGAAACTTGTCTGTTATCATCTAAGAAGGCATTTATGGTTGAATCAGAATGAGTTGCTTTGTGTTCCTACTTTCAATGAGAACATGTGTTTCTGTTAGGCCTTTTCTCTATCTATTGGAGGAACTTAGCCATGAGAGGAACTACCTATTGTTTAGGGAGCAATAAAAATAATTTCATTTCCATAGCAACTTGGTTGACCTGCATTAGGAGAGCATGAGGGCTCAAGTTAGGGCCTGGAAGTATAAATTTGGGCAACAGGGATGGAGGAGGGTTTTTGTTTTACAGGTTTAATTATCTTGTATTGTATATATTGTATATCATTTTGGCGATAACTGTTTCACTGTACACCATTTTAAATGGGTATATGTTTTGGCCTCAAGGGGGGGGGGCACTCTAAATTTTGCAAATACATAAATATGATGAATGATCTGCTCGTTAGTTGTTGTCATTTTTCTTTCTGGTGGAATGTCTTAAAACACGTGTATTCATCGACCAATCTATAATCGACATTTTTTTGTGTATTCTAGGTGGTATCAAGGCTTGGCAACGAGCCCGCCCCTGGGCCTCTTGCCGCCCCTCACTGGCAGCCATGCAGACCCCTGTGGCCCCAGGCAACGTTTACGTCTTGGTGGAGTATGAGTTTGCATATACAGCTAAAGACGGGAGACTTATCTCCATCAAACCCAACGAGCGATATCTACTACTGAAGAGGACCAATGACCACTGGTGGCATGTGCAACACAACGAGAACAGCAGACCTTTTTACATTCCTGCTAAGTACGTCAAAGAGCTGAGGCCCGACGCCCTGCCCAGCAACAGCCTCCCGTCTCTTAGTATGAAAAGGGAAAGCAATGGCAGTGTGTCTCCAGGTATGGAGAAATACAAGTACAAGTTTATGAGCGCTGAGTCGCTACGAAGTACAGACACAGTATTACGGACAGGAATTGCCATCCAGCCCAATATTATCATATCACTATCGGACTGCGATATCTCGGGTACTGGTATATCATTAAAGGGAGAGAAAGATGTAGATCCTGAGGGGCAGAGCATGATGGACATGGGAAGGGGCACAAAGTATCCCATGAGTACTTTCAGCACGTTTAACAGCCCAGAACATCTCCAGGCACGGAGGAGAACCAATCTTGCCCAGGAGCACTCTGCCCCAGCTGGCATCCGTTGCACACAGTCCTTGGATGATCTGGCGAAGCTCCCAGTCAGGACTGGTTTTAGCTCGCGCAGCGTGGGGTCCTGCGTGTCTGAGGTGAGCACTGGCGCCCGGAACTATTTGTGTCCTCCCGCAGGGAAGAGAACTGACAACCTCTATGAGACGATCCAGGATGCAAAAGATCACACGCGACTGGTGGGGCCTGGAGCAGGTTGCAGAGGCACAGCTCAGGTACAGTAAGTACGGTTCCCGCATGTGAAGGAGGGAGGCTGAAAACAAGCAAGAGAAAGACATCCATGAATGTGGGGGGTGGGGGTGGAACAGGGGATGTGTGGAGCGATAGGCAGAATGGAGCAGACCCTAAATCTCCCGCTGAGTGGGTCGACTCCTTTGGCAGTTCTGTATGTAACCATGAAGACAGAAGCAAATAATTTTCTGGACATGAGACATATTAATAACTACAGGGACAATGAATAGGTTTGAAGGGAGATGGGCATGAGGTATAGGGCTGAGATATAGGAGAAGTGAATTTTATTTATTGATTTGGTTTTACATCCCATCCTCCCAGAAGAGCTCAGAACGGGTTACAAGTTTGCATACATAGTAGAGCGTATTTATACAAAATGATGGCAGACATGGCATACAAAACATGGGGACTATAGGGTCCTTTTACTAAGAAACGCTAACCAATTTAGCGCATGCTAAATGCTAAGAACATAAGAATTGCCGCTGCTAGGTCAGACCAGTGGTCCCTCGTGCCCAGCTGTCCGCTCACGCGGTGGCCCTTAGTTCAAAGACCAGTGCCCTATTTGAGTCTAGCCTTACCTGCGTACGTTCTGGTTCAGCAGGAACTTGTCTAACTTTGTCTTGAATCCCTGGAGGGTGTTTTCCCCTATAAAAGTCTCCGGAAGAGCGTCCCAGATTTCTACCACTCTCTGGGTGAAGAAGAACTTCCTTACGTTTGTACGGAATCTATTCCCTTTTAACTTTAGAGAGTGCCCTCTTGTTCTCTCCACCTCGGAATGGGCGAACGATCTCTCTTTCTCTACTAAGTCTATTCCCTTCATTATCTTGAATGTTTCGATCATGTCCCCTCTGTCTTCTCTTCTCAAGGGAGAAGAGGCCCAGTTTCTCTAGCTTCTCGCTGTACAGCAACTCCTCCAGTCCCTTAACCATTTTAGTCGCTCTTCTCTGGACCCTTTTGAGTATTACTATGTCCTTTTTCATGTACGGCGACCAGTGTTGGATGCAGTATTCCAGGTGGGGGCGTATCATGTACCGGTACAGCAGCATGATAACCTTCTCCGATCTGTTTGTGATCCCCTTCTTAATCATTCCAAGCATTCTGTTCACCCTTTTCGCCGCCGCTGCGCATTGCGCGGACAGCTTCATTGAATTGTCTACAAGTACTCCCAAGTCGCTTTCCTGGGGGGTTTCTCCGAGTACTACACAGGACATCCTGTATTCGTGTATAAGATTTTCGTTACCAACATGCATCACCTTGCACTTATCCACGTTGAACCTCATTTGCCATTTCGCGGCCCATTTCTCGAGCATGTTTATGTCTTGATGTAGGTCTTCGCAATCCTGCGTCCCCACTACTTTGAGTAACTTTCTATCATCCATTATATTCTATGGGCGCCTTATCATTTAGCGTGCGCTAAATCGATTAGCGAGTGCTAAATCGGTTAGTGTGACAGAGCACGATGAGCATAGCATGGCAAACATAGTATTACAAGCTTGGCTGACCTAGTATGACATGACAGCATGACACATAGCATGATAAAACCTTGCACGGTAGACAACAAATGGCAAATATTGTGTAGCAGACATAGCATGAAAAATCATAGCATGGTAGACTGGGTATCCTTCCTGCTGTCGATGTACGGGGCAGGGTTCCGGCAGGAGGAACTGGGCAACCCTCCTCCCGGCGATGTACAGGGGGTTTCTGGCAGGAGGGATTATGCATCCCACTTGTCGGCGATGTTCGGGGGATGGGGGTATTCCTCCTGTCGTTGATGTTCAGTGGAGACGGGCGGCCGTGGGTGGGGACAGGCGACTGCTGCCGCTAAATGTATCGCAGCAGGGAGATCCCTTGTTGTGATAAGCTCAGCCGCCGCGTCTACTTACAATGTAGGCCAGGATTTTGCTGTCCTACATTGTAGGCGTGTACCGCGGGCCTAGGGCTACTCTGGGGCCAAGGCACTCCATGCCTAGCATTAGGCGAGCTGAGGCGGGCCTACGCGGGATGCCGTTTATAGAATTTGGCCCTAAATGTCCAGTTTTTCTCTTGAGAACCAGTTAGGAAAACATTTATTCAGCCTTGCACTTCACTTAGATAACCAGTAGATGGTGCAAAATGCAGCTACATTTCAAACTAGGGCATACTGAGCTGAGATAGCTGGATTTCTTCTATTTATCCTCAAATGTTGTATCTGAGCCTTTGAAACTTCATGGGTTCATTGTTCAGAAACTTGTGTAATCAGCAGTGCTTATGTTTATTTGTCGGTTTATATACCATCTTTCGGTAGCGCAGCAAGGCGGTTTATCCAGGTTTATTCCAGTCTTTCTGTCCCGCACTCGGGTCGAGCTTTCTAGGTGGCTTACAACCTGTTTCCCAAAACAGGTCAAACCTTTGGAAATGAAGGCCCCCTTTGTTTTATCAAGCTGCGCTAGAGGATTTTAGCAGGAGCCGGCACGGTAAATGCTCCGACGATCATGGAATTCCTGTGAGCATCAGAGCACTTACCTCGTCAACCCACCCTAGAAACCTCTAGCGCAACTTGATAGAATGGGGGGTGCCGTTTGCCTCACCAAGATGGCGCCCAAGTCACTCTGTCCCCCTGCCTCCGTTACTAGGCCACTGGGTGTGCACTGAGGGTGGTAGGGGGGGCATAGCTGAAGGACTGCCCTGGGCATCTAATATTCTCATTCCAGCCCTGCATCTCCACTGCACATTATCTAGTACTTCTTAGCCTTCATACTGTTAATATGGACACTCTGGCTTTTCTTCAAACCCTCTACTTTCACTGCCCACCATTTCCACATTCTCATTTCCCTGCTCCTGGTCTCCATCTCACCCAACCTTTCCCTGTCCCTTCACTCCCACATGTACGTCTGGTTCTTCCTGAATAACCTGTTCTTCTCTCTGCTGAACTCCTGAATCTTTGAACTTGTGAGGCTCCCCGACTTTTTTTTTTTTTTTGGACTCTTACATAACGGCCCTTTTGTCCAAAGGTACTAAATAAATACCAGCCAAAACAATCAAAAGAAGAACTCGGTGTGCCCGTCCTGTCTTCAGCCATATAAAAGCAACATCCGGAAATACTTTTTCAAGGAGAGGGTGGTGGATGCCTGAACTGCTCTTCCACATGAAGTGCCAGGGTTAAAAACAGTGATGACATGTATAATGAGGCTGGATAAACAGAGGATCCCTATATGGCATGATTCAGTATAACAATATAAGGCCCGATATTCAGATGGCAACGTGATGTTATGCCCAGAACAACAATGGAGGGCCACGTCTGGGCTTCAGCACTGAATTTCCGGGTTTGTGGAGCCAACTATACCATAGCTGGGCAAGTGCGATATTCAGCAATTAGTGGGCTACGGGTTACCCTATAAAGATAGGACTGACTTTTTTGTGGTCCTACTTATGCAGTTAACCTGGCCAGTTAAGTTTTGAATATCAGAATACTGCAAAATGCTTTAGCATGGTTTGTGTAAAGCAGTATATCACAAACTATGTGCCGCGGCGAGATTCCCGAGGTGCCGCAAGACGCCAGCGAGGAGGAAAGGCACATCCTGGCACCTTTCCTCTTCAATCACCCCCCCCCCCATACACACACACAGGCAGCTCAGGGCTCTGGCTGGAGGGCCTCCATGTCATCGCGTCAACGTCCACACACGTCTGGTTACCCTCTGTCCGCGGCCCCAAGTTTAATGTGCCGCTGCTCTGGAGAGTCTGCGAAACACTGGTGTAAACCTTTTCTCATGCACTATTAAGACTTTACAGCCTTTAGTAGAAGGGCCCCAGACTGTATGGTTCAGGCTGGTCTTCACCTGCACTAAGAAACATTTGCAAAACTTCTAATTGTGCAACTTTTTTCTGTGGCCTCTTTTTTTTTTTTTTTTTCCGTCTTCTAGACATTTTAGGCGATCGTTTGGCAAAAATGCACGGTGTCAATGATAAATTTAAAACAAACTAGAGAAAATATTTCGTTAATTTTTACTTCCATTTTCTTTGTTATATTTCGCTGATTCTACATTTTGGATCTTGGACTTGAGTTTTTGGACTTGAGTTAAAGTTAAGATAAATTCTCTTATTAGATTATAATTTGATTTGTAATTTATTTCTTGTTTAACTTTATCTTTCTGTACAAATGAATACTTGATATGTTATTGAAAATGATAAAATAAAAAAAAAGAAAATATTTCATCAGTCAATGAGTAACTAAATTCTGGAACTCATTGCCAGAGAATATGTTAACAACAGTTAGATTAACAGGGTTTGAAAAAGGTTTGGACAAGTTCCTGTGAGAAAAGTCCATAAATCTTTAAGTGGATTTTTTACTCTTTTGGGATCTTGCCAGGTACTTGTGACCTGCTTTGGCCACTGTTGGAAAGAGGAAACTTGGCTCCATTCAAAGCCGTTCTTATGAACTGAGCCTGGAAAAGAATTTGCACTCTCCTTAAGACCATCCGTAATCTGTTAATCGCAAGCGGTCTCTTAATTCAGATGAGCCAAATTAAGGCTCTATTTCTGCAAAATGATTGAGTCCCTTCAAGAATCGAATACCTGGAGATGTCCTCCCCCTAGAGTTCCCTTCCCCACTTCAAGTTGCAGAGAAAGAGATTTGGGCTAAAACAAAAGGTCTTCAGGTCTGATCTTGTGCATAATTTTTGGCCACTTCCCAAATTCTGCAGCTATTTTTACAGCACTGATCTGGTGTATGCCAACAGAAGACATGTCACAGCAGTATTACTACACAGTGGGGTGATTTTTTTGAGTGTCATATATAGAATGTGGCGCTTATTAGCTGGGTTTAAAAAAAGTTTAGACAAGTTTCTGGAGGAAAAATCCGTAGTCTGCTAATGAGACAGACATGGGGGAAGCCAATGCTTGCCCTGGATTGGTTGCATAGAATGTTGCTACTATTTGGGTTTCTGCCAGGTACTTGTGACCTGGATTGGCCATTGTTGGAAACAGGATACTGGGCTTGATGGACCTTCAGTCTGACACAGTTTTGCTATTCTTATGTTCATGTGTGTTTAAGTTGCGGCAAGAAAGCAAATTGTTAAAAAAAAAAAAAAAAAGCAGGAAACATGCTTTAAGTAAATTCTTTAAGGATTTTTTTTGAGTACAGCAGTTTCCTTCTGCTTCTGTGGGCTTTCAGTTCTATGTTCCTCTGGTTTGTTATTATATACCTCCTGCTCATTCTATAACAAGGAAAATAGAATATTAGCATATACTCACCAGGAAACATGAATATTAACCACATTCCAAAAGGCTCATCATGAGTCTACAAGGAACGCTGCGGTTTTTTTCCCCCCATGACTCCTAAGCTCTGACCTGAGCCACCCCCGATCATAAGAACTGAATTTTCAGTTGCCGAATTTAAATCCTTTTTGAAAACACTTTTTTTTTTTTATTAACTGACTTATGGGATCTGCGTCTGTTTGAAGAGATATCTGATGTGTGATTATAAAGATTTTATTATCTATTATGTACTAATTGTTATTGGGGTTTTTAAATACTAGTTCTTACTAAGTATGATTGAGATCTGTCATAAAAGGGGCCTTTTATTAAGGCGTAATAACCGATTTAGTGCACGCTAAATCAGTTTGCACGCCTTAATAAAAGGACTCCATAAATTTGATGGTGTTCCTTTCTAAAACATAAGATGATAGTTTAGAATTTATTTGTAAAGAAATAGTGGTATACCAAGTTCGAGAATAAACTATTTCCATTCAGTTCCTGTTACATTACAGCCCTGGACTTGTCTCTGTAGGAAGTGGTTTGTGTAGTCAGACAGCGTGGCTACGTTGTGCTCATGTCAATCTCTAGCTATGATTTAGACTAGAAATACATCTGTCAACGGCTTCCCTGCATGTTAAGAGCCCACCACTTCCTCTTGACTATCTCTGAGTCTTCTCTCTGCTGTCCCTTTCAGGGATGCTGGTTCCTCTCGCCCTCCAGGGCTGATAACGGAGGATGCGGCCCGTATTATCTCCATTCGAAGGAAAGAGGCGAAAGCCTGCCTCAAGCTCGTGCCAAGACATCGACCCAGTCTTCAGGGCGCTTCCAAGTAGTTGGCTTTTCAGGATATCCACAATGAGTATAAATTTGCATATACTGGCATGCAAATCTATCCCATACAAGTCATTGTGGATATCCTGAAAACTCATCTGGCTGGCTGAGCTCTGAGGTGTAAAATGAGAACCAGTGCCTTAGAGAGTATGATAGAAATGAACAGTATTAATAATGAAGAAGAACCAAACTGTTTTAAATACAAAGAAAGTTGTAGCTCCAGTGGGGTAGACTCGTGACCAAGGTCAGGTAAATTTCTCATTGAAGTGGAATGAATGCCTAGAATATCCTCCTGGATGATGTAATGAAGGTATGGGCCTAAAACAGCTTCGGTGCATTCACCGGGGCTTTGTGAAAGGGGTCCTATATATTTAGCATTATTATTATTATTATTTTTTTTTTTTTGCTTGTCTGCGGTGTTCTTTGCTCACATGTTTAAAGACAATAGACTGTTTTCATTCCAATTCTTTATATGTGAGGTTGCAAACCATTGGACCCCTGAGGAAGGTGTGTTCGCCGAAACACGGACCGTGCAGGGTCCGGTTGGATTTTTATTACAGTATTTTTTATCACTGTACTTTTTAAATTGAATTTTTATGGTTTTATATGTCAGTGTTTAATAAATTATCTCCAGAACATCTGTATCCACAGTTTTTGGTTTTGTTTTAATCGGTGGATTGTTTTCACTGTGAATCATCGGGTCTCCCCATTTTTCTTTGTTGTCCTATATATTTAGTGCCGTGATGGGGCATGGGCTGAATCAAGAAAGTGCCACCAGTTAATGCAGCACTGGCCATAGTCAGTGCCTATGCCCTCATATAGAAGCAGGCAAATAAGATCACACAAAAGGCTGAGACAGCACTGGACATCTGAGCTTAATTCTGCCCGCTGCTGTTAGCAGCTTGAAACTGCTGACTATCAGGGGATGTTCATTATTATATGACTGGGATAATGCACATCACAAACTGCCTTGTTCCAGGAAAACTAATGCCACCTGAAGACTGGTGTTTTTCCTGCCTAGAAGCAGCAGGCTACTAACACACACTCTGGGGTTCCCAAGTGCTATTTTGGAGGGGCTGGTGTTCTGAAAACAGATACATGGTCTGGAGGTCCGCTACTCCCACCCTCCAGTTAAGGCCCTAATAAGGCAGCTTGACCTCTAGCAGTAGTAGCACAAGACTACCACTAGGGGCTGCAGGTCTCATTTTGAATCCAGTGGCACAAGGATAAGAGAATCTGCAGATCGTTCCTGCCCCACAACCCCTGGATCACCAGTGATTAATTAGGGGGGCCTATGGGGGTGGGGTGGTAGATCTTGGGGAGTCTGGAGGGTCCAAAGGGCGTTTGTTCTGATATCCTCCTTTGCTCACCTATATTTAATCTTTCTTGTATAGAAGTGCTCGTGGACTCTGGAGCTCATATTCAGGCCATAGGAGTTAGCTGGGCAGACTCCTGCGATTGGCGCTGAGCTGGATATTCAGTGCTGTGCTGTTTCCGGTGACTGGCACTGAATATCCGTTTGTTTGTTTGATTTTTGGCTGCTATAAACTTAGCCAGCTGAGCCGATATTCAATGCTGGCCGGTTGAGTTTATAACAGCCAAAGACAGATCACCTATTTAAGCGGCCCAATTTAGCCGCTAAACCTAGCCAGCTAGTGCTTTAAATTTCACAAAATATCTGGCTATCTGCTAAGCGCTCATATGTAGCAGCCATCTCACGCTGAATATTAGTGCTTAGCAATATTTCACTGTCCAAGAGCCGTTCCTGCCCACTTAATACCGCTAACTATCACTGAATATCGTTCGGGATATACTAGCAGGCCAAAGTTCAGCCCACACCAATCAGTGGTTTTTTTAGCTGCAGACAGCCCATGGGCAAGTTAGGTCAGGATATGTCCAGAATCCAGCACTGGCCACTTGTGGTCAGCCGCCAACCCAGGAGTTATATGGGTGCTGGCTGATATTTAGGGCAGCACCCACACAGCGAAGCGGCCAAATGAATTTGGCTGGTGCCTGCATAAAAGCCCCGGACCATCACAGCCCTAACTGAACATCAGGAGCCTCTCTTATCAGCTTAAGCCACATTGAATGCTGATCCCTATAATATGAATTTTTAACTCCCAACTTTTTTATTGGTAGCTCAAAGCAAGGTACAATCCAGGCACAGTAGGTACTGGTATTTCTGTGGTCCCAGAGGGCCTACAAGCTAAGGAGCAGAGAATGACACGGTGACAAAATTCATCACCGTTCCCGTCTCCGCGGATAACCGCAGAAAACCATCCCATATCATTCTTTAGTGTCTATCTCAACCTCATACTCTGATTTTTATGTGAGCCAAGTATAGGATAATGAAGCCATTGTGACATCACTGATGAGGTTGGCTCTTAGGCATTGGTGGAATGAGGCATTATGACATCACAATATCTGCTCTGGATACCAGAGACTGTCAGTCTTTAGTGTCTATCTCAGCCTCAGTCCTTCTACACCGTCATTCTTCAGTGCAAGACTTGAGGGTCAGTGGTTGGGCCCATTCAGACTCTAATTCTTCCCTCTCTCCTTAAAGAATAACATGGGGATGGTTTCCTGCAGTTATCTGCGGGGACGGGAATTTGCATATTTAGCAATTCCCAAGAAAGACACGGTTCGACTCATATTGATTCAGAATACAGCGGTTAGAATGATCTACGGTCTTAAAAAATATGATCACGTGACTCCATTTTATTGTGAATTGCATTGGCTGCCAATGGAGGCTCGTGTTTTGTTTTAAGTTGGGTTGCTTTTGCTATAAGGTTATGTATGGTACCACTCCGCTTTATAGGGTTAATAGATTCTCTCTAGCATCGTATCAAAATAGTAGAAAGTCTCATGCCCTGTTCACCTTCCCCTCAGTACAGGGCTGTAAAAGTAAGAAATTTCTGGACCATACTTTAGCACTCTAGGCAGCTTCACACCACAGAGAATTTCGATCGTTATTGCTTGGAGCTTTAGAACTCAACTGAAAACTTATCTCTTTTCAAAATACTTGGTCAAATAATTTCTTTCCGTTGTTCTTAAATTGTTTTTACTTTATAAGATTTTGTGAACCGCGTAGAACTCATGGTTACGCGGTAAAGAAGTATGTTTTGTTACATGTCATTCTCTACTAAGGAGTCTGTTTACTCAAGCTTTTCTGTTCCTTGTGTCTATAAGAAAAATGCTTAATAAATATGGAGAATTGAGTGACTCGCTTCAGTGTGTATGAGGTGTAGGTGGGATTTGCATCCTTTTCTCCTTGTTTCTCAGCCCACTGTTCTAGCTACTCCTGATACCTCTCCGGACTGTGCAATAAACCATTACTAAGATTCTTCTCTTGGTGTTTCGGAGTTGGTCATGTTGTGCCATCACCCAGCTTAAATGCAGAGAGAGAGAGAGACACATACAGCGTGGATACCTCGGGGTGATGATGCAAGAGCACATGTAGCTTAGGTAGCCACAGCAGATGAACAAAGATAACCCGGAGCTGTCAGCTAGCATAAACGTGGCAGCTGTCTGGCAACTCACATCAATATCTGCTTGCCAGATTGAAGTTGCAACAGGACGAAGGCAGAACTGTTACGACTGCATTTGAATGTGTAAGAGGCTGGCTACCTTTGAAAAGCTCACGTGTTTTGTGTGCAAATTCTTCCATCCATCTCCTTTCTCATTAAAAGGAATCTCGGAGGCTTTTCATTGGGAAGGTTGGTCTGCTGGCTAGAAAAGTCATTCTGGGGGAGTGGACTTCGGCCTAGTCCCTGTCCTATTGGGCGTGGCAGAATTGCTTACATGCTCTTATGCTCCTTGAGAGGGGTCGGGTGTGAGGTTATTTTCGAGAAACAAAATTTTCCCTTCAAGTCTGGGGACCTTATGTGTACTCTTTGCTTCCTAGAACTCGTCGCCGGATTCTAGTTTCAAGTTTATTAGGTATTTCTATACCGCCTATCAAGGTTATCTAAACGGTTTTTACAATCAGGTACTCAAGCATTTTCCCTATCTGTCCCGGTGGGCTCACAATCTATCTAACGTACCTGGGGCTACGGAGGACTGAGTGATTTGCCCAGGCTCACAAGGAGCAGCGCGGGGTTTGAACCCACAACCCCAGGGTGCTGAGGCTGTAGATCCAACCACTGCGCCACACACGCCTCCATTCTTAATACTCTGAAACGTTGAGCTCTTAATGGATGGAAAGGTAGTTTTTGCTGGTCATCTGGTCCTTCCCTCCCCCCAATGAGTTTTTCTTTTCTTTTCTATCTTCTTGTTCCGCTTGTTTTCTGCTTTGGGGGTGTTCAGTGGGGCAGGGGGAGAGAGGGGTTCTTGAAATAATGATCTCCAGGGCCTATAAGAGTCCAGGGCCCTGGTCGTAGTATTATGCTGTTGTGAGCAGGGATGGCTGCGAACTAGTAACATTCTTTATTTTGTAAAATGGCTGATGCTCATTTACCCTACGGTTTTGTTAATATTCTGTTTCTTGTTTGGTTCTCTGTTGTTCAATTGATCAATTTCTGTATTGTAGGCTTTCGATCATCATCAATAAAATAGTTTAAATTTAAAAGGAATCTCGGGTCTCTAAGGGCTCCTTTTCACTAAGGTGCGCTAGCGTTGTTAGCGCACGCTAAACCCACGCTACGCTTCTAGAACTAATGTCAGCTCAATGCTGGCGTTAAGGACTAGCGCACGCGGCAATGTAATGCGTGCTATCCGTGCATTAAGGCCCTAACGTACCTTTGTAAAAGGAGCGCTAAGTCTTCCTGATGTCCTGCTTGATCTTCTCCTTCCCCCACAGCAGAGATGCTGGAGAGCACAGGAGGCCTACCTAAGCCATTCACTTTCACTCCTGGTGCAGTGCCGCAGAGCTCAGCTGATCTCCCTGGCTTTTCACTCACTTCTTCACCACTAGAGATCCTCTATGCTTTTAATACTTTTTTTTTTTTTTTTTTTTTTTGAATTATTAATATTCTCTCCTCCAGTCTCTGCTGGGACTGCACCTTCAGTACCGAGTTCTCTTTCGGGGGGCCGCGTTTACAAAATGATATCGGCAGAGGGAGAGGCAATTCAAAGGACAACCGGCAAAGATGGTAAATGGTCGGGGTACTGCAATTCCAAACCCCCCTCCCCCCTGATTTTATTTGTAATGCATTGACTTAGGTTTCTGAGGCTGATGCAGAAAGGCTTGAGGAAGAACAGTGCGTGGATGTCCTAACACATGGCTTCTACCGCAAGTGTAATACTAAGCCATACAGAAAATGAAATATATTCACTTTGTGTTAGTGGGGAGGAGGGAATGTGGGGGCAGAAGCATGTACACCAAGGTTTCATGGTAAGCACAAGTCCATTTAAAAAAAAAAAAAAGGTATGTGGATGCTTAAAATTGTTTGATTATGGAGTTTTTTCTTTTATAATTCACTGTGGGCAAACAACTTGTCTTGAAATATTGGACTGCAGAGGACGTGCCGCAATACAGCATGTGGATATCACGGATGCATCTACAGGCACGTTTTGAGCTGGACACTTACGCCTCACGACCCCAGCCCCACTGGAAACTTTATTGTTTACTCTGGAGAAAGACCTTAGCCCAGGTTGCATAGACCCCTTTATGGGGTTGGTTCCTGCATTGGATGTTACTGTTTACGCTCTTTTTACACCTTGTCTTTTTATGCCTTGTATTTGTCCACTTCTTTACGTTTATCTGGCCACAGGTTCGAATGTAGAGCTTATGATTCTTTGATGATTTGAGTTCTTGCATATTTAGGTACCAATTCGCTTTTGCTCTTGTGTGAATGTTGGGCTGAATGTGGTGTGTCTGGGGGGTTTGCTTGATCTGCGTGGGATGTGACTGCTGAGTGGATGTGAGGGATCAAAAAAAAAAAATTCACTGTGGATTTGCAGTCGTCTTTATTGTTTGTTACCCGCTTAGAACTGCAAGGTTTTGTGGGATAGAAATAAAAGTTTTGTTACGTTCCGTCGAGTGGAATAGCATGCCTTTGGAGCTGAGAAAGCAGGAACATGTATCGAATTTTAAACTGATGCTGGAAAATTATTTGCTTGCCCAAGCCTACGACTTGTCACGAAGGGTTCCACTGCTTTCTGAACGGTTTTCTCTGAATTGATGTTTCAGATTGATGTTATGTCATTTTCTATACCATTTCTCCCCAGGGTTTACGCTCTATCTAATATATCTGGGGCAATGGGGGGATTAAGTGACTTGTCCAGGGTTACAAAGAGCAGTGTGGATTTAAACCCATAACCTCAGGGTGCTGAGGCTCTAGCTTAATTTTATAGACCGAGTCATCAACCAAGAGGAGCTCGACTCGGTTTACAATAATGTAAAACATAATACATAAATTTGACAAGAAAAAGGAGGCTGAAATAGTTAGTTTCCAAAATGTTTAGCAAACAAAAAAGTTTTCAGAACTTTCCGGAATAAAGCAAAAGAACCTAAACTTCTTAATGTAAGCGGTAAAGCATTCCAGAATTCGGTTAATTTAAAAGCAAAAGAATGACTAAATGTTTTAAAAGTTCTGGTTTTACCACTGAGAGAGGGAAATGTAAGTTTTAATTTTTGAGAACTTCTGGCAAGATGAGATCTATGAACATTCCAGTCTAAAGGAATCAAAGTGGCAAAAATGCCAAATAGGAACTTAAATTGAATTCTGAGATACAGTGGAAGCCAATGTAATTCCTTGAGCAGAGGGGCTACAGGATCAAATGTACTCTTACCAAAGATAAGTTTAGCTGCAGTGTTCTGTATTAATTGAAGTCTCTGCAGACTGACCTTTGGAAGACCCAACTACACAGAATTGCAGTAGTCTAGCCTTGACAAAATGATTGATTGAACCAATACAGAGAAGTGTTCTTGGTGAAAAAGTGCTCTCACTCTTCTGGAATGGGATGTATGTATTTTTAATTATATATGTAATTGTGTCCCTTGCCTTGGATAAAGGCGGCTATAAATTTCCAATTTGTGCCCCGTGTCTAAAGGAAAGTGAAGGTGCCAGCACACATTGGCACCTGTTTTCTTTCCACCTAGCTTCATATGGTATGGTGGTAGGGGTCTCCTTTTCTTTCCTGACGTTCCCTGTGTTATGGAGGACTGTAGGCAGAAGTACACATACATCCAAATTCAATAATTGTTAAGGCTAATTAATTCATAGTTAATGGCTTATTAACGACGGATCTCTTTTACTAAGCTGCCCTATAAAGTGGCCTGTGCTATTTTTAGCACATGGGTTACCCACATGCTGAGACCACTTTTTATAGTGTAGCTCTAAAATGGCCACAATGTGGCTTTCTCCATTTAATGGCCATGCGCAAATTTCAAAATTAATGCGTGGCCATTAGTGCCCGAGCCCTTACCAAAGCCTATTTGGTAGGTACTAAGGGGCTGATTCAGTGAAGGGCGGCTAAAGTTAGTCACCTTGTAGCCCACCTAACTTAGGCCCCCTTTTATCAAGCCGCGTTGGGGTTTTTTATTGCTGACCTCTGCGGTAAAAGCTCAGATGCTCATAGAATTCCTGTGAGCAATGGCGCTTGGACTGCAGTGTCCAGCAATAAAGCATCCTAACGCAGCTTGATAAAAAGGGACCCTAATTGGCAAAATATCCTTAGTAGCTTCAATAATTGGGGGGAAAAAAATTTAATTGGGCGATAGAAACCTATCCAACTCTATAAAAGATATGTGACTATCACATGGTGCTTAGCAGGGCCTAACACCTAAGTGGGCGTTTCTCTGGGCAGAGCTTTTAAGTGCAACTCTCCAAAATCTTAGGCGCCTGAAATGTAGATTTTACATAGGTAAATAGCACCTAAGTGTGATTGACGCGTGGCCAGCGCCATTTTTCTAGGCGCTGGCCGATTTAGGCATCATTTATAGAAAGGGCCCCTAAGGGCTCCTGTGCTGATCAGTTAATGCATGCCAGTGCTCATATGCTAACCCATTAGTGCAGGGTATGCCTACTCACTACCCCAAACATGGGTATTTGCTGAGCTCACAGTTAGTGTGTATCTGCTGAGCATAGCCTGCTAGCACTGTTTTTAAATGGCAGTAAAGGGAGGGGCCTTAGGCACTGAGAAGGCCTGCCATTTTGAAGAGGCGGGCCTGCCTGCAAGAAGGAATGGGCATCCCTCTTACCAGCTTTCTACAACATGGTATGAGTTGGGGTTTGGAGGGGGTGTGCTTGAGCAGGGGAGTTCTGACCTGACAACCCCCAGCCCACCAGGGCCTTCACTTTATGGACTTGTTGGGAGGGTGGTGGAAGGGGGGCCTTGGTATCGGGGGGTGTGTGGGGTCCAGGTTTTGTTCAGTCGGGTGTGGAATGGTCTGGGTGGCCAAGGAAGGAGGGAGTGAGCATCCCTCCTGCTGATAGTTTTTACAAAATGTTGGGGGGGGGGCATCATTTGGGGGAGATCAGGGTGTTTGGGGGAGATCCAGGTGGCCAAGCAGGAAGGAGTGGGCATCCCTTCTGCCTCTTTTTTTTTGGGGGGGGAGACGGCATTACTTTTTTTTTAATGGGGACAGGTATTGTGCATGTGTAACACATGCACAACATCTGTGCCATTTAAAAAAAAAAAAAAGGAAAAAAAACCTTCCTGGTCTGAACAGCTGCTTCAAGGCTTCCCCTACCTCTCAGCTGTTTGGGCTTCCCCTGCCAGCTCTGCGCATGTATAAAAGCCGCTTTGCCTGCGTGAAAAGTCGCTTTTCCAACAACTGGTAGGGTGGGATTATGGCTGACTAGGTAACTAAGGCCAGCAGCGGGATGGGATTGGCATGTGGGATCTCTTCATCGAGGAAGTTAGGGGGTGGGTCATTAGTGTGGGCAGACTAGATGGTCCGTGGCCCTTTTCTGCCGTCATTTTCTATGTTTCTGTAGTCGACTGAACATCGATCGACATTTTAAAATCGGTCAATGAATTGGCCCACAGTGACCCACACAGTTGTAACAACGATTTTTAGTGCATCCAGGCCATAATCGATATCTTTCAGTTGACTTGGGTGAGGTGACAACTCAACAGATCTTGAATGTTCACGAGACATTCGAAAACAAATGCCCTGCTATCCAGGTTCATTTGATTTGGGGTTACTACTGTAGACCAGACCTGTTAGGAGCCAGTAACCTGAAAAAATTCTTCAAAACCACACATACCCTCCGATGACAAGCCTCCACCCCTCCATCTGCCAATGCAGAATTAAAAGTGGGAAAAGAAATAATTGCCAGACTAGTGAGAGACTAGAGAGAGCTAAAAATAAATCTTTATTGTGGAGAAGAATGTTTGCAAATTCCATGAACTGAAGCATAGGAAGGAGTGTCTGGTTTTACTATATCTGCATGGGCGTTAAAGCCCAAAGGGTAAGGGACTTTCTGAATTTAGCTCAGAGGTGTGATGGTTAAGAGAAGAGGCAAAGATCGATGTTATAGTAGTATGAGTAAAAAAATAAAACATTCTTTCTCTCTCTCTGGTTTTTTAAATCTCTTTTACTGCTGTGAACTGTCTTGTTCCGTTTTAGTTCAAAGGGAAGACAATCAAATGAAATAATATATAAGAAAACAGATCTCTCCTTGGACCGATATAGATAGAAAAGGGTTGTGACTGTCTATTGCGTGTTCAGGTCTGCTTTGCACATGCAGTAGGGTGGGAGGGGGGGTACAGAGAGCATGCATACTAGACATGAGTTCACTGTGTGAAGAACAGGCATAGAGTTACAGGGGAACCGCGGCGGAGACACTTCTGTTTGCAGTGGGCCAGTAGCCTCTTGGCTTGCCCTGGAATAAGAAGGAGATAGCAGTGGACGTGGAGTTTCCTGTCCTTTTATTTATTTTTTTATTTGGGGGTGGGGGGAAATCTGGTGAAGATGGGTTTCCTAGAACATTTTTTGAGCGTGAACAGCAATTTCTGTTAACCACTCGCCTTCAAAGCTGCTCAGATTTTTCCTGTCCATCCAGCATTCACACATGTGGCTAGGCTTCACAGAATATTGTTTTTTTGCATTCTTTCATGACATTTGGCAATTCCCAGACTGCTGTGCCTAGATTTCATGCTATAGAAGGCAGAACTGCTTTTCTCATAAAAAGATATTGGAATTTTTTTGAGGGACTTATTTCTCTGGAGCCTCCAATCCAATCTGATCTATTTTTGAACTCAATTTATCATTTTACTTTGTTTCACAATTTTTTGGCTTTTTTTAAGTGCTTCATTATATCTCAAATTTATTAAAGTGCTTAAAGTGCTTAAAGCCTTCCTGTCCTGGCCTACCACTAGACCACCAGAGGGGGGACAGGGTACAGGGCAGGGTGGTGGGACAGAGTACAAAGCCTGGCAGGGAGGGGGGACAGGGTGCAGAGCCTGGTATATTTTATGAAATATATTAGTACACCATTTGGCTCTGAATATTTTTTTTACTTGTTTTCCTCCTCTAAATCTAGGTGCGTCTTATGGTCAGGTGCGTCATATAGTGCGAAAAATATGGTAATACCATTCCTCAGCCTGCCATCCTGCTAGTAAGGTTGACTATTTCTTAAGCACACTTACATGATGCCCCACAGTGCAACAAGAGGTCCCAGCCCAGACACAGCTATCCCAGCTGCGTCAAGCTGTCCTTACACATAATCAATACATCATTAATCCAGGCTCAGGTACTCCTACGGGATGGATTTCCCTGCCCCACCCCTGTACCCAGTGCCCTCATGTTAACTGGGCATGGGTTGTCTCGGGTGCACGATACTATTTTATAGCCCATTCCCTGCACTAGCAGGCTTGCCACTTTTTTATAGGTGTACTCCTGAGCTAGCAACCTGTGAGAGCAAAAGGCTTCTATATGTTTTCTTTTTAAACCACACAATTGAAGAGTTTTGCTCACTTTTGAAAGGTGGTCTGGTGTCTGCTTCTTTTGTTTGTGAAGGCTCTTTGCTCTTCACCTGCTCATACCAGGATGCTTCCATTGAATTAGAAAGAATATACATTGAAGCTTTCCTGATAATATGAGCTACAGCTTCTTTCAGTTCCTTTTGGATGTGAGATCCAGGCGATTTACTCTTCCTGATGGTGTGGAAAACATCAGGAAGGATCTAGTGAAGCTTGAGGAATGGTCTGAAATATGGCAGCAAAGATTTTAATGCTAAGAAATGCAAGGTCATGCATTTGAGCTGTAAAAACCCCGAGGAAATGGTACAGTTTAGGGGGTGACGTAGAGAATGACACAAGAACTCATCTTCCCTTCCCATCCCCCCGAGTTCTTTTCCTGTACCTTCCCCATTCTTGCAAACACTGTCCTCATCTGCACAAGCCTCAAACACTTTAAAATCATAAGTGTTCGAGGCTTGTGCGATTCAAGCAGAGCTTACAGAAATGGGGCAGGGACAGCGACAAAACTCGTGGGGACGGGGACAAATTTCTCCCCATGTCATTCTCTAGGGTGAAGAACTTTGTGCATGAAAGAGGAGTGGGACTCGGGTGTAATGATTTTAAGGTGGCCTAACAGGTTGAAAAGGAGATAGTTTATAGTTTATTCAATTTTTGATTAAACGCTTTTTCGTTTCTTCAAAGCGTTGTACAGAATAAAAATAACTTTACAGAAAAAAGTAAATAAAACATTTAATACAAACTTTTAAGATCGACATGACTGACGTATTAGGTAATTATAGACAGGCATGCAATAGACACGATTGGTAAAGGGGGTAAGAAATACAATTGATAAAATAAAAATAAGAAACATTTAAGGTAAACACAAAAGGAATTAGGGGGAAGGGTATAAATTAAAAACAAGTATTAATTATTTGATCTCTGAAATGTGCCTCTTTTTTTTTTTTTTTTTTTTTCAGTTAAAAGCTTCGTTAAAAAGGAAACATTTTAAGTTACTTTTAAATTTTTTTAAGTTTTTTTCCATTTTTAAATATAGTGGAAGAGTGTTCCAGATTGTAGGGGCTGTAACTGAAAAAATTGAGGTACGGCGTGTGCCGATATTTTTTAGGGAAGGAATGTTGAGGTTAAATTGAGATATGGACCTTAAGGATCTTGGTGGGTCGTATGGAATCAGTAATCTGTCTATGAAGGCTGGGGCATTTGACTGCAGAGTTCCGATGGCGAAAGCTAGAAGGATGCTAGGGTATACAGGGAGAGGTATGGCCAGTAGGAAAAAAGGAGGTATTGATGACTTTGGGGTGACCTCATTTACAATATTGTGTACAATTCTGGAGACCGCACCTTCAAAAAGATATAAAAAGAATGGAGTCGGTCAAGAAGAAGGCGAATGGGGACAGACTTAAAGATCTCAATCTGTATACTTTGGAGGAAAGGCGGGAGAGGGGAGATATGATAGAGACGTTTAAATACCTACACATGAGTCGAGTCTCTTTAATTTGATAGGAAACTCTGCAATGAGAGGGTATAGGATGAAGTTAAGAGGTGATGGGCTCCGGAAATACTTTTTTACAGAAAGGGTGGTAAATGCATGGAACAAACTCCTAAAAGAGGTGGCGGAGACACAGACTGTCTGAATTCAAAAGTGTCTGATATAGGTACGTTGGATCTCTCAGACAGAGAAAGAGATAATGGTTACTGCGGATGGGCAGACTAGATGGGCCATTTGGCCTTTATCTGCCATCATGTTTCAATGTATTAGTAAAGAAGTCCCACTGTGTGAATAATACTCATTAAATCTAACGTAACCCATAAAATATATAAACTATTCTCAATGAGCAGAGCATGAAGCCCTGAATTCCTAAACCTTGCTCTTTTGTGTGGTTCTCCTCGGGATAGCTGGAAGTCTAACCCCTCACTTTAGCCTGGGGTCTGATTCTCAAATAAGCTCTTTAAGAAGCTCTGTTTTTAAAGTTGCCTGAGGTGAATATTCTCGTTATGTAGTTAAATAACAATATGCTCTTTCTACAATTTTGTTTGTTGATACTGAAAACTAGAACAGCTCGGAGTGGGGGAAAGAGAAGAAATATCTTAGGACAGCATTTAGAAAGTTGAGGACACAGGTACTAAGAGCAATGAGGGCCAAATCAAAATCAGCTCTACCTGTCCCTGGTGACCTTTAACAATCTTAAAACCCTAGTTTTGCAATCCAGTCCCTGCAACCTCAAAGCAGCTCTGATTTTCAAGGTAGTCCAGAAACCTCGAAGGCTTTGGTCTTCTAAAGATAGGCTGATTTGCAGGTTTTAGTCACCTGGAAAACCAGAACTGGATGTGAGAATCACTGACCTGAAAACAATGGCAGAAGCCTCAGCCAGAGGGAGGAGTGGCAAATCTTAGCACTGGCCAAAGGGTTGAGGGAGGGAGAGAGGCGGGTCTTATGCAAATAGCAGCCTTGGCTGTTACCTGATCCGGGATGTGGCTGAGCCTGGAGAAGAAGGTGTTGGAGCTGTTGTTTACTGACACAGGTGCAGCCAGAACCCCGCCGCACTTCTGTGGCCACAAACTGTAAGTAACCAAAAATCCAGTGGTCCTGTTGTGGTCACTCTAACTGTCTTGGGAGAGGCTCCTGATACCCTCTGACAGCAGCTCCCTCCCTTCTTGGGTATCTGGGGGCTATTCATTTGTAAGACCTGTCTAGCTGGGGTGGGAGAGATTTTAGGACGTGGGGTGTCATGATGAACAAGTGGGTGGTGAAGGGAAATGAGTCTAGTCGGAGGGGAAAGCAGCTGGCAGGATGAAAGCAGAGGTGTCTGAGGTATAAAGTGGCCGTGAGCCAGTTGTTCATTTTGAGAGCTGCTCTGTGTACCCGTGCAAAATGTTCTATCCCTAGAGATGTTTGGAGTAGAAGCTGTTGGCATGCTAATGTAAGATTCTCTGCATAGGATAAAGATGATTAATTTAATTGCAGTCTATTCAGCAGGTTATGTACTTTCCTGTTTCCTGTGAGTGACTCAGGTGAATCACTTTATTTAATTTTCTAAACCATTCTTCCAGGGGAGCTCAGAATGCTTTATATGAATTTATTCAGGTACTTGAGTATTTTTCCCTATCTGTAAAAAGAAAGGGTGGGGGGGGGGAGGAGTATCTCTGGGATTTAAGAGTACTAATCCCACCTCTGTCACAAACTCTGGGGCAAGTCGCTTCATTTCATTGCCCCTAGTGGTCATTTTTGCCGGCCTGCCGTTCTGCCTCTCCCTCTGTGCTTTATCATACTAAGAAAATCAGTGTCCATTCAAAACAAACCACATGGAAATGAGCTGTCATCTGGCAGCCACCAGCGAACAGCAATCGAAATAAATCCAGGCAAGAAAGAGAGTAACCCTTATCGCCTTAGCAAAAGGATTGTATTACCTCCCAGTTAAAAACTTTGTCACCTGATGGTTTGTTTGTTTTAAATCGCATGTAGCTTATAGCAAAAAGAAAACCGATGATAATCATAGGGATAAAGACACAATTACAAGGATCAGATGTGCTTACAGAATCACTTTTGGGGCTACCGAAACCCTTTCCTCAGCCAAGACCCCTTTAAATTATCCTTCCTCCTGCTGCTGCAGTTAGCTTAGCAGGGTTTATAAAAAGTTTAGATACCTTCCTAAAGGAGAAGTCTATAAGCCATTATTACATAGTAACATAGTAGATGATGGCAGATAAAGACCCGAATGGTCCATCCAGTTTGCCCAACCTGATTCAATTTAAATTTTTTTTAATTTTTTCTTCTTAGCTATTTCTGGGCAAGAATCCAAAGCTCTACCCGGTACTGCGCTTGGGTTCCAACTCCATCAAAACCTACTGCAGCCCATCTTGTAGGGAAATCAGCAGCTTTTTCCTAGGATTAGCAGCATGAAATCTGTTTTACTCTTTGGGACCTTGCCAGGTACTTGTGACCTGGGTTGGCCACTGATGGAAACATGATACTGGGCTTGATATATCTTTGGTCTGTCCCAGTAGGGCAGCTGTTATGTTCATATGTGAGCCAAGTTTAGGATAATGAAGCCATTATGACATCACTGATGAGGTTGGCTCTTAGGCACTGGTGGAATGAGGCATTGTGAAGTCACAATACCAGCTCTTCAATGTTGCTAATATTGAGGTTCTGCCAGGTACTTGCGACCTGGATTGGCCACGGGAGACTAGGCTTGGTGGACCTGCGGTCTGTCCCAGTATGGCAGCTCATATGTTCTTATTAAAGAAAAAAACAAAACGATGTACTGTCTTTAGATATGAACTCTGCTGGACATAAATATGAACATTTTCAATCATAGAATCATAGAAAACAAGCATAATGATATCCATTATTATATATATTACCCAATATATAGAAATGTTATAAACCAATACAGTGAATGGACATCAGGAGGCAGTACAGGGTTGAGATACCAGGAACTAAGGGTTATATGGCTTTAGAGCACATGTGTCAAACACAAGGCCCGTGGGGCAAATCCGGCCCGCCTGGCCATTTTATGTGGCCCGCAGTGATTGTGCGCCTGACACTACACTGTAGTAAAACCCTCTCCAGGAACCTCCACCTCCCTGCCACTGAAATTTAAAATCTGCAGGCAGCCAACGGCGCAACAAAGCCAGCCTCCCTCCTGCCCTGGAAGTGTTCTTTTTGCAACGTCCTACCTACGCTCAGTATTCAAAGCCCACTTAAATCACGCTCAACAGGGCAGTGCCTCTGAATAACCAGCCATGTTGAAAGTGGACAGGAGAGTGGCATCACAGGGGGTGGAGTTAGGGAGGAGCTGAGTACGGGCAATATTCAGTACTAGTGCTCATGTAGCTAACCAATCACGTAGGTTTGCATAAACAGCAGTTCTGAGAGTGATCACTTAACTACACTGGTGCTGGTACCGGATATCAGCTGGTATCTGCATAACTTCCCGGTACTGGCCTGTCTCTGCCTGTGCTCTCCCTCCGGCCCCCCAGACCGTCCTTTCCAGTCTCGTGGTCAAGTGGTCTTCGGGGAAGAAGTGATGCCCAGGCCAGTTCCAGCATCAAAATGGCTGTCACGACCTCTAGCAACAGACTGTCCAGTTCTACTGTTCAACCATGAGGCTGCCTCTAAAGCAGTGATTCTTAACCTTTTTTGAGTCTCAGACCCCTTGAAGAATCATAGAAACATAGAAAATGACGGCAGAAAAGGACCATAGCCCATCAAGTCTGCCCACTTTAATAATAATAATAATAACAGCTTATATACCGCAATACCGTGAAGTTCTATACGGTTTACAAAGATTAAGCAAAGGTACAAATTGATTGACTTTAAGAGGGGAGGAAGAAAGAGGGTTAATAGGACAGGAAATCCATTTTTGAGGAGAGAGTGATCAATAGAACAAGTTAATCGCTATAGAGGGGAGAGAGAAGAGAGGATCAGTTGTCTAGATACTTTAGGAACAGGTGTGTTTTCAGATGTTTCCTAAATTCCTCATAAGTAGTGGGCGAAAGCAATTGTTCTAGGTCTTTACCCCATGATGCTGCTTGGTGCGAGAGAATGACCCACCCCCTCGACTTTACCCCCCTAGAGATCCCACATGCTTATCCCAGCTGTTGAAAGTTATGGATCCCCTTCCCCAGAAATATTCACATAAACACAGCTTTGCATGCAGTGAATATAATGTTCTTTATTTATCAAGATTTGATTGTCTCATACATATATGACATACACAAAGTATTATTAAACTTTAAACAATCTAAAAAAAACCCACCCACTCCTTTTTTAATGCAAAAAGTAATGGCAACCCCAAATTTTACAGATTTGCAAGTATTTTTGTGAGTGACCATGTAAAATATGTGAACGATGCTCCTAGAACAGGGGTAGGGATCTCCGGTCCTCGAGAGCCGTATTCCAGTTGGGTTTTCAGGATTTCCTCAATGAATATGCATGAGATCTATTTGCATGCACTGCTTGCAATGCATATTCATTGGGGAAATCCTGAAAACCCGACTGGAATATGGCTCTCGAGGACCGGAGTTCCCTACCCCTGTTCTAGAATATATGTGATTTACTCACGTGCTCCACTTAGAGGGAATAATGTATATAAAAAATACTCTTAAGAATACAAAACTCTTTAAATAGTCCAAAATTTTTAAATATTTTTTAATATAGTTTTTAGAGCCTCAGTCCCACCACTCCACAGCATCAAATATCTTTCATAGCTGTAAGCTTTATGTGGTAATCTCCTCAATGGCTCATACTGTTTTAAGCTTTTTAAAAAATTATTTCAAACCTTTTAAAGTGCACCGTGCTTTGTGCTGAATTCTTCCTATATCTCAAAAGTGCAAGTGCTTTATTATTTTCTTTATGCCAATTAACCTTTTCCTATCGTGTGTCCCGACGGGACATTCCAAAAAATGTCATTGCCATCGTATGTCCCATGGCATGGGACATACAGTACCCCTTCTACCTATCATTTGTCCCATCTATTGGTCCATTGTGTTTACAATAGATGTAAATGATAACTGTGAATAATACAAAACTTTGCTAAAATAATTACGATTGGAACCAGTGTAACGTAAAATTTATTACGATAGAAAAAGGTTAATACCAATTGATAAAGATTTCATAAAGTGTATGTGTGTATATATATATATATATATATATATATATATATATATATATATATATATATCAATAATTAAATATTTAAAACTTAGCTTCGCATCGCTGTTTTCAAAGTTAATTCACTTATCAGTCTTCATTCATTATTTAAATAACTTGGCTTGCTGTTTCAAGGGTCCTCCCACAATCGCCAGTAACGATCCACCTCACTTAAAGTTTTGATGGACTTAGAGGGAAGACAGGTGACTGGGGGGCTCTTCTGTCATTCCTATCCTAGGAGTTTCCCATGTGAAAATCAGACAGGCAGGATGATTGCAAAGCTGCATGGCCTCTTGCATCCAGTAACAAATGAAACGTCTTAATCTTTAATCATCAGCTGTGAATAACCTGCAGTGGGGCTGTCGTTTCCCCACTTCACAATGTCAACTTTGTGCTGACGAAAACAATAATTTGATAAATTTGGGCTCGATAAGGAAGAGATAACACAATCCACTGAATTCCATAACTAATTGAAAATGTAAACAAATAGTGCCTGCTCTTATCTTCTAGAACTGCTCTCCAGTAAGTGCCAGTGAGAAGGCAAATTCATTTTTCCTTATCTATAACCCTCCCCATGCAACACTGTACATTAAAACATTCAAGAGAAAGTCCCTGTTCAGTAGAGCTTACAATCTAATCAAACAGACAAAGCAGGACAAGTCGGGGGTTAGGGTGCTTTACAAGCAAGTAAGGGTTAGGAGTTAAAAGCAACCTCGAAAAAGTGGGCTTTTTGCCTGGATATGAATAGTATCCAAGGACTGCCTCTTCTGTTTCTTTAATTATCAGAGCATCCCGTGAGCTCTGGGCCTCAAGTTTCTGGGTGACTTCATTTAGCCCCTGTAGAGTTCCTGGAAGGGTCTAAAGTAGGAGGTGGGTTTATCCCATTCCCTAACTGTTAATCACACTACCACCTCTCCTGGAAAGGTGTTCCATGCGTCTACTACCCTTTCTGTGAAAGAGAATTTCCTAACGTTACTCCTAAGTCTACCTCCCTTCAAGCCCTCTATTTCTACCATCCCTACGTCTCCAGAAGAGGCTTGTTTTTATATTAATGCTTTATTTTATTAGGTATTTATATACCGACTATCAAGGTTATCTAAGCGGTTTCGAGTACTTGAATGTCTGTATCATATCACTTCTCTCTCCCTCCTTTCCTCTAGCATGTACATATTCAGGTCTTCCAGTTTCTTCTCATACATCTTTTGGCACAACCCCATACCATTTTTATTGCCTTTACCTGGACCAGCTGAAGTCCTTTTTTGTCTTTGGAGAGATACGGCCTCCAAAACTGGACAAACTATTCCAAGTGGGGCATTACTTTTTCCTTAGAAGTCTGATCTAAGGAAGAAGGGGTTATCTTCGAAAGCTAATCATAAAGTACATTGTTTGTCCAATTAAAAAACGTGTTTTTGTTTTGTTTCTACATATTATCTTGAAGAGTGGACCAACATGGCCACCACACTTTTTCTATCCTCTGAGTAACTTCCATTTAGCATCACCCTCTGCCATCTGTCAGTCAACCAGTTCTTAACTGTAGCCTGCTGATTTTTATTTACAGTACTTGTTCCAAGCTTTCTTTAAATTTAGTTACAGTTTCCGTCTCCACTGGAAGGCCGTTCCACATGGTGACCCGTCAAATGCGCGCACGACAATTGCACCCCCATCAATCGCACCCCGACAAGTGCGTACAAATTATCCAAAACACAGCCATAAAATTAATCTACAACGCCAAGAAATATGACCACGTTACGCCACTCTTGATCGACTCCCACTGGCTTCCCATCAGTCACCGCATCTTCTTTAAGGTCATGTTTTTAACATTTAAAACCCTAATCTACAACGAACCTCAATTTATAGCCAGAATGTTAACACCCCATAATACCACGCGACCACTTGGATCATCCACCCAGAATCTCTTAACTATACCATCCTTGAAAATAATTGGTACCAGAAGATCCGACATGTTTTCCGTAGTGGGCCCCCAATGGTGGAACTCATTACCACAATATATTAAAAATGAAAAAGATCCCACCTCCTTTAAAAAATGTCTGAAAACGTATCTTTTTAAAGATGCTTTTTAACATTTAAATTTTAGCTTTATTTTTTATACTTAGATTTTTAACTCCCCCGTCCCCTTTTGTTTTTCCCCTTTTTTGTTCTTTCTCCGCAATGAAAAAGTTGTAACTTTTCCCCCCTCTCCTCTCAATTCAAGTTTGTCTTGTCGTTAAATATTTGTCATTTGTCTTGTTGTTAGATATTTGTCATTTGATTAGTCTTGTTTTGTATTTCTATTCTTTTGTTATAACTTTGTACATCGCTTAGCAAACCGATTAAGCGATTCATCAAATATTAATACACTTGAACTTGGCACCCGCGGATACTATTTTGTCTTTTGAGGATTACAAAGTAACCCTCTTTTTTGAGGGAGGTGGGGGGAACCCCCCCCCCCCCCCACTACACTGGTATCTAGCACGATTGATGTGGCGTCATTGTCCTGCACGCACTTGTTGGTGATTGGTGGGGCGCAATTGTCATGCGCGCATTTGCACATTCACTACCTTTTCATGAAGAAGTACTTCCTCAGGTTACTACTCAGTCTATCACCTTCATCCTATGCCCCCCTCATTCCAGAGTTTTCTTTCTCACCTCCTGCGCATTTATACCACGTAGGTATTCAGACATTTCTATTGTCTCTCCCCGCTTCTGTCTTTTTTTTTCAAAGTATGTATATTGAGATATTAAGTCAGTTCCAGTACACTTTATGATAAAGACCACTGACCATTTTTGTAGCCACCTTCTGGACCAACTCCATCCTGTTTATATCTTTTTAATAGTGCTCATTGTACAATCTTTTTCACAACATAAACTTCAACTTTATCCACTTCAGAATATACAATAATAAAAATAAATAAAATGCTTCTCTATATAGTGAAATGTATACTTTCCACATTAAATATAGAGTGATCTGCCTCTAATTGATAACCTAATGAATCAACTGAAAATAATTTCTGTTATAATTATATTCTCTGAGTCCAAGCTTTTAGCTAATGCACGGCTAGGTATTTCAGAGTTTGCAATAAACAGCATTGGAATTTGGCTCGTTAACCATTACAATTATGCATAATTATTGTGCATGCATCCTGCAGTATCATATGAGTGAGTATTCTGGGTACTTGGAATCAACCATGATCACCACATTACCTGCATATCTGTATTCTGCAGCATGGTCTTCAGATAGGTAAAGTAGGGTGTGTCATCAGCGCTGTCCTTTGCAGGTCTCCACTGATGTATGCAGGGAAGAACCTGGGAAATGAGTCACTCTGAAGTATACTGCACACCTGTTCTTGGCTAGCAGCTTTGTTCTAGAAAGGCAGGAGAGAAGCAGATGGCTCATCATGCCTGCAATTCCTATACTGCTTTTCCTTCTTGTCATCCTATCCAATAGTCATAAGGATTGCATTCAATGTCAACCAAACTATGAAAGAGTGCCTTACGACTCTTAGCACCTGAAAGGTATGTGAGGAGGAATAGAGTTTTTTTATAGGGTACATCCCAGATATCTAGGCGCAGTGTTATAGAGTACCAGGGTTACATGTCTAACTTACGTGCTAGGATTTACACCTGGTTTCAGCATGCATAAGTCCTTGTGCCCAAAGTTGGGGTGGGGGTGGGGGAGTCTAGGATGATTCATTGTGACCAGTTCAGCGTGGCTGTTTGGCGCTGAACAGCAGCAATGAATTGTCCGTCCCATTCCATGAAACGATTGTGCATAAGAATTCAGCATTTGGGGGGGCGATGTCCCCCCAACCTCCCCAAAATTCTTCCCAGCCCCTCTCCTCCCTGTCCTGTATCCAGCTGCCTCTGTTAAATACGATTGGCGATTAGACATAGGTAGGTGGGAATGTGACAGGTTGAACTTTGAACCTAGTGACGGCTGAATATTAACCGGGATGACATAACAAGAATTATTCGGAGCGTGATGAAGTCAGCGAAAGGTGAAAGCTTTCAGTACGTCGTATTTTCTGTACTCCCTTCTCATGGTCTTTGAAGCGGGGACTGCACGGAATAAATGCCTGTTATCCTCATTTCCTGCTTAGCCTCCCATATTGCATAAACGTTTCTTATAAAAATATCATCACTGTGTCGTGTCCTTAAGTGCAGCAGCAGTTAGCAATTAACGTTTTAGTTCAAGTATCTGGTCCCAGAGTAGGTCCTGCCGGAATGGGACAATTCGTTGCAGCCGTTTAAGCACGACTGTGACGTAACGTCCCACGATGAAACTCCCATTCCGAGTTGGGGTGGAAATCCATGATTAGCACTATTCTAGAAAAGTTGATCAGCTCAGAATGCTGTTTATGGAATAGCCCTTGGTGCAAATATTTCCTGGTACCTAATTTTGAGTCAAAGACTGTTTTATTGAGTTTTAACATTTATCTACTTGTGTATCCCTGGTTGATGTGAACAGTTCCATCCCCACTTCTTCATTATATATCTAACTCTGAGTGCCAGTTACTGAATCTAGCTCATCGCAAAAGGTCAATTCAGCCATACTTCCTGTCTCTGATAGTGGCTAGAGCAGGTCACCAGGAAATTTATTTATTCAATTTTCTATACTGTACATTCAGGGGGAGCTCAGAATGGTTTACAAGAATTTATTCATTTTTCACTGTCTGTCCCGGTGGGCTCACAATCTATTTAATGTACCTGGGGCAATGGGGGGATTAAGTGACTTGCCCAGGGTCACAAGGAGCAGCAGGGGTTTGAACCCACAACCCCAGGGTGCGGAGGCTGTAGCTTTAACCACTGCACCACTCTAAAAATCATAATATAGTAAAAGTAAGCCAAGTATAGGATAGTCGAGCCATTGTGACATCACTGATGAGGTTGGCTCTTATTGGTGGAATGAGGCATTATGACATCACAATACCAGCTCTGGTTATCAGAGGCTGAAACTTCTCACACTATTTATTTATTCAGTTTTCTCTACTGTTTTCCCAGGGAAGCTCAGAACGGTTTACATGAATTTATTCAGGTACTCAAGCAAGCAGGCTTATAATCTATCTAATATACCTGGGGCAGTGGAGGATTAAGTGACTTGCCCAGGGTCACAAGGAGCAGCGTGGGTTTGAACCCAAAACCTCAGGGTGCTGAGGCTGTAGCTTTAACCACTGCGCCACACACTCCCCAGTCAATTTCTCTCATCTCTGTAACAAAACTGTGACTCTTCAAACTTACTGAACTTTGAGAAAGCAGATCTGCAAAGGGCTGTGCAGTTATTCTAAGCATTTCTGGGAATTAAGAGGAAGGAGGGAGTGACAGGTAATGTGAGATTGTGGAGCAGTAGAAGCTGTTATGGAAGGGTCACATTCAATGAGAATAGTCTCGGATATTAGATCTGCCTTGCTGCAGGTTTGACAGGGTACACTGAAGACAGCTGCCACTTCCTACATGTAGAAATGTAGGCTTGGTTACTACAGTGACATTTCCCTTACTTGTCCCGGACAGGAAATGTACGAAACGCTCGAGTCCCATCGCAGGGCTAGCTGCTGTTTCTTGTTTATTTCGGGCTTGCTCAGCTCTGATTGGCCCGAGTTTCTGTCGCTGTCGTTTTTCTCCGATTTTTTTCCTTCCTCATACACAGCTTCCCTCATGTTAGCTTGCTCCTCTGTGTGTGCCACCTGCCGTGTCGGCAGTTGCCTGAGGCCTTCAGAATGGTGGATCTAATAAATAAGGTGCAACGGGGTTTTAAATCTCGGAATCGCTTGCCCTCGGGCATCTCCTCCCAGGTAGGAATGTCAGCTCTCTGCTTATATTTTGAGAGGGTACAGCAGAAGTAGACAGACAGACAACAATAATAGTATACCACCCAACACATACACACTCACTCAAGCCCTCCATAGAACAGGTACAGCATAGGCAATTGACAGGAGTTGCCTAATGACTAGGATGTGATCCTGGGGAGCTGGTTTTGATTCCCACTGCAGCTCCTGGGCAAGTCACCTAACCCTCTATTGCCCTGGGAACAAAACTTACATTGTGAGCCCCTAGGGACAGAGTACCTATATATAATATATAAACCTCTTTGGTTGTACCTCCTCCCTCTCCCAAACACAAACACATAAATGTCCCTCTATATCCTCATGCTATGTTATTATACAACAGGTGCAGTATGGATTACAGTAGTTCAACGTTTTTTCTTTCACACACATAGTCCCCTGATTGACTCTACGAACTGGAGCAGCTTTTTAAGAGTTTATAGTTTGTAAGGTGGTGGGTTGTTTTTTGGTTTTGTTTTATTTTTGCATTTGATTTATTTTGTATGTTTTGTAAATCACTTAGTTTTATATTTGGAGTCTAAATGCATAAAGTATCCAGGTCAGTGGATTGGCCAGTCACGTGTCATAGCTGGTCACTGCCAGCATTCAGCGGCCGGCTAGCTACGTTCAGCAGACAGACAGACCGGCGTAAAAAGTAGACCTGCCTAAATTAATAAAATAATAATACCCCTGGATTCAATATAGGCCACCCAAATTTGGGTGGCGATCCCAGATCGGCACGCATACTATTTAGTTAATGAGCCAGTAACGATCAACGATTGGTATTAACTGGCAGTCATTTGGGTTTATACGCAGATCTGCCCCTGCGCCCTATTCTACAAAGCGCATGCCTAAACATAAAAGTGTGCAGCTCAAAAAGGGACTTGACCGTGGGTGGGTCGGGGGCATTCCCAGAAATTAGATGCGATTTTATAGGATAGTGTTCAAATCCAAGCTAAAGGCCTACTTTTTTTGAAACTGCCTTCAGCTCTTAACTCCTCCTCACTGCTGTCGGATACCTAGACCCACTATAACCTCCCCAACCCTGAAATGTCCTGTCTAAATTAGATTGTAAGCTCTTCTGAGCAGGGACTGTCTATTGTATGTTAAAATGTACAGCTCTGCGTACGCCTTTCAGTGCTATAGAAATAATAAATAGTAGTAGTGTGCCTGCATTTATACTAGGTTTTAGCAGGTGTAATTTCTGAGCCCAAAGGTAGGTGCGAGATCCACATTAAGGTAGTATTCTGTAAAAGAGCTCTCTGCGCAAAGCACGCTTTGCAGAATAAACAGCTTTGTGCAGTTCTCTCTGGTGTTTATCTTTGAGTGAAGCTAAAACGAAATAGGAACCCAAAAGGGTCTCCGAAACAAGTGAATCGGCTCTTTGGTGCCCGCTTGGGTTCCTACTTCATTTTGAGTTTCAAGTTTATTAAAAATTTGATATCCCGCTTTATCGATATCAAAGCAGCTTACATTAAAAAAAAAAAAAAAAGTGTAAAATCCAAGATTTATAGGGGAAATCACAGACTGATTGACTGGCAAGACGGAACAAGTTTAGACATGAGGTATCTGGGGGAGAAATCTCAATTTTGATAGGAAACATGAAGAATGAGATGAAAGTACAATGGGGGAGGGGAGTAATCTTCTTTCATATGCTTGGCTTGCTTTTTGTGGGACACCCGTATCATCATCTTTTTTTTTTGGCCTAACTTTGTACCATTTATATTCCCAGCGTTATTACAGACCAGGCTCCGTGTTGACAGCAGTCGCGCAAGGCTTCCTGCCTCACTAACACCCTGCCCCACCACAGATTGGGTGAATTATTGACCTCTGTTAAATGTTTTGTGCTTTATAGCTGAACCTGAGCCCATGGCTCTTTTGGGAGCTGTCTGCGTGACCTTACACAACAAATCGCTTTCCCTTGGCATGCATTTGCTCAACTGGAATTGTGTAAGACTAGGGAGTGTGTCTCTTCAGAAGTAGTTGTGCCATATAACTTTGCAGCAAAGCCCTTAGGACCTTGTTTGGAAGAAAGACACTACAGTGTTCCCCCCGCGAATTCACGGTTTCACTCATTCGCGGTATTCTCCGACCGCCTCTTCCTGTACTAAAGTCGGGCTACACCAATCGGGAGCTGCGTGTCAAAGCAGCTCCTGATTGGTGTAGCCCGACTTTAGTACAGGAAGAGGCGGTCGGAACATACAGCGAGTGATTTCCTACACTCTCCTGCCTCCCCGGGTGAAAAAACGTATTCGTGATATTTGCGGGGGTTCCTGGAACGGAATATCAGGGAACTTCTTAAAAAATGGAGTGGTGAAAACAATTGGCATTAAGCGCCATTTTATAAAGGGTACGGGCCCTTTTTTGGGGGGGTCATTAACACCTCGTTTTTATATTTTTCAAACCAATAGCAAAACAGACTAATAAAAACAAACTTCAATGTAATGTAAATGAAAAAGAATCGATAACTAAGAAGCTGTAAAGACTAGGGTGAGGCTCAAGTTTGACTTACAGGAGGAGGAATACACAGGTACAATGGCCACATACGACACTGCGGTTTTTGTCTTCTGAAATCCTAGATTCACTTTGTGAAAACTCACCTTTCTACCCCTCATGTCACCATTCAGATATTCACCCACAATGCTAAGGCCCTGGCGAAGAGGAACTAGTTTCTGTGGGCATATTTAATGGCCGCTTTGATAACCCTTTGTCACTTGCAGACAAATTGGTAAAGTTCCTTCGGTTTTAATTTCCTACCCTGCTCTTGTTTACATGTGAAGAGGATGAATTTTGAATGGCCGAGGGACTGATCGTACACAAAGGGTAGGGGCCCTTTATAGATTAATGCGTAGCGCCAATTCCTGTGCTCAACTTCGGGCCCCAGACTCAAGCTTGCTGACACCTGTGTGATTGCTGCTGTCTAAGTTAGCTGTGCCTGCCCAATATTCTATAACTACGCAGTTACTCCCTCTTTCACTAAGGCGCACTAAACGCTAACACATCCATAGGATATAATAGGCGCGTTAACCTTTAGTTATGTTAAATTGTCTAGCGCACCTTAGTAAAAGGACCCCATAACTTTTTGGAACATCCCTGACACGACCATGTCCCTCCCGTGTTCACCCCCCCATCCCTTTAGGGACACACTATAAGACTCTGGTGAGAGAATTCTAGAGGCCGCACCTTCAAAAAGATATAAGCAGGATGGAGTTGGTCCACGGGAAGGCAACTAAAATGATTGGTGGTCTACGTCATGGTTTTATGTATGTCTTCTTGTAACTCGTCTAGGTCTTAAGCGAGAAATACATTTTAAAAGAAATGAGGCATAAAGGGACAGACTTAAAGATCTCAATCTGTATAATTTGGAAGAAAGGCGGGAGAGGGGAGATATGATTAGAAACGTTTAAATACCTATGTGAAGTAAATGCGCTTGAGTCGAGTCTTTTTCATTTGAAAGGAAACTCTGCAATGAGAGGGCATCGGATGAAGTTAAGAGGTGATAGGCTCCGGAGTAATCTGAGGAAATACTTTTTTACGGAAAAGGTGGTAGATGCGTGGAACAGGCTCCCGGAGGAGGTGGTGGAGACAGAGACTGTGTCTGAATTCAAAAGGGCCTGGGATAGGCACGTGGGATCTCTTGGAGAGAGAAAGAGATAATGGTTCCTGCGGATGGGCCATTTGGCCTTTATCTGCTGTCTGTGTATCTGTCTTTACCTGTGTTTCTATGAGATGTCCTGCCTTATAGAATAGTTGGCAGCCAGATGCCAATTGCTATCAATAAATGCTTGTTGTTAATCTTGATTCCTCTTGATTCCTCTTGATTTCTTTTGAGAGCTGGTTTGGAGTTAGGAATGAGTTCTAAGTGTATTATTGATGCCCTGTAACTTGCCAGTTGAGTATTGTTCTATATGTTTACCTCCTACAGCAGTGGTCTCAAACTCGCGGGCTAGCCAGGTACTATTTTGAGGCCCTCGGTATGTTTATCATAATCACAAAAGTAAAATAAAACAGTTCCTTGATCATATGTCTCTTTAGCTATAAATGACAATATTATTATTAAGACTTAGCCAAAAGGAAAGATTTATAAACTATAAAGAATTTTACCTCATGCAAAATTGTCATTTCTTTAATAAGACATTAACTATTTTTTTCTGAGGCCCTCCAAGTACCGTCAAATCTGAAATGTGGCCCTGCAAAGGCTTTGAGTTTGAGACCACTGGCCTACAGGGACCATGAAGTTGCAACGATGATCCCAGAACAACCTTTGCTAAATCTGTAGCTGTTTGGCTGTGGGTCTGAGCACATCTCAATTTAATTGATTTCATTGTAAATTTTGATTAATCGTATGTAAACCTGTGTTCATTTTCGGTCGGAGATTCTAAATGCACAGATATCGATTATTGGAACTCCTATTATTTTTGCTGTTATCTCCTACAGCTGCCAGCTGTATTCCCCCAGATGTGGATTTTAGGAATATTATTCCTTTTAGTAACAAGGTGCATTTTTATTATATTGTACAAATATGATACAATTTCAATAAAAACATATTATTTGGTTGTTGACACCAAATTATTGATGATTAAGAGCCCATTAGCCAATTAATTTGCACGCACATCTTGTCAACGCAGCCAAATTTGGGTGCCATATATAGGGGCATTTGTCTGCTTATTAGAACTGTTGCTGTTTGAAAAAAAATGAACGGACACTTTGAAGTAAAGATCAGAGGGCGTGTGCTACAAGTGGCATATGACAGACTTTGCAGGACTTATTTTATAATATAAAGATGTTAGAAGTGTGTTGATATAGGAAATTCATAGCATTGCTAAGTTTTAATGGGTAATTTTGTGAAGTGAGCAGTAACAGTTACACGACAGGGAGACATGTAAATGACCAAACTACTGGCATATATTTTACTTACATATTTATTTAAAATATATTCTAGCCTATAAAAAGGTGCTTAAAAGTGATGGCACATAGAGTACTTTGCAGGTGGATGCACTTGTATGCTCTTTCTTACTTGGGATCAGATGCTAAAATGTTTTCTTTGCATGTAAGAGTGGTTAAAATCAGTCTTACTTGCAAGGAAACTCCACATCCTTGACTCAAACAGGTTCTCTGAGGCTTCTACTGACAGCGGTAGCAGCCGCCGTGAACCCTATGCAAAAGCATTACAAGGAACACTCTTTGTAGTGCTGAAAAGGGAAGAGAAGGGAACGCCCACTTCTTGTGGAGAATTTTTTACGCCAGGTCTGAGCTACCATAGCTGTTGTGAGTGTGTTGTATGAATGTATGTCATAGAAACATAGAGTGTGACGGCAGAAAAGGGCCGGCGGCCCAACAATTCTGCCCACTCAAGAACCCTCCCTCTTCGAGAATCCATTTTTTAAGCATTCCTCTGGAGCGACCCCACCAGACGGTCCCATCGTCCCTTGAAGTCGAGCGTGGTACTGGCCTCAACTGCCTGACGTGGAAGACCATTCCCATCGATCAATTGCCCTTTCGGTGAAGAAGTATTTCCTGGTGTCCCCATGAAATCTTCCCCCCCTGAGTTTTAGCGGGTGCCCTCTTGTCGCCTTGGGACCCATAGGATAAAAGATTTCTTCCTTCGCCTCAATGCGTGACGTATTTGAATGTTTCTATCATGTCCCCCCTTTCTCTGCGCTCTTCTAGAGAATATAAGCGCAGCCTGTTCAGACGTTCTTCATATGGGATATCCTTGAGTCCTGGAACCATCCTAGTGGCCATTCGCTGAATCGACTCCATTCTCTTCACATCCTTTTGATAATGTGGCCTCCAAAACTGAGCACAATACTCCAGGTGAGGTCTCACCATGGATCTGTATAACGGCAGTATAACTTCAGGCTTTCGGCTGATAAAACTTCTTCTAATGCATCCTAGCATTTGTCTAGCCTTTGCTAACGCTTTCTCCACCTGCGCTTAATACAGGGGCGGGGCACACACTCACACAACACACTCACAACAGCAGCTTTAAAAAAACAGACGAACACAGCAGCTGAGTCGGCAGCCCCGATCTTGCCCTGCCGGCTCATCTGATCAGGACTCCGGAGTCACAATCAGCTGAGCCGGCGGGGAAGCCCCAAACAGCTGAGCCAGCAGGACTCACCGTAGCCGCCGATCAGCTGAGCCGACACGGGAGGAGCAGTGGCAGCCGGAGAAAGAACCAGCCTGATGGGAGGGATGGGGGGAAGGGAGCTGTGCCTATTGCTTTGCTCATCTGAGCAGGTGCCAGGAAGTTATTCCCCTCTTTTACTGGGCTGTTCTGCATAATTAGCATGCATATGATTTACATGTTATTGTCGGGGAATCATGTTGAGAGAGGGAAGATCCTCAAGTACCTGGATAAGTTGCCTATACAGTACATGTTACATCTTATGAATTCCAAGACAAGCTCTCTTTGGCATAATGCAAGTACTACGGTGAGCATTAGCCATAAATTTGAGAGACTGAGATCATATTCCACATGCCCTGGCTTAGGAGCGAGGTTCATTCCTGTCAGGGTATACACAAAATTAACCCACTTGGAGAAATTGCCCCCTTCAGGGAAAAAAAAAAAAATTGGAAAAAAAATCAAGAAAACATAGCAGTATGGTAAAACGTCTTTAATAACTGGCCAACACTCATTTTGGTGCCTCAAACGTTAGACCTGTTTCTGGGTATATTTGACCCGCTGGTTCCAAAAATGGCACCAGTTTTTTCCTATTGGCTCTAGTTTTTGAGATACAGATCATGTGCCATATGCCACTCTTCACTCCGCTCTCCCATTTAAAAAAAAAATCAGGATACTTTAATGTAGTGTTTAAATTAATATCTTTTAAGCAGGAAGGAAACATTAAAAATTAAAAGAAAAGTGTACAACATGAAAATCTACTTATTTCATACCAAAAGCACAAGTTTATGATACAAACTTTCCAGTCATTCGACACACAAGAAGCTATTTTTGTAAGACTTCCGAGAGTGGGATCTGCCAGGACAATCCCGCATAAGATTCCAACAACAGTCTGTACATCCCATCTTCCTTGGTATCTGGCTTCCATTTTTTTTTTAATGTCTTGATGAAATCTTTCACCTTGCTCTTCGCTTAAGTCACCAAGTTTCTCTGGAAAGTGACTGTGCAGATAATGGACTTTAACACTCATGTTGTATGTAGTTGTCTGCTTCCTGTTGCCAAGAAAGTTTTTCACAAGAACAAATGAAGACCAGGCACTTGATTCGATTTCATTCACTGATGCTATGAAATGTGGGTCATTTATACGTTGTCTGATCTGTGGACCATCGAAAATGCCTGCTTTCAGTTTTTCCATGGTAAGTCCAGGTAACATAATGCGCTATGAATTCAAAGCCTTTACAAATTGTTTCATCAGGCCTAGCTTTATATGTAGTGGTGGCAGTATGATTCTTGTGCTACCAAAGGTTCATTGATTACATTTTGTCCTCCAACTGCCATATATTCCCTCAAAGGCCAATTTTTTTTGCCTAATATTCCTGTTTAGCTCTACTATCCCCAAAGCATAAAAAACAAGGATACTTTGTGTAGCCACTTTGTAGACCAAGAAGAAAATTAACCGTCTTCAAGTCTACACAAATCACCCATTGAGGTTCTTGGTAATTTATCTTTTCCAAGACTAAAGAGATAGTCTTATACTCTTCCTTCATCCTGGTGGAGTGACTGGTTGGAATAGAACATTATTTGTTGCTGTTATTTAAAAGAACACATTTCAAATTACATTTTGAACTGTTAATGAAAAGACGCCACTCACGTGGGTTATATTCTGAAAGACCCATTTTCTTCAAAAGGTTTCCGATGTCATTGCAGAATACTAAGTTGTCTTCGGTAAAGAATGGCAGCAAGTCCTTTTCTCTCCTTCAATACAATGTCATTTTCGTTCCAGGCTGAAGTACATTTAAGTCCCTGATCAGATCGCTCAATTAATTCTGGTCAAAACGTTCACTATGTGAAGTTGTTTGGGAATCACTGTCACTGCCCCCACTTTCTTTACCTTGTGCAATATCAAATGTGCAAGACTCGTCCTCTGAGAGCTGTAGTAGTTCATGGAGAGGTGGAAAAGGGTACAAGATCCAAGTGCAGAACAGGTCTCTTGGCTGAAGGTAGATCAGGATAAGACCACTTGTCATAATTATTTCGATTGATACCAATGATATTAACAATACAAAAATAATAGTCATCGAAGTGGTTTTTCGATTCCCTCAAAACCATTGGTACTCCAAATTACAGGCAGTTTCTCTTTCTATTTGTCCACTGGCGCAAATGCTCCGTACAAGTTTTGCATACAATAGGAGGAGCTTGACACCAAAATAACCTACATATGCTCTTTCTACAAACTTAGAAATAGGTTTCCTACTTGCTTTCAGTGTGCACGCCCCACAAATATAGCAAAATACGTCCGATCGATTCAAGCAGCTCTGTCTTGAAGTAGCCATAAACCGCTACAGTGTTCGATCTGCAAAAATGAAACGATATGAGTGGGAATATACACAGATTCCCTGTACGAGCATAACTATTATATAGTTAAGTTGCTTCCCTTTTGCAATCCTGTGTTTTGGATGTAAACTACAGTTGGAAATATGTAAACACTCTCACTATATCTGCCAAGTTTCCAATTTTTATTAAAATTTGATGAAACGCTAATCATACATTCTAAGCGTTTTACAGTTTAAAAAGTTAAAATGGGGAACAATTAACCAACTTATTAATGACACGACAATACCTACATGGGAACAACGGGATGGTAGGGAGAAATATAATTTTAAAAGGAAAGAAAACATGTGAAACGCTATATGATGGAAATTTTGGAAATTCCTGAAGATATGTTGCCACCACTTATTCAGGCTTATTATCTACCCATTAAAACAGATGAACAACTACGAGAACAAGAAGGAGACCAGCAACCACTTGATATTACAGCCATATTTGAATTTTCTGACATAGAAATGGCTAAGCCGGTGACGCTTTTGATCACAGTAGCCTTAGCACCAGATGAAAACTGGTTGCTCAGGATTTTTTTAAAAAAAATTTATGGGACTTAAGATATTGATTTTTCCAGATCTGGCTCGAGATACGCAAAAAAGGAGATGTGAATTTCTTCTTTTGAAACCAGGAGTTATAGCTTTTGGGGGGGGGGGCGACCTTTTTTCTCCGACATCCTTGTAAATGTGTGATACAATATTGTATGAAAAAATATGTTTTCTTTGATCCAAGCCAACTGACACCATTCTTGTCTACAGCGCCTCAGGCTTAGAGGGAATAATGAGGGCTATATTGATTATTTGTTATCCTGTCTCAGTCTAAAGGGCCTGTTTTTCCTTCACAAAGCAATTTGGTTTGTTAAATTTCTTTTAATTTTTCACTTGAATCCTAATTGTGGACTTGAGCTGAAGTTAAGCTATATTGATTTTCTTCTCTATTGATGTTTGAGATATTAGAATGAATACTTTATTGGCTTATCTTTATCTTTCTGTACAAGTGGATACTTGATTTGTAATTTGAAAATGATAAAGAAAAAAAAAGAAAGAAAACAATTAAGGGTAAAACCAATAGGGAACAGAGAGGGATCATATCGGTGTTAAATACAAATAAGCAGCATTTGGCAGGGAAGGACCCTGGAATCTTTTAACAATCTTTAAATAGGAAATTTTTAAGAATGCCTTTAAATTTATCAAGATTTTTCTCAGATCTTAAATGTGGTGGTAACGAATTCCATATTGTAGGAGCTATTGTGGCGAATGAAATTGCCCTGCGTGTACTCAAAAGCACAAACCAGAAAACAGAAGCCAAAGTTGAAAAACCCATTAGAATTTAAATCTACGTGCAACTGTTTTAAACAGATCAGGTTGAGAAAGCTTTGAAATACAAATTTATGTAGTCTAAGGAAACCATGTTTACCATCTACATTTTTTGCATATAATTATGTAGTATGATTATTGAGAGCTTCTATACCGCTACTGATGATTGGGGAGTCAATTCAGAGCGGTCTACATGAGCCTTTGCAAAGGTGCTATACTACATGAGCTTATGTAAAGGTGTGATACATTAGGGTCATTCTACATCAAGTGGTCCAGACTCCAGAGCTTCCCACATGACTATCTCATAACATCTAATAAAGATATCTCAAGTTTTGGGGCATGATCTCAACTAGGTCCAGAGTAAGGGGTCCCTTTATTTGGGCCACTTTCTGTATCCACAGAAGATGTTGAGTGGGGACCCTCCTTGAAATTGGACCAGTTGACATGGAATTACCCTTTAGCTTCTGTAGAGATGTTACCATAAGGACTTGTGATGGGCTCTATACTGAAATACACAGAGCTCTGTGGTAGTGTTAGAGTTATTAATACTGGCATGGTTGTGCCAATAATTCATCGTCCTACTTATATTGCAGCTAAATACACTATACACTTTTCTATTTTTTTTTTTAAACGTACCTCTTAAGGAGGTTGGCCATTTCAACTAAATAGAATCTATTTACATGCATCCCTGAAAGATCTAGTTTCCTTTCTCTGTCAACTTCATAGTTTCAGTTGAAGTAGTTTGAGGAACTTTCCGGGGTTCTTTTCTAACTTTAATTCCTTCGGTCAGGGCTATTACCGAGAACATTCTTGCCCTGGTGCTTTTGTATTTGATCTCTTTGAAGGAAGGTATTTGTAAATAAGACTCTTGGCTGGAGCACAGAGCACGCCGGGGCGTGTGGTTATTTAGTCTGGCCGCTAGGTATTGCGGTTCCGAGAGATGAACAGTTTTGTGCGTCAGCAATAGGATTTTGAATTTAACAGAACAAAGGCGATTTTGACCCTCTTTCACTAAGGTTTCTAATTGATTTAGTGGGTTTTGTCATTTAAGCTTTACATTTTTATGCCAGTGTGCATTATAGAAAAGGAAGTAGATGAATAGTTGTGAAACAAAGGTCATTATGCATGAAAAAAACATGTGGGGTAATTTAAATACATAAATTTCCCATTTCCCATTCAAAAGAGAAAGCTTGTTATGACATCCCGATTCTGCAGAAGAGATCTTTTAAATAGCGGTAAAAAAATGTAATAAATTCAACCATGTCTAAGAAACTAAAGCTGATGCGGCCTATCCAATGCAATTTTCTGAATCGGCGCCCCAAATAACCCCAGGAACAGGTCAACAAACCCAAGGCACCAAGAAAAAAAATGTATTTTTGTTGGCCTGTGTAATGTGTAGTTCATTTCCTAGTACAAAAGCCACCTACCCGACATGGCCACGATTCAGTTTGTGCCGACTTCAGGGGCATATGATGTTGCTTTAATGGGAATCTTAAATTTAATTGGCCTAAGTCAAATATTGGGTGAGCCACTAGGGAATGCCCATTTGCTCAATAGATTCTTTGAACTGCCGAAAAGAATTGATTCGATATTATTTGCTGGATACTTGAAATATTGACAATTTAATCTGAGATTCCCCCATTAAGGTAGGGATTTGTGGTATTTCATATAAAGCAGAAGATATAGTACCTGATTCTGTAAAGGTCTCTGGTCTCAGCTGCTGCCTAAGCGGTGGCTGAGAATTGCACGCTGGCATCCTATACAGAATCATGTCTTTCCTAACGGACAGACACCTAATCCCGCTTAACCTGCCCGATTCTGTAACTGGTTCCCATGTCACAGGTGCCAGTTAGAGAATCGCATTGCCGCTGAGCTGATCGTGGCAAGGGAATCCCCCTGCCATGATCAGCTCAGCGGCTGCAGCAGGGAAACACCGCCCCCGCGAACATCCCCGGCAGGAGGGATGCCAATCCCTCTTGCCGGGACCATCCCCAGCATCCCTGGCAGGAGGGATACCCCCCCTCTCCCCCCCGAACACATGTCGCATCCTGGTCCTGCAATCAGGAAGTGACATCAGAAGAGAGCCATGGCTGTCACTAGCAGCAAGTGGAAGATGCTGCTCGCACCAGTGAATATTTAAAGAGGTGCGTGGTGGGTAGAGAGGTGCTGGTGCCTCCCACGAAGACGGCATCCGGGGCGGTCTACCCCCCTCCCTCTCCCTCCGTCTCACTATGCCACTGAGTCCAAGGCACTTAGCTGAACCTTCAGCATTGCACTCCTTTTAAATATTTTTCTGACCTCTAACATCCTCTTCCGTTCAAGATTGGGATGAAGTAAATGAAGAAGGGGAAGAGGTTTGAGAACCACTGGCCTAGAGCACAAAAAGGTGCTCTGATGGAGCAGCTGTCCACTGGAGGAATTTATGGCATGACAACTCCTTAATCCAGGGGTGGGCAGGAATCCAGTCGGGTTTTCAGGATTTCCCCAATGAATATGCATGAGATCTATTTGCATGCACTGCTATGCAAACAGTTTGGGTTCTGGGTTTAACAGCAAAAAGGAGAAGGCAGACAGGCGAGAAATGACCATCCATGAAATTTTGGGGTTTTTTCCTTTGGTCTCCAAAACAACCCAGCAAATATCGCCCTCATTTTGCATTTTCTTTTCAACATAAGCACGTGCTTAATTTTTAGTTGCAGTCATTTCAGCCTTCAGAATTTGTGAGCTGGCACGAGCTTGTGTGCTTTAGAGGTCACAGCTGAGGTGTAGCCCCTGGGCTGTGAGCGCACATGGCAATTTAGCGCACGCTAAAGGCGCTATCGCAGCTTAGAGCTCCTTTTATCAAGCCGCGGTAGCGGTTTGCGCGTAATAGTGCACGTTAAATCGCCGGCCGCGCTAATCGCTAACACCTACCTTCAGCAGGCGGTAGTTTTCTGGCCAGCGCAGGGGTTAGCGTGTGTGGCGCAGTGGTTGGATCTACAGCCTCAGCACCCTGGGGTTGTGGGTTCAAACCCCACGCTGCTCCTTGTGACCCTGGGCAAGTCACTTAATCCTCCATAGCCCCAGGTACGTTAGCTAGATTGTGAGCCCACCGGGACAGAGAGGGAAAAATGCTTGAGTACCTGATTGTAAAACCGCTTAGATAACCTTGATAGGCGGTATATAAAATCCTAATAAACTTGAAACTTGATTAAAAGTCACGTGCGCTAACGCCGCTAGCGCGGCTTGATGAAAGGAGCCCATAGTAAAAGGAGCCCTAAATTTCTGGCTAGATGAACAGAGATAAAAGAATTTAAAAAAAGAATACTAGCATAGAGTGTAGGTTGAACCTAACGCTGAGTGCCCGATGTATGTCTGATTCTATCATGTATAATCCGGTGCCCAGCATTCGGCACAGATAGGCTTTGTCCTATAAAATGATGCCTAACTTTTGGGAACACCCACGACCCACTCAGGCTTTTCCCCTGGTCACAGCCCCTTTTGGGTTGCATGCAGGAAAAGTTATAGCGCCATATTATAGAATAATATGTAAAGGAGATCCTCACGCAACTCCAATTAAGTTGCTTCTTGACATCAATTAAGCGCCTAATCGGTGCATGTTATTGCCCTTTAATGGAGGCAGTGTACGCCAATTGGGTTCATGACTATTCATTGTGGATATTCTGAAAACCTGACTGGCAAGAGGGTTCTCGAAGATTAACTTGGGAAACGCTGCCCTGATAGCGTAGTTTATCAGTGTGTGGAGTGGGAGATATTAGAGGGACAGTTTGAGACGTTGTATGGCATTTGTTGGGGAAGGTTTTGAGGGTGGGGCCATTGCAGGGGGTAGATTTGGGGGTGGGAGCAGTCAGGGGTAGTTTGTGGGGTACAGGGAGCAGTATGTGTGGTCAGTTTGTACAGAGGGTGTATTTTTAGGGGTGAGGAGAGTTTGGGGCATTGGGAGAGTAGAAAACAAGGAGGCAGTTGAAAAAGAGGCATTCCCTAAGTGCTATGTTTCACTGTACATAACTTTATTTAGCCATTTTTAATTCAATAGGGCCAATATATTAAGACCATGGGAGGCAGGTCATCTGCGGTTGGCGCTAATCGTGGATATTCAATGCTGGGCTATTTCCGGTGACCAGTATGAAATCTCTGGATTTTTTTTCTCTTTTTTTTTTGGTCTGGTAAATTTAACTGGCTAAGTCAATATTAAACACTGGCAAGTTAAATTTATAGCAGTCAAAGATAGGACTGCTATCTATGTGGCCTGATTTGGCAGTTAAAGTTGGCTGGTGAGGGCTGAAAATTAGAAACGTAGAAACATGACGGCAGATAAAGGCCAAATGGCCCATCTAGTCTGCCCATCCGCAGTAACCATGATCTCTTTCTCTCTCCGAGAGATCCCACGTGCCTATCCCAGGCCCTTTTGAATTCAGACACAGTCTCTGTCTCCACTACCTCTTCCAGGAGACTTTTCCAAGCATCTACCACCCTTTCTGTAAAAAAGTATTTCCTTAGGTTACTCCTGAGCCTATCACCTCTTAACTTCGTCCTGTGCCTTCTCATTCCACAGCTTCCTTTCAAATGAAAGCGACTCGATTCATGCACATTTATGCCATGTAGGTATTTAAACGTCTCTGTCATATCTCCCCTCTCCCACTTTTCCTTTTGAGTATACAGATTGAGATGTTTAAGTCTGTCCCCAAACGCCTTATGATGAAGACCACATACCATTTTGTAGCTTTCCTCTGGACTGACTCCATCCTTTTTATATCTTTTGCCATGTGATATAGCTGGTTACCAGGAATATTCAGTACAGATAACCAGTTATCTTGCGCTGAATATTCACAAACTCTGTATTATAGCACCATTACAGAAGCTCATGTATTGTAACACCATTACAGAAGCTCATATAAACCGCTCTGAATTGACTCCACCAGTCATTAACAGTGGTATAGAAGCTTTCAGTAAACAATAAGCAATTTAGCTGGTTAAGTGCTATTTAACCAGTCGGCGCAGTTTCTGGCCGGTTAAACAGAACCGAAAATCATCTGGAAAGTGTCTTTTTACCAGTTTTTTTCTAGATGCCAAGTTCCATCATGTTCTGTTACGTTTCCAAAGTTATTTTGTTCCCAGACAGACAAATAGACATTTCTTGACAACTTTTGTACAATTATTTCCAACTTCTGAGTAAGTTGGAAATAATTAAAAAAAAGAAAAAGAAAAGAGGAGGGTGAAAATGCCTGTACAGACATGTGACACAACATTTAGGGTTCACCATTCATCTGCAGGCTTGATCATTTCCATTGGGAAAGGTGGTTCGTAAGCCCAGCAGCTATTCTATTAAAAATGACCTTGATGTGAAAAGGTGAGATATTCAAGAAGCTCAGATTTTAAAAGTCCATACACCCAAGATTGATAAAGCTTCTTTTAATATTCTGTTTAGCAATGACAAGTCACTTCTTATTTATAAGTCATTGTGTGCACATATGTACTGTAGATCTATTTTCTCCCCAGTCACTGTTTGTCTGTCCCCGCTGTGGTTTCTGCGTTCTGTCTTCCTCGCTTCTGGCAGTGCTGCTGTTGTCTTGCTTTTGACCGAGACGCTGAAAGGAAGAAAGACTTTCTTTTCATTTTGATTTTGGAAGTAAGTGCACACCCCTTTGCCATATCTTAGAATCACCTGAACTACAAAGTCAACAGTGACTCAGGGGTATAGAATTTGCTATGGGAGAGGTAGAAATAGAGCCCTGGAATCTAAGCTACATTGGAGCAGATCAGGCCCAGCTAAACTCTGCCCAATTTAACTCCTGGCGGTGCTCCAGAAGCCAGTAGTTCTCAATGCAGTCTTCAGGGCACACCCAGCCAGCTGGACCTTCAAGATATCTCCAATGAATATGCATGAGAGAGATTTGCATATACTGCCGCCTCTCAGATTATGTTAAGTCCTAGTATTTCATGTGCGCCTGAGTGTTAATTCAGGGCTTGAGGGCTTCTTTAATGGTACCATGTGCTCAGTCTCCACACGTATGAGGAATACAAGTGGAAATGTTTTTTTTCTAGCTGTTTTCTCCTTTTGCTGGGGAGGCATTAGTGAGCATAGCAAGGGTGAGAGGTGTATTCAGGCTGAAATGAATTAGCTATAAATATTCAGTACAGCCCTATCTTTTACCCTGAGAGAATGCTGGTTTTTGTTTTTAATGTTCTGAAGAAGATTGAAGGGTTTTGTGGAAGCCTGTGATGTTCCTGGAGGGTGTGTGTGTGTGAGGATGTACAGAGAGTGTCTGGCATGACTGGGAGATTTTTTTTCCCATGACCAGTGAGAGAGTTCTGGAATGGGTTTTTTTTTTGTTTGGATTGGGGGGGGGGAGGAATTACATTGCAGGAGTCTCCAGGAGTGTGCGGTGAAGTGTTTCACAGATTCCAGGAGGCCTGTAAAAGTAAAGAGGAGTCCTGATTAAGGAAAACATACAAGGTGAAGTTCCAAGACAGAAGAGATCGTAAGAAGTTTCTAATCTAATCTAGTCTAGTCTTCGATTTATATACCAGGTCATCTCCCATCGGAACTCAATTCGGTTCACAAGTAATTAAAGACCAGAAATACATAAGAGGCAGAAAGATGGGAGGTGGAAATGTTGTAGTACTATCAATTCGTTGATTCTATAGGTAAACCATTTAGAGATTGTGCAAACAACAAGGTTTTTAGAACTTTACGAAATTGTTGTAGCTACGTCATTTTTGTCTTTTGGGGGTTTTCCATGCCTGTGAAGGTGAGCAGATAAATTTTGCTGAGTTTTGGTCACCCAGTAAATTATATTTATATGCATGCAGCCAAACAGGATTTGACTTGGCCTACCTTGGGAAAGAGGAGTGAACGAGGTGTAAAGAAGATACTGTAGCCCAGTGGTCTCACCCTCAAACCCTTTGCAGGGCCACATTTGGGATTTGTAGGTACTTGGAGGGCCTCAGAAAAAATGGTTATGTCGTATGAAAGAAATGACAATTTTGCATGAGCTAAAACTCTTCCCTTTTGGCTAAGTCTTAATAATAATATTGTCATTTATAGCTAAAGAAACATATGATCAAGAATTTGTTTTATTTTACTTTTGTGATTATGATAAACATACCGAGGGCCTCAAAATAGTACCTGGCGGGCCGCGAGTTTGAGACCACTGAGTTAAGGGGAACGGTTAATCTGCTGGCTGGATTGGAAGGCAGAGGGAAGAACAGGACAATCAAGCCATTGTGACATCATTGATGAGGTTGACTCTTATTGGTAGAATGAGGCATTATGACATCACAATTTTGGTTCTGTTCCCAAAGACAAACAGGATGTCATGGATACAGTTAATCCAGTGGTCTCAAACTCAAACCCTTTGCAAGGCCACATTTTGGATTTGACGGTACTTGGAGGGTCTCAGAAAAAATGGTTAATGTTTTATGAAAGAAATGACAATTTTGCATGAGCTAAAACTCTTTCCTTTTGGCTAAGTCTTAATGATAATATTGTAATTTATAGCTAAAGAGACATATGATCGAGAAAAGGTTTTATTTTACTTTTGTGATTATGATAAACGTACCGAGGGCCTCATGTGGCTCCCAGGCCGCAAGTTTGAGACCACTGCGGTAGCCCATATGAAGGGTTCATGAAAATAAAGCTTTGAAGCAATACCCCTCCCCCCTGACCCCACTTCAAGACCCACACATAGGAAGGAACACCAGAGAGGTGAGCGTCCTGCTACAAGTCCAAATCTATGTCATCCCGACTAACTGGGTGTATCCTGAACACTGGGCCAAGAGCCGCTGTCACCTAGCTTTCACCTTACTTTTGTGCTTATTGTAATGTGTATTTATTTATTATTTGCCTTATACAAAGTGAAATACAAATCGACAAACATAATAAATGTCATACAGATGTAAAACCATAGAAAACATGCAACAATAAACAGCAATAAAACATCAACGTTCATAGCAGGTCTTCTCATAGCCACAAACTTAGTCCCTCATTCTTCAACCGTATTTCATTTTGCGAAACAGATGACGTTTTAGCAATCTTTTGAATGCTTTCAGATTCTCCTGTCGCTGTATATATCCCCAGCTTTCTTGAAGACTGTTCCTGTTTTTGCCTTCACGCAATTACCAGTCGTTTCCATGTCATCTAGACAAGTCAGTTCTGTCCTGGATTTACCCCAGTCCCTTCCCTGCTCTATCCAGGCCTTCCTTTTTATTAAGAAATTTCCATTGGCTAACCCTTAACGTTCAAGACATGGTGAGATTAAGACCCTCTTCCTTTCCCTGTTTCTCCTAGTAACTCCTGCGTGGAATTTTACCCTCCCCTCAAACTGATTGTTGGAAGAGCTAGTTTGACGAACCCGCCATCAAAATAGGATGTGTTCAGTGGTTCTTCTCTAGAGCAGTCTTTCTCTGTTGATCCACCAACTCAGTTGAGTTTCAGAAAAGGGTAAAGACTGGTTTTTCTCATCTAGCACTGGTCATAGAATTACGGTACTGATTTTATTTTGGAATGGAACAAGAAGGTGACATGTTATGCTTTATGGATTGTATGGTGGGGTTTTGGATTGTATTAAGATTATAACTTGACACAACTTTGGGCAACTCAGGGAGGTATTTTACAAACATTTTGAATAATTTCTCGCATATATCCTCAGTCAATCCATAACATATACCGTATTTTCGCGGATATAACGCGCGCGTTATACGTGATTTTACGTACCGCGCATACCCCTCGCGCGTTATATGCCTGAGCGCGGTATACAAAAGTTTTTAAACATAGTTCCCACCCCGCCCGCCGCCCGATTCACCCCCCCAGCAGGACCGCTCGCACCCCCACCCCGAACGACCGCTCGCACGCGCTCCCACCCGCACCCGCATCCACGATCGGAGCAAGAGGGAGCCCAAGCCCTCTTGCCCGGCCGACTCCCCGACGTCCGATACATCCCCCCCCCGGCAGGACCACTCGCACCCTCACCCCGAAGGACCGCCGACTCCCCAACAATATCGGGCCAGGAGGGAGCCCAAACCCTCCTGGCCACGGCGACCCCCTAACCCCACCCCGCACTACATTACGGGCAGGAGGGATCCCAGGCCCTCCTGCCCTCGACGCAAACCCCCCTCCCTCCAACGACCGCCCCCCCCCCCCCAAGAACCTCCGCCCGTCCCCCAGCCGACCCGCGACCCCCCTGGCCGACCCCCACGACACCCCCACCCGCCTTCCCCGTACCTTTGTGTAGTTGGGCCAGAAGGGAGCCCAAACCCTCCTGGCCACGGCGACCCCCTAACCCCACCCCGCACTACATTACGGGCAGGAGGGATCCCAGGCCCTCCTGCCCTCGACGCAAACCCCCCTCCCCCCCAGCCGACCCGCGACCCCCCCGGCCGACCCCCACGACCCCCCCCCCCCCCCCTTCCCCGTACCTTTGGAAGTTGGCCGGACAGACGGGAGCCAAACCCGCCTGTCCGGCAGGCAGCCAACGAAGGAATGAGGCCGGATTGGCCCATCCGTCCTAAAGCTCCGCCTACTGGTGGGGCCTAAGGCGCGTGGGCCAATCAGAATAGGCCCTGGAGCCTTAGGTCCCACCTGGGGGCGCAGCCTGAGGCACATGGGCCAAACCCGACCATGTGTCTCAGGCCGCGCCCCCAGGTGGGACCTAAGGCTCCAGGGCCTATTCTGATTGGCCCACGCGCCTTAGGCCCCACCAGTAGGCGGAGCTTTAGGACGGATGGGGGTGGGGGTGTCGTGGGGGTCGGCCAGGGGGGTCGCGGGTCGGCTGGGGGACGGGCGGAGGTTCTTGGGGGGGGGCGGTCGTTGGGGGGGGGGGGTTTGCGTCGAGGGCAGGAGGGCCTGGGATCCCTCCTGCCCGTAATGTAGTGCGGGGTGGGGTTAGGGGGTCGCCGTGGCCAGGAGGGTTTGGGCTCCCTCCTGGCCCGATATTGTTGGGGAGTCGGCGGTCCTTCGGGGTGAGGGTGCGAGTGGTCCTGCCGGGGGGGGGGGGGATGTATCGGACGTCGGGGGGGGCATCAGGCTTTCAGGATGGGGACAGACCTTCAAGGGGGGACAGGACTTCAAGGGAGGACAGTGCACGGAAGTCAGGGGGGGTGAACGGAGAGTCGGGACAGCGCACGGAAAGTCAGGGCGGGCGAAAGGAGAGTCGGGCAGCATGCGCGTTATATGCCTGAGCGCGGTATAGAAAAGTTTTTGTACATATCATCGTGATTTCTGCGCGCTATACCCCTGTGCGCGTTTTACAATGGTGCGCGTTATATCCGCGAAAATACGGTATACGGTTTCTCTGGGAATAAGTCAGTCCTTTCAACTTAGACTGGTTTTCATTTCCTGCCCTTGGCCACTTTCCAAAAGTTGGGGGAGGGGAGGGCACTGCCAGTATTATCAGGTGACAATTCTATTTTCTTTCTGCAGTAGCTGGTTGTTGAGAGAACTGCTTTTAACCAGTAACTCGGATAATTTGGGTTAATCAGCTCTGATGCTGGGTTATTAACACATTTCTCCATTAGCTTTCTTACGTAACGCGCACTGTAAAACTTACGGTGTTTTATGAATGTGTGACCTGTGATAAGACAGTGTCTATGTGGCACATTATGAATCTTTTTCTGCAAACATGTAATAATTCTTTTGGTTGTGCTAAACCAGAGCTTATGAATGGATAGATTGCTTGAGGTTTGTGTTCAACAGCTTTACCAGGTGAAAATCAGTTTTCGTGTGGTCAGATTTAGCCGAATCTTCAGCTGCATATTTAGGCATTTAGTTTAGGTGGTGTTAAATGTCCCGATTACGATCGCTGCGTAACTTTACTCATTTCATGTGAGGCAGCGCTGCAGTCCCTGAGTAAGGGATCCTTTGCCTCGGCATCACAGAATCACGCTTTTAAACTGTGTTCAGTTAATCTGTGCTGTTAGGCAAGAAAGCCATTTTGCTGAATTAGATGTCTCCCACGATCCCCACGCTACAACAGTGGAGATCTTTGATGATAACAATAGTAAAAGCATTTTTTTAAAAAAAAAAAACCAACACTTGGACGTCCAAGTGCAATTTTCAAAACCGTCTTTCTGGACATTTTATGAGGCATTCTATCCACTGTGCATTCAACAGTAAAGGGGGGGCGTGTTGGAGGCGTGCTTAGACTTGGACGTCTTGGCGGCGATAAGTGAACCTTTCACAGGACGTCCTGGATGGAACTTAGATGTTTTGAGCTAGACCTGTTTTAAAAGCATCTAAGTGCCAAAAAGGCGCCCAAGATGACCACTGGAGGGATTAAGTTATGACCCCACACACACACGCTCACCCAGTTGTCATTGACCCTCTTCCACCCCCCAAAATCTGAATGAATCAATACATACCCATCTCTAGAACATCAGCACCTAGTATGAGAAATCCTAGTAGAGCATCACACAGGTCTCTTAAGTAGCCTGGTGGGTAGGCTAGTGTGCCATAGAGAGGAGAACTCAGGCCCATAAGCCACTGTAACTACTACATTTATGGTGGAAAGTGTGAGCCCACAAAAACCCTACTATGCTGCTATACAGGTGCCACCTGCAGTTATAAGGGCTATTGAGGTTTCCAGATCTGTCCAGGCTGGATGGTTTGGGAGTGCCGGCTTTTCTTTTCTTCTTCTCTTTTTGGTTTATTGGCTCTTTGCGGCTCTGCTTTTGGGGTTTAAGAGCTCCCCTCTGTTCTACTTGGGCGTTGAGGTCTCTCAGGAACCAGGACCTCGACCAGTTCTCAGTCTAGTCTGGATATTTGCTGACGGGGAGGGGGGAGTTGGACAACATACGGGGGAGAGGGGGGAGGTTTCATAGTTGTTCTTTACTGAAACTGCTGATGGCACGCCTTGTTCTTGTTTAATCAGGTCCTGTTTCTTGTACGGTTCTTTGCTTTCTGTTGTACGGTTCATAGACAACCCCGCGAAAGACAAAGGCGCGCGCCGACAACTGAGCGCAAGATGGAGGCGCGCGCTAAAGAAAATTACAGTTTTTAGGGGCTCCGACGGGGGTTTTTGTTGGGGATCCCCCCCAGTTTACTTAATAGAGATGGCGCCGGCGTTGTGGGGAGTTTGGGGGTTTGTAACCCTCCACATTTTACTGTAAACTTAACTTTTTCCCTAAAAACAGGGAAAAAGTGTTCAGTAAAATGTGGGGGGTTACAACCCCCCAACGCCCCCACAATGCGGCACAATCTCTATTAAGTAAAGTGGGGGGGTTCCCCCCCCACACACCCCCATCAGAGCCCTAAAAACAGTAATTTTCTGCGGCACTCGCATCTGCGCTGCACTCAATTGTCTGCGCGTGCCTTTGACCCGACGTACTTTGACCTGACACCCTGTTGTAGTGTTAGTCATCAATAAAAATAATTTCAACTTAAGGGCTATTGAGGTGATAGACAGGTGGGTATAGTAGGTTCTGGAAGAATTTTGAAGGGCTCAGCATAAATTAAGTTAACAGCGGTGTCCCACTGCTCAGTTGGAATGGCTGGCCCCTCCCACATCCAAATGGTCTGGATTTGGACGTTTTGCACTTGGACGTTTCTGTGGTTGAAAATGGCAACTCAAGTTGGATGTCCTGGCAGCCAAGACATCTAAGCAGACAATTTTCAAAAAAGAAATGGGGACGTCTAGCAGTTTTGCTGATTTCAAAAGCGGCCATTTGTTTGCCTTCAACGTTGGACGTCTTGCGGGAAACGTCCAAAGTCGGACTTAAACGCCCTATCGAAAATTCCCCTCCACTTATCTTTTGAATATCAATAGGTTTTTGATTGTGAGTCAGTTTTTGTTTATTTTGGTACACATCCAGGGAAGGGTGGGGGGGGGGTTATTTCGGTCATAATTTGATCTTTAAATATTTACACTTGGGATGGGTGGGAGGATGGAAGGATATGACTAATTGAATAGGGTAAGGTTATTGGGGAAATCTATGCTTCTGTGTTTTATTATATTATCGTTAGGTGGGTGGGAGAAAATGGTTGGTTATGTGTATTTGAAAGTTAAATGTGCTTATATTGACTTATTATATATGATTGCACTATTGAAGTTTGGAAAATCAATAAAGATTAAAAAAAAAAAAGTAGATGATGACCTAGACTCTAGGCAAGGACAACTATTTTGTGTCATATGGAAACCCTTTTGCATGTTGCTTAAACCACTAGCTCGTAGTCACTTTCTAAATGCTTGACATTTTACACGACGTACGTTACGTTATGTTGCTGTTTCAGGAAGGGGCGGGAAAGGATCGGTTGGAAGGGGTATAATAATGGTTTTAAGCCGTTCACGACAATGTACTTGAGGTAAGTTTTGGGTGCGTGTTGATGTTGCTGCGGAATAAAAATATTTAGACATAAACTTTGCTCAGGCAAAATTAAGTTAACATGCTAATTGTCTATGAACCCTTTTGGGTATGATGAGCTTAAATATGCCTCTGACCAGGTTTTGAGACACTGGGTCTAATCAAAAAATATTGTTTAAATTTACTGTTAGGAATGAATCAAACAGTAAGTTACAGTTTCCTTTCCTGGACGCTAGTCTAAAATGCTGGCGAATTCAATGAGAGAGATGAGAATATACAAACCCTTTTTGGGTTCATCCCGTCTATAAATTTGTCTTAAGCCCTACAAGTAGTGATCTTATGACCTTTTCAGTAAGAGCCAGAGAAGCCAGGTATCCACTCTGACCTTGTGGTCATGGGAAAGTCGTTTAACCCTCCATTTTCTGAGGCGCAAACTTAGATTTAAGTCCTCAGGGGAAAGGGAAATCTGTACTATATTCCCCTTGGGCTACAACTGAAAATCCAAGACCTGAATGCAAATCCAAATAAGGGCTAGAGCTGAGTCGGATCATCTGACTATGCTGTCCTAGTCCAAATCCTGGGGTAGGGAGGGTGTGAAATGTTATCTGTACCTGACACAGATGCTGGAGAATGAAGCAGATATGCTGCCATTTCTGGCCCAGATCCTGCTGGGGGAGGGACTTGAAGAACACTCCGGCTCTGGCCCAGATCCTAATTAGGGGGGGGGGGGAGGATCGAGGCACACTGATTGGGGGAAGGGGATTAAGGCACACCGCAACCCTGGCACAGTACTGATTGAGGGCGGAGGATTGAAGCTAGGTTTACCATATTTTAAACAGTATAATCCTGGTCTGCCTCAAACCACACCCCATTCTGCCCCAGCCACACACCCCACAGCCTCCTCTCTTCTTTCCTGCTGGGTCTCGAGGGCCTCTGAACATACACAGATGCGTATAAAGTCATCCACACATGCTCAGAAGCCCTCCAGATATGGTGGGGCTTTCCAAAACTCGGACAACTCGGATTTTCATGGATGTCTGGTGACCCTAATTAAAGTACACTGTGGCCCTGGCACAGATCTTGGCGGGGGAGGAGGATTGAGGCACACTGCAGTCCTAACCTAGATCCCAGTTGGGGGGGGGGTGGATTGAAGTACACAGTGGCCCTGTTGGGAGAGGGGAAGGATTAAGAAAAGTTGCTTACTGCTGATCTGCTGGCTCCTAGGTTGCTCAGGGCCTGCTTTGTTTTGACCCATTCACTTTGTGAGTGCTACACTTCCTTTCATGGATTTCCGGTTTGCGCTGAACAGGATGTTTCTAGCTTGCGCTTCACATATCAGAGGGTGGCAACAGTAAAAATAGGCACAGAAATGTTCAGCCTTAGAGGCAGCCGGAAGATATTTGATGTTACTGAGGTTAGAATAGAAGATGAGGCTTTTGAAAGGGCTCCAAAATAAACACTCACCGGTGTATCCACTTTATAGCCTTTTTTAATCTCAAAATATAATTTGTCTTTTGTTTTAACAAAATGCAGTGAAGGCCATTCATTAAATATTGTTAGTCCAGTTTCCACATCTGTAAGCTTTTTTTCTCCTCCGCTTGCCCTTCTGCTCTCCTGAGGGTATTCCCACTTGACTTACCAGGGCACATTGTAAATTAATCACGGGCCTACTCTCATGGGCCTGTGGGCACGGTTTCTAGGGGAAACACAGAAGGAGCTTCCTGTTTGAAAATTTATGCTGCGGGGTAAGGGGAATAGACTTTTGTACCTGCTCCACGAAACAGTCTTTTCCATTTATCAGCGTGGTAGTACGGACATGGAGTATGGTCGGGAGGAGGATTCCCTCGTCCTCGTTTCATTCTGTAGTCATGCCTTGTGAGGGCTGTCTACAGAGATAAATATTGGACAGTCTGAAAATTCCACCCCCTCAGTCTGGCATGGAGTGCAACCAGAATTTACAGTGCTCTTTTTGCCATTTTACATACTCAGTTCATGTGCTGTTTTCTCTCCTTGAAACATACGTGACAGATTCAAAGTGCATGGACAGTTTCAACCAGTGGCGTAGTCGGAAAGCCAGTTTTGGGCGGGCCTGAACCCAAAGTGGGCATCTCTTTCCCTCCCTCCCCCCCTCAGCCCATCTCTTTACCTCTCTCCCACCCCTGCCTATCTCGCACTTCTAGAGCTGGGACTGTGGCAGGCGGAAGTTGCTCTTTCCTAGAGGTGGAGCACCAGGCTGCATGGAGCCGCTGCGGCAAGCTCTTTCCACAGCCTGTGTTGCACAGGCGAGTGCCGGGCCCTTATCCCCCACGTGCTCGCTGTTCTGCCTTGGAAGAGCCTGGGTGGGCCTGGGTCAAGATTAGGCAGGCAGGGCCCACCCATAGCTACACACATTGCCTTGAGAAAATTCCTACAAAAGATACCTATAGTTTCTCCTTGAAAACCAGGAAGTGTGAAGGGGTCTGGGTGAAAACCAGATCCTTCGAATCTCCCATTTTTACCCAGACCCACTGAGGAGTACTTGGTCTGTCTCTGCATGTGGATGTGGGAGGGAAGGTAAATAAAACTCATATATTTGACAATATAATGCAAGTATGCTGGTGTCCTCGCCTGACCTAATATTCTGCTTCTTGAGTTAATATTTTACTTTCTGAAAAACATCTTTTTTGCAGGCTATTGGATTTGTGCTGCTTGATTGAAGTGATGTAATGAATGAGCGGCCGAGATGTCATTTATGGGTTGTTTTGGTATAATCTTATGATGTGCCTTTTTGCAGATGATACCAAGATTTGTAACAGAGTAGACACCAAAGAGGGAGTGGAAAATATGAAAAAGGATCTGCAAAAGTTAGAGGAATGGTCTAATGCCTGGCAACTAAAATTCAACGCAAAGAAATGCAGAGTAATGCATTTGGGGGATTAATAATTGGAAGGAACTGTATATTCTGGGAGGAGAGAAGCTGATATGCATGGACGGGGAGAGGAACCTTGGGGTGATAGTGTCCGAAGATCTAAAGGCGAAAAAACAGTGTGACAAGGCAGTGGCTGCTGCCAGAAGGATGCTGAGCTGTATAAAGAGGCATAGTCAGTAGACGGAAGAAGGTGTTGATGCCCCTGTACAGGTCATTGGTGAGGCCCCACTTGGAGTATTGTGTTCAGTTTTGGAGACCGTATCTGGCGAAAGACGTAAAAAGACTTGAGGCGGTCCAGAGGAGGGCGACGAAAATGATAGGAGGCTTGCGCCAGAAGACGTATAAGGAGAGACTGGAAGCCCTGAATATGTTTACCCTAGAGGAGAGGAGAGACAGGGTTGATATGATTCAGACGTTCAAATATTGAAGGGTATTAACGTAGAACAAAATCTTTTCCAGAGAAAGAAAAATGGTAAAACCAGAGGACATAATTTGAGGTTGAGGGGGTGGTAGATTCAAAGGCAATGTTAGGAAATTGTACTTTACGGAGAGGGTGGTGGATGCCTGGAATGTGCTCCCGAGAGAGGTGGTGGAGAGTAAAACTTTGACTGAGTTCAAAGAAGCGTGGGATGAACACAGAGGATCTAGAATCAGAAAATAATATTAAAAATTGAACTAAGGCCAGTACTGGGCAGACTTGCATGGTCTGTGTCTGTATATGGCCATTTGGTGGAGGATGGGCTGGGGATGGCTTCAATGGCTGGGAGGGTGTAGATGGGCTGGGGTAGTTTTTAATGGAGATTTTGGCAGTAGGAACCCAAGCACAGTACCGGGTAGAGCTTTGAATTCTTGCCTAGAAATAGCTAAGAAGAAAAAATGTAAATTGAATCAGGTTGGGCAGACTGGATGGACCCTTCTGGTCTTTATCTGCCGTCATCTACTATGTTACTATGTTTGCTGATGTAGGGGATCTTTGTGTTGTGCAAGTCTTGAAATATGTATGTAACATTGTGAGCCGCCTTAGATAAAGGCGGATTAAAAATGTTTTAAATGAATAAAATAAAATTTTCAGTTCTTGGGCCTTCTATGGCCCTCCTCTTGCTTCTCCATTCCCACTTCCCCAACAACTTTCCCTTCCTCTTTGATCTGTCGCCTTGAGCCTGTATAGGTATGTGCGACTCACAAATGGAAGATTAGATATTCTTGATTTTCAACTTTGGGTGCTAGAAATTGTTTGATGCACATTAGAATTTGATGCATTCAAATTGGCTTTAACGCCTTAGTAAAAGACCCCCTTGGTCAGTTTTGTATGCACTGACTGGGGGTGATCTAGGCAATGTGATGGATCAGGAAGACTAGAAAGAGCTGCTGGTTGACTCAATTCTGATCATTAAGATCCCAGAAGGATGTGTGTCCAGGGGCTTCTACCCCGGAGGGAAGAGTCAGGAAGGCCATTATAGTGGGAGATTCATTTATTAGGCATTTATTGGTCACTTGTCTGCCTGGTGCAAAGGTGGCGAACAGGGGAGATATGATTCAGATGTTCAGATACTTAAAAGGTATTAACAAAGAATAAAATCTTTTCCAGTGAAAGGAAAATGGTAAAACCAGAGGGCATAATTTGAGGTTGAGGGGCGGTAGACTCAAGAGTAATGTTAAGAAATTCTTTATGGAGAGGGTGGTTGATGCCTGGAATGCCGTCCCAAGGGAGGTGGAGGAGAGGAAAACAGTGACAGACTTCAAAAAAGTGTGGGATGAACACAGGATCTCTAATCAGAAAATAATGGTATATATTGAAGAACTAAGGCCAGTACAGGGCAGACTTGCAGGGTCTGTGTCATGTATATGGCCATTCAGTTGAGGTTGGACTGGAGAGGGCTTCAACGGTTTAGATGGGCTGGAGTGGGCTTTGACGGAGACTTAAGTAGATGCAACCTAAGCACAATACCAGGCAGAGCTCTGGGTTTCTGGCCCAGAAATATCTAAGAAAATGGACAATTTAAATTAAATCATGAATTTAGAGAGTGTATACAGTTGGGCAGATTGGATGTACCATTCGGATCTTTATCTGCTGTCATTTACTATGTTACGTCACACATCTCCTACCTCGTAGATAAGATTTTAGACAGAGCTGGGGAGAAACCTACTGTCTTAGTACCAATGACATAGAGATATGTGATAGGGAGGTTTTGGAAGCCAAATGTAGACTCTTAGGTAGGAAGCTAAAATCCAGAACCTCCGGGTAGCACTTTCAGAAGTGCTCCCAATTCCACACACAGGACCCAAGAGACAGGCAGAGCTCCAGAGTCTGAATGCATAGATTAAGTGATGGTGCAGGGAGGAAGGTTTTAGATTTCTCAGGAACTGGGTGACATTCTGGGAAAGAAGGTGCCTATTCCACAAGGATGTGCTCCACCTTAACCAGGGTGGAACCAGGCTGCTGTCATCATCAACATTAAAAAAGTAGATAGAGCAGTCTTTAAACTAGAAACTGGGGCAAGGCCAACAGTCGCTCAAAAGTGCATAGTTCGGAACAAGGATTGCCAGTTGACGTAGTGTATCTAGATTTTCAGCAAGCTTTCAGTAAAGTTCCTCATGAGAGGCTCCTGAAAAAATTAGAGTCATGGAGGCAACGTTTTGTTGTGGATTAGGAATTGGTTATTGGACAAAAAACAGAGGGTAGGGTTAAATGAACATTTTTCTCAGTGGCAGTGGGAACCCAAGCACAGTACCGGGTAGAGCTTTGGATTCTTGCCCAGAAATAGCTAAGAAGAGAAAATTTTAAAAATTTAAATTTAATTAGTTTGGGCAGACTGGATCTCCTATCATTTTCGTCGCTCTTGTGATCCTTGGAGCTATGGACTATAAGGGGGAAGGCAGTTTCCATTCTTTCTGATATTTTGTGTGTGCTTTTTTTATTTCTTTTGGAAATTGTAATAATTGTACTTTCATATTTTTCATCAATGCTTATTTTCCCAGAAATACATGATAATTTTTGGTCACTGTTCCTGATATTTATTGCTCCATGGGTAGACTGTAAAAAAAAAAAGAGGATTAGTGTTTTTTTAAAGACTGGTTGAGGCAGTCAAAAAATATCTGGATATTTATACAGTGTCCCGAAAGAACAAAACCCCCACAACATCTTTCCAGATAACCAAAATGCGTGCTACTGCATCAGAAGCTTCTTCCTGAATTTTGAGATATTTCCGAGTACTTTATTTTTCAACAGGATGGAGCTCCAGCTCAGTGAACTCGCTACACAGATGAGCTCTTAGTTAATGAAAACCCAGAAATCATTGAACCAACAGCTCAGTGGTATTGAAGACAGACTTTGTGAATGCGTCAAGGTTGAACGCAACTTATGAATTAACCATGAAAACAAAAAAATTGTACTTATGTATTTTCAAAGGTCAGACTATTTTTTTTTTTTTTTTAAACTATGTAAGGGTCTTATTTTTTTCTGGACACAGTGTAGTACCGCTATCCAGATAGTGGCAAGTGCCAAATTTCCAAATAAAAGTGGTCAATTCTGGATAAATTATCCAGATAGCAGACTGAATACAGACCTGCCAAGTCTCCTGCCTTTAAGGTTCATCTTCTACACTCCCACTGGGGAGCCAGGATCTCCTACTGAGCATATTACTCCAGTTTTGAAAGCTCTACACTGGTTACCTCTTCAGCAGAGGATTTGTTACCAAGCATTATCAGTTGTTCATCAAATGTTGTACACTTCTCCCTCTGTATTCGCTGTGATAGGGGATTAACGGACCTGTGAATACAGAAAAGCCGTGAATAACTTTTTCATATGTTATTTGCTGTTTTCTATTAAAAACCATCGTGAATATGGTGAAACCGCGAATAACATGGTGGGAGACCTGGCCTGTTCCTGAAGGAGAGGCAAAACATGGTGAAGAAAGTGCTGGGAATCAGCAATTTTTTTTTTTTCCTGTAAATCCTTGGAATCAGCGATTTCTCTACGTAAGCTGCTGAAATTTGGGGGAGGAGCCAGCAAGCTCGAAACCGCAAATGCTGAAACTGCGAATACGGAGGGAGAAGTGTACTCCCCTGTTCCTACTTGTTTTCAGAACCTGTGGGAAGTTTATCAACCTGCCAGATGTTTGCGATCTGAGGGAGGGACGTCACTAATCAGTCTAAAAGAAAATGGAATTCGTTATGCAAAATCCCAAAAGTCTGTTTTTTTTTCCATTGCTGGTAAAAAAAAAAAAATCTCTGGAATTCAATCTTGGGTTCAATGAGAGTATGCAAAGATCGGATGTCCTTTAAGAAATGATTGGAAACGCAGTTATTTGTAGAAGCCTTTCTCTAAACTCTGTGGTTATTGTTTTGTTTTCTGATTTTCTGACATTTTGATATTAAGAGAAATTTGTTGTATTTTATTATGGTTGTGTTTGTTTTGTTTTTTGTTTTTTTTTTAGATAATATTTCTTTATTGAGCAAACCAGTATATACAAAATAGAACAGAGTAAAGGGACAATGGTTGTGTTTTAAAACTGTGTATATAATGTTCTTGTACATCACTTAGGGGTCCTTTTATTGAGGCATGCTAGCCGTTTTAGCACGCGCTAAACGCTAATGCGTCCATTATAGTCTATGAACGCGTTAGCGTTTAGCGAGCTCTAAAACGGCTAGCGTGCCTTAGTAAAAAGACCCCTTAGTTTTTTGGGTTTTTTTTTTTTTAAATTTCATTTTTATTAATTTTACAAAGATAAAATTACATTTCAACAAATTAAGAATACAAAGAATAAAAACAAATCTCAAAATCGCCCAATATAAGGGGGTTATGGTAAGATGTGTACCTGGGAACTTTTATGTGAAGTTTACTGCAATGTCCATTCCTCTGCTGGGATTAGGATAGCCCCGCCCCCCAGGCCTGCCCAGTTACGCCCACGTCACGCCCCCGCCCCGCCCCCTCAACCTGTTCTCGTCAGTCAGTCGGGTATCTGTGCATTCACGGCTGCAACGCCATGATGTCACACACGCCTATGTGCCTGACGTTGCCGCATTGCACGCGTGGATGCCCTCCCGACGCGGTCCCAAAGAAGAAGCTTTTCAAAACCCGGACAAAGTGCTGGATTTTGAAAAGCCGTCCAGACACCCGGGTACGCTGTCTTAAAAGAGGACATGTCCGGTTAAATCCGGAAGTCTTGTAACCCTAGCTGGGACGTCTATGTGGCCAATCTGCTAAAACTGCTGGCCCTTCCTACGTTTCAATGGCTTGTTTTGTACATTTTTCTTGTGTATGTGTTGGGGTTTGTTTGGGGTTTTTTTTTTTCAAAAATGGTTCAGAAAGATAGGTGCACATCTGAAAATGACCATTTTCGGGGAAAAAAACAAGGCAGTTTTGAAAATGAGCATGTTTAAACATAGAAGATGACGGCAGAAAAGGGCTACAGCCCATCAAGTCTGCCCACTCTGCTTACCCCCCTGTCTGTGCTCTAATGACCCAATTTCCTTATCTTGACCCTCTTAGGGATCCCACATGGGTATCCCATTTATTCTTAAAGTCTGGCACGCTGTCTGCCTCGATCACCTGCACTGGTGATCGAGGCAGACAGCGTGCCAGACTTTAAGAATAAATGGTACTGGATGTTTGAGACGTCCAAACTTGGATTTGGACATCATATAAAAAATAGCCCTCCACGTGTGTAACAGCTTCTGTGTTTCTTAACACTCACTGCGCTTCATTTCAATTCCTTCTCTCCAGGCAAAAGAGAAGAAAGAAGCTGGTTCTTCCATCTATGAGAATATAGAGGTGTTACGCCAGGAAGCTGAGCTCAGTGCCCGCTCCTCTCGCCCACACAGCTCTAGTAGTACCCTCGAAGAATGGGAAACGCACACTGATCTTGGCACAGGGAAAGTCTACTACTATAACAGTCTGACTGGACAGACCACCTGGGATTCACCTTTTGACCTGCTGGAAGATAAGTCCGAGCCCCCGGGTAGCCCTCTCTTAGCCTACTCCCCGAGTCCCAGAGGCACCGATTGGGAAAAACACTTCGATGAAGTCAGCGGACAGTTCTTCTTCTACAATTCGGGGACAGGAGAGACCTCGTGGGAAGCTCCAGAGCTGGAGGAAGAGCTCAATCAACGAGAAATGAAACCTGGGCTTTCACAGTGCAGCTCGATGAGCCAGAGGGTATGTGATGAGGGCTCTTGGCTTATTCTGCTTAGTGAAATGAAAGGATTTTGCAGTGTTCCATAGCTATAAAAAGTGATGATTTCTGGGGCAGGTTGCGATGTATTTGAAATATTACATTGCATTATATTAATGACTTATATTCTGCCTTAACCTTGCAATTCTAGGCAGAGTACAAAAGAGGTAAACTGGAAATGTATTTTATTTATTTATTTAAAACATTTGTAGCCCACATATCAAACGTCTATGCAGATAATACCATTACATGTGTAATAAAACTAGACAAATCAAAATCAAACATCACCAACAGTATTCAGGAGGACATTACCAGGAGAGTTACAGGATTTGAGATAATTAAGGTACTGCGTTAGTTTGTCTTGACAAATTTTCTGAATTGCAGGGTTTTTATTTCCCTTCGGAGGGTTTTGTAATCGGGCGTTGTTATCGGTAAGTTGGAGAGGTGGCGGTTAAGTTTCGCTGCCTGAGTTGCTGGTAGGCCATCGTGTAGGTACTTCAAGAGTATTTTCTTCTACATTGGTCATGGTTTTAGCCAGGGCTTTTTTTCAGGGGATACTGAGTACTGGTACCTTTTCAGCTGCCTTCTAAAGTTGATCCATTGTCCCCCAAATGTTAATGAAAGATCCCAAGCCCGGCACACCAATATTTTTATAGATTCTTGACTCCTGCTCTCTTCACACAAAGGTGCTGGGGTGGGGATTCAGGGGATGGGAGGGAGGTTCGGGGGAATATCCAGTGGCAGGAGGGAGTAGGCATCCCTCCTGCCTTTTTGAACAGGGAGGGGAGGGGATGGTTCGGTGGGTGGCGCCTGGCATTGGGAGGGGGCCTCTGTTGGCAAGAAGGAGTGGGCATCCCTCCTGATGATTTTCGCTGGCCCGGCAGGAAGGGGGGCTCAGTTCCAGGTGCTGGTTTGTCATCGTCGGGGGTTTATGTATGTGTGTATGTGTGTATGCTTTTTTTGGGTTTCTTAATGGGGCAGATATTCTGCATATGTAACACATGCACAGCATCTATGCCCATTTAAAAGAAGTGTTAGTAAGACAATTAAGCTACTGGTCTTGACCAGTCGCTTTTTTTTGTGCATTGCCAAGTGATGTTAGTGCATCAATCGCTCTGATAGTTTGCTTTAATATTAAATAGTTAATTTGCATGGCTGAATCGGAAAATGGGCGATCGAGGGGGAAAAACACGCGGTGAGCCATTTTGTGCATCGGGTCGGCAAATGCGATCGTTGCTAAAGCAGGCAAAACTGACTTTATCTGGGCCTAGGCGCCTTGGTTATCACCCCACATCTGAAGGATAGTCTGGCATTTGAGCGCCAGCACCTTTTTAAAAAAAAAAAAAAAAAAAAAGCACATTGGTTTTAGCTTAAGCAGAAAGAAGAGGCCAAAGTCAAATCCATAATTTTGTTACTAAACTAAACTAAACCTTAGGTTTATATACCGTACCATCTCTGTAGACACAGAGCTCGGGACGGTTTACAGGATTTAGGATGAGAAAGGAACTCCAGTGGAGGGTTTAAGGTTTAGGTGTAAGAGGGTGGGGATGGGTGGGAGAGGCCAAAGGTTTGTGAGTGGGACTGATGGGGGTAAACATTGATGGGGAAGGCATGTGCGTTCCTTGTGAACAATCGGTGGCCAGGAGGTAGTGTCGGACTGGTTTTATGGATTGATTTCTCTGAGCCACTCAGTTCTGGAGGTCACTGGCTTGGTATTCCCGCTGATCCATTTCCAGAAACTTCAGGCTTTGTATCTCTGCTCTTTCATTGAGCCTATCCACTCCATTCTGGCCTTTATTTTGCTCCCCAAGGGAGTAACGCTTGAAACGAGACCTGACATATGATGACCGTGTTTTTTTTTTCCTGATGTTTCCAGCCACCCACTCCCGAAACTGATTACCCTGAGCTTTCCCCGGATGAGCTGGAGTGCTATCCCAGAGAAGATTACTCCCCTCTTGCACCCCAGACTTCATTTGAGTATCCTGATGTTCAACCGGAGACCTCCCCAACACACATTGGCTATTCCTGGCAACCACTGGGGTGGACGTCCCAGGTCAAAGATGGGCAAAGGCTCTACACAAACAATTATACACATGAAACGGTAAGGCCACATCAAATGCATCCCCAAAGCCTTGTCAACAGTTAATTATATAGTCTTATACCTTGTGATTTTTTTTTAAAGTAACAGATAAAGTGAAATGAAATATGGTTGATATTGTTAAGACTTGAGTTTAATTGTTTAAAGCTAAAGGAATATTACCTTGCAAGAAATTGAAAACCCTCCATATTGTAGATTATATTTTGAGACTGTAGCATATTCAGATTCAACTATTTATTCTACTGGATAAATTTCAGGCGTCAGAATAGTGAAGGGGGGGGGGGTAGAGATTTAAAAGCTTGAAATTGTAGGACCTTACCTGGAAAATCTATATTTGAAGTTGTGGAGCTGGTATGAGGTCCTGTCTCCAAGGAGAGAGGGGGGGGGGGGGGGGCTGTCTTTTGCCTAAGATAAATTAAGCTGGAAACTGTTTTGAGGCGATGAGAAGTTAAAAGATTTAAGAGATGTCTTAAAATGAGGTGGTTGTGTCCTATAAATCCACTATACTTGAATATAATGGACAATTTTATAAAGTGTGGCCCTAACGCCAGTTACATATGTAAATATTTGGCATCTTAACATGTACATGCATATGGGTCACATATGCGTCTAAGGGTTGTTCTGTAAACACACACATATCCACACTAGCACATATTGTATGGGTGGGCGGAGCATGAACAGAGTGCACATTTACATACTGTACATAGCTTACAGAACACTGGGGGGAGGGGTTGATATGCAAAGTGATTTAACCAGCCAGAAATCACTGCTGGATGATGGCTAAATTACCTGTTCGGGGCTAACTACTATTTGGCAGTGCCACTTAACCGGTTAGCGCAGGGGTGGGCAACTCCAGTCCTCAAGGGGCCGGAATCCAGTGGGGTTTTCAGGATTTCCCCAATGAGTATGCAGTAATGCTTTTTTGAAATTGTATCTTGTGCTGAAATGTCTCGGTTTTCCTGTTGTGAACCGCCTACGACTGTTGGCAGGGCGGTATACAAGAAAATAAATTATTATTATTATTATTATCTATTTGCATGCTCTGCTTTCAATGCATATTCATTGGGGAAATTCTGAAAACTCGACTGGATTCTGGCCTTTGAGGACCGGAGTTGCCCACCTCTGGGTTAGCGCCAAACTGAAAACCGGCTATGTTGAGGGGATTCCAGGGCAGAGTCGGCACTTGGCTGATGAAGTGCTCATTTGACCTCCCAGGGGACCACAGGTGGCACGAGTAGAGAGAAAACGTCACTCCATCAAATTCAACCATCTTCACTTCTACAAAGCCCGCGGTAGCAATTCCCACACAGCAAATGTGACACTACCCACTCAGTTCCTATGGACGGGGTCGCATTTGCCATGCTGGAACTTGCTACCTTGGCTTTGTAAAAGGGGCCCTAAGTGAGTTACCTCTGGATTTCATTATGGGGCAATGCTATAGAGTCCGATTAATTTTCAATCTTAAAAAAAAAAATCAGATCATGTCACACCTTATTACCAAAGACTACATTGGTTACCAGTCGAGGCTAGAGTCAGATTTAAGTTTGGTTGTTACATGGCTTAGCACCTGATTATCTTGTAGATAATTTTTGTAGATTGTGAGCACACCAGGATAAACGGGAAAATGCTTGAAGATCTGAATAAATTAATGTAAACCATTCTGAGTTCCCCGGGGAGAACAGTATAGAAAAGTGGGTGCACAAATGTGGGTGTCATGTATAGAAACCAGGAGGGTAAATTATTGGCTTCTTTATTTCTAAACAATAAATCTTGTGCACTTTCACCTCTTCTGCCCACAGGGGGAGGATATGAATGAAAACTCTCTGCCTTGATGGTCCTTTGGGCTCCTGTGACATTGTTTTAGGCTGGAAGGAGGAAAGGCTATAATCTTGAATTTCATCGGTGGTGTGTTTTGTTTTTTTCACAGTGGATACAGTCGCAAGATGATTATGGAAAACCTTATTTCTACACATTAGATGGATCTGCATCTCAATGGAACCTTCCACAGGTGACATATATGGGCAAGCTGGCTAGATCACCTATTTAAAGTGTGTGGCGCAGTGGTTGGATCTACAGCCTCAGCACCCTGGGGTTGTGGGTTCAAACCCCGTGCTGCTCCTTGTGACCCTGGGCAAGTCACTCAGTCCTCCATAGCCCCAGGTACGTTAGATAGATTGTGAGCCCACCGGGACAGAGAGGGAAAACGCTTGAGTACCTGATTGTAAAAACCGCTTAGATAAACCTTGATAGGCGGTATAGAAATACCTAATAAACTTGAAACTTGAAACACCTCAGTCCTTGAGGGCCGCAACCCAGATGGTTTTTAAGGTTTCCCCAATGACTATACATGAGATGTATTTGCATGAAATGCCTCCATTGTACGCAGATAAATTTCATGTCTATTCATTGGGAAAATCCTGAAAATCTGACTGGGTTGCGATCCTTGAGGACCAAGTTGATCACCCTTGCGCTTTGCTATACTGCACAGTATAGCACTGTACAGTGCTGATGACATCAGAGCCCAACATCTAGACATCAAGTAGTTCATCAGCTTTATTGGTACCTGGAAATTATTTTCCCAGAATATATGATGGTATCATTCGTTTTTTGTTGTTATAATACATTTGGTTGAAGTTTATAATAAAATAGTATTGATGAAATCAGGATGTCCAGAATATCCAGTGATCCTGGATTTAGCTTTATCTAAAGAGAGACTAGTATTTTGATTAATAAAACATATAACTAACAAAAACTGCTAACAAAAACCTACCCAATATAGTTGCCGGAGGTGATAGAAATGGTTTCTAAAGGTTGCTGGAATTTGCGAGATTAAGGTGAGTGATGAGTCTAGCAATATCCTAAATTTCCTGACCTGTGATATTAGGAGTTTGTACTTCCCAAATAGTATTTGAAGTCGGGTATTTGTCCACTCATGTTGTGGCCCCACAAAATCTCAGTTTTTTTTATCTAATATGCATGTCGTAGCAAAAAAATGTAGATGAACCTACCAAAGCTCGTAAGGATGTTAGAATAAATCTAAATACAGTGGTACCTCGGTTTACGAGTCCACCGGTTTGCGAGTGTTTTGCAAGATGAGCAAAACACTCGGCAAACTTTTGTCTCGTAAACCGAGCACTGCCCCGATAAACGAGCACTCAGCAATGGTGGCCCAGGGGCGAGTATCTGCCTGTGGGTGCTGCAACGATTCCAAAGTGGTGCCTTCCTTCCCTCGGGGTCCCAGTGCGGCTGCCCTCCCACTTCGGCCGATGCCTCTGCCGTCAGTCAGCATCTCCCGGCTCCTAATCCAAGCCGGTCGCCATCCTGAATGAGCATGCGCGCAGCTTCACCTCTCCTCTCCTCTCCTAAGTCAGCCGCTGCCCCGACAACACGCTCACCACATACCATTGCAAACTTTGGTTGTGGAACAAATCTTCTGAGTTTGCATTAAGGCCTATGGGGAACTTTGCTTTGATAGACGAGCGTTTTGGATTACGAGCATGATCCTGGAACGGATTATGCTCGTAAACCAAGGTACCACTGTATACAACTCCCTTATATCAAAATAACACACTCCTTAGACAGCAGAGTGAACTAGAGCATCATATGGTCAAATATTGTAATCGTCTCTGACGGTGCAAACGCTTAAAGATGTACAAAAATCCAGAGGGGAGGCCAAAGCCTTAGAACCCCTCCTGCACCGACCTTAATCGAGAAAAGTGTGAGAAATTTGAAACTTGGGTAAATTACCTCATCGACATAAAAAAACCTTCCCCAATTGGAAAACATTGAAAAAAAAAAAGCCTTGTGCAATACAGAGAGCAATAACAAAAACAGAACCAATGTGTAATTCAAACATTAATCCAGTGATTGAATCAATGAAATACTTATCTCCGTTGTGGAGTTGATCTCGCATCAATTGAATCAATGGAGTAGCAAAAATCTGGCATCTTCAGTGATCACTCCTCTGAATAGTGCCATTTTCTGAATGCCCTATACAAGGCGTGTCAAAGTCCCTCCTGGAGGGCCGCAATCCAGTTGGGCTTTCAGGATTTCCCCAATGAATATGCATGAGATTTATTTGCATGCATATTCATTGGGGAAATCCTGAAAACCCGACTGGATTGCGGCCCTCAAGGAGGGACTTTGAGACCCCTGCCCTAAACCCTGCCTTTTTTTTAAGACATTAAACTTTGGTCAACTTATAGGTCAAAACTCTCTGAATGCTTTGGAACCGGGTGAGATACAGGAGGGTGATTGGTGGTAAATGGGATCGTTACATGAGGGGGCAAAATAATGTATTATTGGGCTGAGGTACACGGTGGAGTGAATAAAATATTCACTGGCACAATGAATAGTTATGAAGTTAAATTATATGATTCCTTCAGGACTGATCTAATGATCCTGTTTCTGCAGATACCATCCCCACTGTCCTTCCAGCAGAGAGCCAGCAGTGATTCTGAGCCAGAGGGCAGCCCCCTGCTGAGCTGGCGCCAGAACTCGCCGTTCAGCTTCACCCTCTCCAGCACCATCCCGGTGAGTTGTGCCATGAAAGAAGGCGGGCGATCCTCACCCCTCCAGGAGAATGGAGAAGCTCAAGGAATGCTTGCCTTTGTTCTGTGAGCATTTTAGGATTGCGCATTCAATTCATTACATACTATAGAAAAATCTAGCATGGTGCGCAAAATTGATTTAATGTGCATTAACCTATAAATTAATTAATGCACAATTGATTTAAATGCATGAGCAATAAATGTGTGAAATGAACCCCGTAAATGAACAAAAATTGGGGACGGGGAAATGGCCACATTTTCCAAAATTGAACCTAAACTTTTTGTGCATTTTCTTCTTGTCCTTGGGTTCCCCAACTCATAGGGGCCCTACAAATGTGTGTTAAGGGAATAATAAGTTGGTTTGTCAAATAATGCGACTTAAATGGCAAAAAAGAGCCTTATTTGCTTTTAGTGCAATCCCATTTTAGATGTAATGAGATGCAAATGCATGCGAAGCCAAAGTGTGATATTTATCACAGCTTCTTATTCGGAACAGGCTCCATTGGCCTATGGCAGGGGTAGGCAATTCCAGTCCTCGAGAGCCGGAGCCAGGTCAGGTTTTCAGGATATCACAGTAAATATGCATGAGCTAGATTTGCATCTCAAGGAGGCAGTGCATGCAAATCCATCATATTCATTGTAGATATCTTGAAAACCTGACCTGGCTCCGGCTCTCGAGGACCGGAATTGCCTACCCCTGGTCTATGGTGCCATGGGCACCATGGGATCTCAGGCGAAGTATACAACTGGTTTCAAGGATTCCTTAAAACAAGAACATACAGAGTAAAAACAAACGATCTTATATCGGAGCCTTGGACCAACCCCTGCGGAGTACCCCAAGGTTCCCCACTATCACCCATGCTCTTCAATCTTTACATTTCCTCCCTCGGTACCCTGTTAGACAAACTCAAAGTAACTTCATTCAGCTATGCAGACGATATCACCATACTCCTCCCCTTTGACACACAAGACCCCACCAAATCAGGCATCCTGGAAAAAACTCTAGAAGCAGTGGAAAAATGGATGACAGAACATAAACTGAAGCTCAACCCAGATAAAACTAAATTTCTACTGCTTGAAAAGGACAAAACCCCTTCTATAACAGAGCTAGAAATAAAAACCACCAAATATCCCCTACAACCCACTCTCAAACTCCTTGGAGTAACAGTAGACAGAGGTTGCACTCTTCAGGTGCAAATCAACAAAATCACACAAAAAGCTTTCTTCACCATGCGCAACCTTCGCAAAATCAGAAAATTCTTTGAAAAAGAACAATTCAGACTCACAGTTCAATACCTAGTCCTAAGTCTATTGGATTACTGCAATATCCTCTACCTTTCTTGTCCTACCTACCTAATAAAACAACTACAGACTGTGCAGAACACTGCCCTCAGAATGATCTATTCCCTTGGAAAATTTGACCACATCACCAACGCCTTCCTAGACTCACACTGGCTTCCAATACAAGCCCGCATCCAATTCAAACTATACTGTATGTTATTCAAAACCTTAAACGGAATGGCACCCACCCACCTAAACAACCGTCTAAACAGGAACCTCTCAACCAGACAGAGGAGAACCCAATCCCCTTTCTCCTTCCCCCCTTTTAAAGGAACTAAACGCAAAAAGATGTATGACAACTTACTTGCAACACATGCAGCTAAATTGGACCCCTCCATCACCAACCTACTGACAGCATCAACTGACCTCAAGGCTTTCCGCAAAGAAATCAAGACCCTACTATTCAAGAAATTCACCCAAATGTCCTAATCCCTTCCTTTCCCCCTCTCTCCCCCTCTTAGAACCCACTCATCAAAATTGCTTTAGACCTTACGCCTTAATTGTAATTTGTATTTCTCTTCCTGGAAATGTCCAGTTATCGTTCTGATGTAATCCGCTTAAAACTGAAAGGTACAGGCGGAATATAAGCCAGTAATGTAATGTAATGTAATGGGCCTTCATTCACTACTCACAGAGTGGATCCCCAGTTTATAACCAGCTCCCTCTCCACCTGACAACCAAGTCATTGTGACAGAGTCCTTGGTCAAGAGCCATGCATAAGGAATCTCTCCAGTGGTGTAAATTCAACCCAAGCAGCCCTAGCGGTGCAGAAATCTTAGGGAATCTTATTCCTCTCCTCCTTCTAGATGCTACCATATCTTCAGGTGCTCTAGGGCCTCCTGTTGATATTTTCCTTTCTTGGAAACCCTTCATTTGAGCTTCTGCCACTGGCTTCCTCCTGAACCGTGAAATCACAAGTCCTTCGTCTGGCCATGTGGGGGTAATTTCGTGTCAGTCCCACCCTGGGAATACCTAGACATATATCACATAAAAATGGACATTGTATTGGTTATCTTAGAAGCTCTGTTTCTGTTTTAGACATCTGAAACTGGCATTTAGACATCTATTTTGAATAGATGTCCGAATCCCAATTTTACAAAACTAGGATATAGACATCTAACAATGCAGAATAGCCTTACTGGGTCAGACCAATGGTCCATCTAGCCCGTCTTCTTATGGTGTCTGGGGCTCTGGGAAGGGAGAGTAGGAATATTATCCTTCCCAGGAAGGATGGGGTTTAAAATTTTGAAATGCGCAATGAATCTGCTTAGGTTCACCCATCCATCATACCTCCTATCTGTAGGGGAGGAGCACTGATCAAGGAGGAGCAAGAGGGAATCTAATGTGGGGAGGAATTAGAAAGCAGATAAATATAAGAATGGGGGTGTTAAGCATCAAACCCTAAAAACAAAAAACAGACTATATTGGGAGAAAGAAATGAGGGGAAAACATTAAGGCAGGGAGGGACTGAGAAAGAAGGGATGGTCTGAGAGAAAAGAAAGTGTATGATGTGCACAGGCTAGGTAGGGAAAATTGACTTTTGAGGGCTGCCTGGGATGGGGTAAATATGCCAGGGTGGCCTGGAAGGCATAGCATAAGTGTGGTTTAGATGGGCTGGGAGTAAGATGGTAAACTTGGACGATGAGTTGGGGTTGGGGGAAGAAGAGAGACTGGTGTAGGGTGTAGAATCCTGGATGCATGGCCATGCCCATTCTTCCCCATTCTGGTTCTGTTCCTCCTCAAACCCAACCCCGCTCCCCCCCCCCCCCCAGCCTTGTCTCTTCTTTCCTGCCGGGTCTGGAGGTTCTCTGAGCATACGCAGATGCGTGTGACGTCATCCGCACATGCTCAGAGGGCCTCCAGACGCGGCAGGGCTTTCCTAAGCCTGGACAAACTGAAGGGTTTTGGAATGTCCATCCAACCACATAGACAGTCCTCCGGGTTTTCCCAAACATCTGGTAACCCTAGACTGGTGGGACTTGCAGTGTCACCCCTAGCATTTCTTTTAGCCACATGTCCTCCCTGTGTGGCATCACCTGCTGTGCTCTTCGTTTTAAAGACAGCCTGACCAGTTGTGTTGAGAACCCACCATGCTTTTATATGGTCTTGGCAATTTGTGGCGAGTTGAGCACCCCCAGTCATTTGGAAAACTTGGCTCCTATATTCTAAAATGCACAATTCATGGATGTCCTTCTGCGGTGCTTCCTTTTATGCATATGTACTTCCTGGGAATTGTATAAGTGTCTCCTTGAAAACATAAAAACACTCTACACACTGAGGTCACTCATAAGGCAGCCCTTTAGACGTCAGCTTTGCGTATTGACTAGGAAGCATTTCCCCCCGAATGTGAACACTTTCCACAGTATCCCCAGCTACAAGGCTGGATTTGTGCTAAGCTAACATTTCAGTTATTCCCCTCAATTAAGTAAGAAGTAAATTTTAGGCTTAATAGTTTCCACGCTAGTAAAGCGTGAGGTCCTAAGCTGTAACAGTTGTGTACCAATGTGTAAATTCACTCTGTTCACTGTCCCAGGCGGAAAAGAGCTGATTTAAAGCGAGGGGGCCAGTGCAGTACTGGCCAGTGTTTTGTGTGTATCCTCAGGAACTGGTCTCGGACTCATTTTTAAAAGATAATCTCGTTCTCTTTTGAAGGAGTTTGCACCTGCATATAACAGAAGCCACTCAGATGTCACTTCCTCCCCATTCGCAGGAAGCCCTCAGCCACTGGTAAGGAACATATGTGTGTGTGTAGTCATTATGGGCAAGTTTATCCCTAATGAATCCCTAATGAAACCTGTAACTGAGGTCAATTCTGAAAGGGCATAAATATGAGTAAACATATCTGACCCACAAATTGGGATGGGAGGAATAATTTAATCAGATTTTGCAAGTAAAGTGTGACTTCACCACAGAAATTATTTTGAAAATTACAGATGCACAATATGTGGAAAATGCATTCCAACATCCCTAGCTCAAGTGTTTCTGCATCACTGTTACACAAGAAGTGGTTTCTGTGGCATCAAAAAATACAAGAGAGTGTAATTTTTCTCCATTTAGAAATAAGAACATAAGAATAGCCTTGTTGGGTCAGACCAAAGGTCCATCAAGCCCAGTAGCCCGTTCTCACAGTGGCCAATCCATGTCACTAGTACCTGGCCAGAACCCAAGGAGTAGCAACATTCCAGAATTCCAAAGAGTAACTAAAGATTCCGGAACCCCAAAGAGTAGCAACATTCCATGCTACCGATCCAGGGCAAGCAGTGGCTTCCCCCATGTCTTTCTCAATAACAGACTATGGACTTTTCCTCCAGGAACTTGTCCAAACCTTTCTTAAAACCAGTTACTCTATCCGCTTTTACCACAACCTCTGGTAACGTGTTCCCGAGCTTAACTATTCTCTGAGTGAAAAATGATTTCCTCCTATTGGTTTTAAAAGTAGAGATATTCAGTGTGGTTTGTTAATAGGAGAGACTCTTGACTGCCAATATCGGCGACAGTTAACAAGGTAGTGCCTCTGGGTTTGGCTCAGACCATCCCAATACAATCTGAGCAGTGCTGGGGTATAACAGGAAGACAGGCGGCCATTGGCATAAAAACATTAGGTACATGGGTCTATTGAAGATCCAGGTATTGAGTGCCATTGACCCATAGCCAGCGGTGGTCAGTGTTTAAAAAAACATTGACCACCGCTGACTGAATATTGACCCAACAGTTTGGAGGATACTGATCATCAAACCAAAAAAACTTCTTAGAAAGACCATTTTATAGGCTCTGTTCCTCCCAGGTTCCTTTTACAAAGCTGCGATAGCAATTCCAGTGTGGCAAATTCTATGCAGCCCATTCAGTTCCTATGGGCTGCGTCGCATTTCCCACACCAGGACTCGATACCGTGGTTTTTTGACTGGCTAGGTGTGTCCTGAGGACTGCGTTGAAAGCCCCTGATCTAAACTCACCCCTACTGGGCTTGCAGCCCCTTAAGCCAGGATTTTTGTCTATTTCTACTCTGACACCGCCCTCCCCCCCAAGCCACCTTTCGCTTCTTGTAAATCATCTGTAAATGTGTCGGAATCTGCTCATGGACTCTCAGAGCAGCAGGTAGCCTGCAGAGGCCTGTGTCTCCCATGGGGGTATGTCATGCACAAGTTTGTTTCCAAATGCCCTGGCTTATGAAATGTTTTTCCAAGTTCCAATGTTTTAACCTGTCATATCCACAAGGCTCAAGATGTGGCACAGTCATAAAATACCAACGGACCAAGAACAAACTTAACAGAGTTCTTATTGCACTCAAGACCTCAAACACCCAAGACACTACTTTTAATAGTTTTTGATGCCCTTACTGGGGTGAAGTGTTCATGTTAGATTGTAATTGCTGTGATGTGAGAGAAGCACCCGAGTACTTCTAACGTCTAAGTAGACAAAAGTGTGTTGGAGCAGAACAATAGCTCCTGAAGAAACTTACCAGTGAAACGGCTGGGTAGCCGTCAGACTTTAAGTTTAGTGCTCTTCTTTATATTAATTGTCCACCACAATTAAAGTTATATAAAAATACAAATAAGGGCACGAAAAAACAATTAAAAGTAATGTTTTGGGTGTTTGAGGTCTTGAGCGCAATAAGAACTCTGTTAAGTTTGTTCTCAGTCAGTTGGTGGTTAATCGATTGAACAAACGTTTTTCCATAGACAGTGTGGCGCAGTCATAAAATATTTTATTTAAATATTGATGGGGAGATAATGAATATTCCTCTGTGATATAACTCAAATAAAAAACCAATTACCACAGCTCTTCAATTCTTCTTAAAATACTATACCACCATGTATTATAGATAATCACCACCTAAATTTTTTTGTGACATGCTCAGACCCTACACCCCGTGTTTAGTGATGACTCCAAACTGGGGTTCAAAAGGGGACCATCATGGCATTCACCGTCCCCATAACCCTACCATTCCAAACATACTTTCTTCTGTGCTAATTGCTTAACACTTTACAATAATATTGATGAAAATAAATTTTCAATGACTTATCTGGAATGTTGGTGTAAATGATTATTTTGAACCCCAGACCATTTTAAAAAGACTATTCCATTGAATGTCTTCTCCGTCTTTTTGTTCTTTTATCTTTTATCTTTTCTTGTTTATTCATATAAACTTGTGCTGATATCCCCGTCCCCCCCAGTCATAAAATAACCATGTGTAACAAGCACACAATAAAATACAGTAACAAGATGGGGGGGGGGGTAACCCCTTTCTCTTTTCTTTATTTCAGCCTAAAAACCTACTGAAGGCTGGAATCCTTCACAAGACCAAAGTCGCTGAGAATGGGAAAAAGCTTCGGTAAGAACAAGTCTTACATTTTGCAATGACATGTCACCTCCAAAAAGAAAGATTTGCAGCTATAAAGTGTCAACTATAAAGTGAAATCTACACTCTCACGGTGGATCCCAAACTTGTCTCTCATGAATATTCATTGCCTAACTTCTCTGTTAAATCGGGATACACTATGGTTTAAGAGATATATCTCTAGAAAAGTTAAATTATCTTAATATTAAAGTAGCTATTACTTTACAAATACTTTAATCTTTCAAATTGTTTAATCATTTATAAAATGTCATTTGAATCAAATTTAAATATTACAAACATAAACACTGGGGAGGGGCTTATGGCCTGATTGGCCCAGGCGCCTAAGGCACCGCCCATAGGAAGGGCTTTAGGCACCTGGGCCTACCAGAATTGGGCCAGTTGCCTAAGGCCTCTCCTATGGCACTTGGACCTACCTAGTTAATGGAGAGGTGCAGTGACATTCACAGCATGACATGAATTTTTGCAAGTTCCCTGACCTGAAAAATAGTTCAGGGACAGTTTATGAATAAAGTTCAGATGAGTAGGAGACAGAGGTGCTTCTTTCCTTTCCCTTCACCCACCCACGGTCTTCTCCTGCTTCCACATCATCTGGCGACTTCAAGGTTTGAAGGGGGGGGCATCATCACGGATCAATCTGGAGCATCATAAGGTTTCCCTTTATATTGGAACAGAAAGTTGTGCAGAGGGAGGATTTCCAGATTAAAAGGTTGACTTTAAGAGGCCATTTCATCGCGGGGCATTTAGCATGGCTGCAATGAAGTGGCTGCGATGAATCATCCCCTTCCAGTGTGGGTGCTTGAGGGAGAGGTGTCAGATCGCGGACAGGGAGGTGAGAGTGGGAGGGACTAATTGTGGGGGGGGGGGATCTGCACCATTCACGACACTACTCACTGGATGCGCGAAGGCAGGCACCGCTAATATAAGAGTGTAGAAGATGGAGAGGCCAAAGGCAGCTTCCGCCACATGCACCTTCTTCCCAGCCATTCCCACTCCAGCGAACCCGTTCAGCTCAATGAAACGACTGGGATGAATCGTCCTGGACCCCTCATAGACACGTGCTCCTGATGATCATCAACTTGTGTGGTCCTTGTGATACCATCCTCCTAATCATTTCCTCTGCTTCCCATACCAGCAGGAAGAACTGGAGCTCATCTTGGACCGTTCTCGAAGGTAGAATTCTGACGTTTTTTAAAGATTCCAAAAACTCCTCCGCCAACTCTCTGGTAAGTCTTGTTATCGCCTGTGTCAAGCCAGACCTCAGCTGACCTCAGACCGCTGCTCAGCAGCACCTTGGTATAGGTCCAGCCTTGTGTTCTTTGACAGCTGGGCTTGTACTATATCTTGGATTCTTTTCACAGATAACAATGAGCAGCAGTCCGCAGCAATGAACTTTGACCTGGATATTCAATATCAGTGACTAGATATGGCCCCAGTATTGAATATTCAGGATCGCCGTGGGCCACAGGAAGTGGCTGGGCTGCCTCCCACGGTCTCAATATTTGGCCCATAGTAGAAAAGTAGAGTGCTGCTGTCACATCCTTTAATACCCAGAGTATGAAAGGAGCATGAATAGCTGAAGAGGGATGTTAGGAGAAGTGACAGCAGCACTCTGAAACACCCAGAACATAAAAAGAGCAGGAACATTAGAAGAGACTGCAGCATCCCAAGACACCCGGAGTATGAAAGTGGCTTGAATAGCTGAACAGAGGTTAAGGGAACTGACTGCAGCTTTCTGGGCCACTCAGCTGTGACGTGGCATATAGGCCACTCTGTCACATTTTTATATTGTATTAGGGACGGAATTATCCCATACTGAATCTCTGAACCCTGGGCACCCCGAGGCCCTCATTTTAACTATGAAACATGTACGTTTTAGAGCTTGGTCTTGCTATTCAGTCAATGACACTCAGACCTTTGCTGGCTGTTGCTAGCATTATGCACGGAAATTCAATATTGGGCCATGTCCAGACTTTAGTATTGAATTTCAAAGTTTGCAGAGCTGGCTAAAACATAGCAATATTCAGCACTTAACCACATAAAGATAAGACTGACTTTTATATAGTCCTATTTATGTGGTGACCTTGCCTGGTTAAGTGCCAGCTTCACCCCTGGAATGTCCCCAAAGCAGCTGGTTTTCAGTTATGTACTAATCAGGTATTTTCAGAGGTACTAACCAGTTAAGTGGCGCTGAAAATGAGTGGTGAGCCTCGGAGCAGCTGATTTAACCCATCATTTCTGGGCAGTTAAATTATTTTGATTGTTGTTTTAACAGACTTCATCGTGAAACTTGTGATCCGTGAATAATTCAGCCACAGAGCCCCGATTCTTCGAGCTTTGTGGCCTCCCAAGTGTCTAGAGCGAACTGTTGCATGACACATTATTCTTCTCATAACTGCTCCCTTTTTCCAGAAACCAGCTTCCTCATTAAGCACCCCAGAGTATACGGTGGACCTCCGTGGTGCGGCTCTCGGCTGGGCAGCCAAGGACAAGTCTAGTAAGAAGAACGTCTTAGAGGTGAGATCCACTGCGGTGCTCTGGGGCTCTCCCATGCTCCTAGAGAATGGCAAGTGTTGCTGGAACAGACAGAAGCATGACGGCAGATAAAGGACGGGTAGCTTGTCCGGTCTGTCATCCTATGCCCTCTAGAAAATGACACAGGGACAGAATTTGTCCCCATCCCTGCAGATCGCCACAAGAAACCATCTCATGTCATTCTTTAGTGTCTGTCTCAACCTCAGTCCTGCACCAGGATTCTTCAATGCAAGGCTTGAGGGTCAGTGGCTGGGCCCATTCATACTGTGATTCTTATGTGAGCCAAGTATAGGATAATGAAGCCATTGTGATATCACTGTGAGGCTGGCTCTTGGCATTGGTGGAATGAGCATTATGACATCACAATATCTGCTCTGGATACAAGAGACTGTCATTCTTTAGTGTCTATCTCAACCTCAGTCCTTCTACACCAGCATTCTTCAATGCAAGGCTTGAGGGTCGGTGGTTGGGCCCATTCAGACTCTGATTCTTACCTCTCTCCTTAAAGAATAGCACAGGGATGGTTTCCTGCAGTTAACTGTGGGGACGGGGACAAATTCTGTCCCTGTGTCATTCTCTATTGGCGCTTTCCTTCATTTAAAAAAGACTCGCCTCCTGTACATTTATGCAATGGAGATATTTAACCGTCTCTATCATATCACCTCTCTTCCGTCATTCTTCCACAGTGTACATATCATGTTCTCTAAGTCTGTCACCATGTGATTTATGACAAAGCCCTCTAACCCGTTTTGTAGCAGGCATAGTCTAATCTCACAGTGGACAGAATTAACTGTGCAGGCTGGAAAGATAGCTGGCCTTTGTCTGTCATCATCTACTTTATTACTACAGTTCTGTACTTCCTGGACCTCAGCGACATGCCACAGTGATCAGAACAGAGGAGGAGAATCTTGTTCTCCCCAGGAGCTTCCTGAATCAGGGACACTATTATTTTAATAAAGAAATTTGTCCTTTTCTCTTTCTCTTCAGCTGAAAACTCGTAGTGGTTCTGAGTATCTGATCCAGCACGATTCCGAGGTCATCATGGGAGACTGGCAGCAGGTCATCTCTGAGAGCATCCAGAGACTGGTACTTGTCAACCATAGAGACAACTGGGGGGCATTCTGTAGACAGTGGGCCACTTGTACTAAAGGGCTTTACCCATTTCAAGGGTGACTTTATAGATAGCACCAAAGAAGGAGGAAAAAGTCATTCTTTGCCCAAATACCAGAAAGTCCAGGAAGAGCAGAGAAAACCAGGTCTTCAAACCAAACTAATTTTAACGGCAACCAAATTCAGCTGCACATCCTATGCAGTTCCCGTATGAATATCAGGCCGGGGCACGCATAAGTGTGTTTATTTTTTAATCTCCCACACTCCTGCCCCACCAACAATGTTTCCTTTTCCCCCTGCCCATAGCAAAGCACACCCCCTGCCTGTACAACCCCTCCTATTGAGAAGATAGGACCCCCCTGGGGGTCTTAAGGAACAGAAGCGCTGCTTCCTCACTCTTGCCCCCTTAGAATGGACCTCACATCATTTTGTTGTACTTTGTGTAGTACCATGAGCTGCCATGGGAGGTTGTGGCAGCCATTTTGAAAGGCTACTGTGAGGGGGCTGCATTCCTGCCCCAAGGACCCCCGCTGGAGCACCAGGTATACAGGTAGGCCCTGGGAGGCCTACCTGTACATTAGATGGGGCTGGGCAGGCAGGGGTGGAGGGGAGTATGTGCTTTGACACGGGGAGGGAGGAGAGAGGAGGCATTGTTGGGGGGGGGCAGGAAGGGGCATGGGAGATTGTTTTCTCTTTTTTTTTTAATACGTATTTGGGCCCTGGCCCAATATTCAGCCAGGGCTCCGGGCAGCCAGGCCACCCAGACTTAGCCCCCAATTTTCAGTGCCAATTCCTAGATATGGCCCGACACTGAATACTGGATGCTAAATCAGCTGGCGATGATAAGCGTTTAAATAAACGCTGACTGAACATCAGAGGGCATAAGTCATTAATCTAATCTAATCCTTAGGTTTGTATACCGCATCATCTCCACGTTCGTAGAGCTCGACGCGGTTTACAGTAGGAGAAATAGGAAGGAACTACAACAGAGGGTTAGAGGTAGAAGTGTGAAGAAAATTTAGAGGACTTGGGATGCCAAGATATAAGAGTTAAGATGGACTTAGGAAAATCCAGTGCTTATCCTTGAGATAAGCAGCATGAAATCTCTTTTGAGATTTTGCAAGGCACTTGTGACCTGTATTGATGGCCACTGTTGGAAACAGGATACTGGGTTTGATGGACCTTCAGTCTAAACCAGTATGGGAATGCTTATGTTTTTATGTATCCCCAATAGGTCATATTTCACATTTGCCATCATGTATTACTGAGAATGTTTTCAAAATACATGTGCCCAGAAAGAGTAACAGAGAGATACAGAATGGAGAACTCATTGACCTATTACCTTCATTAGTTGTTTTTTGTAGGGTGGAGGAGGGGAAACGATACCACTGGTGATAATACTGGAATGTGGCTTTATAACATACACTGTTGTGATGTAATAGCTAGGTATTATAGCAACTAAACCAGACTTTGCGATGTGCTTTTAAGTGATAGAGAAAATAAACCTGAATAAATAGGATCAGTGCAATTAATCTAGGTAAATGTAGATTAGATATACTGGTCCGCTGGAGCTATCCATGCTCAGTATGCATTGATATCATATCCATTTTGTGTTCGTACTTGTATCATTTTGTCACATTCTAAATGTCTCTTCAGTCCACAGATGACATTCTTGAAGATGAGGAAAATCATCAGGAGTTTGGCTCCAGTGAGAGATTAAGTGCTGGAAGAGAACGAGAGGAGAAAGAGAAGAAGACATCAGGTAAAACCATCTGTCCCCAGAGCTTTGCGGCTTCCATTTCTAAACTACTGAGGCCACAGAGCTTATGTGATAGAGATCACAGGATAAAAGTGAAACCTTTGGAATATAATCTGCATGTGTGTGCATTCCCTGTTCTGTGCCCTCCCCCCTTTTAAGTTAGTGGTCCTCAGACAGTTCTTGGGTTGCATCAAACCAGCTAGTTTTGGGATATCCAAGAAATACATTAACATGCACTGTCTCTGTAGTATGTAAGCTATTGGCCACCCTAGGCAAGCCTTAAGCATGCCCCCCCCTTCTCCAAGATTTTAATAATTAAACTCAACCATCATTATTACTGGTTTAAATTCTTATATATGGTCTGCAAGCAGTATACATTCAAGTACTTTTTATGTCCCTGGAGGGCTCAGAATCAGAGTTTTTACTTAAGGGAGGGTTAAATGACTTGCCCAAGATCACAAGGAGCTGCAGTAGGATTTGAACTGGGCTGCCTGGGTCCTAGCTCGCTGCTCTAACAATTAGGCTACTTCCCCACTCCCTTCCGTACTCCACCCCTCTCAACAATAGGATGAAAATGCAAATTCACCTGATCCTCCAAATCTGTGCTACACCCACCTCATCTTACATGCTCCTTTCTCCTACCCTATGCCACCTCATCACATAACTGTCTTTCTATCCCTCCCCAATTCTAATTGATGTTACCTTGCTGTCCTTACAGCAACTCTTGTTGTGTACATCATCTTGAACTGAAAAGGTTTGATGGGATATAAATAAAGCTATTATTATTATCATGGGGTCGAGATTCAGTGCTAGTTAACCCAATTAACCATCACAGACAAGATCCCCACAGGATAATCAGCAACCCAAAACTGGATAGCATCAGTGTCTGACTACCATGGCACTATCCGGTTAGTACAGCTGTTAATTTGGGTTGCACGTGGAATGCCACGCAGTGCCTAGTGATGCCTAAGTCAAGGCACCCCGGCAACATCTAATAACACCTACCTGAAAAGTAGGCGTGGTTAGGGGTGGAGAATAGGATTGGTTGATGTAGTCGTCACTAGATTTACTGTACAGTACATCCCTCTCTGCTCGGACCAGAGATCCTTGACTTAAGAAATCCCAAGGCCTTAATTGACTTCTAGCGCATCCCTACACTAAAATGTCTCCTTAAAATTCAGAAACTTCAAAATGTAATGTCTAATGCATTGTCTTACTTGCTCTGGCCCACAAAATTCCACTTTTTTGGTTTGATCTAATGTATTATTCATTTCTCGCTGTAAATTGCCTCGAGCCTCTATAGGTATAGCGCGAGGCACAAATAGATTAGATTAGATTAGAAGTCTGAGGTAGGTGCCGGGAAACATTGGCACCTGCTCAAGGGATGCCTAAGTCTGCTTGGGTGCTGCTGTGTGTGATTCTATAAAGCAGTGGTTCCCAACCCTGTCCTGGAGGACCACCAGCCAGTCGGGTTTTCGGGATAGCTCTAATGAATATGCATGAGAGAGATTTGCATGTAATGGAGGTGACAGGCATGCAAATCTGCGCCATGCATATTCATTAGAGCTATCCCGAAAACCTGATTGGCTGGTGGTCCTCCAGGACAGGGTTGAGAATCACTGGTATAAACTACTGGCACAGGGGCTGCAGAAATCAGAGGCAGAATAAACCTGTGGATAGTTCCACCAGCTGGAGAGTGGGTGTGAATAGAGGCACATTAAGAGATGGTTTATGGCTATTTAAAACAGTGGTTCCCAACCCTGTTCTGGAGGACCACCAGGCCAATCGGGTTTTCAGGCTAGCCCTAATGAATATGCATGAGAGAGATTTGCATATAATGGAAGTGATAGGCATGCAAATCTGCTCCATGCATATTCATTAGGGCTAGCCTGAAAACCCGATTGGCCTGGTGGTCCTCCAGGACAGGGTTGGGAACCACTGCTATAAAGAATGCCTAGCAATTGATTGACGACCACGCCCAGCGATGCCTAGAAGTTAGACGCTGTTAGGTGCCATTTATAAAATCAGGCCCACTCTCCAAGTGAGATTTCTAACTATTCCATCCTGCCAGCTGTGGCTTTTGTTTAACGCTTTTATTTTATTCCAGGGTCCAGGCAAAATATTAACACTGTGGGCTCGGACAGCGACTCCAACAAAGTCCGTAACAGATTGAAAAAGTTACTGCTGAAGAGGCCGACGCTGCAAGCCTTAAGGGATAAAGGATACATTAAAGGTGAGAGAGCAGAATAAAAGCAGGAGGGATGCATTTCAACTGCACATGGCTCTCAGCTGTCGGCTCAGGAGGTCACCGTAAACCACGTGGGTTTGGGCTGCTGCTGCCCTGTTGTCCTTAAAGCACGCAGCCAAGCACAGGGGAGGTTGTAACGCACCTGTGTGCTTCGCACTGATAGGGAATGACATAGAGACACATTTTTCCCGTCCCCGCAGGAACTCATGTTCCCGTCCGGTCCCGGTGAGCTCTCTTCCTGTCTCTGCCCCATTCCTGTAAGCTCGGTCCTCATCTGCACAAGCCTCCAACATTTTAAAATCATAAGTGTTTGAGGCTTGTGCAGTTAAGGCAGAGCTTACAGGAGCGGGACAGCGACAAAACTCGCAGGGGCGGATCAGAAAAATTGAGTTTGTCCCCGTGTCATTCTCTACTTCCTGCTACTGAGTAGATTCCAGAGAACTCCACAACCTACCCTGCCGACAGTTTCACCGGCCAGTCAAGAGGTGTTAGCATTAGCTTGGTCAGTAGATTTTTTTCCCTCTGTTTCCTGTGGCTCCGTGCAAATCTTCCCCAGTCTTGTTTGTGGTCGTTTGCAGCAAGCTGGCACCAGTCTTTATCTCGCCATCTTTTCTGTAATTTGCTAGCGAGATAAAGAACAGCAGCTGTTCTGTTGGACCTTTTATATGTCCCAATTGAGTGTTTCATGGTTTGTTTTTAGTTATTTCTTTATATTTATTATGTATGTGTTTTTGTGCTCTGTCTTGGGACTTTCTTTTCTCCATATACAGTATACCCAGTCCCTCGGTGCTCAGATCTCCTCCCATGGTTTTCAGTATCACATCTATGCTGATGACTCCCAGATCTACCTCACCTCACCAGGAATCCAGGCCTGAGTCTCAGCCTGCCTAACCGACATTGCTGCCTGGATGTCGACCCATCATCTAAAGCTGTAAATGGCTAAGACCAAGCTCCTTATCTTTCCATCTAACCCTGTTTCCCCCCTCCCTCCAGTCTCTTTCTGTGGACAACACTCTCTTCCTCCCTGTCTTGTCAGCTTGAAACCTTGGGGTCAACTTTGACTCCTCGTTCTCCTTCTCCACTCAGATCCAACAAACTGCTAAAAGCTGTCGCTTCTTCCTCTGAAATATTACCAAAATCCGGCCTCTCCTCTCCGAGCACACTACCAAAACCTTTATCTACACTCTCATCACCTCTCACTTAGATTACTGCAACTTGCTTCTCTCAGGTCTTCTGCTCAACCATCTCTCTCCCCCTTCAATCCGTGCAAAATTCTGATGCATGATTTATATTCCACAAGAGCCACCATACTCACATTACTTCTCTCCTAAAGTCACTTCACTGGCTTCCCATCCATTTCCAACTCCTCTTACTAACCTACAAGTGCACTCACTCTGCAACCCCTCAATATCTATCCACCCTTCTCTCCCCCTCCGTTCATCAGGAAAGCGCCTCCTATCTGTACCCTTCTCCCTCTTATCTCCCCCTCCCCCCCCCCTCCGTTCATCAGGAAAGCCCCTCCTATCTGTACTCTTCTCCCCCTTCTCCCCCCTCAGGAAAGCCCCTCCTATCTGTACCCTTCTCCCCCTTATTTCCCCCCTCCCCCCCTCCATTCATCAGGAAAGCCCCTCCTCCTATCTGTACCCTTCTCCTCTACTACCAACTCCAGACCCCCATCTCTTCTATCTTACTGGAACAGACTGCCTGAGTCAGTACGTCAGGCTCCTTCTCTAGCAGTATTCAAATCCAAGCTAAAGGCCCACTTCAAGGCTGCTTTCAACTCCTAACTCCCACTCACTCGTAAAATTATCTATGTCTATCCTATCATTCTCTCTGGAAGAAACTTCCCAACCCCCTATATGTCCTGTCTGTCCAAATTAGATTATAAGCTCTTCCGTGCAGGGACATGTTAAATGTATAGCTATAAAAACAATAAATGGTGGTAGACAAAATTCTTTTTTGCGTCCTCTCAAAAGACCCCCCATGAACCATCTATTATGCTAAATACAACTCAGTATGAAGAATCGGATCGATCCTGTGGTTCAAAAAGGGGTATTGCACATTATGGAAGTTACGTACTATTAGACCATACTTTGAAATTTCTGCCTTCAAAGTTTTGGTCCAGTCATTACTATTGAGCCATTTAGATTACTGTAACATCGTTTATAAACTAGTACCAAGAAAAATATGGCCAGACTGAGACTTATTCAGCATACCGGGGGTGAGTTTAATCTGTGGTCTGAAGATGTTCAATCATGTAACCCCTTTTTACCGTGAATTACATTGGCTCCTTGTGGAGGCTCGTATAATCTTCAAACTGGGTTGCTTTTGGCCTGGCCCCACTTTACGTAGTTGACAGATTTTTAGTAGCTTCTCAAAGGAACAGTAGAAGGGTCTCTTGCCCTTTTCGTATTTCCCTCCGCTACGGGTTGTAAAAGCAAGACATATCATGATCATATTCTCTCATTTCAGGCAGCTTTCTATGCTAAGGATTTTTGACAGCTGTTATTTACATCTCACTCCTATGTACAGTTCAGAAAACAACTGAAGGCTCATCTCAAAATATTTGGTTGATTAGATCTTCATTGTTTTCTTCCTTTGTTATTATTTAAATTTTGTAAACCGCATTGAACTTCAAGGTTATGTGGTCCAGAAATCCGATGCTATGTTGTGTTAGTAGTAGTAGAGGAAAGGGGGATAGGGCTCGGATACTGCCCCAAAATTTGCGGGGGTTCCGTTCCAGGAACCCCTGCGAATTTTGAAAAAAACGCAAGTGCAGTTTTTCGCCTGTCAAAAGGCTGGAGAGGGCAGCTGGAGTGCCGGCAGGTGAAGAAAATCCCTCGCGGTCTGCTCCGACTGCTTCTTCCTGTGGTAAAGTCAGGCTACACCAGAGGCAGGCAATTCCGGTCCTCGAGAGCCGGAGCCAGGTCAGGTTTTCAGGATATCCACAATAAATAGGCATGAGATAGATTTGCATCTCAAGGAGGCAGTGCGGGCAAATCCATCTCGTACATATTCATGGTGGCTATCCTGAAAACCTGACCTGGCTCCGGCTCTCGAGGACCGGAATTGCCTACCCCTGGGCTACACCAATCGGGAGCTGCTTTGACACGCAGCTCCTGATTGGTGTATCCCAACTTTACTACAGGAAGAGGCGGTCAGAGCAGACCACGAGCCGTGAATTTGCGGGGGAACACTGTACATATATACAGATACTTATTTTGTACCTGGAGGCTTAAGTGTTTTGCCCAGGGTCACAAAGAGCAGAGCTGGGATTCGATTGCACAACCTCTGAGTGCAGAGGCAGCAGCTTTACCCCTAGGCCCCTCCGTACCTACATAATTGGCTACAATGCTGCCATTTCCATTCATTCTGCTCCTTAGAGACCGGGCTAAAAAAACACAGATCATCACGATCGGGCTGAGTACAAAGTACGGTTCTGTTGCTAACATAGAATGACACGACGTTCCGTCAAGATGACTCTCCTGAGCAGGCGCTTGCCATCGACACAACCTGAAGGCCAGTTGAAACGACCGTGTGTTCTGGGGTTTGGTTTTGTTTTTGTGAACTCAATGACATTCTCAAGGTTTCTCAGCTCCCGCAGTAACAAATTCCATTCAGCTGAATAGGCACAGGCCAAAAGGCATTGTTGAATTTATTCAATTTTCTATACCATTCTCCCAGGGGAGTTCAGAACGGTTTACATGAATTTATTCAGGTACTCAAGCATTTTTCCCTGTCTGTCCCGGTGGGCTCACAATCCATCTAATGTACCTGGAGCAATGGGGGGGATTAAGTGACTTGCCCAGAGTCACAAGGAACAGCGTGGGTTTGAACCCACAACCTCAGGGTGCTGAGGCTGTAGCTTTAACCACTGCGCCACACTCTCCCCCCTCTTGGGGCTTTGCATCTGGTGAGAGCCCTAAGATTGGCATGAGCATGTAGGTATATAAATTCATAGTTCTGTATTTTTGTGCTGCGAGACATCGCCATTCAGTGACAATTGCGTTGCATCACTGGTCTAATCTGGAATGGCATGTCTTATAGGTAATTCCATGAAGTAACACATTTAAAATAAATAGGAGAACATATTTTTTCACTCAGTTAAGCTCTGGAACTCTTTGTAAGAAGGTAATATAGCTGAGTTTAAAACAAGGTACCCTTATAAAATAAGTACATGTTACTGAATTTTTATCAATGCCATGCTCTAATCCAGTGGTCTGAAACTCAAACCCTTTGCAGGGCCACATTTTGGATTTGTTGGTACTTGGAGGGCCTCAGAAAAAAATAGTTAATGTCTTATGAAAGAAATGACAATTTTGCATGAGGTAAAACTCTTTTTAGTTTATAAATCTTTCCTTTTTGGCTAAGTCTTAATAAGAATATTGTAATTTATAGCTGAAGAGACATATGATCAAGAACCTGTTTTATTTTACTTTTGTGATTATGATAAACATGCCGGGGGCCTCAAAATTGTACCTGGCTGGCCGCGATTTTGAGACCACTGCTCTAAACCTAGCCCCCCATCTGTGGTATTTTTTCCATAAAAGCTTTCATGCATCGCTGTGGAAGTTCAGATATATGCATATAACTGCCCTCTTCTCCCTAAAGCCATCCCCAGGAACACCGCCTGGAGATGCACTTATGCGTTAGACATTTACCAAAAGACCCATTTCTGTGCATATATGTAAAAATGCTTTGGAAAATGACCTTCCCTGTTATATTGAACCAGGTTATTGGCGCAGAATGTATTTCTCTAGCTTCAGTTCTTTAACCTGACCTGAATGTTTTGCATGTCTTTCTCTGCTGCCTTAGATCAGGTCTTTGGCTGTCACCTACAGACGCTGTGTGAGCGAGAGAAGGCTCCGGTGCCCAGCTTCGTGGCTCAGTGCATTCGCACGGTGGAAAACAGAGGTACACGGGGTCCGCAGGGTATTTAGGAACTAGGGAGGGCGCGAGGAAGATAGTGTAACAAGGAGGGAGGAGGGTTTTACAAGCAGATGGGGAGAAAGAGATTGAGAGGATTGGAGGAGAGAATGACATGGGTTACAAATTGTTTGAAGAGAGGGGAAGGGAACAGCTGGGAGGTGATTATGTTAGAGCACAGATACCCACTCTTCAAACCTCTGAAACACATATGTACTGCTTTGCAGTGTCTGCGAAACACCCAATCTAATCCTTAGATTTGCATACTGCGTCATCTTTTAATTTAGAAGCTCGACTCAGTTTACACAAAAAAATTGAAGGCGTGGAAGACAAAATCCTAAGTAATTAAAACCTAACATGTCTTCCATATGTGAGATCAACTAGATCCACAATAAGAATGGTTACTTAAGACTCTAAAAAGTTGAATTTAACGAGTTTCAGAATGTAGAAAAAGTTGTGTTTTTCAGGATTTTCTGAAGACTTGAAAGGGACGAAAGTGTTCCAGTCTCAACAGGAAACTTGTTCCAAATGGATGCAAATAAGTGTGCAAAAGATCGAGAAATGTAACTTCTTTGCATTTGCTTCCCAAAGATGTCTTAACCCTTTCAGGACCAAGGGACATATTTGTCCCATAACTTTAAAATCCTATAAATTTTGACTGGGATAGTCTACAGTTCTAAATTTGATATGTACGGATTCCATAGGATACTGCCTTTATGTAAACAAACTGGTTCCGACATTCATTCATTAGCGCCGTTGCCAGATTGACGAGAAGATTCACTTGCCACACTGTCCATAAGCCAGAAGTGTGATTTTTTTTTTAAAAAAAATAATGATATTTCACAAAAAAAAATCAATTTTTTGGCATCTGCATCTTGACTGCAAGCCCTTTTTACCATAAAAATGTCGTCAAAACCACAAAAATTGGCCTACGATCCTTATGGTCCTGAAAGGGTTAAGGGGCCTATAAGTAAAGACCATTAAACAGTTAATGCTACAAGTAGCCTGCTCGGTTAGCCCAGGCCCATTTTAACAAGTAGGACGATTGATTTATGGCATAATTATGCCGGTATTAATAACTCTGTATCGTAACGCCGTTACAGAAGCCCCTGTAAAGTCCTGGTATAGAGCCCACTTCGCAGAAGCTCTTTGTAACTGTATTATACCACCTTTACCGAAGCTCATGCAAACTGGTCTGCATTGACTTCCCAGTCATTAGAAGCGGTATAGAAGCTCTCAATAATGCAACAACTTGACGCTTAGCGCATATGAATTCCCTCTTTAATTGAGAAATGCGAGCTGTAGTAAGGAACGGGCTGGGACAGTGCCTTTTAGTTAGCGCATGGCACAGTATTGCAAATCCAGAGCAGTTAACGCAGATGCACTGAACAATGCAATGTGCGCCCGCTGAGTTCCCTTGTCTTTGTGGTTAATTATATGGGAAGACGCCGGCCACGTTCTTAACGGCGAATACAGAGGCTGAAACAGTAACATAGTAAATGACGGCAGATAAAGACCCGAATGGTCCATCCAGTCTGCCCAACCATACCTGCTCCATAAATTAATCATGTAATATAAATGGTCTTTTTTTTCTTAGATATTTCTGGGCCAGAAACCCAGATCCCTGCCCGTTCGTGTGCTTAGGTTCTTTCTACAGGAGTCTCCGTCAAAGCTCACTCCAGCCCATCTTTTTTTTTTTTTTTTTTTTTAATTATCTTTATTAGCAACTGCAAAGGAACATACAACCATAAGCAGAGTAATCATAAAACAGAGCAGGCAGAAAACAGCACTGGAAACTAGGACAGCAAATGTTGCTCAGTACAAAAACCCAATGGGTGGATGCCCATCGCAATTGACATTTTGAGATACCAACCCCCCCCCCAATCGAACACACGCAAACCCCAGGCACTCGGCCGTAGACCACAACAAGCGCTCCACACTCATACCTCCAGACATCCCAAGCATCGAAGCCCTCCCCAGCCCATCCTCAACAGAACGTCCATATACGGGACACAGACTGTGCAAATCTGCCCAGTACTGGACTTAGTTCTTTCAATATATACCCATTATTTTCTGATTAGAAATCCTCTGTGCTCATCCCACACTTGTTTGAACGCTGTCACCGTTTTCGTTTTCCTCACCACCACCTCCCTCAAGAGCGCATTCCACACATCAACCACCCTCTCTGTAAAGAAGAATTTCCTAACATTACTCTTGAGTCTACCACCCCTCGACCTCAAATTATGCCCTCTGGTTTTACCATTGACCACAGCTTAGTAAAATTCCATGTAAATATTCCCGGGCGAGTCTTTAGAAGATACTTGTGAATATCCCTGCAGCCATGCCACAAGACCATCGGAAGATGAATTTTCAAGAATTTCCTTCAGATGCTAGTTTGTCCCGTGTGCTCTCACAAAACCTACTATGTAAAGCCCTAATTATTGATTATCATTTATTATCTTTCTTTCCTCAGGTTTGGATATTGATGGACTTTATCGTATCAGTGGGAATCTGGCAGTCATTCAGAAGCTGCGTTATAAAGTAGATCATGGTATGCAAGGTTCAATTATTTTATTTTAATTGTATTTTAGTAATGTTTTTTGGTTTGTTTTACTGTTTTTATTATAACCTGTCTAGGATTTGAGAAAGTATGGGCGATACATTTTTCTATAATAAATAAGTGTTAGCCCTTCATCGCTCTAAAGCAGGGGTGTCAAAGTCCCTCCTCGAGGGCCACAATCCAGTCGGGTTTTCAGGATTTCCCCAATGAATATGCATTGAAAGCAGTGCATGCAAATAGATCTCATGCATATTCATTGGGGAAATCCTGAAAACCCGACTGGATTGCGGCCCTCGAGGAGGGACTTTGACACCTCTGCTCTAAAGATATGTTGTCTGTGGCAGTAGTGATTCTGGTGTTCGGCATCCAGGGGCTGTGTGACAGTTTTGTTCCCTATTCACAGATATATTTTATCAGCCTGGATCCTTCTCACATGCTGTTTGCCTGTGTTATTGCTTTCTTAGTTACTGCCCTGTGTTGGAGAGCTTTTTTTTCAGAAATTGCAAGACATGTGTTGGAATCTGCCTTATACCAGTATGATCCTGGGCAAGTCACTGTATTTTCCAGAACCCCATTTATTCAGCTGTAACCAAAAACGTCAAAAGAAAAAAAAAACTGTACGACAACCTCCTAGCCATTCGAACTGCAACACTCGACCTCCAACTCTACAATCTATTGACCTCGACCACAGACTACAAAACCTTCAAAAAAAAAATAAAAACCCTTCTATTCAAAAAACACATAACACAGTCAGAACGGTCCCAAGCATCACCTACAACTACTTCTTATGTACCTCTAATGTCATGACAATTCAGATGTAATCCTTAGCAACTTAAGAAAATGTACAAACAACTCCTTATACACTTCTAATGTCCTGGCAATTCATTTGTAATCCGCCTTGAACCGCAAGGTAATGGCGGAATAGAAATCACTAATGTAATGTACACTTCTCCCTCCTTATTTGCGGGGGATACGGGCAGAGCCGGACCGCGAATGGTGAAAAACCGTGAATATCCGGCTCTGACCCACCCCCGCCTCCCTTCCGCCTTCCCCCAGCATCCCAGCCTTACCTGATGGTCTAGCTGGTTTTCAGGGCAGGAGCGATCTTCCTACGTTCCTGCCCCGTGCAGATAGCCATTAGGAAATGGCTGTGGGGAGTTCCCGTAGTCTCTCGAGAGACTACGGGAACTCCCCACAGCCATTTCCTAATGGCTATCTGCACGGGGCAGGAACGTAGAAAGATCGCTCCTGCCCCGAAAACCAGCACTCCCACCCGGCAAAGCGCACTATCCCGCAGGCCGGAATTCAGCTCCTGCGCACTACCACAGACAGGTGCACGCCCGATGCCCGAACTCAAACAGCTAGAAAACAATTGCTCACTCGTTCCCCGTGCCGCCGATGCCTCTGTGTCTACAGCGGAGCAACTGTCCCGAACAACGAGGCCTGCACAAAATGGAACACAAAGCCCAAATGACTCGCCCAGCTATCCTGCACGACACAGCCAAGTAAGGCCTGGATGCCGGGGGGAAAACAAAAATATGGTGGTTGTTTTTTTCCTCCTCCCCCCAAAAAAAAAATCGCGATTATGTGAAATCGCAAGTAGGGAAACCGCGAATGGGGAGGGGGGAAGTGTAATAAGAGCTCCTTTTGGACTCTGGCTTGCCAATGTCCAGCCCATCTGAAGAAGTAAATTGTCCTTTGGGATGGAAAATAAAATATTCTTCAGCAGATGTGTAAGCAGTAAGGTAACATCTGGATGTGTAGTAAGATAAATACTGTATTACCACAGGCTTGAAGGCATCAAGGGACATTTAGATGAAAAAAAAATGACTTGTCTTACACAATCAGGGATTCCCAGATAATCATTAGTGTGCAATGCAGTCAGTCACAGCACTCTTCAACCAATCACAACAAAGCATTTCCCCAGTGTCATTTCAACACCGTAAATGACGGCAGGAAAAGACCATCATGGTCCATCCAGTTCGGTGGAGCGTGCCTATGTGTCACTGTCTTAAGTGTGCCCATAGTGTGGTTGTGTCACACATTTGTGCGTTGTCTCTCCTTTCAGATGAGAACTTGAACCTGGAGGATGGCCGCTGGGATGATGTCCATGTCATCACTGGGGCGCTGAAGCTGTTTTTCCGGGAACTTCCAGAACCCCTATTTCCATACAGCCACTTTGACAGATTCATTGCTGCCATAAGTATGAATATTAATTAAGAACATGCTGCTGTTATTTTGAATTGATTGCTACGTACAGATACTTTGGTATAATCATTTAAAACATCATTCCTCAACGGCAGTGGTCATTGTGTGAAAATCAACCTTCAGTCGTTCTCTGCCCCTTGTTTAATGGTTTTAATATAAACTTAGACTCTCAGCTACTGCTCAGAATAACTGGAATACAAATCAGACTGTGTCCTTAGCAGTGGTGCAGGAAGGGAGGGAAGGGTCGGCAACACCGTTCCTCCTCTCTGCCCCCCCCCCCCGCCTCTTCCCATTCCTCCCAACCATGTGCGAACCCCCTTCCCTTCCCCCATGCCTCTAGTGGAAGTTGTGGTTCGCGGCAGTCAACAACGTGCTCATCGCAACCCCGTCAGCTGTCCCCCTGACGTCACTTCTGGGGGCCACGCAGAGGAAATGATGTCAGAGGGTGTGCCGATGGGCTCGCAAGGAGAACGTTGTTGACCGCCACCAGCAACAACTTTAACTAGAAATACGGGGGAAAGGGAAGGGAGGTGCATGTGGCAGGTAGGAGCGGGGAAGTAGGGCGGGGGAGAGACGCCACCGCCCCGGGCGCTTCTCGCCACAGCAGTGAGATGATCGTTAGTTGGTGATAGAGGGATCGGGGGACAAACTGTGCTAGTGCCAGTTGTATGCAGGAATACTGTAGTTCTCTCTTGCCCGCTTCATTCCTTCCAGTCGATATTCAATTGGCGTCAGTCAGCATTTTTAAAAACGCTGTCTATCGCCAGCTAAAATTAGATCCCCCGATATTCAATGCCGGGCCAAGTCCGGGCATCAGCATTGAATATTGATGGCTCACCAGCTCCCTGCAGGCCACAAGAGCTTATTGGGGTACCAGCCAATAGTTATATGGGCCCAGGCTGAATATCTACCAGAACCTGCATAACATTCAAGAGGGTCATCGGCCTCTCTAATCCGTCCCAAATTTGGACCTCCAGGGATCTTAGGCAACCCCCCCCCATCACCAGCTTACCTATCGTGACCAAGGGGAGGGGGATTGGGAGGAAAGGTCTATACTTTCCAGGGAGGGGGAGAGGAGGATCCATAAGGAGATTGTTCCTAGGGGAATGGGTGAGAGGGGCATCAGAAAGGGGAGGGTCAGCCTGAAGCCTTTCCTGCCACTATGTGGAAGTTAACCAGGCACCGGCCAATATTCAGACTGGTCCATGGTTAGCTTCTTGGTATAGAATTAGAGCCGCCTTTTTTCTGTCCTAACTTTATGTGGCTAATTAGCCGGTTAGTGGGTTGAATATAACTAACTAGTTAGGTCACCAATCCGCACTAACTCCGCCTCTAACCTCAGCCGTTAGGGGATGGATAGTTAATGGGGATATTCAGCAGTGAGGGTTTGTTGCCAAGGGATGGAAGATTATTTTATTCTGAGATGCATGTGGAAATTAATGGAAAAGATACTCTTCCCTACCGATCCAGAGACATGCTAGATTTCTTCAGGTATCTCTTTTCACTGACTTTTCTCTCTTTTTTTTTTCCCGAAAGAAATTCCAGATCCGAATACCCGAGTAAAGTACATGAGAGAGCTGGTACAGAGCTTGCCCCCCGCCAATTATAACACCATGAAACTTCTTTTCGGACATCTGTGCAGGTGAGTGACAGGCTGGACATGTATCCATCACCTCAGACATTGGCTTCAAGCCCTGTGCACAGGGTCGGTGTGGTTCTTCTTACATTTCCATAGCGTGCTTTGGCGCAGCAGAAGCTTGTGGTTTTTGGAGAATACTTTAGCATTTATTTTTTTAAGCCACTTTTTATGTTTATGAAAACGTTTCACATACCTCTTAGCTAAACAAAAGACAAGTGTGGTTAACAATAAAATAATCTTCAGATAAAAGCAGTAAAGATTATCACTCAATCAACTACACAGGAGAGCATTAAATTCAAACATTCATGTCAGACATTCTCTCTGAAAATCAACATTTGTCAATCTAAATTAAAAGGTAATTTACTAAAATGAGTTTAAAGTTGCATCTTAACATGCTTCCCATTCATTTCTATATAAAGCGATAGCAAATCATTGTGAATATCCCGAAAACCTGACTGATGGGGTTTGGAAACCACTGCACTAATGAATGCACTTCCTGCAACTTGGGATCGTTCATTCTTTTTCCCTGCATTCTGTTGTTGTCTTAGGACTGGATGCACAAAAATTGTCGCTAAAATCCTGTGGGTCACTGTGGGGTTGATTAATTGTCCGATTTGAAAATGGTGATTGATGTTCAAACAATATCGCATGCAGTTCCCCCCCCCATAATCCCATCCGATCAGTCATCGGAGAAAGCGACAGACACATGCACAGAGCCGGGAATGGAAGCCCTGAACGGCTGAGCAGCAGGGAAAGCCCTGAAGCAGCCTCCTGCCACTCAGCTGTTTGGGGCAGGAAGAGTAGGTTTTTGGGTTGTGTTTTTTTTTTTTTTTTTAAATAAGCACAGATATGCGTGTGTTACACACACAAACACACACCTGTGCCCATTATAAAAAAAGTTGTGCCGAGATAACCCTCCCCCACTCGACAGCCCACACAAACAGAACTTTAAAAAAAATGTGGCAGGAGGGAAGCCCACTCACTTTTCCTTGGACACCCAGACCCCTCCACACTTCGAACCCCCCTCCTGCCACTAAGGCTGCCTGTGAACCCTGACACCCCCACCTTTAAATTAAAGAGTGGCAGGAGGGTTGCCCTCTCCCTCCTGCCACTGCCCCCCCCTACCGAACTCCCAATACCCCCCTGAAACACTAACACCCCACCTGAACCCTGGACAACTCTGACCCCCCCACAACCACGAATCCTAAAGGACAATCTGGCAGGAGGGATGCCTATTCCCTCCTGCTGGCAGGCCTGCATCTTCAAAATGGTGGGCCTTCCCAGTGCACTGGGAGGGACCTAAGGATCTGGGCCAAAGGAATGGCCTTAAGCGCCTGGGCCAATTAGAGCCTTCCCAGGATGCATTGGGAAGGGGAAGACCCGCCATTCTGTACCTATTAAAAAAAAGAAAAAGCTGGCTTTTTTTTAAAAGCTAAAAGCACCTCTAGACCTGTTGGAGATTTTAGAGCATTAAAAACTGGCGCTTCATTTGGTGCGTTATGTGGGCATTGATTAGATTGCTAATTTTAAGACTGATGAGTTCATTGTAATGTATTTACATATGATTATCGGAGGTTGCAACAAACCACAGAAAAGACTGCAGTTTGCCATTTTGTTCATCGATAGCTGAAATTCTTTGATGCTAAACCCTCCCAGTGGGTCTGGCATTGGTTCCTCTCATCCCTGCCTCTCATCACTCCCCCACCACCACCACCTTCAATCTTGCCATGAGTTGCCAGTAGCAGCAGCGATAGAGAGGCTACCTCTAGTCTACCCCAAGTCTTCCCTCTGAGACGTCCCATCCACAGGAAATTGCATCAGAGGATATGGGACATAGCAGAGAGAAGACCCAAGGCAGGTCAGAGGAAGCCTGTTTTTATTGCTGCTTCTACCAGCAATTAAGAACATAAGAATAGCCATATTGCATCAGACCAATGGTCCATCTAGCCCTGTAGCCTGTCCTTATGGTGGCCAATCCAGGTCACAAGTAACTGGCAGAAATCCAAAGAGTAGCAACATTCCAGAGCTGAGATTGTGATGTCATAATGCCTCATGCCACCAATGCCTAAGAATCAACCTCATCAGTGATGTCACAATGGCTTGACTGTCCTATACTTAAGAATATAAGAATAGCCTTATTGAGTCAGACCAATGGTCCATTTGACCCAGTATCCCGTCTTCACAGAGCCAGTCCAAGTCACAAGTACCTGGCAAAAACCCAAATAGTATGCATCATTCCATTCCACCGATCCAGGGCAAGCAGTGGCTTCTACCATGTTTTGCCCTAGATCGGTGGCATAGGACTGTGGTGCCAGACCTACAGGGAGGAAGGAAAGAGAGAATGCATGGTTAGAGGGGGAGTAGGGAGAGATACTGGGCCAGAAGAGGGAGGGAAAAGAGGGAGAGATGCTGGACCCACAGAAAGTTAAGAGGGAGGGATGAGAGAGAGAGAGATTCCAAACCACAGGAGCTAATGAGAGGTTCCACAATGCAGGTGGAAGGGGGCGCTGTTGATGTGCTCAAGCAAATTGATTGAAGGTGCCCCAATCCCCGAAGATAGGAACTCAGCTATCATTGATGTCGTTGGTCATTGAGTACAGTGTGGTACTCTCTGCTGGTACCTCTTGCTCCTGTAGGCTTTAATTTTTACTACTATGCTGAGAAAGAGGTGGTTGTGAACTGCTTTCCCATCCCAGTTAACCCCTCTAACTGGTGCAGCTGGTTTTATATGCTCTTCCACTGCTTCTCTCCTTTCTCTCTTCAGGAGCAGTGGCTGTGTTAGCCAAAGACTCTATTCCCTTAATTCGACTCCTTACTCCTCTCACCTTGGGTTCTGCATTCCTTACCCTCTATGTCATTTCTGTCCGAGCAGGGACTGTCTATAAATGTCTATAGCCTTTCAGCGCTATAGAAGTGATAAATAGTAGTCATAGTACAGTGGCTCCTGACTTCCCTAGCCAAAGATAAGAGTATTCCCACTGACCTTAGTATTCACATTAACAAAGTTTCCCTCCAAACGATGACTCCTCCTCCCACTGTCCATAGGATAGCCAACCCTCTGGTCTGCAAGCTACCAGAACATTCCAAAGCCAAAGGTTCAGCAGGTACTATTACTGGTGCAGCCATTAGAGGGCACTGTTGCTCTCCAAAAGAACAGTAGCCTGGGTCCTCTACACTTCCGCAATTTGGGGTGTCGCCAGCGCATTGAGGAATTCGGCATCCAGATAGAAACACAAAAAAATGAAGGCAGACAAAGACAATATGGCCGGTGTAGTCTGCCTAACCATGCCATCCATACACACCTAGGAGAGCTGGTATAAACAGAGGCACGGAAATTAAGGCATTTCATCATTTTCACATATAGGTGGTAACTCCACCCAGATATCGCCCTTATGCATACCCATCAGCAAAGAACATGGCATCCTGTCATTGGGTAACGAGGTTATTCAAATGTAGCAATCACGTAATTAAATGACAGCGGACTGTGTGTCTGTGCATCTTCTTTGTACATGTGTATATCTTGGGACAATTTTATAAGTGTTTAAAATTCTGTCGTACTCTGCTTGTTGGGCAGATTGGATGGCTGAAACAAGTCTTTATTTACCATCCGGCTGATATTCAAAGCAATTTAAATGGCCAGAAGAGACTAGCTATGAATATTCAGCAAGGAACCATGAATATTCAACCACACTTAACCAGTTAATGCCACTAAATATGCCACACTGGCTCCTAAGCCGAAACCAACTAAGTTGCGGACGGCCGAGGGCGTAATCAGCACTTATGCGGTTAAGTGCCGATATTCAGCGCATAAAAAGTTATTCTAGCTTTATGCGGATCACCTTATGCTGAATTTCGCACTTAACCACATAAGGCCCAGATGCTCTAAACTTACCATGTCTTTAGCGGTCGATGGTAAATCAGATCTTACTGGTTTAGCGTCAAATTATATTTCCTACCAATGCACATAATGGCTCAGTGCGATCTTTTCCGTGCTTCCCAGCAGCCTCCGATTTTGCTATATAAATGTAATAAAATGAGGTCATTAATATTAAAACTAGCACTCCCAGCGATGCTCTGCACAAAATGAAGCTCTGATTTTTAATGCTCCAAAATTACCGGTTGGTCCAGGGGTGCCGGTAGTGTTAAAAACGCGGCTCAGGCGCATGTGTCGAAGGCGCGTCTGAGCCGCGCGCAAAAAAGCTTAAGTTGCCCATTGCATGCAAGGTAGAAGTTCATTGTATTTGGAGGGGGGATGCCGATTGCATGAGGGGAGCACTTGTCCCACTGAAAGTTTTCACATTTTGCTCCTCCCTTTCCCTCCCCTTATGACATGCGCCTATGATGTGCTCCTATAAGGCACGCCTATGATTGACGTGTATGAACGCATTCATGCCTCTTTCCGTGGACCATTCTGTGCATGCGTCAGTCGCTTTCTCCAGTGACTGATCGGAAGGGATTTCCACGGGCATCTGCGAACCTCATGCGCATGCAAAGCTGTCTGAACATCAATCGTTTTCAAATCGGACAATGTACCAGCACCACAGCGACCCTCAGGTTTTTAACGGAGATTTTAGAGCATCTGGGCCTTTAACCAGCCACTTACACCTGGATATTCAATGCCGATTCATAGACATGGCCCGGAATATCTGGAAATAAAGTCACTGCCAGCCAAAAAGAAATTGATGGCTGTTGGCTGTTATGTTACTGTGGTATTGAGCTCAAACCTCTTCTAAAATCACTCTCCAGGCTGTACAAGCTTTTATCTTTGCTTGGCTGTAGCTCTCATATCTCACCTCTAGAAGGGGCTCATTGCACAGCCAGGGGATTAAAAGTCTGTGCACCCTGATGTCAGCACTAGTAAAACGAGCCACTCCTGAGGTCTTATGCCAGAGATCTGGAAGCGTTGCATTTGAGCTTCATGGAGCATTAATGTGTGCAGGCAGGTCCAGAGTGCAAGCAAAGGATTCTGGGATATCATATTAAAACATTACTTGTTCTGTCTTGCACTGCATCCCTAGGGTGATTGAGCAGCGGGAAGAGAACCGCATGTCTACACAGAGCGTGGCCATCGTGTTCGGTCCTACCCTGTTGAAGCCCGAGACTGAGAGCGGGAGCATTACCATGCATATGGTCTTCCAGAACCAGATCGTGGAGCACATCCTGCAGAATTACCCTTACATCTTTGGGGACAGTTGAGCCACGCCCATACACCCTCATTCTAGGGATGAGATCGGACACTGCACAATACAAAATGGCGCCGGTTCGCCTATGATATACTGTATATATACAGTGTGAATACTGAGATACATATGGTCCTTTGTATATGGTTAATGGATATACTGTCTAAAATGCAGGTGTATAATGGAGAACTATTGCCTGGTGTGGTGCTATAGGTAGATTATGAAAAGAGTGGGGTTTGGATTTGAATACTTATCAAAGCCATTAATTTTTTTTCTAACCGGTAGCCAATTGCTCCTTAAAATATCAATCAGGAAATTCAGAAATTTACTTTGAGAGGTGGTTGCTTATACTCTCCTGCATATGGATGCACTCGTTGACCAGAGCCTATGGCCCACAGAGGAACTCGTGGTCCGTGCAGAACCCATCTCATGGGACAGCAAGTGTGATCCCTCCCACAGGGCTTGGAGAAGCCCTAGAATCCCATATGGAGTCACCAAGCCCATACCAGGGCTCTAAAGCTTCTGCTGCAAGCCATTTTTAAAAAATTCTTCTTGATAATGTTACTTCATCTCTGAATGCACTTTTGCTTACTAAACACAACTTCCCAGGCTCCTCTTCTAACCACTTCCCAGCAGGCCTGGGTATACACACAGACTAAACAGAGCAGCAGATTGTAAAGATAGTAAAGTTTCTGCCTATCCCTTAGCCAAGCCGCTCAGCTTATCACCTCTCATACCATTTAGGATTGCCAGTAAAGTCCTTTAAACCCGCAGTAGGATTGCTGCTATTTTGTCGGCCACTGGCTTGCATTTCTAAAATGAGGCCCAGTGATCCTATCATTCCTTTCCTCTGCCACCATAAGTAAAGTAGGACTTCACTGGCAGTCAGACTATAGTCAAGCCTTTGAGGTTACTCCCAGGTCTGACTATAGTAGTGGCGGGCTGTGAGGGCTGGTGGCTGAGCCCATGCGTGCTCCACATTTAGGCCCAGCTTCTTGTGTAATAGCCAGGAATGGTCTAAAAAAAGGTACACAGTGAATAGGAGTTGGAGAGAAGGTGGGAGGAAGGACTGTGGAGATAGGAAAGAGGAGCCTGACTTTAAATATCTGGTTTCGCAGCCATCTGTGCGAGGAGCCGGGCTGCGTTTTGCGGTCTGAATATCGGCTCCAGTGAGCACAGGGTAGGGTTACCAGACGTCTGGAAAAACACAGACATGTCCTCTTTGCTCCCAGACGGACTTTCCAAATCTCGGCATTTGGGTTTTGGAAAGCCCCGACAAGCTCCGGCCGTATCTGGAGGGCCTCCGAGCATGTGTGGATATCATAGTACACGCGGCTGCAGCTCGTCCGGAAGAAGAGCAGAGGCTTTGTGGGGCAGGGCCAGGAGGGGGGGGATGAGGCAGAATAGGGCGTGACTGGAGGGGGAATGGGGTGGGGTTATGTGTCCGGGGTTTCCCAGAGAAAAATATGGTAGTACAGGGTCTCAGATTAGTTCAGTTTCTGTGCTCTGTCAAAACCAGGGCCGTGCCGAGATCTCTCTGGGGCAGGGGAAGGGAGATACTGAAAGGGAAGAGAGCAGAGTTCTGCTGTTGGGAGGGGAGGAAAAGGGGGAAAACTAGATTGGAGGTCTTGAGAGCTGGGAGTATTTAGGTCAGCGATGGGGAGGGTTAGGGTTACCAAATGGCTCCAGGCAAAGGAGGCTGGATGGAGATGTCCGTCCAGTCGAAAGCAATGGAACTAAAACCCGTCCTCCTTTTTCTGAAGTGATATGGCAAGAGTAGTCTTGTGGGTAGTAAAGCCCCCAATCTTTTCCTGCTGCCCTGCTTTTTCCCCCAGCAAGGCCTTCCCGATTCTTTCCCAGCCCTCTCTCTCACTCATGATAATCTCCCTGCCTTCCTCTAATAACCCACTATCACAGCCTTCCCTCTAACATCTTCCCAGCCTCTGTCAGCACCCTCCCTGCTTTTCTAGGCCTATTAAAGTGTCCGAGAATAAACTGCAGCACATTTAAAACAATTTTAAAAGTGCAGAAAGACATTAGGATCAATAAATCTATGGACTTCTTCCTGCAAGCGTTTCTCTTATTTCTTGGGAGAAAGTCGGATGCGGTGCTGCTTAGCCGCAAATCCCAGCACTGAGCCAGACTGCCTCCTTTGCTAATAGCACCCTCATGCACCTAAAGAGGGAGTCGTGCATGTGTGTTACCACAGACAAAACTAAAACAAAATAATATTTTCTGGACAGAGACGGAATAGGCAGGACAGTACTGTGAGGTCTGCTTGGAGCTTTGCTGCTGTGATATATACAATAAAACCTTGGTTTGCGAGCATAATTTGTTCTGAAAGCCTGCTTGTAATCCAAAGCACTCGTACATCAAAGCGAATTTCCCCATAGGACAATGGAAACTCAGACGATTTGTTCCACAGCCCCAAACCTTTAATACAAAATAATATACGTACTTGTATTGCAAGACCTCGCTCGTTTAGAACAGTCAATACACTCCCGCAGCGTCGGAGAGAAAAGAACCATTGGCTCGGTTGTGATGTGTGTATACTGTATTGCAAGACATTGCTTGTATATCAAGTTAAAATTGAATCAAATGTTTTGCTTGTCTTGCAATCCAAGGTTTTACTGTATTTGTCTTTGGAATATTCAGGATTTGTGAGGCTGTGTGGGGCAGTCCTGGGAGTTACTGGCGATACAGGCAGTGGTAAGGGGCACCCGTCCTTCTCTCCATTCCCCCCCCCACACACACACACACTGCTTCCCTACCCCCATACTGCAGTAGTATTCCTGGCATGAGCAGCAACTCCCGGTCCCCTGTTGCACCAGCTTGGGCTCTTCCTTTGACGCCACTTCCTGGACTTGCACCTAGGAAGTGACATCGGAGGAAGAGCTGACGCTGGCATGACAGCAGCTTGCGAACGTTGCAGCGGTGTGGGGGGAAGGGAACTTGCGCACACACGGCAGGAGGGGGCGGGGAATAAGCGGGTGGAGATGGGGTGCAGAGAAGAGGGTGGGGGAGATGTGCCCCCGTCCCCCTCATCACGCCACTGTCTGGTACTGTCGGCAAACGGTTTCCTCTAGGCCAGTATCTCTCAAACTGTGTGCCATGGCACAGTGATGTGCGCAAAAGGGACTGTGGGTGTGTCACGAGAGATTCCAGAATTTTACTTTATTTTTAAAAACTTCTCTTCAGAAGTATACACTAGAACAGATGTACATTGCGTACGCAAGAATCTGTCAATGTTATGAGGATCTGTGTGCGTAAGGATACAACCGCATAGACCAGTGTTCTTCACCGCCGGAGCGGTTCCAGTTTGCAAAAATTTCCTGCCGGTCCGTGAAGAATTAGTGTCCCCTGCAAGCGCGTGTCCATCTTCTTCTGGCTTGGCTGCTCCTTATCTTCAGCGTCAGCTGCACTTGTTTGCCGGGACAGCGCACAGTGGCTCTTGCACGCTGCACGTGGCTGACTCGGAACCAGAACTGGCTCAGCAGCGTGCAAGAGCCGCTGCGCGCTGTCCTGGCAAGCTGGCGCTGAAGGTAAGGAGCAGCCAAGCCGGAAGGAAGACGGACACACGCTTGCAAGGGACACTGATCTGGCTTTGGCAGAGGCTGGACGGCCCTGAATAAGTAAGGGAGGGGAGGGGGTGGAGAAGCGCATTGGGACATGGGAGGGGTATGAATTTGGGACAAAAGTTGGAAGACAGGGAAGGGGGGACAAGAAATCAGGACACAGAAGGAAGGGAGGAGACATGAACTTAAGACACAAGGGAGGGGATAGAAAGGGAAAATTGTTGGGGATGAGTGTGTAAGTGAGAGGGAAAGATGGTGCACGAGGAAAGGAAGACAGAGGAAAATTGGTGGGAGAGAGAGGAGTGAGAAAGAGATACATGGGGAAGAGAAGGACGAGAGGGGAGAGGTTTAGAACAAACGCCAGGAAGTTCTTTTTCACACAGAGGGTGGTGGATACATGGAACGCGCTACCAGAGGATGTGATAAACAGGAGCACGCTACAGGGGTTCAAAGAAGCTTTGGATAGGTACTTGGAAGACAAAGGGATTGAGGGGTACAGATAAGAGTAAAGGTAGATTATAGGGATGGGATTAGAGGTAAGTTACAAAATTAATCAGGGACCACTGTTCAGGCACTAGGCCTGATGGGCCGCCGTGGGAGCGGACCGCTGGGCAAAATGGACCTCTGGTCTGACTCAGCGGGGGCAACTTCTTATGTTCTTAGGGAGAAATGTTGGATAAGGTGGTGAAGAGGGAACAGAGGGACAGATTGAAGAGGATGCAGGAGGGAGGAATGTTGGACCATAGTGATTAAAGGAGAGTTGTGTCATGGTGCTGGAGAGGGGTGATAGAAGGAGAAATGCTGGTGGGCAATAGTGAAAAATGCTGCACATGATCAGAGGGGATGAGAGTGGGAAAAATGTTGGATATGGCAGTAGAGGGAGTGGGAGAAATGCACCATGGATCTCTCTCTTTCCCCACTCCCTGTACACAGGATGGAGACAGGGATCGAATTCACGGGGACAGGACTGAGCTGTGGGGAAGGGGCGGAGACGTGTTTTTTTTTTATGTCAGTCTTAGTAGTTTTGCCGGTCCACAAAATAATTCTTTTATTTCCGCCGGTCCATAGGTGTGAAAAAGTTGAGGAACACTGGCCTAGACAAGTATGAAGTGATTGGTCCTTGAAAACTCACAACAATTTTATTTTTATTTTTTATGCAGTAGTTATCCTAACTTGAGCAACAAAGCAGGCATGGCTTTGTTATCATTTGGATCTTCTTATCATTGCAAACTAAGATTTTCAACTCTGACAGAAATTAAATTAAAAAAAAAAAAATGACAGCAGATGATGGATGATGAAATGCGTGTTTGCTTGTTGACTACCGAGCTGCATTTTGAGTTAATTTGCACTGAAAAACAAGCACATCCATCACATTGATTAGCAATTCTATTCTATCTACAATTACCCATATATAGCTTAAAGAACTTTAAATAAATAACTCTCAAATTTAATTTTTTGTTGGTTTTGTAATTGTATAATTTCAATTATAATGTGCCACAAAAACCCCCAAACATTTGCTCCGTTTAGGGTGCTGGATCTAAAAAAGGTTTGAGAGATACTGCTCTAAGCTCACCAGGAGGGGGTGCTGTTTCACATTTGCAATAATGAGGCACAGGTAAGCTCTGTAGGACTCTATGGAACATGCCTGGCCACAAATACCATTGAAAACACAATATTGAAGCACCAACCCTCCTGGTAATGCAGTTGGAGGACTGCTCAGCTTAAAGGGAAAAGTGGCTGGCTGCAGGATAGGTTGGTCCAATATGGATTTCACCCCCTCAGAAATTCTGATTTCCTTTCCAAAACCAGTGCTGCCTGATTTTGTGAATGATGAAGTAAAATCACGACTGGACTAGCTGAGGAGTGGAGCAGAGCCAGATTGGAACCTTTTGCACAGTGGCTTCTGGGGGCACTTCAGCCAGTCAAGTTTTCAGGATATCCACAATCAGGAACAGATCAGAATGCTAGGAATGATAAAGAAGGGGATCACGCACAGATCAGAGAAGGTTATCATGCCGCTGTAGCAGGCCATGGTGCGCCCTCACCTGGAGTACTGCGTCCAGCACTGGTCTCTGTACATGAAGAAAGACACGGTACTACTCAAAAGGGTCCAGAGAAGAGCGACTAAGATGGTTAAAGGGTTGGAGGAGCTGCCGTACAGCAAAAGATTAGAGAAACTGGGCCTCTTCTCCCTCGAACAGAGGAGATTGAGAGGGGACATGATCGAAACATTCAAGGTATTGAAGGGGATAGACTTAGTAGATAAGGACAGGTTGTTCACCCTCTCCAAGGTAGGGAGAACGAGAGGGAACTCTCTAAAGTTGAAAGGGGATAGATTCTGTTCAAACGTAAGGAAGTTCTTCTTCACCCAGAGAGTGGTAGAAAACTAGAACGCTCTTTCAGAGGCTGTTATAGGGGAAAACACCTTCCAGGGATTCAAGACAAAGTTAGACAAGTTTCTGTTGAACAAGAACGTGCGCTGGTAGGGCTAGTCTCAGGGTGCTGGTCTTTGACCAGAGGGCCGCTGCGTGAGCGGACTGCTGGGCATGATGGACCACTGGTCTGATCCAGCAGCGGCAATTATGTTCTTATGTTCAATGAATATGCATGAGTAGGAATATGAGGCATATGCATGTCTTCCTTTTGAGGACACATCTGAGGGTCCGGATGGCTTTTCAAAACCCAGCACTTTGTCCGGGCATCGGAAAGAAATCGCGTCGGGAGGGGGCATCCGTGCATGTGTGGATGCAACGTGGTGATGTCACGTGCCCGCGTGCGATGTCATTGTGGCACATACGCGGATGCCTTCCTGCGTGACGAACAGGCAGTGGGGGCAGGGCTGGGGGGCAGAACTGGGGCGCAACAGGGCGGGGATGGGTGGAACTGGGTGAGCCTGGGCGTTGGTCTAGGGTAGGGATCTCAAAGTCCCTTCTTGAGGGCCGCAATCCTGTCGGGTTTTCAGGATTTCCCCAATGAATATGAGTGAGATCTATGTGCATGCACTGCTTTCAATGCATATTCATTGGGGAAATCCTGAAAACCCGACTGGATTCTGGCCCTCGAGGACCGGAGTTGCCCACCCCTGATCAAAGTCTCTCCTCGAGGGCCGCAATCCAGTTGGGTTTTCAGGATTTCCCCAATGAATATGCATTGAAAGCAGTGCATGCACAGAGATCTCATGCATATTCATTGGGGAAATCCTGAAAACCCAACTGGATTGCGGCCCTCAAGAAGGGACTTTGAGATCCCTGGTCTAGGGGGGGGGGTCTAAATTTTACTGTCTCCATTGAAACCTGTCTCATAAATAATTGTGGTTATTCTGAAAACCTGACGATGGGTTTGTCCTGAGGACTGGATTGAGAACTTCTGCTCTGGTGATGGACCTTTCAACAAACTAATTTTGATCTGTGAGGAATTCAGTGACTTCTTTTGCAACAGAAATATGAGAACATAAAGAGGACAATTTTACATAAAGTCACCTAGATCACTGGTTCCCAACCCTGTCCTGGAGGACCACCAGGCCAATCGGATTTTCAGGCTAGCCCTAATGAATATGCATGAGAGAGATTTGCATATAATGGAGGTGCCAGGCATGCAAATCTGCTCCACGCATATTCATTAGGGCTAGCCTAAAAACCCGATTGGCCTGGTGGTCCTGCAGGACAGGGTTGGGAACCACTGGTCTAGACCACCTACGCTGGCAGCAAAACATACCTAGGCAAAATGTGTGCCTAAGCTCGGTAAACCCCCCCCCCCCTACTGGCACCTAGAAAATTGACGCTGAAACATACTTTAGGCCGCCTAATGCTACTGTGGGTGTAGCTAATTCCTAAAGCACCTATGGAGTTGTGATTCACATCCATAGTAAGCCTGGATAACCCTGGCCTACGTTTCCAGTACCCACCTTTGCTGGAGGCACAATTCTGGACCCGGCACCGTCACATGCTTGACATGTGATCAGCAGCCGCTTTTAAGACGGCCACCGACAGCGGCGCCGGCTACAGAATCTGGGCCTTAGTTTTTGCTTCCTGTCTTTTAACCAGCTGGCACGCTTCAGTTAAGATATCACTTCCTAACCCATGACTTTTTAATTTCTTCAGGAGTCTATCATGAAGGACTTTATCAAACATGTTCTGAAAATCCAAATACTTTTTTCAAATCCAAAAAAATGGCCCAAAAATGGGGTCTTATATTCGTATCATTGCCCACCCCCACCCCCTCCCAGACTTGTTGAAGGCCTGCTGTATGGCCTGGTGGGGAGGCCGAGACAGGAGGGATCTTTCCTGTCTCCTGACCCAGCCAACTCTGCCAATTTTTTATATCTCCCTCCCAACTCCCCCTTCATACCTCGGGGCAGCTATTCAGTAAGCGGCTCAGCACTGGCAAGGAGCGCAAAAGCTCGCTCATGCCCCGGTACACTGGGCCACGAGAACTTGAGAGGGCCATTCAGGGAGGGGCTCAGTGAAGGGCAGTAGTGCAGAAAGCTAGTTCCTGCCTGGAACACCATTGGACCACCAGGGGTTCAAAAAGGTAAGCAGGGGGAGGGGAGGGAGTTTTAAAAAAATTGAGAGTTGGCCAGGATATGAGACAGGAGGGATTCTTCCTGTCCTGGCTCACCAGGTCATACGGCAGGCTCGGTGGAGGCCTGCGGGACATCAGGAGAGAAGGGGGGGGACAGGGCATAGGGCAGGTAGGGGGTTGGGTGCAGAGCCTGGCAGGGCAGGGAAGGGGCAGGCAGAGATCCTGGCAGGACACATGACTATTAATACCCCCACCCCAGAAGCCCCTCTCGAATGTCCCCGACACTCCCCGATTTGCCGCCACCGGCAGCGCTTTCTCCCCCCCCCCACCTATGTGCAGCATCTTTCCTCCCCTCTCACTCATCCCCTTGTGCAGCATCTTTCCATCCCTCCTTCCCATCCCATACAACAGAACCCCACCAACCCTCCCACTGCGAGGCCGACATACCTCCATTCCAAATAGCTTTGCAGCCTTCCCTCTGCTGCATCACTGAAGTGTGACCAGATTAGGTTTTGCAGCTACAGCTGCTTTTTTCCTTCTAGTCCTAGAGTAAATAAACATATTTTTTGGAATGTGCATCTCTGCTACCTTTGTATTTTGTAAATGTATTTTGTAAATAAACTGCTCTTGAGTAATAGCTCTTAAAAATACTAGCAGCAACTGCGAACAGGACTTTCCGATAGTTTGTAAAACTGGCTGTTTCCCTAATAAGAAGCCAAAACTGGAGAGAGAGGAGTGGTGAGGAGGGGGAGGGGGGACATTCCTTCATCCTTCTCTCTATCTCTCTCCTTTATCCCAGCATGCACTGGAGCTCTAATGCTTGGAGTGCCAACTCTGGAGCTTGGGAGCTGAACAATTCCATCCAGGCTGGGATGTCCCCGGGGGGAAACCACAAGAGGTAAGAATCCAACTCTGATCCTAAAGCAACAACCAAGACAAAAACTGGAGTATGGAATCTCCAGAAGCCCTAATTAACACCTGTCTGAGAAGCTAACTGCAGAGGGCATGATATAACTTTTTTTAGTGGGGAGGAGAAAGGGGGATATTTCTTTGTGCTCTCTGCCCATTTCTTTGTTGTGTTAGGACTCAGAATTTAAATGCTGGAATGAGGGTCACGTTTTGAAATTCTCTTTGATGTGCACAGGGGCCAACATCAAAATTCTGGGACCAGTAGAAGTCCCTTAATTAATGGAGGCTGAGAAAGCTGTACTGATTAACAAAGCTGCCTCAGCCTTGGACACGGGGATGCAGTGTGGGAGAAAGCAAACTCAGCAGAGCTCTCCCATTATCAATTTAAAGCATTCCTGGACGCTGATCTGCTTCAAAACATTCTCTTCTAGTTGTGGCTCAGACTGATCAGGCACCAAAAAATGCAGCTTAAATAAACAAAGGTAACACTTAGAAAGACTCGAGTTAAATAAAATGCTCTCTTTTTTTTATACCAGGAGACCTCTTTTTTTAGGGGCAAGCTCTCAGACATTTTGTGAAAACTCAGGACAGGGGCCTGGATGCACTAAACTCTCCGATCTAACGATCGTCGCTAAACCAGTTTGAACTGGTTTAGCTATGACCTAATTTGCCAATCCAATGTACACTAATGTCATTAATATTAAAATAAGCCCTCCAATCAATGCCCATAACATCGCTAGGGCATACCTTAAATCTAGCGATGGCTGCTAAGGGCTTGAGATTACTGACAGTTCTGCCATATTTTTTTCTTTTTTTTGATGGGCACAGATGTTGTGTGTGTGTTACACACAATATCTGTCCCCATCCCCCCAAAAAGTCAGGCTGGCCTCCATAATGATGCCTCCCCCCCTCAACAATGCCACGGAACAAAAATAGAGGCAGGAGAGATGCCCACTCACGCCTGCCTCAGCCACCCAGACCCCTCCACACTCCCAATCCTCCTCCCATGTCAAGCCACCTGGAGCCCTCACACTCCAGACCCTTCCTCCCTCCCTGTGAAGATCGCAACCACCTGAATACCATCCCTCCACAAGGCTCGTAGCCTCTGCACAAATACCATCAGGGGCGGAGGACCTCCAGCAGTGGGACAAACTGGGTATCCCTCCTGCCGTTCTTCAGTTTAAAGTGTGTGTGGTGGGGGGGTGTCGGGGGGTCTTTTTTATTGGGGGGGAGGGACTGAGCTGTCAAGCCTTACTTTCCTGTCAGTGCCTGAGCCTATCAGCGCTCAGCACTGATTAGAAAGTAAGGCTACAGCAGCTCAGACTCCTGCCGCAAAATTTTGCCCACATATGTAGCGCAACAAAGTTACAGAATCAACCGGCGATGTTAGAGAATCGCCCGGAGTGCTCGTTTAAATATTAATGAGCCCAATTTGCTACCATTTTAACATTAAGATCCTCATGACTACATTTGCACGGCAGAGTCGGCGTCTACTAGGAAGCTCGAGAAAAGACCTTCCTAGTGAGATATTCTGATAATCGGCTGGTAAAATATTGGCACACTAAACTGGCTGGAACTGGTTTGGCTACCATCATTAGGGTCACGGTAGGTTTTGAGAATCCGGCCCTAACAGGTAATATTTAGTTGCATTGTCTGGATAAGTGCCACTCAATATTGTCACTTAGCCCTGGATAAGTGATTTTAATGGCCAGAAGGGAGTTTTTATATTAGTTTGGATGGTTGATTTTATCATCTGCTATTGTGTGATGTCTTTTATTAAGTATGTAGGTTGAAACCTGCTTAGGTTTCTAGATAATATGGGCTATAAATGTTATACATAATTAAATGTTTATTGATTCAACTCTATAGCAACCAATACAAAAGAGAGCAGAAAAATACTGTAATAACCAAATATATTTCTACTTGTCATCAGAAACAAAGCAGGTACATAAGTGTATCACAAACACTTGACACAGGGCACTACAAGTGCCCCGAGAAATAGAGCAACCAATAAAATGAAAAATGAGGAGGAAAAAGCCTCAGATTCCAACCTCCAGCACACAGAGAAGGGTGAAAGGTATAGCAGGGTAAAAAACAAAACAAAACCTCATAGACATTTTTTTTTAAAAGCCTCCTCATACACAAATTAAATTGATGCTCTGTGCAATGCAAGTAAATCCACTGAAATTCCAGATTAACAAATGAAAGGCTTTTCTGTGTGAGGAATAGTCTGTCACCCCTACGATGGCCAGCATTTCACATTCTTGGCTGCTTCAGGGTGTGAACACACTGCACAGACCTAGCAGCAAAAGCCATAATAACTTCGGAAAACAAATACACACATACATACACATAAGTGCTGAAAAATACATTGACTATATTGTGTAAAGAGAAAAAACATGAAATATACCTGTATTATCAGAAAGCACCTCAGTGGTGTCATTCTGCTTCACAAACATGGCTACAGGACGCCATCCAGGACCAAAAAACAAGAAAGGAAAAAGGGAGAATTGATGTTGTATCCTCATTGATTCAACTCTAACACTTGAACCTAACTCTTAACTCCTCTCACCTTGGGTTCTGCATCCCCACCCCTATATGCCATGTCTGTCTGTCCAAGTTAGAATGTAAGCTCTTCTGAGCAGGGACTATCTATTAAATATCAAAATGTACAGCGCTATATATTACGTTGCATTACATAATATTTCTAGATTGCAAAACCTCTCGGATCAATGCGGTTCACAAAAGATAGACACTGGGAATACCCAGCAATCTACAGATTAGGCATTAACCATTTTTAATTCTCTAAAAATCTTGTAAATAGTATCGATTTTAATAATTTTCTAAAATGTATATAAGAACAAGACCTTGGGAATAAAGAACATAACGTATATAAGTGAGAAAATAATAGTAGCATAGTAGGTAGTGACAGTGACTAAGAAAGTTTGGGTCAGACTATGGCCCCCTACCCCTCTCCAAGCAGTGGCGTTATCTCATCTGAACTATTTAAGATCTTGAATAGCCTCCTTCACCTGCAGCCTGACTGCCGCAGTGTCAGATTTTACCTCTGCCAACCATGCCTTCATATCTGCCTTGGTCAATGTTGTCCGCACCAGGCAAGCAGTCAAGGCTCTCGAGATGCTTTATCTGTGGCCACTTATCTGTAGCCTCCGCTGCTCGCCCTCGCACCATGTGGCCCGAAATCTTTTCGCCAGCGCAAGAAACAGTGCTGTCGCGAGCCACTTTTTTTTTTTTTTTTTTTGCGGACGCCATCCATTCACCAATTGTACTGCCAATGCAGGAGCAGGTAGGGAGCTCTGACAACACACCTCAAACACGCGTTTTTGTGGGATATTTGCAGGCATCGATTGGAGCTCAGTGCCTAAGCACCCATCTTAGACCGGTGACGTCACTTCCTCATCTCGTCTGAACTATTGAAAGTTTTTTTTAAATATCTAAGGCAGTGTATCGCAAACTGTGTGCTGCGGCAGATTCTAAGTGTGTCGTCAGACACCGGCAAGGAGGAGAGGTGCCGGCTGACTGCTTACAGGACTTGCTTCTCGTGGCAAGAGGCACGACTTATAGGCTGTTGGCCTGCGCTGACGACTCTCCTCCTCGCCCCCATTGCCAAAGGAATAGGTTCAGGGTCCAGCCGCAGGGCCTCCGCGCGTGTGTGGATGTCGATGTGATCCATGCCGACATCCGCACACTTCCAGACGCCTTACGGCCACGGCACCGGGTTTAGTGCGCTCCGGTGCCAAAAGATTTGCGGGACACTGATCTAAAGTGTTCCCAAGAAAATTATTGAGAAAACTAAAAAAGGTCTAGAATGCTACAGCTCATATGGTCACACATAGTTCTAGAAGGCAGAGGGTCATCCCTATATTGAATACATCACACTGGTTGCCTATTGGGCAGTAGTTGATCTTTGTTTAAATCTTTCTTTATTAAGGAGCAAAAAGTTACAGCAAGAAATCAAAATTCACAAATTTCCATATCGGATATAAAGTAATTACAAAATAAATCCTCAGTTTTTGTGTCCAATTTCTTTACATAAAAACATAAGAATAGCCTTACTGGGTCAGACCAATGGTCCATCAAGGCCAGTAGCCCGTTCTCACGGGGGTCAATCCAGGTCACTAGTACCTGGCCAAAACCCAAAGTGTAGCAATATTCCATGCTACCAATTCAGGGCAAGCAGAGGCTTCCCCCATGTCTTAATTACAGACTATGGACTTTTCCTCCAGGAATTTGTCCAAACTTTTCTTAAAAACAGTTGCGCTGGCCGCTTTTACCACAACCTCTGGCAATGCGTATCCCCAAAGAACTCAACTCCAATGAAACGCATAGGATGCTTGGACTCTTATAGCTTCCCACACTCTATTCAACCTCCCCACTTCTTACCCCCCTCCCCAATTCCACCCCCACTCTTTTCAAAATTTCCAGAGGCTATCCATATCCGGTGGGCTCAGTCACCTCCACACTCTCAAATACGTGTTCAAAATTAAACTTTGAGCTCTTGGGACTCAATGATTGTATACTGGGGTCTCAAATCTTGAAAAAAAACCAAAACAAAACAACCTCTTTCCTACACTTGAGGGAGTATTGAGTATCCTGTGCCTTCAAAGCTAAGAGTATATGAAATTGATTCCTCCAATTCCAATATCCTAGTTGAATCCCCTGGATCCAATATTGCAAAATAATTCCCCCCCCCCCCCCATACACACACACTATGCATGCTTTCCCAGTAGTAATTGAGTCCCTGCAGTACTTCAGGTTTCCCTAAGAGAAATCCAAAGGGGGTCCTCAAAACTTAATAATAGCATCTTGGGACAGTGGCTCTGACCTTTTAAACTTCCTTGGGGCGGAGCCAATTGACAAGAGGGTTTTGTGTTCCTTCAATGAAAGTCATGTGAAGGGAGTAAATGTGGAATGAATCATTTACTGGAGCTCTTCCCTCTGTGAATAAATTGCCAGAGATCAGAATTGCTTCAGATTACAGCGAAAAGAGTTTTGTTTCCTCGTGCAGGCTGCGTTGGGATAACATGACAAGTTGATTAATTTTTAAAATTGTAATGCTGTAAACCGCTTTGGAAATGAAAAGTGGTATATCAAGTCATAATAAACTTGAAACTTGATGAATAGAGTAGTAATAATTTGCTGTTTTAATTTTTCTTTGTTGTTTTAGCTATTTTTATTTGCGATGTGATATGAGATTAGGGTTGTATGGTATTGCATGTTTTAAACCACTGACCTTCTCTATTGAAAGCCAACCGCCCCCAGCTCAGTTTCACTCCTGCCCAAAATCCCTGCACTGGTCAATTTAAAAGAATGCATGGTCTTAGGGGCCAACGCCACTTTCACAAAATAACCTGCTCCTGCTAGTCTAGTGAATGTCCAGCTCCACTTCCTCCATGGAACCCTGTCACCCCATCTGTGGGAATCAAAAGACAGATCTGTGCTCCTGCCCTGCCAGGGCTTTCTTTCAGAACGGTGCCAGTGAAACTTGAAGCCGGTGCCATTTTTTTCCTTTGACCACAGTCTTTGCAAGTGAGATTGGACGCCCATATTTTTCAATGCTGTAGTCCTTCCGTCTGACGGCACTACGAGAACCATAATGCATCGGGGAGGAGTGTGTCTTAAAAAAAAAACCAGGCTCAGCCCAAGTCTCCCGTATAACCAGATCATTTGGGAGCTCTGCAGAGAATTATTGCACTGCTGAAACGTCTTCCGAGCCTATCGCCCGTCTGCCAGTGTTTACTCTGTCTTTGGACTGGATTAGTCATGGGGTTAAAGGCTGAGCTTTCCCCAAGGTGTTTGCGCAGGACTCCCGGTAAGGCCTATGCGGAAGTAATGCCTGGTATGGGACGCTCCTTGTAAATACGTGATCAGCGCTGCAGGGAAGGGTCCGAGTTCCCGGTAAGTTTCTGGGTACTGCACTCCTACAAGTATCCATTCGCAGTTTGCCTTTTTGTATGCCTATAGTATTCACTGTACACCTCTTTCTTCTCTTCATATTTCTCTAGCATGTATTTAAATACTTCTTACATAGACACTATCTAATCTAATCTAATCTAATCTAATCTAATCTAAGGCTTGGCTTTATATGCCAAGTCATCATTCTAAGAAAGCTCGACTTGGTTTACAATAGTTAACTTAACAGGAAAAAAACCATAAGGAATAAGGACAGAATTTCAAGAAAATTAATTTTCAAAACGTTTAGCAAATAAAGTGGTTTTTAAAGATTTACAAAAAAAACTGAAGTGAACCAGAACTCCTTAAAAGAAGCGGAAGAGCATTCCAAAGTTGAGAAAATTTAAAAATCAAAGATTGACTAAAAATCTTGACTCCTTTAGTCCCTTTCCTTGGATTGTCCAGTCAATGGTATATGCGGGAGTGTGTGGCACAATGGCTAGAGCATCCTGAGGTTGTGGGTTCAAATCCCCTGCTGCTCCTCATGACCCTGGGCAAATCACTTAATCCCCCGTTGCCCCTGGTACATTAGATAGTGTGTGAGCCCACTGGGACAGATAGAGAAAATGACTTGAGCACCTGAATGTAAACCACTTAGGCTATAAGTGGTAAACTTCTCCCTCCGTATTTGCAGTTTCAGCATTTGTGGTTTCGATTATTCACAGTTTTTAGTTTGCTGCCTCCTCCCCCCCCAAATTATATCAACTTGCATAGAGAAATCGCTGATTCCAAGCATTTACAGAGAAAATCGCCGATTCCCGGCACTTTGTTCACCGTGTTTTGCCTCTCCTTCAGAAACAGGCCAGGTCTCCCACCATGTTATTCACGGTTTTACCACATTCACAATGGTTTTTAATAGAAAACAGTAAATAACATATAAAAAAGTTATTCATGGTTTTTCAGTATTTGCGGTTCTGTTAATCCCCTATCACAGCGAATACGGAGGGAGAAGTGTATGTAAAAATTTAAAAAAATAGATTGTGAGCCCACTGGGACAGAGAGGGAAAATTTTCTAATGGAAAATGTAATCCCCATTTCTCATGTATTAGTATTGTAAACCGCTTAATACTGATGTGCAAGCGGAATATCAAACATAATAATCCAATCCAATATACAGCTAAAATGTTACACAGATGGCAAGAGGTTTTGTGGTTGGCACAGAATGTATACTCACCACTTTCTCAGTGTCTTTATTTACAATTTTTTTCTGAGCCATTCTGTGGTAACTCCATCGCTCTCACAAGTGGCTGTCAGGCTATTTTATTTAGATCCACAGTAGCTTGCCTTTCCTTCATCGCTCAAAGCAAGTTACATTCAGATACAATACATACAGTATGCTCCTGTACCCAGGCTTACAGTCTAAAGCAGTGGTCTCAAACTCACGGTTCACAGGCCCCATGCGGCTCACCAAATTCTCTTTTGAGACCCTTGGTATTATAAAGAATGATTCTTCACGGAAAACTTGTGCGTTAAATGTCTGACGGTCGCTGTAACCTCACGCAAGCACTTTCTTGTGTCTGTACGCGATTGTGAGGTGGAGTCCGATCGCATGCAGACACAGGAAAGCGCTTGCGTGAGGTTACAGCAGGGAGGCTGGCAACGTTCCAGAACGTAAGGTAACCATTGGAGGCAGCGCAGCTTGTGCGTGTGTCCGGTGCTGGAGCAGGTGAAGGCGGTTGTGGATGCGACCGCTGAACACTTAACCGTATAGAATCATTCTTTATAATACCGAGGGCCTCAAAATAGTTGGTCCAAAATCTTATCTCTTTCAGTTGATACTTTGATAGTTTTTCACTTTCTGCATGTTGCACTGTTTCAGCTGTGTATAGCTGAAATTATCAGAAGCAGTTAAGGAAAGATTTATAAACGATAGGAACGGAGGGCCTAAGTGTGGCATGTGGGGTGAGGAAGGAGTGTGGAGGGCGGAGATGAGGTTGCAGGGGGCACCTCCTACTCTTGCTCCACCACTGCCTTGTTAAACCTCTTTGAACACTTGACATACTGTGTCCAACATTGGTCTCCCAACCTAAAGAAGGATATAAAACTGCTGGAGAGGGTGCAGAGACGAGCAACGAAGCTAATAAAAGGTACGGAGAATTTGGAATACGAGGAACGACTTAAGAGACTGGGATTGTTCTCCCTTGAGAAAAGGAGACTGCGAGGGTGATATGATCGAGACTTTCAAAATACTGAAAGGAATCGACAAAATAGAGCAGGAAAAAAAAATTATTTACAATGTCCAATGTGACACGGACAAGAGGACATGGACTGAAGCTAAGGGGGGACAAGTCCAGGACAAATATCAGGAAGTTCGGCTTCACGCAACGAGTGGTGGACACCTGGAATGATCTCCCAGAGGAGGTTATTGCGGAATCCACCGTTCTAGGATTTAAAAGCAAACTAGATGCACATCTCCTTACGAGAGGCATAGAGGGATATGGGTGACTAGAATTACGCCAGGTGTACACCTGGCAGGGCCTTCGCGTGTGCGGATCGCTGGACTTGATGGACCGAAGGTCTGATCCGGAGATGGCGGTTCTTATGTTCTTATGAACATTGACCCCCCACATATCAAAATAGCATTATTAAAAATAAATCGATATAGCAGACAATGTTGCTTAGGAAGTCTTTTATTAAGGCACGCTAGCCAATTTAGCGCGCGATAAATGCTAACGCGTCCATAGAATATAATGGTCGTGTTAGCATTTTTCGTGCATTAAATTGGCTAGCATGCCTTAGTAAAAGACCCCCTTAATTACATATTCAAGAAATCTTGGGACAGACCGAAAGTCCATCAAGCCCAGTATCCAGGTCCCAAATACCATGTACGAGGGTATGCTGAAAAGTTCTCAGGCCAACCAAGAAGAGAATGATGGGGATATAGTTCAATCAATGATCTCAAACAATGTCAAAACAGAGAATTTTGTTTCTGCCAATTGGCACTTAAAATCAGATAACACTCTTTTCAGCTACAGTGGCAAAATAACACTTAGAATTTAGGAAGTTGGTTAGTTGGGCCGAGAACTTTTCAGCACCCCCTCGTGCCAACAGGAAGTTAAAAAAAAAAAAAAAAAAAGTATACTTCCTTCTGGTAAATGTCAATGTCTCACAGTGTCATTGGACTGGAAGAAAAACCAGATGCTGACACACCAGAAAGGAAAAAAACCCCCGATCATAAGAATAGCCATACTGAGTCAGCGCAAAAAGGCCATCTAGCCCATTATCCTTTTTCCACAGTGGCAAATCCAGGTCACAAACACCTGGCAAAAATCCAAACAGTAGCCGCATTCCATAAAATCAATCCCAGGGCAACCAGTGGTTTCACTCAGTGAAACGCAGAAGATAAGTGGGATTCTTTAGGAACAATCCTCAAATACAAAATAAATCCCACTGAAGGGTATTTAAAGGAGATCGTAGAGCAAAATGGTCTCAGTAACCAGCTTGGATAAAGATAATTCAATCCCAGGATATTACAATCCAATGCCAAGTCATTCAAGGTTTAAGATTTCCATCACTAACCAAATTATCCCCACCTCCTAATTTCTGTAAACCACTGTATCATAAGTTAATTATTTTTTTACTTATCTTAAAGTGTGCAGAGAACATAAGAACATAAGCAATGCCTCCACCGGGTCAGACCTGAGGTCCATCGTGCCCAGTAGTCCGCTCACGCGGTAGCCCAACAGGTCCAGGACCTGTGCAGTAATCCTCTATTTATACCCTTCTATCCCCTTTTCCAGCAGGAAACTGTCCAATCCTTTCTTAAACCCCAGTACCGTACTCTGCCCTATTACGTTCTCTGGAAGCGCATTCCAGGTGTCCAGAGTATTGACAAGGGCTCTCAGGACACTTAATTTTGATATCCCGCCTCACTTGGGACTCGCAGCAGAAATAAACAGCCCCAAGTGAGGCGGAATGTCAAAATAAAGTGACCTGAGAACCCTTGAAAATGTTTAGCGGCGAAACAGGCCCCGTCAGGCTTGTCAATACTCTGCACACTTTAAGATAAGTAAAAAATAATTAACTTATGATACAGTAAAAATTGGTTTACACAAATTAGGAGGTGGAGGTAATTTGGTCAGTGATGGAAATCTTAAGCCTTGAATGACTTGGCATTGGATTGTAATATCCTGGGATTGAATTATCTTTATCCAAGCTGGTTACTGAGACCATTTTGCTCTACGATCTCCTTTAAATACCCTTCAGTGGGATTTATTAGACAACCAGTTGTTTCCCCCATGTCTTTCTCAATAGCAGACTACTATGGACTTTTCCTCCAGGAAATTGTCCAAACCTTTTTTTAAACCCAGACACACTAACCACTGTTTCCACATCCTCTAGCAGCAAGTCCCAGAGCTTAACTATTCATTGAGTGAAAAATATTTTCTCCTATCTGTTTTAAATGTTTTTCTTTGTAACTTCATTGAGTGTCCCCTAGTCTTTGTACTTTTTGAAAGAGTAAAAAAATCGATTCACTTTTACCTATTCTACACCACTCAGGATTTTGTAGACCTCAATCATATCCCCCTTCGGCTGTCTCTTTTCCGTGTCACATTGTCCAACGTGACACGGATAAGAGGACATGGTTTGTAGCTAAGGGGGGACAAGTCCAGGACAAATGTCAGGAAGTTCTGCTTTACACAGCGAGTGGTGGACGCCTGGAATGCTCTCCCAGAGGAGGTTATTAAGGAATCCACTGTGCTAGGATTCAAAGGCAAATTAGATGCACATCTCCTTACGAGAGGCATAGAGGGTTATGGGTGATTACAACTACATCAGGTGTATACCTGACTGGGCCTCCGCCTGTGCGGATCGCCAGACTCGATGGACCATGGGTCTGATCCGGAGATGGCAGTTCTTATGAAGAGCCCTAACCCCTTTAGCCTTTCCTCATATAAGAAGAGTCCACCTCCTTTATCATTTTGGTCACTCTGTGAACCTCTTCTAATTCTTCTTTTTTTAAAATTAAGTTTTCATAATGCTACATTAGCAGAAAACACATTTTTTTTTAAATCTCCAAAACCAATACAACCTGAAAAAAAAGAAAATAATTGTATCCATTTTACCCTGAAGAAAGCTTTCTAAGTGGGTAGGATCTAAGAATATATAAGATTTGTTCTCATATGTAACTACAGTAGATATATGCAAGGGAATAAAAATAAATAAATAAAAGTCCCCCAGCAGTCAAAACTTTGATTTCAAGAGAAGGAAAGTCTTCCGTCTCAATTGGGTAGGTCTAGAAACATCAGGGAACATTGATATTGTCTGACCACAGAAAGGCACCGGGGTTTTTTTTTCCTGTTTTATTTTGTGAGAAAAGCTTTTCAAAACTAACAACTTGTGTTCAGATGAGGAAATAGAGATCACTAATGTACTGTAACTCTTTTCAAAATATTTTCTTGGGAGGATTCCAAAAGATTTGTAAGATCTAAGCTATCTGGTGAATTTAATACATCTGTTCCACCCTCAGCCTCTTAGATCTCAACTTCCTAGATATAGAAGGAGCACTTTTCACTCTTCCCTCTTCAAATTTCAGTAATAGAATCTCATTGAAGTACTTCTTAAGCATCTTCTTAAGCGTTTCTAGAGGGAAGAGAGCATGAGTAATATGTAACTTTAATAACCTCAAGTTAGAAGACCTGGAACAATTTTCAAAGGCTTCTAACTGCAAATGAACCATTACACTATCCTTTGTGGCTGACTGACAACGGGAAGTCTGTAACCCAATCTTATCCATTTCTTTCTTTGATTGTAAGATCTTTGAGTCTTATTCCTTGCATTTATTTATTCATTTTTATAGTCCGTCCTCCCCAGGAGCCCAGAACGGGTTACAAGGACACATACACAAAGTTTTCAGGAACAGAGATACGTACGTTACAGATACAGATAGCAAAGTACGATTGTGGGTTTCAAAACGGGACTGGATGAGTTCCTGAAGGCAAAGGGGAATTGAAGGGTATAATTAGAGGGATACCATACACGACAAAATGTTTTAAGAAAGAGATAACTTACAGGTCATTGACCTGGGGGGGTCATCGCGGGAGCGGACTGCTGGGCGCGATGGACCTATGGTCTGACTCGGCAGAGGCGATGCTTATGTTCTTATAATAACATGCTACAGCAGGGGTCCCCAAGGTCCCTCCTTGAGGGCCGAATCCAGTCGGGTTTTCAGGATTTCCCCAATGAATATGCATTGAAAGCAGTGCATGCACATAGATCTCATGCATATTCATTGGGGAAATCCTAAAAACCCGACTGGATTCAGTCCTCAAGGAGGGACTTTGGGGACCCCTGTGCTACAGGATCAAAGACACAAAGCTATAGAATCAATAACTTACAACTTCTAGAGAATGTGACTAAGAACACATGCTTTGCAGAATCTAAGAAAATAAATCAGAGTCACAAATGAGTATTAACATATCTGCAGTGAACGGTAGAAAAACTGGTTAGCAGGCACAGGTATTCTGAGGTAAGGTACGTCGAAGCAAGGTCTGTCAAAGTTTGAGACCAGAATTGATCCAGTCCATGAAAAGAAGCATCTTTACTGCTTTCCGGAAGGTCAGTAGGTAATCAATTGCCCTAAAGGCAGGAGGGAGTTGATTCCATAATTTAGGTATTCTACAGGAATATGATCGCTTTTGGGCTGTCTCCCAGTGGAGGCTGTTTGCTGGAGGGTTGGAACGTCTTGAGTTCCCATTACGAACGGAGGGACTGCTGAGAGTGGTATATTAGGAGTTTCTTTGCTACATAGTCAGGTGTCATGCCATGGCTGTCTCTTCTGTGAACTTACTACATTTAACAAGATTGTCCTGCAAATTCTTATCCATCCTGGAAATCAAATGAAAAACGTATTTCAAGGACATTTCTTGTGGTCTGTCAGAAGCTGATACAGTTTGTGGTAAATTATATACAAATGGTACTACTGCGGGTACCTGAACCGAAGAAACTCATTCTCCACTTTTCAACTTCTCCCCAGCATCCAAAGAAACTGGAGAAGCTAATGGGCTCACCTCCTTGGTGGCCTTAAGTTCCTCTATTGAGGGGGGCAGGAAATGACATCCAAAGCAGAACCACTCCCGCCACTACAGGAGTCATCGCTTTCTTCAGTCCTCCCTTCCTTTTCCCCATGATTTCTGACTATTATAATTTATTCCTCGCTCCGCTGGTACTCCAAAGGAGAGGGACTAGCCCCTTTGGGCAAGGATACTTCTTATATGTTGGAATGAAGGGGCTTCAGCAGAAGTCCTGAAAAGGTAAGGCATCTTTGCTAGAGCTTGCCAATGATATCACTTAGTTCATCCAACCAATCCTCAGAGATCCACAGCAGGTACACTCCTAACCATGCCATATACTATCCCTTCCTCTTCCTTAGAGATCCAACATACTTGTCCCAAGATTTCTTGAATTCAGGTACACTTCTTATCTCCACCAGGAGGCCATTCCATGCATTCACTACCCTTTCTGTGAAAAAGTATTTTCTGAGGTTACTTCCGAGACTATCCCCTTTCCCAGTCCTTCGTGCCAGAAACCCCCCCCCACCCCTCGGGGGTGTTCAGTGAGATCTGACCAATCAGAATCTTAGACCACTTCCAGACCATCCCAGAATGCACTGGGAGAGAGGCCTAAGATTCCAGTTGGCCCAGGTGCCTAAGGCGCCTCCTTTGTATGTCCTTCTGTCTCCACCTAACATGCTGTCTTCTTCTATTGTACTCTTTTATGCATTTTGTATATCACTTGAATTGTACGTCACCTTGAACCTAATCAGGCACAGAGAGACTCAAATTGTTGATTCGATTCGATTAAAAGCATTTTAAATGAATGTTTAAACAAGTGTCAGGGATAGAAAGTGAAAGAAGTGAATGGAATTTGATACAATATACTGCCTTTCTATGGTTCAATCCAAGTAGTTAATAGTAAACACTTTCACGTGGATTCTGTGGAAGGCAAAAGAAACTACAACATGAGCTAAAAAAGCCCCACAGGGAGGAAAAGCCTCAGACAAAGCCCTCCCACCGCCACAGCTGTGGCTAAGGTGTTCAGGCGGAGAACCTCATCGGCATAAAAGCCTCCTGTGGAGACTACTATGGCTCTATTTTTTTATATGGGTACTTAGTTTGTATTTGGGGCAGTGGAGAGTTAAGTCAGAAGAGGGTCAGAAGATGCAGTGGGAATTGAACCCACTTTCCTTAGTTCTCAGCCCACTGCATTAACCATTAGACTGCTCCTCGATGCCACAAAATAATGCCTCTTGTCTGACCTCAGTAGTAGGCAGGTGTGATAGTGTGTATGTATGAGTGGTGGGGAAGCAGGCCCTTTATAAAACACAGACAAGGATACAAGATGAAACAGAAACCTTTATGAACCAAAGGCTGATCCTTATCATTTCTCTGGCATAGCAAATAAAGATTAGTGTCTCTTAAGTTCAGAGCCCAGCTTTACTCAGTCCTCAAACCCTCAATACATATATCTATTTGCAGTGTTGTCAAACTCAGGTATGGCTCCCTCCAGACCTCCTAAATAGAATTCTCATATAGACAAAGTTACAGCTTGTCCTACCTTGGCTGATTTCTCTTAACTTCCATACACACATGCAAGGGGAAATCCAAATTCCAGGGCCACTTCCTTTCTTCCAGGGCCTCTCCTAGTGACCTCTTCTCTTAGGGACCTCTCCCTCTGGGACCTCACCTAGGCTGCTAGGGCATTTATCCTTCTTCCTGGCTGAGCCCTGCTCCTTCTGCCTCAGCAGGATTTCGTCACTCTCCCAATGTGCCTCCTGAGACCTGAAGTCCACCTAAATTTGGTCTAGTACCCTCTGCTGCCCAAGGTACACTGGCAGCCATGGTGAGGGAGAACCTCTTACTCCCTCACAGCAAGCCAAACACTATCTGACTAACTGGACATTCTGGCCTCTTCCAGTAAGAGGTAGAAGCTAGGTAGTTTACTAGAGTAGGGTTAAATGTCCAATTTGCTCAATAGGGGAAGCAAATAGTGGAGTGCCACAAGGATCTGTATTGGACTAGGGATTTTTAAGATATTTAAAAATGCCCTGGAAATGGGAACAGTGAGTGAGGTGATCAAATTTGTAGATGACATGAAACTATTCAGAGCTGTGAAATTGCATGAGGACTGCTTGAAACTGCAGGAAGACCTTGGGAGGATAAAAGATTGAGCATCCCAATGATAGATTAAATTGAATGTGGACAAGTGCAAAGTGATGCACATTGGGAAGAATAATCCAAATTATAGCTACATGATGCTAGCTTTCATGATAAGAGTCACCATTAAGGAAAAATGATTTAGGGGTAATTGTGGACAATACCTTAATTTACAGCAGCCAATAAACCAAACAATGTTAGGTATTATTCGGAAAGGAATAGAGAATAAATCAAAGAATACCATCACTCCATAGTCAGACCACACTTTGAGTACCGTGTGTAATTTTGGTCACCACATCTTAAAAAAAAGATGAAGTGGAACTTGTAAATTAAAAAAAAAAAAAAAGAAGGGTGAGCAAAATGATTACAAAGATACAACAATTCTCATATGAGAAAAGGTTAAAGAGGTTATTAGGTCTCTTCAGCTTCAAGAAGGGATAGGACTGAGGTCTAGAAAAGCCTGAGTGGAGTGGAACAGGTCAAAGTGAATCAATTGTTCCCACAAAGTTAAGGAATAGCACTTTTAAAACAAATAGGAGAAAAGATTGTTTCACTCAGTGTACGGTTAAGCCAGTGCAAGTGGTAAAAAGCAGATAATATAACTAGGTTTAGAAAAGGTGTGGACAAATTCCTGGAGGAAAAATCCATATACTGTTTTAGGTAGGCCTAGGGAAAGTCACCGATTGATTAACTGGCATAGGATCTGGCTACTCTTTGGAATTCTTGTGATCTAGTCTGACCACTGTTGGAAACTGGATACTGGGCTAGATGGACCCTTGGTGAGACCCCCTAGGGTGACTCTTATGTAGGAGAGACATATTATAATCAGAAAAGAGAAAACTGATTGTGGAAAGAACCTGCCCTGACTATAAAATCCTAGCTCACTATGGAAACAAGTCTTTGGCTTCTCCTATTCCTCTCAGAACATGCGTCACTGATATTATTTTGCTATTTATAATGTACCAAATATTTGTACAAGCAGTTTTTAAAGCTGTTCTTAAGTCAGATTTGTATGTAACTTAGAACTTAAGGTTCCTGCTGCTTACCTCTGCTGGCAAAAGGGCCAACTGTCCCTACCAGTGTTCCCTCTAAGGTCCAGCATGCACAACCACCCACTGTTCTTAATGCGGCCCTGCGTCATTTCTGAATCAGCTACAGGAGACGTGTAGGAAGGAGTCTCTGCCACTGGAAATACTGCTCAGTGAAATCAAATGAAACCACAACCACCTTCTTAAGTAGCAACATTCCAGAGCTGAGATTGTGATGTCATAATGCCTCATTCCACCAATGCCTAAGAGCCAACTTCAACAGTGATGTCACAATGGCTTGATTATTACTGTACTGCCAGTCCTTGGGTTAAGAACGAGTTACATTTTTAAAGCTGTTCTTAAGTCGGATTTGTATGTAACTCAGAACTTGTAGATTGAAAGATTCTTGCTGCTTACCTCTGCTCCCAGCTGACAAAAGGGCCAACTTGTCCCTAGTCCAGTGTTCCCTCTAAGGTACAACCACACACTGTTCTTAATGTGGCCCAGCGTCATTCCTGAATCTGCTATGGGATAAGTGTAGGGGTCTCTGCCACTGGAAATACTGCTCAGTGAAATCAAATGAAGCTGCGACTGCATTCTTAAATACAAGTCGGACTTAAGTCAGGCATCTGTAACTCAGGGACTGCCTGTACTTCATTCAATTGAGCCCCAATTATGTTATTTGTATTTGGCTGAATAGTGATTTAAATTCAAATACAGTGGCATAGTAAGGGGTAAGCATCATCGTAGTGGAGGCACCAGCACCTCTCCTCCTCTTCCCCCCCCCCCCGGACTTCTTTGGCTCTTCACCAGTGCGAGCAGCATCTCCAAACTGCTACGTGCACCGGCCTCGACTCCCCCTCTGAAGTAACTTCCTTGTTACAGGACCAGGAAGTGACATCAGAGGAAGAGCCAAGGATGGCGCAGGCAGCAGGTTGGAGATGCTGTTCACGCTAGCAAAGAGTTAAAGATGTAGGGAGGGAAGGGAAGGTGGGCGCACGATGGGGAGTGGGGTGGGCGGGGAAGGAGCAGTGGGTGGAGAAGAGGGCGGGACCACCACCCCCCTTGGCGCCTCCTATTCTCGCTAAGCCACTGACTACTGTGCTAAATCCTACTGAAATAAACACTTGCCACCTGATATTCAGCTCTAATTAACCAGCCAGGAACGGCTCCTGGCTGGTTAAATAACACTGAGCCGGCTAAGTCCTAATACTGAGATGGTCGCTAAATATTAGCAGTTAGCTGATAGCTGGCTATCTGCAAAATTTAAAGCGCTAGCCGGTTAATTTTGGTGACCAAATCGAGCTGCTTAAATCTTTGGCCGCTATAAACTTGAGTCAGGTCTATTCTATCTAACACTGGAGTTCTTTTTTTAGTTTGCTTTTATTTGATTGTATCATGTAAACCGCTTGGACAAGTGAAATGAACGAGCGGTACAACAAGATTGATAAACCATAATATCAATTTTAGCTGGCTAAGTGTTTAGTGGCCAAAAAGAGACCAGATATCCAATGCCAATCACCAGAAATGACCCAGCATTGAATAGCTGGGCTCAGCGCCAACCATGGGAGTCAGCCTGGCTAACTCCTGTGATCTTGATCTCTGATTTCACGTTGCTTCTTTTTTTAAATTTCTTATATTCGGCTGAATAGTATAATATACTATTCAGTACAGCTCTAATTGATTTAATACCTTTTTCCTTTTATTCAACACATTCCTCCCTTTTTCACTGCAGGTAAGATGTGTTGTTGAAGCAGCCTCTCAGCTGAAGCAGTGCTGGAAGCTTTGGTAATATCTGCTATGGAAACGGTCGTGATTGTGGCCATTGGCGTGTTGGCCACCATCTTCCTGGCTTCCTTCGTGGCACTGGTGGTCGTCTGCCGACAGCGATACTGCAGAAGCAAAGACCTCCTGCACCAATTTGGAACAAAGTAAGTGGAAGGGTTGCAAGGAGCTGTGGCTCAAAGCAATCTGCGGCCTGAAGCAAGGGTTAAGATGGTGCAGTCCTGCTCAGGTGCTGGGGGCTAGGCCCAATATCCTGTTTCTAATAGTGGCCAATCCAGGTCACAAGATCCCAAAAAAGTAAAACAGATTTTATGCTGCTTAGGAATAAGCAATAGTCTATCTTAATAACGGCTTATGGAATCTTAAGAAATTAGCCAAACCTTATTTAAACCCTGCTAAGCTAACACCTTCTACCACATTCTCTGGCAACAAATTACAAAGTTTAATTACGCATTTTCTCCATTTTATGTTAACATTTTTACTTAGTAACTTCATTGTGTGCCTTTTAATTGTATTTTTGAAAAGAGTAAAGAAGTAATTTCATTTCTACCCATCCCACTCCACTAATTTATAGACCTCTGTCATATCCCCTCTCAACTGTCTCTTCTAGAGCTGCCTGATTCCCGATTCACTTTAGCTGAATCGATTCAAATCTATTAATTCTTGGAAAAAGTCAGACTCACGGATTCAGTGCAGGCCAATAAGGGGGAATGTCTCTGCAGCGGCAGCCTTCACAACACGCTCCATTTGCAAGTGTCAGGCCTTCCTCTCGGCTGAGTCCTGCCTTCATAGAAACAGGAAGTAGGTGGGACCTGGCAGAGAGAAAGGCCTGACGCCGACAAGAGCAGCGAGTTGTGAAGGCTGCACTGCCAATGGTGTGTGTGTGTGTTGGGGTGACAAAGAGAAAGAGCAAGTGAGGGAGGGAGGGGAGGGAGAAGGGAATAGGGAGTTATCAAACCTCAGGGGGGCATGGAAGAAGGGTGCCAGATCTTTGGGGGACAGGGGAGGATAAAAAGATGGTAAGAGCAAATAGCGTAGCTGTGGTAAGAACAGATAGCGTAGCTGGTTTTAAGAAAGGTTTGGACAATTTCCTGGAGGAAAAGTCCATAGTCTGTTATTGAGAAAGACATGGAGGAAGCCACTGCTTGCCCTGGATCAGTAGCATGGAATGTTGCTACTCTTTGGGTTTTTGCCAGGTACTAGTGACCTGGATTGGCCACCATGAGGACAGGCTACTGAGCATGATGGACCATTGGTTGGACCCAGTAAGGCTATTCTTAAGTTCTTACTACAGGGCTGGCAGGGAAGGAGATGGCCTGGAGACAAGGCAGAGATTAGATAAGGCAGTGGCACTGGGAATGTCAGATCCAACTTGTGGTCACAATGTCTTTTATTAACAGTTTATACCATATAGTAATGATGAGTCCTAAAAATGCTAGAAACAAAGTCCCGACTAAGATCCAAGTTTCAGCGACACCATCGCCTTCCTCAGGGGCCAATAGTAAATTTATCGGGCAACCTTGAGCTGAACACTTGTGACGTATTGCAAACAGAGCGTAAGAAACAACGTCAACATCAGTTCCCCCAGTTCAGACCTGCAAAGCATCATGGGGCATCATACCAAGGCAGACTCCGTACCGCAACCAGTATAAAACCTAGAGTGGGAAATAGTCAAACCCTGCGAGCTATCCAAAAAAGCCCCAACCTAATTTATTACCATATTTTAGCTGTGGTTTGAACTGGGAACTCTGAGCATTCTTAATTTTGCTTCATTTGAGCCTGTTTTCCAAAGTGAACCGATCAGCTGTGATCTTTAGGAGTTGCCTATCAGTCCTCCATTGTGGTTTCTTCAGGTTTTCATATGTGCTCCTGATGCAGGTTGATTGCCAAAATATGTCAGACATTTCTAGAACTTGCTACAGGGATTTTTCTACTGGATCTTGAACTTGGTAATCTGTATATTCCTGCTAGTCTTTGCAGGAACACCGGTGGCTTCTGTGAGGCTCAAAGCCGTTTAGCGGGAATGTTGACTGGGAACAAGTCTTTCGCAGCATCTCCATTTCTTATAAACTAAACCTGAATTTTATAGACCAGGTCGTCAACCAAAAGGTGCTCGACTCGGTTTACAATAATGTACGTATAGTACTTAAATATGGAAGAAGAATGTAATCTAGAATGGTTTAGTTTCCAAAGTGTTTAGTAAGCAAGAAAGTTTTCAGAGCTTTCTGAAATAAAACGAAGGGGCCTAGACTTCTAAGTGAAAGCGGTAACTCATTCCAGAGCTCAGTTAATTTGAAAATGAAAGAGTGGCTGAATCTTTTGAAAGTTCTATTTTTACCCCTAAGGGAAGGAAATGTAAGTTTTAATTTATTTGAACTCCTAGCGAGATTAGATCTGTGTGCATTCCAATCTAAAGGAACCAAAGTAATAAAAATGCCAAAGAGAATTTTTATACCCTGCAAATATCAGCAAGGAATCATTGCGGCTTACAACAAGCTAAATAAGAATTCATACAATAACATCAAGGATCAGACAATAACGAGTTCAAGTCCTGGATTACAGTGAGAATAAATGTGTTTTTAGTGATTTCTGAATTAAAGGTAGGAGAGCATCTGTCACAAGCAGACTGGAAGGCAGTTCCAAATCTTAGGACCTTAGACCTCGAAGGTAGACTCGAAGAGAGATTTTTTTCTGGATTTGATGTGGCGAGGGGAGGGTCAGTTTGCAGCGCTGGGCTGATCTTGAGTTGTAGAAGGAAGGTGTGACCTGAATGGCAGATGTTAGTCCAGTCAAGTTTTCTATATAGCCTTGTGGACCATTTAGATTTAGAAGCCAGTGATGGAAGAGGTGAGCAAGGGGCCAACACTTGAGGGTCACAACTCTGAAGAAGTGTTAACAACCACAGCAAGTCGCTTCTCCCCCCAACCTAGCCTTAAAGTGCGGGCATGACCGCAGCAGTTCAGAGAGCAACCCTCCCTTCTCCCCACCCCGCTCTGAATCCCTCTCTCAGTGCTTGCACAATCAGAAAGGAATTGTGGTATAGTGTGTTCTTGTTATCCACGTGTTCCATATTCCCAAATTCGCTTATTCATGCAAAATAAAGCGTAATCCTTTATTCACAGTCATGCAGAATGTTTTCCCGTGAGGATGAAAATATCTGTAGAGCTATGCATGAGCATTGTTACACCAAAAAGATTGTTTTTAGGGGGGAAAAAAGTGTGTATAAAATACATTTATAATTTATTTAAAAATGTATATACCGTATGTTATCTATACGGTTTACATAATCACAGTCAGATGCAGAATATAATAATCAAACTATTCTTTACAAGAAGGATATACAAAATGATGATTTTATGGTGTTAAGCAGCAAAATTGTACAATATGCAGGGTCGCACAGGAACCTAACCCCCTTTTCTCATAGGGTCTCCCACTGTACTTTTAGTATATGCAATGGGAGATCCTCCTTCACTGCTATCCCACTGTCAATCGATGTACCTCAGGATTCTTTCTTGGAACCTCTCCTTTTCTCCATCTATACCCACTCCCTCAGTTCACTGACCTCCTCCCATGGTTTTCAGTATCACCTCTATGATGATGACTCCCAGATCTACCCCTCCACACCAAATATCTCTACAGGAACCCAGGCCCGAGTCTCAGCCTGCCTGTCTGACATTGCTGCTTGAATGTCTCCCATCTAAAATTGAATATGGCTATGAACAGGCTCTTTATCTTTCCACCTAAACCAATCTCCCTCCAACCCCCTACCCCCTTCTCTATTTCTGTGAACACCACTCTCCTCCTCCCTGTCTTGTCAGCTCAGAACCTTGGGGTCATCTTTGCCTCCTTTCTCTCCTCTGTTCAGATCCAACAAAGTGCTAAAAGCCTGTTGCCGCTTCTTCTGCAATATTACCAAAATCTGACTTCTCCTTTCCGAGCACACTACCAAAACTCTTATCCACGCTCTTATCACCTCTTGCTTAGATTACTGCAGGGATCTCAAAGTCCTTCCTTGAGGGCCGCAATCCAGTCGGGTTTTCAGGATTTCCCCAATGAATATGCATTGAAAGCAATGCATGCACATAGATCTCATGCATATTCATTGGGGAAATCCTGAAAACCCGACTGGATTGCGACCCTCAAGGAGGGACTTTAAGACCCCTGGATTACTACAACTTACTCAGGTCTTCCCCTCCAATCCATGCAAAACTCTGCTTCATGACTTATATTCCACAAGAGTCACCATACTCGCATTACCCTTCTCCTCAAGCCACTTAATTAGTTCTCCATCCATTTCTGAATACAATTCAAACTCCTCTTAATGACCTACAAGTGCATTCACTCTGTAGCCCTTCAATATCTCTCCTCACTTATCTCCCCTATGCTCCCCCTATGAATTCCATTCATCGGGCAAGTCCCTCTTATCCATACCCTTCTCCACTGCCAACTCCAGGCTCTGTTCCTTCTATCTTGCTGCACCATTCGCATTGAACAGACTGCCTGAGTCATTACGTCAGGCTCCGTCTCTTGCAGTATTCAAATCCAAGCTAAACGTCCACTTTTTTTGAGGCTGCTATGAACTCCTAACTCTCCTACTCACCATAAAATTACCTACATCCATCCTATAATTTTCTCTGTGAGAAACTCCCCAGTCTCTGTATGTCCTGTCTGCCTGTCCAAACTAGATTGTAAGCTGGACCGTCTACTACATGCTTTTCAGAACTATAGAAATGTTAAATAATAGTAAAGAGTAATCATAGCATCAGTGGTTCTGTAGTCGCATTTTTGCTATTCACAGGCTTTTCTAAGAACCTTAACCCCTGGAAATAGCGAGAATGCGCTGTAGAAGCACTGGGACTTCAATTTTTGTAACTGCTTGATTTCATTCTCCAGGCCAACTGTGGATCTCATTGGTGCGATGGAAACGCAGTCAGAGCCCTCAGAGCTGGAACTGGACGATGTGGTGATAACAAATCCTCACATTGAAGCCATTCTGGAAAACGAAGACTGGGTGGAAGATGCCTCGTAAGGCTCATGTTCAATTCTATAAATCTGTCCTTCAGATGGAATAAGTTTTTTGAGTTGAAGTCTTGAGTTTAAGTTCTTGTATGCAGTGGTGTAGTAAGAGTGAGGGGGCGGTTCCCTCCTCTTTTCAACCCCCCCATCTCTGCCCATTCCTCCTCTCTATACGTGTGCCCCCCATACCTCTAATTGAAATTGTTTGCAGCGGTCAACATGCTCTTCCCGACCCCGTCGGCTCTCCTGCTGATGTCATTTCCGGGTGCCACGGAGAGGAAGTGACGTCAGAGGGAGAGCAGATGGGCTTGCAAGGAGCATGTTGTTGACCACCGCCGAGCAACAACTTCAACTAGAGGTGCGGGGGAAGGGAAGGAGGGGTGCTCATATTATCAGCATAAATAAAAAATGTAAAACCTAATACGTAACTGTAGCAGTAGCACTAAAGAAGCCAGATAAATATTGAAAGGTATTGGACCCAAAATGGAGACCTGGTGGACTCCTCAAGACAGGTTATAGATGGAAGAGAAAGAATTAGACCAATGCACTTTGAAGGAACAATGAAATAAGTAAGATTTAAACAAACAAAAAACGCAATTCCTGAAATGTGGAGGTCAGATAACTTCTGAAGGAGAATGGAATGGTTTACTAAATAGAATACGGCATAAAGGTCTATAGAAAGTAAGAGAACATTCTTACTTCTATCCAAATTATATAGATTGAAGTCAGTGAGGCCTAGAAGTACATGTTCAGTATTATGTCCAGCACGAAAACCAATCTGCTTTGGTTGTAATGCTTTAATATCATCCAGATATCGTAGAAACTGGGCTGAAACAAGCTTCTCTACCACTTTCAAAATGAAGGGAAGCTTTGAAATTGGCTGGTAATTATTTACTATATGAGGATCTACTTTGGGCCACAGTTTGGGAGCAATCTCTCTGGGTGGCCTCCATGTAACTGTGGATGCCTGGTCTTCTCAGCTAGAACTGTGCCTATTCAGTGCCAGCCTGACGGAGGGATTCCCTGGCACCGGAGAGAGTGCTTTTCTTTGAGGGAGTGGATCCAGCGAGTGTCTGAGGCTTTCCCCATTATAGAAAGAGAAACCTGGAGGTTAGACCCTATTGGTGCTGAGGGTTGAGCAAGAGCGTCAGCACAGAGAGAGCAGGAAAGCAGGGTTAGCAGAGTTCTTGCTGACATGGTGACCTGAGTTTCTGGGTCTAGAGCCAGGCATGAGTGACCTGGAACAATGAAGAGGGCTGGATGTGTAGCTTCTGTGCACTAGAGAAAGTCCTGTAAGGCCCTGTATCAGTGTTTTCTGGTCCAGGAGGACATTTGACTGCAGATGGTAGAAGCTTCCATGAGGTGGGAGGCCCCAAGACAGAGCATGCGGAGCTCATGTGTACCCAATGAGCTCTTGCATTTGTTACAGGCTGGGTATTTTTTTAAATCCTGGTTTCAGGTCTGCCATTTTCCATTCCTGGTGAGTAGATGCCAAAAACATGGTAGAAGGGAAAGCAATAGAAAAACAATCCTTTGAGGCTGGGTGAATTCTAGAGACTGAGAGTTGATCAGGTGTGGCTGTCCACACGTGCTCAGAGAGATCCCAATTCAAAGGTCTCTCAGAGCTAAGGGAGAGCAGTTCCGTCCACTAGGCACCGTTGGTTGACGTCACCTACACGTAGCTGACTCATCCTGCTTGTCCGTGGAGAACACAATGTGAACAGAATGAATGCTTTCTTTGTCTACAGTATTCATCCTGTGTGACAGAATATCTATAGAGTGAATGTTTCCTTTATCTATGTCATTATCCCATAGGGACATAATGACTACCAAATGAATACTTCCCTCGGTCTACAATATTCATCTCTTAGCAAAACAATGTCTGTGGAATGAAAGGTACCCTTTATCTATGGCATTCACAAAATTAAAATAACCTATCAATAGTGACACAGTACCAGATGAATTAGTATCTCCCAGTTTTGATAATGGTCTAATGCTTTTGTTATGTCATTTGTATCATAATGACAATGTCAATAGAAGGAAGGAACATTTCCATTAAGGGGTGATATTAAAAGAAAAAAAGGGTTAAGGGGAGGGGAGACACACCTATACTTTAGTTTCTGAGTTGGTTCCTTGACTTGAACTTACTACAACTTCCAGCATCTGTAACACAAGTTTGACCTACAGCAAAGGGGCCACTTTGGCTCTAGAATAGCTGAATGAGAGCTAACAAATAGTTTCCCATGCAGGGTTGTGATACTGCTAACTAGTATATGCTAATTACATCATATCCCCAAGTCTCTCTCTCTCTCTCTCTCTCTCAATGCCCTTTATCCTATGCTGCCAGTCTGTATTTCCAGACTCTCTCAAACCCCCCTCATCACGCGTCACTACTCTCTCTGCTTCTTCTTCTTCTAACCCCCACTTCACTATCACCAGCATTCCACTTTTTGACTCTCACCCCTCTCCACAAGCACGTTTTTCCACTGGAATTGTGCATTCTACAAACATAGGGATGTGCATTGAAGATCACTGAGCTAGAGAATGGAAGTGCTCACTCTTTCAGTCTGATAAGGATCACTCTGGGATGATGGCAGTAGAGACATGGTATGGGAGTGATGTGCAGTTGGGATGTGGGAGAGAGAGGTATGGTGAGTTGTTCTTGACCTGGGGATCTGTTACTGGGACTGGATTTGATATTGTGGAAATGTGATGTTAACATCTACTTTTTCTAACCAGTGAAACTTTGTCTCTCCACAGGGGTCTCATGTCACACTGCATTGCAATCCTAAAGGTAAGTCTTTCTTTGTTTGAGGCATAGGTGGTGCTGTTTCAAATCTGTGCAGGCAGGCTGATGAGCTGGTCCTGTTATTCTCTTAATCTTGGTATTCATGACTTACTCTGTTCTTTCTCATATTGGATTACTTTTTCTGTTTATTAGCTTTTGTCACCGGCAGCCTCAGGGCAATGAGTCCTAGGGCACCAGTGACAAGAGAAAAGGGGCAGCACAAGGAAAAAATAGGCAACCCAAAGGAAACACCACAGCACCAGGTAAGTGTATCTCATAAAGCAAGGTCTGAGTTTATTCACAAAAAAGACATTTAAACCAGCCTGCTTGCATAGAGTTAAACAGTTCCACATTGGAAAAAAGAAAATCAATATTGTCAGAATACTCCAAAGTATGGTCCTTCTGCTAGTGTCCACCGTGTACAAAAACAAACAAACAAACAAACTGTATTTTCAAACAGTCTCTGGATTAGTGCCAGCCAATAAAGTTCATTGAAACTCTTATCTGAGTCTCTCAATATTCAAATTAAATTCAAAAATCACAGTTCTGGCTTCTCAATGCCGCCACAGCTTATCTCTAAAGCAACTCTCTGAATTTATCCAAAACAGTTTCTTGGGCTGATATCAGATCACTCAGCCTGCACTAGTGCTACAGTACTAGGCCCCAGCATATGATTTGTTGGCCAGGGAGTGTGCTCTGTATGGTCTCAATGCAAAGGATATGCCCTCAAACCCACCACAGAAAAACACAGAGCAGTCCCCACTTCCTGGGACTACTAACTGCCCTTCCCCCATCCAGAGGGAAAGAGAAAAAACAAACAAACCCAAAAACAGTTTTTTTAAAGTTCTTTCAGGTGCCAACAAGCAACACACCTTTCTCAGGGTTACACAGCCCTACGCATCTAGTAAGCTTATCAAGAAAACATATCCAGTTCTTCATATGCAAATCCAAAAACAGAAAAAATAATAAGGCAATTTTAACTCACTTGCCCTTAGTGCAGCAAGTCTCCATAGGCAATGTCCCATTGAGCTGCTCGTGGCATGGCTCCAGCTCCATGGCTTGAACTTCCTGGTTTCCAGGCCCCAGCTGCTCTGAATGAGCTTCTATCAGGTCCATGCATTCCAGTGGTTCATAATATAACTTAACATAATAACAGATTTCTATACCGCATAACCCTTAGTTCAATGCAGTTTACAAAAGATTATGCTATGAGTGAATACAGACACCTGAGTCTGCAATACGCAAGAATTAGCTAGCTACAAATTTAGAAAAAAGAAAAGTTTTCTATAATGTTTATAAGATATTGAACTGGTCAGTAATAGGCGGAATTCTTTATCGAATTGAGCTGCTTGATAGGAAAGACAGTGCCCATGATATTTCTTATTTTTACAGCCCTTAACTGAAGGAAACATAAATAGGGCATGGGATTGTCTACTGTTCCCATGAATTATAGTAACAAATCTATCAATAAGGTAAAGCGGAGTGGCACCAAAAGCGACTTTATAGTATAAACATCTCAACTTAAAGATCACCCGGGCCTCAACTGGGAGCCAGTGTAACTCACCGTAATAGGGGGTTACATGATTATACTTCCTCAGTCCGTAAATCATTCTAACTGCTGTATTTTGGACCAAGGTCAGCCTAGTCAAGTTTTTCTTTGTACTTGTCAGATATATAATATTGCAGTAGTCCAGAATGCTAAGGAATAGCATTTGAACTAAAAGTATAAAGGCTTTACCCTGGATTCCTAAACAATCCAGAAATTCAAGCACCCAGCACTCTCAGCCCTGAGCATTCCTGCCTTCCTTGCTGCTCCTTCTTTTCCCTCTGCCTCTCTAGCTGTTCTGCTCTCTGGAGTAAAAGCCTGCAGCTACGCCCTAAACCCTCAGGTGCAAAGGCTTTCCTGCCGGTTCTAGTTTCAGCCTGCACCTGACTGCTGGGTACCAAGCTAGAGCTGTGTGGGTGTTGTGGAACAGGCAAATCTGCTCTCCTGCTCCCTCTAGAGGCCAAAGAAGAAATGTCCTCAAAATGGTCAGCATGAGCTTTAAAGTGTACTGTTTCTAGTGCATCTGATTCTGGTTTGTGCACTGCTCTGGGGACAGACCTAGCAGGCATAGGCTGAATACCACACTTTCTCTATTGCTCTTGAAGTTACCTTAACACTCATTGTTACTCTAGGATTTTAGTACTTTTGTAACAATTATTATTAGTTTGTATATCATTGTGCATACAAAACATTGTACAGGGACACATGCGGAAAAGCCCTGCTGCCTGGAATTTACAGTCTAGCGAACACGGACGTGTAAAGCCCCATGTCCCACAGAACATAAAGATTAGAAATGAGACATCTTGGGACATGCTCACTCTTGGTGATATTTTAGAAACAGATCTGCTGGCACTCGGCCTTTCCGAAAATAACTGCAGAAATGCACTCATATTAGAAACAGAGAAAGATGAAGGCAGATAAAGGCCATATGGCCTATCTAGTCTGCCTATCCATGCCATCTGTTATCCCCTCCTCTCCCTTAGAGATCCAACTTACTTATTCCAAGCTTTCTTGAATTCAGATACACTTTTCTACCAGGAGATCATTCCGCACTTGCCAGTATTTTCAGCAGAAGCAGCTGTTTTACAAACTTCCCCCTCCGTATTTGCTGTGATAGGGGATTAACAGACCCGCGAATACAGAAAAACCGCGAATAACTTTTTCATATGTTATTCACGGTTTTCTATTAAAAACCATCGTGAATATGGTGAAACCGCGAATGGCATGGCGGGAGACCAGGCCTGGTCCTGAAGGAGAGGCAAAACACGGTGACAAAAGTGCTGGGAATCGGCGATTTTCTCCATGCAAGCTGACGTAACGTGGGGGGAGGAGCCAGCAAGCTAAAAACCGTGAATAATCAAAACCGCGATGGCTGAAACCGCGAATACGGAGGGAGAAGTGTATATACATTCAAAAATGAATCGCACAGACGCCAGCAGAAGTAGCTTAAAGTTTAAAGCACAGGCTGCGAACCAGAGACGCTGGCACTCAAATCTCACTGTGGCTCGTTGTGACTCTGGCCAAGTTGCTTAACCCTCGACTGCCTCAGGTGCAAACTTATGGACTTGAGAAAATCCACTGTTTATTCCTAGGATTAGCAGCATAAAATCTGTTTTACTTCTTGGCAGTGGCGTAATGAGGGTGAGAGGCACCCGTGGCAATGGTGCCCCTACCTTACCCTCATCACCTCCCCTTTTTCCGAATCCCGCATGCTGTGTGCGTCCCCCCCCCTTTCTTTTCCCCATACTCCTAGTTGAAGTTGTTGCTCGTCTCAGTCAACAACGTGCTCCTCGCGACCCTGTCAGCTCTCCCTCTGATGTCACTTCTATGCGCGGCCCATCACTCTTTCAGTCTCTGGAACCCTTTTATACAGCTGTGGTAAGCAGTAATGCCGGCTTACCGCAGCAAAAAAAAAAAATGGTGCACCACAGAGCACGCTGAGGCATTCTGCAGTAATTCTGCTACCCATGTGCTAAAAAATGAAATTAACTTTTTAGCGCTGGGGCAGGTCTGGGAGCGCAGAGCGAGCGCATTCTGTGCTAATCGATTACCACAGCTGCATCGCCACACATGCTAACTGATTACCGCCTGCTTAGTGCGTGAATATCGGCTCATGCACTAATCTGTATGAATGGCCACACGCCACCGGCAAAATTAGCACATGGCCATTAATACCAAAAATAGGAATTCTGGCATTTTACCCCAGCAGTAAAAATGGCCTTAGCGTGCAGAAAGGACGTGCAAACTGACGTGCTTTGTAATTTATTATTCTTACTTTCCTATTGATAATGGCGTTCCTTTTTTTTCATTTTGTACTATGTAAACTGCTATGATATATCGAACAGCGTTCTATAAATACTAATAAGCATAAACTTTTAACTGCTGTTTGGTAAAAAGAGCCCTTCAACTCTATACTGGTAATACTGTACACTTCCCCCTCCGCATTTGCGGTGATATGGGAATAACAAGTCAGCGAATACAGAAAAAAGAAAATAACTTTTCGTATGTTATTCGCAGTTTTCTGTTACAAAACCCTGGAGAATATGATAAAACCGTGAATAAGTGACCTGTTCCTGTGAAGAAAGCTTAGCAATTTCCTCTGTACAACGCCGGGAGCAGCAATTTTCTCTGATGTAATTTTGGGGGGGCGGAGCCTGCAAACAAAAAAACACGAATAACCGAAACCGCACTTGGTGATACCGCGAATGCGGAGGGGGAAGTGTACTAGATAAATTTTAAAAACTTAACATAAAAACTCACTTCTATACCACAAATACCTCTAAATTCTATGCAGTTCACAAAAGATAAAGAATACAGCAACAAGATATCTAGTCCCAAAAGATTCAATAAAAAGATGCATTTTTAAAGCACATCAAAACTGTTGGTAGGAGTTAGATGTAAATATGTAATTAAGATCCGTGGAGGGGCATAATAAAAAAACCCATCTAAGTCTCCTTTTGGCCTAAGGCCCTAAATGCTGAAAGTAGCAGCAGGGAAAATGTTCATTCTCAAAAAAAAACCCAATCAAAATGAGGGGTTTTTTTGGAGAATGGTCTACCTCTACGTTCAGCAGTCTAACCTTAGAACACATTATCAACCAATATTGCCCAAGTCCCTTTCGCCTAAAAGCTGCCGGTTACAGAACCCCCCCCCCCCCAACAACGATCGCAGCAGGAGAAATGCCTCATCTCCCCTGCCGTGATCACGATTCCCCTCCCCGAACTGCTACAGACCACGGCAGGAGAGATGCCTAATCTCTCCTGCCACAATTCGCGGAAGTTAGGGGGGGATCGTGATCGCAGCAGGAGAGATTAGGCATCTCTCCCGCCGCAATCGTTGCGGTGGGGGTTGGGCAGGTTGCCGGAGCTGCTAAGCTGGTCTAAGTCAAAACGAATAAGTTCTGACTGGGCAACCTTGTAAAGTTTTGGTTATACCTGCTGTACGACTAAGTCTAGTCGGCCCACCTCCCGCCCTTTCCCCTCTAAAAACGCCTCTTTTCGCTCTAGGCGTTTAGAGGCAGGGTAAAGGCCTAAGCTGGTTTAGATACATCTAAAACCGGCTTTGATGATCTGGCTTTTTGATCGTCCAAGTACTGATTTAGGCCACTTTTTGAACGTTTTTGTTTTTTGGGGGGGGATTTTTTTGATTATGAGCCTCATAGCCCATAAAGCCGCTTGAAAAGACAACAGATGCTCCTGGAATTTTTTTGAATTTACAACCCTTAACAGATGGAAAAGAGAATAACGCGTGAGATTTCCTAGAATGTTTGGAGCTGGTGATAATGAAAGATTCCATAAATCACTGACGGTTTCCTTTTTTTAATACAGATCTGTCACATGTTGACTGAGAAACTTGTTGCTATGACCATGGGGACAGGTGCCAAAATCAAGTCGCCAGCTAGCCTGGGAGACATTATTGTTGTTGCAAAACGCATCAGCCCAAGGTGAGTCTAGTGCTGTGCTTGTTTATTTTAGCATTTCATTTTTTGTCTGACTTTTTGTGTTGTATTTTGAGATATATATATTTTTTATTTTCAGATGTTAATTTGTTACTTGCTTACGGGGGTCCTTTTACTAAGCTAAAAATGCCTTACCACTCGGGCATCCCGCAGTAATTTTTGGATCGGCTTGTGCTTACCAGTGCGCCACAAGATAATGAAGCTGGGGGGGGGGGGGCGGAGAGTGGGCGTGCTCTGCACTAATTGGTTCGTGCAGCTTCATTGCCGTGCGCTAAGGATTAGCACGTGGTTAGCGTTTCAGCCCTTACTGCCTACATGCGCTAATGGCCATACACTAATGAGACTAAAGAGGACTGTGAAGAATTGCAAAGGGACTTGAACAAACTAGGGGAATGGGCGACGAGATGGCAGATGAAGTTCAACGTTGAGAAATGTAAAGTATTGCATGTGGGTAGCAGGAACCCGAGGTACAACTATACGACGGGAGGGATGTTATTGAAGGAGAGTACCCAAGAGAGGGACTTGGGGGTAATGGTGGACACGTCAATGAAGCCGATGGCACAGTGCGCAGCGGCCGCTAAGAGAGCGAATAGAATGCTAGGCATAATCAAGAAGGGTATTACAACCAGAACAAAAGAAGTTATCCTGCCGTTGTATTGGGCGATGATGCGTCTGCATCTGGAGTATTGCGTCCAATATTGGTCGCCGTACCTTAAGAAGGATATGGCGTTACTCGAGAGGGTTCAGAGGAGAGTGATGCGTCTGATAAAGGGGATGAAAACCTTTCATACGCTGAGAGATTGGAGAAACTGGGACTCTTTTCCCTGGAGAAGAGGAGACTTAGAGGGGATATGATAGAGACTTATAAGATCATGAAGGGCATAGAGAGAGTAGAGAGGGACAGATTCTTCAAACTTTCGAATAATAAAAGAACAAGAGGGCACCCGGAAAAGTTGAAAGGGGACAGATTCAGAACGAATGCTAGGAAGTTCTTCTTTACCCAACATGTGGTGGACACTTGGAATGCGCTTCCAGAGGACGTAATAGGGCAGAGTACGGTACTGGGTTCAAGAAAGGATTGGACAATTTCCTGCTGGAAAAGGAAATAGAGGATTACTGTACAGGTCCTGGACCTGTTGGGCCGCCGTGTGAGCGGACTGCTGGGCACGATGAACCTCAGGTCTGACCCAGCAGAGGCATTGCTTATGTTCTTATGGGAACGCTTTATATCAGTCTGATACAAAGGCTCCTTAGTCGTTTAAATAAAGCAGGCTATAACTTTGTAAATAAATAAATAAATTGTATGTATATTTTGGTAACAATGGTCATCAGTTTCTGCAGGATCATTTTTGTTTGGATGATCATCAATATGCTTTCAGAAAAAACCATAGTACGGAGACTTTGTTGGGATCTATGCCTGATGAATTGAGAGTGGGTCTGGATGAGGGAAAACAGTTCTTGGTGGTGCTTCTGGATATTTCAGCAGCACTGTACAGATCCATGGTGAGACCTCATTTGGAGTATTGAGTTCAATTCTGGAGACCACACTACCGGAAAGATGTGCGGCGAATTGAGTCGGTTCAGCGAATGGCCACCAGGATGGTCTCGGGGCTCAGGGATCTCACGTATGAAGAAAGGCTAAATAAATTGCAGCTGTACTCACTAGAGGAACGAAGAGAGCGGGGGGACATGATAGAGACGTTCAAATATGTTACGGGCCGTATCGAGGTGGAAGATGATATCTTCCGTCCTATAGGTCCTTCGACCACCAGAGGGCATCCGCTGAAAATAAGGGGAAGGAAATTTCGTGGTGATTCCAGGAAATACTTCTTCACAGAGAGGGTGGTCGATCATTGGAACAACCTACCTCTGCAGGTGATTGAGGCCAGCAGCGTGTCAGATTTTAAGAGAAAATGGGACATTCACGTGGGATCTCTAAGGGAGTAAAGTCAGGGGGGTGGGTCATTAGAGTGGGCAGACTTGATGGGCTATGGCCCTTTTCTGCCGTCATATTCTATGTTTCTATGTTTCATTTGATATGCTGGATCATGCGATTTTGGTTTGCATGTAACAGAATATTTTATAAGGATGTATTGGCTGAAAGTAAAAGATACGATCCGGTACAAGTTACTGGAGAATGTCTTTATGTGCTTACAGAAGTTGGCCCCTAAACACTTGGTCCAGAGCATCTTGCCAAGTGAGCATGTGATCTGTCTGTACCATCCGCGCGGGAGTTAAGTGCTTTCCTCTTCCAGAAACAGTGTCTTTCACTGGGAGTGGAACAACCTTCCAGGAGACATTCGCCAGCAGTGAACTTTAGGAAACTGCTGAAAAGACACCTGTTCTGTAAGATGAAACATAGGGTCTGAGAGGCTGTGGGAGAAGGAGTGACGACTCTTGAATGCTGAGCGCTGGTCGCGGAGGTGTTCGATGGTCTGGTTTGTTTCATTTGGTTGTTTGATGTCTGTTATTGAGGCATCTTTTATGCCTTATGGAATTTTGTATTTTGATATACGTGTGGGTTTTCGTCGTTGATGCGACATGTATGTTATATGTAATTTGATTTGATATGTAAGTATGTAATTTGTTACAGTGTGTCTTTGAAGTGTTTTGTATGATAAATGTAAATCTTTTATTTTGTATGTTAATGTGTAACTCGCCCTGGATAAGGGCGGGTGAGAAATAAACAAACAAACTGTACCATACCATACCATATTGTTTCTTATATCCCGCAAATGTTAACTGGGAATCGTTGCGGCTTCTATAAGAATAATGCATGCAATTTTAAAATGAATTCTATATTTGACTGGCAGTCAGTGTAGCCCTCTCAAATCAGGTCTTACGGAAAATCAGTCTAGCCGCTGTGTTCTGGAGTAGCTGCAACCTCTGAAGTCCTTTCTTTGTGATTATTGCAACTCTTTGGCACCTTAGTATAAGAGGGCCAAAGAGTTGCAATAATCTAGATATAATCATAAGGGACTTGACCCGGGGGCTTCAGGGTAAAGTAGCACTGTTCGCCGACGCCGCCAAACTGTGTAATATAGTAAGTGAAAGCAATCTCAAGGATAGTATGACGGAGGATCTGATCACGTTGGAAAACTGGTCCTCGACATGGCAGCTGGGCTTCAACGCTAAGAAGTGTAAGGTCATGCATCTCGGCAGCAGAAATCCATGCAGAACATACACCTTGAATGGAGAAACACTAGCCAGGACTTCAGAAGAACGAGACTTGGGAGTAATCATCAGTGCAGACATGAAGGCTGCCAAACAAGTAGAGAAGGCCTCATCCAAGGCGAGGCAAATGATGGGATGTATCAAGAGAAGCTTCGTCAGCCGCAAACCTGAAGTCATAATGCCACTTTACAGAACCATGGTGAGACCTCATCTGGAATACTGTGTGCAATTCTGGAGGCCACATTACCGTAAAGATGTGCTTCGAGCCGAGTCGGTCCAGCAGATGGCCACTAGAATGGTCTCCGGACTCAAGGGTCTCTCATACGAAGAAAGACTGGGCAAATTGCAGCTCTATACTCTAGAGGAACGCAGGGAAAAGGGTGACATGATTGAGACATTTAAATACGTCACAGGTCGTGTCGAGCTGGAAGACAACATATTCGTTCCCAAGGGACCCTCGGTCACAAGGGGGCACCCGCTTAAACTCAGAGGAGGGAAATTTAGCGGTGACACCAGGAAGTACTTCTTCACAGAAAGGGTGGTGGTTCATTGGAACAAACTTCCGGTGCAGGTGATCAAGGCCACCAGCGTGCTCGATTTTAAGAATAAATGGGACATCCACATGGAATCCCTACGAAGGTCGAGCTAAGGAACTAAGTCATCAGCACTCAGACTTAATGGGGTGGGTCAGTAGAGTGGGCAGACTTGATGGGCTGTAGCCCTTTTCTGCCGTCATCTTTCTATGTTTCTATGTTTTTATGATCTTATCAAACGGCCTTTCCATGAACAAGTGTCGGCTCTTATTCATAGAAGCTGCAGTGCTGCACTTCCCATCCCATGTATATTTTTCAAAGATCAGTACCCCTTCTGGACATACCAGAAAATACACGGACCAATGGCGCCTCTCCTCCTCTCTGTCCCCCTCCTGCACACCTCATAAACTGTTTGCCAGCGGGAGCAGCTTTTTATACCTGCTGCTCCGGACCTCTGGTAACCGTACCCCTGCTCTGATGGCTTGTTTTAGACATTTTTAATTTGGACCTTTTTTTTCGATAATGCCAAAAGAATTAGATGTCTAGCCGGACAAAATGTCTAGCTGGGCCATCTTTGAAAAAAATAAAAATCAGATGTCTTGCCTGTTCAAAAATGGGCATTTTCTCCACCTGATTTGTGGATGGTTTTCTCAAAATGTCCCATTGAAAATGCCCTTCTATAGATCTAGCAGACTATAAATATGATAAGTAGCTAAGATTTACTTATGTATTTATTTGGCGTGGAGGAGTGGCCTAGTGGTTAGAGCAACTGCCTCCACACTACAGCTCCATCTGACCTTGGCAAGTCACTTAACACTTTACTGCACCATGGAAACCACTTTGATTGTGTAAACCACACAGAAAAAGCAGTATATCAAGTCCCATCTCCTCCCCCTTATTTAACTTCTCTATTTCCTACTTCCTTCTGACCTGATCTGCTGTGCTCTGCTCTCCAATAATTCCTCTCTTCCCAACCTAGTCAAAGTTCCTCCCCTTCAGGCTAGGTTCATTCATCTCTTATCCCTCCTCAGCAGATTCATCTCAAATTTCAGTTTTTTATACCCCTTTCTGACAGATGAATCATCTTAATATTCCCTCTTCCCTGAGCTACAGAACAGCTTTCTATCTGGGTTAATATATTTGTGAGTGATATTTCTGAAAGTTTAGAAGGTAAAGTGTTTCTTTTTGCAAATGATACCATGATTAGCAACAGAGAGCACCCGCCATGAGAAGAGATCTGCGAATGTTGGAAAAATGGTCTGATATCTAGCCGTTAAAATTTAATGCTAAGAAGTGCAGAGTGATGCACTTGGGGAGTAAAAATCCAAAGGAGCTCTATGTACTAGGGGGTGAGAGGCTGATAAGCACGGACCAGAAGAGGGAACGTGGCGTGATAGTGTCTGAGGATCTCAAGGCTATGAAACAATGTGACAAAGTAGTGGCCGTAGCCAGAAGGATGCCTGGCTGCATAGAGCGAGAAATCACCAGCAGAAAAAGGGAGGTGCTGATGCCCCTGTACAAGTCACTGGTGAGGCCCCACCTGGAATACTGTGATCAGTTCTGGAGGCCGTATCTTGCTAAGGATGTAAGAAGTCTTGAAGTGGTCCAGAGGAAGGCGATGAAAATGATATCTGGATTGCGCCAAGAGATGTATGAGAAGAAGCTTGAATACCTGAATAGTGGAAAGAAGTGATAGAGAACATAAGAACATAAGAAGTTGCCTCTGCTGGGTCAGACCAGAGGTCCATCTCGCTCCCACGGCGGCCCATCAGGTCCATGACCTGTAAGGTGATCCTTGTCTAAAACCCTTTAATTCCCTTTATCCTTCTATCTATACCCTTTCATAATCCTATTCCTACCTCTATCTGTATCTCTCAATCCCCGTATCCTTCAGGAATTTATCCAATCATTCGTTGAAACCCCATAGTGTACTCTGTCCTATCACAACCTCCGGGAGCGCATTCCAGGTGCCCACCACTCTCTGAGTGAAAAAGAATTTCCTAGCATTGGTTCTAAACCTGTCCCCTTTCAATTTCTCCGAGTGCCCCCTTGTTCTTGCGGTTCCCAATAGGCTGACGAATCTGTCCCTATCACACTTCTTCCTGAATCATAGAAACATAAACTCCCACAGAACCCAGCTATTCGCCTTCCCCCCCCCCTAAAACTCTGTCACTCCAATAAATTCCTCGACAAAACCTTCGCCTACCAGGCCGCCAAACTAAACCCATGGATAGCCCAATTAATCCTCGATGCTCCCACCTACCTCAGTTTTAGAAAATTACTCAAAACACACCTCTTCCAAGGCCAGGACACTTAATTGCCCCCCCCCCTCAAAGAACCTAAACCTCCTCCCGCCCTTTATTATGCCTCCACCCCCCCCCCCTCCTGATCCACTCTTTCCTGCCCCCCAACTTCATCAACTTCGTTGCCTGCAACTCTGTTCAATTAATACTTAACTGTATGTAACTATGTTTAAATTACTGTGAACCGCCTAGAACTCACTGGGTATGGCGATATACAAAAATAAAGTTGTTGTTATTATTATTATTATTACCTTCTCTATGCCTTTCAGGATCTTGAAAGTCTCTATCATGTCTCCTCTGAGTCTCCGCTTCTCCAGGGAGAAGAGCCCCAGGAGGAGGCATTTAAATATTTAAAGGGTGTTAATGTACTAACAAATCTCTTCCAGGGATGGAAAAATGATAATACAAGAGGACTTAAGATGAAATTGTAAAAGGGGGAGGGTAGACTCAGGAGCAGGGTTACCAGACATCCGAGAAAACCCAGACATGTCCACTTTTTAGAGGAGTGTCTGGGCTCCTGAACAGACTTTCCAAAACCCAGCATTTGTCCGGGTTTTGGAAAGCCCCGACAAGCTCCGGTTGCATCTAGAGCAGGGATTTCAAAGTCTCTCCTCGAGGGCCGCAATCCAGTCGGGTTTTCAGGACTTCCCCAATGAATATGCATTGAAAGCAGTGCATGCACATGGATCTCATGCATATTCATTGGGGAAATCCTGAAAACCCGACTGGATTCCGGCCCTCGAGGAGGGACTTTGAGACCCCTGATCTAGAGCATACGCAGATGACATCACACATATCCACGCATGCTCCAGGCCCTCCAGATGCGGCTGGAACTCGTCTGCAAGAAGAGAGGAGATTTTGTGGAGGCAAGGCTGGAGGCAGAATGGGGCGGGGTCACAGAAAAATATGTCAACCTACTCAGGAGGAACGTTAGTAAATAGAAGGTGGTGTAGTGAGGGAGAGAGGCTCTTGGGACGGTGGTGCCCGTCCCCACCCCCTATCCCCATTGTGCGTGCCCCCCATTCCCTGCCATGACCAACAACTTCAACATGCTCCTTGCGACCGTGTCCTCTCCCTCTGACATCACTGAAGGCGCCCTGTGTGCACATTTGACCGTCCACCATGCCTGAAATGCCCTCCCTGGAGAGGTGGTAGAGCCAAATCAGTGACAGAGTTCAAAAATGCATGGCATGGACACAAAGGATCCCTGAAGAATAAGAGAATCGCATCGACACCAAACTCTATGGAACAAGAGCTATAACTTAATTCACGAGGAAAAGGAGTGTGCAAAATGGCAGCCCCCAGCAGTGAGCCGATGCTGGGCGGACTTCTACGGTCTGGGTCAAGTATGTGCCAAGACGGATCGGGATAGGCTAGAGTTAGCTTGGATGGTGACTCCCGTAGTGGGGCAGATGCCAGGCAGACTTCTATGGCCTATGTCCCGGCCTTGACAATATGGAACAGGAGCAAGAATGCACATTTTTACCACACTCATCTAGTCGGAGGGTCTTGCTTATCTCAGGGGAGAGGGGAATAACATCTTATAGTGGAACTTAGCAAGCAAGATGAGTATTGGCTGGAGTGTTGGTTTAATATTACTTCAAAATGACCACACAGGTCCTTTACCTTCTGTCATTCATTAAGTATGTTACTAAGTTTCTGCCAGGTGTTTGTGACCTGGATTGACCACTGTGGAAACAGGATACGGGCCTAAATGGACCATTGGTCTGACACATTATGGCTGTTCTTATGCCCAAAGTTGGACGCGGTGCTATTGTCTAAAAGGTGTTCAGCCTGGAGTCCCTTTCAAGGAACTGCGCTTGGCACAGGTTTTTCCCAGCACCTAACTCTGAATGCCCTCCCCGCCTAAGCTGAGACCGTCTACTCAGTGAATGCTCCAGGGTCGGCCAGCTAGGACTGCCTAAAATAGCTGTCCTATCGTTGGCCAATTTAACTTCATCAGGCGAGGCTGAATAGCGGCACTTAACCAATGAAAGAGCAGCGTACACTCCACCTCGTAGTCTCCGCTCTGCAAGCGATCATAGATTCGTGTTGCCAATCCCCCGTCTTGCACGCCTTGAATCGACCAGGCGCTCTGCATTTCTCTTCACCGCCTCAGCACTCTGGCTTTCACTTCCTCGATGCATACGAAATGAACCCCCCCAACTTAAGAAGTTTAAATCTGCTATGAAAACACGGCTGGTCACCCCAGGTTTTTCCTGAAAGATGAGATGGCAGCCCGGTCCATGTGTTTTGGCTGTTTATGAAGCACTCCTTGACCTACACAGACTCTTGCATGATTGCTCCTGATTAATTTATGGAGCATGTATGGTTGGGCAGACTGGATGGACCATTGGAGTTCCTTTCTTCTCTTGTAAATTGCACACCGCCTTGCTCTGTTTTAAACAGCTAAAAGCGGCATAGTAAGTCACAAATAAATACACATACATGGATCTTCAATGCTGGTGCCTGGACATGAGCCAGTATTGAACATCTGAGCATAAAGCCAGTGGCAAACATTGTGGATTGTAGCCGGCTGAATGTTAGGGTAAAGGAACTGGATATACCACTTTTTCTGTGCAGTTACAATCAATGCGGTTTACATATTTTTTAGACAAGTACTTGTTTTGTACTTGGGGAGATGGGTGGTTAAAGCTACAGCCTCAGCACCCTGGGGTTGTGGGTTCAAACCCACATTGCTCATTGTGACCCTGGGCAAGTCACCTCCATTGCCCCAGGTACATTAGATAGATTGTGAACCCACCGGGACAGACAGGAAAAAAATACTTGAGTACCTGAATAAACCATTCTGAGCCTTCCTGGGAGAACGGTATAGAAAATTGAATGAATAAATAAATAAGTGTTAAGTGACTTGCTCAGGATCACAGGGAACTGCAGTGTTGGTGAGGCAGCTGCTCTAACTACTAGGCCACTCCATAATGTTACTCTTGACCATAGAGTGGTATTATTTAGAATACTGAACATGTCCATGAATCGCACAAAGCGTAACTTGATTATAGACTACAGCACTGTTGTACGATGTATAACTATTTCCTTCCCTGTATATTTTACCTGCAGAGTGGATGATGTTGTGAGATCCATGTACCCTCCCTTGGATCCTAAGCTTCTGGATGCCAGGTACGTTCCCAGCCCTAGAACACAGGCTGGAAAAATAATGTTATTTTACATTACTATGTCTAAACCTATTTTCTTTATAAAGGGGGCTGAGAAATAAGTTTAATTGGGGTAAATAACTTTGTGTTAAAGCTGAGGAGGGGTAACTGCTCAAGGTCCGAAGAAGCCTAGGATCAGTGTGGAGGTAAAGATGTTGGGAAATGCGAATGGGGCAGCAGAAAAAGATAAAGAGCCGAGGACAGGAGGGAAGGAGTCGGTCTGTATGCGGAGAGAGAACGGATGAACAAACAGGCATGAGCAGAAGGGTTACAGAAACTTCAGACTCAGACACGATGTGCCAAGTGTGTTAGACTTAGGGTAACTATGTGGAAAAACTCGTAAGTTTCATGGCTCCACGTCATTCCCTTCTTGGTTGGGCTGAGAACCTTTCAGCACCCTCTTGTACTCAAGTTTCAAGTTTGGAGATCAAGTTTATTAGGATTTTATATACCGCCTATCAAGGTTATCTAAGCGGTTTTTACAATCAGGTACTCAAGCATTTTCCCTCTCTGTCCCGGTGGGCTCACAATCTATGTAATGTACCTGGGACTATGGAGGATTAAGTGACTTGCCCAGGGTCACAAGGAGCAGCACGGGGTTTGAACCCACAACCCCAGGGTGCTGAGGCTGTAGATCCAACCACTGCGCCACACACTCCTCTTAACTTACTCTATTACCCAGTGACTGTGAGGCAGGAAGAAAAGAATTGTCCAAGCCCAATAATAATATATCTGCTGACTTTTGGGTCTTGAATTTCCTTGGCCTTGAATAATCTGAGTGCCTCCATTGCATGGACTGTTTTGTCTCAGGATCACAGTGGTGTAGCCATGTTTCATCAACAGTAACCAGTTGTTCCAAAATGCTGGCACCACTTCCCTGAAAATGTTGCAAAATCAGCTTGGAAGTGTTCACGCGACGTCATTTCTCGTCAGCATTCAAACATTTGGGCACCCATTGACCGACAGCTTCTGTATACCCAGCTACTCGTGGATTAGGACTTCTGTAGTGTCTCAACAATTGTTTTAGCCGATATTTGCTGATTTGCCAAAATCAAGTCATGGTCAAGGCCTCCCAGACCTTGCTGCAACTTCGGTCTCGAAATCTCCACGTTGATGCATACCACTTCTTCACCGTAGGGCTTGATAGGCATTTGCCACTCAATCATTTTTCTTTCTTCTAATGATTAAAATTGAATAATAAATTTGAAATAAAAAAATTATTTTTCCAAGGCAGATCTGATATTGAAAGGGGTTATGCCCCCTTTATTACTAAAATTAAAATATCATTCCCTCATTATATCCCATAAGAGATATAAATGTTGGGTCTGGTAGAAGCACTGGGCTATGTGAGCCCAAGGAAGCAGCACAGCAGCAGTAGGAAGAGATAACAGGAGACCATAGGTGGAGTTTAGAGGGGGGTACAAGGGACTTATTCTTTCACAAACTTTGTGCATGTTCTGATTTGGCTCCCTGGCTTCTTTCCCGCATCTTGCGCCCCCCTCTTTGCTCCTGGTAAAACTCTGCAGCCACCTCCCAGCACTGCTCCCTGGGCTGGTTGCTTATTCCTTGGCCACTGGAGCAGTATCAAACAGGCAGGAAGCACAGTGCCTTAGTACAGATGCAGGCCGAGCTTGCTCTCCTATGCAGTGTGGAATATTTGAGGTTTCAAGCTGTGACCTTTGCTGTGCTTCCAGAGCACAGGGGTGGCTTATTTATTTGAGCAATTGTACAATTAAAAGGGTATTACTGTTTTAGCATGCAGAGATAATATAACACCAAGACATAGGCTGGCAATCTGGGCTGAGCGGGGGAAGGCATAGCACACACAAAAAAAGCAATGATAGAATAATATGAAGAGAAAATCGGAGAAGGGGAAACAGTTTGAAGTCAGCTAATACAGTGAATCTTACTCAGACTGTACAGGAACGGGGTTGCCTTTGGCTTGGATCCTGTGAATGCCAAAGAGGAATATTGTAGGGGGTGGGGAAGTAGGATCAGACCCAGGTAGGGTTATCAGATTTTACGTCAGTAAAATCCGGCCCCCTAGACCAGTGGTCTCAAACTTAAACCCTTTGCAGGGCCACATTTTGGATTTGATGGTACTTGGAGGGCCTCAGAAAAAAAATAGTTAATGTCTTATTAAAGAAATGACAACTTTGCATGAGGTAAAACTCTTTATAGTTTCTAAATCTTTCCTTTTGGCTAAGTTTTAATAATAATATTGTCATTTATAGCTAAAGAGACATATGATCAAGAAACTGTTTTATTTTACTTTTGTGATTATGATAAACATACCGAGGGCCTCAAAATAGTACCTAGCGGGCTGCATGTGGCCCCCTGGCCGCAAGTTTGATATCACTGCCCAAGACTCTCTCCCCAGGCCTGCCCAGTCCCACTCTCAGCTCCGCCCCAGCCCTGCCTCTGCTGCCTGTTCGTTGGGCAGAAAGGCATCCGTGCATGTGTGGATGCGACGTGATGATGTCGTGATCATGAGTGTGACATCCGGAACCCCTTCCCCGGACATGTCCTCAAAAGGAGGACACACCCGTGGAAACCCTAGACCCACGAAACAGGTGGTCAGGGAGAGCAGAGCAAGGAAATGATCTCCTGTGGGAGACGGGGAGTTACAAATTGAGAGACCAGTGAAAACTGCCAATGAAAGGAAGCCTCACTTGCTGAGGAGAGTGAGAAGTTGGAAACAGTGAAGGGATGTTTCTCAACCTGCATGGAAGGGGTGCACTAGAGTCTGCTGGGGAATGAAGGAAACTGCCTTTCTGTGGTTACAATCAAAGCAGCTTACGTACAGATACTTATGTTGGACCTGAAGCAATAGAGGGTTAAGTAACGTCCAGGGTTATAAGCAGCTGAAGTGGGAATCAAAACAGATTCCCCTGGATCCCAGGCCACTGCACTAACCACTAGGCTACTCGTCCCCTTGTCTAGAAGATTGGGTCAAGGGTAGGGTTACCATATATTTCTCCGGGAAACCCCAGACACATGACTCCCACCCTGCTCCGCCTCCAGCCCCGCCTCTGGTTCCACCCTCACCAAGCCTCCTCTCTTCTTCCAGACGAGCTCCAGCCGCATCTGGAGGGCCTGGAGTAACCTGGTAGGTGGTTAGTGACCCATAGAGAGGGGGTCCCAGGCCCATTTCCCAACTCTAACCACTACATTTATGGTATAAAGTGTGAGCCAACCAAACCCCACCAAAACTCTACTATACTGCCATATAGGTGCAATCTGGGCACATAAGGGCTATTGGGGTAGTAACAGGTGGGTATAGTAGGTTTTGAGGGAGTTTTGGAGGCTCGCCATATATTATAAGGCACCCTTTATGTGAAGTTCACAGCAGTGCCATGTAAGGTGTTCCACTGCTTTGCTGGCATGTCTGTGTGCCCAGTGTAATATAAATGGTGACCTCACCTACATCCAAATGGCTTGGATATTTTGAACTTGGATGCTGTAGTGGTCAAAAATGGCCAAAAAAAGGTTAGCTGTCCAAGACATCTAAATAAATCATTTTTGAAAAAAGAAAGATGGACATCTAATGGTTTTGAAAATGGACGTTTTCAGCATCCACATTTTGGACGCACTTCTCATGATATCCAAATCGTACATAGATGCACTCTCAAAAATGCCCCTCCATTAGTACAAGTTGTAACCTTCTTAGCTGGGCGTTACAAATAAGCCAGGTTTGATTTTATGGGAATGAAAAGCAAAGGGCAGAATGACTGAAAATCTAGAAACCCTTCATGATAATGTTTGACACCTGAAGGTTAAAATAAGGGCATTATCTAAAATGACCCCTAGAATCCTAACTGATTGTATTAGAGATAAAGGCGCTCAGTCATTAGTGGGTCAGATGATATGAGAGACGAATGCCAAGAAAAAGTAATACATTCTGATTTGGTAGAATTGAGTTTTAGACCATCGAGAGAGCGACATTTTGATATGGCGACCAGTTTAGAAGGGGATGAAGAAGTTGAATGTCATCTCCATATATAAAGAAAGCAAAGCCCGGAGACTGGATAAGAACATAAGAAACGCCCTCACCGGATCAGACCGAGGTCCATCAAGTCCGGCGATCCGCACACGCGGCGGCCCATTTAGGTACTCCTTTTTGGAGACCCGGCTTTACCGTATCCCTCAATATGATATGCAAGAAGGTGTGCAACCAACTTGCGTTTGAATCCCAGAACAGTAGTCTCCTCCACAACCTCCTCCGGGAGTGCATTCCAAGCAACCTCCTCCGGGAGTGCATTCCAAGCAACCTCCTCCGGGAGTGCATTCCAAGCAACCTCCTCTGGGAGTGCATTCCGGGAGTGCATTCCAAGCGCTGTGTGAAACAGAATTTCCTGTGCAAGTGGATCCAGATAGATATTAAATGAATAAGACCAAAAACAGAACCCTGATGTCAAAGGGCGAGCCGACACCGACGTGGGCACGCTGCTCACGCAAGAGACGTTAAAAAGATACGGGGAGAGGGAAGAGAGCACACGCATGGCAGCCCAGGCACTGCTCACCCTTACCACGCCAACTGAGTACAACACGTTTGAAAGGGATACGAAAAGCTACTAAAAACCAGTGCTCAGCCTGTTAATGAGGTGTAACATGATCAAATTGACATTTGTTAAAAAGCCATTTAATATATGTGTTCTTTATACGCTGCAATCTTCTTAACTGGTAATTAGTAATGGTTTAATGGAGGGAGTGAACAGTGATCCGAGTCTGAAGTTACAAGAGCCATAAACAAAGTACGTAATGACTGAAAACGTGCTGGTTCAGATATAAATGATGTATTTTTAAACAATCCTCTACTCGGGAATAATAATCTAACACATCCTCACCACTTCCCAAGCATAACCCGTTCTTCAAACACAACTTTGTCAGAGCTTTTTTTCGGGCCTCGGTACCACCACTCCACCGCTGTCAAAATTGCTTTAGCGGGAAGAATTACGTGAGAGATCCTCACTGGCCCATATTATTCATTGAAATATTTTCACTATTTGTAATACTTTAACTTATCTTTTTTTGTTGCTTTTTATATTCAGACCCGGGAGAGACAGACCCGACATGTTTCACATCAGAATGCTGTTTCAAGGGTGGTGGTACCGAGGCCCGAAAAAAAAGCTCTGACAAAGTTGTGTTTGAAGAACGGGTTATGCTTGGGAAGTGGTGAGGATGTGAAAACGTGCTAGAGCATGAATGGTTATGTCCAGTGGTGTGGTAAAGATAAGCAGTCGTCCCCCCCACCCCAGTGCAGGATTCTATTGTCGGTACAACCAATGGAAGTATCCCAAAGTAAATCCGTTCCACTCCATAAATGACGATAAAGTGAAACGTCCTCGTTACTTCAACTACACAGGTCTGTTTCAACCATAATGGCTTCTTTAGGAGAAAGTACAAATGCGCCACAATTCCTCCTGGGTGGTGGCAGTTCTGTGCTCTGAAGAATGACTGTTGGGTGTGAACGGAGGATGTTTATGCTTTATAGGGATAAGTCAAAAATGTATCGTGGAATGGGATCATGTGGAGCAAGCCATTGCGATAATATTTATGTTTTATTGATGTATTTATTAGGATTTGTTTACCACCTCCTTGAATGAATTCACCCAAGGTGGTATACGACAAGAATAAGCCATACGTTGGCAATAGACAATTACAGCAGTAAAAATATTGAAACATTATAGCTTAGTATGCTACTTACAATGTTTTTTATACCCCCGTCCTGCTGTTCATCTTCTACCAACCTCGCTACGCTCATGTCGCACCTCTCCTTAAATCACTTCACTGGCTCCCTATCTGCCATCGCATACAGTTCAAGATCTTATTGCTGACCTACAAGTGTGTTCATTCTTCTGCCCCTCAATATCTCTCCTCGCTTCTCTCTCCTTATACACCTCCCAGAGAACTCCATTCCTCAGATAAGTCGCTCTTAGCATTACCCTTCTCCTCCACTGCCAATTCCAGACTCCGTTCCTTTCATCTAGCTGCCCCCTATGCCTGGAATAAATTACCCGAGTTTGTCCATCAAGCTCCTTCCCTTGTTTAAAAGCAGACTTGAAACCCACCTTTTTAATATAGCTTTCAATCCTTAACCCTTCTCCTCTGCCCTCCAACCCAGCCAGCCGATTAACCGTTCCCCTTGACTGAATCCATGACATCCTGTTTGTCTGTCTTGCCTGTTTAGATTGTAAGCTCTTTCGAGCAGGGACTGTTTTCTTACTCTTTGGGAGTCTGTACAGCACTGCGTATGTCTGGTAACATAGAAACATAGAAAGATGACGGCAAAAAAGGGCTATAGCCCATCAAGTCTGCCCACTCTACTGTCCCACCCCATTAAGTCAGAGTGCTGCTCGACCCACGTAGCGCTATAGAAATAATTAATAGTAGTAGTAGTAGTAGAATGGATAGATAGAGATGGATGAATGGATAGATGGATAAAATAGAGATAGAGATGGATAGGTAAAGATTGATGAATGGATGGGTGACTAGAGCTAGAGGTAGATGCAGCAGGGGTGGAGGGGGTGGACCATTCCAAGCACCAGCATCTCTTCTCCTCTTTGCCCACCCACCACGTCATAATCTTCATCAGCTGTGAGCAGCATCTACCAGCTGCTGCTCATGCTGGTCTCAGCTCTCCTGACATCACTTCCTGGTCACGGAAGCAGGAAATGACATCAGAGGGAGAGCAAAGGCAGACACGAGCAACAGCTAGGAGATGCTACTCACTGCCACACAAGATTTTGAAGAGGCATGCGGGGAGGGCATGTGCATCGGGGAAGAGGTATGTGGGGGTGGGGGGTGCGTGTGACAGGAAGCCTGTGGGAGACCACATGGTGTGATAATACTGGGCGCCACCGCCCCAGGTGCCTTCTTCCCTCGCTACATCGCTGAGTAGATGGATGGATGAATGGATAGGTGGAGATAGATCAATAGATGGATAGAGGAAGCAATACACGAGGCTGATTGGGGCTAAACTTTGGTGATCTCAGTGAGTTCTTTGTAGTTGTTAGCTAACTCGGAACTCACTCAGGACGTTATGAACTACAAGCTAAGTGCTTGATTTTTTTTTCACTTGTTTTTTTTACTTATATGTTACTGATTTTCACACAAGTTATTGAAGAAAACAGAGGACTGTTTTGGTATATATAATCGAGAAGAGCGTGAAATATATAAGATCATTTAAATGCTATGATTGAATGCAAGAGATACACAATTTAGGGGCTTGACTCTAATCGTGGTATCTTACAAGAAAGGTTCTGAGCTGTAGGGTGTTTTTTTGATTTTCTACTGGTTTTGGCTTTTCTTGCATCACGCACTATAGATCTTCAATTATTCCCAAGTTTGGGGGGGGGGATCCAGCAGATGAAGAGTATACAGCCTATGTAGTCTACCCAGCCATACTAACTAGCAAGCTCTTCAATCTCTTCCTCAAGGCCTAAACGGGCATGTCCTGAACGAAATGGATCACAATTCTTACAAGCTATTCCTGTAATATTGATACCGATCCTGAGAAAAATGGAGCCAGCTGGCTATTCGACTTGTTCAAAGTCAGTTGGTGGCAGAGCAGAGTCAGTACTGACACCGTCACAGTATCACACTGTCAGGGTTAAGAAATAGATATGTTTATCACAGCCGAAGCTTGGAGGTTTTTGACTCTGTTTCTGTGTGTTCATATCTTCTTACAGGACGACGGCCTTGCTGCTCTCAGTCAGCCATCTTGTCCTGGTGACCAGGAATGCATGCCACCTGACAGGCGGCATGGACTGGATTGACCAATCGCTGTCCGCAGCCGAGGAGCACATGGCCGTGCTCAGGGAAGCGGCCATAGCTTCCGAGTCAGAGAGAACACTCCTTGCAACTGAAAGCTTCTTCCAAGAGCAATCCACAATTTAAGATCGGCCCTTTCATGTGCCCCGAGACAAGGAGACAAACAAGCTAAGCAGCATGGTTACACCCATCAAGGACAAACAGTTGTTCTGATTGGCCTTGAGGCTCCGGATGTGTTGATGCAATTGTTATGAGTAAGATGGCTAGCCTGATGCGCGATTGATTCTTCTTTAGGCCATAATCATATGGTCCATGAAAAGCCCTAGTGACAGACCTGTGCCATCACATTTAAATCTATTCTTATTTGTTCAATATTTTGCTGTACATTGGTTTTTCAATCTATCTGGCAAAGGGGAAGCTCTTTTGACGCTCGGTGAGATCTAGGCTCCTTCTCCTCTAGCTTCAGCAAATTTTCGAGCCTGCAGGTCTCACGGGAGGGAGAGTTGGAGTTCAGATTTTGCCAAACGCAAAAGCTCTGTTCCAAGTTCTGCGTCATTGACTATTCATGGAGATCACGACCTTAAAAGTGAAATGAGATGGAGAGGAGGGCAGGGGCCTTAAAATCCAGCCATAGAATTACCAGTGGGGTGCAAAAAATCATAGCTGCCAACATTTCAGAATGATTGGGGGGAGGGGTGTGCCACACACAATACAAATTGCCCCTTTCTGTACAGAAAGAAAGAGCTCTTCGGCACTCATCAGCACCCATAGAGCTGTTCAGGCCAGTTACATGGTATATCAAACTGATATAAACTTGATTCAGCCACTGCCCATCGAAAGGCATCATTAGCGTTCTCTCCCAGACTCTCTTCATTAAGTGATGGAGCTGGAAGGTGCATATCATCCCGGGAATATGAGGAAACAGAGATATACACATACAGATCCTTCTGTCCCAGCAGGACTAGGAAACTGGATTGGGCTACCAGACATAGCCAGCAAGCAGGTCATAAATCGGTCTGCTGGGTGTAGTTCAATATTCTGTCTCAAACCAGGTCAGAGCTGGAGGTACACACTCTCAACCCTCCCTGCTGGATCTCTGGACGGGACCCCCTGCCAATGCAATTTCCTCCAGTCTTCCCCATAATGACTAAAACACCTCCCTATTCCCCTCTGTAATCACGCATGGTCATCACCATACACGTGGAATAGCAAAGCCCTCAGACTATACCATGAATAATCAGGGGACGTGGTAAAAAAAAGCTTTCAAATGTTATAAAACTGTCTTTTGTTATGGGAGTTTTAGAGATGTTCGCTAAAATATGCTAATGTGTTATCAGCCAGTGGTGGATCTGACCTCAGAAAACGCACATTTAAATCAAACAGTGGAGAAAAAGAGCCTCAAGCATATATATAATTAGGACGGCAATCTGCTCGGGATTTCAAGCCGTATATAGTCTTTAAACAAATGTGACTTTAACAACTGGGCCACACAGGGAAAAGAAAAGCAATTGCCTATATAAGAGGGACATATCTTGCAAGTGAACTGACTGGTCCCAAAATAATGTGTACAGTAGTAACTCAAAAGTCCTGCAGGAAATGCAGACACTCATTTAACCAGGTCTTTCTGGCAGGAAACCCAGACGTCCCGAGTGGCTGGATGTTCGGGTAAAGTACTGCTAGCCAATTAGCTAATTGCAAAATGTTGTGATTAGACATAGTTAAAGAGAGGTACCGGGGGTCAACTAAGTTGGGGATTTTATATACGTATCTGGCCAAAATGATAGAGAACAAAGGAGAAAGACAACAAAATTGCCCTGGATATGAAGAGGGCTCTTAGAACCCTCCATGGACAGAATGAATGCTCCATATACTGTCATCTACGGTGGTGCGATGTTACTGTAAATAGTAAGAGATTTCTCCTGCAAAAGATTTGTAACTGATAATAGTACAATAAAAGCACCTTTGTAACCTGGTGGATGTGGTCTTACGCGTGGAGGGCAAGATTCTACAAACAGCGCCTGAAACTTAAGCGATGTTAGGCTCCCTACCGGGGCCTAAGTTAAGAGGGAAACACTATTCGAAACTCAAGTATAAATTCAAAGCCCCCTCCGGCACCTAAACAGCGCCAGAATTGCACCTCCGGAGGCGCCTAATGCCACTGTAGGCGTGGCTAACACAGGAAGTGGCGTTAGGCGCCTTAAATCACCTACGTAGCCCCAATTCACATCAAAGATAGGTGCCGGAAATGTAGGCCTTGAAAACCCTGGCCTAGATTTCCGGTACCTATCTTTGCCAGAGGCATGATTTTCTTTTTCTTTTTTTTTAAATCTTTATTCATTTTTAAACTTATAATAAGCATGATTTTCTAAACAGCACCATCGCATGATCGACACACGATCGGTGGCCGCCGAGAACAGCACCGGTTAGAGAATCTGGGCCATATTGTCCAGCCTGGGAGGAAAGCAGTTTCCTTTAACAGCCACCGGTGATGAAATGCTAAACGGGATAAGAGCTTTATTGCTTTGCCCCTCGTAAAGCTGCTTACTTTCCCTTTTAGGACTAGATTCAGTAAATAGGGCCCAGAGTTTGGCACTGAAAAAAATGAGTGACAAATGCTATTCACTGGACAGCACTGCAGTTGGACGCTGTTCATGGATCAGTGTGCAACATTGAGATCGGAACTAGAGAATAACACCCAGCAGGAACTCATATTCCTCTTCCTGTCCCTATGAATTATGGCGCTGTCTCTGCCCCATTCCTGGAAGCTCTGCCTTAACCTCACAAGCCTCGGACACTTATGATTTTAAAGCATTTGAGGTTTGTGCTGATGAGGACGGAGCTTAGGCATTGGTGGAATGAGGCATTATGACATCACAGTCTGAGCTCTAGAATGTTGCTACTTAGGATTTGAAAGTGTTTGAGGCTTGTGCAGATGAGGACGGAGCTCAGGCATTGGTGGAATGAGGCATTATGACATCACAATCTGAGCTCTAGAATGTTGCTGCTTAGGATTTGAAAGCGTTTGAGGCTTGTGCAGATGAGGACGGAGCTTAGACATTGGTGGAATGAGGCATTAGGAAATCACAATCTGAGCTCTAGAATGTTGCTACTTAGGATTTAAAAGTGTTTGAGGCTTGTGCAGATGAGGACGGAGCATGCAGGAATGGGACAGGGACAGGAAAAGAACTTGTGGGGATGGGGCGGGAAAATGAGTTCCCGTAGGGACGGGGAAAAATTTGCCCCCGAGTCATTCTCTAATCTGAACCCAACTTTAGACGCAAAGATTTCCAACTGAAACCTGCTGTACGTCCTCATGCGTAAATTAGGTGTGGATCCTCCAAATTCTTTAATAGTGAACACCCCTAACCAGGCCATGCCTCCTTCCATAGCCACTCCCCCTTTTCCCATTGTGCACTTAAAGATTTATGCATGTATCTTAATAGATTCGTGCCTAGCGAGATGTGCTCCTAAATCCAAGTTTTTGCCAATTAGCACTAATAATTGATTGTTAATGTCCAATTATTGGTGCTAATTGGCGTATTAATTAAATTGGGAGCATGCCCGAATTTGATGCGCAGCTGTGAGCACCATATACAGAATCCAGGGGTTAATTTCCTTTATAGTGGGAGTGATAAATCAACAAACAAAAGGCTTGTGGAGGGTTGATGTCCAAGATGAAGGCTTTATTAAGACAAATAAATAATCTACATAAAAACATCAAGGGCCTGAACCACTGGAAACATGTGCACTCAACATGGTCCGTGTTTCGACACAATTGGCTTCTTCAGGGGTCCCTATTGGTCCTATAGAGAGACTTGTCCTAAAATCTTAGGTATGTCCCCTGTGGATGTGTTTAGAACATTTCTTCAGAAAAATCAGAAATTCCCCATACACTTCCCCTTCCGTATTTGCGATTTCATTATCCGCGGTTTCAGTTATTCGCGGTTTTTTCAACGCAGTCTCCGCCCCCCCCCCAAATTTACATCACAGGAAATTGGAGGAATCGCCCGAAACCTGCAGCCGAGGGGGAGGCCGATGAACTGACAGTATCCAGCGCTGTTCCCAGAGGCCCCGGCCCGCCACTGAGCGCACATGCACCTGCAACTCAGCGGACCTGCACATGCACCTGGAATTCAGTTCCTCCCTGACTGTCTCTCCATGGCCCCCCTTCTGTCTTCCCCCCCCAAGCAAAGCTGTCTGCCTCCCAGCACACTCCTCCCCCAAAGCAGCCCCCTTTCCCTCTCCCCTTCCAGTTCCTCCCTGACTTTCTCTCCATGGCCCCCCTTCTGTCTTCCCGCCCCCCCCCAAGCAAAGCTGTCTGCCTCCCAGCACACCCCTCCCCCAAATCAGCCCCCTTTCCCTCTCCCCTTCCAGTTCCTCCCTGACTTTCTCTCCATGGCCCCCCTTCTGTCTTCCCACCCCCCAAGCAAAGCTGTTTGCCTCCCAGCACACCCCTCCCCCAAAGCAGCCCCCTTTCCCTCTAGTTCCTCCCTGTGTCTTCCCCCTCCCCAAGCAAAGCTGTCTGCCTCCCAGCACACCCCTCCCCCAAAGCGGCCCCCTTTCCCTCCCATCCGACCCTCCCTTCCCGCGGTGTGGTCGGCTCCCTTAGTCCCTTGCTGCCTTTCCCGCGGTCCCGACAAACGTCCTGACTCCAGCAGCGGCCGCAGCACTCCAAACACGCTGCTTCGCTGCCTTCTACTGGCCTGATTTGCTCTGCCGTGTCGGGCAGAGCAAATCAGTGCAGTAGCAGGCCACGAAGCAGTGTTCTGCGGTCTGTGAGAGAGGCTCGAGAGAGGAGCCGCCGCCGCTGTGAACTTTAAAAGTAAAGTGTATGTACAAACAACCTTCATCCGTGAAGGGAAAGGGAGTCAGAGCCGGCAAGACCGCACATCACCTTGCGGTCTGCGAGAGAGGGAGCGTTAGCCACGGACCTTCGGATCAGGGATCACGGAAGCACGCAGGTAAGTGCGCATGCGCGGCTAGGGTTTTATTATATAGGATTAATAATAATTTTTTAAAAGGCAGTGCTCAAGATCAGTGCAAGGTACTGAGGGCTGGATTCTCTAACATTGCCGTTAAAATCCAACAGGCCGCTATAGCGGCCATAAATCGAAACATTCAAAAAAGACGAACGATTCTGGAACAACACGACCGCCTCATATCAGAGCCCTTAAAGGACTTCTTAACTTTAGAAAAATTGTCAACCCTTCCCCCCCCCCCACCTACCTTTTTGCCTAGTCACTCGCTCAACCCTTCCTATATGAAGATATATTGCAACACATTGTGGGCTCCTTTTACGAAGCCGCGTCAGCGGTTTAACGCGTGCTAATTGCTGGCTGCTCTAGCCGCTACCGCCTCCTCTTGAGCAGGCGGTAGTTTTTCGGCTAGCGTGGGGGTTCGCGTGTGATAAAAAGTTGCTAACGCGGCTTCGTAAAAGGAGCCCTGTATGTAAACCCTATATTGTATTTGTAGCACTGTGAATGTAAACTGTACTAGAGGTGTCCAACCTTTTGGCTTCCCTGGGCCGCATTGGCCGAAAAAATGTTTCTGGGGCCGCGCAAACACTGCAGCAAGACAGAGGAGGGAGCCGGCAAGACGGTAAACACCCGTGGGCAGAAGAAGAAAACACTGCATCGCCCTCGACCGGGGCCGCACAAAATACTTCACAGGGCCGCATGCGGCCCTCGGGCCGCAGGTTGGACACCCCTAACCCGTTCTGAGCAATTTGGGGAAAACTGGACCGAAATGTAAACAAAGAAATGTTTATAATTGCTGCAACCTTTGCAGTTGAATCTTGTAAAGGGGCTATGGTGGGTGTGGAGCAGAGCTGGCTTGAATGCCCACAGGAAGGGGTGCATAACGAGAGCGATTTCCCCCCTCGGCCATAGCTTTTATGCCTAATGCATTTATTTATTTAAACATTTATATACCGCATAGAACTATGCGGTTAACACGCTGATTGCACGCATAATATAATGCGTGTTTCTTTTGTTGTGTGTGTGTTATACCCTTTGCCCCCACCACCCTCGAGGGCTTGAATGCACCACGAGTTAGGAAAAAGCAAGATGAGGATGTCCCGTGATGAGGGGGGGGGGGGAACACCCTAGAGAAATGCTATGGGGGGGGGTAACGGGGATGGAGTTTAGGAAGAGCTTTAGAGCATGCTGCGCGTTCCCTCCCTCCCCACCTCACTGCGTGTCATGGTACCAGCTGGCTCCCAGCACCTCTGCCCACCTCTCGCCGTCCCTCCCCTCCCTCCCTCCTTCCCTTCCCTTCCCACAGGAGAGGAGCGGAGGGAGGTCAGTGGTGCGCGGCGCGGGTTCCGATCGCCCGCAGCTCTCACTCCTGCTCCCCGACTGCTTTGGGAGCGGCAGGTGCGTTGGAGGGGGGTCGGGGGCGCCCCAGCTCCCAGAGGCTGGAGAGGAGATGTGGGGAGCCGGAGGTGCCCTGGGCTGCCTTTGCCTGCTGTTGCTAGATGTGTTGAGAACTGGCGAAGGTAAGGCATGGCTTTGGAGGGGGGGGGGGGAGTGGAAAGAGGCACAGGATCCCGGTTCTCCTGCTACCCCCGCCCCCGGGATCATTGGGGTTCGTCCCCGCTCCTTTCACCCACTTTTCTTCCCAGCAGGGAATCTCCGACCTTCCCTCCCCTCTGTTTTCACATTCTTTGGAGCGTTGCTCCCCTCCCACTCCCCCTTAACGGGTTTCCCTCCACTTAGGGAGGGGCTTTTACTTATGGAGGTCTAGCTCTCACCCCTTTCTCCTCTCCTCCTCCCAGGACAGGCTCTTCCACCTGCTTTCTGGAGCTCAGTTCTCACTATCCCTCCTCTACCTCAGTTACCTGGAGCCCCCTTTCTTTCCTCGCGAGGCTCCCTGCACCTCTCTTATTTCTCTGGAGCCCAGTTCTCATTCCACCCCCCCTGTACAATGAAACCCAGTCTTTACCTCCGACTTTCTCCTCCATTCCGTGATTCCTAGAGCTGAGACCCCCTTCCATGCTCATTGGAGCTGAGAGATCCCCCCTTCCCTTCTATCTGAAACTGAGAGACTCCTCCTTCCCTGCTCCCTGGAAGTGAGAGACTCCCCCCTTCCCTGATCCCTGGAGCTGAGAGATTACAACCATTCCTTCCTCCCTGAAGCTGAGAGTCCCCCCTTTCCTTGCATCCTGAAGCTGAGGCCTCCCTTCTCAGCACAGATCACTAAACCCCTTCTCTCCTCCCCCCAAAAAATAAACTGGACATGTATGGTATGCAAGAAAACAATGTATTATTTTTATTAAGTATAAAAAATATGGAAATCTATGAACTATGCCCACTAGGAGCAATTTGCAACACCTAGACCACAACCCTGCACAACTGCTTATTTGAAATTAAACACTGGAAATTAAACCGAAATTAAACACCAAAATTAAACCCTCCTCCTTAGACATGGCAGACCCCTGCCCTGTTCCTTGGAGCTGAGAGCTCCCCTCTTCCCTTCTTCCTAGACCTGAGAGACCCCTCTTTTCTTCCCTGTTCCATGAAACTGAAAGACACCCCTCTCCTCCTTGCTCTGTGGGGCCGCAAACAGGTACCCTGCTTCCTGGAGCTGAGAGCCGCCCCCCCCCCCTACTTTCCTGCTCCCTAGACCTGAGAGACCCCTCTTTTCTTCCCTTCTCCCTGAATCTGAAAGACCCCCCTCTCCTCCTTGCTCCATGGGGCTGCGAACAGATACCCTGCTTCCTAAACCTGAGAGTCTCCTGCTTTCTGAATCTGAAAGACACCCCCCCCCCTCCTCCTTGCTCCTTGGAGCTGAGACCACCCCCCATTCCCTGCTCCCTGGAGCATTCACAAGTTTACTTAATGCTGTTGTGATTCATGCTCTGGTTTACATGGCAACGGGTGATTCAGAGGCACAGAATGGCACAGCCAGGAGCAGAAAAGAGAAGTATGTGCCCCAACCCCAGAACCTGTGTATAGGAGGATGTATGAGCCCCCCAGCTCCTTTCATGTGTGCACAAGGAGGTTTCCAGTTCCCTCTCACACCCGGAATCAAACTACAAATGACTCCCCTTACACACAGACTATAGGAGGCTGCACTGGCCTTCGGCTCCCTCATACAAATGGAACCAGAGAAGTATCCCGGTGGTTCTTTGGCTCCCTTCACACACAGTCAGACTATGGGAGACTATCTGATTTTCTGGATCTGCCTGGTCCCCTGGAGAAGCCATACAAAGCTGGCAAGTTACCCATTCCAGAAGAGCGATTTTTGGGGGGCCAGTCCATGATTCTATCCATCGAAATCAGTGCTGCAGGTCCCATAATGCACCGGAATGAGGTTGGCAGAAATCCAGGACTGGCCAAAAAGTCTCCCTCTTGGAATGGGTAGCTTGGCAGCTCTGGGCCACATGGTTTACTTGTGCCATCATTTTTTTAAAAAAAATTTCTATGGTCAAAACAGAGGAGGCTGTTTTGGCCCTCAGCTCTGATACCCTGCTTTCCTATACCCACACACACAAGCGGGTCATCTGGGTCTCCAAGGTCTGAAGGAACTGAACCCCGCTGAGGGACACAAACCTGCTTTGTAGTGCATTAGGCACAGATCAGCATGTCCCTTTAGAGAAAAGAAGCAGACAGGTTGCTGGGGGAAGTAGTTACAGATTAACCGACTTTCAAACATTATTTTTTGCCCAGACCTGGGGTGAGTTTGGTTCAGATTAACTGTGCACTGAAGGATGCTTGGAGCTATGTGTAATGTTTATGCTGTACTTTTCACCTCTGCTTCGTGCTGGGGATTACAGGGAAGGCTATAAATTGTCTACAAGTTTGTGTACTTTTTTTCTTCCAGTTCTTTAAGAGGGGTTCTTAAAATTTATTTTTTTTTAATTGTTACCTGGTGTCGTTGTAACACAATACCTGCATTTGGCTGCTGCATGATTCCCGCTCAGGTCTACCTGATTCACAGAGCGAGGTTACTGCACAGAGGAGCTGACGTACAAAGCACAGCATGTGTTCTTTCAGTAGTAAAGGCTGAATTATCCCCTGGCAAATTTGATTTGATTTTCCTCTTGTTTCCGTGATACTCCACCTTCATTGGCACTGACCCCCAAGCCTCCATTCACAACTAGCTGGTGTTTTCGCTCAGTTTTAATTCTCACCCCTACAGCCCAGATGCTGCACTCATGGACCATGGCCATTCTCCCTAGAGCAGGGGTGTCCAACCTTTTGGCTTCCCTGGGCCGCATTGGCCGAAAACAAATGTTTCTGGGGCCGCGCAAACGCTGCAGCAAGACAGAGGAGGGAGCCGGCAAGACAGTAAACACCCAGGGGCAGCAGAGGAAAACACTGCATTGCCCTCGACCGGGACCGCACAAAATACTTCACTGGGCCGCAGGTTGGACACCCCTGCCCTAGAGACTTTGCTAAATGTGCCCTCTGAGTCCAGCTACTAGGTTTCACTGTTTGATGACTGACTCCCTCCCTGGAGAACTTCAGTGATCCTTCCTGGCAACCTCAGGTACCTGCAAGAAGATGCATGGGGGGAAGAGACGGGCTGGAACTCAGGATTCAAATCCATGCATACTGTTTGAACCATCTGGTCAGCACTGAAAGAATGTGAACCTTTGGCCTGAACTGCTGTGATCTGGAAGTCCCATAAGCACATAGGCAAAGTCAAGGTCTCCAGTTTGCATTGTACAAAAGGATAATGTCAAGCTACAGAGTATCCTTTCCTGCAGATTTACCACATGGTTCTGACCTCAGGGAACAGGTTATTATGAGAGAAATCTGTTGCATGCCGTACATTTGGGGCTATTGTTCTCTGGGGTATTGTTTGTTTATGTATGCATCTATTATGATGTTAGACCCGCAAATCCAGGGTGGGCAAGGATCTGGGCGGTAAGCTTTGGAGGAACAAGATGTCCAGGGTCCTTTTGAATCGGCATGTGAAAATGCCACCTCTAAATGGAAGGAGGTGGGGTACCGTGGGGACGCCTTTGTCCCAAGATAAGTTTTGTCTTGCTCTGCTCAGATCGCAGTGTTGGAGAAATTATATAGCAGATGATTTTATTTCTTTGTGAATTTGGTATTTAGCTTGTCCTCCCACTAAAGCCCAGAACAGGTTACAGAAGAACATAGAAATGAATAAACAAATGCAATTAGGAATTAAGCATCCCGAAATAAAACACTTACGGTGCCCTAGCGTGTTGATTATAGTAACACTGCATGCTGATTCAGGAATTTGCTTGATGCCTTGGACCCCCCTGAACTTTTTCCAGAAGCAGTATTTTTAAAGGCATTATGTTTCTGGAGACTTGTACCGAACAGGTATGTGCAATCTGGTATACTCTGCTTTTTTGTGGCTGTAAACGGATGCTGTAATAGGAAGGTGTCCCTCCCTCCCCCCCCAATCATCCTTTCACCTCTATTGATTCAAACACCATCAACCTTAAACCCAGAAACTACTTCCCTGCCACCCCCACCCCTGCGATTAGAGTCACAGAGTCCTCCATCCGTGACTCAGCGACTTGTGATGTGGCTCTGACAAATGAGTTGTGCACAAAGCATTTGAGATGTTCTTTGTCTTTACGTGCTGTGTCACACATGGAGCTGTTTTTCATTCATGGAGATGCTGGCAGTAGATCCTTTAATGGCAGGAATAATAATAACAATAATAACAACGGTTTATATACCGCAGGATCGTGAAGGTCTATGCGGTTTACAATGATTATAAATGTTACGTAGTGAATCTCTGGTGACCCAGGACCATCCATCCACTCACCTTCATTTAGTGACTTACCAAATTTGGGTGTGAAATCCTGTAAAGTTAATTAATCAATTGAGTGCTACAAATTATTGGTGTTAGAGAGTTAATTGGCAACAGATCTGCAGTCATACACACATTAAGAGGAAGTCAGCTCCGGAGGTCAACTCCTTATAGTGCCCTGCTGACTAAGGGACCTGTGCCTGTTCGCCTGTTTGTGAAATTCAACTCTTGGGACTAATTTTGCTTCTGCTGAGTTGGACTGTGCTAAGCTCCGCCCACTGTGACATCACAGTGCGGCACGAGAGTTATTAACAAGAAGTCAGCACTGGAGGTCATGCACCTATGAAGGAGCATGACAAAGGAGCACTCCTGTGTGCGCTCTTTCATGTGGACTTCTAAGAACTTTGGAGGGTCTATCTTTAGGGGGTTCCTGTTTATGGTGGTACTATGAGATTTATCCCAGTTTGCATTGGACATGGAAGGTATGGTCCTCTACCAGCTATTGAACGGATCAAGAAACAGCATGCTGATTTGATTCAGGTTGAGGTTCAGCACACTTCATGTCCAGTGCAGCATTTAAGTATAAATATGTTTTTGATTAACATACGCTCTTTAAGAAATGTTTATTATCATAGATGACCTTCTCTGGTCTTGTCATCCTGATATATTGTGTATTACTGAATCCTGGTTGTTCGATTCAGTTGTGGTAGTGCTGAATCCATTGAGTGTTTTAGATTATGTTGCTTTTTGTACACTGCGATTGGGTTAGAGTTTATCTTTCTTAGTAGTATTGTAGATGTAGAATGTGTTGTTGATTTTGAGCTTCTGTATTTAAACTCTACACAGTTCAACATTTTGTTAATTTATTGTCCCCCTGAGACTTTATGTTCCAGCTTTTCTGCCTTTGTGGAACTATTATTGTCTCTGAAGATTAATGCTACTAATAACGGTGTTATTGGGAGACTAATATCCATGTCGATTCAGCAGATTTGGATCTGGAAGTGGCTACTTTCTGGACTATGTTGGAGGGCCTAGGGTGGAGGGACAATCGGTTTCTGGCCTTACCCACCAAATCGGCCCAATCTTACATCTTTATTTTGTGGACACAAATATTGTGAACTCTGCGGGTCTGGCTATTCGGACTGGCCCAGTTCCTTGGTGAGATCATTACTTAATTGGGTTGACATTACCTATGAATAATTGCTGATCATATCAACCCCAAAAATCCAATTTCTCCACGAGAGATGAAGCTGGTTTAGAAAAGCTTAAACAATCTTGGCTTATTAAAGTGGAAAATTTGATTACTACGACTGTGTCAGATGCTGTTGAATTTTGGCATGCGATTTTATTAGAAAGTTTGGATTTGTTAGCACCTGTAATGGACTTGAGGGTGAAGCGGAGCAATGCTGCTTTCTGGTTCTCTGATCAACCTAGAGTTTTAAAGCAGGAGCTGAGACCTAAAGAACGCATTTGGAGTAAGTACCCTGACTAGGATTGCCAGATTTTACGTTAGCAAAATCCAGACACCCTAGACCCTAGACACCGCCCATCTCTGCCCCCCAGGCCTGTCCTAGCTCCCCCCCCCCCCCATGTGTGGATTGCCTCCTGCCCAATGTGATTGAGAGGAGGTTTTTCAAAACCCGGACAAAGTGCTGGGATTTGAAAAGCCGCCCAGACCCCTGGACATGGCAAAAGGAGGACGTCTGGTAACCCTAACCCTGACAGTTTTACTATGAAGGATTATAAAGAGCATTTGCATAAGTACAGAGAAGTCACCTTAGAGACTAAAAAAATAATACTTTGACAAAAGAATCAGGGAAGTATCTTCCTCTTCTAAAGAATTTGTTTAAAGATATTAAAAAAATGACTAGTATGCCTTCAGCTTATGATGAATGTTCTTTTCCAAGTCAGGCGTTCATGTCTTTTTTTCTGTAAAGGTGAAGAGCATTTCATTGGAATTTCAGCATGTACCTAGGCCTGTTATATTGTCACCTGCTGGACTGAATTTCAGTCTGTTTCTGTTACACAACTGAAAACTATTATCCAGTGTTTAAACAAGTCCTCATGCTCACTTGACCCATGTGAGATTGAAACATAGAAATATGACGGCAGATAAAGGCCAAATGGCCCATCTAGTCTGCCCATCCGCAGTAACCATTATCTCTTCCTCTCTCCGAGAAATCCCATGGGCCTATCCCAGGCCCTCTTGAATTCAGACACAGTCTCTGTCTCCACCACCTCTTCTGGGAGGTGGAGACAGAGCCTATCATCTCTTAACTTCATCCTATGCCCTCTCATTGCAGAGTTCCCTTTCCAATGAAAGAGACTCGAGATATATTTGTCTCTAAAGGATTTTTTACTACCTTCACTGTTGTCTATTGTGGATAACTTATTGACTGAGGGTTGTTTACCTAGTAGATTGATGAGAACCGTGGGTCATTCATTACATATTAAAGAATCAGCAGAACACTAATGTTGTTTCAAATTATTACCCTATATCATCTTAGGAAGTTGGTTTTTTCTAAAAGTTTGGAGAGAGTTGTACTGTACTTTGATTTTTTGGATGAATATGGTTTCTTAGATGATAATCAGTTTGGGTTTCGCCCTAACCACTCAACTGATTTGTTGTTGCTATCTACTCTTGACCCAATAAGAATGTGGTTTGAGCATGGAGATTGTTATATGATTAGTTTTTTGGCCATCTAATTCACATTTGATACTACTGTATTAACCACCAGATTTTGCTATTGAGGTTAAAGTCATTGGGCATTGGTAGAAAGGTATTGGATTGGTTTTGCTCGTTCCTATCTGATAGAAGTTTCAGGATTCATTTATCTGATGATTGCTCTGAGTGGTATCCAATTGAAAGGGGGGGTGCCATAGGGATTAGCTCTGTCGGCTTAACTTTTTCATATCTACTTGCTACCCCTTTGTCTGGTCCTTTCTCAATTAGATGTTGCTTACCGGCTTTATGTCAATGACATACAGTTGTCTATTGCTGTTGGAGACTCAATCTCTAAGGCACTTGCTTTGTTGACAGACAGTTTACAAACAGTCAGTGATTGGATGTTCAAGAACCATCTAAAGCTTAATGTTAGCAAGACTCAAATCTTACATTTAGGATGAAGTATGAAGTTAGACGAGCTCCCTACAGAAATTCCTTTTGGTGATGTAAAGATCCCTGCACTTGATCAATGCAGGTATTTGGGAATATTTCTTGATTCAACTCTGTCATTTAAATCTCAAGTTCATGCAGTGGTGTCTAAAAGCTTTTTTTTCAATTGCAAGTTTTACAGAAGCTGAAGGATTATTTAGCCACAAGTAGTTTTCAATCTGTTATAGTGGCAATACTATGTAATGCCAACTTTTGATTACTGTAATTCTTTGTATCTCTGTTTGCCTAAATACATGATGCAGCGAGATGTATTGCTAATGCTTCTCAATCTGAATATACAACTCCAGTTTTGCGAGATTTGCATTGGTTGCCAACACATGTCCGTATTGAGTTTAAGGTACGAGTATTACGTTTGATCTAGACGCTATTAAATGATAATGTCCCAGTTGCTTTGGCTTTGTTGTTTTCAATGATAAATTATCATCTTTCGTGCTCATTGCATTCTGAAGATCGTATGTTGCTAAAGTCAAATCTTTTTAAAGTGTGTTGCTTTTGAATATTCGGCACTCCATGATCTCTATACAGGGGGGGGGACTGTTTGTGGAACACCGTGCCAGTTGTGATCAGAATCTTGTCAAAGATTATGCAGTTGAGGAAACGGTTGAAGACGATTCTTTATGGGCAGGTTTATTAGTGTATAAGATGGCTGAAATCTGTGTTTGTTTTTATTAATTGCTGTTATATTGTATGTGGTTCATTGTGTATGTTTTATTGTAACCCACGCAGAATTGTCGGATGCTGCGGGTAATAAGTTTTTAAAATAAATAAATCTGTCTTCATGCTGTTATATAACACTGTACACCCAAAAGAGCATGTTTCTCAAAACGGCATCCAGATTGTAGGCGGCGGTAGGCATCCTATCGTCTAATGGAACAGTTGAGATGCATATTTTTTTTTTAAATCGATGTGGTGAACATTGCCTACAATGTAGACATCTGACTCACACCTACAGAAGGGTTCATAGACAACACCGCGAAAGACATAGGCGCGCGCCGACAACTGAGCGCAAGACGGAGGCGCGCGCCGAAGAAAATTACTGTTTTTAGGGGTTCCGACGGGGGGTTTTGTTGGGGAGTCCCCCCAGTTTACTTAATAGAGATCGCGCCGGCGTTGTGGGGGGTTTGGGGGGTTGTAACCCTCCACATTTTACTGTAAACTTAACTTTTTCCCTAAAAACAGGGAAAAAGTAAAGTTTTCAGTAAAATGTGGGGGGTTACAACCCCACAACGCCCCCACAACGCAGCACAATCTCTATTAAGTAAAGTGGGGGGGGTTCCCCCCCACACCCCCTTTTCGGAGCCCTAAAAACAGTAATTTCCACGCTGCGCTCAATTGTCTGCGCCTTTGTCCCGGCGCGCTTTTGACCTGACACCCTACAGAAGTGCCTAGAGATGCCTAAGGCAGGCATATAGGCATGGCTTACTCTGGAAGTGGCCTTAGGGACCCCTCCCACTTTACTTAATACAGATCGCGCCGCGTTGTGGGGGCGTTGTGGGGGGCTTGGGGGGTTGTAACCCCCCACATTTTACTGAAAACTTCACTTTTTCCCTGTTTTTAGGGAAAAAGTTAAGTTTACAGTAAAATGTGGGGGGTTACAACCCCCCAAACCCCCCACAACGCCGGCGTGATTTGTATTAAGTAAACTGGGGGTACTCCCCAACAAACCCCCCCCGTCGGAGCCCCTAAAAACAGTAATTTTCTTCGGCGCGTGCCTCTGTCTTGCGCTGAGTTGTCGGCGCGCGCCTTTGTCTTCCGCGTTGGTGTCTATGAACCTAGGCCTGAAACTTTTCCTGCCACTGTATCGTGCTATGGTGCGCCCGCACCTGGAGCACTGTGTCCAGTACTGGTCGCCGTACCTCAAGAAGGACATGGCGGTACTTGAGAGAGTCCAGAGAAGAGCAACTAAGCTAATAAAGGGCATGGAGGACCTCTCATATACTGACAGACTGGAAAAGCTGGGGCTTTTCTCCCTGGAAAAGCGGAGACTTAGAGGAGACATGGTAGAAACCTTCAAGATCATGAAGGGCATAGAAAAAATAGACAGGGACAGATTTTTTAAATTATGGGGAACCACAAGTACAAGGGGGCACTCAGAGAAATTGAAAGGGGAGAGGTTTAGAACAAACGCCAGGAAGTTCTTTTTCACACAGAGGGTGGTGGATACATGGAACGCGCTACCAGAGGATGTGATAAACAGGAGCACGCTACAGGGGTTCAAAGAAGCTTTGGATAGGTTCCTAGAGGACAAAGGGATTGAGGGGTACAGATAGTAGTAGAGGTAGGTTATAGGGATAGGATTAGAGAATTAGAGGCAGTTACAAAATCAGTCAGGGACACTGTTCAGGCAATTAGGCCTGATGGGCCGCCGCGGGAGTGGACCGCTGGGCAAGATGGACCTCTGGTCTACCTCAGCGGAGGCAACTTCTTATGTTCTTATGGTATTCCTGATAGCAGTACTTTCCAAGCTTATGTCTGTGACCCCCCACATTTACGGACAAAGAACATAAGACTCGCCATACTGGATCAGAGTGAAAGTCCATCTAGCCCAGCTTCCTCTTTCCACAGTGGCCAATCCAGGTCACAGGTACTTGCCAAAAACCCAAATACACTTCTCCCTCCGTATTCGCAGGGGATGCGGGCAGAACATAGTCATGAATACCAAAAAAAAACCCCGAATAACTTTTTGCATGTTATTAGCGGTTTTTCAATAAAATAGAACTGAAAAAGATAATAAATCGTGAATAACCCGACCTGCGATTTGCTCCGTACAACTCCGGGAGCAGCGATTTCCTTCAGGAACCGCCAGGAGCAGCGATTTCCTCCATGAACCACTGGGGGCAGCGATTTCCAATGTGAAACGCTGGGTTCAGTGACGAAAATTAGGGGGTGGAGTCAGCAGCTGAAAAATCGTGAATAAGCAAATCTGCAGATACGGAAACCGCGGATACGGAAGGAGAAGTGTAGTAGCAACATTCCATGCTACTGATACAGGGTGAACAGTAGCGTCCCCCATGTCTGTCTCAAGACGATGGACCTTGCCTCCAGGAATTTGCCCAAACCTTTTTTAAACCCATCTACATATCTCCCCATAGCCATCTCTTTTCCAAGCTGAAGAGCCCTAATCCCTTTTATACTTTCCTCGTACGAGAGAATTTTCATCCCCTTAATCTCTCTTCTTTGAACCTTTTCTAATTTCACTATATCTTTTTTGAGATATGGTGGCCAGAATTGAATGCAATACTTGAGATGAAGTTGCTCCATGGAGTGATACAGAGGTATTATAATAATCTTAGTCTTATTTACCATATCTTTTCTAATACTTCCTGAGATGCAGAATAATGATGCAGCAATAGAGAGCCTGCCAAGTCGTGACCCATAAGCAGGTTTTGTGATCCCATTTAGGGTCCCAACCCATGGTTTGAGAATCCTTAGCTTACCGGCATGATGTATGGCAAGCCTTGCCTTACAATTAAGAATGCAAGCAAGACTTCTCAATATATATAGGATAGCGAGTATAAATATATAAAATACATCTATACAATCTTCACATACACTCAGAAAATGTGTGAACCGACCAAGAGCCGAGACTCCTATAGCCGACCACACCGTCCCATCACAGTGTATGGCTTTGGTGCAAAAATGCTGACTAAGGCAAAATGCTCGTGGTGTACTAATAATTATATTTTTCAATGGCAACAAAGGAAAAAATATTTTCACTTAGCTTAAAGAGGTATTCACAGGTCCCGACATGGACCATGTTTCGAAGGTCTTTTTCAAGGAACCCAAGAGAAGAATAATTTGACTTCAGATGCCATTGTAATTTATCTCTGGTAATAGAAACATAAATAACAATATTTTAAAGGGTTATATGACATATTTGACAACATCAAACATGTAACAGATACTATAAAAGGCTGAACAGAAGGAGGGTACTTGCCATATAATGAAAGGGCTCTTCTGCCTTACAGGCATGATGTGTGTAAACGGCCCTTTGGCTTGCCCATCTTCTTTCCTAATTTGCCTCTACTGCCCCCAGTACTTCTGTGTAGAGCAGCACCTCTGAACCAGTGTGGCTTGAAAACTGACCGGATGCACCACACACAGTAAAGTCACCACTACCTGTTGCTCGGGTTCAGACCACCACATGGGCTTTGCACTCAGCACCTCATAGCAAGAGGTAAGGGCTCTTCTGCCTTACAGGCATGATGTGTGTAAACGGCCCTTTGGCTTGCCCATCTTCTTTCCTAATTTGCCTCTACTGCCCCCAGTACTTCTGTGTAGAGCAGCACCTCTGAACCAGTGTGGCTTGAAAACTGACCGGATGCACCACACACAGTAAAGTCACCACTACCTGTTGCTCGGGTTCAGACCACCACATGGGCTTTGCACTCAGCACCTCATAGCAAGAGACAGAAGAGTCAGCTCTCCTTCATGGATACTACAGAGTGTGGGAATTAATAGCACACCGGGAATTGATAACCAGGTGTTTGGGAATTAATAGCACACAAGAAATTGAAGTCAAACGGAAAAAACTATATGATGGCCTCCTAGCCACACAAGCAGCAAAACTCGACAACCAAATCTCCAATCTACTAATTATGACCCCAGACTACAAAACATTCAGAAAAGAAATAAAGACTCTACTTTTCAAGAAATTCCTGCAAACGACTTAACGCTAGCTCCTTCCCACCTCCCAAAACCACTTCCCAATACCTTCCCGATTCCCCAAAATAACCTCAACTACTCTTTATTTCCTCTAGAAATGACCAGATATCTTCTTCATGTTATGCACTTTTTGTCATTCTTTTGCAATCCGCCTTGAGCCGCAAGGCAATGGCGGAATAGAAATCTCTAATGTAATGTAATAATAACTGAGTCTTGTTATAGAGATTGTGGGAAATAATAGTATTTATTTAATTCACTTTCTATTCCATTTTCCCCAAAGATCTCAGAATGGGTTACAGGTTAACATACATAATATACAATTAACAGGTTACAGTTTACATAGTTCCAGCACAAGTTTTTTTATCCAAGTTTTTATCCTAACTTGATACATACTAAGGATCTAATATCAATATACATATTATACAATTTACAAGTTGAATCTGCCTTTCTTACAGTTCAAGATGTTTCAATACAGGTTATATCCTATCGTGACATATACCGAGGATCTAGTACCAATATACATTTCTTTTGATCCTTCGGTCATGGCAGGAGAGTTAGGTGAAGAGGTCTGTTTTTATTGCTTTCCTAAAGTTGAGAAGTCCTTCAAGGGATCTGATCTGCGGGGACAGTCGATTCCAGTGGCTCGGTATGAAGTGGGAGTAGGAACGTCGTTTGGCATTTTGCCGTTGAAGGGTACGACCGGGGGCGTTTTGAGGTGTATTTCATCTTGGGAGTGGAGGAAACTGTTCGGCACGTGTTGAGGAAGCTCAACCGTCATGTAGCCCAGCGGCATGTCGTGCAAGGATTTGAACGCTAGCCCTTGAAGACACAGCGCTTGGCTACGGGCAGCCAGTGAGCCGATGATAAAGCTCGGGAAACAGGGTCACGGGCATGGAGGTTTTTTAGAAGTATGCCGCATTTTGTACACATTGGAGACACCATACGTTCTTCGCTGTGAGACCATTGAATAGGGCGTTGCAGTAGTCCATGTGGGAGAGGACTAAGGCGTAGAGTAGTTGGGTGAAGTCAGATTCAGAAAAGTAGTTCCTTATTTTCCAGAGGTGTCGCAGATAGTAAAATAAGGAAAGCGACAGGTTGGAGTCAAGGAGTATTCCTAGGCTGCGCACTTGGTCTTTGGCAGAGTAGTCAAGTCCCAGTACAGAGGGAATTGATTACCTGGTGTCATTATAGTGTAGGGAATAACAGGCAACAACAGGGAATTGACACACACACACACACATATACACTTGAGTGTCTGGTGGGTTGCAGTGCTTCCCTTGCTCTTTTGGAAATTCAATTCCTTTCTGTATCTACACTGCCTGCTCCATGGAAACTGAAGCACTGTGCAATATTTTTGGAAACGTCGATGTGTCATGGGCTTGTAACAGCTGGGAATCACTGCTGTAGAGACAGCCCTGCTGAGGTGGTGCATCCTGCTCCCTTTAGCCATTTCCAGAACCCTCCTAAAATCTCATTCACCTTGAAATGGATTTTAAATGTTACGCCGGTTCTCCCTGATGGTCACCATGTTCACTGGACTACGTTCTAACTCTTGTATTTATTTTGTCTGTGAATTATAGTTAGATTTGTAAACTCCCTGGAGCAGAGACCATCTTCTCCCTTCCACAGGGCCTAATAGAGGGTACCTGCCTATCAACGGATGCTAGATTAATCAATTCTTGTATAGACAAGGGGGTGGGGAGGGGATAGGACTTGTATACTGCTTTTTTGAGGTTACACGCTCAAAGTGGGGTTTTTTGTTATTTTTTATAATAATAATAATAATAATAATAATAACTTTATTTTTGTATACCGCAATACCACAAACAGTTCAGAGCGGTTCTTTAACATATATATAGGTATTTATTTTGTTCCTGGGCAATGGAGGATAAGGTCCCCTTTTATCAGGCTGCAGTAGAGCATTGTAGCATGGGCTGGCGAGGTAAATGCTCCGACGCTCATTGGAATTGAATGAGCGTCGGAGCATTAACCGTATTTTTCGCTCTATAAAGGGGGTAGAAAAGTGAGTGCGTCTTATGGAGCAAATACACTTCACCCTGGTACCTTTTTTAACAGGCGGTGGTCCAGCGCGGTCTCCTGATGGACGGTTGCCTTTCAGTTGCAGAGCAGCAAACAACTGACTGCAGCCAGTCACAGAGCGGTGCAGGACCAGGCAGGAAGCGCAAAGGTCAAGCTCCTGCATTGTTCACCACTCTGCAACTGAAAGGCAGCCGACCAGCAGGAGACTGCGCTGGACCACTGTCTGTTAAAAAAAGGTACCGAGGTGCTGCTTCGGGCTGCTTCCTCAGGCTTCACAGCACCAGACTACCAGATGCACCTACGTGTAGAGGAGGAAAAACCAAGAAATAAAAATTCTGAACCAATTTCTTTTTTCTTGGTTTTTCCTCCTCTACAGGTGGGTGCGTCTTATGTTCAGATGCGTCTTATAGAGTGAAAAATACAGTACCTCGTTGGCTCGAACTAAAACGCTCTACCACAGCTTCATAAAAGGGGGCCTAAGTGACTTGCCCAGGGTCAGTAAGGGAGGTGAGCAGGCTAGTTTAAATGCAAAATGAAGTTTAAAAAAATAAATCTATTTCCTCCTTCTTGCTTTTAGATGTCCAGTTCAGCCAGAACTTACCCTACCTGGCATGCAGCTGTGCAGGAATATTCCTTATATTTAATCTCTCTTCCATGTCTTGACCAGCCCTGCCATTGGGACACTCCTCTGGATGGGAGGCAGAGACAGGTTCTCTGCAATGGGGCAGGCCAGTGGGTATTGCTTCTTGATTCCTCATTCAGTGACCTCTTGTCCTAGAACTTCCTTTGCACTGAAAAAGGCTGACCTCCAATGCATCATTAATGTCTGGTCTACCCTGTATCTCCCCCTTTCATGCCTCTCTTCTGTGGTAAATGTGTTTAGATCCCTGTCAAAGTTTGTTTTGCATCAGTGTGGTAGTTTATTTCTGGGTACTTTGATCGTCTCGGTATCCTTTTCATATCCTCTCAAATTGGACAAACTTCTTTGAGTGAGGTCTCAGCAGTCAGCTCAGTTGATTCTGTCTGTAAGGGAATAGTATCTTAATCCAGTCCTCATAAGAACATAAGAATCGCCTTACTGGGTCAGACCAATGGTCCATCTAGCCCAGTATTCTGTCTTCACGCAGGCCAAGCCATGTCACTAGCACCTGGCAAAAACCCAAATAGTAGCAGCATTCCATACCACCGATCCAGGGCAAAAAGTGGCTTCCCCCATGTCTGTGTCAACAGCAGACTATAGACTTTTCCTCCAGGAATTTGTCCAAACCTTTTTTAAACCAGTTACATTGACCGCTCTTACCAGGTTCCAGAGTTTAACTTTTCTTCCAGTGAAAAAAATATTTCCTCCTATTTGTTTTAAAAGTTATTTCCCTGTAACTTCATTGAGTGTCCCCTAGTCTTTGTATATCTTGATGCAGTAAAAATTCAACCCGCTTATACCCGTTCTACACCATTCAGGATTTTGTAGACTTCAATCATATCTCCCCTCAGCCGTCTCTTTTCCAAGCTGAAGATCCCTACCCTCTTTAGTCTTTCCTCATACGAGAGGAGTTCCATCCCCTTTATCATCTTGGCTGCTCTTCCTTGAACCTTTCCTATTGCCACTATCTTTTTTGAGATAAGGAGACTAGAACTGAATGCAATACTCAAGGTGAGGTTGCACTATAGTGTGATAGAGGCATTATAACATTCTGAGTCTTGTTTACCATCCCTTTTCTAATAATTTCTAGCTCTTGTTTGTTTTTTAGCCGCCACCGCACATTGGGCGAATGGTTTCAATGTATTGTCCACGATGACACCCCGATCTTTTTCTTGAGCACAGATCCCCAAGGTGGACCCTAGCATCCAGTAACTGTGATTTGGGTTATTCTTCCCAATGTGCATCACTTTGCATTTGTCCACATTAAATTTCATCTGCCATTTGGACGCCCAGTCTCCCAATTTCCTAAGGTCTGGGTTTTAACAACTATGAACAGTTTAGTTTCATCTGCAAATTTAATCACCTCACTTGTCGTTCCAATTTCCAGATCATTTATAAATAAGTTAAATAGCACCAGTCCCAGTACAGATCCCTGCGGCACTCCACTGTTTACTCTACTCCATTGAGAAAAATGACTATTTAACCCTACCCTCTGTTTTCTATCCGATAACCAATTCCTAAACCACAATTGAACATTGCCTCCTATCCCATGACTCTTTAATTTTCTCAGGAGCCTCTCACGAGGAACTTTGTCAAAAGCTTTCTGGAAATCTTCTAGATACACTATATCAACAGGCTTGCCTTTATCCACATGTTTATTCACACCTTCAAAGAAGTGAAGCAAATCGGTGGGGCAGAGGCATGACTTCCCTTGGCTGAACCCATGCTGACTCTGCCTCATTAAATTGTTTGTCTACAATTGTTTGTTTTCTTTGGCTGCTATTAACTTAACTAGCCAGTGTTGAATATTGGTTTACCCAGCTAATTTAGTGCTGGCAAAAGAATCCCCAGGTATTCAATGTCAGTCACGGGAAATGGCCTGGCATTGAATAGCCGGGGCGAACACCAACCGTGGGACTTATGCAGGCTGTGGTACACCCTGAGGTTGTGGGTTCAAATCTCACACTGCTCCTTGTGACCCCGGGCAGGTCACTTAATCCCCCATTGCTCCAGGTATATTAGGAAGAGTGCGAGCCCACCAGGAGAGATAGGGAAAGATGCTTGAGTACCTAAATGTAAACCACTTAGGCCATAAGTGCTATATATAACTAAATAAGTGGTCTGAATCTTTGTTCCTCTGTATTTTATTGTTAATGATTTTATTTTTGTGCATTGCTTTTTGAGTGCTATTTTGACCAACATAGAACACGCAGAATTTTAAAATATTATGCAGAAGTTATGGTGTATCTGGCTGTTCTCAGATTAGGGACGTTCCCTTTCATTTTCTCTTCTTTGAGTTCCCAGACCTTTGTTGTGTTAACTTGCAGTGAGCAACGTGAATAAGCCATAATTACACTGGAGCAGTGCCAGACTTTGCATGTGGCTGAGCGTGGAAGTTCCGCTAAAAATTAAGTATAGATTTCAGGGTCGGTTCCTCGTTTTGCTGAAGGTACTCGCAGCATTGCTTCCTTCATCCTAGTACAGAAACCAAACATGCTTTCTCAAAATGAGACTTGAATCGTAGAGCGTGAGAAGCTCGTCCTGGGCTGGATGGATGAGGATGCAGGGTGGGATGGAGTGCGTCCCCTCCCTTGGAGTTTTTGGATGTGAAGTGCAGGGAGTCCTGGAGTGAGGTGATGGGGAAAAGTGGGAAATCTGCGTAGCACAAGCCCTGCCGTTTCGCTCTCGATTGCGTGCTATCAGAAGGAAATCTGAAACAACCTGCAAATCTAGAACACGAAACAAACAACAAGAACAAAAAAAAAAGGCAAGTGAGATGTCAAATCCAATCCACAAAAATTTTTATGATGTCTAGAATGTGGAACACCTTTTCCACCGTCTGGGCTTCCTTAAAAGACAACTTGTCATTGTTCCCTGCAAGTAATCACAGTATTTGTCTTTCAAAACCGGTTTGTCCCTGATTTCAACATTTTCTCTATCTTTCATACCAGAAACATTGCCTCTGTTGTTTCTGCCCTCTCCTATTGGTATATATAGACTCCAGTCTCATATGGCTGAATTTAAGAGAGAGCAAGTAGGACTTTTCTTTCTGAAGCTGACTGACATTACTGAAGCACAACTCTTTTTCTGGAACTAACACTGATCAACCTTTCTCTTAGTATGTGTAACACTAGGGTTATCAGACGTCCAAATTTCTGTTTTCACAACCCAGCACTTTGGGTTTTGAAAAGCTTTCTCGAAATCACGTCGGGCAGGAGGGCGATGATATCACGCGGACCTGCGTGTGCCATCACCGCGTCGCATTCGCACATACGCAGACGCTCTCCTGCCCGATGAGAGCAGGCTGCGGGGGGGGGGGTGAGGGCAGGGCTAGAGTGGGAATGGGGCGGGGGTGGGTGAAGCTGGGTGGGGCTAAGAGTCCGGATTTTACTAAAGTAAAATCTGGTAACCCTATGTAACACTGGCCGACTATCCCCTGGATACTATATAGGTTTTTCCAGAGTAGGGCGTGAATCCCATTTCTGCAGGTAAACTGGATTTATAGATTTGGACAAATACAATGTGTGACATACTGGGTCAGACCAATGGCCCATCTAGCCCAGTATCCTCTTTGCATAATGGCCAATCCAGGTCGCAAGTACCTGTCATTCCATGCTACTGATCCAGGGCAAGTAGTGGCTTCCCCTGTGTCGGCCTCAGTATCAGACTTTGGACTTTTCCTCCAGGAACTTGTCTAAAAATCAATAAATGGTGTTAATTGGCAGTAATTAGGAATTATGTGAGGATCTGCTCTACACCATATTCTATAACATGCATGGCTACATTTCATAGCATGCAACTCAAAAAGGGGCGTGGCTATAGGCGGAGCATGGGCGGGTCAGGGGCATTCCTAGAAATCAGGCACCATGTTTTAGAATTTCTATATTTGTCTGCCCTGGGCAGGACGGGATAGAAAACAAATTCAATAAATAAATAAGTAACCCCCTCCTTTACAAAGCCGCGTTAGCGTTTTTTGCACCAGCCGCTGCTGTAACAGCTCTGACGCTCATCAAAATCCTGTGAACATCCGAGCTGTTACTGCCATGGCCAGCGCTATAAACACTAGTGTGGCTTTGCAAAGGAGAGGGGTAAATAGATTATAAGGTAGCTCTGCCTTCAGGTACAGCTCACGAGGTTTGTGGAGGGATGCAGGGCCACATAAGTCAGTAGAGGCAGAAAAGTGGACTGATATAGATTTATTTAGAAATTTATATACCGCTTATTAAGCAGTTTACAATCAACATACCTAATTATTTCAACACAATACATCTTATATCTTTCAAAAAGACTACTGCTATCCACATTGTTGACCAAGATATGCTTATCCATGTAATGCAGTGCTCTCAAATTCGCAGCCCGGGGACCACATGTGGCCCGCCAGGTACTATTTTGAGGCCCTCGGTATCTAATATAATCTAATATAATAAAAGCCTAAGCGTGCATGTGCACTCTCACCAGCGTATTCCCGTTTTCCGTGCGCTGTAGGTCCCCGCAGGTAGGAGTGCGCATGCGCGCTTCCACGTATCTCTCTCTCTCCCAAGGCGGATGTTGGCTTCAGGCGGCGCGGAGGCTGTCGGCCGCGGCGGCTCTTGGCGTCTGCAGGCTGCGGCGGCTTGAGGCGGCTGTTGGCGGAGGGCAGACGTGAGGTAAGGGGTGCTGCTGGACAGGGGAAGAGACGGGGGAAGAAAAAGGAAGGGAGGCCTACTGCTGGACATGGGGACAGGAAAGAGGTGCTGCTGGACAGGGGGGAGATAAAAAAAAGGGAGAAGGGCTGCTGCTGGATAAGGGGAGCAGTGAAGGGGTGGACACAGGGAAGGTAAAAGGAAGGGAGAATGGGTGGACAGCCAAGGAAAAAGAAAGACAGAAATACAGAAAGTGGCTAAGGAGAGAGAGAAAGAAAGAAATAAAGACAGATATACACACATATGTTCTAGCACCCGTTAATGTAACGGGCTATAAGATTAGTGTTTATCATAATCACAAAAGTAAAATGAAACAGTTTCTTGATCATATGTCTCTTTAGCTATAAATGACAATATTATTATTAAGACTTAGCCAAGAGGAAAGATTTATAAACTATAAAGAGTTTTACCTCATGCAAAATTGTCATTTCTTTAATAAGACATTAACTATTTTTTCTGAGGCCCTCCAAGTACCGTCAAATCCAAAAAGTGGCCCTGCCTTAACTTTATCCATGACATCCTGTTTGTCTTTGGGAAGCAGAGCCAAGATTGTGATGTCATAAAGCCTTATTCCACCAATAAGAGCCAACCTCATCAGTGATGTCACAATGGCTTGACTGTCCTGTTCTTCCCTCTGCCCTCCAACCCAGCCAGCAGATTAACTGTTCCCCTTAAGTCAGTGGTCTGAAACTCGTGGCCCGCCAGGTACTATTTTGAGGCCCTCGGTATGTTTATCATAATCACAAAAGTAAAATAAAACAGTTTCTTGATCATATGTCTCTTTAGCTATAAATGACAATATTATTATTAAGACTTAGCCAAAAGGGAAGATTTATAAACTCATGCAACATTGTCATTTCTTTAATAAGACATTAACTATTTTTTTCTGAGGCCCTCCAAGTACCTACAAATCCAAAATGTGGCCCTGCAAAGGGTTTGAGTTTGAGACCACTGATGTAATGCCATCATCAAAACAATGATTCCGCTGATCTTTACCAATATCACTGCTCCTATAAAACTAACAAACAAACACAGCGACAAATAATAATAAGATAATAGCAGCCTTACTGGGTCAGCCCAATGGTCCATCAAGCCTAGTAGCCCGTTCGGTACCTGGCCAAAACTCAAAGAGAAGCAACTATGGACTTTTCCTCCAGGAATTTGTCCAAACCTTCTTCAACCTAAAGCATATCTTCAACCACCTCCAATCACTTCTACTGTGTCTCTTTTATGATCGTCACTACTCAACAGAGTCATGCTGAGCAACGGAAAGGGAGGCTCAGGTTTCCTGTCCTTAGGAGTCTGGCGGTTCTCCCACAGAGAACTGAGCTGCCTGATGCTATCATAGAGAAATAACAATTTTTTTCTCTGACTGAATTTCCTCTTCAGCTGTGATAAAGGGTCTGAACTTAGCTATCAGTCCACTGGAATTTACTGAGAGGAATGCATTCTTCTCATCTGTAACAGATTTTTTTTTTTCCTACTTGCTGCAAGAAACAGGTTTTCTCCCTGGTAATACAATCCCTATGGCCTGGGCTTTAATACTCAGTGCTTCTCTCTTTCCTTTCTGCTTTTGAGTGGTTGGGTTTTAAATGAGTTGTGAGCTGGGTAAATCTTAGAAACATGATGGCAGATAAAGGCCAAATGGCCCATCCAGTCTGCCCATCCGCAGTAGACATTATCTCTTCCTCTCTCTAAGAGATCCCACATGCCTAACCCAGGCTTTCTTGAATTCAGACACAGTCTCTGTCTCCACCATCTCTTCTGGGAGTCTGTTCCACGCACCTACCACCATTTCTGTAAAAAAGTATTTCCTTAGATTACTCCGGAGCCTGTCACCTCTTAACTTCATCCTATGCCCTCTCATTCCAGAGCTTCCTTTCAAATGAAAGAGACTCGACTCAAGCGCATTTAATTACGTAGGTATTTAAGCGTCACTTATCATACCTCCCCTCTCCCGCCTTTCCTCCAAAGTATACAGATTGAGATCTTTAAGTCTGTCCCCATACGCCTTATCACGAAGACCACGCACCATTTTAGTAGTCTTCCTCTGGACCGACTCCATCCTGTTTCTATCTTTTTGAAGGTGCGACCTCCAGAATTGTGCACAATATTCTAAATGAGGTCTCACCAGAATCTTATACAGGGGCATCAATACTTCCTTTTTCCTGTTCACCCTAGCATTTTTCTAACTTTTCAGCCTGTTTGGTCACCTTAAGATCATCACATACAGTCACACCCAAATCTCGCTCTTCCGTCATGCACTTGAGTTCTTCACCCCCTAAACTGTACCGTTCCTTTCGGTTTTTGCAGCCCAAATGCATGTCCTTGCGTCTCTTAGCATTCAATTTTAGCTGCCAAATTTCAGACCATTCTTCAAGCTTTGCCAGGTCTTCCTTCATGTTATTCACACCATCCAGGGTGTCCACTCTATTGCAGATTTTGGTATCATCCGCCCTTCAGCGATATCGTTCACAAAAATGTCAACTTGTCCAATTTCAAGGTGCAGCTGCCCCTTATTTATTTAACACAGTTCTATACCACCTATGTCAAAAACATCCATAAAATCAACAAACATAGACTACATTCATTGTCTGCATATCTATAAAGTCCATAAACATGAACAACATTCGCTATCTGTGCATATATGGCGGTCACATGCCCTGAGCGGCATGAGTATTAGTCCTACATCTTACATATAGGCATCAACAATCAGTTGTGTCTTTAATCGTTTCTTAAAGTTGACACAATCTGTGCACAATCTTAGATGTCCAGGCAGATTGTTCCACAGGTGTACACCAGCGATACAAAACATTTCCGTTTTTGAAGTCACTTATCGAACTCCTATTTCCTTAATTGCTGTTAGTCTCATCCTCCACCCCCCTCTGATCTTAGTTTACTTCCTGGTTTATAGATCTCCCACAATGCATCAAAACATGTCGGGGCTGACCTATATAAAACCCGCTGGACTATCAAAAGGATTTAGTGCTGTACTCTTTGTCCTATTGGGAGCCAGTGAAGTTGTTTCAAGGCAGGTGAAATGTGTGCCATTCTAGGTGTATTTGTAATCAGCCTGGCAGCTGAATTCATTACCAACTGCAAGGCCTTATTCTTTACATGTGTCAATCCAAGATACAGTATAATCTCATAATGGACTTGCTTATAACGGAACCTCGCCTATAGCGGACGAGGTCCGCTGGTCCCAGCCAAGCGCCGTTATAAACATACAGATAATCATCGGCTATAGCGGACTCGCATATAACGGATTTTCGGATATAACGGACAACTATTTTGGTCCCCAGAGCCGCTTTTAGCTGTAGTTTTATTCGGCTATAACGACATGCAGGCTCCGCCTACATGGCACGTGGCATGCTGGTGATATAGTATGAAAATGCAGCCCAGAAAAAAAATGACAGAATATTTCTCTTTCCAGTACAGTGTTCTGGTTTGCAATCATTTCGTGTCATACCAATGTTTTGCTGAGTTTTGTTTTCGATGTTGCCGATATGCTTGGGCAGTGACTGTTGTTCATCGATTTATGTTGTTTCAAGTTGCCCTAAATAAAGTTTTTTAAAAATACAACTCTGGATATAATGGACTCTGGATATAATGGACTGTTTTTCCAGGTCCCTTGAAGTCTATTATAACGAGATTATACTGTAAAGTGAATTAGAAGAATCCAATTTTTGCAGGATTAAACCTTGTACCACCATCCTAAAATCATAGGGTGTTAACATGGTTTTCAAAATCTGTTTGCCCGGTGTAAGTGCTGAATCTAAGCAAACTCCCCAAATTAATTTTCACTGGGGACAGGTTATGTCCCCAGCACATCCAAGAAATCCACTTGCAAATCCTCCAGGTTATGTCCCACAAACATGACCTCAGGTTTTGTATAATTACGCCCCAGATCCCCCCATGACACTCCCATTTCTGTGCCCCTTTTTTTTTGATGAGAACAAAAACAATGTGGAGAAGGTGACGTTCAAGATACAGGCTTTATTGAAGGCGCAGTCATAAGAACATAAGGATTGCCTCTGCTGGTCTCATTAAGAAGCTTAGGCCCCTTCTTATCATTCAGGAAGGCTTTGAAGACAATTGTGTTCGCCAAGCACTTTGGAAATTCACTATTTCTGCGTCTCCTGTTTTAGTTTTTTTCTTGTCTAGTTCTTTTGTATTTTTCCTTTTCTTAATGTTAACCGAGTCGAGCTCCAAATTGGCTGATGACACGGTTTATAAAACTAAGTTTTAGTTTAGTGTCTGTGTATGGCCGTTTGGTGGGGGATGGGCTGGGGAGGGCTTCAGTGGCTGGGAGGGTGTAGATGGGCTGGAGTAGGTTTTAACGGAGATTTTGGCAGTAGGAACCCAAGCACAGTACCGGGTAGAGCTTTGGATTCTTGCCCAGAAATAGCTAAGAAGAAAAAAAAAAAAAAAATTAATTTGAATCAGGTTGGGCAGACTGGATGGACCATTCGGGTCTTTATCTGCCGTCATCTACTATGTTACCATGTTACTATGTTTAGAGATTATATCCACAGTGCACATCACAATAAGGTTGCAGTACAACACCAGATTCTTCAATCCATAACAGCTGTTGTTCTTGGGTGAAAGGTATATAACTGGCTGGTTTTTTTTCTCCCCCCTTCCCCCCCCCCCCCCCAGACTGGGTTGGTTTAGAAAGTACCTGCAAGGTAGAGATAGTCCAACAACAGGGCCTGGCTTTTTGCCTCAAGTGGAGAACTGGTGCCGGAAAGGATTTCTCTCTGTTCTGCATGATCCTACAGGTTATTAGTGAAGTGTCACATTTGTTTTAACATATAATACTTAACCTTTCATGCTTTCCACGCTGAGAAATCCTATTATCTGTCTTTGCTTTTTATCCCATGTGTCCCCTAGAGATTCCTGCGATTCATTAAGCATCACTTCTAAACCTCCCTAGTCAGCTAAGGCCCCAGTGGACTAGAAGAAAGACCTTTGTTATGTTACCTCCTTAGAGGGGGAATTCTCTTCAATTGGATTATTAAATTTGTCCTGCTTGATTAAAGTAATGAAGTAAATGAGCGGTTGAGATGTAATTTATAGGCTGAGATGGTATAATCTTATGATTTTTGCTGATGAATGGGATCTTTATGTTGTGCAAATCCTGAAATATGTACAGCTCCCCCTCCCGATTTGCGATTTCCCTACTTGCGAATTTGGTTATTTGCAATTTTTTTTGCCCCTTATTTTTTTAATGCAGAAACGCTGCCCCGGACCTCCCCCAGACCTTACTTGATGGTCTAGCAGTGACGTGGGGCAGGAGCAATCTTCCTACGCTCCTGCCCCGTGCAGAGCCATCATCAAAATGGCTGCCGTGAGTTCCCATTGTAGTCTCGAGACTACAATTGGAACTCACGGTAGCCATTTTGATGACAGCTCTGCACGTGGCAGGAGAATAGGAAGATCGCTCCTGCTCCACGTCGGTTCAGCTAGACCACCAGGTAAGGCTGGGGAGGCAGGAGGGAGGCGGAAGTGGGTCAGAGCTGTTCCAAAAAATTATTCGCAATTTTCCCTATTCGCGGGCCGGCTCTGCCCCTAACCCCCGCGAATATTGAGGGTCTGCTGTGTGAGCCGCCTCGGATTAAGGCGGATTCAAAATGTTTTAAATAAATAAATAAAATTAAGAGATGTTTATTTGAGATTCCAGAAAAAAAAGTTAAGCCCTTGATTTTTAATATAGAATGGAAAGGCTTAGGTGGGTAGGAGTCTGTAGTATGTAGCTAGGATCGACCAAGTACTTTATTGTAAGAGTGATTGGGAAGGTTTTAGGCCAGCACTTTATAATTTTATTTTATGTGATAGTTTTCATTTTTATTTCTTTTAATGTATAGTTAATACAACTTACCTTGGGTGTCCTTTGGAGAAGAAACTGAAATAAATAAATAAATACAACAAATACAGTCTAGGAACGAACCGGATAGCTAGAACGTTCCATAGTTAAAGCAAGAGTTGACACAATTAGAACGTTAGCCTTCAGTTCCTTCCTTCCAAACTAAGAAGCTGATTCTCTGCAGTCACTATGCAGGTAACGATAGCGCTAAACCATTGTTAAATGCACGGATTTTACCACCCAATTATTAAAGCGACTCACCGTGGTTTTTTCCATGCGTTCTAGCCGCCTCCGATTCAACCATGCCCTGATTGCACCTATAAAAGTTGAAACCTGTAAGGGTCTCTGAACGCACACTAAGGACTCTCCTAATATAATTTTCAGGGGCACACACGACGAGGGGTACAAAAGTTATTATTCAAATGCAAATGAGCCAAGTGTTGACTCACACCGTTTCTTGCACTCTTCCACCAAGGCCCCAGAAATATAGTGGAGCTCCTGATTCTGCTGGGCAGGGGATAATGCTAACTGGCCTTTTTTACAAGCTGAGTGTTCGTTTCCATCCGCGAACAATCCAGGAGCCTGAGAAACTTTGGCCTAGCAACGTATAAATACTTATGCATAAAAGGATAATTGTAAACGGCTTTGCCCGGCGCTGTCAGCTTAGCATGCTTTGTGCCGCTTTTATTGGTGATGGATAGAGGAGAGGTTGTTTTTGGACAAAAGTCATTGGGTTATTTGTTTTAATGTTGCTGAAATTCTTTTTGTCTGTGCAAACAGAAATTTTGAAGAGGCGGCTGTGGAATCGGTGGGAAGAAAGGTGATTAAAAAGCACCTTTTGTGTTTGTGATGGAAAGTGATTGCATGACATTGTTAGATGCCAAGAAGCCGCAGGCTGGTTATTATCAGCTGGTCGGGGCAGTTCCTCTCCTGACATTTCCTATTTTGGATCTAGTGCTTGAGACAAAAGCAGTAACTGATTCAGCTTTCTGACTTGCTGTTACAGATGTTGCTAAAACCGAACTGGACGGGAGTGCATGTTTGTTATTGGGTGGACTGATCCGAAGTAAAGGTTTTGACTTCTAGGTGGTTTCAGGGCTGTAATCCTCGCTCCGTGACAGAAAGGTCAGCCTCTATTTTAAAGCAGACATCCTAGCAGATGTGGTCCTTGTCCAAATGTTGACAGCCATCCCAGAGCAACAAAAAGAAATCCAACGAAATCTGCAGGAAAACCAAACAAAAACTGCAGACAATGTACACGATGCAGGCAAGAATTTATGATTCCAAAGTTAAAATGCAATAATATAGAAACCTTTTTACCAACCAAGAGACCCAACACGGTCCGTGTTTCAGACAATACGCCTTCGTCAGGGGTCCTAATAAATAAAATGCAATACTGAAATGATATGGACAATATTAACAATATTAAAAAAACTCAAAAACTTTGTGAAATAAAAGAATGGTGTTGTCATGCCATGCCTAAAGAGAGTGTGATGATGAGACAAAAATAAGATAAATGATATATATTGAGGAACCGCAATACAAAATAAAAAAATAAAATAAAAATGATAAAAAGATAAGATAATAAATAAAAATGATATGCTAAACACAAGGAAAGAAACATGCAGTGAGCCAAAGATAAATAAAAGATAGAAGTGAACACAGAGAAAATAGAAAAACGTGACACAAGGACAATAAGTGAATCTCGGTTTACAAAAGGTGCCAATTCGTAACATTGATTTGTGATGAGAGAGCACCTACCATGGTAAATAAGGTATAAAATGTACCGTAAAAAATGAAGATAACAACTGTCGTAAAAAACATAAAAACATAACATCATATAACAGCCATCCCAGTGCATTATGAATGTTTTTCTGCTGTCTCTGATTCTGTGGCTCTGTGTGTGGCTGCCTGTTTTGGCAGGTGATTCTATGCTAGGACATTGTGTATTGCAAACTGTGTGCCGTGGCAGATTCCAGGTGTGCCGTGAGATGGCGGCGAGGAGGAGAGGCACCGACCCCGGCTGACTGCTTGTAGCAGGGGTGCCCAACTTTGGCCCTCGTCAGGCCAGGTTTTCAGGATTTCCGAAATGAATATGCATGAGATCAATATGCATGCAATGGAAGCGGTGCAGGCAAATAGATCTATGCAAATTCACTGGGGAAATCCTGAAAACCCGACTGGACTCGGCCCTTGAGGGCCGGAGTTGGGCATCCCTGGCTTATAGGAAGTACCTCTCCTCCTTGCCAGCGTCTCTCCCCGCACCTCTTCTCCGTCAGCGCAGAAAAAGGTTCAGGGCCGCAGCTGGAGGGCCTCCGTGCATGTGCAGATGCCGACGCGATGATCCACATACTTCCGTATGCCCTCTGGCTGCGGCACCGAGTTTAATGTGCCTTGGTGTCAAAAAGTTTGCGGGACACTGCTATGGTGGCATCTTCTCCTGGTGGATGATGCTGTATGGTGAAAAATGGCTGTAGTGGTACCTCCTGACTGTGGTATGGTCTCCATTAGCTGTTGTCCTGTCATGGTGACATTCTCACTCTGCAGTTGCTTTATCGCTTTCACAGTGTCTGCCCACAGCAATTGTGTGGGACGTAGTGGCGTTATATGTGACCGGCACGACGTGACCAAGATTGAACAGCCCAGACGATATGAGATAAGTGCTGTGAATTTTAAAACTGAAAAGAAGTCTGTTGGTGTTTTATAAGTTGAGGGTGATCGCGATAAACTTAATAATAATAATAATAATAATGACTTTATTTTTCTATACCGCCACAATCTTGCGACTTCTAGGCGGTTCACAAAGAAGAAGAGCTGTACAATCAGCGAATTACAGTAGATGAATGCAAGGTGGTTGAAAGGAAAATTATACATAGGTTGAATTATAAGAAATTAACTATTTTACATCTTACAATTGAAAATAGTTGGACACCAGCAAGTATCAGGATACAATTATGAAGAGGGAATTTTAGCAGACAGGAAATGTGGATACCTAGTGTGAGGAAGAAATTCAGGATAAGGTGTGGAAGTTCTGTTCGTGGAAGAGTGTCTGGCTAGGACAAGAATTTCTTAAACAAAGTGAAACAACATTGTATAAAGACTAGTCAAAAGAAGGCTCTAAAATTGAAAGCTGGAAAAAAAACCCAGGCAGCATTATGGGGTAAAGACCTGAAACAATTACTCATGCTTGCGAATACTTATGGGGAATTTAGGAAACACCTAAAAACATATTTGTTCCCAAAGTACTTAAGCAGCTACTCTGAACAATCCCTCCCCACAATAACTGACCGCTAAATCTTAATTCTGTTAGTACTACTCAGTCTGTAACTTTTAATCATTGTAAACCGCATAGAACTTCACGGTCCTGCGGTATATAAACTGTTATTATTATTATTATTATTATTAATAAAACTAAATTATAGCAATATTATCAGAGGAGCGAAAAAGCGATTGAAATACGCTAAAGTGGCACACTGTGCCTATTGCTCCTAGTTCTTAGGTTTTTTTCCCCTATGAACAAGAGTGGTTTATGTGATATGATAATTATTGAATGACTGCTCAACTGTTAAGTGCGATTGACCGTTCTTTAATGTTGTTATATGTTATAGATCATATTAAATTAGTAAAACACTTCCACAACTGTAAGATGCACTATGTTCGATGGTATTTTGATGTTTTGGTAACAATTTTCAAACGGAGGAAAAAGCCTCAGACAAGGGCCCTCCCACTTCCACAATGGTGGAATAGCGGTGGTGGAACGTTCACCTCACCAGCTAAAAAACCTCCTTAAAATGAACCAAGCGCTGTGCTGTGTTATGCTTAGTTTAGAAGATATTTCAAGACAGATGAAAAAACATATTCAACTTATCTTCTGTTGGCCGGTACACCAACGGTGGCCAGCGTTACACAGGGTGTAATGTATCCGATCAAGCTGAAACCAGAACCACAAACTTGAAGTTCGAACTGGACCAATGCATATCTTCGTAAAACTTCAATAAAACCAGCAGAACATCCCTCTAATTCGGACGCTGAACACATCTCAAACATCCAAAGATGGCTTCACAGAGTTTGCACTAGATTTGAATACTCCCGGTATGTTGTCGTCAGAACTGGAAGTGTCATTACGTCAGTGCTCCGACGCTAATGAAGACATGATATGCTGCACAACTACACTTACGGCCAAAAAAATTGTTACTCAGCCTGTACTGTGTTACCAAAACATCAAAATACCATCGAACATAGTGCATCTTACAATTGTGGAAGTGCTTTACTAATTATTGTCTATTTTCACTATATCTGAGTCCTTGTGGCTATATATTTAGGATAGATCATATTAAAGGCACACAATTGCAGGATTTGCATGGTAAGGAAGAGGCCCTGTGGGTCAATATGGAAAGAGGGAATAGAAAATGTATTTACATTGGTGTGATATACAGGCCTCCTTCACAGACAGAAGAAGTGGACAGAGATTTAATAGTAGACATTCAGAATGTGTTTATGTTTATTAAAATATGGTATCCCGCAATCAATGCGGTATCCAAAACACAATAAAATCAGTTAAGACAAGAAAAGAACGCCATTATCAATAGGAAAGACCTAATTTTTGACGCGAGCTTCACGTATGAGCAAATTAGTGCAGTTGTTAGGAAATGTTTCTATAGAATGAGAATGATCCGTTCATTATCAAAATTTCTAGACTCTTCAGCTATTAACATATTAATACACTCACTTGTAATCTCCAGTCTCGACTACTGTAATGCTCTCTACAAGGGCATTGCACAGAAAGAGCTCTGTCGCCTCCAAATCATTCAAAACACATCAATAAAGATCATCACCAACTCTTAAAAATACGATCATGTTATCCCATTATTGAACAGGGCACACTGGTTACCAATAAGAGACAGGCTAACATATAAAATTCTTCTTTCGACATTTAAAACGTGCACTACTAACTGTCCTGAAGTCATAAATAGACTTTTGATTCCCTATAATCCCTCAAGAGCCCTACGTTCTTCTTCAACTCACCTTCTATCTGTTCCCTCTCTTAACCATATATATATACATTACGTACATCTATCTTCTTGGTAACGGCCCCATCTCTTTGGAATGCTGCTCCTCTAGATCTAAGAGAAGAACCATCACTGGATCGGTTCAAATCTAAATTAAAAACTTTTTTATTTAGAGATGCATTTAATGCTTGAGCGTCCTTTTCAGGACGACATAGGACTGTTAATTTTTAACTCTTCCTTTTAGCGGAATTTTAGACACTATTTGCTCCCTTGCCTTTGGTTTTCCCTTTTATGTTCTTTCCTATTTTTTTGTATTGTAGTTCTTCCCCTTATTACTCTATTGTAACAGTAAGTCTCCAGTTCTTGTTCTGTAAGTGTCGGTCTTTGTAAAAAGCAAAAATTAAACCTATTGGTTGTATTTTATTGTTCATCGCCTTGAAACTTTGTTTAGGCGATCAATCAAATTTTTAATAAAACTTGAAACTTATTTTAAAAATTTTAAAGAGAGAGAAAAAAAACCTTTTGTTCACTGACGGTTTATTAACTAATTTCTTGTCCGCTTTAAATCAAAGTGGATTACGATAAAACGTACAAATTCAAATATAACATAGAAAACACACATGCATAAAATGCACCCAAGAATCAAGTAGACGGACTCGTTATCAATTTCCTTTTCTGCAGGAATTCATTAGATTTCTAAAAGTGTAATCAATTTTCCTTTTTATTGGGCCAGTTTATGTTTAGGATACGAATACGAAAAGATGAATGCTGATATGTTGGGGCATAGCAAAGTATTTAAATTGGTTTGGGGCCCGTTGACATCCTCTGTTACTTCAACATAGTTGTCTTTTGTTTTAATTTTTTGTTTCTTTTTATACACATCTAGAACAGAGTGGGTGGGTTGGTGGGGGGTTATCTTTGTGGTTTATTCTTTGATTAAATATGTTGGATGGGAGGGGAGGGATATTTTTCTTCTGCATTGTTATTGATTGAATTTAAGTGCTTATTTTGTTTATTAATGTCAGTATAATTCCTGGAACTTTGTATTAGTTTTGAAAATTAATAAAGATTTGAAAAAAGTGTAATCTGGTTAGTAGAAGGCCTGAGCAAAAAGGTGTGACCGGACTCTTGGGCACGATGGACCGCTGGTCTGACACAGCAGCGGAAATTGTTATGTTCTTATCTTATCACCACACAATCTTAAAACTCCAGGAAATCTAAAACTTCTATCATATTAAATGGAAAATTTCAAAAATGAGTTTTCAACATAGACTTAAATTTGGGAAATGACATTTCGCTTCAAATAACGTGTGGAAGGTCGTTCCATAAGAATGGAGATAAAAAGAAGAATTACGAATTGATTCATAATGAGCCATTTTTGGTGCAGGAAGTACCAGTCTCTGAGAGTCAACCAACCGTAATGTAGCTGTAAAAGGGGAAGTCTTGCTAATAGGTGATTTTAACATGCCGGATGTTGATTGGGGTATCCCTTTTGCGGGGTCCTCTAGAACAGTGTTTCCCAACCCTGTCCTGGAGGACCACCAGGCCAATCAGGTTTTCAGGTTAGCCCTAATGAATATGCATGAGAGAGATTTGCATATAATGGAAGTGACAGGCATGCAAATCTGCTTCATGCATATTCATTAGGACTAGCCTGAAAACCCGATTGGCCTGATGGTCCTCCAGGACAGGGTTGGGAACCACTGCTTTAGAAGTAGGGAGATCCTGGATTCTCTACAAGGAGAACTGTTTCAGCAGCTGGTAATTCAACCCACTTGGGATGGGGCCCTACTGGACTTAGTGCTTACAAACGTGGAAAGTGTTTCTGATGTTACAGTGGGTGATCATCTGGCATCCAGTGATCACTGCATTTGGCCTTTATCTGCTATCATGTTTCTATGTAAACATAAAATATGGTAACAGATAGGGGCCTTTAAGTCCTAACTACACAAATTAATTCCTGATGTATTAGTTTAGGTCCCATTTGATCTCTGTCCTCCATTTCCTACCTTCCTAGCTAGTTAAACTCTGGAATTCATTGCTGGAGAATGTGGTGAAAGCAATTAGCTTAGCAGGGTTTAATAAAGGCTTGGATAAATTCTTAAAAGAAAAGTCCATAAGCCATTATTAAGATGGACTTGGGGAAATCCACTGCTTATTCCTAAGATAAGCAGTATAAAATCTGTTTTACTTCTTTGGATCTTGCCAGTTAAATGTGACCTGGGTTAGCCACTGTTGGAACATAAAAACATAAGAATAGCCTTACTGGGTCAGACCAATGGTCCATCAAGCCCAGTAGCCCATTCTCATGGTGGCCAATCCAGGTCACTAGTACCTGGCATAAACCCAAAGAGTAGCAACATTCCATGCTACCGATCCAGGGCAAGCAGTGGCTTCCCCCATGTCTTTCTCAATAACAGACTATGGACTTTTCCTCCAGGAATTTGTCTAAACCTTTCTTAAAACCAGCTACGCTATCTGCCCTTACCAGAACCTCTGACAATGCGTTCCAGAGCTTAACTATTCCCTGAGTAAAAAATATTTCCTCCTATTGGTTTTAAAAGTATTTCCCTGTAACTTCATCGAGTGTCCCCTAGTCCTTGTAATTTTTGACGGAATGAAAAATCGATCCAGTATCATAGTTTGGAACAAGTTTGAAGTGCTTGAAGTTTTAATGTTTGCCTTATTTTGGACTAAAAAAAAAATATTTGGTGGAAATTTTATGGTCTTATGGTCCTAACGTTATCATTGTGAAAACCGAAAAATTCCCAAAGCCAAAACATGCCTGGTGTCAAGGATTTCAGATAAAGGATCTTGTACCTGTACCTGTCTCAAATATGTAAACCGCTTTGATTGTAACCACACAGAAAAAAATGGTATGTCAACTCCCATCTCCTTTACCTTTATTTCTGATCGAGACTGCTTTCAGCTCTTAACTCTTTGCGTCCCCAACCCTATATGTCATGTCTGTCTGTCTGTCCAAGTTAGATTGTAAGCTCTTCTGAGCAGGGACGTCTATTTAATGTCATAATATACAGCGCTGCGTACACCCTTCAGCGCTATAGAAGTGATAAATAGTAGTAGCATTACAGATCTATAATAATCCAGGTTCTGTTTTCCATTAGAAAACATTATTGATGTTGGCATCCTGGCAGTAGTGCAGGGGTTTTGTTTTTTTTATATGACTTCACGTGTGTGGCAGGAGAAAGAGTCTTTGTTGCTGTTCCTGAGATGACACCAGAATTTGAATATTTTATTATTATTTTTTTGCATGGTGAGGAGTAAAGAGAAGCATCGTAGTTCTGCTCTGTACCCATAGCTGGGAGAGTTTCCACGAATTCAGGGTGTGTTTATAGAAATGGATCTGCAAAGTTAATATTGGATTGTAGCAGGATTCTGGGTCTTGCCGCGTCTGTGTAGAAAGAACCGATGTTTCAGCCATCATGCTGTGGCTTTCTTCAGAGTATGCCGAGGTCTGCAGTGTGTTTTTATATATATTGGGTTCACGGACCTGATTCAGAACAGGGCAGTCTGTGGGTCGAGAAATTTGAATTTTTGGGCAGGAAAGTTTGTGGGCTGACCTGATTGAGAACAGGGAAGTCTGTTGGTCATGAATTTGAATTTTGGTGGGAAAGTATGTTGGAGGTCTAAGTTTGAATTTGAATTTTGGCGAGAAAGTTTGTTGGAAATCCAGTTTGAATGTTGGATATTAGCGGGAGCATTCGGGACCCAATTTTTAACATCTGTCCCACCTTTATACATTACAGAATTTACTCCTGCATAAGTGTATATAAACCTCCTAGGGACTGTGTTTAAGCTGCTTACTTTGGATAGGAATGGTGCACGGACATAATAAGAGCCAGGGCAGAAGAGTGGGCTGCTGTTTCAGCTTCCTGGACCGTTGGATGAGCACAGATGGGGTCCATCTCTCAAAGAAGGGGAAAGTGTATTTCAAAATAGCCTGTCAAATCGAAGGAAGACTTAAACCAAGTATTATCTTAAAATGGGTAGACAAAGACTTCAGGTAAGAAAATAATAATAGTTTATTTTTCTATACCGCTAAACCATCAGTTCTTGGCAGTTTACACAATAGTACTGTAATTACAAGTAATTAAAATACAGATCCAAATAACAGTGTCTTATAAAAGAAAATAACACAATTCAATAAAAATACTGACTAACAAAATGCGACCCTAACTTATTCAAAGTAAGATATGAACAATACAAATTATTTATACTAAAATAGGTAAAAAAAATGAAACACTTGTACAGAAAAGAGAAAAAAAGGAAGCAACATCTGTAAAGCTACATACAGAGAAAAGGTGCTTCATTCCAGGCCTAGGTTTCAAGTTTATTAGGTTTTTATATACCGCCTATCAAGATTATCTAAGCGTTTTTACAATCAGGTACTCAAGCATTTTCCCTATCTGTCCCAGTGGGTTCCCAAGTCCAGGACCCCTGCACCCATAAATCCAGGCACCATGGCCCAACACTAGCTCCAGAAATCTGAGTTAACTTCACTCCACTTCTGACTCTAATTCCTAAATTTCAGGCATTAAAAAAACATGAGTATGGCATAACTCCCCTGCCTACAGCCGGTGGATTACAAAGAAATATATATCGGTATTACACCCCTAGTATGTGTCAAGTTAGGATAAAAACTTATATTCATAAACCTTGCACTATAACTATGGCAAATTGGAACCTATATATTATATAGGGTTGCAGGAGTAAGAAATTTCTTAATCATATTTTGGCATCTCAGGCATCTTCATGACAACGAATTCCAAATATCGTTGCTTACTACCCATTCATATGGACATTTTAGAAAACAATTGAAGATCTATCTTTTTTCTAAATATTTGACTGTTTAATGAATCGTCTTATTTTATGTAACATGTTTACTTTTATAACTTTTTGTAAACTGCGTTGAACTTCTGGTTACGCAGTCAATAAGCACAATGTTATGTTAGATCCCCGTATGTGTTGAGTTAGGAGAAAACTTGTATTGGAAAAACTTTTTTTTTTTTAATATTCTTTATTCATTTTCAACATTACATTAAGTGTTAAAATATATTCATTCACAATAACAATAAATACATCACTTAACAATCATTGATACATTTCATAAATTCTTATCCCCACCCCCTCCCAAGCCCCCCTCCCATATATTCCATTATCATTTAAAACATGTAATAATAAATTCCCCCCTCGCTGCACCTTAAATTGATAAATATAAGGGAAACAATTTCAAATTAATCTTTACAATACTTTGTTAATGGTTTCCATACATCCTGAAACTTCTTAAAATGTCCTCGTTGTAATGCAATAAACCTTTCCATTTTATAGATGTGGCATAAAGAGTTCCACCAGAAGTTGTAATATGCTTGAATTTTCACAGTCGCAACATAAATTTGGTCTTAAAAATTCAGAAAACTTTAAATGGGTGCAACTGAAGCATGCCATTCAGGCGGGGTTCCCTGATTGGAAAAACCTTAATAATCATTATAGTATGGAGTTTATGTGTTTTCAGACAGACTTCTTGGGTCACCAGGCCGCCCAGTGGTACAAAGTGTTAAGTGGATTTGATAAACAGAAATTAAAAACTGGTTTAAGAGATATTTGGAGCATTGAGATTAAGCATGAAATTACTGCATCTCAATGGCCACGAATTTGGTCTTGGAGGATGAAATGTACGGTGTCGGCATCTATGAGACAAACTTGTTTTTTTCTGTTGCATAGAGCGTTGTGGACCCCTGTTAGGTTGCAAAAATTAGATAGTTCTTTGTCTAATAGATGTTGGCATTGCCATCTAGAAGTAGGAACTTTAGATCATTTATTGTTTTATTGCCCATATATTATGAATTTTTGGAAATCAATTTGGGACCAAATTAATAATTTGTTAGATAACCCAGTGGCATTATCTTATGATACTGTGATATTTGGTATGGAAATGAGAGCAAAAAGTCAGATTTCTGCAAATAACAATAAATTACTACTTATAAAGTATTGGAAAAACTTGTACTGTATCTATGGCAAGTTGTAACCAGTTAACTGTGTATTATGTATGTTAATCTGTAATCCGTTCTAAGTTCGTTGGAGAGAATGGGATAGAAAAGAATTAAATAAATAATCAAATGCACAAAATGATGCTGCTTGTTGAACTTGTTTGGAACAACATCAGAGAACGACACTTTGGGCTAAGAAAAATCATTTCAATCAAGTGATTCCTTCTGCTTCCTAAGAACATAAGAATAGACTTACTGGGTCAGACCAATGGTCCATCAAGCCCAGTAGCCCATTCTTATGGTGGCCAATCCAGGTCCCTAGTATCTGGCCAAAACCCAAAGAGTAGCAACCGATCCAGGGCAAACAGTGGCTTTCCCCCATGTCTTCCTCAATAACAGACTATGGACTTTTCCTCCAAGGATTTGTCCAAACCTTTCTTAAAACCAGCTACGCTATCCGCTTTTACCACAACCTCTGACTCCATTCCTGCCTTGATGTATCTTTAAAATGCTTCCAGATAAATTTGACTAATCTTAACATGCTAATGTAATTTGAAAGTCTTTTTTGTAACATCGCTGTCTGTATACAGTCTCTTCCTCTGTAAACCGCTCTTAACTACTTGTGGTATTGCGGCATACATAAACAAACTTATTATTATTATTATTAACTATTCTCTGAATGAAAAAATACACTTCCCCCTCCGTATTTGCAAATTACGTATCTACGGATTCGCTTATTCGCGGTTTTAAACCAAAAAATGTATTTTTATATTTCAGGCTATTTTAAGCCCTGTAAGCCCCTCCCCCTTAAGCCTTACCTGGTGGTCTAGCGGGTTTTCAGGCCAGGAATGATTTTCCCACGCTCCTGCGCTGTGCAGATCGCTCACAGGAAATGGCTGTCGAGACAACGATGGGAGCTCAAGGCAGCCATTTCCTGTGAGCGATCTGTACGGGGCAGGAGCGTGGGAAGATCGCTCCTGCCCCGAAAACCCGCTAGACTATCAGGTAAGGCTTAAGGGGGGGGGGCTTACAGGGCTTAAAATACCTGGGGGAAGCGGGGATTAGAGGCAGAACCGGCCCGAATATTATTCGCGTTTTTTAAATATTCGCGAGTTGGCTCTGCCCCTAACCACCGCGCATATGGAGGGGGAAGTGTATTTCCTCCTATTGTCTTTAAAGTATTTCCCTGCTGTTTCATCGAGTGTCCCCTAGTCTTTGTAATTTTTGACGGAGTGAAAAATCGATCCACTTGTACCCATTCTGCTCCACTCAGGATTTTGTAGACTTCAATCACATCTCCCCTCTTCCTCTAGCTCTAGGAAACTCTTTTCTGTACTCAAAAAGCTGTTTTCTATCCATATTTAATCAAATCATGCTACATTTCTTCCTATTGTCTGTAAACAATTAGATGCTGCATTTGTTAATAACATTTCTAATATTGGGCATTCTCTTGATTCTGTTGCTTTATCTCATGAATTACAGTCTAGATCAGTGGTCTCAAACTTGCGGCCCGCCAGGTACTATTTTGAGGCCCTCGGTATGTTTATCATAATTACAAAAGTAAAATAAAACAGTTTCTTGATCATATGTCTCTTTAGCTATAAACGACAAGATTATTATTAAGACTTAGCAAAAAGCAAAGATTTATAAACTATAAAGAGTCTTACCTCATGCAAAATTGTCATTTCTTTCATAAGACATTAACTATTTTTTCTGAGACCCTCCAAGTACCATCAAATCCAAAAAGTGGCCCTGCGAAGGGTTTGAGACCACTGCCTTAACTGTATCCATGACATCCTGTTTGTCTTTGGGAAGCAGAACCAAGATTGTGATGTCATAATGCCTCATTCCACCAATAAGAGCCAACCTCATCAGTGATGTCACAATGGCTTGACTGTCCTGTTCTCCCCTCTGCCCTCCAACCCAGCCAGCTAATTAACCGTTCCCCTTAACTCAATGGTCTCAAACTCACGGCCCGCCAGGTACTATTTTTTTAGGCCCTCGGTATGTTTATCATAATCACAAAAGTAAAATGAAACAATTTCTTGATCACATGTCTCTTTAGCTATAAACGACAAGATTATTATTAAGACTTAGCAAAAAGGAAAGATTTATAAACTATAAAGAGTTTTATCTCATGCAAAATTGTCATTCCTTTAATAAGACATTAACTATTTTTTTCTGAGGCCTTCCAAGAACCTACAAATCCAAAATGTGGCCCTGCAAAGGGTTTGAGTTGAGACCACTGGTGTAGATGAATTAGTGTCTCTGAAACTATTTGCTGGGACAAATTTTCTCTGGTTTCGGTTCAACATGTTCAGGACGTATTGACCTCATTAAACAATCCCTCATGCCCTTTTGATTTGTGCTCTACTTCTGTGTACAAATTGTTAAAAGACAAAAACTTGGTGGGCCAGATTCACTGTTGATTAATCATTTACTGAAGGTGCTTTTCCATCCATGCTTAAACGTGTCACAGTTCGTCCCATATTAAAGAATGTGAGATATTTACTCAACAGATGATTAAATTATGCTAAGCACGAATATTCAGAGCGAGATGGCAAGATGAATACTAGCGCTTAGCAAATAGCCAGCAGCCAAATCCGGCCACATAAATTGTTGCTCTATCTTTGGACACTGTAAACTCAGCTGGCCAGCATCCATTGTCGACATAGACGGCTAAGTTTACGGTGGCCAAAAATAAACTGGATATTCAGTGCTGGTCACTGGAAATGGCCCAGCGTTGAATTTCCAAGCTCAGCCTCGACCGTGGAAGTCAACCCAGCTAATTCCTGCGGTCTGAATATCAGCCCCACTATCTTTGCTAAATTCTCCAGTCAGTCCAAGACCAAGAGAAAGGGGAAGGGACTTGGATACTGCCTTTTTGTAGTTATACAACCACACTCAAAGTAGTTTACGTATATACAGGTCCTTGTTTTGTACCTGGGGCAAAGGACACAAGGGACACAAGGAGCAGCGCTGGGATTTGATCCTTCGTGGTGCAGGGGCAGAAGCTTTACCACTAGGCCACTCCACAAGCAACTTGCTTACCTCAATAAACATAAGAACATAAGAACATAAGCAGTGCCTCCGCTGGGTCAGACCACAGGTCCATCTTGCCCAGCAGTCCGCTCCCACGGCGGCCCGAACAGGTCACGGCCTGTCTGAGACACCAGAAGGGGCCCCCTTGCCACCTTGGTTTCCCATTGAGTTTTATCTTCCCATCGAAGTCCTAACCCTCCGGTCTTGCACATGCACTACCTGGTTGGGTTTCTATACTTATTACCTGGTTAGCTTTCTATACCTGTGTTACATCCCAGCACCTCTCTCAGTATCCCACGATCCCTTTATCCCTCAGGAATCCGTCCAATCCCTGTTTGAATCCCTGTACCGTACTCTGCCTGATCACTTCCTCCGGTAGTGCATTCCAAGTGTCCACGACCCTTTGGGTGAAAAAAAGGTATCTTATTGTTCCCACTAGTTCTCCATTCAGCCACATTGATCCACTAACAGAGCATGTCCTGAGATGAAAACATGGGCTATTGAGTTTGAAAAATTAAACAGACGGAGGAGGTGGGATGTGCGATCTTAAACTAATGCCATGTTCTGTTTCTGTGTCACTGTGCAGCTGTGTCAACAACAGAGGAAGCTGGAGCATCAGCCAGCACCTCGGGGATCTTGAAGAGCGCAGAGCAACCATCCGATTCCGTTACCACTTCAGCGGCGGCTTCAACTAACGCGGAGAACGAGCCACGTAGCACACAAGTGCCCTCTCTCACAATCACCGATGGCAAGGGCAGCAGTGGCACATCAAATAACTCAAACAACATGACATCGGAGAGCCAAGCATCTTCTGCCGGTGGTGCAGAGAGTTCAACACCCAGTGCCAATCCTGACACCACACCCTCCAAAGCCTGGCCATCCACCTCACCCATGGACGTTATGGAGCGGCATTTGTCAACTGGAGACAGAACAACTGTGGCATCTACAGGAGGTGGCAGTTTCTCCGTGGGCAGCGCCGCATCTTCAAGAGCGCCGAGCACGGTAGCCGTGACGTCTGGCGCAACATCTCCAGCACATGGAAAGACCACAGAAAGTGGTGCGGCTGCATCAGCAATGAATAGTCTTGGGTCATCGAGTACAGAGACTCAACCGTCAACAGGAGCCACCACGAGTGTTAGTATCTCACTAACGACCAGTGCCAGGAACCTGACCTCAAGCACGAGTTCAGAAAGTCCAACAGTGGCAACAGACACTGCCACCTCCACAACCACCCGCCATCAATTGACCACAGCAGCTGAAAGGAGCTTGTCCACGCCATCTAAGACAAGTAGATCAGGGCAGAACAGCACATCGCATGCGCAGAGCTCCTCGGCGCAGACTGTATCATCTGGAAGCCAAACGAGCAGTACGGCATCCCCTACTCAAGGATCCTCAGCTCCCGCAGGTAAGTCGCAAAGAGCAGCTCTGCTGGTCTTGGCTGTTCTTAGTAGCTCAATAAGATTGTTACAGCACAAAATCATGTAGCAGCAGCGTTAAAGGTACAAATGGGGATAATATAGACAGAGAACCCAAAACAGTACATCAGCCCAGCGGACTGTTACAATGGATGATCTTGCAGTAAGATGGGGTCGGGGGTTACAGCATGTTCAAATTCTAGCAGGTCTTTCTCTTTTGTTAGTGTCTCCATAGCCCTTTAGTGGGGAAGGTCAGGGAGTTTCACTGGACGCCAGTCCATAAGTGTTGAATCAGAAGAGAGGTGAGCATCTCAGAGGCTCTGTGTGATTAGGGCTATCAGATTTTTATGTATGTAAAATCTGGACCCATAGACCTGCCCCCAGGCCCACCCAGTTCTACCCACCCCGTTACACCCCCACCCCCTCAGCCTGCTCGTCTCGGTCGGGAGGGCATCCGTGCATGCGCCGAAGCCCGTCCCGATGCGATCTGCTTTTCCAAAAACCGGACAAAGCACCGGGTTTTGAAAAGCCGTCTGGACGCTTGGATATGCCCTCTAAAAAGAAAACATGTCCGGGGAAATCCAGACGGCTGGTGACCCTATGTGTGATCAGTTAACCCTGGCCTACCAGTGCTACCTGGCATGCATGCGTACTTCTTGAGCAGATAAGGTCTCATGAACAGCACCTGTAAGTTTATCTGTCGCTTATATATGGCCTATCCCACACTCCTTGCAGCTCTCCAGTATAACCCAGCCACATATAAAGACCCCACATGTTCCTGCTGAACCAGAACGTACGCAGATAAGGCTAGACTCAGTTAGTGCACTGGTCTTTGACCTAGGGGCCGCTGTGGAAGCGGACTGCTGGGCACGATGGACCACTGGTCTGACCCAGCAGCAGCAATTCTTATGTTCTTATTGTACTGTAAGTCACCTTGAACCTATGTAGGCATAGTCCGAGACATAAGTTGCAGATTAGATTTAATAAATATTTAATTAACTTCTCAAATAGTCTGTACACCCCACCATCTCTAAAGTCCTCTCCCATACCTTAGCCACATGTAAAGGGCTGCTCACTCTATAGCCTTGTCTAAGGGTCCCACATTCTCCTTAGCTCTCCACTATACTACAGAAACATTTGGCACTTGCAGATAACACGAGGAGGGACCTAGTGAAGCTTGAGGAATGTGCTAGAATTTGGTACTTAAGATTTAATGCTACAAAAAAGGCAGGGTCATGGATTAGGGCTGCAACAACTCAATGGAATCAGTATAGGAAGAGAAGTGCATCTGTGCGGGAAAGAACATCAGGACTTAGGTGTGATTGTGTTTGATGATCTTATGGTGGCCAAAAAGGAAGAAAGGTAATGGCAAAAAGCCAGAAGAATACTTGGGTGCATAGGGAGAGGAATGGACATCAGGAAAAGGAGGCAATAAAGCCTCATAAACGTCTCTAGTGAGATCTCATTTAGAGCACTATGTACAATTCCAGAGACCGAACAATCAGAGGGTGGTTACTAAAATGGTCAGTGGTCTTTGTCATAAAGCATATGGAGTCAGACTTAAAGATCTCAATATCTATACTTTGGAAGAAAGATGGAAGAGGGGAGATGTGATAGAGTTTTGGCCAGGTACTAGTAGCCACCGTGAGAACAGACTACTGGACTTGATGGACCTTTGGCCTGACCCAGTAAGACTATTCTTATGTTAGAAATGTTTGAATACCTCCTTGGCATAAATGCACAGAGGCAAGTATGTTTCAGTTGAAGCTCTGAATTCAAGAAAGCTTGAGACAAGCGCATGGGATCTTTAAGAGAGAAGAAGGGATAGACCATGTGGTGCTTATTTGCTGCCACTATCTCTGATGCGCAGTGATCTCTATCTAGTAATATGCATGGGTCCACATTCTGTGTAGCCACATGTAAGGGTCCCACACTTCTTGTAGTTCTTCTCCATACTACAGTCATATGAGAAAGTCCAAATACCCTGGAGTACTTCCCAAAGTTACACTCATTTTTGAAGGGCCCACATCATCCATACTCCTCCTCTATACCATAGCAAAATATAAGGGTCACTCTGGATAAGTCCCCAGTGCTTCAGCCATATTTCAGGGATGCTACACATCTGCAAACACACAAGGATTTGGAGAAAAAATGCTTTTTTAAATAAATTTCCCCACTGGTAATTCATTATCTGAAATGAACTTTTCTTCCATTTTCAGTTGAAAATTACTGCAAGAATATGAAGTGTCCACTTTCCAGCACTTGTGTGTCCAAGTTGTCTGGCTATGTCTGTCAGTGCCCTCTTGGGTTCTACTTTGAGTCTCTAGCAGCTGCCTGTGTAACAGGTAAGTGAGGAGGACTGGAACTTTGTGAAGGAGGAGCAGGTAAACCAAGGGAAATTTTAGAGGAAGGGTTCTGAGCGTACTATGGGCCAGATTCTATAAACGGTGCCTACTAGAGAATGACACGGAGACAAATTTTTCCCCATCCCCGTGGGAACTCATTTTCGCATCCTGTCCCTGCCCCATTCCTGCAAGCTCCGTCCTCATCTGCACAAGCCTCAAACACTTTAATATCATAAGTAGCAACATTCTAGAGCAGGGGTGTCAAAGTCCCTCCTCGAGGGCCGCAATCCAGTCGGGTTTTCAGGATTTCCCCAATGAATAGGAATAAGATCTGTTATCATACAATGAAAGCAGTGCATGCAAATAGATCTCATGCATATTCATTGGGGAAATCCTGAAAACCCTACTGGATTGCGGCCCTCGAGGAGGGACTTTGACACCCCACTCTCTACAAGGATTCAGAGCCGCCATTTTGATCCTAAGCAGCTGAAGGGAAAGCACCAAATATGTTGCAATTTGCCCTGTTCACCACCCCCAAGCCAGCACAACTGATTTCCTGTTCTATACATACGCCTTAATTGGGTAAGGGCGTAATATAGAATCCCATGTCCATTTTTGATGAGGTCACTTGCTTTCAACATATTTAATAATTTTTAAAGATTTTTCCCCACTCTGTTTTCTCATAACTTTGCCCAAGGATCTTTTCCCACAATTCTGGTTTGTTTTTTGTATTTTATTTTTTGGGGGAGGGGGGCATGGCATGGGTGGGAAATGGTATGGAATCACTAAACCGTGAGCATGTTCACGTTGGCATATTCTAACTGGAAAATAAGGGGTTAACGGGGCAGCCCCACCCCCCCAGTCCTGCCCAGTTCCACCCAGCCCTGCCCTATTCCACCCAATTCACGCCCCCGTTCTGCCCCAGCCCCGCCCCCTCAATCTGCTCTCATGCTCAGAGCCGCGTCAGGAGAGCATCCACACATGCGCAGATGCCCTTCCGACATGGTCCCGAGGTGGAAGCTTTTCAAAACAAAAGTGCCAGGTTTTGAAAAGCCGTCCGGGTAAATCTGGACGTCTAGTAAGACGTGGAGTGGTAAGCGCTCCTACATTAATTCAGTTACCTCTTGTTAATGACAACATTAATGCATGACGTGCAGATCAAAAAATGGAAAATATCTTACTTTCCTGCTTCTGTAAAAATGGGCTTAGCATTCAGGAAAGCCCTGTATTAGTAATAGGACCCCCAAAGAGAACTTGTTCCACTCATTTTTAATATACAGTGAGTTGTGCTGTGTTTTTAATGTTTTCCAGGGAAGATTTTCCCAGGTTCTCTGCACCTCCATAAGCTGACTTACTCTCCCGACATGGAGAACCAAGATTCTTTTGTTTTCAAAACCACAGCTGCAAACATTGAGGGCGTCGTAAGTCTTCAGTTTCTTTAATCCTTTCGTGGGGAAGGAGCAATGATAAATTTCTGGCTTGAGCTGTCAGTGTATGTGAGATTTTAGAGAGGGGGAAGTATGATGGAACATGGCAGAAAAGGAGTGGGGGGGGCAGTGAAGAACTGGAGTGAATCCATTGAACTGTGAGCACTGGAACTGTGCGTTTGACTGCAGCAAGTAAGGGGTGGAAGTTGCATTTGGGAGTGGAGTGGCAGAATGATGTGAGACAATGAGGGAGAGGGAAGAAGATAATTCAAGCAACCGAGCCCCAGAGGATTCTGGGAGGATGAAAAGTTAAGCTGGGATAAACTGAGGTAAGTGAAGGGAGCACAGAAGAGAAGATGACATGAACTGGACAAGAGACAGCCAGCTCTTGTAGTTATTTCGAGGAATCAGAAAAGGTGAACAGAGACCTAGCTTCACTTTGAAGGAGCTGGAAACAGTTGACAGGGAAAAATAAGCTAGAAGAAGCAGCTGACTTTCATTCTAGCATGATGGAAAGTGGAGACATAAGAACATTAGAATAGCCAATGGACCATCAAGCCCAGTAGCCCATTCTCATGGTGACCAATCCAGGTCACTAGGACCTGGCCAAAACCCAAGGAGTAGCAATATTCCACGCTACCGATCCAGGGCAAGCAGTGGCTTCTCCCATGTCTTTCTCAATAACAGACTATGGACTTTACCTCCAGGAACTTGTCCAAACTTTTCTTAAAACCAGCTATGCTATCTGCTCTTACCACAACCTCTGGCAACGCGTTCCAGAGCTTAACTATTCTCTGAGTGAAAAAAAATTCCTCCTATTGGTTTTAAGAGTATTTCCCTGTAACTTCATCGAGTGTCCCCTATTCTTTGTAATTTTTGATGGAGTGAAAAACCGATCCACTTGTACCTGTTCTACTCCACTCAGAATTTTGTAGATTTCAATCCTATCTCCCCTCAGCCGTCTCCTTTCCAAGCTGAAGAGCCCTAACCGTTTTAGTCTTTCCTCATACAAGAGGAGTTTTATCCCCTTTATCATCTTGATAGCTCTTCTTTGAACCTTTTCTAGTGCCACTATATCCTTCTTGAGATAAGGAGATGAGAATCGAATGCAATACTCCAGATGAGGTGGCACCATGGAGCAATACAAGAGAATTATAGCATTCTTAGTCTTGTTAACCATCCCTTTTTAAAATAATTCTCAGCATCCAGTTTGCTTTCTTGGCCCGTTGCCGCACATTGGGCGGAAAGTTTCATCGTATTGTCTACGATGACACCCAGATCCTTTTCTTGGGTGCTAATCCCCAAGGTGGACCCTAGCATCCAGTAACTGATTCAGGTTATTCTTCCCAATGTGCATCTTTTTGCATTTGTCCACATTAAATTTCATCTGCCACTTGGATGCCCAGTCTTCCAATTTCCTAAGGTCCGCCTGCCATTTTTCACAATCCGCATGCGTTTTAATCCTCATATACATCCATGGAAAAAGTGAGAGGGAGGAAGGGTTGGAAGGGAGGGGTGTTTCAAGTTTCATGCATAGTTTACAAGTGCTTTATGTGGTATTATGTGGTATTTGTTGCACTTTCTGTAAGATGTTTTTATAAAATCAATAAACAGTTATAAAACCAAAAAAACAACAACTTTGAACAGTTTAGTGTTATCTGCAAATTTAATCACTTATTTCTGGGCAAGAATCCAAAGCCCTGCCCGGTACTGTTCTTAGGTTCCAACTACTGAAGACTCCGTCAAAGCTCACTCCAGTCCATCTACACCCTCCCAGCCATTGAAGCCCTCCCCTGCCCAACCTCCACCAAACGGCCATATACAGACACAGACCGTGCAAGTCTGCCCAGTACTGGCCTTAGTTCTTCAATACTTACAATTATTTTCTGATTCTAGATCCTCTGTGTTCATCCCATGCTTTTTTGAACTCCGTCACCATTTTTATCTCCTCCACTTCTTTTGGGAGCACATTCCAGGCATCCACCACCCTCTCCGCAAAGAAGAATTTCCTTACATTGCTCTTCAGTCTTCCATCCCTCAACCTCAAATTATGTCCTCTGGTTTTACCATTTTCCTTTCTCTGGAAAAGATTTTGTTCTTTGTTAATACCAACAAACAAGAGAGTAGAGGGAGAACTCTATTAAATCAATAGGACAGTAACACGTTGAAGGAATTAGAGAAAAGTTTCAAATTTCCAAGGCGTCTTTCAATAGAAAGGGTTTCAGTTTTGGCTTGAAACGATCAAGTAGAGGTTCTTCTCTAATGTAGATTGGGATAGAGTTCCAGAGTGAGGGGGGCAGTTACATTTAAAGAATGCCCTCCTACATGTGGGTATATATTCTGAAAGGAAATGTTCATGGCCCATGAAAATTTGGTGCCCTGCTGCCCCCAATAAGTGTGTATTTGCATCAGATTACGCCATTGGCATTGACGCCTGACCTCTCTGTTAAGGATGTACCTACATAAAGAATACAGCCACAACTTTTATCATAACTGAACAGATAAATAGGATTGCCTTCCCTAGCAGAAGGTTTAAAATCCAATAGGAGGAAATTTTTTTTTCACTCAGAGAATAGTTAAGCTCTGGAACACATTGCCAGAGGTTGTGGTAAAAGCGGATAGCGTAGCTGGTTTTAAGAAAGGCTTGGACAAGATCCTGGAGGAAAAGTCCATAGTCTGTTATTGAGAAAGACATGGGGAAGCCACTGCTTGCCCTGAATCGGTAGCATGGAATTTTGAGTTCAATCATTTTATTGATTTTTTGACAATATAACAGTCATGGACCGATTACAGAATGCATTAAGCATCATCTTTTGCTACTCTTTGGAATTCTGGAATGTTGCTACTCTTTGGGCTTTGGCCAGGTACTAGGGACCTGGATTGGCTACCGTGAGAACGGGCTACTGGGCTTGATGGACCATTGGTCTGACCCAATAAGGCTATTCTTATGTTCAAAAACCATGGAGTACTGAGGGGACATGGCCCAACCCGGGGTCCTGGGTAAAGCAAAAGGGTCCTTCTTACCTGCAGAATTATGGGGCAGGAGAAGAGGGTACCTCAACCATAGGATCCTGAGATATGCAAGTGGAGACTTCCCTTCCACAGAAGGCTGTTGCGGTAGGGAAGGGGCAGGTTGTCACCCTGCAGAAATCCAGGTTAGCTGCCTATGCATCTTCTTGATTTTAACGCGTATGCTACGTGAGAAAGGAAGCTAGATGAGCTGAGCATTTCAAGGTGATTTCTCCTAACACTGTCTTTTTCTTTCAGTTATCTAAAATTCTGAAGAATTACACTGAATATGTTGGATCCATCGTAGAAAAACTGACGTAAGTAAAAATAAGTGTAAGTGTGTGTGTGCGTGCGTGTGCAGTGGAGTAGCTAGGGAAGGAGGCACCCAGCATTGCCACACTGTGCGTCGCCCTGCCCTCTTCCCCACCACATCCCCCCCTCCCTTGCACTTTTTCCCCACTGCATACCTCTTCAACGTTTCACCAGCAGCCAACAGCATTAGAGAATGATGTGGGAAAAAGATTTGTCCCCGTCCCTACGAACTCTGTTCCCAGCATCTATGCAAGCCTCAAACAGGTATGTATAATGGAACAAAAAAGAGGCATTTTAAAATGAAAGAATAAGACTTACGATGTAGTTCCATGCGAAAATGGCTGTTACAGAATACTAGCGAAAGTCCGCAGATTTGGGCGTAACTGCAGGCACAAGCTCTTACAGAGTGTCAAAGGCTGGTGTAAGTGCTCGGCGCATAACTTTTGGCAGTTTGCGCATGCAGCTGACCCTTATTCTGTAAATTGTGCATGCAAATTTGGACACACAAATTAGGGGGGTTGATGTCTTGTCTTTTTCATTTTTCCACCCTGGTACGTTCTGCCACCGATAAGTAGCCTTTCAGTCTGCTCTTTTTCTCTGAAGATGTAACTGTGTCTTTTGCAGGAAAGGCAGCGTCAACGCCACTGTCAGTAACTTTTTCCAGCGGTCATCCTCAGTGACCAGTTACAATGTGACTCAGACTATTGAGAATTTCATTGAAGTATGTCATGATTGTGGACCTCTACAGAAAGGAGATTCTTACCAGGGTAGGAATTACCTTGTATTCCGTTTATACCTGTGGGCCATTGGGCAAGTTAAGGGGGGGGGGGGGTTGCACAAGATTTGTTGATGTTGATGTTCACCATGGATGGGTTGCTGGTTGGCTCCAGGTTTTCAGCACAGGTTAATCCAGTCCTGGTTTTACTGCACACCATGCATGGACCTATAGGAGGTTATTTTCTAAAGGATGTTTTGTGTAGGGTTGCCATATGATTCCATAAAAAGGAAGATGGATTGAGACATCCGGGTTTGACTTTCATTGTTTTTAGTGGAAATAAAACCCAGATGCCTCTATCTGTCCTCATTACTTCTATTGCTTTTGATGGATCTATTGCTTTTGATGGAAGTAAGATCCAGATGTCTCAATCTGTCCGCCTTTTTCTGGAGCCATAAGGTAACCCTAGTTTTGCGTGGACATGCATAAAATTAACTCATGTAAAAGTATGAACGATGCAACTGGGCACGCACTTGTATTCAACTTTACAATAGGTGATGCTGATATTCAGCTGACAGCGATCAGCGTTTTGCTGACCACATGTGGCATTATACCTGGAAATTCAATGCTGGGCCATGTCTTGGCTCGAGCATTGAGTTTCTGGGTATATGGAGTTGGCAAAAACATAGCTGGTTAAGTACATTGTTTGCCATTAACTCTTTGTGAAGAACTGCATAAAAATAGGACTGTATCGTATGTGGTTCTATTTATGTGATTATCTTAACTGGTTAAGTGCTGAATTTCGGCACTCAACCGGCCAAGTGCCATCACTATACCCGGAATGCTTCCAAAATAGCTGAATTGGGTGCTAACTGGGCATTGATAATCTAAAGGTGGCCAAACAGGTTGAAAAGTGATAGTGAAAGCTAGAAGGATTCTAGGGTGCATAGGGAGAGGTATGGCCAGTAGGAAAAAGGAGGTATTGATGCCCCTGTATAAGACTCTGGTGAGACCTCATTTAGAATATTGTGTACAATTCTGGCCGCACCTTCAAAAAGATAGAAACCGGATGAGTCATTCCAGAGGAAGGCTATTAAATTGGTCAGTGGTCTTCGTCATAAGGTGAATGGGGACAGACTTAAAGATCTTTATCTCTATATTTTGGAGGAAAGGCGGGAGAGGGGCGATATAATAGAGACGTTTAAATGGCACATGTTGATTCTTCAAGCCAGCAGTTCAGCTGCATATGAAGGTTTTATAGTACTTTCCATGATGAGTAAAAGAGCATTGTGATTTTGTCTATCCTGAAAACCTGATTGGCCTGGGGGTCCTCCAGGACAGGGTTGGGAACCATTGCACTGTATGTTACAAGTGCAATTGTTGGATATGTATAAGGGGGGGGGTGATATATATATTTGTCATAAATATTATTTGATAGAATTTAAGGGCTCCTTTTACAAAGATGCGCTAGGGCCTTAACGCGCGCAATAGCAAGCGTTAAATTCCCGAGCACGCTATAGCTCATGGTAATTTTGTGTGTGCGCTAAAAACCCTTCGGAAAAGGAGCCCTAAATGATGTTAAAGTGTAAAATGTCTGTAGAAATATATATATATATTTACCCCTACTCCTGAGCAGTCATCAGTGTTTATGGCTTCAGTTTAGGCACAGTTTCTACCCATTTAGCTATAGGGACCGATGTTCAGCCGGCGGCGATGAACTTGGAAATTCAATGCCATATGCGGCAATTGGCACTGAATTTCCAGTTTCGCTTTTGGCCGCCAGAACTTAGGGCTCCTTTTATCAAGCTGCGCTAAAGGTTTTTAGCTGAGCCGGCATGGTACTCCGACGCTTATAGAATTCCTGTGAGCGACGGAGCATTTAGCGCCCCGGGCTGCGGTTAGAAACCTCTACTGCGGCTTAGTAAAAGAGGGCCATAATGAGGCTCACTTTCAAAGCACTTAGACACACAAAGTACCATAGATTAGAACCCTATAGTACTTTGTGTGTCTAAGTGCTTTGAAAATGAGCCCCATAAGTCACCTCTATGCCTTTGTAAAATAAGTATCTGCTATACAAGGTATTTTTCCTTTGTGTAGGGGTATTTTGGGGATTAATGGGTCTTATATCTTTCAGGAAGGGGAATTGTTTGAGGGTAGAATCACTTTGTCGTGATGCAATTAATCATGTTTAGTTTCTGTTAACATAATGTTCAGATGTGTGTGTGGGGTATTTTTTTTTTCTTTGTTTCTTGATGACTTAATAAAGATATTTGACAAATAAAATAGGCCATCCCACATAGGTAACCTGTTCTAAAATTACCCTGACAGTCCTGCCTGTCGTAGGGTGGATGAGAGAAGTTTGAGAGGGGGGGGGGCAGGGAACAAGAATATAAAGATGGGCTTTTATGTATCAGTACTAGATGCACGTGGTCTATCTGTCTGACTTTTGTGGCTCTTTCTTCTCTACAGAGATGAGCCTCTGTGGCCCAGACAGCTGTGACGGCACAACCACCACCTGTGTGTCTAGTATTGGAGAATTTTCTTGCTTGTGTAAAGATGGTTACTTCAAACACTTCCCATCGGATAGAAGCTGCATGGGTAGGTAATGTGGAGTATACATATCTCACCACAACTCCCTTATAGGTCATGGTGAGCCCCCCAAATCCTACTAGACCCACCTGTCTTCAACCCCAATAGTCCATGACTACGTAAGCCACCTCTGTGTAGGAGGTATCTGGCAGTCCTATCAGGAACTTCTGGCATGCGTAGGTACTAATGGAATGGGAAAGAACTGCCTGGCCCCAATACCCTGCCAAAGAGAAAGTTAATCAAAATGGAGCTGAAAGATGGTTGGATGGGTCGATATTCTTCTGGCAGCAAATTAGTGCTTTGTTTGGGGGGAAGGAGGTTGTCACCGGCAGTATGCCCGGATATTCAGTGTCCGGGCACTGACACTGAATATCCAATTGTATGCAGCCAGTTAAGACTTAATGTGGTTGTAACTCTTCTCACCTCGGGTTCTGCATCCCCAACTCTATATGTCATGTCTGTCTGTCTAGTTAGATTGTAAGCTCTTCTGAGCAGGGACCATCTATTAAATGTCAAAATGTACAGCGCTGTGTATGCCTTTCAGCGCTATATAATTAACAAACAGTAGTAGTGGTAGTGGTTAAGCTCTAAATATTGGCACTTAACCACCCCAACTACCAACACAATACCTGGTTTCGTCTTAGGTGCTAACTGTCAATATTCAACGGCCCTATCTGGGTCAGGGTCATTGAATATGCCTGGTTAGCGTTGGACGTGCGATTTAAACAGGCAGTTGGTTGTTGCTTCTGGACATTTAAATCACTGTGAATATCGACCCCAGTTCTATTAACATTGGTAATTACCATCCCACCCCCTGAAACTCTGTTCTCTTCTCAAGAGCTATGTCAAGCTTCCTTGAAAAACCAACGACCCAATTTTCAGCTGGCGGCAGTGTGGGATTTGAACCCTCAACTTCAGGGTACTGAGACTGTAACCACTGCGCCACACAATTCCCACTGCCTAAAGCATTACAAAAAGAAGAATCTTTGAAACATTTCAAAAGGCAGCATACGTCATAATATTTTGGGTTGTCTTTTCTTTGAGATACTTGCGATGGATTTTATAGTTTTGTGTGATTATATGTGACCTCTCCTATCTTAATGGAATTCTTTTCCATTTCATTTTATTATTTATGGATTATTTTGAAAAACACTTTGATCTGGTATTTTAGCTACGCAGTTAAAAGTATTTTAATAAGCACATTCACATGGGTAAGTGCACAAAAATGACTCTTACACTTAGGCACTAAGGGCCTGATTCTCTATAGGTTGACAATCTTGGTGGACACCTAAGAGGCGTCCGCCGATCGTGTGTCAATCATGCATCGCTGTCCTAAAGAGAATTGGGTCTACATCGCTGAACAGACTCCTTAAATGTAGGCCCACATTTTGCAGGTTTATATGTAAGACGCCTTGTCTCGTGCCTACAGAGAGGCGTAAGGATGCTTAAGCATGCCCAAGGCCACTTCTGGGCGAAAACACACCCACACCCTGCCTTGGGCATGCTTAAGCATCCTTACGCATTTCTGTAGATGTGCTACAGATGCCTACAATGTAGGTGTCCGTCCTCACTCAGTTTTTTCTAAAAACGTGCGTCCAGATTGGCTGCCAAATGGCGGTAGGATGCCCACCACAGTCTGCACGTTTTGAGAATCAGGCATCGCTAGGTGACCTAATCACAGATGCCTAGCTACGGTTTTTTGAAATTGGTGTGGTAATTGATCACGCCATTAGAAAACCAATTAATAATTAGTTAATTAGGGTTGCGCGTGGAATGCCCCATTGCGCCTATTGATGCATAAGTCGAGGCGTGTTCCGGTGCCTAACGATACCTACCTAACCCCCCCCCCCCCTTTTATCAAGCTGTGCTAGAAGATTTTAGCGCAGGCCAGCGAGGTAAATGCTCAGACACTCATAGGAATTCAATGAGTGTTGGAGCATTTACCTCACTGGCCCGCGCTAAAAACCTCTAGTGCAGCTTGATAAAAAAGGCTGTAAAATACTTGAGTACCTGAATGTAAATCGCTTAAGGGCAAATTCTATAAGAAGCGCCGAAAAGTTAAACGCCTAATTAAGCACCGTTCAGCGCGATTCAAGTAAAATTCGGTGCTGTTTAGTGAATCGCACTGAGTGGCACCTATTTGGTCACCTACTTTGAAGGCGCCCAATAAATAGGCCGGCTCTAGGCACAACTAAAAGTTAGGCGCCCGTGCGAGCGCTTAAGCACGCTTAAGAGCAGCGATTCTGTAAGAAGGCGCCTAACACGTAGCCACGCCCACGCCTAACATGCATAGCGCCTATTTTTTGGAAGGCCGCCTAAATTTTTAAAGGCGCCGTCTTACAGAATCGCACTTTCTTGATAGGTGCCTATGTTTCAATCATTGCTGATTAAAAAGCTTAATTGAGCTTCTTCTTCAATTTAGATAGGCGCCTACCTAGTTGGGGCGCCTCCGAAATAGGTGCCTAACTTTAGGTACTGGTTACAGAATTTGGACCTTAGGCTATAAGTGGTGTATAAATGCTAAAATAAATAAAATATAGACATGGTTAGGGGCAGACATGGTTGACTTAGGAAAATCCTGGCCTAATATACTGGCACCTATTTCCCTGTGCACCTAGGTGCTGCTATGTACGATTCTATAAGCGGTGCCTAGTAGTTGACTGACAATTGTATTGACTGGCATCTGCAAGTTAGATGCCGTTAGACACCGTTTATAGAATCAGGCTCTTTGGTTAAAGAGGTAGGTGTATATGATGATGAATCTTTTCATTCATTAACAGTGCTGCCATATTTTGTTCCAGCTGAAGTCTCTTTATCTGGTACTTAGAAAGTCCATACAGAATTACAGTAGTCTAATCTAGATGTTACAAAGCTATGCAATAGCACAGCTTCATCTTTTAGGTGTATCAAACATCTAAGCCATTTTACTAAATGCAAACTAGCAAGTCCAGGCCAAATTACAGATGAGATTTGTTCATCAAATTCTGTTATCTATCAATACTCCAAAATTTCGAACTGCCATCTTTTCTGTCAATGGTAGGCACTAAGGTTAGAGAAACGGCTTCATGCAGAATAAACAAGCATGTTCTCAAACGTTCTCTTCGAAATCATTTTTAAAGGGAGCTTAATATATGATGAGTGCATATGTTCTAGTTTCCCCCACAGACACACTCTTGCCTTTTGATGTTTGGTATGATAGAAATTCAAATGGGAGTCCCAACCCCGACCTCAACATTGCCGTGCCACCTCCCACCAGATTTGATCAGTGAATTTACTTGAGAATCCCGCTAGAAAACTGCGTAAATACCTCATCTCCTACTGCGGGGCTGCAGTCTTGTGATAACAGCCGGGTGATTTTGCTGCTGTTATTATGAAATTTCAGCTAGCTGCAGGAGAAGAGATGCTGAAACAGTTTTCCAGCTGCTGAGACAGGATTTAAGGGTCTAGGACAATTCAACAAAGCAAATTCCGTGTGGCCATTCCTTCATGGTCCTCTCATTGTGGCTGGTTTGTTTGGCCAGTTCACTGTGGCGAAGTGGGTGTCAGATATTGGGGCAATTTTACCAATGTTTAGTGCGGGCTAGTGGACATTTTCAAAGATGCACATCCTGTTTTATATATATTGCCACAAGGTACGTAGTGTGCACTAATGTCCTTTAGCGTTCGCTAAGCTTTAGTAAAGGGCCCCTTAGTGTTGGCTTTGTTAAGTTAAAAAATGACAGATTCTCTCTCTATTTGGATACCTGGAGGTGTTTCCCAGGTCTCTCTATGAAATAAGGACCTTGGTACCTGGTAGGGAAAAAGGATGGGACTTGATATATTGCCTTTCTGTGGTTAAAATCAAAGGGGCTAAACAGACACTTATTTTGTACCTGGGGCACTGGAGGGTTAAGTTTCCAAGGTGCTGGTTCCAAGGGATTAGTGGAACAAAGACAAGAGACCAGTGTTGGCGCTTTGGATTTTATTAGATGAATGACTTGGCACATAGATCGGTATCTGGGTAGAGCAGAGAGGGAAAAGACAGCCTCTTTGCATTCTCGTCTCCTTTGCTAGCACAGAAGCACCTGTTTGATTTATCGGCATTTGCAAAGGAATGATGTTTGTTGTCTGCAGTCTTGCCTTTTTGAGGTCCCTCGTTTTATTTGATAGATGGAGCTCTTTTGTACTCACAGAACAGGGGTGTGCTTGAAAGGAAATTCGTCGTTTGCATACCGGCATCCCGAGGGTATGCCAGGGGTTTTGTTTTCATGATTGTGCAACACTTTTCTGAGAAACATGGCTCAAGTCCTGGGCCTAGATGTGCCAGCAGCCTTTCCATCTCCTCTTAAATGTCTCCTGGTGGTGTTCTGTATTATTTGTAATCAGCATAGTTCTTTCAATGTGATTCCTTTGTACATTGAGTTGCAGTAGTCTAGTTTTGATATAACCGGTGAATGGATAAGAACATTCAAAAAAGATGTATCAAGTAATGAGGCAAGTGAGCTGATCATGCGTAATCTATGGAAGCAACTTCTAACTACTGAACTAATTTGATCATAGTTCAGTTTATGGTCCGATAAGACCCCCATTACTTTGATTTTAGAGCTTCTTGTAGTGTAACATTATTGATACTAATCGATGAGTTTAACTTGAGTCCAGGGGAAAATCATAACTTTTGTTTTGGTGATGTTCGGTGCTAATTTATTATCGTTTAGCCAGTTTGAAATTATGGATAGTTTTCTATTGATAGTTGATAGATCTTCTAATGAGTGGGAATCTAATGAGTATAAAAGTTGTAGGTTATCCGCGTAAGCAAATGCCTTGAAACCTATCGATTGACTGAGTGTCAATAAATGGGCCATAAAGATGTTGAAAAGTAAGGGGGTTAGTATTGAGCCCCAAGGGACACCATAGTTTGTTGCAATGGATTTAGGCACTAAGAAAGCACCTATTGAAGCCAGTTCTATGAAAAATAGTAAAGCACCTACTTTTCCTTATGAAATAGAACTGTAAACCAGGGGTGCAGCCACAGGGTGGACTTGCGGGGACCATCCATTTCTCCCTTGCAAAAGTTTTACCTTTGCTGGTGGGGTATGCCCAATCCTCACCAACTGAATGGCTCCGTAGCCCAAACCTCCACCAGTGTGGGGAAGTCAGTGGTGTGCTTTCCGGCTGCTGATGTTGGCACTCTGCACATGCTAGATGTGTGCAAATCGAGCATGCAGGAGGTGTACCGAAGCACGCCGCCAACTTCCTTACACCGGTGGAAGTTCAGGCTGCAGAGCACTTTGGCTTGCAAGGCTTGGGCATCTCTGCCAACTAGTCAAAGTTCTGTAGTTGGCGAGGGGGGGGGACAAGCCCAAAGTGGGGGAGACCAGGACCCCAAAGCACCCCCCAACGTGGCTATGCCACTGCTGTAAATTACCTTATAGATCAGTGGTCTCAAACTTGCAGCCCAGGGGCCACATGTGGCCCGCAGGTACTATTTTGCGGCCCGTGGTCTATACTAGTGCTGTTTGTACTAGTGCTGCCCGCTCTTTGCAGCGTCCTCCAGCTTCTCCCAGGCCTCCCGCTCTAACCTTCAGATAATTACTGCAGCCTGCAGAGAGGATTGCCAGTGCTGTAGTGATCCTTGCAGGCTGCCGTCGTCCTCAGCAGCACGTTCCCTCTGCTGTGATCCTGCCCTTGATGTCAAAGGAGAGGCAGGACCACGGCAGAGGGAACATGCTACTGAGACCGATGGCAGCCTGCAAGGAATGCACCAGCACCAGCAATCTTTGCAGGCTGCGGTAATTAGTTGAAACTAAGACCGGGAGGCCACGGGGAAGCTGGAGGACGCTGCAAAAAAAAAAGGGGGGGGGGGAAACATGCAGACCTTCGGGGGCATGGGGGTTAAGATTTATAAACTATAAAGAGTTTTACCTCATGCAAAATTGTCATTTCTTTAACAAGACATTAACTACTTTTTCTGCAGTCTTCCAAGTACCTACAAATCCAAAATGTGGCCCTGCAAAGTGTTTGAGGTTGAGATCACTGTTATAGATGCTTTTAACCAGCCATAGAACTGTTATAACTGAACACACCCAGATTGGAGAAGTGCAAGCATATATTATTTATTTAATGAAAACTTTTTTATATCATTTACATCAATTAAAACATACTGTCCATAAGATAAACCCTATCATAAAATCTACATAATTCAACAATTTCTTCTCTTCAAGTGTCAACTAGTAAATCACAAGAGTACAATAGCAAACATGGTAAAAAACAGATTCTTTTTTCAAAAGACAACTAAGAAATCACAAAACTTTTCAACTGCTGCTTAAACTGAAACCTGTTTACACATCGTCGCAATCGGCCCACCAAGGCATTCCACATTTTGACACCAGCGATACAGAAAGTCATTGCTCTAGTTTCTGCGTAATTTACCCGCACTATGGAATTAATAGCTTTTGATTTTTAGATTATAAAGATCTATTAGCAGTGGCATGGTAAGGGGGGGCTGGCATCCCTCCTGCTCTCCGCCCCCCCTTTCCACTCCTCCCTCTGCTTTCAATGGAAGTAAAACGCGGATGACTCAATCCACCCTCCTTTTTCTGGAGCCAAATGGTAACCCTGCCTTTGGGCCTCATATTATGACCTTTTCTTCCAGAATGTTCTCTGTTCTTGTGTATTATTTATACCTTCTAAGGTGTTTGAATGTCTCTGTGTTAAGCTTCCTCTCTTTTCTCTTCCCTAGGTTATGTATGTTTAGATCCATAACCATAAGGCCGAGGGCTAACCTTAGGCAGCGGAATGCTGCTTTATTTGCGGGAGCCCAGGAACTCCACCCTAGCGCATGACCTCTCAGCAGCTCCTGAGTCCCTCACCCCACTCCTCCTAGTGTTTTAGCTTTAAATCTTTGGGTAGCTGCCATGGAGCGTCCATCAGCAGGCCTGCCCCAGAAGTAGAGTGAAGGTTCCGGGTCAGGCCTGCTGTTTGACGCTGCACGGCGGCTGCACAGTAGCTGCCCGAAGATTTAAAACATAACACTGGGAGAAGGGTGGGCGGGAGGGTAACATCAGCAACCCAAAATTTGGGGGGGAGGATTATCATATTTTCCATTTGGAAAATCTGGACCCCCCCTAGACCCGCCCAGTTCCAACCATCCCCGCCCCATCATGCTCCAGTCGCGTCCCCAATCCTGCCCTAGCTCCATCCCTCACTGCTCGCCCTCCTGCCTGACAGTGATTTGATAGAAGCTTTTCAAAACCCAGACAAAGTGGTAACCCTAACCTGTTGTCTCCCCCATTCCAGTGCCTAAGGAGCTAACCCTGTATCCTTCCATGGAGTCTGAGCTGCTGCATGCCACTGGTAGAAGGGAGGCAAGAAGATAAATCCCTTTGTTGCCCTGAGTGACTTCTAAATTTTCTTTTCTTTTTTTTTCCTAGCATGCTCCAGTGGATACATCCTGCAGGACAAGAAGTGTGTGGCGTACGTGAGTTTTTGTAACCATTAGACCAGAGAATTCTCAAATTTTTCTTATACTCTGTTAATTTTTTTACAGCATTTAACCGCACAATCCAGAAGTACTTGGTGGTGTGCGAGTAACATACAAAACCAGATGCGACATTACAGGATTTACACGCCACTTACAGGAAAACGGCTTCCAATGAAAACATATATAATCAAAAGCAGCAACAAACCTACCCTCACCTTCTTAATATCAAAGGCAGATTCCACTGTACATAACTCCACACTACCCACCCTATTCCATTCATACACATGGGAAAGCATGCAAAAGCAAAGGAGTATTTAATACTTTCGTAAATTGCTGCAGAGATGTACTGAAACTTATATACCCTGACAGGCTATTCCATAAACCTGGACCAGCAGTTGAAAAAGCACAAGATGCTGTCTTTCGGGCCCTCCTTTAAAATCCCTGGTGGTCTAAGGTTCACAGGGCAGGAGTGATGCCTCCTCACTCCTACCCATTGTGGCTCCAATATCAAAATTGCTGCCATAGTGGCAAAGCTAGGCCCTCTATAACACCATTTCCCTCAAGGTGGTAGGGGACCAGAGGGGTGGGTGGGTGTTAGACGAACCCCCTTCAGAGCTCAAGGAAATAAATTCTGCAAAAAGCAAACACATTTCAGAACTATATAGAAAACCTGTCACAGTAATAGAAATTGAAATGCGAGATAGCAGAGAGACATATTTTCCAAAGCTATAAATAACATAAGAAAAATCGCAAAGGTAAAATTCTATCCAAAATCTTCAAAAATCTTTTTGCTGGGATCTGCCACCGCATGATAATGAGCACAAATATAATCATTTTTGTAAAATGTTTTTGGGGGATTTTGGATAGAATTTTACATTGGAGGTTTTTCTTATATTATTTATGGTATTACTTTTCCTCCTTTTGCTTACTATTTTTTCCCCCTTTGTCAGCATGCATAGCATTTCCCACAGCTGACATACTACAATTAATAAATTCAGAAACAAAAAATATTTTTCTACCCTTGTTATCTCAGCATCCCTTATGTCCCAGTGTCTCCTGCTTTTCTCTATTTTTTTTCTAAACTCTTTCCAGGGTCTCTGTCCTTTTGACATCTCTTCTTTCTCTATATCCATTATCCTTCTTTCCTCTGCATCCCTATCTATCTTATCCATTGTTTTCTCTGTGTCCTTATCCTCCTCCCATATTCAGTATCTCTTATCCGTGTCCCTATCTTCGTCTATCCAGCATCCCCTTTGGTGTTGCTATCCATCCTCTTATATCCAGTAGTACCCTTCTGTGTCGCTGTCTCTATGCTCCCTCCATGCCCATCATCTCTTCTTTGTCTCTTCATCCCTACCCATGTCCACTTTTCTCTCTTCCCTTCCTCCTGTAACTCCCACCCTTGAACTCCCACCTCCATGGTCCAGCATCTCTTCTTTCAGCAACACTCCTTCCTTTGCCCATGGTCTCTTTCTCTCTCTTTTGACCAGGGGTCTGTATGTATGTCTTTTTCTGTCTCCCACTTCCCTCTCATTACTCTAGGGTGTCTCTCATACTCCCCCTTTTTTGCTCTCTCTTCCCAGCTCTCCCCCCCCCCAACGAGCATCTTCCCCCTCTCCTTTGGTTTAGGTCTCTCTCTTTTTCTCTCTCTTCCCTCTGCTTCTCCCATCTCTCCAGCTCCCCTCTCCCTCAATCTATACCTAGATCAGCATCTCTCTAGCTCTCCCCTCCCTCTCCCCCTCCCCCCTGCGCCTGTATCCAGCATCTCTCCAGTTCCTTACCTGCCCGCTGGGCCTCCTAACACTGCAGATAATCACAACAGAAACAGCACTGTAAGCTGCCTTTCTCTGGCATTATATACAAAACGCGCAGAGCAATTTCTGAAATGTCACAGTATAATAGTGGACTTGAAAAGGCTTGATTGTCATTTTCTGCCATGCCTGATGAAATTAATTGTTTGTTTCAGATGTCCATTTGGATACGGAGGCTTTAATTGCACTGATTGTAAGTAACCTGTCTTCATTTGGGTCTTTTGATATCATATTATTGGTGCCATCAGAAAAGCCTGACTTTGGTGTGCATCTGGTTCATACGAGATCACACGTGTTGTACACTTGCCTTTTTTATTTTGGAGGGAGCAGAGATTCTTGGCTGTGCTCTTCACACAGCCTGGATCCCCGAGTCATTGTCATCCCACAAGAGCACAGCTCACGTGGCTTTTACAATATTTCATGTCACTCTGTCTTTCTGGCGTCATCTTTTCTCCTTTTCCCTAGCGTCTCTCCTGGCTCTTGTGGTCGTGTCCTGTGTCCTGGGGTCGCTGCTGCTGATTGTCTTGCTTGCATTCTTCATCACATGCTGTCGGTGAGTATTGAAGGCCGGTTCTCTGCATGCAACGCAGCTCAGTGCTCGCTGTGGAGAGTTTGCAGGGAAAGGCTGCTTGGGTCTCTTAGCACAATTCACAGTGGGGGGTAAGGAGGAGTGCCCTAGTGGTTAGAGCAGCTGAGGTTGTGAGTTTTATTCCCACTGCAGCTCCTTGTGACCCTGGGCAAGTCACTTAACACTTCATTGACCCAGGTACAAAATATGTAAGCTCTATTGATTACAAGTCCTATCCTTTTTCCCTTTGGTAAAGGCTTTTGTGTGTGTGTGTGTATAGACAAGTATTTGGGTATAAAATGCCACTTATAAAGTGACTCCCAAAGTAAAGGTACATAGTATTGTTTTATATTATTTATATTCCAACTTTCACAAGTTAAAGTTATATCACAACATAAAAATAAAACTTGTAAAAAAAAGAGGTGAATATTCAGCTGGTGGTGATCAGCATTTTGTTGACCGTGGTAGGCCTTAAACTCAGATAGTCAATGCCAGGCCATGTCTTAACTTCAGTGCTGAATTTTCTGGGTTTCTGGAGCCGGCTAACAAAGAGCCTGTTAAGTGCAATATTGATCACTTAACCAGCTGTGATTACCACAGAAAAAAAGGACTGACTTTTAGACGATCCTATTTATATGGTTAACCTGGCCGGTTAACTGCTAAATATTGGCACTTAACCGGCTAAGTGCTGATTCTGTCCCCGGAACACCCCCAAAATGGCTGGTTTTGACTTTGTGCTAACTGGTTATTTTCAGCAGCACTAACCAGTTAAGTCTGGCTGAAAATGAGCATATAGCCCTGCGCAAGCAGATAAAGACCCGAGTGGTCCACCCAGTCTGCTCAACCATAAATTGACTTAGTTTAAATGGTCCTTTTTCTTAGAAATTTCTGGGCCAGAAACCCAGAGCCCCGCCCGGTAGTGTACTTAGGTTCCATCTACTGGAGTCTCCATCAAAGCTCACTCCAGCCCATCTTAAACATTCCAGCCATTGAAACCCTCCCCAGCCCATCCTCAACTGAATGTTCATATACAGGACACAGACCTGCCCAGTACTGGTCTTAGTTCCTTCAATATATACCTATTATTTTCTGATTTGAGATCCTCTGTGTTTATCCTACGCTTGTTTGAACTGTGTCACCGTTTTCTTCTCCACCACCTCCCTCAGGAGCACATTCCACGCATCAACCACCCTCTCCGTAAAGAAGACTTTCCTAACATTACTCTTGAATCTACCACCCCTCAACCTCAAATTATACCCTCTGGTTTTATCATTTTCCTTTCTCTGGAATAGATTTTGTTCTACGTTCATACCTTTCAAGTATTTGAACATCTGAATCATATCTCCCCTATCCCTTCTTTCCTCTAGGGTATACATATTCAGGACTTCCAGTCTCTCCTCATACGTTTTCTGGCGCAAACTTACCATTTTCATTGCCTTCCTCTGGACCACTTCAAGTCTTTTTATGTCCTTCGCCAGATATGATCTCCAAAATTGAATACAATAATCCCAAGTGGGGTCTCACCATCGACCTGTACAGGGGCACTAACACATTCTTTCTTCTTCTGGTCATGTCTCTCTCTATACAGCCTAGCAACCTTCTGGCAACAGCCACCGCCTTGTCACACTGTTTCTTCACCTTTAGATCTTCAGACACTATCACCCCAAGGTCCCTCTCCCCATCCGTGCATATCATATTTATTTTACTTATTCAATTTTCTATACCGTTCTGAGCTCAGAATGGTTTTACATGAATTTATTCAGGTACTCAAGCATGTTTCCCTGTCTGTCCTGGTGGGCTCACAATCTATCTAATGTATCTGGGGCAATGGGGAGATTAAGTGACTTGCCCAGGGTCACGAAGGGTGTTGAGGCTGTAGCTTTAACCACTGCGCCACACTCTCCCCTATCCCCTATATCAGCCTCTCACCTCCCAGCACATATGGCTTCTTCCGATTTCTTATCGCACTTCTTTGCATTGAATTTTAGTTGCCAGAAATTAGACCATTCCTCTAACTTTTGCAGATCCTTTTCCATGTTTTCCACTCCCTCCTCTGTGTCTACTCTGTTACAAATCTTGGTATCATCTGCAAAAAGGCAAACTTTTCCTTCTAACCCTTTGGCAATATCGCTCACAAACATATTGAACAGGATCGGCCCCGGCACCGATCCCTGAGGGACTCCACTACTCACCTTTCCCTCCTCTGAGCGAATTCCATTAACCACCACCCTCTGGTGTCTGTCCATCAACCAGTTTCTAATCCAGCTCACCACTTTGGGTCCTAACTTAAGCCCATCAAGTCTGTTCAAGAGCCTCCTATGAGGAACCATGTCAAAGGCTTTGCTGAAATCTAAGTATATTACATCTAGCATATGCCCTTGATCCAATTCTCTGGTTACCCAATCAAAAAATTCAATCAGGTTCGTCTGGCACAATTTACTTTTAGTAAAATTTTGCCTCGGATCCTGTAACCCATTAGATTCTAGGAAGTTCACTATCCTTTCTTTCAGCAATACTTCCATTATTTTTCCAATAACCAAAGTTAGGCTTACCGGCTTGTAGTTTCCCGCTTCATATCTGCGACCACTTTTGTGAATAGGGACCACATCAGCTCTTCTCCAATCCCCAGGAACCACTCCTGTCTCCAAAGATTTGTTGAACGAATCTTTAATAGGACCCGCCAGAACTTCTCTGAGCTCCCTCAGTGTCCTGGGATGGATCCCATCCAGTCCCATCGCTTTGTCCACCTTCAATTTTTTAAGTTGTTCATTCTTGTGCGTAACTTTTCCAGACAATTTCGGTCCTTCTCCAGGATCTTCCATGAACACAGAACAGAAGTATTTGTTTAACATGTTTGCTTTTTCCTCATCACTCTCCACTTACCGATACATATCTTTTAGTCTAGCAAGTCCTTTTTTCTTCTTCTTCCTTTCATTAATATATGTGAAAAAAATTTTGTCTCCCTTTTTTACATTCCTAGCCATTTGCTCTTCCGTGTTCACCAGTCGTATCTCTCTCTTGGCTTCTTTCAGTTTCACCTGGTAGTCCTTTCTGTACTCCTCTTCTTGGGTACTTTTATATTTCATGAATGCCAGCTCTTTTACCTTTATTTTCTCCGCAACAAGTTCAGAGAACCATTTCAGTTTCCTTTTTCTCTTGTTTTTATTTATTTTCCTCACATAAAGGTCAGTAGCCATTTTTATTGCTCCTTTCAGCTTAGACCACTGTTTTTCCACTTCCCTTATGTCGCCCCATCCTAACAGCTCTTTCTTCAGGTATGCTCCCAATTTACTAAAGTCCATATGTTTGAAATCTAGGATTTTGAGTTTTTTGTGGCCTCCCTCCACCTTAGCTGTTATATCCAAGCAAACTGTTTGATGATCGCTATTTCCTAGGTGGTCACCCACTTGAACTTTCCCATTTGTGAGGACCAGATCTAGTATCGCTTTTTCCCTCGTGGGTTCCGTCACCATTTGTCTGAACAGAGCCTCTTGAAAGGCATCCACAATCACAAAAATAAAGTCAGGGCTGATGCAAATGCATTAAGAACTTTAGGCAAACCTCCAGCCTTATAATAATAATAATAATAACTTTATTCTTCTATACCGCCACAATCTTGCGACTTCTAGGCGGTTTACAATCAAGAGTGCTGGACATTCAGTGAAATACAATAAGTAGATATTCAGAGGAAATACAGAGATCAGAGACCTCAGGAGGCATTAGTATAGAAATACAATTTGCTGAGCGAAAATGTAATATGTACATTTTAGTAGGTAATGTCCGACAGGACCTGTTGGGGATAAATAGCAACATAAAGTTACGATAAGATGAAGATAACAGATTATATTTATAACAGTGCTGTAAGTTCAGGTGGAATAGGGAGGGGGGAGGGAGAGGGAGAGCGGGTCAATTGTTTAGGTATTTCTGGAACAGGTATGTTTTTAGGCGTTTCCTAAAATCCCCGTATGTAGTGGGCTTATGCACTGCCAACCCCTCAATGTACTGGCATAATGCAAACTTTCACCGTCTGAATCCCACAAACGAGATGGTTTAGATAGGCTGGAGTGAACGTCAATGGCACCTCCAGTAGTTGGAACCTAAGGACAGTACTAGGTGGACTTCAAAGATTTATGGTCCAGAAAACCACAAAGAAAAAAGGCAATTTAATCATGAAATTGGAATGGATGTAATTATAGGGCAGGCTGGATGGACCGTTCAGGTCTTTATCTGCTGTCATTTACTATATTATGTTACTAGGTTCTTACTTGCATCTGCTCCAATACTGCTCTCTTCCCTAACGCTCTACCCTACGTTCCTCTCCATTATTGGGCAAATAGAGTTGTAGCTCTGTGCAGAATTATTTTAACTTGGTTGATTCTTCTTGAGATGGGATGAAACTGATTGAAAAGTTGTTTATTTAAGGTCGAATGCATCACCTAAAGCACCATCTAACGAACAGGAGCCCTACATGCAGTGGCCAAAGCAAGACGCACTGAAGATTCCCCGTGTGACCATGACCTGGGACAGCAGCCACATTGAGATGCAAGAAAATGGAAGCCGGAACAACCTGGTGGAGAGCCCAGTGGGCAACGGGAATCTGGTGAGTGGTAGACTCGGAGCATTGTGGGATCTGTGAAGGGGATCTGAGGCCCACAAACACATTGCACCTCTTTCTTAGTGATAGCATCAGCAGTTATAGAAAATCCAGGTCTTAACACAAGGGAGTGGAGGAGTGGCCTAGTGGTTAATGCTGCCGCCACTCCTTATGACCCTGGGAAAGTCACTTAACCCCCCATTACCCCAGGTACCATAGTTACATTGTGAGTCCACAAGGACAGAAAGGGAAACTACTTAGAGCAGGGGTGTCAAAGTCCCTCCTCGAGGGCCGCCATCCAGTCGGGTTTTCAGGATTTCCCCAATGAATATGCATGCGATCTATTAGCATACAATGAAAGCAGTGCATGCAAATAGATCGCATGCATATTCATTGGGGAAATCCTGAAAACTCGATTGGATTGCGGCCCTCGAGGAGGGACTTTGACACCCCTGACTTAGAGTATCTGACTACTAGTCAATGTAAGCCACCTCGGGTGAATATCTTCATAAAAGGCAGTTAATAAATAAAGGGAGAGCAGTAATTCTATATCAGGAGATGCCGACTTTCCTTTAAAGAATTCTTACACCAGCTACAGAGCTGGAGAAAAATGTATAACTTACAGTAACTCTGGTTTTTTTGGAAGCAGAGTGGGGGGGGGGGGGTATTTTTTTTCTACATGTAGGTTTTTGCTGTGCTGCTTCTTTTTTCTAGAGTTACAGGCCAATGATAAGATTCTGTGCTCCAGAATAGCATACTTTTCTACGGCCTGTGTGGCTGTTTACGCTTGTTGAGACTTTGAGGCTTATGTTTTGCAACCATATGTGGGTCTTCCGACTTAGGTAAGATAAGATATTAACACACTTTTTCTTTGTGTATAGTAATTGATGGTGTGTTCCCTTTTTGAGTTTTTTCATAACTTACAGTATTCTACATGTGTAGGTGTGAATCCTGCCTGGACTCCGTCCAATCTCTTAATATTGCAATTCATTCTCTCATCATATCTAAACTCGACTACTGCAATTCATTATACAAAGGCTTATTCCAAAAAGACATCCGACGTCTTTAACTTATTCAAAACACGGCTTTTAAAATGATCACAAACATGAAGAAATTTGACCATGTTATTCCCCTGCTCAAGAATGCTCATTGGCTACCGATTCTGCACAGAATTACTTATAAAATTGCCATTTTTTACTTCAAAGCCCAAAATACCAAAGAACCTGCTTTCATCCACAAACTCCTTATCCCACATGACCCACCTAGAACACTTAAGATCCACTACCCAGTATCTTCTTCATGTACCTCTTTAAAGATGATCAGTATTCGCCGGGATACCTCATTTGCCATTACCACTCCTTCAATCTGGAACTCTCTACCTACTCATATAAGGGCAGAAACCAATCTAGATAAATTCAAGGGAAGTTTAAAATGCTTCCTTTTCAAAGACGCCTATGAAAGCTGACCCAGTACTCTGAATAACGAAAGCTGTTTTTGTTCTCTGATTATTCTTTTCTATTCAGATCTCTCTCCTTTCCCCTTCCCCTTTTCGTTTTTACCTTCTTTGTTTACTTTTCTTTAAATATTGTAGTTCTCCCTTTTTTCCTTCTTGTTTTTACCGTACGTTATGTCTGTACGTATTGTTTTTATTGTAAGTTATGTCTGTTTTGTTTTTAATTAGACACTTACTCGATTGTTTCCCTCATTACTTTTTATTGTACAACGCTTAGAATTCATGATTGGCATTTTATCAAAATTTTAATAAACTTGGAAACTTGTATATGTCTATCCATAAAATATACATTATGTAAAACAGTATACAGGGTTACCAGATATCTGGATTTCCCCGGACATGTCTTCCTTTTGAGGATATGTCTGGGGGTCCGGATGGCTTTTCAAAACCCGGCACTTTATCCGGGTTTTGAAAAGCTTCCAACATCGGGACGGCATCTGCGAAAGCGTGGATGCAACGCAGTGATGTCACACGCACACGTGCAACATCATCACATCACATGTGCGGATGCTGTCCTGATGCACGAACAGGTTAAGGGGGTGGGGCTGGGGGCGGGGCTAGGACAGGATGTGGGCGGGTCTGGGGAGCGTGGTCATGGATCCAGATTTTCCTTTTGGAAAAATCTGGTAACCCTAAGTACATATGTATATTTTACACATAGGAATACACATAGGTGGAGTCTTTGCAGAGCCTAGGTGGGTTACATGACCAGTTCTGTTAGTGAAGTAGGGTGGATAGTAGAGTGCCCCAGGGAACCTGTACCAGGACCCATAATTTGTAACATATTTATAAATGATCTAGAAAGGGGGATGAGGAATGAGGTCATCAGATTTGCAGATGACTTGAAAGTATTCAAAGTTGTGAAATTACTTGAGAATCTTGGGAAACTGGAAGACTGGGCAACTGAATGGCAACTGAAATTTAATGTGCATAAGTGCATTGGGAAAAAGAACTCAAAATGTACCTATATGATGCTAGATTTCATATTAGGAGTCACCACCAAGGAAAAGGATTTAGGTGTCATCCTGGAAGATACATTCCAGTGCAATAGGTGAGACATTCTAGACAAATGGGTAGTGTCCCCATGGCCACGTGCCATCTGCTGTGCCATTCATGACAGCTTTTCGAAACCTGGCCCTTTGTCCATGTTTTGAAAAGCTTCCAGCTCAAGACCGCGTCAGGAGGGCATCTGCACATGCACAGATGCAACACGGTGATGACAGGTGCAAGCAAGTTGACGTCAATGCGTCACACCTGCGCAGATGCCCTCCCGACGTGGCTCCGAGCACGAGAACAGGTTGAGTTGGGCGGGGCTGGTGGACGAGGCTTAGACGGAATGGGGCGTGTCTTGGGTGGAATGGGGTGGGGTGAGTAGAACTGGGAAGGCCTGGAAGTGGGGGCCATAGTAAAATCCAGTAACCCTATTTAAGCTGAAAATATATTATAACATTGATGGCAGCAGAAAGCTGCCTTGTTACTAAATTGTCTTTGTCCGTTGAATTCTGCTTTCCGAAGCTTTTTTGTTATATCCACTTTTAGCAGAGCGGCTCACAATAAAACACTCGCAATAGTTAAAGACATCAACATACATTATACAAAACTACATCAGCAATTCAGCGACCAGCGCTAACATCATCACTCTAAAACTCAGTGCCCATATTTCATCTCTTCAGCAATTTCTTGAAATAGCGCAAATTTCCCTGCTGTCGTATATACAATGGTATTCCATTCCACTCCTGAGGACCTAAGCAAGAGACCATGCTTGTTCTAGAGCTCACCAACCTCAGGCATTTAACCGGAGGAATATACAGCTCCGCATGATTAGCAGAACGTAATTTTGGTAATGGGACATAAAGCAGAATAGAACTCATCAAACTTTCCGGGGCCATTCCATGCACACACAAATAGACTATCATTAACAATCTATAGCGTTTGCGATCTTCCAGTTTTAACCAGTATAACTTGACGTAAAAGTCAGTTACGTGATCAACTTTCTCAATGATGAAGCTGTTTGGGCTGGGCTTTGCTTCTTTTGCTGTCAGCAAGGAATAGCCATACTTGGCCTCCAATATTTAATTTGTTTCCTAGACCTAAGCTAAATACCACAGTGCCCTCCAGTGGGCAGGTAGCAGAATGCAGCTGGATCTAGAGCTGCTTCAGCTCAGTTCTATTACAAATTGGTAGTTGGGAGTGCAACGGGCAGTTCTTGCAGAGCAAGGGAAAGCCTAGATGTGAAGCCCTTATTTCCTTTGTGGTGGCATGTAAATTTAACACTTTCACTAATTGTCTAACCTGGAGACTTCTAGTGTAGGAGTTACAGCTACAGAACATTAGGTATTGTTTAGGGTTGCCAAATGGCTCCATAAAAAAGGGGACGAAAAGAGATATCCAGGTTTTACTTCTATTGAAACAACAGAGGTAAAACCAAGATGTTTTAATCTGTTCTCTGTTTATTGGAGCCATAAGGTAACCTCTAGTATTGTTGCCTCACCCCTTCACCCAGTGGTGTACTTGGCTTGGTTGCCACCCAGGGTAGGGTTACCATATGGCTTCTGAAAAAGGAGGACAGATTGAGATTTTACTTCTATTGAAAGCAATAGAAGGAGGGCAGATTGAGACATCTCCGTATTATTTCCACTGAAAGCAATGAAAGTAAAACCCTGATGTCTCAATCCGTTCTCCTTTTTCTGGAGCCATATGGTAACCCTAACCCAGGGCATACCAACCCTCTCCTCCAGAGAGTGTGTGTGGGAGGAGGAAGGGGTTCATGAGCAGTTGCAGGGCTGCAGTCTGCATGTGTGTGGTTGCTGGCTCTGCCAGTCTTTTCTGCCCCTGAACAGAAAGTTGATGTCAGAGGAGGCGGAGGGCCGGCGGAGCCATTAAGCAAGGGTCATCTTTAAGTTTGCTTGCCTTTGCTTCAAAACCATGACAGGTTCATCCCCAACCTATCTGTCTCATCATTTCGAATTCCCAGGCACAACTAATACATGCAGTGCCTACTTGTTCGCTTTTCCAGCCTTAAAGGGCTTTACCCACAAGAGATTCCTTGATAGAACATTATCATTCCAAGCAGGCAAATGGAACAAATGTTTAACCAACTTCATCTCAAACACACTTTCTTATCAAACTTTTAGGAAGTCAATCAAAACTTATCTGTTTGACAAATTTCTCTGACCCCACTTCAACCTTGATGTATTTCCAAAACACTTCCAGATCAATTTGACTAACCTTAACATGCTAATGTAATTTAGAAAGTTTTTCTGTAATTCGCTGTCTGTATATACAGTCTCTTCCTCTGTAAACCGCTTTGAACTGCTTTTGGTATTGCGATATATAAAAATAAAGGTATTATTATTATTAATAACTGAACCATGTAGACTGTGACCCCCCCGTGCCTGCTCTGTTTACCTCTTTACCGCCTACACCCAGCGCAGACTGCACCCACTGCCCCACCTTTGGTATGCCCCAGCCTTCACTCCTACTAAAGGCAACTTGATGCATTTTAGAAAACTGCTTAAAACACATCATTTTCGGTAGCAGTTCCCCTTACATGGAATTCTCTATCTGCTTTTTTAAGGGAGGAAAAAAGTCTCGACAAATTTAAAGGATCTCTTAAATGCTTTCTTTTTAAAGATGCTTTCAAATTCTAACTGGGACATACCTCTGCAATGATAAACACTATTCTGCTCAGTTCACGTTAGGCTTTCTTCCTTCCCCTCTCATTCTGCCCTTATACGTTCCTGTATTATACAAATTGTAGTTCTCCCTTTTCCTTATGTACCAGTCTGTAATTGAAGTCTTTGTTTCTTCTCACGTTTTATAAGATTACTTGTATCCCCCTTATTTTAATCGTAAATTGCTTAGATCAATCAAATTTTAATAAACTTGGAAAACCTCTCTCTTTGCACAGGCGTTTATCAGCTAGATCCAGTCTTTCAGTTCTGATCATATACCCCTCTTTATGTTGAATATAGTAAAGTGTTTGCAACCCTTGCCCCGGCCTGTTGTCTGTTGTATATTTAAACATAAGAACATAAGAAGTGCCATCTCCGGAACAGACCCTAGGTCCATCAAGTCCGGTGATCCGCACACGCGGAGGCCCCACCAGGTGTACCCTGGCATAGTATTAGTCCCCATATTACCCTATTTGGTTTGTTAAAGCTGTGCATGTAAATTATGAGCCGCTTTGGTTTAAAGCGGATAATAAATGCTTTAAATAAATAATAAAAACTTAATTTTGTATACCGCCATCCCCAGGGAGTTCTAGGCGGTTCACATCAATTAATCAGATTTACAAGCAACGAAGTCGTTGAGGTAAGCATGAAGGGAATGTATAAGTCATTGGAGTTAGCAGGTTGGGAGTGAACAATAAGAAGGAGTAAAGGGAGAGTTCAGATCATTGGTGGAAGGGGTGAGAGAAGTGGAAGTTGGGGGATTAGGGATTCTGTCCGTGGAATAAGAGTTTTGAGTAGTTTTCTAAAGTCGAGGTAGGTGGGGGCCTCGAGCACAATTTGGGCTAGCCATGGGTTCTGTTTGGCCGCCTGGAAGGCGAAGGTTTTGTCGAAGAACCTTTTGAGGTGACATAGTTTTAGGGAGGGGAAGGCGAGCAGATGAACTAACACCACGGCGCAAGGGTTTAAACAGATCTCTTTTCTTGAGGTAGCTGAGAAAAAGATCCAATGCTTTTGTTGTTTGAACGTTCTCTTGCACGGCTTTGGAAAGAGATGTCAGTCAAAAAGTGACAGGGAATATAAGAAATACCACACGGTATACCAGTAGGGAATGAAAAATTCAATATATATTGACAAAAAAACATCCCTTGAATGTAATACACACTGCTAGAATAAAGCTTTACATATGGTAGAAGTAGCTCAGAGACACGGAGGGGTTATGACAGGGGATGAATCCCCCAACCATCTTACCACCCAATCATTGCTAATCCTCCACACGTTTTAGCTTTTTTTTTTTTTTTTTTTTATAAATTTTTGATGGTGAAAAAATTGTGAAACTCAAAACCACTTCAATAAATAAACTGTGACTAAATCACTTAGGGCTCCTTTTACAAAGGTGCGCTAGCGTTTTTAACGCACGCACCGGATTAGCGCGCGCTTTAGCGCTGCTAGCCAAAAATCTACCGCCTGTTTAAAAGTTGGCGGTAGCGTCTATCGCGGCTTTGTAAAAGGAGCCCTTAGCTATGTAATGGTTCCTTGGTTTGGAAAGAGATGACCTTAAACTTGGCCCTGTGTTCTCTGGTTTAGGCGGATGCCAACAGACCGGATAGCTTGAGGACATTTACCTGCAAGAACCCAACCCGCTACTCTTACCTGTGCCAGGGGCAGGATAATCCCTACTTCATCAGCGATGACCATTCCCAGGTGAACCTGAAGTGACTCACAGCCATCGAACATCCATCTGCTGAGGACGCTTACCTAATATCCACCATTTGCAAAGCTCCATCACTTCCTGATAAACTTTGATGCAAACACTGGCCACAGGAGCATGCACAAGGAATGTCTCATTACGAAAAAAAAATCTAGGGTACCATGTATCTATTGAACCTCTGGCAAGAAAAGATGATTTTAAATGACAGGATGTATTTTTATATGTCAATTTTTTACATTCTTTATATGAACTATAGGTGATGCGAGTCTGCTAGTGCCTTATTTCCCTGTGCACCTGCATGGATGCCAGTGATGTTTGCTGTTGCCCCACTGGTCCTCTAATACCTGTACTTACCTGTGTTTATGATGTATCTTGAGTTGGAGTAGGGACGAGGAGATCACGATGGTACCCAAAAGGTTATTTCAAAACTCGGTGGGCAGGAACTACATTCAGTCTGTTAAGATTTCGTGTGTTTGACTGTACTTGGTCTCATTGAAACCTTTTATCAAACAGGGTCCTTTCTTGCCAGATAACATTTCATCACTGGAAGAGGTCACAGTGACCAATCGGGGCAGCAGCTTTGGCTTGTCCATTGGGCACATTTCCAATATTCCAGGGGCTGCTGTTAGACCAGTACACTTGGCAGTGGGGGGGGGGGGTTGTGACGTAGAAGGTCACAAACCTAAAACCCTATCAACAAATATTGCGGTGCAGTGTTTTGGAAGCCTGTGCTAGCCAGTCATACCTGTCATGATATTGTGGCTCAGCTTAGGGGCTGATTCTATAAACAGCGCCTAAATTGGCTGGCACCTAGAAGAATGGCACCAGCCACGTGTCAGTCACACTTAAGCGCTGTTTACTGAATCGCGGCCTATGTAAAAATATAGGCGCCTGAAATGTAGGCCAGGGCTTTAAGGCCTACATTTCAAGCACCTAAGTTTTTGGAGAATTGCACTTAGTGGGCCTAAGTCACATTCTGCCCATAGAAAAACACACTTAGGCGTTAGGCACTTATCACATGGCGCTTAGCAGTGCCTATCTTTTGTAGAATTGGATAGGTACCTATTGGCCAAATATTTTTTTAACCAATTATTGAGGCTATTAAGGGTATTTTGCCAATTTAGGCACCCTTTATAGAATCAGCCCCTTAGTGTCTTCAGTCCCAGACTGCAGTCTCCCTACAGAAACTAGGGCTCCTGGGGATCATGACAGAATGTGAAGTAGCACGGAATAACGTGCAACATATTATATATAATTCTCTGTACCCACTGCTCTGCACTGCGTACAGAACAGTCAGAAGCAGAGGATCAGGTTCTGGGTCAGGTGAAAGGTCTCTGATTTAATGTCTCAAATATTCTTCCTCTAATACGGCATATGAAGAAATGTATCTTACATAAAGAAGCTGAGACTAGTCGTCCTCACGTCACAAGTATACGCTGAAAGCAGCTGTCCTTGTGTTGAGATCATGTACAGGAGGGGTCCTCAGATCCAGTCCTTGAGGTCACTGGCCCAACCTGGTTTTCGGAATTTCCACAATGGATACGCATGCAAATCGATCTCATACATCTTCATTGTGGAAATCCCGAAAACCAGGCTGGATTGTGGACCTCAAGGGCTGGATTTGAGGACCCCTGATATACAGGAATGTTATAGGCACTTAAGGAAGCTGAAAGTATCAGTTCTGGCCACTAGAATGTATGGAAAAGTGTGTCCCTTAGAAGTTGCAGTGGTTAGCACACATTTGTTTCATTTGGGTGCCTGAAAGATTTTAATGCGTGTACGTAATACCTACAGATTAATAGATGTACAATCGATTTGCGCTTGTAAACAAGTTCTAGCCTGCTCACAATGCACATATGAAAAACAAATTGGTGAAATGAAAAGAATAAAACACTCAAATATTGGGAAAAATTAGGGAAAGAACAAAAACAAGCTGATTTTTTTTCTTGGCTTTGCACATCCATAATGCCCAAAAGGATGTTGACGGCACAAGCCATCGTGTGCAGAACCTGCTTGTATATAAGGAAAGAGAGCACTCCAGCGCATTTTGCTAATTAGCTGCTTCGCTGCTGGTGCACCTCATGCTGCTAAATCACTCTGATGCCAAATTATTGCCTACACCAGTCCTCTGCGCTCAGGCCGATTCGCCTTCCCTCGTTTTAGTTATAACACTGAACTTAGTGGAGCAAAGAGTGGCCACTCTGCAGGGCTTTAAGAAGAAACCGCGATTAGACATTTGACGAGTAATCTTTCTAAACATTCGTCTTCATAATGCTGTAAATCACAGATCCTGGGCTCCCTGCTGGAAAGTGATTTTAAAAAACCAAACCCGCTTCCTAATTCTTTCGTTACTTCTAGAAACTTCTGCTTTCGGTTTCTGGGGCTTTCGCATAACTTTTTCCCCAATAGCGTATATCCTCTGATCTTCCAGTGATCAGTTTCACTCCGGTACTACAGCTGAAGGTACTTGTGGGCCATTAAGAACCCATCTGTACAAGGTACTTACTATGGGGTTGATACTCAGACCATATCTGAACTTTGGCATTGAATTTTTAGGTTTTCAGAGCTGGCTAATGCGTAGCTGGTTAAGAGGGATACTCCTAGAGAATGAAACGGGGACAGAATTTGTTCCCATCCCTGTCCCCGCAGTTAACCGCAAAACCATCTCCGTGTCATTCTTTAAGGAGAGAGGGAAGAATCAGAGTATGAATGGGCCCAGCCACTGGCCCTCAAGTCTTGCACTGAAGAATGACGGTGTAGAAGGACTGAGGCTGAGATAGACACTAAAGACTGACAGTCTCTGGTATCCAGAGCAGATATTGTGATATCATAATACTTCATTCCACCAATGCCTAAGAGCCAACCTCATCAGCGATGTCACAATGGTCTGACTGCCCTATACTTGGCTCACATAAGAGTCAGAGTATGAATGGGTCCAGACACTGACCCTCAAGATGCATTCAATACCCGATAACTTACTCATTTCCCAGGAACAGAAAATTTGCCCTAACCCATTGTGTTCACCCTTTCCCCTACCCTTTTTTAACTATAATTTTATTGTAACTTTGCCTCCCTCTCCCTTTTCTCATGGATTCATGTCAGTCAAATATATCTGTGAATTCCCCACAATTTTTAGAGTACTTTTTAAAAATGTTTTACTATATTTATTGTAAACCTTCTAGACACCTGTGATAGATGATATATCAAGAAATGATTAAACTTGGAAACTAGATAGACACTAAAGAATAACAGGATGGTTAGAACATAAGACCATAAGCGTTGCCATACTGGGAAAGACCAAAAGTCCATCAAGCCCAGTATCCTGTTTCAAACAATGGCCAATCCAGGTCCCAAGTACCTGGCAGAAGCCCAAATAGTAGCAACATTCCAGAGCTGAGATTGTTTTTCCAAGTTTATTAAAATTTTTGATAAAACGCAAATCAAGATTTCTAAGCATTTATACAGATTGTATTAAAATAAGGGGAAAACACACATATAAATATCGACTAAACAAATGTGAAACGATAGGAAAGTGGGGTGAACTACAATTTAAAAGTAAAGAAAACATAAAGGGTAAACTATAATGGGGAAGCAGGAGAATGAAGATTTAATAACCTTGGCTATTTCCAAGTCTCAGCAGTTGTAAGCATCTCGGAAGAGGTAGCTCTTTAGATTTCCCTTAAATTTGTCTACATTTTTTTCCGCCCTAATATGACGTGGCAAGGAATTCCATATTGTAGGGGCCATAATTGCAAATGAAGTGGCCCGACGCGTGCTGATGATTTTCAGGGATAGTGTATAAAGAACATGTTGAGATGAGGATCTTAAGACTCTTGAAGGTTCGTGTGGAATAAGGAGCTTGTGAATAAAGGCCGGTCCGTTAGTGCTTTGGGACTTGAAGGAACAATGGCTATTTTATATAAAATTCAATGTGGGATTGGTAGCCAATGCGCACTTTTAAGCATAGGTCAAATTTCTTCCTATTGGCAGTGTTTTGTATTAGTTGTAACCGGCGGATATCTTTTTGGCAGATACCTTTATATAATGAATTACAGTAGTCAAGTTTGGATATAATAAGAGAGTGAATAAGAATGTTGAGGGATTGGGGGTCCAGAACGTTCGAGAGAGATCTTATCATCCTAAGTCTAATGAAACAGTTTTTTACTACTGAGCTGATTTGTAGACAGTAGGTCAGTTTGCTATCTATAATTACTCCTAGGATTTTAATAGCATTTACAGAAATAATGGGGGTATCATTTATGGCGATAGAGGATATGAGTTGTAAGTCTTAGAGGGGATACGATAGAGACTTATAGGATCATGAAGGGCATAGAGAGAGTAAAGAGGGACAGATTCTTCAAACTTTCTAATAATAAAAGAACAAGAGGGCATTCGGAAAAGTTGATAGGAGACAGATTCAAAACAAAAGCTAGGAAGTTCTTCTTTACCCAACGTGTGGTGGACACCTGGAATGCGCTTCCAGAGGACGTAATAGGGCAGAGTACGGTATTGGGGTTCAAGAAAGGATTGGACAAATTCCTACTGGAAATGGGGATAGAGGGGTATAAATAGAAGATTACTGCACAGGTCCTGGACCTGTTGGGCCGCCGCCTGAGCGGACTGCTGGGCACGATGGACCTCGGGTCTGACCCAGCAGAGGCATTTCTTATGTTCTTATGTTATGTTCTTAAGTCTTCTTTCCATGGGAATAGCATGATGTCATAATGCCTCATTCCACAAGTGCCTAAGAGCCAACCTCATCAGTGATGTCACAATGGCTTCTTTATCCTATACATGGCTCAAATAAGTATCAGAGTATGAATGGGCCCAGCCACTGACCCTCAAGCCTTACATTGAAGAATGCTGGTGTAGAAGGACTGAGGTTGAGATAGACACTAAAGAATGACACGGGATGGTCTCCCGCGGTTATCTGCAGGGACGGGGACAAATTCTGTCCCCGTGTCATATGGTTTACCTCATACAGGAAGGACTGAGCTCTATGTGGTCACATTGATGTTGTTAACCTGGCCGGTTAAATGCTAAATGTTGGCCATGTGCTGACTCCACCCTCAGAATATTCCACAAACCGTCAGTTTTGAGATAGGCACTATCCAGACCTTTTCACCAGCACTAACTGGTTCAGGGGCGAATTCATCAATGGGTGCTATGTGATTTAGTATGCGCTAACCACGTTAGTGCTTATTAATGATTAGCACACACAGACACCTGTAGGAATACAATGGGTGACTGAGGGTTTCGTGTGTGATAAATTGCTTAGCGCCCATTGATCAATTCCCCCAAGTGCTGCCGAAAATGACCAGTTCGTCCCAAACAGGTGATTGAACTGGCTAAATATCGACGCCCCAAACAGGTGATTGGACTGGCTAAATAACTGGCTAAATATCGACGCCCCAAACAGGTGATTGAACTGGCTAAATATCGACGCCCCAAACAGGTGATTGAACTGGCTAAATATTGACGCCCCAAACAGGTGATTGGACTGGCTAAATATCGACGCCCCAAACAGGTGATTGGACTGGCTAAATATCGACGCCCCAAACAGGTGATTGAACTGGCTAAATATCGATGCCCCAAACAGGTGATTGAACTGGCTAAATATCGACGCCCCAAACAGGTGATTGAACTGGCTAAATATCGACGCCCCAAACAGGTGATTGGACTGGCTAAATATCAACCCATGTGTCTTTTGCTGACTGGAGTCTACTGCTGATGCCTCTCTAATTATTTGGTGGGCTTATTGCTGTGACAAGAGGGGTTTTTTTTCCTACTTGTAGAGTGCTCCCAACTCTGCTACAGCATGTGTGCAAATACTGTATGTAAATAGAGATCTATACATTTTTATGGTATACATAAATCTTAGGGATGTGCATTTGTTAGCATGCATTAGGTTCATTGTCATGCCTTAAAACATTTGGGGCTATATTCACTAAAGGCATTCATTGCACACAAACACACATTAACCCATTATTTACTGTAGGTCTGCAAAGGGGCCCATTTACTATTAAGACACATTAAAAAGGCAATTTTACAATCTACATATCTTAATTTACATGCCCTTTGAGAATGTCTAAAATACCAGCACTTATGCACATAAATGTCCATGAAAGTGCCAACAGGACACCGAAATGCTATTCTATAATGGTGTGCCAAACTTACGTAAATGCAAGGGGGTGTACCCATGGGCGGGGCTTCCAGTTATGCGTGTAACTTATGGAATCCTGTAAGTTGTGCAGCAGTGCCATATTTAGGAGCTCACGTTTGCCTGGTGTAACTGCAGGTGTGGATAGATAGAGAAAAGCAAACAAGACCAAAGTCCAGAGGAGGAGCCCCCTCTAAAGAAAAACTAATGACAAAAAGTAGGAATGAACAAGGGACTACCAAAGAAACAAAGAGAGCACCCAGGGTAGACAAGCTTGTAGTTTATTGTAGAAGTCCTCAGAGCAGAGAGAGCCAAATAGATAATGTACGAGAAGACCCAACACGGCACTGTGTTTCAGCGATGATGCGCTAGCCTCAGGAGTCAAAACACTGTACGAAGATTTGTTAGGAACAAAACAAATTTTGTAGGTGCTATACGGTGTGTGAACACAATCTGTCTCGGTTTACTCCCCAACCTTTTTTGGGGTTTGTTTTTTTTATTGTAACCTACCAATTCCTTCCTTTCCTGATGTTTCTATGGTTGTCTTATTGTTTCTCCAGATTTCATCCCTACCCCATTTAATTTTTTAATTTGGGGTTTTTTTTTTACATTTTTTGTAAACCGCTTAGATTTATCTCGGTTTTATATTTGCAGTATATTAAATAACTTGAACTTGAGAAGCTCAGCATGGAACCACCCACACACTCCCAGACCCAGGATCTCTTCTCGTTTCTTTGGAAGTTTCTTGTTCACCCCTACTTTTTTTTCATAAAGAAAAGCACTAGGAGCCGTCAAGTCAGAGATCGTCAAGAGTCTTTTATTAGTAACCCGACACAGGCCTTGTTTCGGCGCCAAGCACTTGCATTAGGGGGTCAGTAAATGTTAGGTGTGCTAATACCAGATTCCATTAGTATTCTGTAACAGTTCCTGGGTATCCAGGTACTGTCAGAACACGCTCCTACCATGTGTCCTCGAGCTTCTACCTGAAGGCCCCCAGTTGTAGACTTGCCCTTTGACCTCATTAGTTTCAAGTTTGTTTACAACTTTCTACCCCGTCCATCAGACAATTCATCTGAGCAGCTTACAGACTAAAAAATAAGGTAGTATAATAAAACAGACATGACTTAAAAGGATGAAGGAGCTAAAAAGTTTTGATAGGACAAATTTGAAAATGAACCAAAAATGTTTTGCTTATGCACATCCCTAAGGGATCTGAAATGGGGCTGGCCCTACTTTCTATCTGACTTTTGATCTTTTGATTTCTATTAAGTGTGCCTAAGCACTGTAATTCTAATGAGAAATTAAATGACCCAGCTTATGTTCTTATTTATGTGATAAAACAATAAATGAATTGTGGCTTTTTTTTGGTCTGGAATGATTATTGTCATTTTCTTTGAATGTGAGGAGAGGGCAAAGTTCTTCAGCTATTCCTTTGGGCAGACAAGATGGACCATTTGGCCTTTATCTGCCAACATGTTTCTATGTTACTGCTTATCATTTGCTAGACATACACAGCACTGTACATTAAATACATAAGAGACAATTCCTACCCAACAGAGCTTAAAAGCTAAACAAAACAGGATAGCTAAGGGATTAGAACATAATAATAGCCTTACTGGGTCAGACCAATGGTCCATCAAACTTAGTAGCCCGTTCTCACGGTGGCCAATCCAGGTCCCTAGTACCTGGCCAAAACCCAAGGAGTAGCAACATTCCATGCTACCAATCCAGGACAAGCAGTGGCTTCCCCCATGTCTTTCTCAATAACAGACTATGGACTTTTCCTCCAGAAACTTGTCCAAACCTTTCTTGAAACCAGCTACGCTATCTGCTCTTACCACAACCTCTGGCAATGCGTTCCAGAGCTTAACTATTCTCTGAGTGAAAAAATATTTCCTCCTATTGGTTTTAAAAGTATTTCCCTGTAAGTTCATTGAGTGTCCCCTAGTCTTTGTAATTTTTGATGGAGTAAAAAAGCGATCCACTTGTACCCATTCTACTCGACTCAGGATTTTATAGACGTCAATCATATCTCACCTCAGCTGTCTCTTTTCTAAGCTGAACAGCCCTAACCTTCTTAGTCTTTCCTCATATGAGAGGAGTCCCATCCCCTTAATCATCTTGATCGCTCTTCTTTGAACCTTTTCTAGTGCCACTATATCTTTCTTGAGATAAGATGCCCAGAATTGAACACAATACTCCAGATGAGGTTGCATCATTGAGCAATACAGGGGCATTATAACATTCTTAGTCTTATTAACCATCCCTTTTTTAAATAATTTCTAGCATCCTGTTTGCTTTGTGGAGCAAGCAAAGTTGAAAGTGAATAAGCTAAAGATATTCTGTTCTTAGGCTTATATATTACCTTATTGTCCAACAAGAGGAAGGTTTACAGCCACTAAAAATCAATGCCTTTAAAATAATTTACACATTCTCCAAACATAAGAATCTACTTTGTGGAAAAGAGCAATTATTTTGGAGGTAAGAAGGGTTCTAAAGCAATGATTCCCAAACCTGGTCCTGGAGGCACCCAAGCCAGTCAGGTTTTCAGGATATCCACAATGAACAAATCTACATAGCATTTAACATAAGCATTGATTAATGAGACAAAGCCAACATGGATTTAGTAACGGGAAATCTTGCCTCACCAATCTACTACATTTCTTTGAAAGGGTGAATAAACATGTGGATAAAGGTGAGCTGGTTGATATTGTGTATCTAGATTTTGAAAAGGCATTTGACAAAGTACCTCATAAAAGACTCCTGAGGAAATTAGAAAGTCATGGGATAGGAAGTAACGTTCTATTACAGATTAAGAACCTCCCTTCGTTCAAACCTTAAATGTCTCTCTCTACTATAAATATTGTAGTTCTTTCCCCTTTTCTTATGTTTTTTGTAAGTCTACTTACATCTATATGAGTCTGTTGTATATATTTAATTGTGTCCCACATTTTTATTGTTGTACAATGCTTAGAAATGCTGATACTACAGAAAAAAGTCCTAATAGTGTCACTGAGAGACAGAATGTGAGGAGCAGCAACAGGGCTAATGAGTAACCAAAAAATTATCTGTGTATGAGGATCTCAGTGTGGATTGTGAAATCAAATTTCTTGGTAACAAAAAACGATATATCCAATATCGTGAACAATATTGGATTTTTGAACTTAATTCTGTTTTTCCTGATGGTCTTAATGAAAACATTGAGTGGAATACCATCATTTGAACTTTGACCTATCATTTTGTGATGTTCTTCTGGCGGCCTGTTCATAAAGTATGCATGAAGTTTAACCTCTCAACTGCCCTTGCCGGGTGTTCCTCCCTGCATTCTGCTGCTGCGTTTTTGAGCTCGCAAATCTAAAGGTTCATGATGAAGGATAATTTTCCAAAACTGAAGTTCAGTTGAACCGTTTACTTTGAAGCGGCCTCTCTTTTTCTAGTGTGCAGCTTCCCTTCGGGCTTTCTTGTCATAAGAACATAAGAATTGCCACTGCTGGGTCAAACCAGTGGTCCATCATGCCCAGCAGTCCGATCACGCGGCGGCCCTCTGGTCAAAGACCAGCACCCTAACCAAGACTAGCCCTACCAGCGCACGTTCTTGTTCAGCAGGAACTTGTCTAACTTTGTCTTGAATCCCTGGAAGGTGTTTTCCCCTATAATAGCTTCTGGAAGAGCGTTCTAGCTTTCTACCACTCTCTGGGTGAAGAAGAACTTCCTTACGTTTGAACAGAATCTATCCCCTTTCAACTTTAGAGAGTGCCCTCTCGTTCTCTCTACCATAGAGAGGGTGAACAACCTGTCCTTATCTACTAAGTCTATTCCCTTCAGTACCTTAAATGTTTCGATCATGTCCCCTCTCAATCTCCTCTGTTTGAGGGAGAAGAGGCCCAGTTTCTCTAATCTTTCACTGTACGGGAACTCCTCCAGCCCCTTAACCATTTTAGTCGCTCTTCTCTGGACCCTTTCGAGTAGTACCATGTCCTTCTTCTGAGACTTGCTCATGGCTTTCTTGGAGCCCTTCTTGGCTGCAGGAGCTGATTTGGCCGGCTTGGGCATCTCGGCAAAAATTTCCTACACAACTTTAAATATGTAATGTAGAACAAAAGAACTGTTCTTCGTGTACGGTGACCAGTGCTGGACGCAGTACTCCAGGTGAGGGCGCACCATGGTCTGGTACAGCGGCATGATAACCTTCTCTGATCTTCTTTATAATTCCTAGCATTCTGTTAACCCTTTTTGCCACCGCCGCATATTGCATGGATGGCTTCATTGACTTGTCGATCAGAACTCCCAAGTCCCTTTCCTGGGAGGTCTCTCCAAGTACCGCCCCGGACATCCTGTATTCGTGCATGAGATTTTTGTTACTGACATGCATCACTTTACACTTATCCATGTTGAACCTCATCTGCCATGTCGATGCCCATTCCTCAAGCCTGGTTATGTCACGTTGTAGATCTTTGCAATCCCCCTGCGCCTTCACTACTCTGAATAACTTCGTGTCATCCGCAAATTTAATCACCTCGCTCGTCGTACCTATGTCCAGATCGTTTATAAAGATGTTAAAGAGCATGGGTCCAAGCACCAAGCCCTGCGGCACCCCACTGGTGACTCTCTTCCAGTCTGAGTTCTGGGAGTCTTGATGTCTTGAGATAAGTAATTTTTTCACGTTTGTGCAGTATTCCTGTTTGACCGACTGTGTTGGAGCAGCTCTGGTGTATATATATTAATGAGTTATTATTATTTTGGTTAAACACTGGTGTTATTACACTTTTTTATTATTTGATAATCACACATATGAGGATTCTATGATGGTGTGGTGTGTAGGGTTGTTGCCCTCACACGGATTGTAATATTGAACAAATACTCATTTATTTGATTTCACAATCCACACTGAGATCCTCATACACAAATTAATTATTTATTTGGTTACTCATTAGCCCCGTTGCTGCTCCTCACAGTCTGTCTCTCAGTGACACTATTAGGACTTTTTTCTGAAGTTGATGTGGATGTCCTAGTTTATTTGGGTTTTGTCAACATTGATAGAAATGCTGATAAGCATTAAAATCAAATTTTAAATAAATTTGAAACTTAAAACCTAGAAAACAGCAAGGAGGCTTACATGGTCAATTATTGGGGCTCTCCAGGGATCTGTGCTGGCACCACTGCTTTTTAACATATTTATCAATGTTCTAGAGATGGGAATAACTAGAGAGATACTTACATTTGCTGATGACACAAAATTCAAAGTTAAATTGCAAGAGGGCTGTGAAAAATTATCAGAGGACCTTGTCAGACCTGGCATCAAGCTGGCAGATGACGTTTAATGTGAGCAAGTGCAGAGCTGTCTGGGGGAAAGAGGAACCCGAACTATAGCTACTTGATTCAGGGTTCCTTATTATGAGTCACCACTCACTATCCAGAAAAAGCATCGAAGTGTCATCGTTGAGGATATATTGAAACCATCAGCTCAGTGTTCGGCGGTGGCTACGAAAGCAAATAGAATGCGCTCCCTTTTTCGATCTGTAATATCTCCTCTCTTAAGGAATTTCAAGTTGTCCTCAAAACATGGCTGTTCACACGTCTTCCCACCCACTTAGGATAAATTATATGAACACCACACTCTCCACACCAGATATCTGTACAGGAACTCAGGCCAGACTCTCAGCCTGCCTGTCTGACATTGCCCTTTGGATGTCTCACTGCCATCTAAAAGCCTAAAATCGCCTCCGCCCCTGCCGTTCTCTCCTCCCGGTCTCGTCAGCTCGCAGCCTTAGGGTGATCTTTGAGTCCTCTCTCACTTTCTCCACTCAGATCCATGAAACTGCTAAAACCTGTCACTTCCTCCTCTATAATATTGGTTGGGTTTGGGTTATTTATTTACCCTTACCCAGGGTGGGTTACAAACTAAGATACAAAAATACATACAAGATCGACAATAAATACACGTACAAAACAGAGCAAAAATACAAACAATAAAATACATAGGCGACCAGCACCTTACTGTCATCAGCTCCTCATTAACCATACAGTCTCATACCTTGTATTTCACCTGGCAAAAAAGATGCCGTTTCAGCAATCTTAAAAAATTCTGTATATTCTGTTGCCCATGAATGCACTCAGGGAGATTGCTCCATTCCCTAGGCCCTATACAACGGAATATACTGTCCCTCGACATTGCTCGCCTCGGCTCTTTTACAGATGGAATTCGCAGCTCTAATTGTTCTGCAGATCGAAGTGGACGAGACGGGACACGTGGCAGAATGCTCTTACGAAGATGTTTAGGAGCCAAGTTGTGCAAGCACATATAAACGGTTAGTAATAGCGTAAAGTGAAATCTATCCTTCAGCTTCAACCAATACAAACTCACATAATATTCTGTCGCGTGTTCCCGTTTATACAAACTCACATAATATTCTGTCGCGTGTTCCCGTTTCTCCAACCTAAACAGAGTTCTCATCACTGAATTTTGGCCTCTGTTCTCTGAGCACCTTATCCACATTCTTATAATAATAATAATAATAATTTATTTTGTATACCGCCATACCCAGGACGTTCTAGGCGGTTCACAACAGATAGATGAATTACATACAGTGCGATTGAAAAAAGAAGAACATAACAAGGCAATCGTAGGGCCAAACTAGTTTACATTAACAATTTAGGTGAGGGAAGGGCTAAATACAGAGCACATACAGTATGCACTGTAAGAGGATATAATTGAATTTATGAGAAGGGGGAACAAAGCATATTAGATGAAAGGGGGGAGCAACAATCTTAGAAGGGTGGGGGGGGAGGAGGCGGAAAGGTAAAGGAAGAGGTGGGAAGCGTTGAGGAGGGGGAAGGGGAGCGTTAAGGATTTGGTCCATTGAAAAGTAGAGTTTTGAGCTTATGTACTTCTCTCAGGCCTCCCACTCATCCATGTCTCACCCCTTCAAAATGCTGCTGCACGACTCATATTCCATGAGCGCCACCGTGCTCACGTTACCCCTCTCCTCAAATCACTTCATTGGCTCCCCATCTGTTTCCACATACAGTTCAAACTCCTCTTACTAACTTACAAGTGCATTCACTCTGTAGCCCCACAATATCTTTTTTTTTTACTTTATCTTTATTGAGTTTAAATTTTATGATAACAATCATAATGAAATAAAACAGTGTCCACCATACAGTAAATCACATAAAGCAATATAGGACAAATTAAACATTCTTTCTACTGTTAATTAGTCCACAATCATCGAGGGAGGAGTATCACAATCCAGAGACTATTTAATCCAACATTTTATCAGGAATATTTTAAACAGGCTGAAGTGGACCCAATTTACTAACTAGGAACATTATCTTGGTTACAAATGGGGGTACTTGCAGTTGTCATCTCCTTATCCAAAATAAACCTCGATAACGGTGCAGATTCAAAAAAGGTATATTTAGCTCCCCTAAAATTAACTAAATATTTACAGGGGTATCTCAATATAAACGTAGCTCCAATTTTTAACACCTGTAGTCTGAAGAGCAAAAACTGTTTCCTTTTTTACTGTTATCCTAGAAACATCTGGATACATTCTTATTTTTTGATTCAGAAACAAAACATCTTTATATTTAAAACAACAACAACTTCAAAAGCCATTCTCTATCTGAATCTAACGCTAGTTGAACAAAAAGTGTAGCAACCGTTAATTCCTCTGATTCTGACTTCTCTAATAAATTTGTTAAATCCAATACATCTACTGCTGGTTCTTGATTGTCCTCCGGGGTCTTCTTCTTTCCCAAATTTTTGAAATTGGTGGAAAGGAACTTTGTGGGACTTTTAGAATCTCCGAAAGGTACCGTTTGAACATATCAAGAGCTGTAGTGGAAATTCATTTAGGAAAGTTGATCAGTCTCAGGTTTTGTCTCCGTGTTAAGTTTTCAAGAACCTCCATTTTGAAATTAATGTCATCATTATCCCTCATAAGGAGCTGATTTTGTGCTCCCAATATTTCCAATTTTTTTTTCCTGCTCAAGTGATTTTTTTCTCAACTTTCACAATAGCTTCCAACTTTCTTTCTTGTTCTAGTGACTTTTCCTCCAGTTTGCCCACACTTTTTTTTTTTTTTTTGCAATATTAAAGTCTCAGAACAGTGAGTAGACAGAGTTTGCAATTGATTTCCCAGGGAAATCTGTAATGTTGAGATTGCCTCCCAAATAGAGTTTAAATCAACCAATGAAGGTTTTTCTAGAGGAGCCAGGAAACATTTAAAGTTTAATTCTTTAAGCTCCTGTTTGCAAATTCAAAAGTAATGGTGATTCTTGCCGTTCGTCTACATTCCCCATGACTTCCTGCGGTTGCAGTTGCGTTGGAAAGGGAGTAGACACTCTCCGGGCTGCCAGTTCTTCATTTTCCTCCTCCTCGCAGCTCCCTTAAGTCACCGCCACACTCTCCTCACTCCCCTCGTTCTGTGATTCCAGTCGATCGAGTGGCTGTGCCGGCGTGTCTCGTTCTTCCGGTGAGAAGCTGGCCGCCTCAAAAGAGGTGGTAGGGCACTCTGATATGCCCCCACACTCATGCCGAGGACTCTCTCTCCGGTTCTCCATGGGCCCGATGTTCGACGAACGTGTCCATAGGGCCAGGCAATTGCTCTGACCCGGGTTCGACAGGAAAAACCCGGGTCTTGGACTTACGCTTCACCATTTTAAAAGTAAAAGGCTCGGGAGCGTTCAGCCTAACAGCTTCAGTCTGTCATCTATGATAAGCTCCTCAGCCCTTCAATATCTTTCCTCATTTATCTCCCCCTATGCTCCCCCCCCCCCATGAACTCCGTTCATCAGATAAGTCCCTCGTATCTGCACCCTTCTCTACCACCAACTCCAGACTATGTCCCTTCTTTCTTGCCACGCTGTATGCCTGGAACAGGCTGCCAGAGTTAATTCATCACGCTCCTTCTATAGCAGTCTTCAAATCCAAGCTAAAAGCTCACTTTTTTGAAGCTTCTTTCATTTCTACTCACTGCCTAAAACCTATACCCATTGTATCATTCCTTCTACCAAAAACTCCCCAACCCTGAGATGTCTTGTCTTTTTGTCCGCATTAGATTGTAAGCTCTTCTGAGCAGGGACCATCTATTAAATGTTAAATGTAAAGTGCTGTGTGTGCCCTTCCGCCTATGCAGATTCATCTTCCACAAAATTTTGTTCCTAAGGAATTCTAACTCTTGACTATACATCACTTTATGTGCTGAATAAATTATATGATTAAAAATAAAACTGTGGATATAGATGTTCTGAAAGATGATTTATTATTTGCTCTTCATAATAAAAAGGGGTCCTGCAATCTTTTTCCTCTCATGTTTCTTATCAATGATTTTAGCCACCTTACACAGCATGGTCACACTTTTTTTTATCCTGCGGGTCAAGTTTAGCCACTAATTTGCATGCATAAGGTTGGTACCACAGCCACTTTTATGCCATTTATTATCATTTATTTTGCCTTTCATTCTACCTCAATCCCTCTAGGACAGGGGTGTCAAAGTCCTTCCTCGAGGGCCGCAATCCAGTCAGGTTTTCAGGATTCCCCCAATGAATATGCATGAGATCTATTAGCAAACAATGAAAGCAGTGCATGCAAATAAATCTCTTGTATATTCATTGGGGAAATCCTGAAAACCTGACTGGATTGCGGCCCTCGAGGAGGGACTTTGACACCCCTGCTCTAGGACCTCTGAGGAAGGCGTGTTCGCCGAAACACGGACCGTGTAGGATCTGGTTGGACTATTATATTTGTATTTTAATGGTTTTATTATGAAGAGCGAATAATAAATCATCTTTCAGAACATCTATATCCACAGAGAGTGGTAGAAATCTGGAACGCTCTTCCGGAGGCTATTATAGTGGAAAGCACCCTTCAGGGATTCAAGACAAGGTTTGATAAGTTCCTATGAAACAGAACATATGCAAGTATGGCTAGACTCAAATAGGGCACTGGTCTTTGACCTAAGGGCCGCCACGTGAGTGGACTACTGGGCATGATGGACCACTGGTCTGACCCAGCAGCGGCAAATCTTATGTTCTTATCGCTGGATTGATTTCACTGTGAATGATTGGGTCTTCTTTTTGGTTTTTTGTTGTGCTCAACAAATTATATTCCAACATTCTCTTCCCATCAGGTAGAATCCCTTTTTAGACTGTCCTGTAAATCTCTCATCTTCTTCTGCATGCTGAATGAGTGATTTGCTACTTTTCTATCAACATATTGGCATTCTTTTCCTACTCTGATGGTATAGCAAATGTAAATAAATGTAAATGGTAGGAATTAGCATGACAGGAGTGGAAAACAAAGATGAGAATGTTATAATGCCCTTGTATTGCTCCATGGTGTGGCCGCATTTCGAATACTGTGTGCAATTCTGGTTGCCACATCTCAATAAAGATATAACGGATTTAGAAAAGATATAGAGAAGAGCGATGAAAATGATAAAAGGGATGGGACAACTTTCCTATGAGGAAAGGCTAAAGTGGCTAGGGCTCCTCAGCTTGGAGAAGAGATGGCTCAGGGGGGTGATATGATAGAGGGTTATAAAATACTGAGTGAAATGAAACAGGTAGACATGAATTACCTGTTTACCCTTTCTAAAAATACTAGGACTAACTAGGGGCATGCAATGGAACTCCTAAGTAGGCATGGTTAAGGGCGGAGAATAGACGTGGTTGACTTAGACATCACTAGGACATCACTAGGCATCACTAGACATCACTAGGCATCCTAATTGGCCTTTAGATAGGGAATTGTCCTATATTTAGGGAATTTTTTTAAAGGACAATTAGATAAACAGATTTCAAACTGCGGTACAAGTGGCCTTAGCATGTACTTACGTGGGTCATTCCTGTGGATTGTGGTCATTTTTTTTCACATGAGTAAAAGGACTGATTTTTCTATTTTTGGAATTGATGACCATGTGCTAATTTTCCCTTTAGTGTGTGGACCTTTATTAGAAATGGCTTATGCACTAACCACATCTAATTGGTTAGTGCACGGCAATGTAGTAATGATGATCAGTACAGATCATGCCTAATCTTTGCCCCAGCGTTAAAAATTAAAATCTACTTCTTAGTATATGGGTAGCATGCTCACATACTGCGGGACTCCTGAGTGTACCCTGTGGTATGCCATTTTCAGTGCTTGCTGCAACTTATAAAACAACACAAAAGTGAACCTGAAGACAAGAGATGCTAAGGGTGAACCATCCCAAAAAGTGAGATTTTTCAGACAGTACATCCAAGGGTATAAAGCTAGAATGATTTCATGATAGCGTTGCTTTGCAAATTAACTAATACAGCATTAAATGATATTGGCTTTTCTTTGCAACCTCTGAAAGAATATAGACAAAGTGGGAGCAATCTGGGTAAAATTTATAAGCTGAAATTTACTACGACTGCTATTTATCACTTACATAGCGCTGAAAGGCGCTGTACATTTTGACATTTACTAGACAGTCCCTGCTCAGAAGAGCTTACAATCTAACTCGGACAGACATGACGTATAGGGTTGGGGTTGGGTGAGAGGAGTTAGGAGTTAAAAGCAGTCTCAAAAAGGTGGGATTTTAACTGGGCCTTGAACACCTCGAGAGACGGAGCCCACTGTAGGGATTCAGGCAACTTGTTCCAAGCATAAGGTGCAGCAAGATAGAAGGGACAGAGTCGAGTTGGCAGAGGAGACAGGAGGGATTTATCAGCTGAGTGGAGATAAGTGAAGAGAGATAGTGAGGGGCAGCTGAGTGAGTGCATTTGAAGGTCAGTAAGAGGAGTTTGAATTGTATTCGGAAATAGATGGGAAGCCAATGAAGTGGCTTTAGGAGAGGGGTAAATTTATCTTCCTACCAGTATGTATATATGTATGTATTTAAAAATTTTCTATTCCACTTAACCCCCTAAGCAGGTTACAAATTACATATAAAGTAAAAAAAAGACAGCACCATAAACTCATTAACAAGCTAATCATCCATACAGTTTTAATATCATCAGAAAGCTATCAGCTGAAAAAGCCTTAACAAAAAGGTGAGTTTTCAGAGATTTAAAAAAAAAAAAAAACTCTTCAGATCTTGACACAATCTCAATGACCCATTTAATTAATTCCATAAACAAGGTCCCGCTACTGAGATTGCTGCTCTCCATGGGGTTTTTTTTGTAATGTACCACACGTACATTTCTAAGGTTCAACCTCATAGCAGATTTGGATCTCAAAGAATGAGATGGTAAATATTTTCTTATGACTTGCATTAGGTACCAAGGCATCTTTCCATAAATTACTTGATGTAGAATTGTCAAGATTTTATATTCAATGTGAAACGCTACAGGTAGCCAATGCAGTTAAAAGTATATACAGTACACGGTTTCAAAGAACATGTACTTGCAGTAAAGGGAAAAGGGACAAAGAAGGGAGATGCAGTAGGCAAGAAAAGGTGCTCGGATTTTTTTTCCAACGAACCATTTGGTTTACTTCTTTAAGGGGTCCTTTTACTAAAGCCGCGGCACAAGAGGCATTAGCGCACGCTTAGACATCTTTCCCACGCACCAAGGTCACCTATGCCGTGGCTGGAAAATGGTTGACTTTTCCATTGTCCCAATTAATGACCACACACTAATTTTGCCATTGATGAGCGGCCATTTAAAAGTTACTGCCAACACCTATTTTATAGGTTGTAAGGGCCCATGCGCTAATCAATTAGCATGCTGCAATGCCTAATGCATTATTAGTGCTGTCACACCCATTCTTAACCCGGAAACACCCGCTCTTAGAGAAAATTCATAAAAATATTATAAAAATTCATAAAAATATGGCGTATGCCATATGCTGAAATATGCAGGCACATTTATTGTGGGACAGCAGCACACTTCCCACAGCAAGCCTGTTTAACATGTGTAAGTACACACTAGTGCTTACAGCAGTTTAGTAAAAGGACCCCTAAGGCTTGCCTGAAAGTAGGGATCAAGATCAGTGCATTGGCACTGAAGCTCTGATGAGTGAAAAATAGGGCTCAAAGAGTATGAACATGAGCGAGAATTGGTATGTCTGTGAAGGAGAGGTGATGAGAGGGTGGATAGGGATTTTTATAGTGTGAAACTAATGTATGAAAAAGAAAGGAACCCCTTACTGTACAGGTTTTTAAAAAGGTTTGGATAATTTCCTAAAAGAGAAGTGCATAGGCCATTATTGAGATGGTTTGGGAAAATCCACTGCTTATTCCTAGGATAAGGATGAAGTTAAGAAGTGCTAGGCTCCGGAGTAATCTAAGAAAATACTTTTTGTTTGTTTGTTTATTTATCATTTTATTGAACAATTTATCAAGAATAACTTCTTGTACAGTGTATGATCAAGACAATCAAGATATACCAAAGGAAAATAAAAAAAATAAAAAATATACTCTTCTGCTTAATCAATTTTTAGAGTCCTGTATTTATAATCCAAGGTGGTAATCTAAGTGAGAAAAAAAAACCTACATAAATATAAGAATTTACCAATTAGGCGAAAAGCTGAAGGTGGATCACAGGAACAATTAATTACAGCTACCCTATTAGCTACAGTAGTCCTGCTGCCTGACAAGAATTGGATCTTAAAGTTATATTTCAAAAATAGATACGTGGAGGGGCATAATCAAAAGGGACGTCTAGAACATCTAGAACAAGCCCTGTTGGACGTGGGAGGGGTCTGCAAAGTGATTGGCAGAACACCCAGACAGGGCACCTAAATAGTGGGGTACCTTACAGGGCACTGCTGTGAACTTCACAAACAGGGTGCCATGGCTTCTCCTCACTACAGCTCCCTTATAGGTCATGGTGAGCCCCCCAAACCACCTTCAGAATCCCCTAGACCCACTTATCTACTACCCCTATAGTCCTTATGGATGCAGGAGCCACTTATATGCCAGTACAAAAGGGTTTTGGGGGTGTATAGGGGAGTGCATATGTTACAATAACAATGCAATGATTACAGGGGCTTATGGGCATGGGTCCTTCTCTCTATGGGTCCCAAACCCACCCCCAAGATGACTTAAGCTGCCTCTGGGCTGGACGACTAGGTTTTCCTATGCTAGGCAGCCAGGTGATGATAGTCTGGAGGCTGAAATTTCAAGTTATGATTAACATTTTTATTGAGGTGGGTGGGTGTTAGTGATCACTGGGGTAGTGTGTGAGGGGTCTGTGTTATGTGTTTTCAATGATTATCTGGTGAGTTTAGGTGGGTTTTAGTGACTTAGACCATTTTTAGATGGTCTAAGTCAAAACGTCCAACTTTCCTCTAGGATCTGTTGTTTAACTTTCGGTTAAACATGCTGTATGACTAAGTCTAAGCCGGCCCACATCCTGCCCAACTTCCGCCCTCGACACACCTCCCAAAACGCCCCGTTTAGCGGCTCTATGAAGGCCTAAGTCGTTTAGAAATACGTCCAAAACCCGGTTTGATTATCGGCACTTGAACGTTTTAGAGAAATGTTCGTCCAAGTGCCGATTTAGGCCGGTTTTTGGACGTTTTTCTCTTTTGATTATGAGCCCCAAAGAATTTATGGGACAGAGAGTTCAAATATTTCCTGATGTGACAAAAGAAACCCAGAAACGCAGAAAACAGTTCTTGCTTCTTAAACCTGGGGTTACTCCAACGGGGGCTTTGTTTTTATTACGTTATCCATATAAATGTATAGTAAAGTATAAAACTTCTAATTATGTGTTCTTCGAACCTTCACCGCTAACTGGTTTTCTCTCCACGAAACGTCTTGAAGGAGAGGTTGTAACTACTTAGTTAAGGAAATACTTTTTTGACAGAAAGGGTGGTAGATGCCTGGAAGAGTCTCCAAGAAGAGGTGGCGGAGACAGAGACTGTGTCTGAATTCAAAAGGGCCTGGGATGGGCATCTGGGATCTCTCGGAGAAAGAGCTAATGGTTACTGCAGATGGGCAGCCTAGATTCCTCAAGTTCAGTGTTATCATTCTTTTAGAAAAGTATCGAAACCCTATTTGTTTGATAAATTCCTATCTTGATTGTTTAGTACTGTATTTATGACATGAACTTATCTGGACAAGGAAATTAAGTGGGAACCGTCCCCTAACCTTTTGTTTCCTTACCCACCCTTTTATTTATTTATTTTTATATTGTATTTAATCCATTTCCCCCCTCATTTTCTTTAGTGTTTTTACGTCATAATTGTCTTCAATGCCCTGCTTGTTGAATTTTTTTTTTTTTTTCCCTCCATTTGGATACTGCGATTCTATCCAATATTATAATAAACTTGAAAGCGCCTAGAACTCATTGGAATGGCGGTGTAGAAAAAGAAAGTAGTTTATTATTCTGTTTGGCCTTTATCATGTTAATCTGTTTTCCGACTTGGGACCAATTCCTCAGGTCTTAAGCCGTTACTCGCTCCCAGCTTGACCCTATCCCTCCGCGCAAGGTTTTGGGGAGGGGTGCGGGCATGCGCACTGGGTTCCGAGGGTCTCTCCTCCCGGCAGCCCCCACGCCGCGCCTGCGCACTCGGGGAGCATTTTAATTCTATTGTGGCCGTCTCCGCTCCGCCGTCACCGTTACCGAGCCCGAGCGGCGGGCGGGAGGCGGGGGAGGGGTTAAGAGCGAGGCGGAGGCGGCGACCGCCCCTCCTCCTCCTCCCGCGCCTCAGCCACGCTGAGCGGCTTCGGCCCCGCGGGCCTCTCATGGGCGGCCCTGGGGGTGGGTGAGCGAGGCCCGCCCGCCTGCGCCAGGCCTCCACCGGAGCCTCCCCGGAGCATGGAGCCCACCTTCCCGCCCAGCATGCTCATGTTCAGCCACCTGCCGCCGGTCAGCAGCTTCGCGCGGATGGCGGCGGCGGCGGGGATGCCGGCGGCGGGCCAATGCCAGGGCCCCGGGCCGCCGCCTCCCCGGGACATGGTGCTGAAGAAGGAGCCGGGGTCGCCGCCACCGCCGCCCTCGCACTCGCACGCGCACGTCTTCCTGCAGCCCCCGCCCACCGCCATTAAGCAGGAGAACCTGATGGACGGCGAGCAGTACCGGGGCAGGGCGCCGGGGCTGCTGCACGGGGGGCTCGGCAGTAACGGCAACCGCAGCCTGATGCACGATCTGGGCCGAGAGGTGAGCGGAGGGGGAGTGGCACCTGGTCCCGCCGCCGCCTGGGACCATGTGCCGTCGCCTCTTAACAGAAGATTCCCCATGGCAGCCTGTAGGAGCCGAAAGATGCTGAGCCTTCCAGCTAACATTGCGGTGCCTTTTGCCTTCTTCTTTCTCATAGCAGGGATTACTTGCTTATTCCATTTACAGGCATTTATTCAGCTACTCGAACAGTTTTCCCTCTCTGTCCCAGTGGGCTCACAATCTATCTATCGTACCTGGAGCAATGGGGGGGATTAAGTGACTTGCCCAGGGTCACAAGGAGCAACGTGGGTTTGAACCCACAACCTCAGGCTGCTGAGGCTGTAGCTTTAACCACTGCCACACTCTCCCCTATGAATCTGGCACATGCTTCTTATCTCTGAGTCTGGCTCTTGATCCTTGGGGCAAGACATCCTCCATTGCTCCTTTATTAACCTTTTTTCCCCCCCTCAGTTACTGCTCTTGAAATTTGTCAGTTGTTAGCTTAATTTGTTTTGAATTTTTATCTGACTAGCTGGGGAAATTTCTCAGAAGCTCACTAGTGGCTTAGGGTCATATTGGAGTGGCACATAGACACACACCTATGAGGTGGGATGGGGGGGGGGGGTAACGCGAGCAGGCGATGAGGTGGAATGTGCATGTAGGTGAAGAGGTCAGATATGTGCAAAAGTTGGGTTCATGCTCACAAAAAGGTGAGGGGCATGCAGGTTAAGGAGGTAGGATGTGTATGCAGGTTAGGGTCACGGGCAGGAAGTGGGATGTTCATGCAAGTCAAGATCATGTGTGCAGTCAGGATTGCATTTTTAGCTTAATGGTGTGTCATGGTTTTGTATGCCTGGACAGGATTGTGTTGCATTGAGGTTGAGGGGTTTATTTTTTTTGCATTTGATGTTTGGTGCAACACTTTCTAGAAACAGTTTTCTAAATTTTTTTGTTTCCATGTACTAGTTAGTATGTTATTTCAGTAGTAATAGAGGTCTTGGTATTAATGCTTTTTTTTTCAGTAGTTTCATGCAGTGCCATCTTTGATGTCAGTGGAGGCTGAACATAAGTTACTGATTTTTTTTTTGTTGTAAAAATATGATGGGATAGTTTAAAAGGTGATGATGCAAACAGTACCTCTTCTTCCTAAAATGTTTTGAGTGCCACAAATTTTATTTTGTTTGGTTTTCTTACATATGATATTTGGGAGACATGACTAGTTGATGGGTTTTGCTGATGCCTTTGTGTTTTCAGTCTGGTCTTGCATTCTAAATGATACAGTGGTGAGAGAAAGTTCTCCTCCCCCTCCTGATTTCCCCTATTATTGCATATATGTTACACTGAATGGTTTCTGTTTTTTTTTTAAATAAAAAAAGTTAATATTAGACCATGGACACCTTAGTAAAAATATAACAGTTTTATTTAAGGACCAAAGTTACCCAGCACGCATCACCCATATGAAAAAAACAACTGCCTCTTTAATTACTAGGTTAACTACCGGTAGTTGACCACATTTAATTGATAGTTAGATTCAACTAATTGAACACAGACAGGCTTCATTGCAGCATCCCTGCTGAATCTAAACCTCGCTGTATATTGAACCTTATCATGAGAGTGAAATAGTCACCACAAAGTTTCTAGAACACTGTGCTATGATCAAAGGAAATTCCATAAGACGTGAGAAAAAGTTGTTGAAATATCAGTCCAGAAAGGGTTACAGAGTCATTTCTAAAGCTCTGGGGCTCCAAGGACCATAATCTCCAAATGGAGAACACTCAGAACAGTGGCATATCTTTCCAGGAGTGGTTTGCCTGCCAAAATTGCTCCACAGCAACTCATCTGGAAAGTCACAAAGCATTCCAGAAGAACAACCAAAGAACTGCAGGCCTTTAGCCTCAGCTAAGTTCAGTGTTCATAACTCCACGGTAAGAGAGTGGGTAAAAATTGGATTCATGGGCGAGTAGTAAGGTAGAAATTGCTGCTATCCAAGAGTAACATCAGTATAGATTTTACATTTGCAAAGACATGGATGATCCTCAATTCTTTTGATGTAAAAAATGGATGAGTCAAAAATGGATCTCTTTGGGCAGCATAGATCCTGTTTTGACTGGTGTAAAGCTAATACAGCATTCTTCAGTAGGAACATCATACAAACAATCAAACATGGTCAACATATTAACCTAATAGATGACATCGGATAAAGACCTGCACCATTCATCCAGTCTGCCCAACAAGTTGTAGTGCATCATACCATTTACTTCAGTTCAAAATATGCATACCTGATCTTTATCTGTCCTTGCCATCATTAGGGCACAGACGATAGAAATCTGCATGGCACTGGTCTCATTCCCCAGCTACAACTATTAGAGTTGCCATTAAATCCCCACACCAGCACATCTACAGACTATTGTAAGGGAGTTGGCGAAATTAACATAACATTATGGCTAATCTACCCAGCTATGGCCTTATTTACCAGTTTTTGGGGTTGCCATCTAAGCACCACTAAGTCTGTTTCGATGCCATTTCTTTTCAAGATAGTATACTGATCCTTTGCTATCGCAATAATTGTGGAAAAGTTGCCAGAAAATTCTTAAGGAGGATATCTGATCATCTGTCTGTGAACTAAAGCTACAGTCTAATTGGTTTATGCAGCAATACAATGATTAAAGGCATTTCTTTGAAGTTGATTCATAAGATCAGGATTCTTGGGATTCTCTTTGATGATAAATTAACCTATCATGATCATGTTAGTTATGTTGTAAAATCCACTTTCTATAGGCTCCGCCAAATTCGTTCAATGGCTAAATTTTTATGCCCAAAATCATTAAATATACTGGTTCACTCTTTGGTCATTTCCAAAATTGATTATTGAAATGCCTTATTTAAAGGACTAGCTCAAAAAGAAATTAGATGCTTACAAATTATTCAAAATGCCTCAATCAAGCTTATTGAGAAAGTTAAAAAATTTGATCACGTGACTCCCCTACTTGAGAAGGCACATTGGCTTCCAGTTGCTCATCGAATAATATATAAATTATGTCTGCTTACTTTCAAGTCCATAATATTTAAAACCCCAGCATTCATTCATAAAGTTTTGATTCCATATACTACATCGAGAGTATTACGGTCAAATGACCAACATCTATTGGTCGTCCCTTCTTTAAAAGTTATTAATACACGGCATCAATCTATCTTCTCGGTTACGGCTCCTCAAGCTTGGAATGCCCTTCCAATTTATTTAAGAGAAGAAAGGGTTTTGGATAAATTTAAGAGCAAACTTAAGGGTTTTCTTTTTAAAGATGCATTCAAGGATTAAATGAATTGCCCATGCCTTTAATTCATCCTTAATATTATAACGAGAGTCTCTCCCCTTTCCCAATGTGTTATTTACCTTAATCGTTCCTTTTTGAATTAAATTGTATTTCTTCTCTAAACTTTTCCTATGTCTGACCTTGTATGTATTTATTGAATTTTAATATGTTTAGTAATAATTTTGTTAGTCTTGTCTGTTTCCCTCGACTCTGTAATTTTTAACTGTACATCGCTTAGAATTTGGAATAGGCGATTTCCAAGTTTGTTATAAAATTTGTTTAACTTGGATCTGTAATACAAAAGCAAATCTATATCTTAATGACTCAGGAGAGACAATATATATATATATATATATATATATATATATATATATATTTTTTTTGGGGGGGGGGGGATTGGCCTAGTCAGAGTCCTGACTTGAGCCCAATAGAGATGCTGGGTGGTAGGACCTGAAATGAGCAGCTCATGCATGAAAACCTATAAATGTGTTTGAATTAAAGCATTTCCTCATCAGCAGTGATTTGAAATCAAATTATAGAAAGCATTTGGTTGTGATTTATTCCAGCTAAAAGTGATGTAACCAATTATTAAGTTCAGTGGCAGTTACTTTTTTACATGGATGATATGGGTGTTAAATAATTTTGATCATTAAGGGCTCCTTTTTACTAAACCATGGTAGAGCCTTTTACCGCGGACTAACGAGATAAATGCTTCAATGCTCATTCAATTCCTATGAACGTTGGAACATTTACTCCACCGGTACACGGTGAGAAGCTCTATTGTGGTTTAGTAAAAGCCAGCGTAAATAAATGAAGTAGTCATTTAAAAACCTGTTATGTATATTCAGGTTCTCTTTCTTTCAAAAATTACATTTTGTTAAAGATCAGAAAATATTCTTTGTGACACATAATAATAAGAGAAATCAGGAGCGAGATGCAACTTTTTCACACCACTGTATGTGATTTTAAATAAAGGTATATAATTGATGCCAGAGATTTTCAATGACATTGGGCTTTGAGATAGATATATATAATCAGTGTGTCTACATAATTGTAACTTGTCATGAATAATATTTGTGATTGACCATTTTTGTGGTGATTTGGTAAAAGCTGGCTTCCCAACTGGTAACCTTATCATGTTGAACTGATAGTAGCACTGAAAAGGGAAGTTTCATTATGGGGCAAGACTAAAAGGTGTCTCTGCATCTTGGATATGAAAAAGGAAAAATCCCTTTGACTGAGACCTAGAGATAGATAACCCTACCAGCTGCAGAGTTTTGTATTGGTTAAGAATGAGAAGCAAGTAATTTTGTACAGAGTTCAGGGGATTCTTTAAGTCCTGGAATTAGGACTCCAACACCCCCTCCATTTGAAGGAAGATTTTAGACTTCTCCAGCTGGTCTTGATATAAATGAGAAATAGAGAGTTGTATGGGAATAGGGATTGTGGGAATCCTGCAGAACCTGAAGAAGTTGCCAAGAGATTTGCACAGGAGTGATTAAAAATCTCTGGTGACTCTAGAATGAGGCTTGGAATACCCAGAGAGGCAGCTGGAACACCAGACTGAGGCTTGGAACACTCATTGGTTGAATATGTAGAGAATGATAGGAGGACAAATTTGTCCCTATCCTTGCGGGATCTCAATATCCCTGTCCCTTTTTCCCTACTTTCCACATCCTCTGTCTAGTTCGATTAAAGCTGTATTTCTGATAAATAGTTATAAATCTGCTTGTCTATGCAGATCCTAATCTAACTGATGTAAACCGCCTAGAACTCGCTGGGTATGGCGGTATATAAGAATAAATTATTATTATTATTATGTCCCATTCTTGCAAGCTCTGCCTTAACCGCACAAGCCTCGAACACTTACAATTTTAAAGTATTCGAGGCTTGCGCAAATGAAAACAGAGCTTGCAGAGAAGGGATGGGATAGAGAGATCTGTAGGAACGGGAAAAATCTGTCCCCATATCATTCTGGAATAGTGAGTACTATCCCAAAAAAACATAGGAGATTGTTGGGTTTGGAAAGAAACAAATGGATGTGAGCAAGTAATAGCATTGCCTTCTGTGAGTATGGGTGGGGATAGAATGAATCTTAGTAGGTATGGGTTAGACTCCATTGAGGATGGGTAGGGATTGGTGAAATTTCTGTACCTGTGCAACTCTCTGTAGTTAGAACGTGGTGTTCCCTCCTGTGTCTTCAGACTCTTTTGTGATTCAGCCTACCTTAAGGCTACTGGGGGCTAGATGCACTAAACATGGTTGCTAATACCGTGCGAGTCGCTTTTGGCCAATTGTGGAACAGTGATCGATGATGGCCCTCCCCATCCAGAATGGAGGCAGGAGGGATGCCCACTCCCTCCTGCCACCACAACACTCCCCCCCCTGCCCCAGCCAAAATTGGCAGAAGGGATGTTCCCTGAACCTCCCTCAAACCCCCCACATCTCCTGAACCTTCCCTCTACCTGGAAATTAGGTTTTAGCAGGAGAGATACCCAGTCCCTTCTTCTCCTCAGGCACGCCACTTCAAAATGGTGGGCCTTCACCTTCCCAGTGCATCCTGGGATACATGGGAAAGGGCCTAAGGCTCTGATTGGTTCAGACGTCCTGGGAGGTTCCTTAGGTGCCTGAGCCAATCAGGGCCTTGGGCTCCTCCCTCTATATCCCAGGATACAGAGGGAGGAGCCTAAAGCCCTGATTTTCCTAAAGCTTGCTTCTTATCTTCTTTGAAATTGCTCAGAAAGTATTGCTGGGTAGTACTGAATTTTTTTTTTTATTATAAGAATTGCCATACTGGGACAGTCTGAAGGTTCATCAATCCCAATATCCTATTTACATTCCAGAACCCATGGCCCAAGTACCTCACAAGATCCCAAGCATTTCAAAGTTGTTTCTTTAAATGTTTTGATAGGGAAGCAGGCTGAGGATGGTTTAGATGTGGTGGCTTCTCTAGACAATCTTAAGCCATCAGGTTTTTTGGAATCATCTAATGATGAGAACCTCATGAGAGCTACTCTGCAGGTCTTTCTCAGAGTCTGATAATGTTTTTTGAAGCCTTGTTTCTAGAAGTAAAGAGGTATCCTTTTATGGAAGGAAGTTCTTTACATTGCAAGGAGGTGCTTTACATTTCAGATTTTGAGTACTTGCAATTTGGGAGTTCCTTGTTAATGTTTGGTATCATTATATGCAAGTACACCGGTTTGCCTGGACCCAATCATTTAGGGCTCCTTTTACTAAGCTGCGTTAGGGCATTAATGTGCGGAATAGCGCCTGCTGAATTGCCGTGCGCTAGACCTTAATGTCAGCATTGAGCTGGCGTTAGTTCTAGCCACGTAGTGCGCAGTAATATCCTGCATCTTAGTAAAAGGAGCCCTTAGTTTTCTCTTGTAAGAAATTCTCTTTCAAGAGGTAGCTGTGTCTTCATTAATGTGAAGGAATGTTTGGTTATGTGTTCTGCATATTTAAAGCGAGAAGTCCTTTATTGGTAACTTTTTTGGGTTTGTTTCCTTTTGACTTCTTGTGTCTGTATGGCAGATTTGCAAAAATTACAGCTTAAAAAAAAATGGTTTTTCCTTTTCCCTCTCCCAAGTGGATTTTCAATCTTAAGTTGTACCTGAGGCAATGGAGGGTAAAGTGACTTGTAGAAGGTCACAAGGAATGTCAGCAGGAGAATGGGATTTGAAATTTTGGACCCAGACTTCCATGCTTCTCAATTTGCTTCTCTAAACACTAGGCAACTCTTTAATCAGAAAATTCATTTCTTAGCTAGTGGCTCTAACTATGTTCTGGATTCACATGTTGCAGAAAATATATTGGTGAAATAGTCTTTCTTGTACTTTCAGTTGCTATTTGTAGTTTGCTTTCCCTACATTCTTTCTCGATACCCTTTTATTTGTATTTAGTTTCTTCCTGTACCTCTAGTCTTTGTATCATCTTCACATCTTGCATACTGATGATTTTCTCTCTGCTTTCAGCTTTCCCAACATTGATGCTTCTTTCTCGTTGACTGTATGGTTTTAGCAGAGACGTCAGACAAATTTCTAAATTGTATGTGATTAAGTGATCAGGAAATTAGAATGGGGGAGGGAAGATAGAGATTTCTTGATATAAGACTAGATTCACTAACCTGCCCGATCCGAGGCAGACCGACTGATTCATAAATGGGGGCGATGCAAATGAGGGCATTCGGAGGCACGCCCCCCACCGACCGCACGAATTGCTGGAGAGTGATCCTTGCGCATGCACAGACCATCTTCTTTGCCTGTAGATGGTCTGCACATGCTCACTGTGAAGGAAGAGCTGGAAACTTTTTTTTTTTTTAGAACTGGAAACTTTCGCAAGGCTGTGGGTTAAAACCACAGAGTCGGGGCCGACAGCAGGAGAAGCAGAATCAGGGCAGAGAGCAGGGTTTTTGCAAAGCAACTGGTCCTCAGTAGTCGCTTGTTTTTTGATCGGGCAGCCCAGTCGGAGTTCCTGAAATTGTTTTATGAATCGCTGCCTTCCTTCTTTTGGATGCCCTTCCCCTCATTTGCATGCGCGGATCAGAATCTGATCAGGAGGAAGGTTAGTGAATCATGTCGAGGTCGCAAAGTGGTCGGGACTTGATCGGTGGCTTAGTGAATTAAGCCCATATTTATTTATTTGGTTTGCTCACACCTTTTAATATAGTAGCTCAAAGTGAGTTACAGTAAGTATTATTTCCGTTTCTGAATGCATCACAGTCTACTTTAAGGCAATGCAGTATTAAGTATCTTGCCCAAGGTCAAAGTGAGCCAGTGGTATTTGAACCGGACACCTCTGGATACCAAGCCCTATACTCTAACCACTAAGCTTCTCCTCTACTCGTTTGACAAACTTAGGGGTAGATGCGCTAAGCACGGTCGGTAAGACCGTGTGGGTCACTGTGGGCTGAATTTTGGTTTGATTCCAAAACAGCGATGGATGCTTAAACAAGTTTGCATGCAAATGATTTGCACGAAGGTTCACCGTAATCCCCGTCTGATTGATTGCTGTGAGAGCGACATTCACATATGCGCAGAATAGTCCAGTTGATACAGCGACAAAGTACGTGTGTGCCAGATTTACTGTGTCAGTCATAGATGCCATCATCGTTTTCTCTTCTTCCCAGGAAAAGGGCGGCCTGCATAAAGTGGAGCCTACAATCGCTGTCCATAATGTTGACAGTTGGAGCACAAAGCACACGTGGTTAACAAACACTGGAATTTCATGTGATTTTAAATAGTACAGTGAGGGCAATCCCTTGATGCCATATGGAGGGTGTGGAGAGGTAGCAGCAGACTACACTAATGCGGGGCATGGTACTGTAGAAAATTCTGGTCCAGCTTCTATATATTTTAATCATGAGGGATGAAAAATTTTGCCTTCTCTCATTGGCACCCATATTTTTGCAGCCCTCTCATATTTTACACTGTTAACGGGCATACATAACACACGCCTTCAACACAAGTGCTCACAATGCTCATATAACAAATGTATACGTCTCTACTGCATTGCCCTGGATGCTTGCCCTGGATCCAGGGCTGTGGAGTCGGTAGATAAATCCTTTGACTCCTCATTTTCTGGTACCTATGACTCCGACTTCAGGTACCCAAAATTGTCTCCAACTCCACAACTCTGGCAGGGCTGTGGAGTTGGTAGATAAATCCTTCAATTCCGACTCCTCAGTTTCTGGTACCCATGACTCCGACACCTGACTCCAGTATCCAAAATTGTCTCCGACTCCACAGCCCTGCCTGGATTAGTAGCATGGAATATTGCTACTCCTTGGGTTTTGGCCAGGTACTAGTGACCTGGATTGGCCACCATGAGAACGGGCTACTGGGCTTGATAAACCATTGGTCTGACCCAGTAAGGCTATTCTTATTTTTAGGGCTGACATGTAAGCGACTGGTCTTGCTTGACCTGTCGCTTTAGAGAGTGCCCTCTTGTTCTCCCTACCCTCTCCAAGGTAGAGAGAACAAGAGGGCACTCTCTAAAGTTGAAGGGGGATAGATTCTGTACAAACGTAAGGAAGTTGTTCTTCACCCAGAGAGTGGTGGAAAACTGGAACGCTCTTCCAGAGGCTTTTATAGGGGAAAACACCCTCCAAGGATTCAAGACAAAGTTAGACAAGTTTCTGTTGAACAAGAACGTGCGCTGGTAGGGCTAGTCTCAGTTAGGATGCTGGTCTTAGACCAGAGGACCGCCGCGTGAGCGGACTGCTGGGCATGATGGACCACTGGTTTGAATAAGCATTGAATAAGGAAGCTAATCTTTATTAAGTCTCAAAGAGGCAGTTCTATAAAAGTTGCCTAACTTAAGTGCCAATTGTAAGCACTAATTTATAGAATAGGTATATTTTATTTTATCAAGTTTATATCCTATATCATCCATAAAAACGTAAGCAGGTTACAAAAAAAAAAATACTATATATACTCTAATATAAACTGAGATTTGGGGGCCAATAAAATAGCCCCAAAATGGGGGTCTCAGTTTATTTTTGAGTCTTGATTTTTCTTGCTTCCTTCTCTGTCCCTCCTCTCTGAAGATTTAATTCCCCCTCCCACTAACCAGCACTTCTGTTCCCAACCCCGCCTGACCGGCACTTCAGCCCTACCACTTCCCCACCCGATGACCAGCACATCTGTCTCTCACATCTGTTCTTACTGGCACAGTTATTTTCCTGTCTGAAGCTGAGGACAGTGTTGTGTGTTGGGCCTTGCATATTTATACATGATCAAGGCCTGCCAGTTCCCACCCTCTGAGAATCTCAGAAAGGAAAAGAGCCAGTAAAGGCCTTGAGTCTCTGCAGATGCTCAAGGCCCCGCTCGGGCCCAACACACAGCATTAGCCTCAGCTTCAAACAGGAAGAGAACTGTGCTGGTAAGAACAGTGCCGGTCGTCCCAGGGGAGGGACAGATGTGCCGGTCATCGGGTGGGGAGGTGGTAGCACTGAAGTACCCGTCAGGCAGGGGTGAAAACAAGTGCAGGTTGGCAGGTAGGGAGGTGGTAGGACTGGAGTGCCGTTCAGGAGCAGAAGTGCTGGTTAAGGGAGGGAGGGGGGAATGTAATCTTCAAACAGAGTATTTTGACTTATATATTAGCAAACATTATAGAGGGGAAAAAGGGTTTAGAGGATTAGGATCTGGGGTTAAAAGACTGGATTATGCAGAATAATTTTTGTCTGTTAATGCATGCCATTTTAGTATTTATCTGCTAGTATTGTAGGTATTCTTATATTTATTATATAATGTTAATATTATTTTTAATTCATGTTTCAGCTATGCTATACATTAAGTGCCATTTTGCTGGTTTTATCTTTGATTTGTGACTTATCCATTTTTATGTCTCGGTCTGGTATTATATACAAAAGCTTTTCTCTGTTTTTAAGGTTTATGTTAGGGAAGCAAAGAGGTTAAAAGGAGACATTGTAAAATTAAATAATGTATTAAAACTTGGGCAAGTTTCTAACCTTGGTGTATATTCGAGTCAACCTTTTCCCCTCTTTTTTTTTTTTTGAGGGGGGGATAAGAGGTTACCTCGGTTTGTATTTGGATCGGTTTATATTTGAGTATATACGGTACATAGTATTAAAATAAAACAAAATACAGCGCTTATTACTTAGTTTTTAATCATTATTATTTTATAGTTTGACAATTTGATTCAAAATTACCAAATCAGACCATATTTAAAGGGCATCTAATGCCCATCTATCAGCACCACTTAGATAGCTGTAAATAAAATACCTTTTGAAATATGTATGTTTTCTAAACAGTGGGAGAGAAGTTATCTGCTGTAATTTCAGAGGAAGATCGTTCCACAAAGTTAAACCACATAAAAAAGAAAAAAAAAATCAGTGGTCTTTGTCATACGTGGTGGTATGGGGGAACATCTAATTACATGCTAATATATAAAATTCACATGCTAGTCATATGGCACATAACAGCAAAGAGGCTGTACCAATGGTTGGAGCATGCTCATTCCGCCTACCAATATGTGCACCTTATAGAATATCAGATGTGTACATTGCAAGGTGCACTTAGGCATTCTAGCTTATACCTTACATAGACCTGGTGTATGGTAAGCTGTCATGCCTTACTTTCAGCTTTGCTAGTGTCTTTGAGGATCTAATTTGAGTTTCTTCTTTTTGCTGGGAGCATAAACAATACCTACACCTTTTTATGACAGGTGTGTGTGCTGAATTGTTTGGCTAAATAACATTACAAAAGCTTTATACACAAGAAAGTTTTGTGATACGATTTTATCCGCAGAATAACATTGCCGTGTTTCTTTTGCTTAGACATATGCAGAGTACTAGCTATCCTTGGTGCAGGACCTTGTGTCTCTGTGCATCCAGTATGCTTGCCCTGATTAGTGCACAAGTTTTGCATGCTTCAGATTTGTGTATGATTAGCTTACTGCATCGATGAGCAAATTTTGGCATTATACCATTGACTCATTTGTGTTTGTTTTGTACTCCTATTTTAGCATCCTAGTTTTTCTGCAGTACATTGACGTGGAAAAAATGATCCTGCACAAGATCGTTAAACTTATTTTTCTATATAGACAATTCTGTGTGTCTGAAGATTTATTCTTGCTTTTATTCTCACCTGTTTTTCCAGTGTAGCTACTTACCTCATGTTTTCTGCACAGTATTCAGTACGTTAGATTGAATATGATTCTGTTATGTTCAGAATGCGAATATGCTGTATTTTTACTGTTAATGTTTTGTATTTCGCTGATTGTCCAGTTTTTTCTTTTGTGTAAACCACCTAGAATTCTTTTGATTGAGGCAGTGTGGAGTGCTTTGAAGTCAATTTCTCCAGCTACGGCTTTGATTGCATGCATCTTGGCATTCCTGAAGGATGGCTTGGCTAGAGGATTGTCTTGCAGCTCCTTGAAAGTCCAGGTGATGGCCCTAGCATGCTTTTAGTGTTCATAGGATATGATTGGTTGTGCATCTGGACATGGTCCAGTTTTTGAAGGAGGCCCAGCATCTGAAGCCCCCTCAGAGATCAACTTGTCTGGAATGGAATCTGAATCTGGTGCTTCAAGCCCTGCAACGAGGATCTTTTGAACACTTGATGTGCATCTTAATTGAGGACTTTACTTTGAAGGTGGTATATTTGGTGGCCATTACTTCGGCCAGGAGAGTGTCCGAGTTGCAAGCCCTGTCATGTCGAGATCTGTTTCTCCGTTTCACGGAGTTGGGCATGACGATCAGGATGGTGCCATCTTTTGTTCCCAAGGTGGTGTCAGCATTTCATGTGAATCAGCTGATTTTTCTGCTTTCCTTTGCTAGGGAGGATTATCTGAAGGGTTTCCCAGTTTTGCATTATCTGGATATCAAGTGGGTGTTGGTCTGATATATGGAGGTTACCAATGCATTTCGGTGGTCAGGCACAAAAGGAGCGAGCGGGCCTCTAAGGCTACTATTGGATGCTGGTTCAAAGAAGCGATTTTGTCTGCATATGTGTTGGTGGGGCATTCCCTGCCAGTGTCTCTGAAAGCGAATTCCACTTTCCAGAATGACACACCTATCTGCTAGAAAAGATATTAAAAAGGTTAGAATCTAATCTCTTTTTACATTATGTAATCATCAAAGATTTTGATATCAAAATATGTTCCCCAAAATAAAACATTTCCTGAAAAAAAGGCTAATCAAATTATAATCTCTGAAATAAGAAATTTAAGCATTATAATGTTTGCATGACATACAATGTAACTCTTTTTAAGAATCAGAGTTGGAGTCGGCACATTTTCACAGATTCCAATTCCAGTAACCCCAAAATTGCTCCCAACTTCGGCTCCAGCCCTGCTCATAGTACCTTTTGGCCCAGATGAGCTCCTGTTTTAGACTTCTAATTCAGTTGAACATGAGGATCAGGCATGTTGGGTACCTGTGTTAAGATGGCTGGTGGTGCCAGTTCTCTGCCCGTTCCCCTCTTCCCTGCCTAAATGTGTGAGCTTTGGTTTCCTTTGGACTCCCTCCTTTTAAAAAAATTAAAAGGGGAGTGGGCCCATTTGGTAAGTAGCAGACTTTCCTGCAATTCTAGAGTCCCCTGTGTAAAACCCATCTGGAGACAGAGCATTTAGTAAAAAAAAAAAAAAATCCAAGCAGGAGGCAATTCAGCTCAACCCGGAGGGAGCAGAGTCAACAGGCAGAGCTATAGGGAACAGGGTTCAGTCTTCTATGAGTAGACTACCTTTATTCTCCCAGGTCAAGCCGAAAGGGTTTCCATTGGAGAGTTGCCCAACTTGGGAGTCACGGCTGACTCAGGTTCATGGAGGCAGAACTAGTCAAAACACAGTTCCTGCCCTGGCAAGTGGAGAGCAGTGTCGGGAGCATGTTTTCATTGTGCTGTGGGCCCTGACGTAGCTGAGATTGAGCAGGAGGCAGCTGTTTTGGGGAGTTCCTGCGCAGGTTCTGCTCCTGTAGGAGATTTTGGGGAAATCTCTGTTCTTTCCTTCTCAGTGCTGCCAACAGAGGATGGCCTGAGAAGGGGTATGGGCTCATATGATGGTGCTAGACTGCGGCATCTTGGGGCGACGGGGGCTCAAGAGCCTTTTTCCCTGGAGTTTGTATTATTACTCCATCGAGCTTAGCTCCTGTTACAGTCTTTCCGAGTACTTCAGGGCTTAGAAAGCCCTCAATATTGCAGATTCTCAGGCTAAGATTCCAGCCATGTTGAACCCTGAAATGGCAGGCACTAGGTGGCAGCCTAGGAACTTCCCAGTTCATGAAGCCATTCAAGAATTGATTACTGCACGATGGTCTACTCCAGATTCCAGTTTGAAGGTGGCTTGGGCTATGTCTTGCCTTTATCCCCCTTCCCACAGAGAAATTAGATTAGTTGAAATGGCCGAATTTTGACTCTTTGGAGCCATCTTTCACCAGAAAACTACTCTCCAAGTGGAGGGTGGCATTCCCTTAAAGACACCCAGGATCACAAACTGGAGGCCTCTCTGAAGCTTGTCTTCAAGGTGGAGGGTCTTTTATTGTGAGCAGCAGTCTGTAGTTGCTGCATGAGTTTGTCTCACGTGGATCTAACTTGGTCAGGACCTCGACCAAGCAGATGGATTTAGCGTTGACAGTGCAGAGGTCACGTTGGCTGTATCACTAGGCAGCAGTCATGGTGTCCAAGCAAAGGCTTACAAAACTTCATTTTAAGGAGTGACTTCTTTTTAGTGAAGAGCTTGTACAGCTGGTGAAGGAACTCGGTGACTCTGAATCCCAGCATTTGCTGGAGGACTGGCCCAAAGGAGTGGGTTGGCAGTCCCAGAAGTGGACCTGTTTTTGGGACTAGAAATGCTATCATCCAGGTCAGGCCCAGAAACCCAGAGGGATTATTTTCATCAGTGTTAGCCCTTTCACGCTTCACAATAATGGTCAGCTGATCCACTCCACATTGGACCATATAGGGGGATTATCCTCTTTTTTGAGGAGTTGGCCAAAGTTTTCACGAATCAGTGGGCGCATGACATTATTTCAGATGGGTACAAGTGAGAGCTGGCTTTGCCAGTTGTAGATTCCTTTTTGGAATCCCCTTGTCATGCTTCTTGCAAGCAGGAGATGCTGCAAACTATGGGGGCAGTGGTTTGGTCCCTCTGGAAGAGGCAGGGATGAGCATGTGTTCTGTCTGTTTTGTTGCTATGAAGAAAGGTTCCTTCTGCCCAGTACTGGATCTCAAGCACGTGAATAAATTGTTGCAAGTCGGGTGCTTTCAGATGGAAAGGCTTTGTTCCGTGATCGTAACTATCCAGCCGGGGTTGTTTCTGACTTTGTTGAACTTGAAAAAGGTTTACTTGTACATTTCCATTTGGCCACCTCATCAATGTTCCCTGCGGTTTGTGGTGCTGGGTTGGCACTTTCAGCTTCAGGCCATGCCCTGCTGTCTATGGCTCCTCATACCTTTTCCAAGGTGATAGTGGTTATGGCGGCTCGCTTAAGTTGCAGGTGACGGCTTTTGTTTCTGGCTGGGGTCATCTACAGAATAGCTCCCTTACATTGCACCTGGATATGGTGTGTTTTCTCAAAGGAGTCAGTTATTCCCGCTGGTGCGAGTGTTATGCCTGGAATGGAATGTTAATTTATTTCTTTGGATTCTTCAGAAGCTTCATTTGAGCCTCTTCAGGCAGCTAAGGTGAAATATTTGACTTGAAGGCTGTGTTTTTTATGGCGATTGCCTCTGCCAGGCATATTTTGGAGTTGGAGGCTCTCGTAGGGATCCCTTTCTTCATTTCTCGGAAACTGGAGTTATGGTTTGCATGGTGCCCTCTTTCTTGCCTAAGGTCATGATTGCCTTTCATTTGAATTGGCCCCTCTTCCTGCCAGACTATCATGAGGACGACAGTCTGGAGGATTTTGGCCAACTGCATCTTTTGGTTATATTCTGGGTTTTGAGGAGGTACCTGCAGGTTAAGAATGAATTCCGCCTCTCGGATTTTTTTATTTGTGCTTTTTTGGGGGGCTATCTCAGGGGATAACAGCCTCGAAACTGCTTTAGGGATTTGAGATGCTATTTTGTCCACATATATGTGGACAGGGAAGCCAGCCCTGCAGACTTTGCAGGCGCATTCCACCAGAGTGTTCGCCACTTTGAGAGAGGAGGCGCAGTCATTTCCTTTGGATGAAATTTGTCGGGCGGCCACCTGATCATCCTTACATATGCTTTCCAAGCACTGTAAGATGGATGTTGAAGTGTGAAGTGATGTGCTTCCTTCGGAGTGTCTGAGCTCTCAGGTCATCTTCACTCCCTAGTTAAGGACTGTTTTGCTAATCTCATCCTTCTGGATTTGTCTGCTGCTAATAACAGGGAAGGTAAAATTAGTTCTTACCTGATCAATTTCTTTCCCTTAATCACAGCAGATGAATTACACAGGTTGTTAGAAACAGAGCAACATGATGGCAGATAAAAGCCTTATCCCAGGACAAGCAGGCAGCATATTCTCACATGTGGGTGACGTCATCCACAGAGCCCCGATATGGACAGCTTTAAAAGTGCATTGCCACTTCACGAGTGCCTTCCCGTGAAGAATCGCGGCTCCTCGGTTCTTAGTTTTCCACGGAGCTAAGAAGTTGTGTTTTTTGAACATACGTTCAAATTTTGCCTTCCCGCTCGCATATATATTTTAGTCATATTTTTTTTTCATCTTTTAGATACGTGTTTTTATTTGTTTATTAAAAAAAAATAAATCAAACACTCGAGGACATTTTTTTCCTTGCTGTTCTCACCTCGTGGGCTTCGCCCGTCTAGCCTTTGTCATTTTCCTCAGCCATTGAATTCAATTTGGCTGAGGCAGTTTTTCCATTGATGTCCCGGAAGCTAACTGGTTTTAAAAAGTGTTGCAGGTGCCAATGGCAAATTTCTATCACTGACCCACATAGTTGGTGCTTAACTGCTTACAGGGTCTTAGCCAAGAACACTGTGTTGAATCATGCATGCGGTGTTCTACCCTACAGAAACGTACCATTAAGAGTTGAAAGCTCCAACAAGAAAAGTTGTTTGGCACCGATATGGATACTGAGAAGACATTGCAGCCTTCAACATCGAAAGCAAACATGATGGCAGATAAAAGCCATATGGCCCGTCCAGTCTGCCCATTCGCAGCATCCACTATCTCCTCCTCTCACTAAGAGATCCTACATGCCTGTCCCAGCTTTATTGAATTCATACATTCTTTGTCTCCACCACCTCTACTCGGAAAAGTATTTTCTTAGATTACTCCTGAGCCTATCGCCTCTTAACTTCATCATATGCCCCTCTCATTTTGGAGCTTCCTTGTCAAATGAAAGAAACATGTCTCATGTGCATTTATGCCACATAGGTATTTAAATGTCTCTATCATATCTCCCCTCTCCCGCCATTCCTCCAAAGTCTACATATTGAGATCTTTATCCATCCCTTACGCCTTATGATGAAGACCACTGACCATTTTAGTAGCCTTCTTTTGGACCATCCTTTTTATATCTTTTTGAAGACGCGGTCTCCAGAATTGCACACAATATTCTAAATGAGGTCTCACCAGGGTCTTATACAGGAGCATCAGTGCCTCTTTTTTCCTACTGGCCATTCCTCTCCCAATGCACCCTGGCATCCTTCTAGCTTGTGCTGTCACCTTTTCAACCTGCTTGCCCACCTTAAAATCATCACATACTCAAACTCACACTCAAGTCCCACTCCTCTTTTGTGAACAAAAGTTCTTCATCCCCTAAACTGTACCATTCCTTTGGGTTTTTGCAGCCCAAATGCATGACCTTGCATTTCATTGGGATATATTTGAGGTGATCTTTTGATCTGGCTATGGTCTCCTAGAAGCGATAGATTACAAGGAGAAGGGAGTCCTGTGTTGGTGGCTACTGGAGTATTTGTTCTGCTTTCTTAAGAATTTACTGAAGAGCCAGGCAATGTGCCTTCCTTTATTGTATGTATCTCGTCTGCTGTGCGTAAGGGAAAGAAAATTATCAGGTAAGATCTAATGTTACTTTTTCTCTCCCTTTCTCTCTCTCCGTTGTCAGACACATGCATAGATTGGCAAGAATTCCATGAGAAACATTAGTGTTCTTTTCCAGTTGATCATGGAGTAAATGGAAGTCCCTGTCTTTTGTGTAACCTTGAAGTAATTGACCCTCCTATTCATTTGTGGTGTAAAAACCTGATGATTAGCCCAGTGGGCTGAGAACTTGGATGGTGGTGGGGTGTTGATTCCAATTTCCACAGTGGCTCTTTGTGACCCTGGACAAATCATTTAATCCTTCATTGCCCCAGGGATAAAAACTTAGATTCTGAGCCTACTAAGAACAGAGAAAGTACCTCTGTGTATTATGTAAACTGCTTTGGTTGTATTGCAGAAAGGCAGTACTGTATATCAAAAATCTAACAAATAAAATGTGTATAAATCTTATTGTGTAATCTTTTTAATGCAGTTTTTGAACCGGAGTGAGAAAACAATTGGCTGCGATCTGAAACCAAGCACATCTGTAAAGAAAGGAAGAAAGTCAAACCCAGAATCTCAGGAAGCCAAAACAAAGCGGAAGAGGAATGATTACTCAAAAGTGAGAATTTCTAAATGTTTTTATTGGTTTTTATTTTTCTGTGGGGTAATGTAAATTTGCTTCAGCCTCGTCGTCCTGTGAATCACTTTAGTGGACTTAGTGTGTTTGAAAGATTTTTGTTGTTTTGGGTCATTGCAGCAGGATTTGGGTAGTGTTGAGGAAGGATTTAGTTCAGGCCTTGACAAGTTTTCTTTGAATCTAAGAGCCAGCCTGAACACTTGGGGCCTATTGCTTTGACCCTGTCCCCTGCGAGGTCTACCACATCTCCTTTAGAGCCTGATTTACGGTTTTCCCATTCTGTGTCTGTGAGAATTGTAAGCTTAATAAATAAGGCCTTTAAATCTGCTACTGTAGGGTGCTGACAGATGCCAGCAGCACCTCCCCTCTTCATTATCATGCTGTCAGCAGCATGGCAGTGACCCTGGATAGCTACATCTAAGGCAGTTGCCTTTTCAGCTTTACTAGTTATCATGGCCCAGGTCTGTGTTAGCCTCTCTCTCATTTACCTGCACCCTGCCCTAATCTAGCCTTTCTCCTCAGCAGTCCAAAACCTCTTATTCTAGGGTTACCATATGGCTGCAGTAAAAGGAGGATGGATCGAGACATCTGGGTTTTACTTTTATTGAAAGCAATGGAAGTAATGAGGACAGATTGAAAGCAATAGGAGTACAGTGTCCTGCAAACTTTTTGACACCGCAGCACATTTAAACACTGTGCCGCACCTGAAAGGCATCTAGAAGTGCACGGACATTGATGCGATGATGTCACACACATGTGTGATGTCATCACTTCAACATCTGCATGTGCGTGGAGGCCCTCCAGCCGCAGCCCTGAGCTATTTCTATGCCAATAGGGGTTACTGACTGAGGAGAGGTACGGGGAGAGGAGGAGAGACGCTGGCAAGAAGGAGAGGCGCCAGCTTCAGCTGACAGCCTACAGGACGTGCCTCTTGCCACGAGAGGCACATTCTGCAAGCAGTCAGCTGGCGCCTCTCCTCGCCAGCATCTAGCGGCACACCTGGAATCTGCCTTGGCACACAGTTTGCAATACACTGCTCTAGTTAAGTCTGTCATCTCCCCACCTTCCTCTTCCATGCCTTTTCCTTCCCTTCCCTCTTTACCTCCCTTCGTTAGGAAGCTGGATTGCCATACCTCCCTTCCCACTGCTTCGGTTGCTGCTGAAGAAACAAATGCTCCATTTATACCCACATAAGCAGCTATCATTAGAGTTAAGCTGTGTGATGCAGGGAACTCTGCATGTCTCAGAATTTCACTTATAAGAGACTCTTTTGGCAACAGTTTCCATGGCAACATAGCTCGTCTCTTTTCATCTTTTTTATTGGAAATGATGGATGTATTTCTAAAATCCTCTTTGTTCTCTGCTTCCTGTGGTATTATATCAGAAATTTTCCTTCCAGTTTTCCCTCTTAGGCAGTACTGTGCCTTACCCTCTCATCTTATTCTTTACTTGTTTTAGTTTATTTTTTAGCATCCCTACTAGTAAGCTACTTTTGTGGTCATCTTGTATCTCATCAAGCTGATAGAAAAGAAGTTATGGAGACATGTTGGCTGTTGGAGGCTCACATGCAGCAAGAAAAGTGTGAACTTTTTTTAGTGCTAATGCTGAGCATTGGGGCTCTGAATGCTTTCACACAGACACATTTATACTGAGGTCCAAACAAAGGAAACGTCTCATTACTGCTGATCTTCTTTGCTGCATTGCTCTGAGAGCAATTGTCCCACTTCCCAAGAGGCTGGTCATTCTCAAGATGACAGTCTGGATGTAACATATTACATGATGGCAGATAAAGACCTGAAGAGTCCATCCAGTCTGTCCAACAGTCACACTCATTATCAATTCATGATTTAGCCAACAATAAACACAAGATAAAATACTTGAGCATTGTCTTTCTTTAACATTTCTGGGACATAGACCATAGAAGTCCACCTAGCACTGTCCTTAGGTTTCAACTATTGGAGATGCTGTTGAAACTCACATCATCCTCTCCAAATCCATCTTGTCATTTTTTGGACACAGACCGTAAAAGTCTGCCTGGCACTGTCCTTGCATTCTAGTTACTGGAGTTTCAGTTGAAGCACTCTCCAGCCTATCCTAAAGTGGATTTCCATATATAGGACACAGACCATACAAGTCTGCCTGGCACCGGCCTTCGTTCTTCACAGCCAGAATCACCATCTAAGTACAACACAACACATCAAACACATGCAACCATTTAAGTTCGGTGTTCACGGAAGAAAATCCTGGAGAAGGACCAAAATCGTCCGGCAAAGTTACACACGAAAATGGAATAGATTCTGCACCGTTCATGGAGGAAAGTATTTATGAACAACTTGAAAAATTGAAGGTGGATCTAACCCAGGATACTGAGGGAGCTCAGAGAAGTTCTGACAGGTCCTAAGACTTGTTCAACAAATCTCTGGAGGTGGTAGAGGTTCCTGGAGTTTGGAGAAGAGCGGATGTTGTCCCTATTCACAAAAGTGGTCGCAGAAATGAAGTAGAATGCTACAGGTCGGTAAGCCTCACTTCAGTTGTTGGAAAAATAATGGAAGTGTTGCTGAAAGAAAGGATAGTGAACTTCCTAGAATCTAATGGGTTACAGGATTCGAGGCAACATGGTTTTACTAAAGGTAAATCGTGCCAAATGAACCTGATTGAATTTTTTGATTGGGTGACCAGAGAATTGGATCAGGAATATATGCTAGATTTAATTTACTTAGATTTCAGCAAAATATTTGACACGGTTCCTCCTTGGAGGTTCTTGAACAAACTTGACAGCCATAAGCATGCTAGGCTGTATAAAGCGAGGGATAACCAGTAGAAGAAAGAAGGTGTTGATGCCCCTGAACAGGTCGTTGGTGAGGCTCCACTTGGAGTATTGTGCTCAGTTTTGGAGACTGGAAACAGGAAGTTGTGGCAGAGAGAAAGCTTCGGGGTAGCACTGGTAACTTGTGAGAATGGTTGCCGTGCTGGGGCCCCTGATGGTAAGGTTCTTTTTTTTTTTTTTTTCATTATATTTTTATTTTCAAATTTCATAAAAAGTGTACATAATAATAAAATATATTTGATACATGCATGGTATCACTTTTATATCTATCACAATGTATATCTGAATTTGATTTTCCCCTTCACCCTCCCCCCACCCCTTCACCACTTTAATATAATATTTTCAAATTTTATAAAAGTATATAACATATTAGAATACAATTGATAATTATTCAATAATATATTTATATCTAATGCAATATATTCTGGATAAATTTTATTCATTTTCCCTCCCCCCACCCTTCTATTATCCCTTAATCATTTGTTACATTTTGTATCATATATTATAATATATTATATCTAAATTGTTTTCCTTACCCCCCCCTATATGTGTGTCATAAGAAGATCTCTAAAAGAAGAAAGGAAGAAAAAGTATTCTATTATTTAATCATTACAATATTTTGTCAATGGCCCCCATATTTTTATAAATTTATTATATGTCCCTTTTTGTATTGATATTGTTCTTTCCATTTTAAAAACATGGCATATTGTATTCCACCAAAATGTATAGTTTAGGTTGTTGTAATTTTTCCAATTGTTAGTTATATGTTGAATGGCAACCCCTGTCATAATTAATAAAAGTTTATTATTTTCTGGTGAAATTTGACTTTTTTTTCTCATCATTGTTCCAAATAAAATTGTATCATATGATATTGCAATATGATTTTCCATTAATTTATTAATTTGTGGCCAAATTGAATTCCAAAATATTTTAATATAAGGACAGTAATATAATAAATGATCTAATGTCCCTGGTTCTAGATTACAGTGCCAGCATCTATTAGACTTAGAACTGTCTAGTTTTTGTAAACGAGTAGGGGTCCAAAAAGCTCTATGTAATAAAAAGAACCATGTTTGTCTCATAGATGCTGACACTGTACATCCCATTCTCCAAGACCAAATCAGTGGCCATTGAGATGCATTAATTTGATGTCCAATCTCAATGCTCCAAATGTCTCTTAGACCATTTTTTGGTTTTTTATTCAAATATCCAGATATTAATTTATACCACAATGCGGCTTGATGTCCCAGGAAGTCTGCTTTAAAGCATAAGAACTTTAAACTATATTGATTGTTTAATGATTTCCATTCAGGGAACCCAACCTGAATGGCCTGCTTCAATTGCAACCATTTAAAACTTTGTGTTTTATTAAGACCAAATCTATGTTGCAATTGTGAAAAATCCAGCAGTCTACCTTCTGAAATAATATCATCTAGAGATCTAATTCCTGCAATAATCCAGTTCTTCCAAAGGATTTGGGTTCCGCCTACTTTGATCTTGGAGTTTATCCATATGGATTGATTAGTTGATTTATATATTGGGATGGGTGTTAATTTATCAATAAATCTCAATGTTTTCCAAGTATCCATTATTATTTTATTTTCTTTGTATCTTTTAGGTATATTAATACTTGGTAAATGTACTAAATTTAGGGGAAACATAAGGCGCCATTCCAAATATAACCAATCTGGTGCATTATCTATAAGTTCTGGGAGGATCCAATACATACCCTGACGTAGAATATAGGCTTGATGGTACCTATAGAAATTTGGAAAATTTACCCCTCCCTCCTTAATTGATTTTTGTAAGGTTACTAAAGCTATTCTAGGTGTTTTACCAAGGTTCTTAAGAAACTTCCTTTCTACCTTCACTGCACTGAGGTAGATCCTTCGTATAGCTATTACAAAATATAATTTGTTCTTTTACATTATGTATGTGAACTTGTAATCTGCCTAGAAATTTTTTAAATAAATATATACCCATTTATATGTGATTGTAGGGTATATTATGTATGTGTTCAATATTTTAATTCTCAACTTATTATATGTTTTACATCATATAGAAAAAGCACAAACATCATCAAAGCAGGTGCCATAAGGCGGTAAGAAGGACCAAAAGAGACTATGAGGAAAAAATAGCAAAGGAGGCAAAAAACTTCAAGCCGTTCTTTTGATTTATTAAGGGGAAATGACCCACAAAGGAAGTGGTGGGGCCGTTGGATGACCATGGAATAAAGAGAATGCTAAAGGAGGACAAAGCCATCGCCGACAAACTGAACACATTTTTTGTGTCTGTATTTACCGAAGAGGATATATACAATATACCAGAAGCCGACAGGCTATACGCAGGAAACAAAGACAGGAAACTGACAGGGTTGAAGGTCAGTCTAGAAGAGGTATGCAGGCAGATTGATAGGCTTAAAAATGATAAATCCCCGGGACTGGATGGCATCCATCCGAGGGTAATCAAGGAACCGAAAGGGGTTATAGCTGATTTGCTTCAACTAATAGCCAATCTGTCGATCAAATTAGGAAGGATTCCGGAAGACTGGAAACTGGCGAATGTTACGCCAATCTTCAAGAAAGGTTCGAGGAGAGATCCAGGAAACTACAGACCAGTGAGTCTGACCTCGATACCGGGAAAGATGATAGAGGCGCTGATAAAAGACCTCATCATTGATCACCTTGATGGACACAATCTGATGAGGACCAACCAGCATGGCTTCAGCAAAGAAAGATCTTGCTTGACAAACTTACTGCACTTCTTCGAGGGAGTAAATAGGCATATAGACAAGGGTGACCCGGTCGACATTGTTTATCTGGATTTTCAGAAGGCGTTCAAACGACTACTTCAAAAAATTGTGAGCCCTGGAATCGAGATTATCATGTGGATTAGAAACTGGTTGGCGGATAGGAAACACAGTGGGGGGTAAATGGACAATACTCGGACTGGAAAAACGTCATGAGTGGAGTGCCGCAGGGTTTGGTGCTTGGGCCTGTGCTCTTCAATATATTTATAAACAACCTGGAAATTGGTACAACGAACGAAGTGATTAAATTTCCAGATGACACAGTTATTCAGAGTAGTGAAGACACAGAAGGATTGTGAAGACCTGCAATGTGACATAAACACGCTCGAGGATTGGGCCGTGACATGGCAAATGAGGTTTAACGTGGATAAGAGTAAGGTGATGTATGTCAGCAACAATAATCTTATACACTAATACAGGATGACAGGTGCAGTACTCGGAGAGACCCCCCAGGAAAGAGACTTGGGAGCACTGGCAGACAAGTCAATGAAGCCGTCCGTGCAATGCGCGGCAGCGGCAAAAAGGACAAACGATGCTAGGAATGATTAAGAAGGAGATCACAAACAGATCAGAGAAGGTTATCATGCCGCTGTATCGGGCCATGGTACGATACCACCTGGAATACTGCGTCCAGCACTGGTCACCATACATGAAGAAGGACATTGTACTATTTGAAAGGATCCAGAGAAGAGTGACTAAAATGGTTAAGGGACTGGAGGAGTTGCCGTACAGTGAGAGATTAGAGAAACTGGGCCTCTTCTCCCTTGAAAAGAGGAGACTGAGAGGGGACATGATCGAAAATTCAAGATAATGAAGGGAATTGACTTAGTAGATAAAGACAGGTTGTTCACTCTCTCCAAGGTAGAGAGAACGAGAGGGCACTCTCTAAAGTTAACATAAGAACATAAGAGTTGCCTCCGCTGGGTCAGACCAGAGGTCCATCGCGCCCAGCAGTCTGCACCCGCGGCGGCCCATCAGGTCTTCAGTTTGGTCCTTTTTCCATTTTCTGAACGATATTTTCTTGTCACCTATCGCCTATTGCATTTGTTATCCACGCTGGGTTTTTTTGTTTGATTTTTTTTTAACCCTTTCCTAAACTTGGGGACGTACAGGTTTTGTGCTTTATGCACAGTGTCCTTGAGTATGGACCAGGCTTTCTCTATGGTCTCCATCCTCCCTGAGCAGCTCCTGAGTTTCTTTCCCACCATTTTTCTCATAGCATCGTAGTTCCCTTTTCTGAAATTGAGCGCTGACGTTGTGGTTCTCCTCACCTTTGATGTTCCTACTTCTAATTTGCACTGGATCATGTTGTGATCGCTGTTTCCCAGTGGCGCTATTACTACCACCTCCTTTGCGGGTCCCCCTAGCCCGTAGAGGATTAGGTCGAGAGTGGCATCTCCTCGCGTTGGTTCCGTGACCATCTGATCCATGAAACAGTCCCTCACAGCCTCTAGGAATTTTGTTTCTCTCGCGCAGTTGGAGTGACCAATACTCCAGTCTATCCCAGGGTAGTTGAAGTCCCCCATCACTACCACACTTCCGCTTTTGGATTCCTGCCTCAATTCAGCCTCCAGGTCCTGGTCGTTGGCTTCCGGTTGTCCTGGTGGGCGATAGTACAGTCCCAGTTTTATATCAGCCCCATTTCTTCCTGGTAACTTAACCCATAGTGATTCCAAACCTTCCGCCCTTACTGCTGTTTCCATCCTGGTCGAGTGAATGGAGTCCTTTATGTATAGCGCTATTCCTCCACCCTTCTTGTACGTTCTGTCTCTCCTATAGAGTTTGTACCCTGGTAGGACCACATCCCATTTGTTGTCCTCAGACCACCATGTTTCTGTGACTCCAATTATGTCTAGGTCCTCTTTGTTGGCTATGACTTCTAGCTCTCCCATTTTGGCTCTTAGGCTCCTTGCATTTGTGTATAAGCAATTTAAGTCCCGGTTGTTTGCTTTCCCTGCTGGATTTTCTCGTGGTATGGTGCTCCCACCGACCCCCCTCATGGGTTGCCGGCCCCTGAGTTTCGCTTTGTTCTTCCTCCTTCTGCAGTGTGTCTTCTTTGTCCTCAGCCTGCTTCCCCAATTTAGCATGTCCTCTATCTCCTGTTGTTCGCTCTTCTTTTTTCTCTCTAGCTTCACTTGTTCCTTGTACCCCTGTATTTCACCTTTTGGTCCTTTATCACATTTTTCCCGCTCGTGCTTAAATTCTTTTCTGCTTTTTCCCTGCTCAGTATCTTCGTTTGATACTCTTGTCTGAAGCGTCGTTGTTAGATCGACTGTCAGCTTTCCCCTGTTCCTCAGTGTAAAGCCTTGTCTATTTCATTCTTGACGTTGTTTGCCAGCACTCTCGTTCCTGCTGTGCTCAGGTGCAGTCCGTCCCTCCTGTAGAGCTTGGTCTTTCCCCAAAAAGTTGACCAGTTCCTTACAAAGTGGAAACCTTCCTCTTCGCACCATCTCCTCAGCCATCCGTTTATTGCTTGCAGCTCGGTCTGCCTCCTCATATCCGCCCTTGGCACTGGCAGGATCTCTGAAAAAGCTATTTTCCTTGTCCTCAGCTTCAGTTTCCTTCCCAGGGTCTTGAATTGCTCGGTTAGTGTAGTCCTGTTGTAATTTCTTCTGCTGACATCGTTGGTTCCAACGTGGATTATCACTGCTGTCTCCTTCCAGGATCCTCTTGATTCTGTCTGTGATGTCCTTCGTTCTTGCCCCCGGGAGACACGTCACTAGCCGGTCTTCTCTCCCTCCTGCTATGTGACTGTCCACTTCTCTCAGGATTGAGTCTCCCACTACGATTGCTGAACTTTTTGGTCTTAAGTCTGTATCTCTGGCACGGTCCGCTGATTCTCCCTCTGGGTTCTGGTGGGTCTCTGCCTCCTCTGACTGCTCGGTTTTTCTGCAGGGTCCTTCTCCCCCGGCGTCTGGTGGATTCTGTCCTCCATCTGTTGGTTCCCGTCTGTGTTGCTGGTGATCCTGTACCTCCACCATCCTGCAGGCCTCCTCGATGAATCTCTCGAGCTCCCTGACTTGCTCCCTGACTTGATCTCTGGTGGGATCCTCAGTTGCCCAGCATGGTTCTTCTAAGGTGCGGAGTCCCTCCAGCTCCTGGACCTTGGTCTGCAGTCTCCCGACCTCTTTCTTCAGGCTTTCCAGTTCCTGACATCGACCGCATATGTACGCCTGCCTCCCGGAGGGGAGGTAGTCGTACATATGACACTCGGTGCAGTATACTGGGAAGCTCCGCTGGGTTCCTGCTGCCTCCATTTTTTTTTTTTTTTCCTCCTTCCTGTAGTCCCTCGGTGTGTGGAGGTCTGGCGTAAAGAAGTTCTTCTTCACCCAGAGAGTTGTAGAAAACTGGAACGCTCTTCCGGAGGCTTTTGTAGGGGAAAACACCCTCCAGGGATTCAAGACAAAGTTAGACGAGTTCCTGCTGATCCAGAACGTACGCAGGTAAGGCTAGACTCAGTTAGGGCACTGGTCTTTGACTTAAGGGCCGCCATGGGAGCGGATTTCTGGGCACGATGGACCACTGGTCTGACCCAGCAGCAGCAATTCTTCTGTTCTTATGCTTTTAATCATTATCATTAATTTATTACTTTTTTTGTATGCAAGTTTTGATGTTAGCATTTATTTGATTCTTATTTATTGTTTGCTGTTTGCTATTGTTTATTTAGACATTAACTGTACCCCTGAGGCAGGCCTTTGTGCCGAAACAAGTCAGGTCTTCAACACGTGCCTATAATAACAGTGTCCATCAAACATTGGTTTTAGCACTTTAAGGACTTTTGATCCAATAAGAAATAGACTGTTCACAGCTTTCGATTCTTGTTTTTGATATAGAATTTTAATTGTCTTAATAAATTTCAATTTATGTTTTAACATATAAGAGCATATTGTCTCAGCCCCTTCCCCACTTTTTCTTGTTTTCTGTGGTACACAGCCACCAATCGTATTGAAAGCACACTCCAGAGGGGTTGCTGCCTCTTGGATAAACATTAAGGCTGTCTCACCTGAGGAGATATACTGCCAAAGTGGTTTACATAACAGTAAGAAAAATTGTATTTAGAATTACAATGATAGCAAGGAAAGTAGTAACAAATATTGAACCAATCATTCAGCCAATTATGCAGGTAAGCAAAAGGTCTCAGCAATTCCCCAAAGCCGAGTCTCTGAACATTTATTGAAAAAGAGGTATTTTCAATGCTAATTTAATTTTTTTTTCTCCAGTAGACTTAATTGTAGTTAATCCTGTTAATGTGTTTGGTTTATTTCCTGCTGCAGTGGGTCCATGGCCTTTACCTGCAGCAGGGCTGATGTCTTCATCTGCAGTGTGTGCACCACTGCCTCTAGCCCTAGTGTGTAAGCTACAGGTGGGCACCTTCTTATCCTTGGTGACCTGTGGCCAATAGACATGTTTCATTCTGTTTCCATCATACTTCAATTGTAGCATCATTTTGCTGAGATTTCAGTATAGATGTTATACCTCATGCAGGTTGCCATATATACTCGAATATAAACCAAGATTTTGAGGCCAAAAAATTAGCCCAAGAATGGGGGTTTCGGTTTATATTTGGGCCAGTGTCCAGCGCCCATCTGCCCCCCTCCGGGATTTGTCGCAGGCCTCTGCCGGGCCACCAGACTCTGCACCCTGTCCCCTCCCTCCCTGTCCATTGTACCTTATCTCTGCTGCATACCTGGAATCCCTGGTGGTACAGAGGTGTAGCAGGCAGGTGCAAGCTTTCCATGCTCCTTTTGCCTCGCTGCTAAACCGGTCACTGCTGCGAGTTCTGGCTTCAGCTGTACCAAGCAGCAGGAGCTCATTTTGGCGCTGCTGCTCAGCACTGAGCTGCTTCCTGAATGGCTCCCGCAAATTTTCGCAAGACTTGCCATAGCCATTCAGGAAGCCGCTCAGTGCCGAGCAAGAGCGCGCTTTGAACATGGTGTAGAGTCTGGGAGGGAGGGTGGGACAGGGTGCAGAGCCTGGAGGGGAGGGAAAGGGGCTGTGTGCAGTGCTTGGCAGGAAGGGGGCCTTTGTGCAGTGCCTGACAGGGGAGGAAGGGAAGGAAGGGGGCTGGGTGCAGTGCCTGACAGGGAGGGGGCTGGTTGCAGAGCCTGTCAGGGGAAGGAGGGAAGGGGGCTGGGTACAGTGTCTGGCAGGGAGGGACTGGGTGCAGAACCTGACAGGGCAGGGAGGGAGGGGTGCAGTTCCTGGCAGAGCAGGGCACTTGAATATTAAGCCACCCGACTTATGTTCGATCCAACCATTTTTCCTCCTTTTATGGGAGAAAAATGAGGGGGGTCTTCACTTATATTTGGATTGACTTATATTCGAGTAAATACAGTACTCAACAAGAATTGATGAGAGAACTATATTCTCTTCCTCCCAAGAGATGCTTTCTTTTGACCTTTTATGTATATTTACCCCTTCCTGCATGCCTCTGATGAAGTGTATGTGTGTCCTGTAAAGCTCATATGCCAATAAATTAGGTAGCCTAGAAAGTACTGCCAGCTTCTGCTAACACAGCTACTGCTTTGGAAGTGATTTACCTGTAGTAGCCATCTTTCTCTCTTGTTTTCTCAACAGTGTATGGTGGGAGATGGTGAAGCTTCCAGTTTGTCCCCTGGTCAGAAACCTCATCTTTGTGAGCACTGTAATGCAACTTTCCGAAGCTCCTATCATCTGCGCAGACATGTTCTTATTCACACGGGTATGTCCATATTTCCATAGTTTGGGTTTGGTGGGGAAGGGGAGGCCTCGCTTGCTGTCAGTAACTGTTAGTGATGCCTACACAAGGCAGAGAACCAAATAAATAATGTAGACGTCAGGGGCAGCTGTTTAAACACAAAGATGAACATCACTAAACATATAATAATAAGAAAAAAACAAATCATAATACAATCAACTACAAATAAAACATATATTAAAGCTTAATAAATATACACAATATAAATTAGTGTAATCCTAAAATGTAAAATGCTTGTGTAATGACACTTTACATTCAACAGTACACGCAAATTTTTCATAGGGTACATCAGTGTATCTCAAACTGTGTGCCGAGACACCCTGAGATTCCAAGTGTGCTGTGGCACACTGAGAAAGAGAGGTGCCTACCAGCTGACTTCCCTACGTGGTACAGCGCTAGCGCTACCCGATTCGCCAAAGGCTTGCATGTTTCCCCCTTTTCTCTAGTGTCCTCCAGCTTCCCCCTTAGCCTCCCGGTCTCACCTTTAAAGCTAATTACAGCAGCCTGCAGAGGATCACCGGTAGGTAAAATGATTTTATTTTCAATATAGTGATTGACATGTGTCAGTTTTGAGAATTTATATCTGCTGTGTATATGAAAAATGAATGGAAAAAATTGCATTGCAATTAGTAAAGGGGATGGAATCTGGGGCAGAGCTTGGGTGGGCCTAGGGAGGTCTGTGGTTGGGGTACTTAGCTTGAAGTAGTTGAGAAACACTGCTGTAGGCAATCAGCTGGTGCCAGTGCCTCTCCTCTCCGGCTCTCTTCCCTGCTAGCACCCCCTACTGGCGTCTCAGGGCCCATCTGGAGGGCCTCTGCACAAGTGCGGACGTCAACATGATGTAACGCATTTGCGTTATGTCATCATGGCGATGTCCACGCTCTTCTGGGTGCCTCGAGCCATGGCTACTACGTTTAGTGTGCCCAGGTTTGAGAAAGTTTGAAAGACACTGGTGTACATTAACAAAAAGAATCATGATACAACTGCTTAAAAATAATTTAAAACACAAGTATAGATCTTTCAAGAAAACTACCATAGATAGAGATGACGAGATGTGAATATTACAGACATGTCTGCATGCTTACAAGACAGCAAATGTCTTGATAGTGTCTTAAGAGATCAGTACATGTTGGTGTTTCCTGCAGTGTGCTTCTTTGTAAAGGATCTAACTCAAACAATGAATTTGATCAAGTATATGATGGCACCTACCCAGAAGGGAATCGAATCGCATTTGCTTCCCTCTAGTAAAGCAAATTGGCAAATCTAAAATTCAAAGCCACAGTTTAAGTGAAAATCAATATAGCTGAAGTGTCAGCAGGCTTAGAAGCAATTTTAAAAAATAAAGACTTGTTACTTAGGCCAGTAGGTTGTGCTTCTAGTTTCATCAAACAGCCTAACTTGATGTGAAAGCGAGCTTATGATAGCTACTAAAAAGGTCAAAGGTTCCATCTGGATAAGAACTTTAAAAAACAGTTTTAAAAAAATACTCCAAAAAGCATCTCTGAACATCCAACAGCGTTTCATATAAGTTTTTCTTCAGTAACTCTCCATAACTCTGTCCTGAATACTTTGAAATGTCTAGTGCCAGAAAACAAGTGCATTTTTGGGGAGGTGGTGGTGTACCGTAATGAGTTTTGGCCAGTGGGTCTGCCATGCTCTTTCAAGCATGTTTAATGTACAGCACTGCGCACATCTGGTAACACTATATAAGTAATAACTAGTAGAAGTATAGTGCATAGCGAATGTACAGAGCATTTCAGAATGAATGGACTTCTTGGAGCTTACATTTGAGTGAGACAGAAAACAAGAAACAGATGAGAGGCTTGGAGTTTCAAGTTTATTAGGAGACTTGATCAATCGCTTAATCAAATATTCTAAGCGATGTACACTTTAAAATTTAAAGTGCTAGAGCAGCAAGGCGTCTGCTCTTCAGACAGGAGCTATTTAAATTAATTGGGTAAAGCTAGCGCAGATTGCAGCGCCCGGCTAGCACAATGTCTGCGTGCAGTATTTGAGGCACATGATGCAGAACTTGCATTATGTACCAGGGCACAGCTTATTAAAGTCAATCGTAGTGAGGCTATTAGCCAAGTTTGCCCCAGTGCAGAGAATTGCACAGAAGAATCCAAAGTGAGAACAAAGTAGGAACATAAACGCCACATCTGAGAAGATATAGAAGAGTTAGCGCCTGGCCTCCATTAAGAGCATGAGTAAAAATATATATAATAGGGAAAGTGGCAAGTCTGTGCAAAAATATTTGCAGTCAAATGATTTAATTTATTATGACCCTTCTTTAGGTGAGCGACCATTTCAGTGCAGCCAGTGTAGCATGAGTTTCATCCAGAAGTACCTTCTGCAGCGGCATGAGAAGATACACAGTGGTAAGTCTTATAAAGCAACAGCTGCTGGGTGCATCCAAGAGCACATGATTGGTGGAGGCTGAAAGGATGCTTAAAGGAAAAGAACAAATTTAAAGGGCTGCTAAATGGCATTTTCCAGTGATAATAGGCCAGGCATTCTAGACAATAGGGACGTACAAAAGCAGTCTCCCCAAATAGCTAGGGTGTCTAGAATATCTCACCAATTGCACTGGAAAAGAGCTTACCAGGGTAAGTACATAATCTCTCCTGGTGATCACTATGAGCTCCTTTTACAAAGCTGTGGTAAGCGCTAGTGCTGCCCGATTCGGGGGAAAATTTTCGATTCGATTCATCCTTTTGAATTAATTTTTCAATTTGATTCAATTTTCCTGCCCAATTGGCTGTTTTTTTGTTTTGTTTTTTTTTTTTCAAATATTCTAGCGGGTTTATTTTGTAGCCTCTTCACCCACCCCACCCCCTTTGCCTTCTCCTATCCATGCTGGTGCCGTGGTGTAAATAAAACAAACAAAAAAGATGTTTGCTCTCTCTGTTAGGTCCCAGCTTACCCACGCTATCTAACACCAGCTCTGGTAGGATACACATTTCAAATCTGACATATTGTAATCACAAAACTGAAAATAAAATGATTTTTTTCTACCTTTTGTTGTCTGCTCATTATTCAAATCATGTTGGTCCCAGGCTCTTGTTTCTGTTTGTCTTCTGTTAACTCGCTTTGCCAGGGTCTCCTGCCCATTTGACATTTTCTTCTTTCTCCGTGCTCACCATCTCTGTCCTCCCCTTTCATTTCCCTTCCCTCTCCGGGAGGTCTGGCATCTTTCCTTTTTTTTTTGTCTACATCTCCGCAGTCCAGCATTTCTCTAATGACTACTCCCCCACCTCCTGCAATCCTCCAGATAATTCCCCCCCCTATGTTCCTCTTCTCCTTAGGATCCAATAAGTAAACTTGCACTCTTTGGGTCACCAGCAGCGTGAGTGAAGCTTTCCCTCTACTACTGCTTCTCACCTAAGTGGGACCAGGAAGCAGTAGCAGAGGGAAAGTTTCCAGGTGCAGAAAGCAGTGTGTTTACTTCACTCATGCTGACGGTGGCCTGAAGAATGAAAGAGCGGTTGCAGCGATGGATACCACCATCCCCAGATCCACCATCTCTCCTTTTCTCAACTACCCTTTCATCCAGCGTCTCTCCTTCCTTCCCTAAAACCCCAGGGTCCACCATCTCTCCCTTTCTCTTCCCAACTGCCCCCCTATCCAGTATTTCTATCCCCTCTCCCTCCACACTACTCCTTGGGTCCAACTTTTCTTCCTTTCTTTTTCTTCCATCCCATTGTCCACTATCTTTCTCCCTCTCTTCTATTTTCAGACCCATTATTTCTTCCCCTCCCCCACCCTCAGTCTGGCATAATGCTTTTTGGACCCCCTCGCTCCTTTTGTGTACAACTAATAGCTACACCAGGGGACCCCCTGAAAGCTGGCATGTTTCTCTCTTCACTCCACTGTTGTCCTCCTGGCCTCGCTTTAAAAACTAATTATGGCATGCAGAGGATCACTGGTGCTGAAGCGATTTTAGTATGCTGCTGGCAGCCTCCACTTCACATTCCCTCTGCTGTGCTCGCGCCCCTCCTCTGACGTGATGTCCTGTTTTGGGATGGGATGAACTGCAGCAGAGGGAATATGCAGCCTGTGAGAATCACTACAGTGCCGGTGATCCTCTGCAGGCCATAATTAGTTTTCAAATTGATATCGGGAGGCCAGGGGGAAGCCGGTTGACTGTAGAGAGAAGGGGAAAACATGCTGGCCTTCCGGGAGCCCCCTAAAGCCGCGTGGCCATGGGTAACATGTCTTGTGAGGTCCTCAAAATATTGAGGATGCTCAGACACCCACAGCGCTGGCGCCTATGCCCCTATGCAGCACTTCCTGACCGCCCCTCCCCTCGGTGAGCTCTGACATCGGGCCTCCTAAAGCAGGACCAGCAGCGGCAGTGGACAGCTAGCAAGTGGCAGCGCTTAGGACAGGCTTTTCGCTGACAGAGAGCTACAGCTCCTGCTTTAGGACTCCTGAAGGTATGCGGGGAGGATGGTTGGTCACTGAATTGGTGGGGGCCCAATTTTTAAGAAAACGAATCGATTCACTGAAGTGAATCGATGCGAATCAGGCAGCACTAGTAAGCGCTAGGGTATCCTGTGGTAAATTCATAATGTGTGTGTACAAACCATACACACACACAGGGGGGTATGTTGGGCGAGAGTGGACACTTTTATGTTAATAATCGTTTGTGCATGCTGACTGAGTAGCGCTTGAGCCTTTACCGCCTACAAAATAGTTCTCAGAAAGAGCTCTGTGCTAATGACAGCATTAGTGTATGACCATTAGTTTGGAAAATAGGCCATTTTCTGGCTAGGCAAAAAATGGCCTTAGCATGGGGCCTTTTTTTAGTGCAGCTTAATAAAAGGAGCCCTGTAAGAGCCGGTGATGTTGAAAATTCAGGGCTGTTTAAAGTGCAGCACTGATAAAGTTTGCAAGCACAATTTATATTCAGACATGATTAGAGAAAAATAATTCCATCAATTAATAACTCAGACAAAATTCATCTGCTGGGATTGCAGATAATGAAGTTTTATTTATTTTTAGATTTATAATTTAACAGAAAGATTCAACAATAAGTACCCTTCATTCAGCTAAAACATTCTCTTGTTGCACTCGCTTGAACTGTTGAGGATGACTTCTGTGAACAGCTCACTTGAAGTTTTTCTACATCATTTCAATAGGGTTCAGGCATGCGATTGGCCAGTCCAAAACACATTGTTTTTCTTCAACCATTTTGTAGTGGATTTCTTCAGATATTCAGAGTAATCTTGCTGCATGACTCGTGGACAGATGGCTCGCTTTCTCTTCAAGAATTTTCTGGAACATATGGCAGTAATCCAGGCATTTGGCAAGGGAAAAGGCTTTGGTAATGGTAAAGGGGCATGGATTTGATATACTGCCTTTTGTGGGTCCAACCAAAGCAATTTACATATATAATATGGAGGTACTTTATCTGTTCCTAGTGGGCTGACAAAGTAAGTTTTCTACGTGGGGCAGTGAAGGGTTAAGTGACTTGCCCAGCGTCACAGGGAACTGCAGTGGGAATTGAACCCGGTTCTCAGGCCACTGCACTAGGATACTCCTCTTGCTGAATTATTTTCAACATTTTGCCAAAGAGAAAGAGGATGGGAACTTGATATACTGTTTTTCTGTGACTACGCAGTTCCCCTGGTTCTCAGGCTGCTGCACTAACCACTAGGCTTCTCCTCCAAGTTATTGTCAGTATGGCTTCTGAACTGTTCTTTGGATTCTTAGATCAGGAATGTGCCTCCTGGCTTAGTCTTAGAAGTCCTCATTATTCTGTTCAAGAAGCAAGATAGACTGCTTTAATTTTCAAGGCCAATTTCATAAATGAGGCCAGTTTCATAAAATTTACGCAAAAATGTCATGACAATTGGAACCAATTCTGCCTAATCTTATTAATAAGATTTTTCAGTTTGATCTGCGTCTGCGCCTCCACTTTTGGCCATTTCCGCTTTTTTGTTTTTCCTAACCTTATTCAATGACAACAGAGTAGCCATGGATAATACCAAACGTTTTCTGATGACTGAAATAAACTTGGACATAAACATCCTGCTTTGACCTCACTCATTACTGAAAAAGCCTTTGATCAACTTGAGTGGCACTTCTTGTTTCGAACCCTGGCTGAAGCCTACTAGAATTTTTCTAAATAATTATTTTTGAGTTACATTTGAGAGTCTCATCTCTCCAGTATTATTTACCTTGATAATATATTTTCCAGTAAATAGGGATAGTATGCTGAACCCCCCTCCCACCCAGTAATTTATCTGATGCGCCTGCTTTCTAAATCAAGCTTAATGGTCAGCTCCATAGCTAAGATCTGTTAGATTAGGAAGAAACTGTATATAGGATTACAAGGGAAGAATAGTTGAGCTCCATAAATATTCAGGCTGTTTGTTTTGTTTAACTTGTATTTTCATGGATTCATTGTTCCTTTCAGAGGCTTGTTAATGTTTTAACTACATTACTGCTTCTTCAATGATTGTTTTAAATTCATCTGAGCAGATCAGTCACCTGGTTTGGCAAAATAGCCCATATCCCTCCTTCTCCTGTCATCTTCTGTAGAGCTGTCACCAGCTTTGATACAAACGGAAGGGGGCAGCAGAGACCATGGAGAAAGAGGAGTTAGAGTTGAAAAGCTGTAGTTGAAATCTTCTGCACTATGCTTGCAAACACAGATGGATAACCTCATGGTTCACCATACCATCCCTATCTACTGGAAAAGATATTGGTAAGGTAAGGCCCTAATCTCTTTTTTTGTCTCTTCCATCGTATCTATTTTGTCAGAGCTATTCTTTCCCTAAAAAGGATTCTTTGTCTTTTATTCTGTCAAGTTGTCATTAGCTGGATTGCTGTGTTTCTGTCTTTTTTTTTTTTTCTGGTTTACCTCTGGCTACATTTTAAGTGTTTGCATCTCAATCAGTCTACATCAGTCAAATTGAGCATTATGAAGTAATTTGACTAATGCTTAAAATGACGCCTTTATTTACTGAGCCTGGCTTCCTGTTTCAGCTTGAATTGAATGCAAAATACTTTGCTTTGTGTAAAAGTATAAGTTACTGCATTATCTACACTATCTCCAGGTTTCTCATTCTGTATGGTCTAGCTCGCTCCCTTCGTTCCTTGTAGTCTGGCTTTCTCCCTCCTTCATGTCTTCAACAAGGTATTTCTAGAGAAACAGCTTTCTGCTACTTTAGTTCTCATCTCTGGAACTCACTACTCCTGAATTATCAATTTGAATCCTCTTTCTCAAAATTTAAGAAACTGATCAAAACTAGGCTATTCCAGCTTGCCTTTTGATGACTTGGCATTTCCCTCCCAAACCTCATCGTAGCGGAACCCCTGTTGCCTCCCTTCTGCCTTGCTTCTTTCTTTTCCTCATATTGTAAGGGGGGGGGTAATTTCTCCTAGTTATTTCCTTCGTTTTTTTCTATAATGGAATGTATTTTCTTTTCTCATTCAATTTTTAAAGCACAAACCACTCATCAGCATTTTTGTGCAATAGACGGTAGGTAGAAAGTAACAGAAATAAATACAGATCCTATGGCAATTCCACGAGTGGCGCAGGTGGAGATCTCCTCTTCTTGACTTTTGAATTAAGCAGTCTTTGAGATTCATCTTAGGGTAGTTTTCTGGGTGTAGATTTATGCAGCCACAGCCCAGTGTTCTTGGTGTTGTCAGTCCTGCTTCATAGGATCTGTGCTTGGTCTGTGGGGCAGTTTCAGTCCCGTGTCACCCCAGCTATGTCTTCTTGCCTTAGGTCAGTGATTCCCAAGCCTGTTCTGGAGGAACCCCAGTCAATCAGGTTTACAGGATATCTACAATAAATATTCATTAAGTTGATTTGTATATACTGCATCCTTGGTATGCAAATCTATCTGATGCATGTTGATTTTGGATATACTGAAAAACTGACTGGCCGGAGCTCCCTCAGACAGGTTTGGGAACTCCTGCCTTAGATGGTGGCCATAGATTCAGTGACAAGGTGGTTTTTGTGACTCTGTGCAGCTTGCATCTGCATAGGGGTTAACTCGGTTTCCTAGAGAGAGATTTTCTCCTTAGTGAAGAGTAGGAAAGCAGATCAGTACCAATTGTATTGACCTTGTGATCCAGGGGAGGCTTTGACTGTCTAATTGGTAGCATACTCGCTGACTTTGGCCATGGCAGTAATGTAAGATTATTTTATTTTTATAAATAGACTGGCTGATGTCTGTATATGTGCGACACACCCTCTTAGGTGTGTCTGCTTCCATATTTAAATGTTGCTCAAGAGAGGAGAATGCGGCCTTGCAAAATTGATATGTAGTGAGGTCTGATCTTTCTTCCATCTGGAGGTCTTATCCCACTCTGGACTAGTTTAGCAGTATGATAAGGAAGGTGAGATTTGTTATCACCTGCTAATTTCCTGTATTTGAGTCGTGCTAGATGAGGACCTGCCTGGGAAAACTCAAGGCTCACTGTATTCCTTTTGATGTCTTCTACTAGTTGAGATGCTCTTTCAGTTTTATTCTTGCAGACATAGTTTTCCAATCATAATGGTGGTTAGGTGCAAAGATTTGCTTTTCAATATACTGGATTTTTCTTCAGATCTGCTTTGGCTGTACTATACTGATAATGGTGTCATTGAAAGCTCTGTATTCTCTGCCTCCATTTGCTAGTTGGGGAACATGACACTTATCTGGTCTGGTCCAGCAAGCCTCAAGAAAAGGAAAATGGGCAAGAACGTTTTCATGTTTAATTTAGTAATGAGGTCCATCGCGCCTAGTATTCTGATTCAGGCAGTGGACAATCCAGGTCAGAAGTATCTGATAAGATACTAAAAAGCAAATAAATACTATGCCGCTTACCCCGGTGCATAAACTATGGCTTTTTCCTAAGTCTATATATCCCACAACAAAAAGGAAATGTAGCCCCACGTGTGAAAATATGAACCAAAAAAGGAGTGGGGAAGGGACACGATCAACCAAACTTAGGAGCAAACAGTTTATCGAAAATACATGAATAAAATAATGCATCTACACAAAGGTATGAGTCTCTCAATCCTTATTACTAGTTTATGAACTTTTCTTCCAGGAGCCTGTCCAAACTTTTTAAAAACCCAGCTATGCTAACTGCTTTGACTACATCCTCCAAACAGCATTATTCAACCGCCTGCAGTGAGCTAAATTAGCATGCAGGCACCAGCACTGAATATCTGGGCTAATATTACTTGCATGGCCCCTGGCTGAATATTGGCTGGAACCAGCATAGCAAAAAATAAATTGCTGAGCCACCACAATCTGCCCTCCCTCTCTGATTCTAATCCTCTCACTCCCTCTTGGCCCTCTTCCATGTAGGATATCCTCTCACCCCCACAGGCCTGCCTGCAATTCCTAATGGTCTAGCAGGGGTGATTGGGACAGGAGCGAAGCCCACTTGATCCAAAATGGCTGCTGCGGCCCTGTACTTTTTGCCAGAGATAGAGGGAAAAGCCTAGTGTAAGCCATAGCAGCTTATGAGTATTGCTGCTACTGCCAAAATGAAGACTTGATCTTTAACAGGTACACCAGGGTGGGAATGGAGAGAGTTTTACGGAACAGTGGACAGAATAGGGAGGGGAGGAAAGATGGACTGTATATTTTTTTTAAAGGGGGAGGAGGCGAAGAGATGCTGAACTAAGGGAGAGAAGTTCAGAAAAGAAATAAAAACTATACTCTTCAAGAAATTCCTGAAACAGCCCTAACTTCAAACTTACCGTCCTCCCTTTCCCCCTCTTCCCGCCGCACAGAAACTACATAACCTACTCTTTACCTCTCTAGAAAGGACAAATGCTCTTCCATTGTAACCCAACGTTTTTCATCTCTTTTGTAATCCGCCTTGAACTGCAAGGTAATGGCGGAATAGAAATTTCTAATGTAATGTAAGTAGAGGGAGAAGAGAAGGGGAAAGATGTTGGACTTGAGGGGGAGAGGAAAAATAGACATAGAGTTAATGGTCCTGGGGGGAGGGAAGGAGAGAGAGATGCTGGATAATGGGAAGGACCTGGGCCCTCCGTTTTGGGCTCAGGCCTCCATCAAAGTTGCAGCACCTGCTCGATGGCTGGCGAGGTAGCCTGTCTGCTACCCCTTTCCTTGCTTCAGGATCGAGGAAGTCAGTGTTTTCTGACAAAGTGGGTAGACCAGGACCCATTGTCCTGCATCTCATATTCAATCCCCTTGAACCCAGGCCCATTATCTCTCTCTTACCTCTCTCCTATCTCCCTCCTCAGCCTGTAATCAAGGGATTAATTGTGATTAAAAATTGTAATCAAAATGCAGCCATAGTAATTACCCGCTCTTCATTGAGAGAAATGGCCATTAGGAAATGTCATGTAGCAAAGTTTGCAGCCCACAATAGGATATTGCTGTCTCTCCTGTGACTCTCACTTGGAAGGGTTTCATGGAAAGAAATTGCAATTATCTTTATTATACTTGGTATTCACAGACATTTTCTCAGCACTAGGAGTGTAATTCTTTAAAGCAGTTGCTGAGTTTTACATGATTACGTGTGTAAATCCTTAGAATAAAGGCCTTTCCCTAGTTAATTCCTGCATGGCAACACCCTTGTAGTGCCAGGGTGATCTGGGGTCAGAGCTGAAAGTTATCAGACAATTCAGTGCAGGTTCACGGATAACCGTGTGAACAAGTATGACTGCATTCATAAGTCTCAACTTGTTTGGACAGCTCTCAAAACTGCCAAAGAGATGAATTCTAATTCAGCCTGTGACAGCTGACATACTGTGACATGAATAGTGCCTAATCTAGTTATGTTTTCTTTTCCTCTTTTTTGTGCCATCCCTTGTTTTTTCTGTATTTCTTTTTTTTGTGCCACATTTCCGTGTATATTTATTTTTGTTTTAAAGGTGAAAAGCCATTTAGCTGTGATCAGTGTAATATGAAGTTTATCCAGAAGTACCATATGGAAAGACACAAAAGGACGCACAGTGGAGAAAAGCCATATAAATGTGATACCTGTCAGCAGGTAAGGGTGTGTATTTTTCTAAATGATGTATTTAAAAAGCAAACTTGTCATCAGCACCACTAAGCCTTTAATCTATCTACTCAACCCATATTCGCTTTCTAATGCTGTACTGTATTCAGTTGTTGGTTGCACTTTGTCCTATTGTCTTGTTAAATATTGTGAGGCAGACTTTACAAAGAAATAAACTTTGTTACACCTTAGTGTGTCTGAAGGGAGCTAAATAGCAAGGGACTAAAAACTCAAGGTCTGGGATAAGGTAAACTAGGCTTTTTATTACAATCTTTTTTTTATTATTATTAATATTTATTCATTTTTAAAGCTCACAATAAGTGTAACATATAATACAATCATTTATACTTTAACATCACTTAATATATCATCAAATTCTAACTCGCATTAAATATCCCCCCTCCCTTATACCCAACAGTTATTCATAAGCAAAACAAATCATAAAATATTCCCCCCCCCCCCATGCCCTGGACGTGTATGAACAGAAGGGAAAAAATTAATATTTCTTCTATGCAGTAATTTCAGTCTTTACAGTAGCTTGTTAATGGCTCCCAAATAACCTGAAATTTTTTTAAATTTCCCTGCTGCATGGCAATTATCCTTTCCATTTTGAATATGTGACGCAAAGGGCTCCTTTTGTCAAGCTGCGCTAGCGGGGTTAACACATGCGACGTTCCATCACGCGCTAACCCCCGTGCTGGCCAAAAACTAAGAGGAGGCGGTAGCGGCTAGCGCGGCCGGTGGTTTAACGCGCGCGGCTTGAAAAAAGGAGCCCAAAGAGTTCTACCAAAAGCTATAATTCAGCCTATCCCAATTATTCATAATCTGTTGTATGGCAACCCCTGTCATAATGAGAAGTTTATTGTTATTAGAGGATATTTGGCTTTTAGCCCTCATTGACATGCCATTACAATCTTATGTCATTATAATGTCTAAAGCAGGGGTGTCCAACCTGTGGCCCAAGGGCCGCATGCGGCCCCGTGAAGTATTTTGTGCGGGCTCGATCAAGGACGATGCTGTGTTTTCCTCTGCTGCCCCCGGGTGTTTACCGTCTTGCCAGCTCCCTCCTTTGTCTTGCTGCAGCTTTTGCACATTTGTGCAGCCCCAGAAACATTTTTTTCGGCCAGTGCGGCCCAGGGAAGCCAAAAGGTTGGACACCCCTGGTCTAAAGAGAATCTTTCAGTGCTGAAACAGGACACCTTTCCAGAATTTTCACTGTTTGAGGATCTAAACGCATCTAAACAGTGTGATAAAGCGGTGGCTGTAGCCAAAGGATGCTAGGCTGAATAGAAAGAGGAGTAACCAGCAGAAGGAGGGAGGTTTTTGATGCCCCTGTTTAGGACATTGGTGAGGCCGTATCTGGCAAAGGATATAAAAAGACTTGAAGCAGTCTTGAAGAAGGTGCCAAAAATGGTAAGGGATTTGAACTAAAAGAAGTACAAGAAGAGACTGGAAGCCCTAAATATGTATATTCTGGAGGAAGGGGAGGGACAGGGGAGATAAGAACATAAGAATTGCCACTGCTGGGTCAGACCAGTGGTCCATTATGCCCAGCAGTCCGCTCACACGGCAGCCCTCTGGTCAAAGACCAGCGCCCTAACTGAGACTAGCCCTACCAGCGCACGTCCTTGTTCAGGAACTTGTCTTGGATCCCTGGAGAATGTTTTCCCCTATGACAGACTCCGGAAGAGCATACCAGTTTTCTACCACTCTGTGGATGAATAAGATACAGATAATACTTGATTGGTATTAATATAGGAAAATTGTAAAACTAGAGGACATAAATTGAGGTTGCAGGGAGAAAGACTTAAGAGTAATGTTAGGAAATCCTTTTTCACAGAGAGGGTGGTGGATGTCTGGAATGCCCTCCTAAGGAAAGTGGTGAAGAGGAAAACAGTGATAGAATTCAAAAAAAAAATGTGGGATAAACACAGAGGATCTTTAATTAGAAAATGAATAGTAAAAATTAAAGAACTAAGGCCGGTACTGGACAGACTTGCACGGTCTGTGTCCCATATAGCAGGTTTTTAAAAGACTATTGTCAAATTTTTGGAGCGCAGGTCCATTAATAATCATAGGTAGCAGAATAGAGTGGGCAATTGGGACCATGGCCCTGCCAATAGTTTGCCCAAGACAGCATCTGCAGCCGGAGAGTGTGGGGGTCAGGACCAGAGATGGGTTTATTGGCCCTTCAGTGTAAGAAAGGTGTTCTATTACCCTTTTCTTGTAGTCTTGGTGAACACCACTTCTTTCTACTGAGAGTAAACCACAAAGACAGCCACCATTTTAGATGGGATACTAAGCCTGATAGACCAGTGGTTCCCAACCCTGTCCTGGAGGACCACCAGGCCAGTCGGGTTTTCAGGATAACCCTAATGAATATGCATGGAGCAGATTTGCATGCCTGGCATCTCCATTATATGCAGATCTCTCTCATGCATATTCATTAGGGCTATCCTGAAAACCCGACTGGCCTGGTGGTCCTCCAGGACAGGGTTGGGAACCATTGCAATAGACCACTAGTCTGACCAGTATGGTTTTACTTACTATCTGTGCCAAAATCAGTCTCTTTCAGACAAATGGTCTATTTGCTCTAGATTAGTTTATAGAATTCACGTTCAATTTATTTGATATACCGCAAATTTATTTGATATACCGCAAATATAAAACCAGAGTTAAAATCTAAGGCACGCGATAAATATTAGCGTGCACGCGTCTATAGACTAATGGGCGTGCTGGCGTTTAGCACGCGCTAAAACGGGTAGCGTGCCTTAGTAAAAGAACCCCTAAACGGTTTACAAAATCATAAAAAAAGAGGGGAGAGAATACAGAGCTCATCTTGTGCTATGCAAATGTATATATTCTTTATACATGCTTAATTCCTTCTGACAGGTCACAGGGAAATGAGCAATTACAAACCCTTTGTCTGTAAAATTATTTTTTAACTTGTTAGAACTAACTGTGTCACTGATAATTGTGCATTTTTATTGACAGTATTTTTCAAGAACCGATAGATTATTGAAGCACAAAAGAACATGTGGTGAAGCCATAGGAAAAGGTGGTGCTGTCATGGAACCTGGGTCGTCGAACTCCAGCAGTCTGGATCATTTGTCTGGTAGTTTTGAATTACCTCACGGAATTGCAAGCTCCTCTGGAAGAAGGAAAAGTAAATCTAAAAATGCATTGACTGATAATAAGGAACACAAATCAGGAAGCAAAATGAGTGAGGCACACGTGACACCTAGCTTACTCCTGCCAAATTACTCAGTGGAGATTCCCATTGTGTCTTCCAGTGGTGGTTTAATTGGCACTGGTACAGAAGAATTGCATGCAAGGGTGCCAAAACTAGTCTTCAAAAAGGTAAATAGAAAAAATATAGAAAAACATGAACTTCACATGATATCGTCGGCATCGGGAGTATCTGGGCAAAAACTCTCGACTAAGGCATGTAACTCTCTGGATATGGCCAGTGCCAGTGTTGAAGCTATCAGTCTTCTTCAAAACACAGACGGGAAACAAGGTCACACAAGTAGCAATTATGACGATGCCATGCAGTTTCTGAAGAAACGACGGTATTTGCAAGCTGCCAGCAGTAATAGTGCCTATGGAGTGAATGTAGGACACATGGTCTCCCAGTCTGTCATTCAGTCTGCTGTTGCCAGTGTTATGGATGGGGAATCCCCATTGGCTCTCATTGATTCCTCCCCTCTAAATACTGAAATAAAGTCGTGCCATGACAAATCTGGCATTCCCGACGAAGTGCTGCAAAGTCTCTTGGACCACTATTCCCACAAATCAGAGGGCCAGCATGACGTTCCTTTCAGCATGAATGAGCACCATGTAGACTTGCACACCTCGGGAGAAAACTCTGAGTTGGTCCAGGAAGAGAATGTTTGCTCTGATTCACAGTCACCTCCAAATGACAAAGTGAACATGTTACATGAGTACTCCAAATACCTCCAGCAAGCTTTAGAGCGAACAAGCCATAGTGCTAGTTTTCCTCTAGGACCTAGTTTACAATTTGTTAGTTTGTCTTCAACTCTCTCTAACCATACTTTATTTTCAGACAAGCAAATCTACACTACATCTCCCCTGGAGTGTGGTTTCAGTCAATCTGTTACTTCTGTTTTGCCAGCCACATTGCCAAAACCCCATTTTGGGATGTTGGTGGGTCCCCAGCCCAGTTTTTCCTTGTCTCCTTTGGAGGCAGGGCATCAACAGTTGACTCCTTCACAAGAGTTAACTGATCAGCTAGATCCACAGAAGAACTTAGAACCTTCATCAAACTACCAGATTGCATCTCAGGAACTGACCAGCCAGAAAGAACAGCAGAAGAATTTGGCAGCAACTTCCAGCTTTCAACTTGCATCTCAGGAGTTAGGTAGCCGGCTAGACCACCAGAAGGACATGGGGCCTAGAACCACTTACCAGATTGAGAACTTTGCACAAGCTTTTGGTTCTCAGTTTAAATCGAGCAGTAGGGTGCCAGTGGCCTTTAACACTAACTCTAATGGAGATGCAGAGCATAGAATAAGGACTTCGGTGTCAGAATTCTCAGGGTACGCAAATATGTCTGATGTAAATGAGCCAGGTAGTACAAGAGTAAAGACATCAACCAGTCAGAGTTACAGGTGAGGTCTTAGGTGTGACCAGGCTTGATGTCTCCGTATCAATTTGTTACCTTACTATTTTATTTTTGATTTATTTTGATAACACTGCCATGTAGAATGTTTCTTAACACAATCCAGTTAAATGTACCTGATGCCCTTCCAATGCAACCTTTTTTGTATTTAGTTGTTAATATTAGCCTGTTGATAGGTTAGTTTGTATTTTGAATTTTAATCAAAATAGGTAGGTGTAAAAAAGATAATAAATAAATAAAACAATGACTGAGATTTTTCATTCAAAGTGATAAATGTTTAGAAAAGACATTGCGCTTGTAAATTATCAGGGAATAGCCCTCAAATGAAATTGTAAAACAACAAATCAATTCGTAAGAACCTTAATTCCTTGGCACTAAGGATTATTGCAATCTCTTTATTCTCAGGAAAATTTTAAAACCTCACTCGGCTTCTGAACAGTGAATTTGATGTGCTAGCCCGTAGATGGAAGAATAAGTCATTCAGTGATAGCTAATGCCGAATTCTTACAGTTGCAGACTGGATTAAGACATGACCTCTTAAGATATTCACAAAGCATACATGTTGGCAGTGTAATAGCCCTGCCCTATCCAGACCTGTGCCCTCTCTGCCACTTTTACTTTTGGTCTTCCAGGCATCATAACTTCAGATTTGCAGGAAAACTGTTCTCGAGGACCTAGGGTCACATGTCCAGAGCAATAGCTTTAATGCAGGTGAGGGAACAGACCCTTTGAGATTATGTATATACGGATTTGCTTTGATATACCTCATTTAACTCTTTAAATAAAACAAAGAGTATTTGTATCCAACTCTGTAGTCAAATTGTAATAAAACAATGAATACTGTACATGCTGGTACACTTTTGTCATAGATGCAGTTTTGCCAATGTTGTGGAATTGCAAATCAAGCAAACTTTTATGGTGTACTGTTCAAATTCAAGTATTATGATGTTTGTCAGTAAATTGTCTGTGGAAAATTAAGTCTAATTGTATAATTATTCTTATTAGCTAAAATCACATAACTCTCTAACACACATGACTCAGTTTTCTGCACAAGATACGCTTTGGACCAGTTTACTATCCTGTAGCCTTTTTTCCCTAAACATCTACCTTTTTGTGTTAAGTACAGAAAAATGAGTGTTATCAGTGCAGTTTGAAATGGTCACCCGCTTGTTACTAACTGCTTCCATCATAATTGGAGAAATGTATTTTGTTACAGAAATTTGCAGTGAATTTTTTAGGCAAGTCATTTGATCACAGGATATCCCTTTCTAGCAGGTATGAGGGGCGTTCAATAATTTGTCTACCTCAGAAGGAAAGAAGAGTTTAAAAAAAAAATTTTTTGTTTTTCAATATAGTCCCCTAATAGCTCCGTACACTTCATTCACTTTTCCTGCAATAACTTTAACCCCTTTGAAAATAATTCCTTGATGTCTTCATCACTTGAAAACCACTGTCTACAGAGAGATTTCTTCAAAACTCAGAACAGGAAATAATCCAAGGGAGCCAAGTCTGGTTCAGCTGCCGAAATCCACATTCACGGCAGCCTGTGATTGTCATGAAGAAGCAACACACCTGCTGTGAGGCTTCCTTGTCTTTTCTCCTTGATTGACTTCCTCAAAGTGATAATTCTGTTGGCGTAACTCTCCCTGGTTATGGTTGCCCTGGGTGGCATAAACTTCAGAAGCAAAATTCCTTCATCCCAGAAGACAGTTGCCTTGACTTTGCCTGCAGATTTTTCTGTCTTGAAACTTTTTTAGGGTGGGAGATGACTTGTGCTTCCACTGCATTGACTCCTTTTTGGACTCCGAAATTTAGAGAATGACACGGTGACCAAATTCATCACCGTTCCCGTCCCCACGGACAACCGCGGTAAACCATCTTCATGTCATTCTTTAAGGAGAGAGGGAAGAATCAGAGTATGAATGGCCCCAACCACTGACCCTCAAGCTTTGCTTTAAAGAATGCTGGTGTAGAAGGACTGAGGCTGAAATAGACACTAAAAAATGACATGGGATTATTTCCTGCAGTTATCCACGGGAATGGTGATGAATTTTGTCACCGTGTCATTCTCTACTCCGAATCTCTGTGATAGACTCAAGTCTCATCTCCAGTCATCAAATGATGAAAACAAATTCACCTAGTCTTCACGGAGCACTGCCAAGTTGTTCTGACAGCATTGGAGGGAGCCTCGTGGCCTTCTGACATGACATCAGCATTCTTGGAGCCCGTCTTGCACTAACCTTGGACAGGCCCAATTTTTCATGAATTATTTTCCAAACTGTACCTGCCGAGATGCCCATTTGTTCAGCTATTTGAGAAATCTTAATTCGTCTGACTGACAAAATTAAATCTTCGACTTTCTAGCACATTTCTGTGGAAGTTGCTTCCACACACCATCCAGTGTGAGGGTCATCTTCAGTGGACTCTACCCCCCACTTAAACCGCTTGTTCTAAAATTTTACTTTGTAGGTAGGATGATGGGGCAGACTCGGCATAAATTGCAGTTGTACATTCATGGTAATCCTTTGGCTTTTTCCCTTTTTTTGTGAGAAATTTTATCATTTAGTTATTCATTCAATTTTCTATACCGTTCTCCCAAGGGAGCTCAGAACGGTTTACATTAATTTATTCAGTAACTTGAGCATTTTTCCCTGTCTGTCCCAGTGAGCTCACAATCTGGCTAATGTACCTGGGGCAATGGGGGGATTAAATGACTTGCCCAGGGTCACAAGGAGCAGTGTGGGATTGAACCCACAACAGCAGGGTGCTGAGGCTGTAGCGTTAACTACTGTGCCACACTCTTACTGAATGGTGCTCTAAATCTAGCAGTTTCTTTCTTGATTCACATGAGGACTCCTAATATCTTGTCTCTTGGAATGTTAGACTTGCACTGAGCCACAACTGTACATGAGTAACTTTGAGGTGTGTCACAATATACACAGACTTGTTTCAACATACTTAGTACTTCTCTTTCATACTCGAGCAGTTAAATTATTGAACGCTCCTCATATCAGGTGTACATAGGGAGAGTCAAACCCTGAATGTGGAGAGCTGAATAGCCTTAATCCCAGTAACTGTGATTCTGGGTAAGTCAGTAAGATCAAAAACTAAAGGAACGCATGTCACATCATATCCCTCTTTCTTAGTTTACATCAGTTGTGTGATGGGATCATCATAAAAAGGCTCCTTCTCCGCTGCCTTTCTGCAGTTCTCAAGTCTAAATAGATTTCTAAAGCCATACACCCTAGATATTGTTCCTTAGAGTAAATAAGTCTTTTCATCGGTGTTATTAAAGGGACAACACAATAAGGCCAGATTGCCATTTGTAGATGTGATCTTATATTTTTGTTTAACTGAAATATAAAAATTTCTTCATTAACAAACTGGAGGGAAATCCACTTCATTGGTAGGGAATGTGTTCTGAGGGTGCCAGCAAGAAGCCTGCACGCTCAGAAAGGTCAGAAGGTCTTTCTGAGCATGCATGGGCATTCCAATATAGGAGATGTCTCCCTTACTTCTAAGTCTTTGTCTAAGCTTATGTTTGGAAACAAACCCTGCTCTCTCCTCGCTGCTTATTTTTTCACCAATGCCAGAGTGAGCAACCTGACTAGGTCACCCCTGGCTTTTTGATTCAATTTTTTCTGCTTTTCTCTTTCTGGAAAATAAATTGAAGAATTATTTTAGCATAAGTATTTAGACCATTGGTTCCCAACCCTGTCCTGGAGGACCACCAGGCCAGTCGGGTTTTCAGGCTAGCCCTAATGAATATGCATAGAGCAGATTTGCATGCCTGGTATCTCTCTCATGCATATTCATTGGGGCTATCCTGAAAACCTGATTGCCCTGGTGGTCCTTCAGGACAGGGTTGGAAACCACTGATTTAGACCAGTGGTCTCAAACTCAAACCCTTTTTAGGGCTACATTTTGGATTTGACGGTACTTGGAGGGCCTCAGAAAAAATGGTTAATGTCTTATTAAATAAATGACAATTTTGCATGAGGTAAAACTCTTTATAGTGTATAAATCTTTCCTTTTTGCTGTCTTAATAATATTGTAATTTATAGCTAAAGAGACATATGATCAAGAAACTGTTTTATTTTACTTTTGTGATTATGACAAACATACCGAGGGCCTCAAAATAGTACCTGGCGGGCAGCATGTGGTCCCCGGGCTGTGAGTTTGAGACCACTGATTCGGACCTTAAACTGAATTCATTACACCTTTCTTTAAAGTGGTACCAACATAGATATGCTTACCACAGACACACAAAGAATCTGTTTGGGTCTGCCCATGATTGTCTTAGCTGTGCCAGCTACGAAAGGATGTTGACCAGCAACAGGAAGTTCAGCTCCCTCTGGTAAGTTTGGGAGGCTGTGCAGTCACCATCTTCAGAAGTTCTCTATTTGGTAACTTCAAGTTAGGAACATAAGACTTGCCATAGTAGGTCAGACCAATGGTCCATCTAGCCAAGTATCCTTTTTCCACAGTGGCCAGTCCAGGTCACAAGTACCTGGCAGAAACCTAAATACTTGCAGTATTCCATGCTATCAGTGTTCCCTTATGTCTGTCTAAAGGCCAAGCAGAACAGGGACACTGGCTACTTGTTCTCCTGAAGTAAGACTTCCACAAGGTCAACAGGAAGACTCAACACTGGAAAGACATCCTTTAGTGGTGATTGTCAAAAGGCCCATCTCTGTGCCAATGGAAATGGACTCATTAGTTGGCCCTCTAGTTTGCAGAAAGACATCCAGAATTGAAGTCCAAGGAGTCAGAATGATCTTATTTGGCACTGAAGCATCTGGAAATGGGGAGTGCCAATATGAAGTGATCCCTTGATACAAAACCAAGTACTGGTGCTGACACAGTTGTGTTTAGCTGTGAAAATTATAGAGCAAGTCATCCTGGTGCCAAAAGAAGATAATTTCTCTCTGAGTTCATTATACTTTCTGCATCATCCCCAAACTCAAGCTGATTCTGCCTTCAAATTAAGAATTTCTACAGGAATTAATTCCCAATCAGATCAAAGAAAGCAGCCTAGCCAGACCTTAAATATATATACAGTCAGTCCCACCCTTTCTGGGACATTTTGGGTTCTCTCAGCTCTCAACAGGTTGCAGATTCCAGACTTTATCATGTTCATATTTTTACTGTCATCTAGATCTCTGCAGAACCTCATTCTTCCTCAGGATTCCCACCAGATGCTAGAAGACCATCTACCCTTTTCACCCAGAGAAGCACTTGGATTTTCTTCAGCATTCTAGTCCTAGAGTTTCTCATCTGAGTGGTTGAGTGGGAGAAATTTACAGGTCTCCCATTGGACCCATCACTTCCAAGAAATACATCATACCAGGGAACCTCAGTTCTGCAGCCTTCATTTAGAAAATTGTACTGGTCCTACCTATCACTTTACAAGGAGTCCTACACATCACTCTTCACAAGGAATAAAATCTGAGGGTTGCTGTCTTTGGACATCATTAACATTTTGAGGGAAGCATACTTGGTTGTGATCTTCTGAGTCTTGCAAGAACTGCATTTTTGGAGGTAGCAGAACCCCTTAACTTGGTTGTCTGTGGCAAGGAAGCTGAATCCCAAATACAGGGGCAAGTTTGGCTTGGGTTTCAACAAGGTACATCTACCACACTTGGTAATGGTATGGACTTCAGATGTCCAAAAATATAAATGACCTGGGTTTTTGTATAGCTGAATGGCATCCTGGGCAGCTCTTCCTTCAGTGAGGCTTTTGGATACAAGAAGGGAAGTTTATTTGGAAGCATGGCCAGGTAGAGGATAGATTATGAAGTGCTAATTACATGATCTTCAGAAAGGTGGGTGATAAAGATACCGATGCATCATTCTGTCACTGTAATCGTTCAAACTGGGTGTATTCTGTTACATTTCCAGTAACATTCTGGTTCTTTGTAGAGTTATTTGTGGATTTACACTTGTTTGTACAGTGTTGCATGATCCTTGTACAAGCTGTAAGTGTTTGCTGCTGCTCCTAAGAAATGCCATAGTTGGCTCTCTCCACCATAGTGACTGGCTCTGATCTTATTCTGCAGTCTATTCAATTGTCCCTTTTTGGTTTTAAAGTGGGGTGGTTTTTTTTTTTTTTCTTTATTAACCTGCAGATATAATTACACAAGTTGGTAATAGAACAGCTCCTTCCACCACTCAAAATTAATATACGGTAAATGTTTATCTTTAATTTCATATTTCTCAATTTTACAAAATACATTCATTCACAAATATTGTTACAGAAACAATTTGACTTTGATTAAAAAAAAAAAAAAAGTTGAAAGTTCTCTGCCTGCACAGTCCTTTCTGCATTCAGCAGTCTCCTTAATTTCCTTTTGTATCTGGCAGTGCAAAATACAACACTGAGAGACTTCTTTGCATCTGGATTTAATAGCAATCCCTTCACTGCCGTGGGATTTACATGAGCTGTGTGTGGATGAGAGCATGAGCGTTTGCAAACAAGTGCACAAAAACACAAAGGCTGGGTGTAGCTTTCTCTAATGCCAGGTATGAGGGGGAATTAAAAGTTAATTTGCTTGTTCTTCTTTGGCTTCTGACGTAGGTAAACCATTCATTCTGATTTTAGAAACCATAAAAATGTCCATTTTACATCACCCAAAGATGCCGTTCTTGGAATTCAGGAATGTCTGAATCTAGGCTTCGAAGTAGGTAGGGTAACTTGACCAGAAGGCCTTGATATAATGGTTGCAAACTGATTGCATCAGCCAAGTGGGCCACAGGCATCTTCTTGCTAAAGTTCTGATCTTGTCCGATTCAGACCAAAGTTCATGCTGTGTTAAAAGATTTTCTGAAGTATGGATTGCAGGATGCTCTTAACCAAGCTCTGTAGTTATATAGGCAGGGGCCTAGCCACTAGAGTAGCATTCCAGTCTCTGTGCACAAGGAGTAATACAATTTTGCTTAACTTTTGTATGGTATTTGGTGGTGGCATCTCAAGTTCAAGTTCAATTTTATTTGATGAATCGCCTATAACAATTTCTAAGCGATGTACAATTTAAAACATCATATGAGATAACAGACTGTATTAAAAACAAAATTTTTAACAAATTTAAAAAAAGAAAAAAAACAATAATTTATAACATACAATGTTAGAACTTAAGGGGTAACATGACTAACTAGATACAGTAGGAAAGAGGGGCACAGTTACAGTATTCTCAGTCTAAGATAGAAGAAACATAAAGGGTAAAAACATAGGAGGGGGTAAGGGATATATTTAGAAGGTTAAAAGTTTTGAACATGAAAAATTTTAAATAAAGTATTAAATCATTAAGTAATAAAAGCATCTTTAAATAAAAAGGATTTTAAAACTTTTTTAAAGGAGCTAAGGTCTTTTTCTTTTCTTATATAAAGGGGCAGGGCATTCCAAGTTTGAGGTGCTGAAACGGAAAACATTTTGTTTCTTCTTGTGCCCACTATTTTTAAAGATCTCGATCGCGCGCAGGACAATTGTGCACCGCCAGTGCTTTTACGGCTTACCGGGAGTGTTTTCAAGGGGTGTGGTGGGAGGGAACCCCCCCTCCCACACACACACACACACTATACTTATACATGCTCGTGCTCCCGCTGGGAAGCCCCCATACACTAAAAACTCCCAAACAGCGAGAGAATGTAAATTTTCAGTGTATCTTCCCAACACCCCTCCCCTCCCCCCCCCCCCCCCCCGGGAGTGTGACCACTTACAAGTGTACTGGGGAGAATCCACCCCCCCCCCCCTTCAAAATGCTTCCGGTAAGCTGTAAAAGTGCTGGAAACGGCGTGCAATTGTCCAGCATGCTTTAGTTATGGAACCTTTGGTTACTTCATTGAGGTGCAAATTTTTTTCCCCATAGACATATTAGGATATTGTGCACATGATTTTAACAAAAGTCTCTAATTTGGTGGCCTTCTGCTGAGTCATCCTGCTCCCCTCCAATCTGTCCAGAATTCAGCTGCACAACATATATTCTGAGAGAGCCGCTATACTCGCGTTACCCCTCTCCTAAAGTCACTTCATTGGCTTCCCATCCGTTTCTGAATGCAATTCAAACTCCTCTTACTGACCTACAAATGCACTCACTCAGCTGCCCCTCACTATCTCTCTTCACTTATCTTACCCTGTGTCCCCCCCCCTCCCCCAGTGAGCTCCACTCAGCTGGTAAGTCCCTCCTATCTGTGCCCTTCTCTTCAACTGCCAACTCCAGACTCCATCCCTTCTGTCTTGCTGCAAAGTTGCCCGAATCCTTACGGTGGGCTCCATCTTTGGCAGTGTTCAAGGTCCGTTTAAAAGTCTACCAGAGTGCTTTTGGCTCCTTACTCTCACCTTGGGTTCTGCATCCCCCAACCCTATATGTCATGTCTGTCCAAGTTAGATTGTAAGCTCTTCCGAGCAGGGACCATCTATAAATGTCAAAATGTACAGCATTGCATACACCTTTCAGCACTATATAAGAGGAGGAGTAGTAGTGGTGGTATACTGGTGGATGAGTGTGGCACATATTCACTGGGTTTACAATATGATCTGGAATTTTGGTGTCTGTTATTGTGGCCAAGTTCTTTGCATGTGGGCTTCTGGTTTGTGTGAGGATGTACATGGTAAAAAAAAATGTATTTTTTTGTTACACGCAGCTTATGCCAGCCTCAGCACTCCCCTCTGAATGTGCTTCAGGGTCCTGCAACTAGGAAGTGATGTCAGAGGGAGAGCCAAGGCCGTCGCAGGCAGCAAGTTGGAGATACTGCTCGCACCAGGGAAGCTAAGCAGATATGGAGGAAGGGAAGAGGCTTGTGCACGGCTGTGGGGGAAGGGGGAGGGCAGGGTGAGAGGGAGCGCCACTAGGTGCCTCCCACTAGGGTTACCATATGGCTCCAGAAAAAGGAGGACGGATTGAGTCATCCGGGTTTCACTTCTACTGAAAGTAATGTCTTAATCCGTCCTCCTTTTTCTGGAGCCATATGGTAAGGCTCCCTCCCACCCTAGGTACGCCAGTGGCTGAAAACACTTTCCACCCTCCCACATCTGAAAATATTAGTGGTGCTAAATAATAAATCCAGCTGTACACATTTCCCTTCTCACTCAACAGGAAATAACACAGAAGAGTGGTGACAGGAGCATACACGCGAGCAGTTTTGTAAATATTGTAATAGCTTCTGCGCTTATCTTTACAATTAATACACCTTGCAAAAGGAATGTGTCATTTTTTTCCGCTGCTTGGGCTGTTCCCCTTTCAATGCTTATTTCAAAAGTCTTAAAACAATATTTGTAGATACATTTCTTTGAGCAATTGATCCTATGTAAAGATTGAATCTGTTTTGTTCTTACTTTGTTCCGACTTTAGGAGATGGCCAGAATCTGAACTCCTACCAGTTACCTTTTTAATGGTCGCACCTTAGCATGATGTTGATCTCTGGTAATATTTACTTAAACCTTCGTACTCCTCATAGAACCATAAGTGCCATCTATTTATAGAATGTGACCATGAAAAATAGTGCCAGCAGGAGTGGTCAAGAAATCAATGAAGAGTTACAGTGTGAGAAAGTAAATTGTTTCTGCAGTATGTTCATTTTTTTCTGTGGTGAGTGAAGCTCTTGAGCAAGATTTTCTATTTCTGGTCTTGTGGCATGTAGTCTGTGGTCTTTCACCAAGTATCTGTAAAAGTAGGCTGTGGTAAGTCAAATCTCTTTCCAAGGCCTAGCTGGCAATGGTGCTATTAATTGTGGCTTTTTGGGCTGAGATTTATTTTGCTGTCAATTTAAGCCTATTTGTGGCCATTAAAAGCATTATTGCATGACCAGGGTATTTGTTAATATTGGGATTCTTTTGTGGCAGTTCTTTCATGTTTTATCCCATCACAGGGTGTTCGCATATCACCATAACCCCCATAATAATTTATGGTGAGCCCCCCTCTACCCCCAACCTACTATACCCACCTAATAGCCCTTATGGTTGCAGGTGCCACCTATATGGCAGTATAGTAGGGTATGGGTGGGCTTTGATGGGCTCATACCATAGATGTGGTCAGAATGCCTTATGGGCCTGGGTCCTCTATGGTTCATTAGTCCAGCCACATTTGATGCTCTACTAGGCTTCCCCATACCAAATGTTGCTGTTCTAGAGCCAAGTATGCACCTTTTTGTTCTCATATTTGTGTGGCATCAAGGAACTTATTACTGTTTCAGTACTGAACATCACCCTAAATCCTGATTGCAAATAATGCAAAACACCAAAATTATTCAAATAATCCACAACTTGAGAGGTTACCAAACCTTCCATTAACTTCACAAAGGGTTACCTGATGTGCAGTTTTCCCAGACATGGCCAGGGGTGCTTCTGATGGGTGTGGCCATGGGTCAGGATTTTCCTTAGGGAAAATCTGGTACCCCTGACTTCACAGCAAATGAGATCAATGCTACAGGCCTGTGTTAGGTGCCATCAATTCTGGCAAAATACTTCAGAAGTAGATTGCCCGCCTTCTCAAAACTACAAAGCAAAAACAGGGTAATAAAGACACATTAAAATTAATAGCTAAATAATATCAAGTAAAGACAAGTACAAAGACTCATATCAAATTGACACAAAAGGAAAAGGGTAGAACTACAATAAGTTGAGAGATAAGAACAAGGAAAAAACAAAAGGTAAAGGACACTAAGATTTGACTCTAAACTGCTATATGTGCCACGGAAACTGAGCTAGTGATCAATTAAGGTGTCCTTAAAAGGATAGTCATACTTAACGTGACCATTTTTGGTCAATGTGTTTGGCCTAGTGAATCCTTTCTTGAGGTGGAACCAAACCATGTTGTCTCTGGATGCCAAGGTGTCTCCCACCGATACTTCTGTTACACTGTCTCCGTTGGTAAGCAACAGGTCCAGGATCGCCTCGTCCCTGGTGGGTTCCAGTACCATCTGCTTGAGGTGTGCTCCTTGCATGGAGGCAAGTAGCCTTTTGCTGCTGCCGGTTGTAGTGTAAGGTTTGTTCCAGTCCACATCGGGCATATTAAAAGTCTCCCACCAGCACCGTATCTCCACGCAGATGGTCTCGATGTCATCCATTAGATCGTCGTCTGTATACAACACCAAGATATAGGCATTTGTTGTTGCCCCTGGCAAGGTTCACCCAGAGGGATTCTCCCGTGTACTTGATGTCTGTGATTTTAGTGACTTTGATGTCATCTCTAATGTACAAAGCTACCCCTCCGCCTGATTTGCCCTCTCTGTCTCGACGGAGTAAGTTATATCCTGGTATGACCACATCCCGTCCGTGGGATTCAGAGAACCATGTTTCTGATATCGCCACTACATCAAGGTCGGCGTTCCTCATTTCTGTTTCCAGTTCCAGTATTTTGTTGCCCAAGCTACGGGCATTAGTATACATGGCTGTCCATTCTATCTTTTTGTCTGAGATAATTTGTCCTCTTCTTCTTTGCCTTTGTACCCCTCGATCTTGCCTTCTAATTTGCCCTTGTCAACTCCAAATTTGCCTGTGCCCCCTTCAATCTTGCCTTCAATGTTGCCTTGGTCCCCTTCAAGTTTCAAGTTTATTAAATTTTTACTATACCGACCATCAACAAGTATCTAGCCGGTTTACAAGTTAAAAATAAGATTAAAAAAAAAGAATAAATAAATACATTTAGTACAATATATAAAATAATTAAAAAGAAAAGGGGATTGTGAACATTTAGACTCTAACTAGACATACTGGAAAGTGAAGGCAGGGAATAATGAGATAGAAGGGGAAAAAAAATACATTATTTAAAAAAACGGGAAGGATGAAACATAAGGAATGGGATTGCTTCTTAAAAGCGGTTGAGGTATTGAAGAATAAATTATATTTGGGAACAGGAGAACGCGTCTTGGAATAAGAAAGTTTTTAAATTAGCCTTAAATTTATAAATTGATGTCTCGTGACGAATATGAGATGGCAATGAGTTCCATAGGGTAGGAGCGACTACAGAAAAGTTAGTCTTTCTCGTATAAAAGAAATCTTTGATTGTGGGAAAAGATAGCAGGTTTTGATCAACTGATCTAAGGGTCCGTGATGAACAGTAGGGGATTAGAAGTTTATCTAGAAAAGAAGGTTGGCGGGAGAATCTGATTTTGAAGACTAGCATAATTGTTTTATATGTGATATGATGGGTTATAGGTAACCAATGAGCTTCTTTCAGGAGAGGTGTAACATGGTCATATTTTCCCAATTTGTAAATAAGTTTTATGGCTGTATTTTGTATGAGTTGGAGTCTCCGTAGTTCTTTTTGAGGGAGTCCATTGTAAAGAGAGTTACAATAATCAAGGTGAGAGATGACAAGTGAATGAATTAGAGTTGTGATAGCTGTAGTATCGAGGATAGATGATAGAGAACGTATAAGCCTTAGTTTGTAAAAACAAGTTTTTACAACTGTACTAATCTGGTCATGAAAGGTAAGATCCTTATCTAGGGTAACCCCTAGTAGTTTTATTTTGGTTTCCATTTTTACAGGATGAGTTTTGATAAGAATCTTTTCATGAATAATATTGTTCTTTTTGGTAGGAAAAAGTAGGCTGCTTGACTTATTGATGTTTAAAGAGAGTTTATTTTCATAAAGCCAATCACTTATTTCATCTAATTTTTTATTGATTGTTTGAATTTCTGTGGGATTAGAGGTATCTACAGGGTGAAGTAATTGAATATCGTCCGCATAAGCGTAGGATGTAAATCCTATTGACTGGGCAAGAGTAAGGAGGGGGGACAGAAAAATATTAAATAGCAGGGGAGATAAAATGGAGCCCTGAGGGACACCATAGGTTTGAGATATGGGAAGTGACGTTTCCTTCTTTGAATGAACTCTAAAGCTTCGGTCATTGAAATATGAAATGAACCATTGAAGAGCGGAACCAGTAAGGCCACAGTCGCTAAGACGATTAATGAGAAGAGAGTGATCAATAGTATCGAAGGCTGCGGTAAGATCTAATGAAATGAGGAGTTCTGATTTTTGATGGTCTAGAAAATAGTTGATAGTTGTAGTGAGACCTAGTAGGGATAGTTCGGTAAAATAACAGGGGCGAAAGCCTTCATTCTTGCTTTTGCCCCCTTCCATCTTGCCTCCAATTCTACCTTTCCCCCCTGGCCCCAAGATGGGGGTCTCCATCTTTCCCTCTGTCCCCCACTCTATCAGCTTGATTACTTACTTCAGATACTAAGTCTGTGTTTCTTGCTCTCCCTCCCTCTGACCCCTGTAGTTTTCGTACGTTTACTTACCTCCAAGTTACTTACCCAATTTGTGTGAGAGTGGGTCCCCTCCCCCAGCTCACCTAGTTTAAAGCCTTCTGGAGCAGGTGAGCCAGGCGTCGTCCCAAGACGTTCTTCCCCCTTCCGGTTAGGTGCAGCCCATCCGGACCCTGCAGTCTCTGAAGTGCATCTCCGTGGTCCAGGAATCCGAAGTACATCTCCCTGCACCATCCCCTAAGCCACTCATTAGTCCTCTTGATCCGGTCTTCCCTGAATCTTCCTGGAGAGCAGAAGGCAGCACTCAAAAGAGACTGCTTGCAGCCAGCCCCAGCAAGGCCTTTCCTCTGACACAACCTCAAAGCAATCAACTTAACTTCTCTAGTTTTCTTAAGTGTGGCTGCATATTTGACAAAAGTCTCCCCCCCCCTGTTTTTACTATTAAACAACAAAGCAATAACCTCCTCTTTGCAATTTAGCATGTTTCATATAAATGAGTTTAAACAAAACTATCTTAAGTCACATAACACAGAAGAAACCAAAACCTCTTTATAATACCCTCCTGTCCTGACCTGCAACCACTCCTATCCCCCACCCTACCACATACTCTTCAACTTTGAAAGGATACCCCACCTTCTTCATTCCTCCCATACACCAGAGAAAACACAGGCATCAGAGTATCCCAAAACTCCCCCTCTTCTAAATGAAAAACCTACTGTATATGCAACATATTCTCCCCCTCGACACTCACTCTACATCACACCACACTACAAAAGCCTCCCCAAATTCTTAACCCCCACAAAAAGAAAACCACCCTCCAAAGTTCACTTTCTCGATCCATGTTTTGTGCCATGCAGACCATGTTTTATACCATGAAGACACCACTCATGCAAACCTCAATACACACCACATGTTTTTCACAAACTCATTATTAACTCAGTAAAAAGGTATGGATGGCCTAAAAACTTGCAGGCCACCGAAAAGTCATTTCAGTGAAATTTCCTTCTCTCCAGCATCCCGATCATATGATTTCATCACCGTCTTTCCATGCCCTGCTATGATTTCCTTGGGGGCTCTGTATTTGGCATCTTTCTTTAGTCTCTATGATCTATCCTTTTAGGATTATTTGGGGGGTGTTGCAATTCCCGCCATCACATATATTTCATTTAATTGGGGGGGGAATGAGATTTTTTTTTCTTCTACCAAATACAATACCAAATCTAGAGATATATTGGATCAACAAAATACAATATCAACTAAAAGATCCAATCCTTTTAAACATTATCAAGGCTTATATTATTTGAATTCTTTAAATTATAAGAGGAAAACAACTAGAAAGTGCAGGCTTAGATTTTTGTATTGCTTATATCAATGGTTCCAATTATTACTAGCCTTAAAAAACCTCCAAAAGATTTTATTCCAATACCATTTATAACACATTTTTCTGAACTCCTTTTTCCAACTTTTTTTTTTAAATACGAAGAATGATCATTTTCATCATTATTGTCAAAGAAGGTACAAAAAATGGGATCTGACACTATCACTGTCCCATTGATATTGTTCGTAGGATTGGATCTTGTGGTTGATGATGATAACATTTTTTGACCCACCCACTTTGGTCTTAGTGGCGTAACCAGACAGCTGATCTAGGGTGAGCCTGTTTCCAGTGTTCTGTCCACATTTGCTTCCCATTGATTGGATCCCATGTATAGTTTCTGTGACTGGAACTGTCCTTCAGTGCTCCACGCCACTGACTTCCTTAGGCTGGATCTACCTATAGTCTCTGTGACTAGAGCTACTTTCCAGTGCTTATAACATGATCAGACTTGATATAAACTCTGGAAGTACACACAGGAAATCCAATCCAATAGCATTTAACTTTAAAAAAGAAGACTATGACAATGGTTAAAAAAAAAAAACTTCGAGGAGCAGCTGCAAAGGTCAAAAATTTACATCATGCATGCATGAAAGTTGTTCAAAAATATCATCCTGGAAGCCCAGACCAGATATATTCTATGTATTAATAAAGGAGGAAGGAAGAAAAATATAACAGCCAGCATAGTTAATAAGTGAAGTGAAGTGAAGGAAGCTATTACAGATAAAAGAAAATCCTTTGAGTGGAAGAAGGATCCAACTGAGGTGGAAACATCATAAGGAATAGCAAGCCAAATACAAGGCTCTGATAAGGAAGGCGAAAAGACCTTGAAATGAAGATTGCATCAGAGGCAAAAAAACATAGTAAAAACTTTTTTTTACATATATTGGAAGCAGGAAGATGGGAAAATAATCAGTTGGACCTCTAGATTACCGAGGGGTAAAAGGGGTTCTCAGGGAAGACAAGGCCATAGTGGAAAGATTAAATTGATTCTTTGCTTCGATCTTTACAAAGATGTGGGAAGACACATGAGTACTATATACTTACTATTGACAGGGTTATCTTATTGAAATCTTGTAAGTTTTTTAGGCTAAGTCAGGGGGGAGATACTGGTGCCAGAAATGATATTCAATGCAGATGAGTCAGAGAAACTGAATCAAATCTCTATAACACTGGAAGATGTAATGGGGCAATTTGACCAATTGAAGAGTAGCAAATCACCTGGATCTGATGACTAACATCCCAAAGACATGATATAACTGAAAACTGAACTTGTAGAACTATTAGTAATTTATCTCTTATCCAGCATCACTCCCAAAGACTGGAGGGTGGCCAATGTAATGCCAGTGTTTAAAAAGGGTTCCAGAGGTGATCTGGGAAATTATAGACCAATGAGTCTGATGTTGGGACCGGGCAAAATGATAGAGACTATTATAAAAAATAAAATTACAGAAGGGGTGAATAAACATGTGGATGAAGGTGAGCCGGTTGATATTGTGTATTTGGATTTTCAAAAGGCATTTTACAAAGTACCTCATAAGACTCCTGAGAAAATTAGAATGTCATGGAATAGGAAGTAATGTCCTATTACGGGTTAAGAACATGTTAAAAGATAGAAAATAGAGAGTAGGGCTAAATGGTCAATATTCATAATGGAGAAGGGTAAAGAGTGGGGTTCCCCAGGGTCTGTGCTGGGCCCACTGCTCTTTAACATATTTATCAATCATCTAGAGATGGGAATAACTAGTGAGATAATTAAATTCGCTGATGACACAAAGCTGTTGAAAGTTGTTAAATAGCAAGAGGATTATAAAAAAATTGCAAGAGGACCTTGTTAGACTGAAAGATTGGGCATCAAAATGTCAGATGATGTTTAACGTAAGTGCAAAGTGATGCATGTGGGAAAGAGGAACCCGAAGTATAGCTATGTGATGCAGGGTTCCACGTTAGGAGTCACTGCACAGGAAAAGGATCTAGGCGTCATTGTTAATGATATGTGCGGTGGCAGCTAAGAAAGCAAATAGAATGTTAGGGATTATCAGGAAAGGAATGGAAAACAAAGATGAAAATGTTATGCCCTTATATCACTTGAATATAGTGTGTGCAATTCTGGTCACCGCATCTCAAAAAAATTATAGCGGAATTAGAAAAGGTACAGAGAAGGATGATGAAAATGGTGAAAGGGATGGGATGACTTCCCTATGAAGAAAGGCTAAAGCAGCTAGGGCTCTTCAGCCTGAAGAAGAAATGGCTAAGGGGAGATATTGCAAAGTTCTATAAAATACTGAGTGGAGTGGAGCTGGTAGATGCGAGTCGCTTGTTTATTCTTTCCAAAAATACTAGGATAGGGAGCATGTTTTGAAGCTACTAAGTAGATTTCAAACAAGCCAGAGAAAATATTTCTTCACTCAAATGTGTAATTAAACTCTGGAATTCATTGCCAGAGAATGTGGTGAAAGCAGTTAACTTAGCAGGGTTTAAAAAAATTTGAATAGGTCCACATCTCCTCATTATTTCTCCTTTCTTATCTCTCCCCACACTCACTCCCCAGGCACTCCACTCATCTGATAAATCTCTCTTATCTGTATCCTTCTCCTATATGGCCAACTCCAGACTCTGTCCCTTCTACTTTGCTGCATCGTATGCCTGGAACAAACTGCCTGACTTGGTACGTCGAGCTCCATCTCGGGCAGTATTCAAATCCGGACTCAAAGACCACTTCATAGATTAGGCCATAACCATGCAGTGAAGATGGTGATTTTGCCAAAGCTTCTTTATCTTTTTATGGCTCTTTCAATTACCATTCCTCAACGTTTTTTCTTTTGCCTTAACCAAAAGGTATTTTGCTACATTTGGAGGCAGAAGCCTCTGCAAATTAACTGGGCTACTTTTTATCAGGTTAGAGCAATAGGAAGGATGGGGATTCCCCATTTTGCACTTTACCACCAAGCTGCACAATTACAAATTCTGAGAGATGGGTGGGCGTTTTATATAAACCTTGGCTGCGTTTAGAACAATCGTTGATTCCTTCTATTCTGCTGTGAGCCCTTCCTTGGCTCCCGTTGGATAGAATATGTTAATTGATTTTGGAACTCCCTATTCTTATGCAGGTCCCATTGCAAACATGGCTTAAAGTGTGACAGAGTCCTGTCTGTCTGGCCTTCCCAAAAAGTTACAGGGGGGACCGGGGAGGTTTGGGTGGGATTAGGAGGTGGGGGGTATAGGTGGGGTGGTGGGGTGATCTATGAGAAATGGGGGGTTCCGGCAGGAGGGATTGGGATTCCCTCCTATCGGCGATCATTTGGGTTAGACAAGCGGTTGCTACCACTAAGCTTATTACAGCAGGGAGATCCCTTGCCACGATAAGCTCAGTGGACGTGTCTACTTACACTGTAGGCCAGAATTTTGCTGACCTACATTGTACGTGTATCCCGCTGGCCTAGGAAGACGTATACAGCCACCTAGGTCTGCCTAAGGCTATTTCCGTGGCAAACTACGCCCACACCTAGACTTAGGGGACCTTTGGCGGACTTCCTTAGGCTCCCAGAAGCACCTCTGATGTCTCAGGACCTTTTTTTAAAAAAATGTGCATCCCGATTGGCTGGTTAGACAGCGGTATGATGCCTACCGCTTCCTACAATTGGGACGCCATTTATAGAATCCGGGCCTTTAGGCGTGGGAGGGCCCACTCCTTTGCCTAAAACCACGATTGAAGTCTACAAAATCCTGACTAGTGTAGAATGGAAACCAGAAAAAAAAAGAGAGAGAGAAACACAGTAATCCAGCTGGTGACAACTAGACAGAATAAAAGACAAATAATTATTTTTAGGGGAAGAATAGCTCTGTCAAAATAGATACAGTGGAAGAGACAAAAAAAGAGATTAGGGTCAATATCATTTCCAGTAGATAGGGATGGTATGGTGAACCATGAGGTTATCCATCTGTGCTCGCAAGCATAGTGCAGAAGATGTCAACTACACTTTTCAACTCTAACTCCTCCTTCTCCACGGTCTCTGCTTCCCCCTTCAGTTCGTATCAAAGCTGGTGCAGCCCTACAGAAGACGACAGGAGAAGGAGGGATATGGGCTATTTCGCCAAACCAGGTGACTGATCTGCTCAGATGAATTTAAAACAATCATTGAAGAAGCAGTAATGTAGTTAAAACATTAACAAGCCTCTGAAAGGAACAATGAATCCATGAAAATACAAGTTAAACAAAACAAACAGCCTGACTATTTCCTCCCTTGTAATCCTATATATACAGTCTCTTCCTAATCTAACAGATCTTAGCTATGGAGCTGACCATTAAGCTTGATTTAGAAAGCAGGCACATCAGATAAATTACTGGGTGGGAGGGGGGTTCAGCATATTATTCCTATCTACTGGAAAAGATATTATCAAGGTAAATAATAGCGGAGAGAGGAGACTCTCAAATGTAACTCAAAAAGAATTATTATTTAGAAATATTCTAGTAAGCTTCAGCCAGGGTTCGAAACAAGAAGTGCCACTCAAGTTGATCAAAGGCTTTTTCAGTAATGAGTGAGGTCATAGCAGGATGTTTATTTCCAAGTTTATATCAGTCATCAGAAAATGTTTGGTATTATCCATGGCTACTCTGTTGTCATGGAATAAGGTTAGGAAAACCAAAAAAGTGGAAATGGCCAAAAGTGGAGGCGCAGACGCAGGTCAAAATGAAAAATCTTATTAATAAGATTAGGCAGAATTGGTTCCAATTGTCATGACATTTTTGCGTAAATTTTATGAAACTGGCCTCATTTATGAAATTGGCCTTGAAAATTAAAGCAGTCTATCTTGCTTCTTGAACAGAATAATGAGGACTTCTAAGACTAAGCCAGGAGGCACATTCCTGATCTAAGAATCCAAAGAACAGTTCAGAAGCCATACTGACAATAACTTGGAGGAGAAGCCTAGTGGTTAGTGCAGCAGCCTGAGAACCTGGGGAACTGCGTAATCACAGAAAAACAGTATATCAAGTTCCCATCCTCTTTCTCTGGCAAAATGTTGAAAATAATTCAGCAAGAGGAGTATCCTAGTGCAGTGGCCTGAGAACCGGGTTCAATTCCCACTGCAGTTCCCTGTGACCCTGGGCAAGTCACTTAACCCTTCACTGCCCCACGTACAAAACTTACTTTGTCAGCCCACTAGGAACAGATAAAGTACCTCCATATTATATATGTAAATTGCTTTGGTTGGACCCACAAAAGGCAGTTTATCAAATGCATGCCCCTTTACCATTACCAAAGCCTTTTCCCTTGCCAAATGCCTGGATTACTGCCATATGTTCCAGAAAATTCTTGAAGAGAAAGCGAGCCATCTGTCCACGAGTCATGCAGCAAGATTACTCTGAATATCTGAAGAAATCCACTACAAAATGGTTGAAGAAAAACAATGTGTTTTGGACTGGCCAATCGCATGCCTGAACCCTATTGAAATGATGTAGAAAAACTTCAAGTGAGCTGTTCACAGAAGTCATCCTCAACAGTTCAAGCGAGGGCAACAAGAGAATGTTTTAGCTGAATGAAGGGTACTTATTGTTGAATCTTTCTGTTAAATTATAAATCTAAAAATAAATAAAACTTCATTATCTGCAATCCCAGCAGATGAATTTTGTCTGAGTTATTAATTCATGGAATTATTTTTCTCTAATCATGTCTGAATATAAATTGTGCTAGCAAACTTTCTCAGTGCTGCACTTTAAACAGCCCTGAATTTTCAACATCACCGGCTCTTACAGGGCTCCTTTTATTAAGCTGCACTAAAAAAAGGCCCCGTGCTAAGGCCATTTTTTGCCTAGCCAGAAAATGGCCTATTTTCCAAACTAATGGCCATACACTAATGCTGTCATTAGCACAGAGCCCTTTCTGACAACTATTTTGTAGGTGGTAAAGGCTCAAGCGCTACTCAGTCAGTTTGCAGTAATGCACAAACGATTATTAACGTAGAAGTATCCACTCTTCGCCCCAACATACTCCCCTGTGAAATTTGTGTGTGTGTGTTTATGGTTTGTACACATACATTATGAATTTACCACAGGATGCCTCAATGTGTCCTAAGGTAAAACCCTTGTAAACTGCAGTAAATATACCCTAGCGCTTACTAGTGCAGCCTGATTCGCATCAATTCACTTTAGTGAATCGATTTGTTTTCTTAAAAATTCGGGCCCACCAATTCAGGATGTTTGAAAAAAACAGCCAATTGGGCAGGAAAATTGAATCAAATGAAAAATTAATTCAATAGGATGAATCGAATCGAAAATTTTCCCCCAAATCGGGTAGCACTAGTGTTTACCACAGCTTTGTAAAAGGAGCTCATAGTGATCACCAGGAGAGATTATATATTTACCCTGGTAAGCTCTTTTCCAGTGCAATAGGTGAGAGATTCTAGGCACTAGCTATTTGGGGAGACTCCTTTTAGAAACATAGAGTATAACGTCAGAAAAGGGCCGATGGCCCAACAAGTCTGCCCATTCAAGAACTCTCCCTCCTCGAGAATCCATCTTTTAAGCATTCATCTGAGGCGACCCCACCAGACGGTCCCATCGACCCTTGAAGTCGAGAGTGTTAGTGGCCTCAACTACCTGATGTGGAAGACCATTCCATCTATCAATTACCCTTTCGGTGAAGTAGTATTTCCTGGTGTCCCCATGAAATCTTCCCCCCCCCCCCCCCCGAGTTTTAGCGGGTGCCCTCTTGTCGCCTTGGGATCCGTAAGATAAAAGATTCCTTCTTCCACCTTGTGGCCGGCAAGCTCTATCCGTAAAACTGATTCTGGCCCCTGTATCAATTAAAGTTAATTTATCCTGACCCTCAGTATGTAATTGGTGCCTGTATGTAATGCTGGGGCACATGCTATGGACATGACCTAGCTTGTCAGATTGCTGAAAGTAGATTGTATAGAAAGGCAGTGTGAGTGAAAACTTGGAAATGTATGCTATAGCATTTACCTGTGTTGACAGTATCTTATCTCCCCCCCCCTTCCCGGCAGAGGACCTAGTTGCAAACCTTTTTCCGAGAAAACTGTTAGCACCTATCACTGAACTATGACTTACCTTGAGGAAGTCTTCAATTTCTGATTGTTGCACCAATTTCCCTCTTAAATCAGCTATGGTTTCTTCATTGTCAGTCCTCTGTTATGAGACTTTATACGGCTGATACTTCCTCCCAACCCTCTCTGGTTCAGGCATACCTAGAGGATTCCTCTCTGTCTTGCTTAACTCCATAGATGTATGAATCTTTGAATGCGCCTTTGCAAGCAGTGGAGGTTCAAAAGGTTATTAAGTTTTTATCCACTTGCAAGGCATCTGGACCTGATGAGTTCACGGCGGAATATTATAAATTGCTTGCATATCACCTCCCAGGCGCAATGGTTTGTTATTTTGATACTTGTATAGATAATGCTTCTTTCCTTTCTGGAGCCACAGACACTTTAATAAATTTGATCCCAAAGCCAGGGAAAAACCCTCAATGTGTGGAATCTTGATCCCAAAGCCAGGGAAAGACCGTCAATGTGTGGAATCTTATCGTCCAATTTCCTTGTTGAATGTGGATCTTAAGATATTTGTGAAGGTGTTGGTGGATAGATTAGCTTCTTACTTGCCTATACTTATTGGAGAAGAACAAGTAGGTTTTGTATGTGGCCATCAGTCTGTGCTCCACGTGTGAAAAGTTTTGGCTGCTTTGGTGACCAGTCAGGTGAAAGCTATATCAGGACTATTGGCTAGTTTAGATGCAGATAAAGCCTTTGACTATGTGGAGTGGTCCTTTCCTTTTCCTGCATTGTCTCACATGGGTATCACTGGTTGGTTCTTAGATTGTTTACAGACTCTATTTTGATTAATGGGACTCAATCTTCCCCATTTGTTGTATCGCAAGGAACCCGTCAGGGATGCCCCCTTTCTCCGTTATTGTTCCTTTTAACATTTGAACCTTTATTGAGAACTTTGAAACATGATGTTCACAACACTGGTCTTTCGGTTGTGGGCCATGAATTGAAAGATTTGGCATTTGCGGATGATTTGATGCTTATTTTAACAAATTATTTTAACAAATTATTTTAACTAATGCTTGATGCATTAGATGAATATGGATTTCATTCTGGCTTTTTGCTGAATTTTCAGAAGTCTCTTCCGTTTCATCCGAGTCTACCTGCCAATTGGTCTGGTTCTTTTCCCCTTACCTGGGCGTCTGGGAAAGTTGTTTATTTAGGGATTATAATTCCACAAGATTTTACTCAGTTGCATGATCTTAATTTACAGCCCTTGTTGGAAAAGACTAAATCACATCTATTGACTTGGCGCCATTTTCCTATTTCTTTAATGGCCATATATAACATGATGATATTTCCTCAATGGTTGTATGTTTATCAAATGTTACCCTTGTCTTTTTCTCGGAAGGCGGCATGTCAATTGATACGTGGCTTTCTTTGGGTGGGAGGTCTTCCTCTTTGTAAGGTGATTTTACAAATTGATTGGGATGGCCTGGGATTGTTACTTTGCACTTTTTCATAGAGATGTGTCATATGCGGCATATTCATGATTGGTTCCTTTCTACATCATACTTTTCTTGGACTCCGGTGGAGTTGCAGTTCTGGAAACCCTTTCTACATCATACTTTTCTTGGACTCCGGTGGAGTTGCAGTTCTGGAAACCCTATCATTTTAGTTATCTCTTTCATACCCCTTGAGTTGTGGCTGCTGCTGTTCTAGGGAATCCTTATTAATTTTTTCTTGCTCCTCTGAGATTCACCTGGCAACGGGTTTGTGTTCAGTTACACCTGGATTATCACATTACACCTCTAGTGCCTGTTTGTGGCAATAGATCTTTTTTGCCAGGCATGACATCCGTTGGATGGTTTAGTCAGATCACCGTTTTATGTAATTTCTATTTAAAATGGCAAAAAAACCCAGGTAAACTAAGTAATAATTCAAGGCTTAGGAATAAGAAGATAGAAGTTATGGGAAGGAGTAAGGTTGACCATGTAGAATTCTGGTTACACTACGAATTGAGAAATATAGAGGGACAAGAAGAAAATGTTTTATCTTATTGGGAAATTTTAAGCAATCAAATTTTAGATGAAATAGCACCTTACAAAAAAAATAGTCAGGCGAGATAAAATACATAATAATTGGTTCGATGAAGAATTATTAGAACTAAAAAGGGCACTCAGATGGATGCAGAAGATTTGGTTGAAATCAGGTAAAGTAGAAGATAGAACTAATTGGAGATTGAAACATAGAGAATATAAAAATATGATTACGGAAAAGCGTAGTAGATATTATAAGGAAAAGATAGGAGACGTAAAGGTAAAAAGTAGAGAGCCTTTTAAACTGGTTCATGGGCTATTTGAGACAGACTCTAAGAAGCGTCCAAATAAGGAAAATATTCCATCTGCTGATGATTTGGCAACATTTTTTAAAGATAAAATTGATGGCTTACAAACTGCTTTTAGTAGCCAAAATAAGAATGATGATGTGAGAAAAATTCGCCATCTCAGATTGGGAACTTTTTAGCAAATTATATTCAAAGTATGCAAAAAAAATTGTCGTTTAGATATATGTCCAAGGAACGTATTGGTGAATTCCTCGCCTACCTTTAGAGCTCATCTCTATAAATGGATTACTTCTCAATTACAGTCCAGACAATTTGAAAAAAACCTAGGAAAAATAATAATAACCCCTATAGTAAAGAAACAGAAGGAGTCACTTGCTAGCGAAAAAAAATATAGGCCAGTTGCAAGTATCCCATTATTTGAAAAACTAATGGAGGGACTGGTGAATGCCGAATTGGTGAATTATTTAGAGAAATATAATATCCTACATGAAAATCAATCTGGGTTTCGTTCTGGACACAGTACAGAATCAGTAATAACATCACCATTAAATCAACTCACCATTCTGTTCAGTACTGGTACAAGTGCAAGAGGCCAAATGTAAAAATGAAGAACTACAAAAAGATCTGAAGGGACATTTTGTCTTCATAAAAATGGATGCATGCACATGTCACAGAGTCAATTATTTTGCTAGTAATGTTAGATTTGTTGATGAAAATAATAAAACGATAACACAATCCTTGGGAGTAAAGGATATCCAGGCACATCACACCAGTGACTATCTTCAGAAGTTAGTGCAGGATGTTCTAGAAGATTTTAAAATTATAAAGGAACAGATTCTATGTATTGTGACAGATAATGCTTCTAATATGTTGAGCATAACTGAGAAAATGAATAAAGTACATGAAGAAAGTGACAGACAGATATTAGAGGAAGACAGTTCTGCAAGTATTGGAGAAAGTGAAAGTGAAGAGAATAGTATCATTTTGGACAACATTGTTGAAGAAGCATCTAAGCGTACTACGTTTCAATATATGAGTTGTGCTGTTCATACTCTGCAACTTGCAATAAGAGATGGATTGAAAGATCGTCATGCATCTACTCTAATTGGCAAATTGAAAAAAAGTAACTGTTGCAGCCAGGGCCCCTAAAACAGATGCCATTTTGAAAAGATGTGCAGGAAAAGGAGCTATTTTGGATCAAACAACACGCTGGGGAAGCACTTATTTGATGGTAAAGCGTTTACTTGAATTAAAAGACTTTCTTGAAGAACTGGACAGTGAAAATGTTTTATTAACTGAAAGCCAGTAGGCACAAGTAAAAGTACTGGAAAATCTACTTTCTAACCCCTTTACTGTCACCAAGAGTTTGCAGTATGAAGATTTAACACCTGGTAAATTCTTCTTGAAATGGAAGAGCTTGATATATTGCCTAAACAAAAGTGGAGGGTTAATAGCTGATGGCATTGTATCTTCAATGAAGAAAAGAGAGAATCTTGTTAGCTATTTATCTTGATCCAATGAGCCGAATTTTGTTGAGCAATGACCAGACTGATACTGCAAAAAAAGGCCCTCTATGATGTAGCAGTTCACATGAAGGGATTATTTATTTATTTAATTTGATTTCTATCCTGTCCTCCCGGGAGCTCAGAACGGGTTATAAGCCAACAATCACAGTATGTTACATCGGACAGTATGTTTGGCAATACAATACAATATACTACAATACAATACCATATAATACAGTAGCATAATGACAAGGCTGGACAGTACAGTAACTTAAGGACAGCTTGGGTGGGGACATTCATAGGAAATTCCTGGGGAGGTAATACAGTAGATTGGAACAGAGGGTCACCAACTAGTAGGTGGTTGGTGGGAGAGAATTGAGGGGATTGTTTGCGGCTGGACCTTTAGTTGAAGAGAAAGGGCTTCACAGCTCTTCGTAAGGTTATTAATGAGTTCTGTGATCTGATTTGTTAGGGGAGGTGGTTCCAGAGCTGTGGGATGAAGTGGCTGTAGGAGCGTTTGCGGGCGGTTTCCATCAGGAGAGACCTTCCTGGTGGGGGGATGCACAGTCGTCTCTCTGCTCTAGAGCGGAGGGGGCAGGTAGGGGCGTAAAGGTGTAGCTTGGAACTTATATAGGCTGGGGTGGTGGTGTGGAATCTTTTATGAATGTGCAACGTTTTGAGATTGGTAACCAGTGCTCTGTGCAGAGGGCTGGGGAGATGGGATTATGATAATTGAGCTTGTATAAGAGGCGGATTGCTGCGTTTTGGACTCGCTGGAGGCGTTTGAGACGAGTTCCTCTTTGGCTACTCCATTAAAGATGGAGTTGCAGTAATCCATCCCGGAGAGAACATAGGCGTAGAGGAGTTGAGTTAGGTCTAGTTTGGATATAGGGTTTGATCCTTCTCAGTTGGCGGAGGTAGTAGAAGGAAGTGGAGACCATCTGGGAGATGTGAGTGGATAGGGACAGGTGGCCATCCAATGTTACTCCAAGGCTACGTACCTGGTCTGCTGCTGTTAAGGAGGTGGATTCCCATGATAGTGTTGGGCGGGTGTATTTGGTGTTTTTCTTTCTAATCCATAAGAGTTCGGTCTTAGTGGCGTTCAGCTGCAGTTTGTTATTTGTCATCCAGTTTTTCATGTCGGAAAGGCAAAGTTGGAGGTTGGCAATTTGGGCTGATCGATTTTCATCTAGTTGAATGTCGTTGGCATAGGAGTGGATTTTGATGTTGTATTTCTGGGCTATATCAATGACCGGTCTGATGTAGAGGTTAAATAGGAGGGGGGGGGGGATAGCAGGGCACCTTGGGGAACACCATATTTGATAGGTTTGGGTTCTGACTTGTGTGGTCCTAGTAGGACTGTTTGAGTTCTCTGATGCAAGAAGGAGGTGAACCATTGAAGGGCAGAGAGTCTGAGTGAAAAAATATTTCCTCCTCTTCAGCTTGGAAAAGAGACAGCTGAGGGGAGATATGATTGAAGTTTACAAAATCCTGAGTGGAGTAGAATGGGTACAAATGGACTGATTTTTCACTCCATCAAAAATTACAAAGACTAGGGGACACTCGAAGTTACAGGGAAATACTTTTAAAACCAATAGGAGAAAATATTTTTTCACTCATATTAAGCTCTGGAACACATTGCCAGAAGTTGTGGTAAGAGCGGATAGCGTTGCTAGGTTTAAGAAAGATTTGGACAATTTCCTGGAGGAAAAGTCCATAGCCTGTTATTGAAAAAGACATGGGGGAAGCCACTGCTTGCTCTGGATCGGTAGCATGGAATGTTGCTACTCTTTGGGTTTTGGCCAGGTACTAGGGACCTGGATTGGCCATCGAAAGAACAGGCTACTGGGCTTGATGGACCATTGGTCTGACCCAGTAAGGCTATTCTTACAATATGTTTTTATGTTCTTATATTTTTGTATTTTCCTCAGTATATAAGAAAATACCATTTATTTCTATTTCTGCAGGGTCTGGGTTCACCGGTGACAAGTAAACTCTTGTGAGCCGCAGGGTCTAAATGACACAGCTTCAAAGTGTGTGTCTATCCCACCAAAGGAACAAAGGAAAGACATTGTAGAAACTACTCCCAGCATGAGTGAGAATACAGGCAAAGAAATAGTTGAAGTGGCTGGTCTTGTATTGGATACAGAAATTCCTGTGCACACAGTGTTGCTTGCCAGTGCAGCAGCATGATCGTAGTGTAACTCACTCAGAGGCTGCAGATGTTTCTGTTTGGGCACAAGATTGTGGGAAAAGGTACACAGAAATTTTGTTTGAAGGCAAAGATCCTGAACCACAAACACAGCATCCAGTACATCCTCCAGCAACAGAACTAGTGCCTAAGATGGAGGAGAGGGGTCTGAGTGGACCTATCTCTTCAGCATATGGCTCTCCAGCTTGGTCAGATGCTAAACCAGAGGGCTCAGTTAAGCTCACTATATACTCTCAGGCCCTAACTAAGATTTCAAAGCCTGTAGCACCAGTGGCAGCCTCTTACTCTTACATTACTGTGAAATTTAACCCTGAATGTGCATTTTTCTCTGTCCTAGACATGACTAATGATTTTCAGAATTTGCCCCTTGCCTCTGAATGCCAGGACACGACAGTGCAGACAAAAGAAGACAAATCTAGCCTTCATCTGACTTCTGCACTGCAGTGGCCACTCCTCCGAGTGCAGTGGGACCCAGATGGCAGACATGTAGTCCAGGCCGGCCTGAATGAAACATGGACAAAGTCTGTTTTAAGTGACCTTGAGGATGCTGCCAATTTAAAATGTTTTTTCTTTTTCTTAGCAGCAGTTCGGATATATACATAGCCATCCCAGACCAGTTTTGGCACAGAGATATTTCTAATGTATTCCAAGGATCCTCTTTATCACTGCAGAGATAAAGACGCTCCAAAGAAGATATTAGCTTTATGCCTATGGAATGGTTATGCTATGCATTATTTGGCCATATACTTTACTCATGTGTTCATCTTTGTTTTGTTTTTCTATAACAATGTGTTTGTTTCCAGAGATAAGTTCAGCCATGAACACTTGACAGCAGGAAGAATACTTCCAAGCCTTTGTGTTTTGTCTGTGCCGTGTGGTCTGTGTTTTGTCTACTTGTTTTGGTTTGGGGGTGCCTCAGGATACATAACATTGGCCATTTCTAGAGCTCTATTCCCCACTTTTTACTAGCTTTTACCTATAGCTTTCATATTTTAAATGTAGGTTAGTTAGGGGTTATACTTTTAAGTACAGGTTTTACTTTATACCGTGTTTATTCTATGGTGCTCACTACACATTTCTGACATAATTTTTTTTTTTAATACATTCAGTACAGAATTATGGTCTCTCTGAATTGCCATAGTAGTTATATGCAGCACACAAAAACATATCTTTTTGGAATGTCTGATTAAGAACCTTAAGTACCTGAATATTGTCTCTCTTTTGCCATAACTATAACAAGTAAACAAATTAATATTGTCACATGTTGCCACATTCCATACAGGCAACCTGTCTCTCTCTCTCTCTCTCTCTCTCTATTCAGTACAGGCAATATGGTTTCTCTCTCGTTTTTCTATCTCTTATTTGGATTACACTGGAGTACAGCTGCTGAATGATATCTGGACTCTTCAAGCTGGTGTATCCCTCCCTGTACACAGACATCATTTCATCCCAAGGGTGAACACCACCAGTTTCCAGTGACTGACAGATCCTGTGCAAACATCATTTCATCCCAAGTGTGCATCTCACCAGTTTAAAGACACTGTCGGTTCCTGCTGACTAATTAATCTTCATGTTCCCTGTTCACAAAGATCTCCTACTCCTCTACTTCTTCACACACGTTGTACTACCTTGGAGCTGGACATTTTTGTTTTCACCTATTCTTTCCACAAAATGTTTCCTGTTCGTTGGATCCCCGGATTCATGACACACACCTTCCTAAGAATGCTTTGCTGTACAGTTCAACTTATTTACTGAACAATACCTGGTGTAGTCATTCACCTCTGTCCTCCATCACCATTAATGGGACAACCTACTCCACACCTCTGGTAACTAATGATTCTATGGACATTCCAGACTTTATTTCATATGCTGTGCATCCACTACCTCTTGGTATGGGGAATGAGACATTCCACAAGCTGCTGAACTTTACTGAACTCCATACTTACATTGAACAACTTAAGAAAACCTCCAAAGAAGAGAATCATACTATCACTTTTGAAAATGGACAGTTTGCACAAACTGTAGAAAATTTGCTATGAGACGCTCATCTCAGTTTGGGAACTTTTCTTTGGGTATTCGCCCACTGCAAACCACATATTTAATGTTTTAATTCACTCTATCATTATCTTAATTATTGTACAAATTTTGTTATGTATTGTTATGATTTTCCTTTGCTGTAACATAACATAACATAGTGCTTCTTGACCGCGTACCCTGAAGTTCAACGCGGTTTACAAAAAGTTATAAAAGTAAACATGTTACTTGAATTAAGATGATTCATTAAACAGTCAAATATTTAGAAAAAAAGATAGGTCTTCAATTGTTTTCTAAAATGGCCATAGGAATGGGTAGTAAGCAACAATATTCGGAATTCGTTGTTATGAAGAGCTGCCTGAGATGCCAAAGTATGATTTCCTGAATGTTTTGTAGTTGGGCGTCGTGGTCAACAAATTTGAGAAATGGTGGTCTATTTTTGCTACTCTGGTGGCTAGCAGCATACCACGATAGAGACTTTCGACACTTATTGCTTACATCTTGTTCTTACAAACCATTTAGAAAACAACTAAAAACTTTCCTTTTCTCAAAATTTCTGACCTAACAATTCACGTTGTATCTTTTTAATAAGCTTTTGTAAACCACATAGAACTCATGGTTATGTGGTCTAGAAATCATTGTGTGTATACATGAAAAATCAATGGAAAAAATGATATTACAATTAGTACTATTATGGGGGCAGGGTCTGGGGCGGAGCTTTCACCCCTGCCCCCAAACAAAAAAGCGTTCTGCTGCCTATGCCTAGAATGACTATTTGAATAAAGTTGGGATTAAGTATGTAACATCTAAGGGGTGAAAATAACCAGGTGGATCGCTGGAATGGTATCTCAGGGTGAGGAAGGATCTATACTTCTACTAAGACTAAAGGCCTCTTCTATCAAACTGCGATAGCAGTTTTTAGCGCAGAGAGCCACGCTGAATGACCTGTGCTGCTCCCGACGCTCATAGGTACTCTATGAGTGTCGGGAGCAGTGCAGGCCATTCAGCGCAGCTCACCGCGCTACCAACCACTAACGTAGTTTGATAGAAGAGGCGCTAAGTATCTTAATTAAAAATTTGGCCTGCAACTGAGCCTGTGTTTTAGATTTTGGTCCCTTATGTGATTGAGTTTGACACCCCTGGTATATAGTATACAATTATTCTGCATTCTGTCATATCTTCACTTGAAGAAATTTCTGGAAGCAGTAATACTGGATCGTGTTAGGCATGTCATCACATACACTGGTGCAAAATATCTGACAACTTGTAATATGTGAATATTTATCAAGCTTGGAAACTCCACGGGGAGGAGGGAGCTACATCAATTTTTGAAAAATAGGAAGGAAGAGTACCTAGAGTAGAAAGGACATTTTTCATTTTCGTGTGAAACACTTTAAATGGTTTTTGAAGTATAGCAGTCCCAGTTTGTAATAGATGTTATTTTGCCTTTCTGTTCGGAAGGTGCTATAGATTTTCTGCATCTCAGCATTCTTAGGATCAGAGCTTATTTTTTTCTTCTGGTGGTCAACTTTGACATCGTTGCATTGCCCAACAAGCAAAGTGCCCAGGCCATCAATAAAAAATTCTGCAATGAAAGCAAACCATTAGTTACCATCTTCATGTCACTCAAACACCCTATAAATCATGCAGAACATATAAAGCAGCGGTCTCAAACACGCGGCCCGCGGGCCACATGTGGCTCTCCAAGTTTTTTTTGCAGCCCGCGGTCTGGACTGGATAATTCCTTCCTTTTGGAGCAGCAGCGGGTCTGGCCGGTTCGTTCCATTCAAAGCCGTGGGTTGGCGGCTCCTTGCGCTATTCGCTCCTGCATCGGAAGCCTCTCTGACATCACAACATCAGAGAGGCTTCAGACGCAGGCGCGGATCTCGCAAGGAGCCGCCACTCGCGGCTTTGAATGGAATGAGCCGGCCAGACACGCTGCTGCTCCAGTGGCGTACCAAGGGGGGGGGGCGGTCCGCACAGCTGGTCACCCTCCACTGTTCTTCCTAGTGCGGCTCGCGGCTCCTCTAGAGCAGGGGTGCCCAACTGCTTCCCTTCCCTTCTCACCGCCGGCACCATGCTCTTTCATCTCCCTGCTTCTCTCGCCGCCCGACCTCAATTCTGACGTCAAGAGGACGTTCTGGCTAGCCAATCGCTGCCTGGCTGCCCGGAACGTCCTTTCCGACGTTAGAATTGACGTCGGGCGGCGAGAGTTGGTCGGCCCCATGGAGATCTCTTCCTGTTCCCGATGGCGGCAGCAGCAGCCTATTCCCCGGCGGGGGCGGCATGGGGGAAGGCAGGAAGGAAAAAAGAAAGAAAGGGGGGGACAAGGAGCCAGAAACAAAGCAAAAAATGGGACAAGGAATCAGAGAAAGACAGACATAGAAAAAGAAAGAAAAAGTTGGGGGAGGGAATGAGGTCTGGAGGAGAGGAAGCATACAGGAGGCTGAAAGAAGAGAAGAAATATTGGATGCACAGTCAGAAGAATAAAGTGCAACCAGAGACTGATGAAATTACCAAAAAAGGTAGGAAAATGATTTTATTTTCAATTTAGTAATAGAAATGTGCCAATTTTGAGAAAGAAAAGATATTAAACTTTAAATGTGAGTGCTGCAGAAAAAATAGAGTACTTGGAGGGCCGCAGAAAAAATAGTTAATGTCTTATTAAAGAAATAACAATTTTGCATAAGGTAAAACTGTTAAAGGAAAGTTTTATAAACTATAAAGTGTTTAATCTCATGCAAAATTGTCATTTCTTTAATAAGACATTAACTATTTTTTTTCTGCGGCCCTCCAAGTACCTACAAATCCAAAATGTGGCCCCCGCAAAGGGTTTGAGTTTGAGACCACTTATATAAAGAGAAATTAGGTTCTTACCTGCTAATTTACTTTCTTTTAGCCTCTCCAGACCAGCATAGGTTAATCTTAATGCATACCCCCCACGTGTCTGTGTCTTTCATGTATATATCCTATGTATACATCCCCCAATTTGCATTGGTTCCAAGTACAGAATCCATGTGTACATAGCACTGTTCCCGGAATGTTATCTAGTGTTATCTAGTGGGACATCAGAGTGCTCTGTGCTGATCCGACACTGTTTGTCTAGATTGTAAGCTTTTTCGAGCAGGGACTGTCTTCTTTGTGACTCTGTACGGCACTGCGTATGTCCAATAGTGCTATAAAAATAATTCATAGTAGTAGTAGTAGTGTGAAGACTTTCAATCTTTGGGAAGCAGAGTTGAGATTGTGATATCATAATGCCTCATTCCACCAATAAGAGCCATCTTCATCAGTGATGTCACAATGGCTTGATTGTCCTGTGCTCCCCTCTGCCCTCCAACCCAGCCAGCAGATTAACCATTCCCCTTAACTGTATCCATGACATCCTGTTTGTCTGTCTTGTCTTTTTAGATTGTAAGCACTTCAAAGCACTTCTTATTTGTGTCTCTGTACAATGCTGCGTACATCTGGTAGCTCTATAGAAATAATTAATAGTAGTAGTAGATCATCAACATAGCTGCCAGGAGGGAGTGAAATGTCTCTGATGCAGAGAGTAACCTTCTAGTATGTCTTGTGCTCAGCTGCAAGAAAGGTCTAGAAAGGAGTTCAGATGATCTTACTCACACTACCTACCACGCCTTTGGAATAAACTATCTAACCATATGAATAAATATAATAAACTTGGAAACTTGGAAACTTAGATCATCAGAAGGTCTACTTGAGCTTCAGAAGGCAATAAAAACTCACCTCTTTCCCTGACCCTCTATGAGTGCACCAATCCAAATTCCCCTAACCTTCTGACGATGTGCCCTGACCCTTGAGCCTCAAACGCTAGGTGATTCGTCCTATGCCAGACATACCATATTTTCTCATGCAATGTTCTTCCACACCTTGTCATACTGTTCACCATCTTTGTCCTAATGCACTAGACTACGCTTTTCTATAAACCATATTTACCATACTATGTTTGCCATGCTATGCCCATCATGCCATAATCTCTCATACCATGTTTGCCACTCAATGTTTACTGTATAAACATAGAAACATGAAGGCAGATAAAGGCCAAATGGCCCATCCAGTCTGCCCATCCGCAGTAACCATTATCTCTTTTTCTCCCTATTGGTTAAGGCTCTTAACATTTTGCATCTCCTCTTCCTATAGGCTAAGGTTCTTTACACCTGCATTGTGCGGTCATAGAACTTTATGGTTAAAGAAACATAGAAACATGACAGCAGATAAAGGCCAAATGGACAACTGGAAGCAAACGACCAGGACCTGGAAGCTGAATTGAGGCAGGTATGCAAAAGCGGAAGTGTGGTGGTGATGGGTGACTTCAACTACCCTGGGATAGACTGGAAAACTGGACACTCAAATTGCACGAGAGAAACAAAATTCCTGGAGGTGGTGAGGGACTGTTTCATGGAGCAGCTGGTCAAGGAACCAACACGGGGAGATGCCACTCTTGACCTAATACTCAACGGGCTAGGGGGACCCGCAAAGGACATGGTAGTACTAGAACCATTAGGAAACAGCGATCACAGCATGATCCAGTGCAAGATAGAAATGGGAGCATCAAAGGTGAAAAGAACTACAACAACAGCATTTAACTTTAGAAAAGGAAATTACGAGGCCATGAGGAAAATGGTGGGAAAGAAACTCAGCAACAGCTCAAGGAAGATGGAGACCGTAGAGGGTACCTGGGCCCTACTTAAGGGCACGGTGCACGAAGCACAAAACCTGTATGTCCCCAGGTTCAGGAAAGGGTGCAAAAAAAATTGAACCAAAAACCCGGCGTGGATAACAAATGCGGTGAAAAAGGCGATAAGAGACAAGAAAACATCATTTAGAAAATGGAAAAAGGACCAAACAAAGGACAACCAGAAGGAACACAAAAGGCACCAAAAGGACTGTCACCGAGAGGTTAGGAATGCAAAAAGAGAATATGAGGAGAGGCTGGCGGGGGAAGCAAGAAACTTCAAACCATTCTTCAGGTATGTGAAGGGGAAACAACCAGCCAGGGAGGAAGTGGGACCGTTAGACGATGGAGACAGGAAGGGAGTAGTAAAGGAAGAAAAAGAGATAACTGACAGGTTAAACAAATTCTTCTCGTCAGTCTTCACGAGAGAGGACACATCCAACATCCCAGAATCTGAGGAGCACATAAACGGAAACCCTGATGAGAAGCTAGTCCAACTAGAGGTAAACAAAGAGGATGTTCTCAGAAAGATAGACAGACTAAAGAGCGACAAATCACCAGGTCCGGACGGCATCCACCCAAGGGTATTAAAAGAACTGAGAAACGAAATAGCAGATACACTAAGCCAAATATGTAACCTATCCTTAAAAACTGGGGAGATCCCAGAAGACTGGAAAATAGCCAATGTCACTCCCATCTTTAAGAAGGGATCAAGGGGTGACCCGGGAAACTACAGGCCGGTGAGCTTGACCTCGGTTCCGGGAAAGATGATGGAAGCACTAATCAAGGACGCAATCTGCGAATACATAGAAGGCAATGGACAACTGAAGGCGAGCCAGCACGGCTTCTGCAAGGGAAGATCGTGCCTCACGAACTTACTGTATTTCTTTGAGGGAATAAACAACCAGGTGGATAAAGGGGAATCCATAGACATCATTTACCTTGACTTCCAAAAAGCCTTCGATAAGGTACCTCACGAAAGACTACTTAAGAAGCTGTGGAGCCACGGGGTGCAGGGGGATATCCACCGATGGATCAAACACTGGCTGGCAGGCAGGAAGCAGAGGGTTGGAGTAAAGGGCCATTACTCAGACTGGCAATGGGTCACGAGTGGAGTTCCACAGGGGTCGGTGCTGGGACCAATCCTGTTCAATATATTCATCAACGACCTGGAGACGGGGACGACATGTGAGGTTATCAAATTTGCTGATGACACCAAGCTTTGCAGCAGGGTTAGAAACGCGGAAGACTGTGAGGTCCTGCAAAGAGACCTAACAAGACTGGAAGAGTGGGCAAAAAAATGGCAAATGAGTTTTAATATAGAGAAATGTAAGGTCATGCATGTAGGGAAGAAGAACCCGATGTTCAGCTACAAAATGGGGGGATCACTGCTAGGGGTAAGCAACCTTGAAAGAGACCTGGGGGTGATGGTGGACACAACATTGAAAGCATCAACTCAGTGCGCAACGGCCTCAAAGAAAGCGAACAGAATGTTGGGCATCATTAAAAAGGGTATCTCGACCAGGACGAAGGAAGTCATCATGCCGCTGTATCGTGCAATGGTGCGCCCACATCTGGAGTACTGTGTCCAATACTGGTCGCCGTACCTCAAGAAGGACATGGCAGTACTTGAGGGGGTCCAGAGGAGAGCAACTAAATTGATAAAAGGTATGGAAAACTATTCGTATGCTGACAGGTTGAAGATGCTGGGGCTCTTCTCCCTGGAAAAGCGGAGACTTAGAGGAGACATGATAGAAACCTTCAAAATCCTGAGGGGCATAGAGAAAGTGGACAGGGACAGATTTTTCAGACTGTGGGGAACCACTAACACAAGGGGTCACTCGGAAAAATTGAGAGGGGACAGGTTTAGAACAAATGCTAGGAGGTTCTTTTTTACCCAGAGGGTGGTGGACACATGGAATGCGCTTCCGGAGGTTGTGATAGCCCAGAGCACATTGCAGGGTTTCAAGGAAGGTTTAGACAAGTTCCTAAAAGAAAAGGGGATTGAGGGTTACAGATAAAAAAGAAGAGGTAGGTTACAGAAACGGACAGGAACCACATTACAGGTCATGGACCTGACGGGCCGCCGCGAGAGCGGACCGTTGGGCGCGATGGACCAATGGTCTGACCCAGTGGTGGCAACTTCTTATGATCTTGTAGCTCAGAGTATGATGACATATAAAGAAGGAATCTAAAAAAGGCCTCTTTGAGATAAGTGAACTAAAATTGTTATGTAAACTTCTTCAATTCATTGGAAAGATAAACTGGAAGACCCAAATGAAAAGATTTGTAAAACTAAACACAATCCCCCTGGAGTGCCAAAATCTGGGTGTGATCCTGAGATGTGCACACAACTTAGTTGGTTAATGAGCCAATTAATGACCATAATTGGGCACCAACAATGGATTATTGATGTTAATTTGTACTAATTGGGATTTGCGTGTGCATCTTGCTATGTCAATTTTATAACACTGCCCAAATTCCACAGCGTTTAACCCCAAAGGGGGTGTGGCCATGGGAGGGGCATGGGTGGATCAGGGGCGTTCTGAAAATTTTCGCACAACATTCTAGAATACCAGGGATGCATTTATACCTGGCACCCAAATGTGGGCACAGGAATTGGAATTGACCTACAAGTGGATTCACTCATCAATATCTCTCCTCTCTTGTCTCTCCCTACATTCATCAGGCAAATCTGTCTGATCTGTACCCTTCTCTTCTACTGCCAACTCCATACCCCTTTCTCTCTTGCTGCATCTTACGCCTGGAACAAACTGCCTGAGTCAGTACATCAAGCTCCTTCTCTGGAATTATTCAAATCCAGATTAAGAGCCCATTTAACTCATAGCTCCCTTACCCTAAGCATCCTGAGAAACTCCCTAAGCCCCTACTTATCTGTTAATTTAGATTATAAGATCTACTGAGCAGGAACCATCTCTCAAATATGTTGTTGTACAGTGCTGCATATACCTATCAGCATTATAGAAATGTTAAATAGTAGTAGCAGTAGTAGTACCCTTTATAGAACAGCGTTGGGTGCCAATTTTTTCTGGCACCTAACTTTGGCCTGCACAACACACAAGGTAACTTATGTCAAATAAAACCTACTCTGACAAAATAACTTAGATACTTGGGAGAGTAGGCTATGCCTAAGTTAAACAAATCTTTTATCCGAAAAGAGTCTCAGAGCTACAGGCCCGGCCAGGAATGCCAGAGCCTCTGTATTCAGCTATACAGCTGGCCTGCTATAATCATCGGCTCCTCTTACAGCCAGCACTTACCAGGAAAAAATTCCACCCATGGGAGAAAAAAAACCTAAGGTATTGCTAGATGTAGAGACAAAATCAAACCAAAAGCACTAAACTCCCCAGTGTCTAAGAGTATGGTAACACAAAGAACATACACTTAACAAAACAAACACATAGACAAGCCAACAGTGGCGTACCTAGGGTATGTGGCACCTGGGGCCCATCATTTTTTGACATCCCCCCCCACCCACCCTCCATGTAAAAAATATTTTTTGTAATAACCATGAAACGGTACCTCTCTAACCTCGCTGAGAACATATCCACTTGTATTACGAATCTCCAATCCTGGGCCCAATCTGTACAAATGAAACTGAATGAGTCCAAAACAAAACTACTTTGGCTCGGCCCAACATTAGATCATTTACCCACCTCCATCCCATTACCTTCTGGACCCACTCTTCAGCTTGAGTTTTCAAGCAAAGTCCTAGGCATCGTCATAGACTACTCTCTCTCCTTCAATGATCACCTCAACTCTTTGATTAAAAAAATGCTTCTTTTGCCTTCATATGTTGAGGAAGGTGAGATCCTGCTTTCATCATTCTCACTTTACTGTCCTCGTTCAAACTACTATCCTCTCTAGACTGGATTACTGCAATTCCATCTATATAAGCCTAACTAAGAAAAACCTCCATAGACTTCACCTAATTCAGAACGCCGCGGCTAAGCTTATTTTCGCAAAAGGCAAGTTCGATCATGTCTCCCCACTCCTCTCCAAGTATACTCCAGAGTCCTCTTTAAATGCGCCTGCTTAGCCTTCAAGATCCTACATGGCGTCCTTCCTCCCGTTATCCCACTCTTTTGGAATTCCTCAAAACCACACTCCACCAGACCCTCCCAAAAACTGAAACTATCATTCCCCTCTATAAAAGGTATATCCCGCACAGGAAAACTTGGAACATCTCTCCCCTTTAGAACCACAGAACTCTGGAACAACCTCTCATCCCCACTCAGAAACTCAAGCTCCTTCCAATCCTTCCGCAAACACTTGAAAACTTGGCTCTTTGCAACTCCCATTCTCCAGTATTCTGTCCCTCTCTTTCCTCTTAGTCCCTCTCCTTTATCCCTTATTGTAGTTCCTTTCCTCTTAACTCTGTAAACCGTGCTGAGCTCTGCGCTTACAGAGATGGCGCGGTATACAAACCTAAGGTTTAGTTTAGTTTAGTTTAGTTTGCTCTGGGTGTCTGGGACTTGGACAAATTTTTGGTTGAGAATGCAGTATAAAGATAGACGTAGTGGTGGTCTGGGTGATTAAAAGATGTAATTTACTTAGATTTAAGCAAGGCCTTTGATATGGTTCCTCATAGGAGGCTGTTGAACAAACTTGAAGGGCTGAAGTTAGGACCCAAAGTGGTGAACTGGGTTAGAAACTGGTTGTCAGACAAACGCCAGAGGGTGGTGGTTAATGGAAGTCGCTTGGAGGAAGGAAAGGTGAGTAGTGGAGACCCTCAGGTCAGGGCCGATCCTGTTCAATATGTTTGTGAGTGACATTGCTGAAGGGTTAGAAGGAAAAGTGTGCCTTTTTGCAGATGATACCAAGATTTGTAACAGAGTAGATACTGAAGAGGGAGTAGAAAATATGAAAAAGGATCTGCAAAAGTTAGAGGAATGGTCTAATGCCTGGCAACTAAAATTCAATGCAAAGAAATGCAGAGTAATGCATTTGGGGATTAATAATCGGAAGGAACCGTATATATGCTAGGAGGTGAGAAGATGATATGCACGGACGGAGAGAGGGACCTTGGGGTGATAGTGTCCAAAGATCTAAAGGCAAAAAAACAGTGTGACAAGGCAGTGGCTGCTACCAGAAGGATGCTGGGCTGTATAAAGAGAGGCATAGCCAGTAGAAGAAAGAAGGTGTTGATGCCCCTATACAGGTCATTGGTGAGGCCCCACTTGGAGTACTGTGTTCAGTTTTGGAGACCATATCTGGCGAAGGATGTAAGAAGACTTGAAGTGGTCCAGAGGAGGGCGACAAAAATGATAGGAGGCTTGCGCCAGAAGATGTATGAGGAGAGGCTGGAAGCCCTGAATATGTATACCCTAGAGGAAAGGAGGGACAGGGGAGATATGATTCAGACATTCAAATACTTGAAGGGTATTAATGTAGAACAAAATCTTTTCCAAAGAAAATGGTAAAACCAGAGGACATAATTTGAGGTTGAGGGGTGGTGGATTCAAGAGAAATGTTAGGAAATTCAACTTTACGGAGAGGGTGGTGGATGCCTGGAATGTGCTCCCGAGAGAGGTGGTGGAGAGGAGAACGGTAACTGAATTCAAAGAAGCGTGGGATGAACACAGAGGATCTAGAATCAGAAAATAATATTAAATATTGAACTAAGGCCAGTACTGGGCAGACTTGCACGGTCTGTATATGGCCATTTGGCTGGAGAATGGGCTGGGGAAGGCTTCAATGGCTGGGAGGGTGTAGATGGGCTGGAGTAGGTTTTGACAGAGATTTCGGCAGTTGGAACCCAAGCACAGTACCGGGTAGAGCTTTGGATTCTTGTCCAGAAATAGCTAAGAAGAAAAAATTTAAAAAATTTAAATTGAATCAGATTGGGCAGACTGGATGGACCATTGGGGTCTTTATCCCATTGGGGTTACTATTTTTGAAAAAAAAAAGATTTGGATGTACTTCTTGAGAATGAACATTTTGCCGCTGCCGACTTTGAACGACTAGCGCCCTACGTGCAAATCGGACTTAGATGTTTCTTTTGATTATGCCCCTCCAAGTATCTTTTAAATAACCGGTACCTCAAAACTCCACAAGATGCACCAATCAAATTTCATTCTACCTTTAAATGGAGACCCATTATTATCAAAAGTCTCTGGTTTAAAGGTAGCATGAAATTTGATTGGTGCAATTGTGGAGCTTTGAGGTTCCAGATATTTAAAGATACATATTATTTAATATGGAGTCCTAGTTGCTCTCTCCAAAGTTTTAGCAAACCAATTTTTTTAAATTTTGGTATCCTATATAGTTCCCGTTGATATACATTTTTGATAATATATTTAGGTACATAACAAGTGGAGGCTCCATTTACCTGATATTTACCCATGTGATAAGTAGACTCCATGTATCCGGATTATCTGAAACTTGGTTATTTGTGAGATATTTACCCATGTGATAAGTAGACATCATGTATCCGGATTATCTGAAACTTGGTTATTTGTGACAATCAGAGGCCTTATTTACCTGAGTGAGCCACTCTTTGGTGTTTAGGATCAAAGCCAACACTTCGTGCTTTCTCAGTGTGTGCCAAGAAGAAATTCACCACGCCCCCAGTAACCGTGCAGTTTGGAAATCCTTCTAGTGGGTAGTAAAAACCAGATCTCCAGTGTAAACAGTGCCCTTCTTCATCTCCTTCTTCCAGTAGTAGTTTAAAATTGAAATAGTGTCCAGCCACTACACCACCTACCTGTGCGAAACAGAAATCTTTAAGTACTTGAATATATCCTTGTCATACAGTGTGCTAATTTTCAAATAATTAGAGACCTATACATACGAAGGACCACTGAAAAGTTCTCAGCCCAACCAACCAAGCTGGGGCAGTCTCCATCGAGGGTGGAATGAAAATAAATCGCTGGATTAAGTGTACAGCCCTCGATGGAGCCTGCCCCAGCTTTGTTGGTTGGGCTGAGAACTTTTTAATGGTCCCTTGTAGCACCAATTAACTGGACAGTGCTGCTAAATATGATGAACTGTTCAGTTAGATCTTGAAACAGAACAATTTAGTACATTTTAGGTAAAATCTGATAAAACATTAACGCTGGGTTTTACTAAATGGCGGTTGAGGTTTTTACTACAGGTCGCCTAGTTAAATGATCTGACGCTCATAGAATTCGTGTAGTAGAAATCTCTACTGCCGTTTAGTAAATGGACCCCTAACTTATTAGATCTTTCAGATAAATGATTTTCTTTTTCATATTTATTATTATTATATCAATACAATCACAATAAAGAAATAGTGCAACTTGGGAAATATCACAAGCCTTCCAAATTAATAAAAAGAAAGAAAAAGGAAATATCCAAATTGCTTTGACCACAAAAAAGGATCCAAGAATTAGGAAATAAGAGGAAATCTGTTCCATCAAGATCACTTTGCAGTGCTGGCGGCAGCAAAAAGGGCAAACAGAATGCTAGGAATGATAAAGAAGGGGATCACGAACAGATCAGAGAATGGACCTTCATGTATCAAGCGATGGATTGGTTTGGCATTGGATCTGGATTTGTTCAAATGATTCAAACCTTCCGCCAGACTGTATATTAATAATACTTTTTCAGATTGTTTTTGTTTGGGAAGGGGAGTTAGGCAAGGATGTCCGTTAACTCCTCTTTTGTTTGATATTGTTTTGGAACCCTTGTTATTGGCTATTCAACAGACAGAGAAGATTCAGGGTATTCCTTATGCAGGTCGAGAATATAAAGTCTCTGCTTATGCGGATGACATTCTGCTTCACTTGAAGAATCCGGAAACAACCATTCCACATTTACTTGAGCTGATTGAAAGTTTTGGGAAATTTTCAGGATATAAGATAAATTGGAATAAGTCTGAGGTCCTTCCTTTAAACGTTCACTGTTCCAAAGGATTATTTGATAAATTCTCTTTCATACGGAAGGAAAGAGGTATTAAATATTTGGGTATCCAGAATACATTGGAAGAAACGATATAGGTAAATGAAAAATCCATTTTGCTAAAAGTCTCAGAGATGTGTTTAGCATTGGAATCCATTGCATTTATCTTGGTGGGGGAGAGTTCAAACTGTAACTATGATGATTCTGCCTGTAGTTTTGTTATCAATCGGGTATGATACCAGTTTACTTTCAGGGGTCTTTTTATAAAATATTGAATAATATTCTTACTAAATTTATTTGGCTGGGTAAAAATGCTAGAATTGCTATGGTAACTTTACAAAATCCGATTGCGGAGGGTGGGGTAAATTTTCCCAATTTTTATAGATACCATCAGGCCTATATTATGCGCCAAGGAATGTATTGGATCCTCCCCGAGCTCATGGAACATATGCCAGACTGGTTACACCTGGAATGGGAAAATTATGTCCCCAATGCGACTTTCTCATGTATTAAATATTAGATTACCTAGCTATGCCAAAGACAACATAATTCTATTGGATACCTGGAAAACAATTACATTTATTGATAAACTAACAGATGTTCCTATATCGAAATCTACTTTACAGTCCTTATGGTTAAACTCCAAGATTCAAGTGGGCGGTCCTGGGATCGCCTGGAAGAATTGGATGCAGGCAGGTATTCGAACAATGGATGATGTTATATCTAATGAGAAACTGCTGGATTTTTCACAGCTGCAGCAATCATTTGGCATTTTGAAATCTCAACAGTATAGGTGGCTACAGTTGAAGCAGGCCATTCGGAGTGGGTTCCCTAAATAGAAAAATTTTTAAAATTATTATAGCCTGCAGATTCTTTGCTACCAGACAGATTTAATAGGGCATCAGGCTGCCCAGTGGTATAAATTAATTTCTAAATTCTTGAATAAAAAACCAAAAAATAGTCTTAGAGATATATGGAGCATTGAGATTAAACAGTATATTTCTGTATCTCGGTGGCCACGTATTTAGACTTGGAGATTGAAATGTACAGCGTCAGCATCTATGAGGCAAACATGGTTATTTTTATTACATAGGATTTTCTGGACCCCAGTTCGTTTGCAAAAATTAGATAGTTCCAAATCTAATAGAAGCTGGCACTGTCTTGCTGATATTGGGACTTTAGATCATCTCTTATTTTTTTGTCCGCTGATATTTAAATTCTGGAAATCAATTTGGGGTCAAATAAATATAGTTTTAGAATCGGATATTCCATTAACATACGAAGTAATAATTTGTGGTACTATGTTACAAGTTAAACCTCTCCTTGATAAATTTAAAAGCCGTCTTTTCTTGATTTTGACTGGAATTGCGATTCAATTGATCACAAAGAATTGGAAAAGTCATGATAGATTAAATTACGTGGAATGTTTAGGATTTAGTGTTTTATTTAAAAAGGTATGGAGTCCATTGACTTTATTTGTTGCTTCATAGTAAAGGATAATGTATTACCTTCTGAGTTTTTTCATTACACATCCGGGGCGGGAGAGGGGTAAGGGAGGGAAAGATACTGGAAAAATGGATATTAAATCTTTTTATTAAAGTAATAAAGCTGTTTAGTATTATCAATAATTGATGGAAGGGGGATATAGTTATGCTTCTATATACTAATTATATGAAATGGTGTATTCTCTGTAATAATTTGCTATTTTTAATCAAATGTATTACACTGTTGTAATTTAATAAAATAATTAAAAAAAAATTTTTTTAAAGAGAAGGTTATCATGCCGCTGTACCGGGTCATGGTGCGCCCTCACCTGGAATACTGCACCCAGCAATGGTCACCGTACACGAAGAAGGACACGGTACTTCTCGAAAGGGTCCAGAGAAGAGCGACTAAGGTGGTTAAGGGGCTGGAGGAGTTGCTGTACAGCGAAAGATTAGAGAAACCGGGCCTCTTCTCCCTCGAACAGAGGAGATTGAGAGGGGACATGATCGAAACATTCAATGTACTGAAGGGAATAGACTTAGTGGATAAGGACAGGTTGTTCACCCTCTCTAAGGTAGAGAGAACGAGAGGGCACTCTCTAAAGTTGAAAGGGGATAGATTCTGTTCAAACGTAAGGAAGTTCTTCTTCACCCAGAGAGTGGTAGAAAACTGGAACGCTCTTCCGGAGGCTGTTATAGGAGAAACACCCTCCAGGAATTCAAGACAAAGTTAGACAAGTTCCTGCTGAACCGGAACGTACACAGATAAGGCTAGACTCAGTTAACAGGCAGACAGACATGGATGACCCAGTTGACATTGTATATCTGGATTTTCAGAAGGCGTTCGACAAGGTCCCACCTTGAGCTCCCGTCGTAGTTTCGAGAGACGACGGGAGCTCAAGGCAGCCATTTCCTGTGAGCGATCTGCATGGGGCAGGAGCGTGGGCAGATCGCACCTGCCTGAAAACCCGCTAGACCACCAGGTAAGGCTTACAGGGCTTATAATAGCTGGGGGGAAGCGGGGATTAGGGGCAGAACCGGCACAAATATTATTTGCGGTTTTTTAATATTCGTGGGCCAGCTCTGCCGCCCCTAACCACCGTGAAAACGGAGGGTGAAGTGTATTCTTATGTTCTTATGGTTAAAGGTCTAGCCCTGAAATCTAAATCCTGGAGAAATTGTTCAAACCTTGCTTATTTGACTGTGAATTTTTAAAGATTCACTGCATTGTTGCAGAAGTGTTTTCAGCTCTTACCACATCCAAGTCCGTGTTTTCCAGAACTTCAACCATTTTCTCAATTTTAGTGTTTTCATTGAATAAAAAGTCGTCATCAACCCAAAGGAAGTATTTAGTTGTAACCTGAGATACTGCCAGGTTTCTTCCTGCAAACCATCCCTATACGAAGAGAAAAACATCCTCAATTCCTCTCCCAAAATGCAAGAAAATTAGTCATATTAGCTACTCATGACCCAGAGAAAGAAATAACTCTCATATAATTCAAACATAGAACCATTGTGAAGCTGGAGCCCTCATAAACAGGAGAGAGTGGGGATTGCTCCTGCACTTCCCACACTAGAGAAAAGGGGGGGGGGGGAGCTTTCAGAATGAGCTAGTGATTGGAGGGGGAGGGATGGAGGGGGTATGACTCTTTTTGGAAGGGCCAGTGTTCTTGGAAGAAGGGGTCAGAATTGAGAGGGGTGAGCAGCCCATGTAATACACATCAAGGAGTGCCTATTTTAGCATGCAAACTTTTAACGACAGGTCAGAGCTCTCATAGTCTTGTTTTCCTGTCAGTGCCTGAACATTGATTGGCTCAGGCACTGATAGGAAAGTAAGGCTAGAGCTCAGATTGCAACCCCTCTGATTCCACCTCCCACCGCTGCTGCAGAACTCCTATTGCTGCTGAGCCCTCCAATTCCCCCTCCTGTTGCTGTCGTGCTCCCTGCTGAGCCCCAAAACCCATCAAAAGTCTGGTAATCTAGTGGGCTGGGCTGCCCCCCCCCAATATAGCTCAGGGGCCTGCTCCCTCCTCCTCACCCCCCAACCAGGGCAGGATTAACCAATAGGCCTAGTAGGCACGTGCCTAGGGCCCGAAATGGTTAGGGGGGCCCGATGAAGAAGGGCATTAATATTGTTTTTTCCAAACGGCGATGGGCCCCTCTAGCATTGATCGGCAACGTGAGCCCCCCTGATCAGCAACATGAGCCCCCCCCAGATTGGTAACATGGGCACCCCTGATCGGCAACACGGCCCCCCCCCATCGATGGAAAGTAAGACAAGCAAGTAACATGGGTAAGAAATGCAACGGGAACTGTAATTTTGCAAGCAGTTCTGCTTGCCCAAAGCTTCCCTCTGACGCAGCTTCCTGTTTCTGCCTGGGCACATGGTGGGGTGGGGCAGGGCAGGGGGCCCAGTGTACTTGTGTGCCTTGGGGCCCTCATTGAATTAATCCTGCCCTGCCCCCAACTGGTCATACAGGCCAGGACTAACAAACCCCTGAGCCCCCCCCCCACCCCGGTACCTTCTATAGAAGAATGGCAGGAGGGATGCCCACTCCCTCCTGCCTCAGGGCCCACCTCTTCAAATTGGCGGCCCTGCCCCGCCCAGTGCATCCTGGTGCTGAATATTGGGTCCTATGTGTTAGTTTCAGGATCTTACATTTAATCCTCTGAAAAACCATCAGTCAATGATATTGTCTAAACAGAGGTGTGACGTGTGCTTTGCTTCTTAGCATTTACCATCAGTAAAAAGAGCAAAACGGGAATCAACAAGAAATAAAGGTTGCACCACAATTATGGAACCAACTTTCCACATTTGAGGCTCGAGCCAAATATTAAGGCTTTTAAAACTCTTTTGAAAGCCTTCTTTTTTTCGAGAAGCATTTGGAAAGAATATTACTTCAACTGATGTGGTTCATATTTATTAGGTCAGTTGGGATCTTGTGGCACTAAGATAAGATTTTTGGTAGACAGTACGGTTGAGTGTGTGTAAGAAGTAGTGTGTGGTAGGTCTATTCTATTCTTTTTTATTGGCGTTCCTTTCTTTTATATTGTATTTTTTTTAAAATTGTAAACCACTTGGACCTGTCATAAGAACAAGAGGTATAACAAGTTTTACTAAAGCATAAACCTAACAAACTAATTGCTGTATTTTGCTGTCTCCAAAATACCAAAAGGGGAACAAACAGTGAGGCTAGAAGTCAGGAGCTTTCCAATTGACCAAAACCATTTATTCAGTTCTTAAGCCAGGGCTGTGTTTCGGCAATATAGCCTCTGTTAAGAGTCAGCAGACCTTATAAGCAGCACAAAGGTAGCAAAGCGAAACGCTGTATCATGTATCACGGATCACCAGTGTCTCTCACAAAAATTAAACAAAATGCAATAAACATCATTCAAAAAGGAGGCCAGGCCTGTTTTGGCACTATTAAAACAGCAGAAGCCACCCTCCTCCTTTTATCTTATTATCCCTCCCAGCTGCCTACAGAAATGACTCCCCATGGGCGACCGACTCGGGCCATCCGGCCCATTTTTAAGGTCGCTCATTGAGGCCAGCTCTCGGGCTCTTTATTCTTCACTGTCCTTCGAATGGTTAGTGCGATGGACTGAGAACCAGGAGAAATGAGGCTTGATTTCCACTGCAGCTTCTTGTGACACTTAAACCTCCATCGCCCCAGTATAAAACTTAGATTGTGAACCCACTAGGAACAGAGAAAGTGCCTGCACATAATAAAGGTAAACCTCTTTTGGCTATACCACAGAAAGGTGATATATCAAATATAGGATTCTTTATCACTCTTTTTTGTGTTCTACAAAAAGCAGTTAATTAATGCTGGGTTTTACTAAACGGCAGTAGAGGTTTCTACTGTGAGCCAGCGAGTAAAATGCTCCAATGCTTATAGAATTCCTATGAGCATCAGAGCATTAACTCGCTGGCCAACAGTCAGTGGTGTAGTAATGAGGTGCAGGGGCAGACTGCCCTGGACAATGTCTTCGTGGGGGCATCTGTAGCTCTCCGCCCCCACCCCCTATGCCACACTTGTGCCCGCCCTTCCCCGCTCCTAGTAGCTCTTTAAAATCGTAGCAGCGCGAGAAACTACTCTGGCCTGCTGCTTGCACCGGCCTGGCTCCCTCTGAAATCACTTCCGGGTTGCAAGGCCAGGAAGTGATGTCAGAGGGAAAGCGAATGCCAGCACGAGCAGTAGGCCGGAGAAGCTTCTGACACTGGTGAAAATTTAAAGAGGTACAGGGATGGGAAGGGAGCGCGTGAATGTGGTGTAGGAGCATGCAAGAAGCAGAAAGAAGGGGTGGAGAGGAGAGGGTGGAGAGGAGGGGGTGCCTTCCACTCTTGCTACGCCACTGCCCACAGTAGAAACCTCTACCGCCATTTAGTGAAAGGTGAAATTTAGTGAAATTAGTAAACTAAACAAAGGGAGGAACATGGCATCGAACCCAATGGAGACAGAGTCCATTGAATTCAATAGAATCCAGGCAAAAAGAACTGGGCTGTCTCTCAAAAAATGATTCTAATAAAATCTTTCAGATAAATTCCTACTTCGATTTTTTAAATATTTAAATCTTTTTACTAAGGAACTAGTTATAACGGTAACCCCCACCCCAAAAAAAAGAAGAATAGGTAATTTTCAAAATGTCATCTGTAAGTTTCTTTTTTAAAAAAAATTCTTTATTGATTTTATTAAACATATCAAAAGTGCAACAGAAATATATTCAAGAATTCAAAACAACAGCACTTAAATACTTGCAAATTGCTTAAATCTCATTATCTATCCCCCCTCCCTCTCTCTCCAGCCCTTCTAGATGCATGGAACTAAAATCAAATCTGGAAGTAATATTAATCATTAAGATATTTAACAAATGATTCCAATGGACTTCAAATTTCCTTAACTTTCCTAAACTGCCCCAATTGGTCTGCTAACAATCTTCATAATGATAATACAAACAAAGTGTTTCCCACCAAAAAGTAAAATTCAACCTATCCCATTTCTTCCCATTTCTAATTTTTGTAATACACATGGATGGGGAGAGGACCTTGGGGTGATAGTGTCCAAAGATCTAAATGCGAAAAAACAGTGCATCAAGTGGCTGCTGCCAGAAGGATGCTGGGCTGTATAAAGAGAGGCATAACCAGTAGAAGAAAGAAGGTGTTGATGTCTCTGTACAGGTCGTTGGTGAGGCCCCACTTGGAGTATTGTGTTCAGTTTTGGAGACCGTATCTGGCGAAGGACGTAAGAAGACTTGAAGCAGTCCAGAGGAGGGTGACGAAAATGATAGGAGGTTTGCACCAGAAGACTTATGAGGAGAGAATGGAATCCCTGAATATGTATACCCTAGAGGAAAGGAGGGACAGGGGAGATATGATTCAGACGTTCAAATACTTGAAAGGTATTAACGTAGAACAAAATCTTTTCCAGAGAAAGGAAAATGGTAAAACCAGAGGACATAATTTGAGGTTGAGGGGTGGTAGATTCAAGAGCAATGTTAAGAAATTCTACTTTACGGAGAGGGTGGTGGATGCCTGGAATGTGCTCCCGAGAGAGGTGGTGGAGAGGAAATCGGTGATGGAGTTCAAAGAAGCGTGGGATGAACACAGAGGATCTAGAATCAGAAAATAATATTAAATATTGAACTAAGGCCAGTACTGGGCAGACTTGCACGGTCTGTGTCTGTATATGGCCATTTGGGGGAGGATGGGCTAGGCAGGGCTTTAATGGCTGGGAGAGTTTAGATGGGCTAGAGTGAGCTTTAATGGAGACTTCAGTAATTGGAACCTAAGAATAGTACCGGGCAGAGCTTTAGATCCTTACCCAGAAATAGTTAAGGAGAAGAAGACCCCCCCCAACAAATTTTTAGATTGAATCAGGTTGGGCAGACTAGATGGACCATCCGGGTTTTTATCTACTGTCATCTACTATGTTAGTATAAATGCTAACGCAGTGCAACGCAGTCCAAACCCGTGGCCACTGAGTAATAGAAATATTTTGTTGTATTTCCATAGACCAAATATCTCTCAAACTTGATTTTGGTTTCTTTGAAAGATATTCATATATGACTTGATACCACTGGGAGGCCTGGTGACCATGAGCCTCCATTTGGAAACATATGACCGGCAAGTTATGTTGATTTACTAAAGCACGCCACACAGGGAACCCTTTCTGAATGGCCTGCCTTAACTGTATCCATTTATATCCTTGAGATTTCAAAATTCCAAATAATTGTTGTAATTGCAAGAAAGAAGCCATTTTATTATCCATAATTACATCACTTAATATTCGAATGCTTGCCTTTAACCAATGCTTCCATAGGATTTTAGAATTGCCTACTAATATCCTGGAATTCAACCATAGGGACTGACTGGTGGTTTTATGTATCGGGACTAGAATTAACTGAGCAATAAATTTTAGTGTTTTTCATGTTGACTGAAAAATCATATTATTGTTATAGAGTCTGGGAAGCTTGATACTCAACACATGATTGAGATGAAGTGGGGCCATAAGATGACTTTCCAGGATTAACCAATCCGGCAGATGTTCTATAAGTTCAGGAAGGATCCAATACATACCCTGACACAAAATAAAAGCTTGATGATATCTATAAAAATTTGGAAAATTTACTCCTCCCAATGATTTAGATTTCTGTAATGAAACTAAAGCTATTTTAGGATTTTTACCAAGCCAAATAATTTTTAAAAGAATCCTTTTAAATAAAAAGATGATTGAAAATAAATTGGTAACATACTCATTTAGTAACAAATTACAGGTGAAATCATCATTTTGATAGTTTGGACTCTCCCCCACCAAGAAAGATGTAATGGATTCCATTGCTCATACATTATTTTGATCTTCAACAATAAAGTTTCCAAGTTTCCAAGTTTATTAGTTTTTAATAACCCGATCATAAAATGAATATCTGACCGGTTTACAATTATATAATAATTAAAAAAGAATTTAATATAGAATAGAGAGAAATAAAAAGAGTGTAAAAGAGTAGTTAGAGTGAACACGTATGACATTTACAGACAAACTAGAAAGTGAGGAAAAATGGGGAGGTGGGAAAAAGTTACATAATTGTAGAAGGAAAAAAGGATATAGAGGGAAAAGGGGATGACACATAAGGGGTGGGGGTAAAATAAAAAAGAAAGTGGACTGCTCTAAAATTAAAAAAAAAAAAAAAAAAAAAAAATTATATTATTATTTTATGATTAAGATTTATCGTAGGCATCTTGAAAAAGGAAAGTTTTGAGATTGACCTTAAATTTTGGTAGTTGTAGTTCATCGCGAAGATATTGAGGGAGAGAGTTCCATAAGGTGGGTGCTGTTATTGCGAAATTAGTTTTTCTAGTGTAATAGGATTCTTTTAAGGATGGTATATAGAGAAGTTTTTGATCAGTAGATCTTAAAGAACGAGGTGAACTTTGGGGTATTAATAATTTATCAAGAAATGAAGGTAAGTGAGAGTATTTAATTTTGAAAGAGAGGAGAATAATTTTATAGGTTATACGGTGAGTGATCGGGAGCCAATGAGCCTCCTTAAGGAGAGGAGTGACATTTACCATCATTGTATCTTCCAGCATCTTTTGAATCATTATCCCTAAATATTTTATTCCCTCTTCCTTCCAAAGGAAAGGAAAAGAGTCAAATAATCCCTTTACACAATGAACATTTAATGGAAGCACTTCTGATTTATTCCAATTTATCTTATATCCAGAAAATTTTCCAAAATGCTCTATCAGTTGTAACAAATGAGTGATAGTTACTTCAGGATTCATCAAATGAAGCAAGATATCATCCGCATAAGTCGAAACCTTATAGACTCGACCTGCATATGAAATTCCCCGTATCTCCTCTGCCTGCTGAATAGCTAACAAGGGTTCCAAAACAATGTCAAAAAGCAAAGGAGACAAGGGACATCCTTGCCGAACACCCCTCCTTAAACAAAATCTCTCCAAAAACATATTATTAATATAAATTCTAACTGAAGGGGAGCTATACAAGGTTTGAATTATTTGAATGAATCCATGACCTATCCCAAGCCACTCCATTGTTTGGTACATGAAAGACCATTCTACTCGATCAAAGGCCTTCTCTGCATATGGAAAAGGCTGGATTGCCGCAATCTTTACTCTCCGCTGTTTAGCTTTGAGATAGTTTGCCAATACTCTTTCCGCTTTATTCGAATTTCCATAATACACCGCTTGCTGAATAAAAATTATTTCCTAGCCAATTGTGAGCATATGTCATTATATTTGTACTTGGCCGACATCAAGGCATTTAAAGTTACTTGATCCCACTTTAAAGCTAATTTTGATTCTAAATCAAAAATAATTTTTTCCAAATTAGAAAACTCCAATCTAAGCAATTTCCTAACATGAGCCAAATAGGATATAATCTGCCCTCTTAAAGTTGCCTTAAAGAAATCCCAAAGAGTTTCCAAAGATATCTCATCTGAGGTGTTCAAATGGAAAAGCTCATTCTTGTTTATCTAAATTTCCTTAAGAAACTTTGAGTCAGCAAGCAGTGCATTATTAAACCTCCAAATCTTCTTTATCAAATTGATACTCAATCCAAATACCAGCATGTTCCATGATAATAATAGGCTCTATCTTGTACAACTAGAAACTAGAGAATGACACGGGGACCAATTTTTCCCCGTTTCCGCAGGAACTCATTTCCCATCCTGGCGAGTTCTTTTCCTGTCCCTGCCCCATTCCTGCAAACTCCGTCCTCATCTGCACAAGCCTCAAACACTTTAAAACATAAGTAGCGAGTGTTTCGGAGAGACACGGATCCAAGATGGCCGCGGTTGTGGTCTGCTGAACGCCGTCGGCAAGCCTACCTCCTAAAAACTTACTTCTCTGGCGTTGGTGCGGCAGAGTTTTTGCTATGCCGAAGAGAAGGGGAAAGGGAGCTTCTTCGGCCTCACGGCGTCCCGGAATAGCCTCCTCCGGTAACATTGAGGAGTTGCTGCGGCGGATGCAGGGCGTCATCGGAGCGTCGGTATCGCCCCCGGCTGAGACGCTTCCTGATGACAGACTGGAAGAGTCTCCTCGGGCTCACGAGATCACATTGAGCCCCGACGCACGAATCCCTCCTCCCAACCCTCGAGCCGCTAGTTCCCCGGGAGTGGGGAGGCAGCCGGAAGTCGGCTTGGGCCCCCTCCCAGAGGCTGTGGGGAACGGCGAGAAGAACATCAACCCAGGCTCACAGGGATCGCAGTTGAGCCTGAGTGCACACGAGGAGATTTCCATCTCAGAACCAACCCCGACACAGGAGATACGGAGAGGAGAAGGTCCCTCAGCTGGTGAGCCTAACTTATCACTATTAAACTTGCAGACATTTAACATAGTGAAACCCCAAGAAGTTACATTGGAGGCTTTGTGGGATCTGATTGCTAATTTAACTAAGACAGTAAATACTAATCATCTTCAAATAGAGGGAAAAATAAAAATTCAAGAGAAAGAAGTTTCTCAGATAAAACAAGACTTGGGAGAATCCAAATTAGATATTCAAAGTATTAAAGATCAACTTAAATCTTCCAAATTGCTTCAGGACACTCTAATTAAGGATAATATAAATTTAAGAAGAAAGATAGAGACATTTGAAAATTTCTCCAGGAATAATAACTTAAGATTGATTAATTTTCCACGGATCTCGACAGTGACTCCAAGAGAAATGTTAAAAAGGTATATGCTGGAGATACTGGAAGTATCGGAAGATTTAATGCCTCCTTTCACCCAGGTCTATTATCTACCTAATAAAACTCAAGATCTTCAAGAAGAAAAAATTCAGGGACCAATTGATGTATCAGCTTTGCTTGAATTATCTGATAAAGAAGTTGCTACACCTGCTACATTGATTGTGACCTTGGCTATTACGATGGATAAGAATTGGCTTCTGAGATTATTCTTTAAAAATAAAGAGAAAAAGTTTCTTGATCTAAAAATACAGATGTTCCCAGATTTGGCAAGAGATACACAAAGACGTAGAAAGGAGTTTCTAATATTAAAACCTGGTGTTTTGGCTCTAGGGGGAACTTTTTATCTTCGTCATCCCTGCAAGTGTATAGTTCACTATAATTCCCAGAAATATGTTTTCTTTGAGCCAAACCAGCTAACGGCCTTTCTCTCCTTGTCCCGCCTGGAGAAGGGGTAAGAACGAGGGCTTCAATAAATTAGACGCCTGAATATCAGTTTACCATGTACAGCTTATCTTTAATGAAATAAGTTTCTTTTAGTTCTGTTCAATATACATCATGGATCATAATTGTGGACTTGAGAGATTATACAAAAAATTTTCATTTTCTATGTAAATTTATGAGGTTTATTTCTTTGTTCATTTGATGTAATCACTTTCTGTACAAGATTTCATCTTGAATTGTAAATTTGAAATTTATAAATAAATAAATAAAAAAAAAAAAAAAAAAAAACATAAGTAGCAACATTCTAGAGCTCAGATTGTGATGTCATAATGCCTCATTCCACCAATGCCTAAGCTCCGTCCTCATCTGCACAAGCCTCAAACCCTTTCAAATCCTAAGTAGCAACATTCTAGAGCTCAGATTGTGATGTCATAATGCCTCATTCCACCAATGCCTAAGCTCCGTCCTCATCTGCACAAGCCTCGAACACTTTAAAATCCTAAGTAGCAACATTCTAGAGCTCAGATTGTGATGTCATAATGCCTCATTCCACCAATGCCTAAGCTCCGTCCTCATCTGCACAAGCCTCAAACCCTTTCAAATCCTAAGTAGCAACATTCTAGAGCTCAGATTGTGATGTCATAATGCCTCATTCCACCAATGCCTAAGCTCCGTCCTCATCTGCACAAGCCTCAAACCCTTTCAAATCCTAAGTAGCAACATTCTAGAGCTCAGATTGTGATGTCATAATGCCTCATTCCACCAATGCCTAAGCTCCGTCCTCATCTGCACAAGCCTCAAACCCTTTCAAATCCTAAGTAGCAACATTCTAGAGCTCAGATTGTGATGTCATAATGCCTCATTCCACCAATGCCTAAGCTCCGTCCTCATCTGCACAAGCCTCAAACACTTTAAAATCACAAGTGTTCAAGCTTGTGCAGTTAAGGCAGAGCTCACAGGAATGGGACAGCGACAGCGACAAAACTCGCAGGGACAGGATGGGGAAATTGAGTTCCTGCGGGGATGGGGAAAAATTCCTCACTAACCACAATAAGTTAAATTTCCGTACAACCAAGTCCAGTTAAAATTGCTTTCCTGGCTCTCCCCCCCACCCCCCCATAAAGGCCCCACTGAACATACCTTTCCATAGGGCATGAAGTACTGTTCCACATGGGGATCCTGCAATTTTTCAGGAGTTTTACTATCATCAGCAACAATTATAGTTATGTTTGGATAATACCGACGAATACTTTCTATTAAAAGTAGCAGTTTGTAATAACGGAGAAAAGTCTTTGTGCAAATGGTCACCATGGAATTGATCTTCTTATCTGAAAGAAATAAAATGGCAAAAAAAAAAACCCCCCGCAGGGTTTTTTCATTTCACGAGGCTTAATCTCCAAGGCAAAATCACCAGAGTCAATCCTAGTTAGAGAATGACATGAGGACAAATGTTTCCCCATCCCCGTGGGAACTCATTTTCCCATCCCGTCGAGTTCTTTTCCTGTCCCTGCCTCATTCCTGCATGCTCCGTCCTCATCTGCACAAGCCTCAAACACTTTAAAATCATAAGTGTTCGAGGCTAGTGTTCGGTAAGGCAGAGCTTACAGGAATGGGACAAGGACAGCGACAGAACTTGTGGGAATGGGGTGGGGAATTGAGTTCCTGTGGAGACAGAGACAAATTTGTCCCTGTGTCATTTTCTAGTCCTAGATTCAGGAGGGCCCAGTTATATCTGCAGAGGAATCACTGTGGTTGGGCTCTAGGCTCAGGAAATCCTCTCCCCAAAGGATAATTTCTGAAGTTGTACTACACTTTCAGAAGTGTCATTCCTGTGAGATAACTACTGGACTCATTCCACAGCTGGAGCTGTGCAAGTCTCAAACAGCTTGCTCCAACGAGGGGTCTGTGGGGTGGACCTCAGATGAGTCATTCTGTGCTTAAGAAGCACTAGTATAGCCAGACAACCAATTTAAGGTGGGCCTGAGACCAAAATGGGTGGGCCAAAAATTTCATCTCTACCCCCACCCCCCACATAACTCAAATTTAATTTCTGCCTCCTCACCCAAAGTAAATGACCTAGCTGTGCTGGCGGGGACTCCCCAAGACCCACCAACCGAAAATCTTCCTTCCACCTGCTTAGGGTTGCCAGATTTCATGTATAAAAAACAGAGGACATCTGGTTCTGCTCCCAGCCCCTCACCATTCTGTCTCTAGCCCCACCCCACACAAACCTTCCCGAGCTCAGGACTCTGCGCATGCGTGGACATCGACGTGATGATGTTGCGTGCATGCACATATGCATATGATGTCATTGCATTGACGTTCACGCATGGACAGATACCCTCCAGACGCAGCTCTGAGGTCTGGGTCTTTCAAAACCCAGACACCACTCCAAGAGGACATGTCTGTGGTTTCTGGACCTCTGCTGAAAGAACTCATATGCTGGGCAGCTACTGGCAGTGTCTTGGAAGCATTGCTGCCAGTCGCTGGCCTCTAATCTAAATCTTGGATTTATATACTGTGTCATCTCCCCAAAAGGAGATAAGAATCAATAATCAAAGTGAAAGTAGTTAGATTAGAGAGAAAATAACTTAATAATGAAGACCCTCATCTGACATCCTATACTAGAGAGAAGATAACTAATTTTCCTTAAAACAATTTTCAAAGAACTGTTGAAATAAGTGTTTTCATAGATTTACGGAAAATCTGGAAGGAGAAAAGAGTTCTAACACAAGAGGGAATCCCATTCCAAATCATTGTAAAAGTATATGAGAAAGATTGAGTAATATTACCAATAGATTTTATTCCTTTTAAAGATGGAAAGGACAGTTTAAATTTCTGAGACTTTCTTGAGTCAGAAGATGTCTGGTTATTCAAAGATAGAGGAATCAAAGACGTACCGTATTTTTTGGTCTATAAGACGCACCTGACCATAAGACGCACCTACGTGTAGAGGAGGAAAGACCAAGGAAAAAAAATTTGATTCCAAATTTTTTTTCTTGATTTTTTCTCCTCTACACATAGGTGTGTCTGGTGCTGGGAAGCCCAAAGCAGCCTGAAGCAGCCCCCAGTACCTTTTTTTAACTGGCATTGGTCCAGCACGGTCTCCTGCTGGACGGCTGCCTTTCTCATTGCAGAGCGGCTCATAATGCAGGAGCGCGACCTTTGTGCTTCCTGCCTTCTCCTGCACCACTCTGTGATTTGCGAGAACTGACTGCAGCCAATCATGGAGTTGAGCAGAACCAGGAAGGAAGCACAAAGATTGCGCTCCTGCGTTATGCGCTGCTCGGCACGAGAAAGGCAGCCATCCAGGAGGAGACCATACTGGACCACCACCAGTTAAAAAAAGGTACCGGGGGCGGGGGTAGGTGTATTCGGGGTGATAAGTGTGTCTTATCTCAGTCTGTATCTCACTATTAGCAATTGTTAAGTCCCACCCGTTTGTATCTCACTAGAAACAACTAGGTGCAAATTCTTCTTCAGTTTTTGTCCCTCTCCCGTTTTCACTCAGTTCTCACCTGACTCAACTCTCCTCCCTCCTGCCTGGCAAACTCCACACCAACCTCCTCTCATTGGTTCTCCTTGATTCCCACCATGAAGCCACCTTTCTGGCTCCTCCTCCTCCTCCTCTGCTTTTTCACCAACACTTCTCACTGCCAAAAACCTCTCCCCCCCAACCTTCCCGACTCTACATACTCCAACAACACCTGCCCTGGCCTCAGAATCCCCGTACTAGTACGTACCAGAACCCACCCCTTCAAAAAAACACCGAGGAGTTAACCACACCTCTCTAAAGCCTATTCCTCCAGCCAATCTACCCAATCTTACCTCTGATTCTCTCATCCCAGTCCCAACACTACTGTAACACCAGATCTGTCCGAAATAAGACCCAAATACTAAAAGATTTACTCGGAGACTTTGATCCGGGTTTCTTGTGCATCACTGAATCATGGATCGAAAAGATGATTTTTTTCACTCAAAACAAACTTTGCCCCCCTGGCTACTACGGCCTCTTCTGTCCCAGAATCAACCGGAAAGGCAGGAGGCCTGGCCATGCTTTACATATCATTCTTTGATGTCCAGCTCCTTGAAAAGGGCAGCCATACCTCTTTAGAATTCATGCTAGCTTCAGTCAATGATAAACTTCAACCCTATCCATTAGGTATCCTGTTACTTTACCGCCCACCTACCCCCTGGAACAAATCCTCCGAACTCATTCTTGAGACCATAACAAGGGCCTTCCTAAAATTCCAGAGACTATTGATCATTGGTGATATTAACCTCCATCTAGAAGAAGATAACACCAACAAGGCTGCAACTGATTTCAAAGACTTCCTCACCTCCCTAGGCTTCACTGCTCCTTCGCCCACCCCTACCCACGATAAGGGGCATACTCTAGACATCATCAGCTTCCTCGACCTGACTGAACACAAAACTTCTGCTGAAGAGGCCCGTTGGGAACATGTCCCCTGGTCTGATCACCTTCTAGGCTCCATCTGCCTTCCCAATTTTATGTCTCACCTTGGCAATCCACCCCGAACCACTAACTGTAATACCTACCGCAAAAAAATCACGAGTGAATTGTTCTGGTCCCAATTTCTCAACCAACTTCCCCCTTTTCCTAAACATGCCGACCCAGATTCCAATTGGCACAACTGGGTAACCCTTTCTGGGACCACTTACTGTGCTCTTGCCCCTTTATCTACTAAACCTATCTTCTATTCCCGCAAGGCTCCCTGGTATCTTCCATACCACAGGGAATTGAAGCAGAAATGTCGAGCCCTGGAGCGTAAATGGAAAAAATCAAAATCCCCTTCTGACAGACAATCCTGGAGAGACAATATCAAGTTATATAACACTGTATTAAAAAAAAGCAAGGAAGAATTTCTATGGAGATAAAATCACCAGATCAAAAAACCAAAATAGTACATTGTTCAACATCTGGCACAACCTAACCTCAAAAAACGACTCCACCTTTCCCCCTTCCCCCATCCGCAAACGACCTAGCCAAATTTTTCAACGAAAAGATTACTGCCATAAGGAGTTCTTTCCCCCCAGCTGTCTCTTACAATTCTCTGCCTCCCAATGACTCCAACCGTATCCCTGCTGATAGATCCTGGACTGCCTTCGAACTCGTATCCGAACCCCAGATCTCTAAACTTTATCTCAAACTGAAATCCTGCAAATGCATCCTAGGTCCTTTCCCATCCTACCTTTACGAAAACATTCCTGCGCAGGCCATCTCCTCCCTTACCAGTCTTATAAATGCTGCTTTACTATCGGGCCTGTTCTCCACAGAAATGGGACACATTGCCTTATCCCCTCTTCTGAAAAAAGCCGATCTCGACCCTTTCTTACCATCGAACTACCGCCCCATAGCAAATATCCCCCTCCTAACTAAACTGCTAGAGGCCATAGTCGCTACCCAGCTCTCTTCTTACTTAGAAAGATTCTCCATTCTCCACCCCTACCACCACGGCTTTAGACCCAGCTTCAGCACTGAGTCCCTCCTAGTTTCCCTAATTTCAAAGGTTCAACTACTACATTCTCGTAACAAATTTGCTGTTTTTTTACAATTCGATCTCTCTGCAGCTTTCGATGTCGTCCACCACGACATACTACTATATCAACTTTCCGAGATAGGAAATGACTCCACCGTCCTAAAGTGGTTCTCAAACTTCCTTCGCTCTCGCTCCTACACTGTCAATACAAATGGCACCATGTCCGTACCTTAGACACCATCTTGCGGTGTCCCTCAGGGATCACCCCTGTCCCCTATTCTCTTTAACATCTACATGTCCTCCCTGAAGCTCCTCCAACTTTCCCCCCTTGAAACAATCTACACATACGCTGATGACATCCTTGTCCTCCTTGAAACAGACCAGAACTTCACCAACCTCCATGAGAACATTACATCTTGCATAATGAGACTCCACTCCTGGTCCCTCTCGGTACAGATGAAACTAAATGAATCAAAAACAAAATTACTCTGGCTCGGCCCAAAGTTAGAACACCTGCCCACCATCTTCGCACTACCCACAGGCGCTGCTCTGCACCTTGAGTTCTCAAGCAAGGTCCTTGGCATCACTATTGATTCTTCTCTCTCCCTCAACGACCACCTCAACTCCTTGGCAAAATCATGCTTTTTCAGCTTCCACATGCAGAGGAAAGTAAGATCCTACTTTCGCCAAAAACATTTCGCCGTCCTTGTCCAATCCATCATCCTCTCCAAACTTGACTACTACAATGCCATTTACTTATGCCTAACAAAAAAAGTCTTCAAAGACTTCAGCTTATCCAGAATACTGCATCCAAGTTGATCTTTGCAAAATGCAAATCTGACCATGTCTCCCCACTCCTGTCCAATCTTCACTGGCTCCCAGTGATTTCCAGAATCCATTTCAAATGCTCCTGCCTGGCTTTTAAGATCATTCACGGCATCCTTCCTCTCCTAATCCCACTATCCTTTAACTCCTCGAGTCCTGACTCCACCAGAAACGCCCAAAGATATAAACTATCCTTCCCCTCTCTATGCGGTATTCTCTATGCAGGTAAACTGGGAAAATCTCTTCTCTTCAAAATCACAGGTCTATGGAACAACCTTACTATCCCGTTGCGGAACCTGGGCTCTCTCCAACTATTCCCACAAGCAAATGAAAACTTGGCTCTTCTCTAACATGTAATTCTATTTTCCCCCTTATTCTTCCATTCTATATATAAGCTCATGTAAACCTTTTCCTTTCTCTTCTTATATTTTAAGTTCTTGTAAACCATGCCGAGCTCCACTTCTGTGGAGAGGATGCAGTATATAAACTTAAGGTTTAGTTTAGTTTGGTAAATAACCCATGTGTGATTTTAAAAACCATAGAAGCGCATTTAAATGGTACTCTAAGACAGACAGGGAGCCAGTGAAAATTTCTCAAAAGAGGAGACACGGGGGGGGGGGGGGGGGAAGGTAGAGGAAAGGGGAGGAGGGACCCTGCTCGAGACCCGCCGGGTTTGACACCCCCAAAGTCAGACAGACCCCCAAACAGGATCCACCCAAGCTCAGTCCGGCAACAAAAAGAGAGAAAAATTCCTAAACAAATTCCAACAGCCCTATCAAGGGAAATGGGTACAGCTCATCACACCTGCTGGAGACTGAGAGAAGACTGAAATAATTAGGAACGGGGTCACATGATATGTACAGTTGCAAAGTTTTGTCTCAGTCTCCACCTGCTGATCATGATGATATATACCTGCTTGTAAGATTAACCTATGCTGGTCTGGAGAGATGCTAAAGAAAAAGGAGATTATTCATGAGGTTTCAAGTTACTCAAAAGAACTTCCTATTGGCACCAATTCAAACCATCCTGGAACTTTTTGAAAAGACTTTGTACACCATATCTAGCACACTTACTTTATCCAATTCTCTGGTCATCCAGTCAAAGAAATTGATCAGATTTGTCTGACAAGACCTGACTCTAGTGAATCTATGTTGCCAGGGGTCCTGTAATCTACTGGATTCCAGAAACTCTATTATTCTCTGTTTTAAAAGCATTTCCATTAATTTACTTAGCACAGAACATAGACATAATGGCCTGTAGTTCCCTACCTCTTCCTTACTTCCACTTTTGTGGAAGGGGACCTTATCCACCCTTCTCCAGTTCTCTGGTACCATTGTTGACTCTAGAGAAGCATTGAAAAGGTCATCCAATGGAGCCGCCAGGACCTCCCTAAGTTCTTTCAGTACCCTCAGATGTATACCATCCGGCCCTATTGCTTTGTCCACCTTCAGTTTCGCTAGCTCCTCACAAACACAATCCTCTGAAAAAAAAATCAGGGTCTACCACACCTCTATCCCTATTTGCGTTAGTCTTCTGCAATCTTGCCCCCGGCACTTCAGCTGTGAACACAGAACAGAAACATTTGTTAAGCAATTCAGCCTTTTCTTTATCAACTTCTACATATTTTTCCCCTTCACCTCTGAGTCTCACAATGTCAATTTTGCACTTCTTCCTATCACTAATATACCTAAAATATGTCTTGTTCCCCTGTTTCACCGTGTCAGCTATTTTTTTTCCATTTTTATCTTTGCTTTCCTGACTACTTGACCAGCTTCTCTTAATTTTTCCAGATATTTTAGCCTGTCTTCCTCTTTCTGTGATCTTTTGTAGTTTATGAAAGTTAACCTCTTTTTCGTTACCTTTTCAGCACTACTTTTGAGTACCAAAGTGACCTTCTCTTCTTCTTACTTTTAATTTCCTTACAAATGGTTTCTAAGTCCTCTCATTTGTTTTTGGCATATTAATACATTATTTTTGGAGGGACATTGTTCAGTGTATTTGCACTAGGAGTGAGATATAATACGATTCATTGTAATTAGACAAGGAAGCTGGTTGTGACTAATAGTTTGCCAGTTGGGACACAGTAGTACGCATTGAAGACGATCCTTTAATTTTCACAAAAGAAACAAAGCAAATGCATAGTTATGCAAACATGGAAAAAAATCTCTCTGAACCTGGGTTGTTAGTTCTGTTATCTCATAGAAAGTTTGTATAGGATTATTTTTAAATAGAAGTGAATACCTAATCTCCAGTATTAATGGGTCTGTTTCTTTATTCAAGATCCTCCCATGGTTTTCAGCATCACCTCTATGCTGATAACTCCCAGATCTACCCCTCTGCGCCAAATATCTCTACTGAAACCCAGATCAGTCTCACCCTGCCTGTCTGATATTGCCGTCTAGATGTCTCACCACCATCTAAAATTGAATATGGCTACACCTACCTGTCCGTTTCTCTGCTCATAATCTTGGGTCATCTTTGACTCCTCTCTCTCCTTCACTACCTAGATATAATATATTGCTATAACCTGCCACTTCTTCCTCTATAATGTTATCAAAATCCAACACTTCCTCTCTGAGCACACTACCAAAACACTTATCTACACCCTCATTACCTTGTGCTTAGACTACTGCAACTCGCTACTCTCAGGCCTTCCGCATAGCCATCTCGCTCCCTTCCAATTCATCCAGAATTCGGCTGCATGACTTATATTCTGGTAGAGCCGCATTATTCACATTACTCCTCTCCTAAAGTCACTTCATTGCCTTCCCATCTCTTTCCGAATACAATTAAAACTCTTCTTACTGACTTACAAATGCACTCACTCAGCTGCCCGTCACTATCTCTCTTCACTTATCTCCCCCTATGATTCCCCCATGAGCTCTGCTCAGCTGGTAAGTCCCTCCTATCTGTGCCCTTCTCTTCAACTGCAAACTGCAGACTCCATCCCTTCTGCCTTGCTGCACCATATGCTTGGAACAAGCTGCCCGAATCCCTACGATGGACTCTGTCTCTGGCAGTGTTCAAGGCCCATTTAAAAGCCCACCTCTTTGAGAGCGCTTTCGACTCCTAACTCCTCTCACCTTGGGTTCTGCATCCCCTACCCTCTATGTCAGGTCTTGTCTGTCCAAGTTAGATTGTATGCTCTTCCAAGCAGGGACGGTCTATAAATATCAAAATGTACAGCGCTGTGGAAGCCTCTCAGCGCTATATAAGTGATAAGTAGTAGCAGTAGTAGTAAAGTATACAAGCTCAAGCACCTGCCAGGAAAATGCACAGCTCTTGTGTAGCAAGTACAACCACCCTGCAGAACACAACAGATAAAAAAGGCCGAAACTGTCCCAACCTTGAAGCAGGGTAATATGCATCTTCGTGATTAATTTCTGACCTTGGCTAGAAAGGCAGTGTTACAAATATTTGAAATAAAGTTGTTGACAGCAATCAAATGCAGCCACAGCTTAGAAACACTTAACCTGGGTCTTAACCTTTTCCACTTGATATTGTATGAAGGACAGAAATGAGATTGCTCCTCCGCTGAAGGAAAGAAGGAAAGAGAGGTCGCCAGTAAGTGAAAATAGATCAGAAGTAGGAAAACCAAGAGTGAAATTAGTGGAAAGCAGACAAAAGTATTAAAACTGGATTTGATTAGGAGAGAGAAAAAGGCCCCGAGATGAGACAGAAAAAGGTGAAATATTTGTTTCTGGAGCCTAAAGCTCTGGGATTTTTGATTGCTAAGATTAAGCCCAGAAGTTTCTAATGCTTAACCATAGGAATCCTTACCCAGCTGTTCTAAACCATTGTACAACTCTTCATTAAGGCTATATATTTTTTTCCTTTATTTTTGGTGTAATCTTGATTCTCCAATTGGGTCCAAAGTATAATATTTACTATATCCTTCTCATTTTTAATATATTTTAGTTCATTCCATATTACTGTTCATACATTTTGTTGAATGTATGTGATACCATATCTAGAAATGTTTTGAAGAACCCACCAGTTTCACGGTGAAATATAATTTTCTATAAATGTAGGTTTTGGAGATTTACCTTCTCCAGGATCATACAGCTTTGCAATATGTGGTTGTCGGATAACCACAGGGAATTGAATTTTATGTGAACTCAGCTCCACGGTGACTGAAAACAGAACATACCATTTATTTATTTATTTTAAAACATTTATTATCTGCCTAAAGCCTAGGTGGCTTAGAATAAAACATTCATAGTCAGTTGAGCAAACAAACCTTAAAAAAATACCACATCGTTTGCATCACCCATAAATTATAATAATGATACAGAAAGCTCAGCAAGTTAATAGATCTTCTTTTCAAATACATGCCCTCCCTGTACCTTATAGTTGGAAAGTCTGGCTGGAGGAATGCTTACACTCTCCAGCTGGCAGGCCCGCCACTCCAAAATGGCAGGCTTTCCCTTCCCAATACATCCTGGGATGCACCGGAGAAGGGCCTAAGGCTCTGACTGGCTCAGCTGCCCCATAGGAGGGGCTTTAGGCACCTGCCAATCAAAGTCTTAGGCCTCCTTCCCAGTGCATCCCAGAATGCACTGGAAAGGGGAAACCCCCACCATTTAGGAGTAGCAAGCCTACCGGCCGGAGAGTATAAGTATCCCTCTGGCCAGACTTTCAACTACAAGGTATGTGGGTTGGAAGTTGGTAGAGTTATGGGTGCGGGGTGTCAGACCTGTAGCCTTGGGAGGGGTCATCGGGGGGGGGGGGGGGTTCTGGTTCATAGGGTATCAGAGTTTCCCGGGGGTGGTGGCAGGAGGGCGTGAGCATCCCTCCTGCCTGGCTGCTTCAATTGGGGGGGGGGGGGAGTGTTCCCTGCTGTTCGGATACTTCAACAGGAATAGGGGCAGGAGGGAGTGGGCATCACTTCTTTTGGGGGACTTCATGGGGTCGGTTCCCTACTATGACCGCTTAGCTGATCACAGCAGGGAGATTTCCTTGTTGCGATCAGCTTAGCAGCCGCATCTATTTGAAATGTAGGCCAGCATTTTGCTGGCCTCCTGTATATACTCAAATATAAACTGATCTTAATGTAAACCAAAGTAACCTCCCCCCCCATAAAAGGAGGAAAAAAGGTTGACTCGAATACAAATGGAGATTAGAAATTTGGGTATGTGAGTGTTGTAAGTAATGCCATAAATAATCACTAATTTTTCAGCTGGGGCTGTTTTAAGTCCAATAAAGCTGAAGGAGAGCCGACAGATATCTTCCTATTTGGGGCCAAGACACCAACCAAAGTTTCTGAACTTCTATTCCCACCAGAACACCTGGCCTCAGTCAAACCTGCAAAAAAAAAACCCTTTTCATATACAAACCAACAAATTAAAAGTACTATTGTACACAAATGAAACCCTAGTGGATATGCCAGACTCGGCACACAGTACACCACAAAAGAAATAGAAAGAAATGCATTCCTTCCTGAACAGTTCAAATTATAAAAGCAGGTGTAAATTTTCAAAATTGACTATTTCAGTCACTAAATAAAAAATATAAACATTTTTTCTTACCCTTGTTATCTGCTGATTTTATTTTGCTGATCATCTTGCTCCCTCTTTGCTCTTAACTCTGTTTCCAAGACCTCCTTATGCTTTTGCTGTTTCTTTCCTCTCCTTCACATCTTGCACTACTTCCATCTTTGGCACTGATTTTCAGATTCAGTTTTCTTCCATTTTTCTGCCTCTATCTTTCCAGCTCTTCCCCTTTCCTCTATCCATGTGCACCATCTCTTCCCTTTCCTTCCGTCCATGTGCACCCTCTCTCCCACTTCCCTCCGTCCATGTGCACTATCTCTTCCCTCTCTCCCACTTCCCTCCATCCATGTGCACCATCTCGTCCCTCTCTCCCACTTCCCTCCGTCCATGTGCACTATCTCTACCCTCTCTCCCACTTCCCTCCATCCATGTGCACCATCTCGTCCCTCTCTCCCACTTCCCTCCATCCATGTGCACAATCTCGTCCCTCTCTCCCACTTCCCTCCGTCCATGTGCACCATCTGTTCCCTCTCTTCCCCCTCCTACCATCCATGTACACCCAGAAAAAAAATCAAGAAGATATGCATAGAGGAAAACCCCAGAATATATTGAACTCATAAATCAGCTATGTGATGGAATTTTTGGGACGCATGATAGGATGTTCTTAGCTCTGAATTGCTCACCCACATCCACTGCATGATTTTGGTAAATGCTGCTCGTGTAGGTGATATGCTGCAGTATGTAATTCAGAAAAGCAACCTTCAAGCTGGAAATGATCAGCTTCTTCTCACCACGACCTTGTACCACGTTATGCGAGACTGCCACTAATATGTTCAGTGTTCCCAGGGTTACTTGTAATTTCATCTGCAGCAACACAGGAGTCAGAAGATTCGGGTCATTCATGCAGCCCCTACATTTGTACAGCGTGTATAGTTTCAAGTTTATTAAGGCTTTTCAATTCCAAAGCGGATTACATTATATATCTTTAAAAATTAAAAACAACAGAATTGTAGACATTAATACATAGGTAGACAAATCTCATGAACAACTACAAAACGCACAGGAAGGAAAAAGGAGGGGTTACAGTGCTAAAATAAAGAGGTGGTAGAGAAGGAAAAGACAAAAGGGCAGGCTGCAATGTATAGGATAAGTTCAAGTCTAGGTCTCATATGCTTCTTTAAAGAGAGTTTTGAGCATTGATTTGAATTTGGAAAGGTTGGATTCATGCCTATGAGCAAATGGCAGTGCATTCCACAACAAATATTGTTTTACGAGCAGTGTCATAAAATAACTTGCCTGATAGAGGGAACAGCAAGAAGAGATTGTTGGGTGGATCGAAGATGTTGTATATGGAATTAAAAGTCTATCTATGAAAGCAGGTGAGTGATTGGAAAGTACCTTTGACATATGTAGGATGATACTGCATCTGAAGCCCTCATTGGACAGATATAAAGGTCGGCTTTTCCTTATTATGACCGGGACAAATGATTACTCGCAGTTGGAAGAACTGGGCAAGTTTATGTTTAAGTTATAGATTTGAAAAAATGAATGTGGATATGCTGGGACATACTAAGAGATTCAAGTTAATTTGGGGCCCTTTGATGTGTTTTATAGATACATTATAGTTGTCTTTTCCTTTATTTCTGTTGGTATAATGCACCTACAACCAGGGGGAGGGAGGGAAGGTGGTGGGTATTTTTGTCATGGTTTCATTCCCATGTGAAATATTGGTTGGGTGGGTTTTTTAAAAATTTTGTATGGATTTTGATTGATTGTAAATGCATATATGATCGATATTGTTTGTGGGGATATTGTATTCCACCCAAATTGTTTTCCCCTGCACCCCAATCTCTGACTAGATACTTCATTTTGATTCAAACCATCTTGGTTCTCTTCCATTTGCAATTTGTATCCCAGAAAGTACTTTTTCTGTTCCCCTTACATCTCATACACTCATTGTATGTATCTTGTTGTAAACATCTCTTACTTCCTGTTGTAAACATCTCTTACTCTCATTGTATGTAACTTGTTGTAAACCGCTTTGAATTTATGGTATAGCGGTATATAAGAAATAAAATTATTATTATTATTGCATTTTTGTTGGCTTTAGAAACTCAGTAAAGTTTTTAAAATAAAAAAGAGTATTTTAAATGTAATTCGATGGGAGATAGGTAGCCAGTTGCCTTTTTTAGGAGTGGGGTAACGTGATCGAATTTAAGAAGCTATTTTCATACCTCCTGATATTCAGCCAATGGCAGTCATCATTTAAAAAAAAAAAAAAAACTCTTACTGTCACTTGCTGAATTATCCACTGATATTCAGTGCCGGGTCTTGTAGTGACATAGCGATGGTGGGAGTTGCCTAGGGCTGGTGGCAACTCCCACTCCTTCCCCACCCTGCATGTGCGAATGCACCCCTTCCCTTTACCTCGTTAATTTCACCGATGCAAGCTGCATCTGCAACCTGCTGCCCGTGCTGGTGTCAGCTCTCCCTCTGACATCACTTCCTGATCCCATGACCAGGAAGCGACTTCAGATGGAGAGCTGAGGCCACCATGGGCAGGAGATTGGAGCTGCTGCTCGTACCAGTGAAAAGTTAGAGATTCAGGGGGAAAGGAAGGTACACATGGGGCTGGTAGGGGGGGGAGGGCAGAGAGGAGGAGAGGAGCTGGTGTTCCCATCAAGACAGCGCTCAGGGTGGTCCGCCTCCCCCACTCCTCTTACTGCGTCAGTGGGGCCATGTCTGGGCCCTGGCACTGAATATTAGTAGATCATTTTGGGTGGCCTGGTCACTTCAAACATATGCAGGCCTGACCAATATTCAGTCGGAGCCACATAAAGAGTTATGGTGGCCCTGGCTAAATATCAGAGTGTAAATATAAATTCATTGAAATAAGATAAAGGTATATTAATGTTTAGTTGCTTAAATATCAGAGTGGCCACATAAGTTTTTAAAAAAATTGTTGTTAAATTCCACCCCCCAAGCCTCCTTCCTATACTGTGAGCTGTCGTAAGAGATTATGGCAGCCATTTTGGAAGGCAGGGGGCTGCACTCCTGTCCCTGAAGACCCCTTGCTGGACCATCAGACACTTAGGTAGGCCTGGGAGGTTTACCTACACATGGGAGAGCAGGAAGCCTGGTGTTGGGAGAGCTTTGCCCATATGCTGGGGGGAGAGAGCAGGGGCATCATGGGTTTGAGAGGAGGAACGAGGGTCAGGAGCTCTAGATTAAAAAAAAAAAAAAATTAAAATTAATAAATGCTTACGCAGGCTCTAGCTTGATATTCAGCTGAGGCCCGCAAAAAACTAAGTGGATGAATATCCTGGAGGCCCGCATAAGTCCTGGCTCCTCCTCCAAAATCCTATTAGCATCAGAGCAGCATTGGAGTATTTAGAAACCTCTACTGTGGCTTAGTAAAAGTGTGTGTGTGGGGAGGGTAAATAATAACATTTATTGTTACATTCAATATTTCTAGTGAAGATTAAAATATAAACATAGGTTGAGCAAAGTTTCTTTTTAAAAAAAATTATTTATTTATATATTTCCAACCATACATTACAAGAAAATAAAACCTCTTGTTACAGCAATACAGTAGGTATAATGTTATTTCACATTATATTAATCATAGGAATCATTTTACCCTTCATTAGACCACATGAGCAAAAAAGGGGAGTTCAGGAAGGCTTAACTGAGAAGTAATTAAACAATAAGGAAAAATGTTAAAGGAACAATTTTAACACAATTCGCCCTGGATTCACCAGGCAACTTTGAGAACGAGCTCCAGTGCTGTCAGAATTTTCTCCTCTGCTATAATGCCGCATAAACGAAAAGTAATTGTGAAGGTGTTAGCCTCCTCGACGCCTCTAAGTCATTGAGGTAGCAACCGATTGAGCGATTTTTGCTGGCGCTCTGTCCACAAACGGACGAAGGAAACCCCGCAGCGTGTGGGGGTGGAGAAAGCCAACTCACGCAGGGGTACAAGATCTCGCTGTCGCCCCCATCTGCAGCAGCACCTCCTTGTCCGGCTGAAGTCGCTACTGTGCTAGCAGGAAGCAGTATTGCTGAAGGGGCAATGGGCTATGTGGCTCAGGAAGCAACAACGGGAGATGAGCTTCTACTGAAGGAGACCATCACAGGGGAGATTAGCCCCTCTTGCGAGGTGACTTTGGAAGCAATTTGGGGAATGCTCAAGCGGCTGGATGCAGCTACCCAGAAAACATCTGACGAGGTAAAGGCTCTGGGAGAAAAACTAGATGAAATATCTAAAACAAATGGAAGGTTGAACAAAGTTTCAACATACTTAACAATACAATATAGTAAAAGTTAAACGTGGTTGATCCATGGGAGTTCCAACTTGGCTCATTGCTAAAAGATATTCAAATACAAATGTTGACTTATTTCAAGTCGTATTATACATGAAAGTTATCCAACAAATAATGATACAATCATATTGTGCTCTTAGGGCAACAAATACTACTAGAATATAGTCTATATCACGATAACGAGCTGTAATTAATCAATTAAACCGTATTCTTTTAGTGGTGGCCATATTTTATCAAAATTCTTCATATCACCAGCTCTTTCAGCTGCTATTCTCTCATACTTAATACCACAGATTATAATCTAAGTCAGTGTATCGCAAACTGTGTGCCATGGCACACTAGTGTACCTCCTGAGATTTCAGGTGTGCCGCGGCATACTGGGGAGGCTCTTGTGGCGAAAGGCACATTCTGTAGGCAATCAGCTGGCGCCAGTACCTCTCCTCTCCGACCCTCTTCCCTGCTGGCACCCCCCACTGGCATATCAAGGCCCATCTGAAGGGCCTTCACACATGCGTGGATGCCACTGTGATCTCGCACATGCACCCAACGTCATCACTGCGCCCATGCACTTCCGTGTGCCTTGAACTGCGGCCACTACCTTTTCCAGTTAGATAAAATTAATTTGATTCTATCAATAGTAAATTTTTTAATAGCTTAGATGCAAATTGGTCCAAATCAGATTTTAACCCCTAGTAAACCTGCTTGAAGGAGGAGGAGCTCAGTGGATAGTTGTGACTGGACCTTTCATTAGCAGACGTGGAACCAGCAGGATCATGATCAGATGAAGAACCAGAAGAGCGAGCAGGAGACAGATCCATCTACAGCATCTTCCCACATGCTTTCATCTCTGTGCCCAAATGCCAAGAGTTGGACACCAGCATTTATAATACCGTACCAGAATGGGTTCTAAGAGATATTCTATAAAGTGTACTCAACTTGGAGCGCTCTTTATAAATACTATTACTGCTATTAATTATTTCTGTAGTGCTACCAGACAAACGCAGCGCTATACAGAATCACAAAGGAGACAGTCCCTGCTTGAAAGCTGATAATCTAAAAGGAAAAGACAGACAAATAGGATGTCATGGATACAATTAAGGGGAATGGTTAATCTGCTGGGTGGGTTGGTGGGCAGTGGGGGTAGGGTTATGGATTGAAGGCTATATCATAAAGGTGGGTTTTCAGTCTGCTTTTAAACAAGGGAAGGGGCTTGGTGGACAAACTCAGGTAATTTATTCCAGGCATAGGTGGTAGCTAGATGAAAGGAACAAAGTCTGGAATTGGCAGTGGAGGAGAAGGGTATAGTTAAGAGCAGCTTATGTGAGGAACGGAGTTCTCTGGTTGGTGCATAAGGAGAGAAGAGAGGAGAGATATTGAGGAGCAGCAGAATGAACACACTTGTAGGTCAGCAATAGGAGCTTGAAATGTATGTGAAGGCGGATAGGGAGTCAGTGAAGCGATTTAAGGAGAGGGATGACATGAATGTAGCAAGGTTGGTAGAAGATGAGTCATGCAGCAGAGTTTTGTACAGATTGCAGGCGAAAGAGGCGGCACTGCAGGAGATCAGTTAGAAATAGATTGCAGTAATCTAAGCATGAGGTTACGAGAGTGTGGACAAGGGTTTGGGTAGTGTGCTTAGAGAGGAAGGTGTGAATTTTGGTGATGTACAGATAGAAGCGACAGGCCTTAGCAGTTTGTTGGATGTGAGTAGAAAATGAGAAGTCTGAATCGAAGATGACTCCAAGGTTGTGAGCATAGGAGACTGCAACGATGACAGAATTATTTACCTAAATGGAGAACGGAGGAGGAGGAGCAGAGGGAGAACGGAGGAGCAGCTCAGTCTTGGACGTGTTTAGTTTCAGATGATGGCAGGTCATCCAGGCAGCAATGTCAGTCAAACATTCCACATCAATTTTTTTCTGGAACCCAAATTTAGGCATCATTTACGGAATCCAAACCTTACTGTACACCATTCTGATAGCTTCTCTACCACTCGGCTGTTGCCTTCTTGTGTTCCAAAAAGATTCCATTCTTGGTCCAATTCTCTTTAATGTTTTTCTGACAAGCGGGCAGCACAGCTCCGCATAGTATGGAATATTCCTGGGTATCAGATGCTATGCACATGGCTGTATGCTGGCATGTACCCAGTTAACAGGCCACCTGTACTTGGGTATATGCTGGCATGTATTTATGCAGTTGTTACACAGTTTGTCAGCATTCCCCACATGACTGATACATTTATAGCATATTTTTTTTCTAAAAACTTTTTCTGTAAACTGTTGTGTAGTATAATCATATTATGGAGCAGTGATGGCTTCTAATTCATGGTTTACGCATAGCTGTTTACATTAAGAAGTTATAAATTTGTTGTTGGACAACTGTCTACTTGAAGTGGAATGGAGTAAATTGATCCAGTTGTCGAAATGGATGCTTTATGAAGATCTGCATGCAGAAATTATAAGAGAGCATTGCTGCATTAAAAGGTTACCTGGAATCAGTGAATTGCGGATGAATTATATGATTAAAATTAATTACATTCATACACAGTGTTCCCATTTTCAGACTTTCAAATATAAACTTACCTCATATATTTCATCATCTGGCCTATGAATTTTCAATCCTAGGGGCAACAGAGATTACAATTAGTAATAAGGCAAGTTCTCAAACTGAAAAATTCTATTAGGGATCACCTATACTGTCAACCCGGCAGAGTCAATGCAAGGGTGTTCTATACACTAGGTGACCTTTAGCTTCATGTCCACTTTAATTAAGTTTCAGGCCCCCAAAATCCCTCTTAAGATTCTGATAACTAAACTCAGCAATCTTGATCACTCCAACAGATCCCCCTCCCCAGAACAATCTTATAAAAAGACATAATTGGATATCACAGTCTCAGATATTAAAAAATTTATGCCCAATGTGCTTATCTGGACATTAGCGAAACATGCATGTCGGCAGCAACGGGTTTATGAATGGTATACAGAGCTAATGAACAGTAGTGGCTCGTGGCCAGTAGGGGGTGATATCTATGGGACAGACATGAGGACATGATAGTGCAGTATTTTGTGGAGTTTTTCTACAAAAATGGCCTTCTTTTCATATGATTCTGGGTAACTCTAGTCAGATACAAGCATATGTGTTAGTTAAGGTCACACCCAATAGAAGCGTACGAAAAATTGGTGAATAAAAATCTGAATATGGATGTAGCCAAGGCCAGAAAAACACACTACAGATTAATATTAAGGAAAAGCATAATAATATTCTTTTTATGTACTTTGCTATTAAGCTAGATCATAAAGGAAATCAGGATATACCTGACCTCCATTTTGAGGTAGTGACTCCATTTTGTTCTCTGTCTTTCTTTGTCTCTGTTTGGTTTTACTCCATTTTGTGTCTCTTTTGTTTAGTTTTCCCGCTTTTAGCATCATGGTTCTAATTGATACCAAATGTGCCTTAGGCTGGCTAGAAAAAGTATATTAGATTACGTATCCCAAACTGAGATATAACATGTATTAAATATGAATGACATATAATGTGTGCAGCTATGAATGTTTGGGGCCCCTGAATGAGTGATTATGTGTATGGATGTGTATTGAACAAAAGAATTGGTTTTGAAAAAACATATTATATATATTTGCAACCTAAAGAAATTTAAAGGAAGCCTGAGCACAACATCTGGAAATTAAAGAGTCAGAGACCTATACCAGTCTCTAGCATAGAAAGGGGGAAAACAGCCCCTCCTTTTCCTCTAAGGCTGACCAGTTTTTTTAGGTGTAACATGAAACTGTTAGTTGTTCAAAGCAGGCTGAGAATATTTCAGCACCCTTTTAACAAATGCAGATTCTCTTAATATACATTTTGTGAAAAGGATAAAAGGAATATTGGATATGTTATAAAATGTTAATGTATATTCAGAAAGGAATGTGAACAAACAAATATGAATTCTGAACTTTTAAACATGTAGAGGAATTTTCTTTGTCTAACTTTCAAGACCACCTGTTTTTGATTGGCTGACAAGCCAATGATGTCAAACTGAACTGAAGGTATATATTGGGGAGCTTCGAAGTATCGAGTTGAGTTTGTTATCAGAAGGCCAGCATTTTGGCAACTATAACGACCTCCCGCTAATGCAGCTAGCCTTTTGATGTCCATGATAGAAAAAATAAAATTAAATATCTTGGTGAACCTTGCGTTATGCGTCATTTCCATGTTTTTGTTATTTTTCACACCTTGAGTGAAAGCTAGCAGCTTAATTGGCAACTGCAGCTTTATGAGTGTGCTGGTGTCTCATGGTCCATGCTCACTAAGTACAGTATTTTTGTTACATTTCGAGAATTTAGAATATCACAAGTGAAACTGAGATAGATTTATATTCAACACTAAGTCATCTGCACCCAGATAAGTTGCCATTGGAATCAGATTCCACTTCCATAATTAACCGAGTATGGGCCTGTCACTCATGGAATACAACTATTATTCTAGTGAAATATATGGTATAGTACAGTTCATGTCCCAATTGATAGTCAGCACTGAATGCTCAATACATCACCATTTTGTGGTTAATTTTTAAAGGAGACAGGCTTGTATGGTGCCCATATTGATATTGCATAAGGCAGTTAAAGAGACATTTATATATAGGGTTACCAGATGTCCGGATTTTCCTGGACATGTCCTCTTTTTGAGGGCTGTGGGCCGTGACTTGGGTGGGGTTGGGTAGAAATGGGCGGGCTGGGGGGCGGGGCTATGGGCCCGGATTTTACAGGAGTAAAAATGTATTTCTGCAAAAACTAAATTTCTATAGATACCATCAAGCTTTCATAATGTGGCAGGGTATGTATTAGATCCTTCCTGAAGTCTTGGAGCATCTTCCGGACTGGCTGATTTTAGAACATCAACTCATGTCCCCTTTACGATTGTCCCAATCACAAAAAATGGTAAACAGATATTAATCTCCTCAACTGTACGTCCTACAATGGAAAGATCATTGCACCGTCAGCTATGTTCCAATAAACGAACCATTCAAAATAGGAAATAATAATAAAGAAAGGCAATCAGTACAGGCTTAGTTCTCCCTTCGTGATGACCAATAGCCTCAGGCAGATATTCATAAAGTGACAAGCACTAACACTACCGTCTCAATAAATTCTGCCCCGTACATCATAATGCCATAATATTTAATAAATAGGCTGATAAAAATCAGGTGCAAGTATCCATTCAAGGTAAAAAGACCAGGGGAAAACAATATAAGAATAAGAGAGTGAAAAAAGTACCTTGCAAGTCATAAAAACAAAAAATGAATCAAAAACTACTAACAAAAATAAAAAAAACAGTAAAAAAAGTCAAACATATCCCAAACCTCATTCAAAATCTCAATCAAACAACCATAAAAAAGTCCAAGTCCACATAACAATCCTGTGCCCAATCCTAGTGCAAGTGGAAATCCTCGGAGAAATCCTTAATCCTTAATCGAGTGATGGCAACACGCTGTGAAAAAAGTAGCTACACGTATCAGTTCTAAATAGCAAAACATAAGAAATGATGTAATTAGAAAATGTAAACACGAAGAAAACCAGCTGGAGAACTAAAACCACTAGTGGTTAGGAATCCCGCCCGCAGCAATGACTGGGAGGGAACTTACAACGCTCATGTTAAGTCAAATAAACCACTTAGCTCAGACAGCCTGTAGTTCGCTGAAGATGACCTCCACACAGATGTCAGGGAAAACCTGGACATATCCTCTTTATACAGGACCGTCCGAGTGTCTGCAAGGATTTCCAAAACCCAGCAGTTTGTCAGATCTCAGGGTCATGTTTGCACCTGCATGGATGTCAACGCGATGATGTCATACACATGCATGTGACATCATCTTGTTGATATCTGCGCAGGCGCAGCCCCAAGCTCAGGGAGGTCCATGTGGGGTGGGACTGGGAGCGGTATAGGGTGGAACTGGAGGCAGAACAGGGCGGGGCTGGAGCCAAAATGGGGCGGGGCTAGGTGTCCCTTTTTTTTTATAGAGGAAATCTGGCAACTTTAGTGTTGATATATTATAAGTAAGACTCCAAGTATTGCTCACAGTATTCAACTTACTAATCAAGATGTTTTGCCCTCTCCACTGAGCTGCGCCACACCCCTACTTGCATTATGAGACAATAGAATGATCTATAACACTGGGGATGCTGAAGTTTCACCTGTGTTTTGCCATTTGCGGGACACAGACCAAATAAGTCTGTCTGCATGGGCCTCAGTTAAAGGATTTGTGATCAGTGCAATGCCATGTACAGAATTGGTCCCTTATGAGTGTCCATCAGCAAACATCATTCTGTCAGCAATGTGGCAATTAGAGAATGACATGGGGACAAATTTGTCCCCGTCCCCACAGGAATTCAATTTCCCTGTTCCGTTCCCATGAGTTTTGTCGTTGTCGCTGTCCCTGTCCCATTCCTGTAAGCTCTGCCTTAACCGCACAAGCCTCAAACACTTTTGATTTTAAAGTGCTTGAAGCTTGTGCAGATGAGGACAGAGCTTACAGAAAAAGAACTCGACGGGACAGGAAAATAAGTTCCCTCGGGGACGGGACAAAATTTGTCCCCATGTCATTCTCTAGTGCAGGGGTAGGGAACTCTGGTCCTCGAGAGCCGTATTCCAGTCGGATTTTCAGAATTTCCCCAATGAATATGCATTGAAAGCTGTGCATGCAAATAGATCTCATGCATATTCATTGGGGAAAACCCGACTGGAATATGGCTCTCGAGGACCGGAGTTCCCTACCCCTGCTCTAGTGACAATCTCTTGATTCTAGTTACCAGTGAGAAAATCTACCTGGGATCAAAATAGTATGAAGAGGCATCACTTCTACTCCATAGATGGGGTAACTCAGTGGGGAGTCTGGTACAGCTAGAAGAATTTTCTGAAACTTAGGTGCATGCCTGTAAAACATGGAAAAGAAATTAAAAAAAAAAAGTCGCACATTATGATACAGTTCAAACTGGGTGCAAGAATACTAAGAAGGTATCTAAGCACAGATGTACAAATGAATTTATTTATTGAAAATTATTTGATCAATATTCAAAGTCAGCAGTGAGTGCAGTTAAGAAAACTGCTGGCTGTAGCTTTATGTACAGCAGTAGAGAATGACACGGGGAAAAATTTGGTGACCACGCGCCTTCCCTCCCTTAACTGCGGGGATAAGGCCATTCATCGATCCTCAGGGCACTGGATGGCCTTGTCCCCGTGACCGCAGTGAGCACTCCGCCCCCCTCCCCCATGTTTCGGCAGGTTACCCGCAGCTACCCGCCACAGTATCATTCTCTATACAGCAGTCATATTTAGGGGTCCTTTTACTAAGGTGTGCTAATGGATTTAGAACACACTAACGATTAGTATGTGCTAAATGCTATGAAGACCATTGTCTGAAAAGTTCTCAGCCCAAGCATGAAGAGAATGACGTGGATATGGTTCAATCAATGATCTGAAACAATGTCAAAACATAGAATTTTGTTTCTGCAAATAAGATAACACTCTTTACAGCTCCAGTGGCAAAATAACGCTCAGAATTCATGAAGTTGGTTGGTTGGGCTGAGAAGTTATCAACACCCCTTCGTATGTAATAAAAGCGAGCCAAGTATAGGACAATCAAGCCATTGTGACATCACTGAGGAGGTTGGCTAATATTAAGGTCTTGTTGCAGACTGAGTGTGTATTCATGTACATACTATTGGTACATAGTCTCCTGGTAATGATTTTGCAATGTATACAATCTGGTTTAGGTTGCTACAATCTCTGCTCTTGTACGAGTATTGGCAGGGTAATATGGGTTTCGTCTTACCTACAATCGCATCTGGGGCCCCTAGCATTTCCATTTGTGATGGCATTTGGTCTAACTGGAGTTCTTGACTTGAGTAGAAGCTGTGTTTGAGTCGACGTGCTCTATTGAAAGGTACTTTATTGTTTGTTGGAATGGCATAAGTCAGATTGTAGTTATTGTGGTAAGCTCCATCAGTTAGTCCTACTTAATTAAGATTGTGCCTATTAATGTCAAGCTTGCTATCTGAGCCCAATTCATCTTGACTCTTATTCTGGGGGCTATAATTATAGGATTAAAAGGTTTTAAGTGAACATAATACATGCAACCATCACTAGTAAATACTGCACTTATAAGAAAAGGACTTTAGATCGGCATACTTCTGATAACACTTCTAGTAAATACTGTAACATCTTTATCAAACATTGCATATTTAAGATTAAGGATTTTAAATCAACATACTTCTAGTAACACTTTTAGTAAATTCTATAACTACGAGATTACATTCGCAAATGGATCATGAAACTATCTTTAGCACAAGTAGCTAAGGCAGATTGACAAGTTTGAGTATCAACTTTCTCTAACGTATTCTCCACGTACAGATTCAACTCTGGTATCCTGCTCTTTAAATCTAGTTACTGCTTCTTCAGAAAAATGACTAAAACACACACTAATTTGTCAGTGGACACCAAGTCAATTAACGCAGTCTATATAATGCTCAGCGCATGCTCAGTAAGGCACCATTTATAGAACAGCACTTAGCGCCAGGAATTGCACCTAATTGTAGCCGTGGCCATTTACATAAGAACATAAGAATTGCCGCTGCTGGGTCAGACCAGTGGTCCATCGTGCCCAGCAGTGCGCTCCCACGGTATTTCACCCTCGATTCCATGGCTCGTGGGACCTTGTCGAACGCCTTATGAAAATCCAGATATACAATTACGACTGGCTCGCCCTTGCCTATCTGCCTGTTTACTCCTTTGAAGAAGTGCAGCAAGTTCGTCAAGCAAAATCTTCCCTTGCTGAAACCGTGCTGGCTGGTCCTCATCAGACTGTGTCCGTCAAGGTGATCGATGATGCAGTCCTTTATCAGCACCTCTACCATCTTTCCCGGTACAGAGGTCAGACGCACCGGTCTGTAGTTTCCTAGATCTCCCCTCAAACCTTTCTTAAGAAAGGCGTAACATTTGCCACTTTCCAGTCTTCCAGAATCCTTCCCGATTTGATCGACAGATTGGCTATTAGTTGAAGCAGTTCAGCTATAGCCCCTTTCAGTTCCTTGATGACCCTCGGATGGATGCCATCCGGTCCCGGGGATTTACTGTTTTTAAGCCAACTGAAATGTGGTGTAAATCCTTGCAACTAATTTAGGCATGGATTCCCCTTATTCTATAACTGCGTGTTTTCACCCACCCGGCCTCTGCTGGGTAGAGCAAGTGTGGGGAAGGGTTACTTGGCTGAATAATATGCTTGAGTTTTTCAGTAGGTATGGGGAGCAATGGTTGAGGTCATAGGCTGCATGGCTGTATTTATTATAAAGATTGTTGAACTCTGCCCATTCTATAGATGAGAAATGGGACCAGGTTCTATCTGCTGCGACTGAGTCTTTTTCTGTTTGTGGAAATGATGTTTCTATGTGTGAGGGTGTTCCGTTGAAATAGGCTCTAATATTTGTGATTTTGTTTTTGAAGTAGGTAGCTAAGAGAGTGTCTGTAGGTGGGGGCGAATTGTTGTTCTCTATGTATGGTGTTGTGTTTGTGAGGACTTTTAGTGAGAACTTTTCTTTCCAGTTGTCTACATTGTCTTTTGAGTTGGAGTAGTTCATTGTCGAACCATTTGTTTGATTTTCTGTGGATTTTGGTTTTAGGTTTTTCTGGGGCTAGTTCGTCTAGTGTGGCCCTACTTAGCAGGTTCCATTTTGAGATGAAGTCTTTAGATGTGTAGTGTTGGATTATGGTGTCTTTTTTTGTCCAGAATACTGAGGGATCTATATGTTTGCGTGAGAGGAAGGTAGTCTGTTGAGTAGTCGGAGTGTATTTGTTACAAGACCAATTGATTTCAAAGGAGTAGGTGTAGTGATCAGACCAAAGGGAACGATTCCATTTTCCGTTTAAGGTTTGAATTTCTGGGTGTGAGGTCTGTTGGGACATGTAAGCTACGATGTCCAGCTGGTGTCCTTTTTCATGTGTAGTTTGAGGATCTAAGATTTTATATGTTAGGGCTTCTAGGTATGCTAGTACGGTTTCAGCATTTTTGCAGGAATGGTTTTCAAGGTGAAGGTTGAGGTCTCCTAGAAGGAGGTTGTAGGTAGTTACTAGGGAGTTTCAATAGATAAATTCTTCAAATATTGGCTTGGCTGTGCTCCAGTTACTTGGGATTATGTAGCATAGTATGCATGTGAGTGTTCCTTTAAGTGATGTGCTTGAGAGTTGACAGGCAAGTAAATCCATGTATTGGTTTGTTATTTTGTCTAGTAGGTGTATGTTTAATGTGTCTCTGGCTATGATGGCAATTCCTCCTCCTCTCTTGTTTTCTCTGCATACCAGTGTCATTTTGTGGCTTTTTGGACAGACTTCAGTTATTCTGGGGACTGTATCAGAGGTGAGTTAGGTCTCTGTGAGGAAAAGGCAATCAAGGTTATCTTCTATCCAGTTTTTAATGCGTTCTGTTGTTCATATAGGCGCATTTGAGAGGGATATATTCTATTGGTGAGTTGCTCGTTGTTTTCAGGTATATGAGTGATCTTTGGTGGGGTAGTTTTGTGGTATTGTATGGATTTGTTGGTTTTCTAGTTGTTAATTTAGAGGAGGGTTGATATGTGAAGGGCTGATAGTATGTGTTTCTGTTTAATATGAGATGCCAGTTTGGCTGGGTAATTCCTTTGGAATATGCTATGATGGGTATTGGATATATATTGTGTGCAGTTGTTTTCCAGTCTGTTAAGAGCAGGAGTATCAGAAGGATTACTTGTGTATAACTTAAAAGTGTGGTTCTTATGGTGGTGCAAGATGTGAAGCTCATTGTACCTAACATATCTAGTATGGTATAGAACCCTGCTGGATCGGGGGAGGGGTGGAGCTGTGCTCCTAGGTCCTTGCCGCTGGCTTCGGTGCGGCCCCAGCATCTCCTTGTGCTCACCGTTATCCCCTGCTGGATCGGGGGAGGGGCGGAGCTGTGCTCTTAAATCCCTGCTGCTGATTCTGCTGCCTGCTACTGGTTTCGGTGCGGCCCTGGCGTCTCCTTGTGCTCACCGTTATCCCCTGCTGGATTGGGGAAGGGGTGGAGCCGCTGCTTCTGCTGCTGGTTTCAGTGCGGTCCTGGCGTCTCCTTGTGCTCACCGCTATCTCCTGCTGGATTGGGGGAGGGGCAGAGCAGTGCTTTCAAGTCCCAGCCGCTGATTCTACTGCCTGCCTTTGGCTTCGGTGCGGCTCCGGCTTCACTATTCTGCTCGTCAGTATCTGTGCTGATTTTCAACTAGCAGTCAGATAAAGTTTTCAGAGTGGGAGAGAACTGTACCAGGCTGGAAAAAAAACCAAACATCAACCGACAGCCAGTTCACCAGCCACTGTCAGCACTCCAGCCACATAGCTCCCGCCAGCTCGAAAGACGAGTGGATCAAACCTCCTTTGTTTCCTGTGCTGGTTTCAAGCTGCTGGATCACGGTCAGTCGCCGTCAGTTAACTCAAAGCACCGATACTGCTTCAATCCTCTGCTGGTTAGTATTTGATTATCAATTAGCAGTCAGATAAAGTTTACAGAGTGCAAGAAAACTGTATCAGGCAGGCAAAAACAAACATCAGCCGACAGCCAGTTCACCAGCCACTGTCAGCGAATCAAAACTCAACTGCCAATAACTTGCAATCAGCCAAATCGCACTTCTGACCTACTTCTCAATGGCAGCTCTCGTATTTTCTCAGCAAAAACTGCCACACAGCTGTGAGACAAATGACAGCTGATTTCAGTCATTAATGGCAAAAAAACGCGGCACAGCTAAGCTCCACTGATTACTCATCAAATCCTTCATTCAGCAGGTGAAAACATTCCTCTGACTGACGCGATCTGTAAAGGAAGTTTCCTTCTTCATCTCAAACACAATAAAGACATCCAAGAAGCTGTCAGCAAATATCAAATTAAATCTCAAGGTGGCTGTCTAAATCTAAAGAAACTTGTCAAGGAACTCTCAGTTTGGCTGTCAGGACTTCTTTCAGTACGGTCCTAAAGGTCTTTTTCAAGACTACCTGAAATAGAGATATCGCTGTAATATCCTGTGATCAGTTTGGTATGTCCCCTGAGGAAGGCAGTGCTCTGCCGAAACCAGGATCCTAGTTGGGACTTCCCATAGGAACTTTCAATAAAATCCCTCGTGTTGTATTGTGACAATGGCTTTGCCTTTCTTTTGTTTTATATCTGGAATAATGCAATATTACATTTCACACTCCAGAAAAAATAGCTTCTCTGGTGACTATTCCACACCCTCTTTCACTCCTTCCTCTTCACCCCCCCCCCCTTTCCTACCATGCATACATATCATTAATATACACCCTGGAATATATACATTAGATTTCCACTTTCCATATCCTTACCCCACATATTACTTTGTCTCCCAGTATAACATCTGGAATATTACTATGTCTCCCAGTATAACATCTGGAATAGTCTATCAGCAGAGCTGGTCATAATCAAACTTGTGACAGAATTTGTAACCCAGAAGATAGAGTAACCTGAGGGTTCAAATCCTGCTTTTCCCTTGGACAAGTCGTTTCATTCTCCTAACCTGCAGTAAAGCAGCACACTGGTATACTATTCTTCTAAAGAGTTCTTGAACTAATGGTATCTTAGTAGCATCAGTGTTAAATTTATTTTGTGTGGCTGTGGCCAGGAACATAAGGGATCCCATGCCTCAGGAACACAAAGATCAAGGGCCCCAATTCAGGCCTCCTGTCTTCTGAAAGTCACTAAATTTCCTGAAAATGTTCCCTCAGCACCAGATTCCATTAAAAAACAAAAGTTCTGGCAGGCCTCCTTACCTCCTCCACGTGTTATTTATTTATTTAAAATTTGTATAATCCGCTTTTAGCCAAAGCGGCTCACAATTAACATACATAACTTAAAAACACATAACATGTCTACAAAAATCAAGGCAACTAAAAACATGAATCAAAGTGAGGGTACATCGCATCATATCCAATGAAAGAGGAAAGATACATCTCCATAACTCAGTATAATGTACAGCTAAAAAAAAAGCTTGTGCAAAGAGGTATGTTTTCAATAATTTTCTAAAATGCAACAAATTTCCACGTTTCCCATCCTTTTCAAAAAGTAATGGTCACCATCTTCCATTTCATTCTGAAAAATGGCAATCCCTAGACCAGTGTATCGCAAGTGTGCCGCGGTGCGATTCCCGGTGCGCCACGAGACGCTGGTGAGGAGGAGAGGCACTGGCTGACTACCTACAGGATGTGTCTCTCGCGGTGCCTCTCGTCCTCACCAGCACCCCCCACTGGCGGCTCAGGACCCCGTCTGGAAGGCCTCCGCACATGGGTCAACATTTCCAGATGCTCTCCAGCCGCAGCCCCGAGTTTAGTGTGCCGCAGCTCCAGAGAGTTTGCAAGGCAGTGCCCTAGACCCGCTCTACATTCCAAGCTCTTTGACAAAATTTTGTACTGTCTCCAGCCCTCTCTATCCCCCAATTCCCTGGCTTTCCTCTGCTCCTCCCCAGCTTCTCCCAGGGTATCCCTGGATCTTTTAGGGTGTATTTATTTTAGCTTACAAATTTTTAACCCGCTTACAATTTTCTCTCAGTCTCAAGTACAGACGAATATTCCACTCCATGCTCACCTTCCTGGAAGTAAAAATTTGTTTCATAAACAGAAAGGACTGCAGAGGCTGCCAGAGTCTTCAATACATTGCGGATGCCACTGCTCTGTCTGTCCGTCCTAGCCTGCACAGTGCCACAAGGCCCCTGCAATTTCATTTCCTCATATTTGCAGAGAGATCTACCTCCGAGGGAATCCTTTACCTGCTCTGGAAGTGACTCATTTCTTTCTTTCTTCTTTCTCTGACAAACTTTACTTCATCTGGGCTGAAATACGTGTGCAGATGATAGACTTGCATTCCTCTCATATTCTGACAGGAGCACGATTTATTCTGAAATAAGCTGTAGAAAAAAGTATGGTTAAATAGACTCTTTTTTTGCATCCCTCAATGGAAACCCCCCCCCCCCCACACGCCTTAGGTCAATATTTAAAGGAAAGTATCGCGATAACTGCCATAGTTTTATCGTTTACACTTCTCCCTCCGTATTTGCGGTTTCTTTTTTTTTTTAAATTCTTTATTCATTTTCAAAACTTTCATGAAGTGTACAAATATCAAATCAGTATCACAGCATACATCACTTTATATTCTTACTATTATATCTTATAATACAAATATTTAACCCTCACCCCACCCGTCAAACCCATTCACAATTTCTAAACTGAACAATAAAATATAATACCCTCCCCCCTTTCTATACTAACTGGTGTATACTTCCAAAGGAAAATGGCGTTAATCTTTACAAAAGGATGTTAATGGCTCCCAAATTTTAATAAAGTTCTTATAATTTCCATGTTGAATAGCTAATGATCTTTCCATTCTGTACATGTGACATAATGAATTCCACCCAAAATTAAAATTTAGTCTACTGTGATCTTTCCAATTATTAGTGATATGTTGAATGGCGATTCCAGTCATGATCAATAAAAGAATGTTATTATGTGAAGATATCTGACTCTTTTTCCTCATAGACATTCCAAATAATACTGTATCATAAGAAAATGCCACATGGTTTTCTAATAAACAATTTACTTGATCCCATATTGAGTTCCAAAAGGCTAAAATAAAGGGACAATTATCTAAGGTTTTTAGCTTGCTGGCTCCTCTCCCCTAAATTACATCAGCTTATATAGAGAAATCGCCAATTCCAAGGGTTTACAGAGAAAAATTGCTGATTCCCAGCACTTTCTTCACCGTGTTTTGCCTCTCCTTCAGTTACAGGCCAAGTTTCCCACCATGTTATTCGCGGTTTCACCATATTCATGATAGTTTTTAATAGAAAACAGCGAATAACATATGAAAAAGTTATTTGCAGTTTTTCTGTATTTGCGGTTCTGTTAATCCCCTATCACAGCGAATACGGAGGGAGAAGTGTATTTATTTGTATCCTGCCTTTTCCAAGGAGGGTCACATACGTAAAACACTACACATTCAAGACCATTAGAAACAATAAAATAAAGCGACCTGAGCTATGTCACTATATCCAATTGCAAAACTTAAATTCTATACTTCATTTGACAAAAAAGGTAGGTTTATCAGCAATTTTTTTTAAATTCTGCTGCCGACGAATATTCAGTGGAAGCTTGTTCCATTCACTGAGACCTATGCATGAAAATATACTCTCCCTGGACATCTGCAAAATGTAATTCCTTAACAGTCGGAATATGTAAGTCCGCATGAGCAATAGACCAAAGCACATTGGCTGCTCATCGAACGTAGAATTACATAGAAAATCCTCCTACTAACATTTAAAACTAGAGCCAGCAATCAATCAGAATTCATCAATAGACTTCTTATTCTCTACATCCCCTCAGAGCCCTTCGTTCCGTTACACAACATCTTCTCAATATCCCATCTCTAAAACATATTAACACCATGCGATCGAATATTATTTCGGTTACTGTACCAAACTACATAAGAGAAGAATCAAACCTAAAACATTTCAAATCTTTCTGATTAAAGACGCTGTTGCATAGCAACTGTCCTCATTAGAACATCCTGACATTCCTCACCTAGGACTACTCCCTACCTTTTGTTTTGCTCCTTCCATGTTCCTTTTCTTTTAAATTTTGTAGGTCTACCCCTTTTTCCTTTCGTTCAAGTTTGGCTGTCTTGTTAAACTTTCCCCAATCATGTTTATATTTTTTAATCTAATTGTTTCAATTGATTGATGTACACCGCCTAGAAGCCTGATTAGGCGGTATAATACATTTTTAAATAAACTTGAAACGCAGTTGGCGAGGCAGTTGGTTAGTTATCTGAGGGCTGCTAGCTACAGTAATCGCTCTGACGCCCATAGGAATTTAATGGGTATCGGAGTGTTGCAGTCACTACCACAGTTTTGTAAAAGGAAGGGTGTGTGTGTGTGTGTGTGTGAATGTCTGGATAGTGCCACTGAATATTTGTACACAATGTCTTGGTTCTATAGTGACAGGGAAGCGAATGGCATTAATCACGCAATCCTAACATAGCCATCTGGATAGTGATTTGCATCTCAGCATTCTTCGGGCAGTGCAGCCATTCGTCATGCTATCCAGATATTCCGAGCTGGCATCAATCTGAATATGGAATGTTGAATGTCTGGGGGAAAATATTCAGCCAGCGGTGGTGAGCGTTTTGGTGGCATTATTCCCGGGTATTCAATGCCAGCATTTTGCAGGACTGTGTCCATGCTTTAGCATTAAATATCCAGTTTATGTTGGCTAATACATGGCCAGTTAAATCAATATTCAGAACTTAACCAATCACGGGTTGCCGCATAGAGATAGCCAGTGGCGTAGTAAGGTGGATGTGTGTGTGTGGGGGGGAGCGGTCTACCCCAGGCACGGTCTTCTTAAGGGTGTGGAACCCCTTCTCCTCTCCGCCCCCCCCTCCTCTCCTTGCCGCATGCCCCTCGACTTTCCTCGAACCTTTTTTACTTTCCCTACGCGAGGTTGTTGCCCGCTTTGGCATCGGTGCTCTCTCTGATCTCATTTCCTGGACCCGCACCTAAGAAATGACATCAAAGGGCGAGCTGTTATGGATGTGGGCAAGCTGCTCACACCAGAGAAGTTAAAAAGGAATGGGGGAAGGGGGCGAGCATGTGCGGCAGGGGGGCGGGGGAGAGGCACCTCCTCCCCGGGTGTCGCTCACCCTTACTACGCCTGGAGAATGACATCTCTGCAGGAACTCAATTTCCCTGTTCCGTCCCGAGTTTTGTCACTGTCACTGTCCCTGTCCCTGCCTCATTCCTGTAAGCTTTGCCCTAACACAAGCCTCGAACATTTATGATTTTACAGTATTCGAGGCTTGTGCAGATGAGGACAAAGCTTGTAGGGATGGGGCAGGGACAGGAAAATGAGCTCCCACGGTGACAGGGAAAAATTGTCCCCATGTCATTCTCTAACTACATCATTGGAGATAGCACAGTGTTTTATGCGGTCTCATTTATGCCGTTACACTGGTTGGTAAAGTGCTGAATATTGGCACTTAACTCACCAAGTGCTGACTCCGTCCCGGAAATACCCCCAAAATAGCCGTGATATTTGAATTATCTCAAGAAAGATATAGCGGCACTAGAAAAGGTTCAAAGACGAGCAACCAAGATGATAAAGGGAATGGAACTCCTCTCATATGAGGAAAGGCTAAAGAGGTTAGGGCTATTCAGCCTGGAAAAGAGACAGCTGAGGGGAGATATGATTGAAGTCTACAAAATCCTGAGTGGAGTAGAACGGGAACAAGTGGATTGATATTTCACTCGTCAAAAGTTACAAAGACTAGGGCACATTCGATGAAGTTACAGGGAAATACTTAAAACCAATAGGAGGAAATGATTGTTCACTCAGAGAATAGTTAAGCTCTGGAATGCATTGCAAGAGGTTGTGGTACGAGCAAGTTTTAAGAAAGGTTTGGACAAGTTTCTGGAGGAAACGTTCATAGTCTGTTATTGAGAAAGACATGGGGAAGCCACTGCTTGTCCTGGGATCGGTAGCATGAAATGTTGCTACTCCTTGTGTTCTGGCCAGGTACTAAGGACCTGAATTGGCCACTGTGAGAACGGGCTACTGGGCTTGATGGACCATTGGTCTGACCAATAAGACTATGCTTGTGTTCTTAATTGTGTCATTCCATGGTGTTACCAGCGACAGTTGCAATTGTTTTTAATTTTTTTATGTTTTTGCTCATCAATAAACTTGGTTATATCGACTCTACTTTGCTTCCCATTTGTGGTTAGTGTTGTTTTATTACATTCAGTGGAGACAGAGGTTTCTTGTTTGTGTTTTGTTGGGTTCCGGTCCTGGCCCTGGTTCCAGCTAAAATATTACTTTTGTAAATAGTTACTCTGTATCTGGGTATGTACTAAGCAAAAGATTAGGCAAAATGCCAATCAAGTTAGAAGTCCTGGGGATCCAACTCTTGCATTACTCTGGGATTTCAAAGCGGTTGTAGAGCATGTTGGAGTCCTCCTAGCCAAGGAAAAAATGGCTATTCAGACCGTGGGAGATAGTCCAACCACTGGCATTGAATTACCGGTTTAAAGTTCACCACTGTGGACTCAGTTGGCCAAGCCAATATTCAGCAGTTAGCCAGCTAAGTCCTAATGGCCAAAGATAGACTGGCCTATAAAGCAGGTCTATCTGGCCGCATGCCTTGGCCAGCCAGCTACTGAATATTGGTGGTGAGCAGTTATGTTGAGCACCAACACCTAGTCACCAGGCTAGGTGACAATCTAGACATTCAGAGGAAGGTATTGATGTCTCTGTATAAGACTCTGGTGAGACCTCATTTAGAATATTGTGTACAATTCTGGAGTCCGCACCTTCAAAAAGATATGAAAAGGATGGAGTCGGTCCAGAGGAAGGCTACTAAAATGGTATGTGATCTTCATGTTAAGGCATATGGGGACAGACTTAAAGATCTCAATCTGTATACTTTGGAGGAAAGGCGGGAGAGGGGAGATATGATAGAGTCTTTTAAACACCTATGTAATATAAATGTGCATGAGTCGAGTCTTTCATTTGAAAGGAAAATGCAATGGTAGTGCATAGGATGAAGTTAAGAGGTGATAGGCTCCGAAGTAATCTGAGGAAATACTTTTATACGGAAAGGGTGGTAGATGTGTGGAACAGTCTCCTGGAAGAAGTGGTGGAAATAGAGACTGTGTCTGAGGGCCTGGGATAGGCACGTGGGATCTCTGAGAGAGAGAAAGAGATAATGGTTACTGTGGATGGGCAGACTTGATGGGTCATTTGGCCTTTATCTGCAATTATGTTTCTATGTTTCTACTTTTAATGTCCTCTATCCCGTAATTTCTTCTGTTTGAAACATAAGCATGGTATAATGATGGGCCAAGCTATCAGTAAACTCTTAAAACTTTGCATGATGATAGATAAGTCTTGCCTGATAGTTTTTACCAGATCAACGCAAGACATGGCTCCCGAGTTGTTCCCTCCTAGGTGAATAATGAGGAGCTGCAGAGATCCAGGTAAGGTCCACCTTTTTTGAAGGAACAGAATGAGTAGAATCCAGTACATTCCCACAGATTCCATCCTGTAGACAAAGATGTCTTTGAAGCCAAACCCAAATGCCAACTGTGAGGTCTTCATTCTGTCCTCTTGGAGGCCCATTTCACAAGAGTTCCACTAATCCAGGGGTAGACAATTCCGGTCCTTGAGAGCCACAGGCAGGTCAGGTTTTCAGGATATCCACCATAAATATGAATGAGATAGATTTGCATCTCAAGGAGGCAGTGCATGAAAATCCATCTCATACATATTCATTGTGGATATCCTGAAAATTTGATCCCCCCTCCCCCGATGGTCATGTGACTGAAACACTTGCAAAAACAGAGCGTCAGGCAGTTCAAGCTCATATAACCAACGTTGGATTGGCTCTTTACTTTGTTTTTTCTATTTACAAGACTTTTATGTCTACCTCCAGGGAAACCCTCACCCCTCTAGTGAGGTCTCCAATGTTCTTTTACATGTTTCATTAGATTTAAAAGGCTACTGACCTGATTCCATCGTAGAGAAACAAGTTGTCAAACGTCTTATTAGAGTGAAATGCTGGAAGCGATGCAGAAGTTTTTCTTTTTCTAAGAAAAAACCATGTTACCATGAAGTAGGACACGAATCCCACGACCACAAATTTCACCAACAACTTCAATATGTTATTCCTTCAAAGAAACAAAAGAAAAAGAAGATTAATGGGTAAAAGGAGAGAGAGATGGAGTTGCCTAATGGTTAGGTGGCAGGCTGAGAATCAGGGAAGCCCAGTCCAAATTTCACTCACAGTCCTTATGATCTTAGGCAAGTTACTTAGCCTTCTATTGCATCAAATACAAACCTAGGGTTCCTTTTACAAAGGTGTGTTAATGGATTGTGCATGTGCTAAATGCTAAGATGCCCATTTTATTCCTCTGGGCATCTTAGCATTTAGGGCCTGATTCTATAAACAGCGCCTAGGAAAATGGCACTTACCGCATATCATTCAAAGTTAGACACCATTTGTAGAATCACATTAGGTATAGGTAGGCGTCTAAAACTTAGCTGTCGGTATATAAGGCCAGAATTTTCATGGCCTAAAATAGGGCACCTGAGGTAGGCGCCTACCGGTGTCTAATACAATCCATGCCCAAACTCTACCACTAACCATGCCTACTTTCCGGGTAGGTGCCTTGGAGTAGATGCCTACATTGCGTCTACCAAGTTAGTCACCTACTGGAAAATTATTTTTTAAAAATAATTTTTAAATTGATTTTGATGACGGGGTGCTGAAAAGTTCTCAGCCCAACCAATTTCCTAAATTCTGAGCGTTATTTTGTCACTGTAGCTGAAAAGCGTTACTTTATTTTGCAAAGTGCCAATTTGCAGAATCGCAATGCTATGTTTTGACATTATTTTAGATCATTGATTAAACCAAGTCATTGAAAAGTGTGGAATTTTCAAGAGTGAAACTCTGAGCAATCAAGAGGTTACTATTCCTGTAGAAGAAAACTCCAAAGAAAATCCATTAAGGTATGATGTAAACATTGAGTGAAAAATGCCCATCATACTCCACAGTGAAGAAGTGGTGTGCAGACTTTCAGCTTGGAGATTGAGACTGAAGATGCAGCAAGGTCTGGGAGGCTTCAAACGGTGTCAGCTCCTGAAATTGTTGACTATGGCCATGATCTGATTTTGGCAGGTCAACGAATATCAGCTAAAACAATTGCTAAGACATTACAGATATCCAGGGAATATATTGGGTGTATAATCCATGAGCAGCTGGGTATGTAGAAGCTGTCAGCTAAGTGGGTACCCAGATGTTTGAATGCTGATGAGAAACAACATCGAGTGGACACTTCCAAGTTAATCTTGCAGTATTTTCAATGAGCTGGTGCCAACTTTGATCCTTAGACAACAATCCATGCAATGACAGCACTCAGGCTCTCCAAGGCCAAGGGAATTTAAGACCCAAAAATATGCAGAAAAGGTCATGTTCACAGTGGAGCAAGCCTGGACCCTATTCAAGGACACGGTAAATGAAGCACAAAACCGGTATATACCCAGGTTTAGAAAGGGGTGCAGAAAGAATCAAGCAAGAGACCCACCATAGTTAACCAAGGAAGTTAAGAAGGTGATAGGAGACAAGAAAAAATCCTTCAGGAAATGGAAAAAGGATAAATCCAAAGAAAATTGGAAAGAGCACAGGATGCATCAAAAAGAATGTCACCGCATGGTCAGATCAGCAAAAAGAGAGTATGAAGAGAGATTTGCCAAGGAGGCGCGGAATTTCAAACCATTCTTTCGATATGTGAAGGGGAAACAACCAGCAAGGGAAGAGGTAAAGGTGGAAAAGGAGGTGGAGGACAGATTAAACACATTCTTCTCGTCGGTATTCACAAAAGAGGACACATCCAATGTGCCGGAGCCGGAAAGATTCTTCAAGGGGGACGAAGAGGAAAAATTATTGTGCATGGAGGTAAGCCTCGAAGACGTACTCAAACAGATAGATAGACTAAAATTGGACAAATCTCCAGACCCAGACGGAATTCACCCGAGAATACTAAAAGAGCTTAGAGATGAAATAGCAGAGTTACTACAGCAGATTTGCAACCTATCCCTGAAAACAGGGGTAATCCCAGAAGACTGGAGGATAGCGAATGTTACGCCCATCTTCAAGAAAGGATCCAGAGGCGACAAAGGGAATTAAGAAAAAAATAAGCTGATGAGAACTAGCCAGCATGGTTTCTGTAATGGTAGATCATGCCAAACAAACCTACTGCACATCTTTGAGGAGATAAGCGAACAACTAGACAAAGGCGAACCCATAGACTGGATTTCCAGAAAGCCTTCGACAAGGTGCCCCACGAGCGCCTACTAAGGAAACTGTGGAACCACGGAGTGGAAGGGGACATACACAGATGGATCAGAAACTGGCTGGCGAACAGGAAACAGAGAATAAGAGTGAAAGGTCACTATTCTGACTAGAAAGGGGTCACGAGTGGCATCCCGCAGGGGTCAGTGCTGGGACCGCTGCTGTTTAATATATTTATTAATGACCTGGAAGCAGAGACGAAGTACGAAATTATAAAATTTGCGGATGACACAAAACTCTCCGGTAAGGTTAGAACTGTTGAGGAATATAGAGAACTTCAAAGGGACCTGAACAAACTGAGTGACTGGGCAAATAAATGGCAGATGAGCTTCAATGTAGAGAAATGTAAAGTCATGCACAAGGGAAAAGGAAACCCGATGTACAATTACACGATGGGGGGGGGGGGGGATATTATTGGGGAAGACAACCTAGAAAGGGACTTGGTGATTATTGTAGATAGAACAATGAAACTAGCGGCACAATGCGCCGCGGCCTCGAAAAAGGCGAACAAAATGTTGGGCATTATCAAAAAAGGTATCACTACCAGAAGCAAGGAAGTTATCCTCCCACTGTATAGGGTGATGGTGAGACCGCATCTGGAGTACTGCGTTCAATACTGGTTGCCGTATCTTAAGAAGGATATGGAGGTACTTGAGAGGGTCCAGAGAAGAGCAACAAAAATGATAAAGGGCATGGAGAACCTTTCCTATGCTGAGAGATTAGAGAAGCTGGGGCTCTTCTCCCTAGAAAAGCGGAGACTTAGAGGGGATATGATAGAAACTTACAAGATCATGAAGGGTATGGAGAAAGTAGAGAGGGACAGATTCTTCAGACTGGCCAGGGAAATGAAAACTAGAGGGCACTCGGAAAAGTTGAAGGGAGACAGATTCAGAACAAATGCCAGGAAGTTCTTCTTCACCCAGAGGATGGTAGACACCTGGAATGCGCTTCCAGAGGAAGTGGTAGAACAAAGTGTGATTGTGGGTTTCAAAATGGGACTGGACAAGTTCCTGAAGAAAAAGGGGATTGAGGGGTACAAATAGAGGGGTACTATGCAATACAAAATACTTTAGAGTAATAGATAACTTACAGGTCATTGACCTGGGAGGGGGGGCCGCTGCGGGAGCGGACTGCTGGGCATGATGGACCTGTGGTCTGACTCAGTAGAGGCGATGCTTATGTTCTTATGTTTTGGTCTCGTATTTGGGCCACTATCAAAGACATCACTTCCTGTACTTCTGACTTAATAAGCAGTGTAATTCCAACCCCGCCCTTAGGTGCTCAGAAATAATGATTATGGTACAAATATTTCCAATCAAATATTGTTTATTAGAATTAACAGAAATCTTGATTCAAAAGGCATTTGTACAATGGAGATGCATTTACAGTCAGGCGTGAAAATTGTGCCTTTCCTGAAATAATACATGGTCTCAGAGAGCCGATTCCACTAGGTTCACTTATATACTTTTGCAGTGACCAGTATGACATCACCCCTCATCAACCAATCAGCCAACAGAAGCTGGTCTTATGTATTTGAACAAAGACCTTTTTTAGCATAGATACCAGGCTTATGAAAAGTTTTACAAATTATGTTTTTGTTCACAGCCATTTCTGAATGCATAACACATTATGAGATACCCATTGAACACTTTCTCTCTCAGTAATTCTTTAAAAGTTTAAATCAAACCAGCTCTCTGAGTCTGGAGAAAAATGACAGTTTCAAGTTTCACTGACACACACACAAGAAAAGAAAGTCCAGACAATCCCCCTTATTGAAAATTCCTATGCTAGAGGTCAAACTAGTTGACCCTGGGCCTCTAGAGGGTTTCCATGGTAACCGTGTCCCTGGCTTTACTTAATCATTTCCAAAACCTTAAATTTTATAATAATTTTAAATGCACATTTTATATGTAAGAACACACTCAAAATTCACACACATATGGGATCCCATACAATTACTCACAGGCACACGCAACACGTTATATTTGAATAATTATTGTTAAGGTACATATACTCTATCTGTATTCAAAAATGTAAAACCCTATATTTTCCCTCCAACTACCACAAGCCAGACTGAGAGGTCTGGCATTAATTAAACCATGAAGTCAAGGTGGGAAAACTACAGTAGTTTAGACAAAGGACACAAAGAGAGACAGAAAGAAAATGGAGGCAGTTTTAATACCTCTATAATGTATGTATCTAATTTCCTTTATGATCTTGCTTTACCTAGCAATTCACATAAATACGGAATTCCCATTTTCCTATGCTATACATCGGTTTCCTGATGTTTTGTTAATTATCCTGACTTTTCCAAAGTTTTTTAATGTGCTTGCATGTAAGACACTGATCAGGACTTAGAAAGGTCTCTGCCACGCTGTTTGCACCTACCAGGCCCTCATCAATCCTTCGTTCTCAGCACTCTTGTTTCTTTGATTCACATTGCCCTCCAAAATTAATTGACTCTATGTTTGCAACGGCCCTTATGCATATCCTTAAGAACTGGAAATCATCCTCCCTGTTGGATTACACTTTTTGGTGGAACTCACTTGGACTCTATAATAAATACGAACAATGCTTTAGAGAAACACCATCTTTCTTCACCAGGCTCTCATATTTCTTCTCATACCTCACCTTGGAAGTTTCTTGATTGTTATGTTTGTTTATCGTGACTGACTATCCTCTTGGCTACTTATCTATATTTGGCATACAGTGTATTTTGGAATTGAAATGTGACATAGATGACTATTAATCTATTTTCTTATCTTTTCTTTTGTCATGCTATGTACCAATGACTGTATCCTTTGACTATTATTTGTTGTTATATCAAAAATTTCAATAAAAAGTTTGAACAAAAAAAAGAAAAAGGCACACAGTTCCAGAACTTATGCAAGCACTCCAACTGGGAGAGAAAGCAAAACTTTCGATAAGTTTGGATGCAGAGTGTTCCAGAGTTCCATGCTGGCCAGCAGAATACTTAACTATAATTTTTATATGACATTTTACATGAAATCTCTCATACAGAAAATGTCTCTTTATGAGCAATACATACCATCAAAGCATCTAAACTCCTACCAACATTAAATGACAAGTTTCAAGTTTATTTAGTCTTGATATACTGCTTTAAATGGTACATAAACTAAACCGTGCGAGACAATTGCGTGCGGACATTGCCGGGCAGACAATCGCAGGCAGGACATCAGTGCGCTGGATTAAAATGCAATTTTAAAGTGCTCCGAGGGAGTGTGTGTTGGCGCTCTCGTTGTGGGGGGTGTTGGGGGGAAACCCCCATTAGAGAGGAAACAGCCGATTTCCCTCTTTATTAGGGAAAAATTACAGTTTCCTCTGTAATGTGGGGTTCCACCCCACAACGGGAGTGCCAACTGTTCTAAGTAAAGTAGGGGGTTACCCCATATACCCTCTTGGAGTGCTTTAAAATTGTGTTTTAATCCAGCATGCTGATGTCCTGCGTGCGTTTGTCTGCCCGCAATGTCCGTGCACGATTGTCTCTCGCAGTTTTGACTCATCACCACTTTAAATGCCAAAGTGGTTTACAGTTGTACAAAATTTTAAAATATAATATACAGTATATTAAAAAAGGGAAAGAAAAGACTGGTAACACGGTCAATACAGACAAAACATGCTACAAAAGGGGAATAGGTGGGTTACATTGCATAAAAATAAAAGAAAGTGAAATGTGAAAAACGAGAGGGAAACTGGAAATACCTGATGTTTGGCTGTTTGAGTCTTTTGAACAATTAATCCTAGGGAATATCTGATGTCTGGCCATTGCCTAAGTCTCTTGAATAATTAATCCTAGGGATAGATCTCATAGGCATCATTGAAGAGAAAGGTTTTGAGGCTAGATTTGAAATTGTTGAGCTTAGTTTCCTGTCTCACGGTTAAAGATAACTGACAGACAGAAGGGACTGTTAGAAGATATTGTTGAGAAGAATGGAGTGATCAACAATCTGTCTATAAATGAGGGAATGTGGTTAGATTGAACTTTGAAAGCGAGAAGAACTTTGAATGTAACTCTGTGGGAAATAGATAACCAATGAGCTTTTTTCAGAAGGGGAGCGACATGATCAAATTTCTTTGTGTTGAAGATAATTTTTATAGCAGTGTTTTGGATAAGTTAGTCTTCTAATCTCTTTTGGAGTAATTCACTGATAAAGAGAATTACAGTAGTCTACAGTGGATATTACCAGTGAATGGATCAGAATATAAAGTGAATTTGAGTCAATAAGTGAAGAGAGAAATCTTATCTTTAGTTAAAGAAACATTACCACTGAACTTATTTGAGGATTAAAAGACAGTGTGTTGTCAGGAATCACTCCTAGGAGTTTGATGTTTGGTACTAACTGAATAGGGGTTGAAGAGATATATAACGGGGATGCTTGAGACAAGAAAATACATGGTTTGTTCCACTTTGACATTTTTGACATAGTCTCTTGCACATCAGTAGTGTCCAATGCTATGCATAGGCAAGCATGGCTTAGATTCTCTGACCTTGATGCCAATGTACAAGATTGCCTTTCCAATATTCCCTGCATAGGGAATGATTTATTTGGAGACCCTATAGAAGAGGCAACACAAAAGATTAAAACATAATGATTGCATGACTACCTTATCCTCTTTCAAGTCAGCCTAGGCTCAGGTGCCCAGGAAATATTCCAATACGCCCAGAAATTTTATTTATACTAAGCGTAGATATAACCAACTGTGGCAGAGTGCACCTATGGAAATAGAGGAGTCTGGACAAGCAAAGGAACTAACTTTGCTGGATGCGGAAGTTCCAATGGAAATTCAAGAAAGCTTTCCTGAAGTTGGTGAAGACCTAACTGAGGACATGGAGGTTAGCCTATGCACCAGCTGCAGGTAATAATTGAAAGCAGTAAGTTTTGGCTTTTGGAAACTGTTTGCTTTTGAACTGTTTGATTTTGGAGCTAATTGATTTAAGCTCAAAAGTTTTTCTCAAAGCTAGAAGTGTCTGGGGAGAGGCTTGCTGTCACCCAGGGAGGGAATTTTGAAAGTTATTATTAGCAAGCCTAAGAAACTCTCCTTTGCCTGGCAGTGATATGTGTAGGCTGCCGGAGGCTTTATTTTGAAGGACTGTGAATTGTGGAAACCAGTGCCAAGAATTTTATTTTGGTGGATTGGATCACTTGCGTGGAAGCAGGCTGTGCAAGCACTGAGGAGAGCTTTAACCTCAGTTGCAGTATTGACTGAGTCAGTAAAAAGGTGAAAGTTTGGACTTTATTTTGAACTGTTTATTTTTCCCTTCTCTTTGAAGTTTGGCTTGTTTGAATTTTTACTTTTGCCAAACTCATCCTTGTTCATGCTATCCTGACATTATTAGTTTGATAAGTAAAAGTGAAAGATTTTGGTTCAAAACTCTACTTGTGTGATTTTGATTGTTCTTCTTGAACTGTGTCAGTCCAGTCCTGCAGGATGACTCCAGGCCGGGTCACATGCTAGTGTTCTTTTTCAATGTAGCCACTTGGAGTGCTGTGGAGTCCCGGTCAAACCACAGTGTGGGTTACAGGGCCAAAATGCGTAGTAGTAGTAATAGCTGCACTTCTATGTTCATCCAGCCTTCATGTGTTCCCTTACTTGGACAACTGGTTAATCAAGGCCCCAATGTTTCAAGAAGCTCACCAGCCTTGAATTCAACAGTACATCTACTAGAACTTCTTGGATTTTCAGTGAATTATGAGAAGTCTCATCTCCAACCCACTCAGACTTTGGCGTTCATTGATACAGTTCTAGACACAACTCAGACTCTTGCTTTTCTACCTCACGTCACAGCATATAAAGTTCAAGCAATGACGACTTCAGTAGCTCATCTACGTTCCACTCCCATTAAGGACATCCTGGAGGATTGGAAGATAGCAAATGTTACCCCCTTCTTTAAAAAAGGATCGAGAGGTGACCCGGGGAACTACAGACTGGTAAGTCTGACATCGGTCCTGGGGAAGATGGAAGAAGCACTGATAAAAAACAGCATCGAAAAGCATCTAGAAAGAAATAAACTCATTTCAATGAGGCGGGCTGGCTGCCCAGTAGCAAGACCCAGCTGGCCGACCAATGATTAAAGGTTAGTGTGGGGGGGGTTCCTCCGGTAGGAGAAGTTGGGCGAAATCCTGCCAGCGATCGTACGGTTGGGCGGCATTTCAGCAGGAGGGGTTGGGAACCCTCGCTGGAAATCGGTGGGCATCTTCCGGCAGGAAGGTTGGGCACCCTCCTGCCGGTGATCGGGGGCGTTGGGAGCATCCTCTGGCATGAGGGGTTGGGCACCCTCCTGCCAGAGATCATCGGGGGGAGGGGGGACAGGTGGCCACCATACGTATCGCAGTAGGGAGATCCTTTGCCGCGATAAGTGTAGGGGGCAAGCCTACTCTAACCCGATTCTGTAACCAGCGTCTGTAACATGGATATCGGTTACAGAATCGGGGTTAGTATTAGGCCTGATTCTGTATAGGGCGCCCCTCCCGGGTGCCCTATACAGAATCCTGGCCTTAGTGCAGCCTAATCTTTAGCGCATAATAAATCTGTTAGCACGTCTTAATAAAAGGACCCAATAAAGTCTATGAGCTGTCTCAGGTCAAAAAAGGAATAAATTTAGCCTCAAAGAAATTGTCTTAACATCTTTAATCCTCCTCTCCCCTTCTTTATATTTTTCTTTTCTCCCTCCCCACCCATTCCATTTTCTTTCTTTTCTCCCAGACTTCCTGAGTCTCTTCTCTTCCTGGAACATGCTGCTCATTTCTGTGTTTACTATCTCCAAAAGAATATTATTTATTATAGTCTTCTGCTCAAAGTCTGAGCTCTAGTTTTTTTTTATATAGTAGACACTCTGAGCATCCAAAGAGCTTATGAGCCTCAGTCCCACCACTCTACCGCATCAAATATCTTTCATAGCGGTGAGCTTTATGTGGTTATTTCCTCATCGGCTCTTACTAATTTTTAATCCGTGTTCCTTTGTTTTAAATCTTTTAAAAGTGCATTGTGCTATATTGCTACAGTTCTTTTATTGGTATCTACAAAGTGTTTAATGCTTGGACCCTCCCAAACCGAGCAAATTAAATGAATGAAGATAGATGAACTAAGCTCTAACAACGGTCACATAAGCTAAGTTTTCAAAATATTTATATATTTATTAAACTTTTACAAATTTAGTTTGAAATATAATGAGCTGATTAAGCACTAAGCACTTTTAAAAGATTTAAAACAAAGGAAAACGGATTAAAAATTAGTAAGAGCCGATGAGGACATAACCACATAAAGCTCACCGCTATGAAAGATATTTGATGCGGTGGAGTGGTGGGACTGAGGCTCATAAGCTCTTTTCTGTGTAGCATACCTAGTTTCTCAACTTTTTCTTTTTTATTTTTATTACTAGCAAATCACCCGGCATTCCCCGGATATTTATTTATCCCAAAATGTCCCCTCCCCCCACACACACATGTCCCACATGCCCCACCCCCATCATGTCTCACAGGAATGTCCCTCTCTATGGGGCTGAACTTGGACTTAAACGGCATCGGGAGTGTCAGTATTCATCTCAGCGAGCCCGAAAACTATGGGTTAGACACTAATATATTTCGTTTTTGAATATTTTTTTAAAATTTCTTTATTTAATTTATAATTAAGTACAAAATTGTACTTAACAAGTAATATTCCGATATTGTAATACATCCAATATTCTATTGGGTTAAACAATATGAAACAAAGAAAAAAGTAATATTTTGATATTAGTAAATCCATTTTCTATTGGGTTAAACAATATAAATCAAAAAGTAATATTTAACTTAAACATAGTCCTCAATCGGAGAAAAGGAGAGAAACAAGAAAGAAAAAATTATCATCAACAAAAAGAAATTAGAGTGAAACCCATGGCACAACAATGGAATTGAGTTATTCCGGACATCACTAAGGTGCAAACGAAACTCCTTTCCCTTCTAAAAAGAAACGTAATTGATTTGAATCATAAAAAATATATCTATTATTTTGCAATACAATAAAACATTTACAAGGAAATCTTAACTGAAAGGAGGCACCTAATGAAACAACTTTGTCCTGATATGTAAGAAATTCTTTCCTTCTTGACTGAGTCCACTTTGAAACATCTGGATAGATATATATATATATTCTTTCTCCCATTTCAAAATCATTTCTTTATCCTGGTGAAATATTAAGGAAACTATTAATGTAGCTCGACCAGACAATTCGAGATTTGATGATTCCAAAAGTACTAATAAGTCTTGTTCAGTAGTTGCATCAATCTCTTTTATTGTCCTTTTTAAATAATAAATATTTTGCAAAGGTGGTATATTCACTTCTATAATTTTTAATATGGAAACTAAGAAGTCCTTGAAGATCTCTCTAGGAGTTTTAAATTTAGACATAGGAAATTTAAAATCCTTAAATTTAAACTCCGATTTTGATTTTCTAAATTTTCAATTTTGCGAAGGAGAAATACTTTATCTATTGCTTGCTGTTTATTTACAATTTTAAACTGTTATAGATTTTTCAATAGCACCCCATAGTGAGTCCAGTCTAACCACTGCCGGCTTGAGCCGAGGTAACCCGGGATCCCGTTCTCCTTCCCGGGTTTCACTACCCTCAAACTCACCACCGCTCGACTGCAGTGCTCCTCCTCCCTCTGTAATCCTCTCCAGAGTCACCAGCAATGACATTTCCTCCCCTCTCGGCTGTTCCTGAGGTCCCTCAACATGAAGGCCAAGTTCCGTTGCTTCTCTCGGAGGAGGAGGAGGGTCAGGTCCCGAAGGGCGCAACAAAATCTCACCATCCAAGCTGGGCTGCTCCTGGGGCTCAGCTACGGATACGCCCTGCACCATCGAGACTGCAAATGCTGTAATTGCAGTCTGACGCGGAGTCGAAGTCGCGGACAGAGGACAAGGGACACTCCTCTGTCTTCCCCTCCTTTTGGGCATCAAAACGGTATGCAAATATAAGTTTTAAAGGTAAAATTTAGCCTCTAGAGTGGGAGCTTAGACTGCATCCACTCAAATCACCATCTTGAATCTCCCCTGTTTTTAAATATTTTTACATGTCACCTCCTTCCCACCCCCACAGTATTTTCCCCCATGTGATATGTATATCAAGTTTGGTTGAAATCTGTTTCAGAGTTATGCTGGAACATACATACACACATACTTCTGATTTTATATATTTAGACATAATTATCCCCCCTTTTATGAAGCCGCATTAGGGGTTTTTTTTGGGTTTTTTTTTAATCACAGGGGTGGCAGTCAAAGCTCCAATGCTCATAGGAATTCTATGAGAATGGGAGCTTTTATGGCCATGGCCAGCGATAAAAACCCTAACACGGTTTCATAAAAGGACCGAGCATATGCTTGTACAGAAGAGACATATAAAAGAAACATTTAAGAAGAAACAAAAACATGAGAAATTGTCTAAAATAATGATCACTAAAGTCCACTATATTGTGGGAATGGAGCCAGTCATTATATCAAGGAAAAATGTCAAAGCAAAGCAGCTTTAAATGCAGATAATCCCAGGAATATTGCAATAAATGAACATTGCATTGAGCTAGTAGATGGAACAACAAGTTCAGATCTAATTCTATTAACAGCCAGAAATTAAGTTAATTGTTCAGGAATAAAAACATATATTTAACAGACCTGCATTTAACAATGCATTTGCAAGGAAACTTAAAAAAAAAAAAAAAAAAAAAAAATTACCCCCCCCCACCTCCCCACCTACAACAAACAAACCAGAAACAGTGCACCTAAATGAAGAACATAAGAATAGTCTTACTGGGTCCAATGGTCCATCAAGCCCAGTAGCCCATTCTCATGGTGGCCAATCAAGGTCCCTAGTACCTGGCCAATATTCCAAGCTACCGATCCAGGGAAAGCAGTGGCTTCCCCCATGTCTTTCTCAATAACTTGGGGGAAGCCGCTGCTTGCCCTGGATTGGTAGCATGGAATGTTTCTACTCCTTGGGTTTTGGCCAGGTCCTAGGGACACCAGGTCTTAATAACAAAAATTCCTTCTGCGTATCTCTTGAAACTTCCAGATATACCCTGACTTTGTTATCCAAGGAAAAATTATTAACTTCTTTTTTTAAAAGCCTGTTTATAGCAGAAATACCAAGGGGAAACATTCACCGTAAGAGTGAACAGAAATGCTTCCACCCACCTATGACCCCTTCCCTTGCTTCCTAGAAATAGACTCCAGCTGAAAGTGTTAATTAATTTATGTTAAAAAAAAAAAAGAATAACGCAAGCTCACCTACCTGGTTGTCCACATTCTTACTGTCAGTGACAATTGCAAAAGGCAAATGAGCATAACACAATTGCAAACTTGCCAGAGACCTGCATGCCCAACCCACTAGCCACACCTATACTTATAGTCTAACCCGGTTGTAACATACTAACATATGAGGGAGTGCTGAAAAGTTCTCAGTCCAACCAACCAACTTCCTAAATGCTGAGCGTTATTTTGCCACTGTAGTTAAAAAGAGTATTATCTTATTTCATTAAGTGCTAAATTGCAGAAATGAAATTCTACATTTTGACATTGTCTCAGATCATTAATTGAACCCTATCCACGTCATTCTCTTCTTGGTTGGTCTGAGAACTTTTCAGCACCCCTTTGTAGTAAATATCATCAGATAAAAATCTGACAGGTCTATTATAAAATTCATGATTAAATTGTCTTTTTTTCTTTGATAATTCTGGGGCATAGACAGTAGACTGCGAGGGGACATGATCGAGACGTTCAAAGTGCTGAAAGGCATCGATAAAATAGAGCAGGAAAATAAATTATTTACATTGTCCAACGCGACACGGACAAGAGGACATGGTTTGAGGCGGGGGGGGGGGGGGACAGGTCCAGGACAAATGCCGGGACAAATGCTGCTTTACGCGGCGAGTGGTGGACGCCTGGAGTGCTCTCCCAGAGGAGGTTATTAAGGAATCCACTGTGCTGGGATTCAAGGGCGGATTGGATGCACATCTCCTTGCGAGGGGCATAGAGGGATATGGGTGACTAAAACTACATCAGGTGTATACCTGACTGGGCCTCCGCGTGTGCGGATCGCCAGACTCGATGGACCATGGGTCTGATCCGGAGATGGCAGTTCTTATGTTCTTAAGTCTGGCTGGTACTGCCCTTAGGTTCCAACTACTGGAGTTGCTGTCAGCCTTTGCAAACTATCTTGTCATCTGTGGGATTCAAACGGTGCTGGATTAACTCTAGAAGCAAAGTAAGCACGTGCTTAGGGCATCAAGGGAAGGGGGGCACCACAGAAATTTTTCATAGCCGAATTTATCATTTAAATTAATTAAATTTATAGCCATTTTCAAAATGTAATGAGCATGAATAAGCTTTATTTATAAAGCGTTATCTCTTGTGCCATCATGTTTATCCTGAAAATAAAGTACACTGTGTTTGCAGATTGTAAGCTATGCAAATTTTGAACAAGTCTAGACACATTTGAAACAGCGCAAGTGAAGGGTACTAGCTCATAAGAAGATCTTTCTGGTTTTTTCCAAAAGCACTTTATTGATAATTTAAGGGCTCCTTTTACAAAGGTTCGCGAGGGCCTCAACGGGCGCAATAGCGCGTGTTAAGTTCCTGAGCGCACTGGTCACTACTGCCTCCTTTTTAGGCGGCGGTATATTTTTGGCTACCGCGCACGTGCACTAAAAACCCTAGCGCACCTTTGTAAAAGGAGCCCTAAATATTTTTTAAAAATCAATCTTATAGAATCAAACTTTTAACAATACATTAATTCCTTTTATATCTTACTTCTTAATACATACTGAAAATATCAAGTTAACTAAAAAGCTTCTAGAACCCTCCCTTCCTCCTCCACCCCGGTGAGAGGATATGTGCAGGAGATTCATAAACAATACCAGTAAGGTATAATTTAGAGATCAAAAGGACTACTCCTTTGGAAGCTAACCCAATTTTCATATGTATCCAAACGGTATTATATCTGTGTATCCGGTTTCTCCAGAGAGCAGTTAATTTTGACATTTGTTGTTTGAATTGGACTTTAGACAGCAACACTTGGAGAGCCGGAAGATCAGTCAATGGCAAAACCAGTCGGCCCTGCTGTCATTATCAAGTGTATCCACCTCTGTTGCTTAATTGGCAAGGCTGTTGGTCCTATATTCAACAAACAACACTCTATAGTCTTGGGTATTGGAATTCCTAGCACTACTTCTATAAAGGATATCACTGTTTGTGCCTCTGTACAATACCACAATACATGTTCAGACATACCTACTTCCTCACATCCTCTCCAACATTTATCTGATCCTTTCCCATATAAAATTTGTAGCCGCACTGGAGTATAATACCAGCAATATAACATCATATAACCATTTTCTATCATATTGCTAGCTATAGTGCCATAGAGAAGGGAATGCATTATTTTAGACCATTCTTTATCAATATAATATTTGCCAATGATCTTTTCCCAGCGTCGCCTATACTTCAAAGGTGGGTGAAGATGCTTCAATTGTGCACTATATAATCTAGTACTACCTTTCCCACTTTCCTTTTCTATGGCCCTACCTAAATTTGGCTGTTCAGTGATGAGTTCTTTAAGGACCACTTTCCTAATAAAACTTTCAATTTGTTTATAATAAAATAGATCTCTCAGTAAAAGACCATATTCTTCCACCAATACTTCAAAAGGGGTAACTTTCCCATCATCCAATAACTGATCCAATGTTTTGAGTTCTTTCTTACCCCTCATATGGAAGGGCACATCAACCTCACCTGGAGCAAAATTAGGCATATCTAATATAATAAAATGCTAGGCCGCGCATGCGCACTAAAAAAAACGTGTTCCCTGATCCGTCGCGAAAACACGAGTGCGCATGTGCACGTTTTACGTCATCACCTACTCTCCACCTCGCGCCACCTATCACTGTCATCACCTGCTCTCCACCGATCACTGTTCCTCCTGCACCATGCCACGCCAGGCATGTCCGCAGCCGGCCTCGAGCTCCTGGGGGCCGGCGGCGCTGTGCTGAGGTCCCGCCTCCCGCTTCCGCACTACACGGCGCCGCCAGACCCGGCCCTACACTGAGATCCGCGATCGGGTTGCCATGGAAACCCCGCCGCAGCCTCGCAGCTAGGTAGGGGGACAACAATCGTGCTTATGTTCAAGCCGCCGCCACGACTCCCCTCTCGAACCGCACCAGGATCGAGAGAGGAGCTGCGGCGGGGGCTTGAGCATAAGCGCCATTGTTGTCCCCCTACCTAGCCGCGAGGCTGCGGCGGCCTTCCTCACCCGGCTCACATTGAATCCAAGTAAACAACCGGGGCTGCCTAAAGAAACAAAGTTTCACGGTGCTTTGGCCCGCAAAACAATTCCTGCCGTTGCCAAAATTTGGCCCACCGTTCCTTCCCTTCCTCCATCAGGTACAGTTCATCTCCGCCTATGTTAAAAGGAGTTGCTTTGAAATTGGAGCCCTGCCGCCACCGTAACACATTCCCTCTGCCGCGGTCCCATATGTCAGAGAAGGGGCAGGACCAAGGCAGAGGGGAACGTGCTACAGCAGTGGCAGGCCTCCGATTTCGACGCGGCTCCTTTTAACATTGGTGGATTCACTGCACCTGATGGAGGGAGGGAAGGAAAGGTGGTTGGGCGCTGTTGAGCCCCTCTTTAGCCTTAGACCCTCTCCTAACTGCTCCCTCCTGTCTCAGACCACTGGAGCACCTGATGTAGGGAGGGAAGGAAAGGTGGTTGTGTGCTGTTGAGCCCCTCTTTAGCCTTAGACCCTCTCCTAACTGCTCCCTCCTGTCTCAGACCACTGGAGCACCTGATGGAGGGAGGGAAGGAAAGGTGGTTGGGCGCTGTTGAGCCCCTCTTTAGCCTTAGACCCTCTCCTAACTGCTCCCTCCTGTCTCAGACCACTGGAGCACTTGATGGAGGGAGGGAAGGAAAGGTGGTTGTGTGCTGTTGAGTCCCTCTTTGCCCTCAGACCCTCTCCTAACTGCTCCCTCCTGTCTCAGACCACTGGGGGGAGGTGCCTGTCTTCAGCTGCAGGGATGGAGGGAGGGAAGAAGAAAGAAGGGGCCCTGGCAAGCCAGTTATCAAAAGCCAACCATAGCCTGGGACCCCTACATGATATGAATAATGACCAGACAACAAAAGGTAAGAAAAATAATTTTATTTTCTGTTTTGTGATTACAATATGTCAGATTTGAAATGTGTCTTGAGGGAGGCTTCCGCCGCGGCTTTGGACAGAGGGGTACCATTTTCGTGGGAGCCGGCCTTCGGAGAGGCTTGGGACATGGGGACGGATGCGGGAGGGGCTGCCGCTGCGAAGGGCTTTGGTGGGGGAGCCAGCCAGACCATAAGTGTGGGGACGTTGTAAGCGCGGATTGGTCAAGGAGCCGCCGCTGCTGAAGCTTTGAAATTGCTCTCCCACCGTCACTCCCTCCCGCCCCGGCTCTGCCTCTGCCCCTGCCCAGGTTCAAAAGCAGGAGACATCTAGCACTCGTTAATCTAACGGGCTTAAACACTAGTATATATATAATAGCTGCACCCATGAAATAAACCTTATCTCCAAAACATTGCCTACACACCTGAGTCCACACATCGAGAGTGTGTCGTATTATAGGATTAGACCTCTTAGCTATAATAGAAAGTTGTGAATATTGAAACCAGGGTATTGCCCAAAGTGGGAATGCACCCAATAGCTCTTGCTCCATACACACCTATGATTTTTCCTTATCCCATTTCCAATTGGTTAAATAACGTAATTGGGCCGCTTGATAGTAATATCGAAAATGTGGAACTGCCATTCCTCCCAACTTCCTATGTTGATACATCATAGCTCAGGTTACCCTTGGCGTCCTATATTGCCATATATAAGCAAATATCTTTCGCTCCTAGTGGAGGAAAAATTTACTAGGTAGAGGGATCAGTAAGGCTGAAAAAAGATACAATAGTCTCTGAAGCACCACCATCTTAATTGTTTGTACTCTGCCTAGCCAGGAAATATCAAAATGTTTCCACCTCTCCATTTCTTGCCAGATCACTTTCAAAAGGGGAGGGTAATTAACTGTATACAACATATCGATTTGCTTAGTTAAATTGATCCCCAAGTATCGTAATGTTTGTTGAGCCCATTTAAAGGAATAGTTACTAGAAATCCACCTACGATCTAAATCTGATAGAGTAAGAGCCAAAATTTCTGACTTAGACATATTTATCCAAAATCCTGTTACCTGTTCATAAGCTACATCAAGTTTCAAGTTTATTATAAAATTTGATTAATTGCCTATTCCAAATTCTAGGCGATGAACAAATCAGTAAAATTACAAAGTTAGGGAAAACAAACATAACTAACAAAAAGGCTAAATCTATGAAACATAATCAAAGCCAGCTTACAAACATAATAAAACACAAGGAAAGAATAGGAAAGAAATACAATCTGATTAATAAAAAGAAAAACATTTAAGGTCAAAAAAAGTAGGAAGGGGAAAGAGAAGAGCTCTCAAAAAATATGAAGATACAATGAAACTCTTAAGCAATTCATTTAGTCAACCACCTACTCTGACAAACTAACTTAGACACTCGGGAGAGTAGGCTACGCCTAAGTTAAACAAATCTTTTATCCGAAAAGAGTCTCAGAGCTACAGGCCCAGCCAGGAATGCCAGAGCCTCTGTATTCAGCTATACAGCTGGCCTGCTATAATCATCGGCTCCTCTTACAGCCAGCACTTACCAGGAAAAAATTCCACCCATGGGAGAAAAAAAACCTAAGGTATTGCTAGATGTAGAGACAAAATCAAACCAAAAGCACTAAACTCCCCAGTGTCTAAGAGTATGGTAATACAAAGAACATACACTTAACAAAACAAACACATAGACAAGCCAAGTACTTAGCTGCTCAGTCCCAGGACTTCAACAGAAGCAAGGTGCATAGATCTGATCTCGCAAGGCCCCAGTTTTAAGCATACGTACCCTTCTTCTGAGTAATAAGTATAATCAATCTCTGTCAGGTATTGATGTCTCCATATATCAATAAGGTCCCAGGCTTCCATAAATAGACGTAAATGATGTCGCTCAGCTTTACCATAATTGACACCAATATTAGAATTATCTAATTTCACATTTAGGGTAAGATTAAAACTCTTCCCACTATAATTTTTCCTTCTGCATATCAACTCAATATATGCCATCTTGATTCTATTAGCTTCTTGGAATAGAGTTGTCATTTATGCTGAGAATTTAGCCCTCAAACATTCAAGGACATAAAAGATCTTTCAGTCATATGTTAAACATAAAGCTGCCTTGAATGTACTCCCTAACATATATTTCCCCAATCGTTCTTCAAACTTATATATATCTTTCCACCAATCATATCTCATATATACTTCTCTCTGCACACATCCCCTCACCCATATATCCTCCACCCCCCTCCCCATCCAGACCTTTCCCATCTCCTAACTTCCAGATGTCAGGGTCAAAGAAAGTTAACCTTATCCCGGTATCTCCACGCCTATTAATCTATAATCTACCCCATTTCTGCTTATTCTCAAGTTAACCCTAATCCTGGTTTCTCCATAGCCTTATTAATTTTCTGCCCCATTACTATTCCCTTTTTCCACCCCCCTTTGGGTCTTACAAACATTGTCAAATTTATTATCAATTCCTCTCACTATTTATATTAGTATTCTTAATCTACTTGACTATTAAGTCTCTAATACAGAAGTTACTTTTTAGTATTTAGAAGTTACATTAAAATATTTATTTTCCTTCAATTTCTAGTCCTTATTATTTTGAAATATATTTATTGAACAACAAAGTGCAAGCAAACAAAGCACACAAAATAACAATTTTCTGTGGTATACGCACATTAGAAACCCCACCTCCATCCCTCCCTCTCCCCCTTCCCTTAGCTCCAAGCATGGTACCCGTATGTGAGCATAAAACACAAACTATCTAAATCACAAATTCAAGAGCATGCAGAGTAAGATCCATCCAGAAATGTTCCCAAATCAGACTAAAGCGGTGGCCCCGACCCTTAGTCAGATCCACATATTGTCGACATTTCAAAGAGGCATAGGTAATCATCAGAGATCTCCAATAAGTGTAAGTCGGTGGGTCGTTAGACAACCAATGGAACAGGATAGTCTTTTTGCCCCATAGCATCACTCATGCCACAAATGCAGACATTCCTTTGGGTGGAGGCGCCGTTATTTGGTAAAAGCCAAAAAGAACTCTGGGAGTGGGCGTCCATCTCCTCCCCCAAATTGTTGTAGTGTATTGGCCCAGACACTGCCAAAACCTGGTGATGTGCGAGCAAGACCAGAACAGGTGGCCCAGTGTGGCATGCCCTTGAGCACACTTAGGACAATTATGAGATTGCATAATGCCCATCCGGAAAGCTTGCATGGGCGGAATATAAAGACGAAGAAGTAACTTAATTTGCATTTCCCAGTGCAGTATATTAGGAGACAATTTCCTCAAATTTTTCAGAACCTGCTGGACTTGCAAAGCAGTGATAGTACAGTGAAGATCCTTCGCCCAAGATGCAGCCAAAATCTCAAAATTGATGCCTGGTTGACAATCTCGGAGTCCCACATGGTGGAATCTCAAGGGAATCAGTTGTTGAGCAGATAAACTGAACATTTCCGATAGTGCCTCACGGCAGTCCTCTTTTAAGTGGCAAGCGGGCAAAGAATGTACATAATGGAGAAGTTGAAAATAGGCAAACCTATCCAGATCAGGCAGACCAAACATGCATTGCAGAGAAGCAAAGCTGAAAGAGGTAATGCAGTCCTGGGAGAAAATCACTATTACCCTGGATTGGCAAATAGGGAGTAACCAGGGGAGACAAATTTAAACAGCAACATACCCATCATCACGTTCGTCTTACAGGGGCAAATATATGATATTGCGCCACCACAGAACGGAGGGCCGGGATGAATACATGCAACACATAACTAATATGATATGGTGATAACAGTGACATTTCTATCAGAGTAGCTGAAAAATAGGTGGTACCCCTAAACCAATCGTTAATATGTCTCATCTGGCAGGCTATAGTAAACTAGCGAATGTTCAACAGCCCATAACCCCCTCGCTCCCTAGGCAAACAGGCCCAAATAAATGTCATGCGTGGTCTCTTTCTCCACAAATATAACGTTGCAGCTCCCGGGTGATCTGAAAGTAATGGTTATGGGATAACAAAAGTGGTAAAACCTGAAATCTATATAACCATTTCAGAGAGAGCACCTTATTATATAAAGCCATCTGCCCAGCCACTGATAATGGAAAAGAGATCCAAAGTTTAAGCAATTGCACGGTCTCCGCCAAGAGCGGGGTAACATTACAAGCATACAGGGTAGACAAGTCCCACGGCAACTACACGCCCAAATATTTTATCGCCGTTGAGGCCCATGAAAAGGGAAATCCACCCTCCCAGATGTCCTGCAAAGTCACCGGAATAGCTAAGGCCTTGGATTTAGAATAGTTTAGCGCAAATCCTGAATAGAACTTAAATTCCTCCAGGGATTGTGTAAGATGTGGAAGGGAAATACGCGGGTGAGTAAAAGTAAAAAGTAAATCATCTGCAAATGCTAATACCTTTACTGTCTGGGCAGCAAAGGTCTTCCCATTTATAGCCGGATCCCATGATAACGTTCTCAAAAAAGGCTCTAAATAAAGCAGGAAAAGGAGGGGAGACAGTGGGCATCCCTGTCTGGTTTCTAGTCTTAATTATATATCAGTTCTTCTAAATATATTTATTTTAGTTGTCTTTGTAGTCTCATCTTATGATCCACTCTGTGACATCTCTGATTTGACAGTCCTGCAGGTATAATTTGTAATGACTCCTTTTGCTGCTTCTCACTCTGAGTGGGCCATAATTTAGCCTGAATAAGTAACTGTTGGGCCTCTAGGGCTGATGTAACTTTATACTGTTTGCCTTCGAGCGTAAAAGAAATCCCAAATGGATAATGCCATTTATAACGGATGTTATTTTGTTGTAGACATCTAGTTACTTCCCGGCACTCTTGTCAGCGTTTCAAGGTCGCTAAAGAGATGTCTGCAAAAAGTTCCACTTTGTCATTATTCCACATCAAATGTCCAACTTTTCGTGCCGCTTGTAGCACTCTCTTTCTGTGGATATCTTAAAAAGCACACTTATATCCCTTGGTCTCTCAGGTTTACGTGGCCCCAAGGTTCGATGTATCCTTTAAAATTCTATAGTTGGCAAATTAGCTGCTGGGTTTTCTGTTTGCAGAAACTTATGACATAGAGACTGTATAAAAGCCGTTGAGTTTTTAAGTTCTTCTGATTCAGGAACTCCACGAAATCTCAAATTATTTCGTCTTGCTCTGTTTTCTCCATCTTTGACTTTAAGAAGTAATTCCTCTATTGACGAATCAATTTGCTTACAATGATCTTGGATTTCAGTTATCTCCTGTTCATGTTCTTCAAATTCCTGGAGATTGAGTCATTTCATCCTTTTTTTTGTAAACCGTCAATATTAATTTTTATATCTGAGGTCAATACTGCAAGTGAAAGTTTAATATCAGCCATCTCTTGCTGTATGTCTCCTTTACTAGCTAATGCTAAGTCAGCTGGAGGAGAGTCTAATGTCTCTAATATTTCTTTTCCAAGTACATTTGGCTCGACTTCTTCTTGTGTTAGATTTTGTTTGGGGCCAGTACTTCCATATCCACTAATTCTTCTGCCCGGTAGGCAAACATTTTAAGATCAGGTCTTGTTTTTTAACTAGTCATATTTCCAGGATTAATTCAGTTCAATTCAAATTCTCTTCTCAAAAATATAGATAATTCCCCAGGGAGATAGTTATATTAATTAGTTATCATCAGACTCCAATTATTAAACACTATCTTGACATTCACTTCTCAAGTCCCAACATAGGAAAGCCCTCTTTAACTCAAATTATACCACATGCAGCAAAGGTTCCATGGCTCACAGTTTTCCGAAGTAGTCGTTCATGCGGAACCTTGTCAAACGCCTTCTGAATATCCAAATATACAATGTCGACCGGGTCGCCCTTGCTTGTTTACTCCCTTGAAGAAGTGCAGCAAGTTTGTCAAACAAGATCTGCCTTTGCTGAAATCGTGCTGGCTGGTCCTCATCAGACCGTGTCCGTCAAGGTGATCGATGATGCGGTCCTTTATCAGCGCCTCTACCATCTTTCCTGGTACCGAGGTCAGACTCACAGGTCTATAGTTTCCCAGGTCTCCCCTCAAACCTTATTTGAAGATCGGCGTAACATACGCCACCTTCCAGTCCTCTGAAATCTTTCCCGATTTGATCGACAGATTGGCTATTAGCTGAAGCAGTTCAGCTATAGTCCCTTTCAGTTCCTTGATGACCCTCGGATGGATACCATCCGGTCCTGGGGATTTATCTCTCTTAAGCCTATCAATCTGCCTGCATACCTCTTCTAGACTAACCGTTAACCCTGTCAGTTTCCCGTTTTCACTTCCAGCATATAGCCTGATGGGTTCCGGTATGCTGTGTATATCCTCTTCGGTAAATACAGATGCAAAAAATGTGTTCAGTTTATCGGCGATTTCTATGTCCTCCTTTAGTGCTCCCTTTATTCCTTGGTCATCCAACAGTCCCACCACTTCTTTCACGGGTCATTTCCCCTTAATATATCTAAATAACGGCTTGAAGTTTTTTTGCCTCCTTGGCTATTTTCTCCTCGTAGTCTCTTCTGGCCCCTTTTACCTCCTTATGTCACCTGCGTTGATGTTCTTTGTGCTTTTTCCAGTTTTCATCTGTTTTTGACCTTTTCCATTCCTTAAACAAAGTCTTCTTGTCTCTGATCGCTTCCTTCACCGCTACAGTGAGCCACATCGGTTCTTTGTTCTTTTTCTTCTTGGATCCCTTGTTGATAGAAACATAGAAACATAGATATACGGTATATATAGATTTTGCACCTCGGTGAGCATGTCCTTAAAGAGGGACCATGCTTGCTCTAGAGTTTTTACAGTGTTTATCCTCTTCTTAATCTTCTTCCCCACCATAAGTCTCATCCCTTCGTAATTCCCTTTTCAGAAGTTCAGTGCCAAAACTCCCTCCTGGGTTATCACTTCTCTTCAGCCACGGCGGGACTCGCCAAAGTTTATCAGTGAGGGGATCACCCTTCTCTACAACCCACGCATTTGCAGTGAAGCAACCACCAAGCAGGACATGTCAGGGTTTAGCAATGGAGGAGCACCCTCCTCCAGAGCCCTCACAATCGTGGCAGAGGCACAGTCAAATAGTCCCTATGGCAGAGCAGCAACAGCAAGAAGGTTCCTACCACTCTGCAGGGCTGTTGCTGGCTCCCACCGCAGTCCACCTACTCCTGGCAGGTACTCCCCTCCCAGAGTTCTGCCACTTCCGAAGCGAGCTCCCGAAACTCAGGCCACGTCTCCACTCCCACGCTCTTCCTACAGCCGCTGAGGAAGGAGTCTCTGAGTAGAGGCAATATCCTCGTCCACTGTCTGTGCTCTCATTACGAACACTGCCCTCAATACTCCAGCCGCTCCTCCGCCTCTGCTCTCCTCTCAACCCCGTCAGGACTCACCAGCATCCATTGGCGGGGGAATACCTACCGCTGCTGCCACAAAAAGAAATTCTCTGCCCTGCCCAGAAAATCCTGGTAAATTTGAGGTCAGTGGTTAATGGGGCAGCTCGCTAAGTTTCTCCATTCTAGCGTGGAGTCCGGGCCAGCTCTCATACTAATCAGCCATTTTCCAGAATGAAGATATTCCCCCACCAGTTTTTCTGTTGTATTTTTACTCGATTCATCACTGAAACCTTCAGTATCTGCAGAGGAACCCTTATCCAAATTCATAGATTTCTTCTTACGGGAAGAAGCAGCAAAGGTGAGATTCTTTTTGAAGGATTCCTCACATTTTTTACGGATTTTGCAATCAACATGTGCTCTGGATGAACATCTATGGATGGTGACTTTGGATGTCACCACCCTTTACACCCAAATTCCGCAAGAGCAAGCATTGGAAATTATCGCTCAGACTATCTGACCGAGATGCCAACACCAACGTATTACAACTGAGTTTTTAATACAGCTGGCAAAATGGGTCATGCAAGAAAATTATTTTGAGTACCACGGTGAATTTTTACAAGCAGATCCAGGGGGTTTCCATGGGGGCAACGTTGGCACCCTCGGTGGCCATACTGTACATGGTACAATTTGAGGAGACATTTGTGTATGTGACACCTTTTTGGGAAAGATCCCCCTAGGGATGAAATTCCTGGATGCTATATTTTTCCTATGGAATGGTAACTATGAAGATCTGGGTAAACTCCAATATTTGAACTCTAGGGATGGACATATTAAATTTACTATGACAAGCCATATGACTGACATTGAGTTCTTGGATCTTCGGATCCAAAGGATCCATGGGGTGTTCCACACATCCCTGTATATTAGGGGGCTAGAAAACTGGTGGCTAGAAACACACTGCTGCACTTTAAACTTGAGTTTATAGGGGTGATGGTTGGTAATCTTCCGATCAGCCAGTTCCTCCGGGTACGTTGTATTTGCTCTACAATGGAAGAATTCCACTCCCAGTCTTATCAGTTGCAATGGAGGTTTCAGGCTAGAGGTTACCCTGTTAAATCTATCAAAAGAGCATTTTTGAGAGTGACATATGCGCAGAGGGACCTCTTACTACTTGAGAATTGCAGATCTTCAGATGGTCAACAAGAGGGTGAGCGGCTTGTTTGCATTCTACCCTATTCTCAGATATCTAGCAAATTGGTTGAAATTATGAGGTCTTACTGGCATATTCTGAAGTTACACCAGCCTCTTCAACAATTTCCCATGATAGCTTATAGCAGAGGGTTAACGATCGGCCAAAAATTGGGGTTTCAGAAGTTTCAGAAAGGTGATCAAATTTCTCTCAGGAATTCTGATGGGTACCACATTAGATGTGGTCGGTGTCAGTGTTGTGTGAAAACCATATAAGCGGGTGTATGGAGAGAACTGAAAAGTGGAAAGCTACTTAAATCTAAACACATAACTGACTGTAATAGCCTGCAAGTTGTTTATGCGATTGAATGTCCTTGTAAGTTGATATATATTGGCCGTACAAGTAGACTAGTCAAAATAAGATTAAACGAACATAAATCTCGGATATTGAATAAAAATCTTCACGCACCCATGGTCCAACATTGGGTTCTGTAACAACATTCAGTGGAAGATATCAGATGGCGAATTATTGATCAATTACAAGTAGGGAGGGAGGGTGGTAATTTAAAAAAAGCTTTGAATTTGAGGGAACAATGATGGATTTATAGATTGGGCCTGGTAGAACCTGGAGGTTTAAACATTGAAGTGGAATGGGTCAGTTTATTCTAATAAGTTTCATTTTAGTAAAATAATGGGCTGGGGTCCCCTATGGTGGTAGTACCCTAGGGGATGGGTAGGATGTTCTGTCTCTTTAATTAATTTTACACTGCAAATGAACAGTTATCAATAAAGTTATTTAAACAGTGTAATGTTCTGTATTGCTGCAAATGTGTGACATCCTTTCACAGGGTGTGTAGCTTTATATATGGTTTATTCTGGGAATGTGCACTGCCCTTTGCTGCCCATTTGCTGTTGCTCAGCCCAGGAGTCAACAGCATTCTCTTTGTGAAATCAAACTGGGATCGACAGCATTCTCTTTGTGAAATCAAACTGGGATCCTTGCTGAAGTAGTCAGGAGAGAAGCAAAGTTTCTTAATTCGGCTCAGCTCATTTCTGCCCCATGCAAATACAAACCTAAGGAATGCTCTAGTCACTATGCAAAGCTTCCAGTTCCAGTCTGCAATCTTCTTCCTGGACTTACACAAGAATCACCAAATCAGTGTTCCACACTAAGGGCTCCTATTACTAAGGTGCGCTAGCATTTAGTGCTTGCACAAGATTAGCGCACGCTAGCCGAAAAATTACCGCCTGCTTAAAAGGAGGCGGTAACGGCTAGCACGTGCGGCAATTTAGTGCACGCTATTCTGTGCATTAAGGCCCTAAGGCACCTTTATAAAAGGAGCCCTAACTGTCTGCTTCATGAAGCAATTCCTTCCAGGAGTCTCATATTATAAACCATTCCAAATCAGCTGGAGATCATTTCAGGACTATGACATCACTCTTATTCAAATGAGGATTGCAAGAAATCAAATGGAAGACAGTTTGAAAAATGCAGACTTTCCAAAGTTCTAATATTAACTGCCCACTACTGCAGCCTTAAACTATTACTGTAAAATACTCTTTACCTCAAAAATTACACAGTATTAATAAATTCAAATCAACTGATATCATTGCCATTCACTGTATCCAGTATAGGGAGCTTCTATCAATCCAAAATCAGCATTAATCCATTCGTTCATCCTGCTTCTTAATAAATTCCTTTAGCTCATTTGGATTTTCATAATTAATGGTCTTATTCACGGTTACCCACACAATTGCCGGGTAAAACAGACCATACTTTGCCCCATCTGCCAGAGCTGTGGATGCAAAAGAAGGAAATCCTTTTTTACAGCTGCTGTTTTGTTGGCAAAGTCAAGCAGGATTGAGATTTTATTATCTTGCCATTTAAATTGTTTGGCAGCCATCAGGATTTGCATCACCTGCTGATGCCTTAACAGGTCTTGGTCCTACCTGTTTGCTTGATCTATAAGCCAGCAAGAGGTGCACCCGCTCAATTTCAAAGGGCGAGGAGAATTTGAGGGATAAAAACCCAGGTAAGTATTCCTCCAAGTACTGAATGATATTTGTTCCTTCTACTCCCTCTGGATGTCCTAACAGACGAAAATTATTTCTTCTGTTATAATTGTCAGCTGCTTCCAGATCTTTCACAAATTTTTAAAATTATTTTCCTGTCAGTGGCTGTTTGAATCATGTCCTCTTCAATTACTGAAATTCTCTTCTCTAGCTGGTCTGTTCTGGTGGAACAAATTGTCAGTTTCTGTGAGAAATTAAGGACTTCAGGTTGAATGGAGTTAAGCCCTTCCGTGTTCCCCTGTATAAGATCTTGTATTTGTTGTAGCTGCTCCATTAACTGGTCATTAAAATCCCCTGTCTCAGCTGGCAAAGGTGTTGAGGAATCTTGTTTAAGAGTCTTTGTTCCTGATCCAGCTGGTACTGCAAATGCTGTCTCCAATTTAGTTTGAGTTTGTTTTTTTAAGCAGTCAGATATTGCTTCACTAGAAGAAAAAAGGGTTTAAAAGTTGTTGCTGAGAACTAGTAGAAGTGCAGGGAAGGGAGAGCACAGATCAGGTGTCCATTCCTCTCGGCAGCCAAGCTTTGCCTACATTCTGTTCAAACCTTTTTTTTAAACCAGACACATTAACCAGTTTTATCACAACCCCTGGCAATACGTTCCAGAGCTTAACTATTCTCTGACTAAAAAAATATTTCTTCCTATTGGTTTTAAAAATATTAATCTGTAACTTCATTGAGTGTCCCTTAGGGCTCCTTTTACTAAGGTGCGCTAGCGTTTTTAGCACGTGCTGCATTGCCATGTGTGCTAACCCCTTGCTACGCACCAAGAACTAACACCAGATCAATGCTGGCGTTAGCATCTAGCGCGCTAAGCGTGCACTAAAACTGCTAGCACACCTTAGTAAAAGGATCCCTTAGTCTTTGTAAATCTTAATGCAATAATAATTTAAAAAAAAATCGATTCACTTGTACCTGTTCTACACCACTCTGGATTTTGTAGACTTCAATCATATCTCCCCTCAGCCATCTCTTCCAAGCTGAAGAGCCCTAACCTCTTTAGTCTTTCCTCATAGGAGAAGAGTTCCATCCCGTTTATCATCTTGGTCACTCTTCTATGAACCTTTTCTAGTGCTGCTCTATCTCTTTTTAGATAAGAAGACCAGAACTGAATACTCAAGGTGAGATTGCATCATTGAGTGATAGAGGCATTTTTTTTAATTCTTTATTTATACACTTTCAAATAAATCCACAAGAATCCACTTGTTACAGAAAACAGAGTATGTAAAGCAAATATGGTTATCATTTCAAAGTAGAAGAAAATAAAATAGAAGTATCCTAATATAGATATCCCATAAATTTTTAGGTATTACAGTTCTATCATATTTTAAAACTCTTAAGAAGTCCTTTTGGAAAAGAATAAGAAAAAGACAAGGAGATCTTATATTCCTAGGAATTAATACATAATAAAATGGCTTAACATGCTAATAAACAACCAGCCTTTTCCTTTAGACTGCCTTACAGCATTTTCTTAGTGTCCAGAAAGCTGCGAAGGTGTTCAGGAACAGTGCATCTAATTAAACATTTACAGGGGTAACTAAGTAAAAACGTAGCACCCAAACTTTTAACTTCTTCCCTCATAGCTAGAAATAGCTTCCTGCGATCTTGGGTAGATTTTGTTACATCAGGGAAGATCCAAATTTTCTGACCCAAAAAAAGACTGAGAATTCCGGAAAAAAATTCTTAATACAGCATTAAGGTCTTGATCAAATACAAAGGGAATTTTCTAAAATGTCAGTTAAATTTAAAGCCATAGATTGTGGTCTTTCAACCTGATTATCTCGAAAATTATCCAATTTCTTTGGTAGATAGTAAATCCTATTGATAGGCGGAATTGAGTCCAAGGAAAACTTTAGATTTTCAATCAAATATTTTTTTGAACATATCAATAGGAGCAGTAATTGCAGATTTAGGGAAATTCAAAATTCTTAAATTAAGTCTTCTGTTGTAATGCTCAAGCTGCTCAATTTTTTTCTGAAAAAAGAGTCTATCCTTAACCAGTGTTCCCAATAAGTTTTGAATTGAAGCTATTTCCTTATTAATATTATCAAACTTTAAGTTAGTCTCAGTTTGTATGTTATGAACTGAAGTTGAAAGATCATCGATTTTACATACAACGACTGAGAAATCACTAGTACATTTGGTAACAGCAACTTCCAGTTTTTGGAGCACTCGCCAAATGCCGACCAATGTCACCTGCGAAGAGCGGTTCTCCCCCAATTCTTGTGATGTTGGAGACTCAGCATTCAGGTCAGCTTGAGGCCACCCACTACGCGAGGGCGTCGGACTCATCAGGACCTCGGCACTCATGCTTTCAACATCTGCCTGTGCTGGATTAGGTGGCAAGCGGGCTGCCGGGGGACACACCGAGATCTCAAGCCCCAAGGCTCCGGTGGCTCCCTCCATCGGAGTTACAGCTGGGCTCCTTCCCCCTTCAATACTGGCCGGTGAGCTGGTCAAAAAGCGATTCATCAATACTTGCCTGGGCATGGAGAGGTTCGCCCGAAGAAAGCCCTTACGCTTACTAAGGGGCATTATTGGTTGTCCTGAAAAGGTAAAAATGCAGGATTGTAAGGCACGACGGAACTCGCAGTCAGACCGCTAACTTGCCACCGCCATATTGTTTTTCTGAGGCATTTTAATATCCTTAGTCTTGTTTACCATCACCTTTTCTAATCATTCCTAGCATCTTGTTTGCTTTTTTGGCTGCCGCCGCAAATTGAGCGGAAGGTTTCAGCGTATTGTCCATGATGACACCCAGATCTTTTTCTTGAGCACTGACCCCAAAGGTGGACCCTAGCATCTGGTATTATGATTTGGATTATTCTTCCTAATGTTCATCACTTTACATTTGTTCACATTAAATTTTATCTGACATTTGGACATCCAGTCTTCTAATTTCCTAAGACAGTTTTTCACAGTCCGCATGTGTTTTAACAACTATGAACAGTATAGTGTCATCTGCAAATTTAATCACCTCACTAGTCGTTCCAAGTTTCAGATCATTTATAAATAAGTTAAATAGCACCAGTCCCAGTACAGATCCCTGCATCACACCACTATTTACCCTCCTCCATTGAGAAAATGGCATTTAACCCTATCCTTTGTTTTCTGTCTGATAACCAATTCTTAATCCACAACTAAACATTGCCTCCTATCCCATGACTGTTTAATTTTCTCAGGAGCGTGTCATGAGGAACTTTGTCAAAAACTTTCTGGAAATCTAGTTACACTACATCAACCGTCTCACCTTTATCCACATGTTTATTCACAACCTGCAAAGAAGTCAAGCAAATTGGTGAGCCAAGACCTCCCTCAGTTGAACCCAAGCTGACTGTCGCTTTAAATCATGTTTGTCTACATGTTCCACAATTTTTTTAAATAATTTTTTCAACTATTTTGCCTGGCACTGAGGTCAGGCTTACTGGTCTATAACACCCAAGATCTCCCCTGGAACCCTTTTTAAAAATCGGTGTAACATTGGCCACCTTCTGATCGTTAGGTACTACAGACAATTTTAGTGACAGGTTACAGATCACTAATAACAGATCAGCAATTTCATGTTTGAGATCTTTCAGTACCTGGGATGTATACCATCCAGTCCAGGTGATTTATCAGTCTTTAACTTGTCAATTTGGCTTAGTACGTCTTCAAGTTTCAAGTTTATTAAAAAAATTTGATTAATCGATTATTCAAAATTCTAAGCAATGTACAAAACAGTAAAATTACAAATTTCTGGGGAAACAAAACAAACGAATAAGACTAATCTGACAAAACATATTAAACAAAAGAAGAAATGGGGAAAGAAATACAAGTTGTTGATAATAAATAAAACAAGTAGGGGAAAAAAAAAAGGAAGGGTGAGAGCGGTGGGGTTCAATTAAGTTGGGAAATAGGATTCCATTGAGGCTCATAATCTAGCTTTCTAGCAGTCAAATGCATCTTTAAAAAGGAAACATTTTAACTTGCTCTTGAATCTGTCTAGGTTGTGTTCTTCCCTTAAATGAATAGGGAGGGAATTCCATGTTTGGGGGGCTGTGACAGAAAAGATGAATTGCCGCTGTGTGTTAATGTTTTTGAGAGAGGGAACAATTAATAAATGTTGGTCGTTTGACCTAAGTAATCTTGTTGGAGTGTGGGGAAGTTTTATAAAGAAGGCGGGAGTTTTATAAAGAAGAGATTTGAGAGTTAGCAGACTTATTTTATATATGTTATGCGGTAGCTCACCGCATAACTGGAAGCCAATGCGCTTTCTTAAGGAGAGGTGTCACATGGTTGAATTTCTTAGCTTTCATTATGAGCTTAATTGAAGCGTTTTTGGATAATCTGTAAATGTCTGGTTTCTTTCTGGGCTGTTCCCTTAAATAGAGCATTACAATAATCGATTTTTGAGATTATCAGTGAGTGAATTAATGTGTTAAGTGACTTGGGACATAAGAATTTTGAAACTGAACGAATTTGATGCAGTTTGAAGAAAGTTGATTTGACAATACTACTAATGTGGTCGTGATAAGTTAGTTTATGATCAAAAATAACCCCTAGGATCTTAATGCTACTGATCGACTATTGAGTGGTCTTCCAAGGTTCCTCTGTCTCATCACCCTTGAAAACCATTTCTGGTTCAGGTAGATTTACATAGAAACATAAAAACATGATGGCAGATAAAGGCCAAATGGTCCATTTAGTCTGCCCATCCACAGTAACCATTATCTCATCCTCTCCCTATTGGCTAAGGTTCTAAACATTTGCATCTCTTCTTCCTATAGGCTAAGGCTCTGTGCACCTGCATTGTGAGGTCATAGAGCTGCCCATCCACAGTAACCATTATTTCTTTCTCTCTCTCTGAGAGATTCCACATGCCTATCCCAGGCCTTCTTGAATTCAGACACAGTCTCTGATTCCACCACCTCTTCCAGGAGACTGTTCCACGCATCTACCTCCCTTTTCCGTAAAAAAGTACGTCCTCAGATTAATCCGGAGCCTAACACCTCTTAACTTCATCCTATGCCCTCTCATTGCAGAGTTTCCTTTCAAATAAAAGAGACAGGAGAGGGGAGATATGATAGAGTCGTTTAAATATCTACATAATATAAATGTGCATGAGTCGAGTCTCTGAAGCAACAACAAACAGAAAATCCAACAAAACTGCAGTGAAATAGAGCCAAAGAACAAACAGAAACTGTACAGGATGCACAGGACGCCAAGTCTTTAATAAACAACCCTGAAAATGAGAACATAAAACAGTTTGTTTCCAAAGGGAGTGATATGACCGGACCCGATACTTTTTTGCCCTGCATTGTGTAAGAGCATTAACAGCTATCCACTGCTGTTTCCAGTTTTCATTCAGTTGTTATCCATCAGATTCTTTTGTTTTGATACATGTTAGGAGCCCTAAGGAAGCAGTGTTTCTTCGATACACGGACCATGTCGGGTCCGGTCTTACCAGTCCTTTTGGAAACAAATTATGGGGAACTACAAGTACAAGGGGGCACTCGGAGAAATTGAAAGGGGATAGGTTTAGAACAAACGCCAGGAAGTTCTTTTTCACACAGAGGATGGTGGATACATGGAACGCGCTACCAGAAGAAGTGATAAGCAGGAGCACGCTACAGGGCTTCAAAGAAGGTTTGGATAGGTACCTAGAGGACAAAGGGATTGAGGGGTACAGATAGGAGTAGAGATAGGTTATAAGAATAGGATTAGACGATTAGAGGTAAGTTACAAAATTAGTCTGGGACCACTGTTCAGGCGATAGGCCTGATGGGCCGCCGCGTGGGCGGACCGCTGGGCAGGATGGACCTCTGGTCTGTCCCAGCGGAGGCACCTTCTTATGTTCTTAAACTGTTTATGTTCTCATTTTTACGATTGTTTATTAAAGACTTGGCGTCCTGTACATCACTACTGCAGTTTCTGTTTTTGTTCTTCGACTCGATATTTCTCTGATTTTGAAACCAGGCAAAGATCCAATGAACTATGGCTCATATCGACTGATATCATAAAAATTTTGTAAAATAGATTGCAACTATATGTCCCTCAGTTGGTGAAAGATGATCAGGCTGGATTTAAAAGGGGGAGCGTAGAAGCGGTGAAGAGAGAGGCGAATCAGGCGGAGGGAGAGAAGAGGAGCCAGGAGCCAGAAGTTCCATTCAGTGGTGGAAAGGAGCGGTAGCGGCGAGAGAAGGCTCTGCCCACCCCCTCCGCGTAATCGCCGCATCAGGGCCCGGACTCCCCCTTAAAAGGAAGGGAGCCGCGGCGCCAGATTATTGCGGGCCACGTGGAAGTGGCGAAGAGAGGCGAATCAGGAAGAGGGAGAGAAGATGAGCCAGGAGCCAGAAGTTCCATCCAGTGGTGGAAAGGAGCGGGTAGCGGCGAGAGAAGGCTCCGCCCATCCCCTCCGCGTCAGCGCCCGGAATCCCCCCTTAAAAGGAAGGGAGCTGTGGCGCCAGGCTACTGCGGGCTACGTGGAAGCGGCGAAGAGAGGCGAATCAGGCGGAAGGAGAGAAGAGGAGCCAGAAGTTCCATCCAGCGGCAGAAAGGAGCAGATAGCGGTGAGAGAAGGCTCCACCCACCCCCTCTGCATCAGCGCCCAGACTCCCCCCTTAAAAGGAATTGAGCCGCGGCGCCAGGCTACTGCGGGCTGCTTGGAAGTGGCAAAGAGAGGCAATTCAGGCGGAGGGAGAGAAGAGGAGCCAGGAGCCAGAAATTCCATCCAGCGGCGGAAAGGAGTGGGTAGCGGCAAGAGAAGGCTCCGCCCACCCCCTCCACGTCAGCGCTGGCCGCGTTGGCGAATGGACATGAATTGAGATTTCACTATGAAGACTACTAAACAAATAAGATAAGTTTTTGTGGTCGAGTTTTTCAAATTTTGATATTACACACAGTATTGGATACAGATTTGTTGAATGAGTATTTAAAAACCACATCTTAAATATTGAGTGGTACATTACAGAATAGCATTTAAAAAAGAGTTTCTAAGGCCAATGATTGGAGCAGGAGTTTTTTCTACGCGGATTGTCTCAGTTTGTGACTGCATTGCTGTGCGTAGGCTCCATTTCTGAGGCCGAGGATAATACTGATGTGTATTGTTTGATATAGTGGTATTTCGCTATTATTTTTGTATTTGTATTATATACCACTGGGTTACATTACATTAGGTTTGACTCCTAATGCTAAACATGTCGACAGACCTGCCTTAAAAATTTCTGAGGAGCAGAAATTGCAAAACTGTGACAGTCAGACACTCACTGAGACAGTGTGAAATGGCAGGAATGAACAGTTCAGAGGGCATGTGACACACACACTAAGTAACAGGCAGTGGCATAGAAGGGGGAGCGGGGGGCAGACCGGCCCGGGCACCATGTCAGTGGGGATGCTAGCACCTCTCCGCCCTGCCACACCACGCTCGTGACATCTGTCCCTCCCCCCCTGTACCTCTGTAGACCTTCGCTAGTGCGAGCAACTTTTGCCTGTTCTTTGCGCCAGCCTAGTTCCCCTTTGAATCGGGCCAGGAAGAGACGTCAGAAGGAAATCTAACGCTGGCATGAGGAGCCACTCGCGCTGGTGAAGATTTAGAGGTACGAGAAGAGGAAGAGCCCAAGTATGGAGTAATAATAATAACAGTTTATATACCGCAGGACCGTGAAGTTCTATGCGGTTTACAAAGATTAAAAGAAGGTACAAATAGATTGAACTTAACAGGGTGGAAGCTAGTGATTAACAGCTCAAGGGATCAGTTATTGAAGAGAAAGAGTTGTTTCCTGAATTCCCCATAAGTAGTAGGCGTCAGCAATTGTTCTAGATCTTTACCCCATAATGCTGCCTGATGTGAGAAAAAGTGTTGATGGTGTCTTTTGAGTTTACATCCTCTGACTGGAGGGGAAACGAAGTTCAAATGTGAACTTCTCTTATGTCTGTTGGCTGAGAAGGAGAAAAGGTCAATTATGTATTTAGGGGCTAGACCATATAGTACTAGGGACAGGAAGGAGTGGGGGGGGGGGCACGGAATGATGTGGAGCCATGAAACTTACAAGTTATTCCACACTTTTCATGACACTTTTCGTTTCAATGAGGCAAATGCATAGGGGCACCAAGCCATTGTGACATCATCGATGAGGTTGGCTCTTAGGCACTGGTGGAATGAGGCATTATGACATCACAATACAAGGGGATGCTAAAAAGTTATCAGCCCAACCAAGAAGTGAATGATGTGGAGCCATGAAACTTACAAGTCATTCAACACTTTTCGTCTCATTTCATATCATTGAAATGAAAAGTGTCAAGAAAAGTATGGAACAACGTAAATTTCATGGATCCACATCATTTTCTTCTTGGTTGGGCTGATAACTTTTCAGCGGCCGCTCTTAGAAAGGGGGACCAGTAAAATAGCCTACTTCGCATATAGAACACTATGAGGTACATAATCGAAACAGAATTATGTCTAAAAACCTGCCTAAATCAGCACTTGGGCAATCAAAAAGATAGGTCGTTCAAGTGCCGATAATCGAAACGGGTTTTAGACGTATCTAAAAACAGCTTAGGCCTTTTTAGTGCTACTCTACGCCCAGAGTGAAAAGGGTTGTTTATGAAGGAGTGGTTAGGGCAGGAATTAGGTGGGATGTGGGCCGACCTAAACTTAGTTGTCCTGCAGCGATAATTGAAAGTTCAACGAGTCTTCTTATACAGAACTTATACGTTGTGACTTAGGCAGTGGCTTAGGTATGTGGCACCCGGGGCCCATCATTTTTTGACACCCCCCCATCTATATGAAAAATATGATTTTTAGTAACAATCCACATATCGCACAACAAGAGTGTACCTAGGAAAAGGCAGCATCTTAAACACTGCAGTGAGCACTAGAACACCAACACATACATTGTAAAACTAAACAAGCCAGATCCCGCACAGTCAATGCCAACTGAAAACTATGTTCTTTTCATACACACAGAACAGAGATACACCCTCGCCCAATATGGAATAATCACAAACTAAAAATAGAAATTTGTAGACAAAAGTTAAACTGAACTGCCAAGAAACCAGACCCTGGATACAATGCAACACCACAAAATCAGTAACACATGTCCTCTAATACAGTGCAAAATATAAAGAAAGTAGATATAAATTTGAAAAAACTGATACATAACAATCACCACTTTACAAATTAACAAATAAAAATAAAACAAATAATGAGAAATAAAAAAATACCATTTTATTGGACTAATCCCCATAAGCTCGGTCCCCATCCCCGCAAACCACCTGATTCCATCCACACAAGCCTTGAATTGTTTATATTAAAGTATAAAAAGAAACAATATTCTGTACAATTGTCAATTTATAAATCAGCGTCTTCTCCCCACTCTCTCTTCCCCATTTCCCTTCAGCGTCCTCAGCCCACTCTCTCTCCACTTTCCTTCAGCGCACGCACCCCACCCCACCCCCACCTTGGTATGCCACTGTCTGTACCTCACTCCCTCCCTATGACCAAAAATTCTCCTTTCTTCTATTCCCCGTGTACACAACCATCTCTTTCCCTCCCTTCCTCTCTCCCAAGTCCATGCCTTCTATGTCCAAAATCACATTCCCTCCCCCACCTCAGCATCTCTTTCCCTCCCTTCCTCTCTCCCAAGTCCATGCCTTCTGTGTCCAAAAACGCATTCCCTCCCCTACCTCAGCATCTCTTTCCCTCCATTCCTCTCTCCCAAGTCCATGCCTTCTGTGTCCAAAAACCCATTCCATCCCCCAACTCAGCATCTCTTTCCCTCCCTTCCTCTCTCCCAAGTTCATGCCTTGTGTCCAAAACGCACTCCCTCCCCCCTTTTGTGTTCCGCGTTTGCCTCCCAGCCCATCTTAGCAATTTTCTCATTAAAATGGAGCTCGAGCCGCGAGGCTTGTCTTCTATTTCCTGCCTGTCCTGCTGCGCACACATAGCCAACTGGAAGTCTTCCCCGACATCAGCGCTGATGTCGGAGGACAGGCTTTGCGCTGACATCGGGGAAGACTTCCGATCGGCTATATGTGAGCGGCAGGGCAGTAGGAGCAGAAGACGAGCCTCGCGGCTCGAGAAATATTTAAGCCTGCGGGTCCCCCGTCATCCCCGTTCAGCTTTCTCCTATGCACCCCCTTGGGGCATGCATCCGGGGCGGACCGCCTCCCCCCCCCCGCTCCCCTCTAGGTACGCTACTGGACTTAGGCAATCTAAAAACAGGTATAAGTGCCCAGAAGGTATCAAAAGTGACCAGATAACCTTTTTCCCTTCTCCCTTCCCTCCTCCCCCCTATCCAACAGTAACTCTCTTCCCATCCCTTTCCCTCCTCCCCTCCCAGCAGCATCTCTCCTTCTACCTCCCCCCAGGTTCAGAAGCAGCTATCCCTTTATCCAGCACCTTCCCAGCCTCCAACAGTGGCTTCCTCCCCTTCCAGCAGCTCTCAGTACTTGCCTGCAGCAGCGATTTACTTAGGCAGCTTTAGGTCCATTGTCACCTCTGAGGAAAGAGGAAGAGACTCACAGAGGGAAGGCCCCCAACGTCGGCAGCCTGTCTTGATAGCCCGAGGCTGGGTGGAACAGCAGTCTTCCACCAACACCACCACAGTTGGCAGGAAATTTAACCGCCGACTTGATCTCACCGGCCCTGCGCAGACCAGCAGGAATTTTCTGCGGACCGGCACCGGTCCACGGACCGGTGGTTGAAGAACAGTGGTGTGGAGTAGACAAAGACTGTGTCTGAATTCAAGAAAGCATGGAACAGGCACGTGGGATATCTTAGGGATAGGAGGACATAGTGGATGCTGCGGATAGGCCATTTGGCCTTTATCTGCCATCATGTTTCTATGTTTGTGTGTAGAGGCTGAGGTTTATCATATTCTTTACTTGGAGGAGAAATCCTATAATGGCAGCAGGCTGTAAAAGAGATCCAGTTTGGGAATATTTTAATGAAGTTTCTCTACCTATGGGTAAGGCAAGAATGCATGCAAAATGCAAACACTGCAACAATTGTATTGCAAGACCTGTTGGCCTGAATGAAACGATATCATGAGAAGTGCTTTGATTAAGATGACAAAAGGAAGATCTTTGAACAGGCAGAATCTTCAGGTTGGTAACTGTTTTGATTTCATCATATTTCTTAAAGACTGCTTTGAGGAACTGTCATATTTAAACAAAAATATAATTTGTTATTATTACTGCATGTTACTGTCATTTTGATACAGTTGTTATAAAGAAATAAAGAGAAGTTGTTGGGCAGTACAGAGTGGCAGTAAATACATATTGAGAAGTTTATCCACCTGAAATTTGAAATTGGGACTTTGTTGGAGTACCTGGGAGATGCCTTTGCACAACTGGATTTTAAAGGAGATTTAGAATGTCTAATTTCTGGATGGTATGGTACGCTGGAAAGAGCATTAGAAAAAATTACCCCTCTGAATAAAATTGTGACAGGGCACAACTTTAATGCCTCAGACCGCCAAAGGCATGAATTAAAATGTTTGCGAAGGGAACTAAGAAAATCTGAGCACATTTGGAGGAAAACAAATGATATTGACAACCATGATAACTATCAATTCCACTTAACAGAATATCATGCATTTTGTGAGGTTCAGCAAGAGAGGTATTTTAGTGAGAAGATCAAAAATATGATCAATCAGCCAAAAGAACTATTTGAGATAGTTCTGTATAAAGGACTGTGGAGGATATAAGGAAAAATCACCAGAGGCAATGGATTATTTAGATTTTATGGCAAAGAAGATGGGAAGGTTATATGATAAGATCCAAGGAATGGAAGATCCTGATGAAACATTCGGTTCAATTGTGACTGTTAAATGGGATAGTTTTTGAAATGTTAATACAGAAATAGTTGCAGGGATTCTACAAGCACTGCGTCCAACAAGAGCTGTAGAGGATCTCTGTTCATCTTCTGTTGTTCAAAAAATTAGGGAAAAATTTTTTGCCATCATTAACACTGACTGTTAATAGGTCATTGCAGTCTGGTTATATGGCAAAATTACTAAAAACAGCCACTGTTAAGCCTAAGTTTAAAAAAAACATCACTTGGATGATACAGAATTGGCAAACTTTAGACCAATTTATGTATTACCTTTTTTGGGAAAGATCATAGAAGGTTGTTTTGGAACAATTGGAGGAATTTGTTGAGAGAAAAAATAATTCTTGACTGTCATCAATTTGGATTTCATGCGGGACAGTGTTGAGACACTATTAGTGACTACAGTTGATCAATTAAAAAGATGGATGGATGAAAATAAAACGATCTGCTTCATTTCAGTAGATGTGTCTTCAGCCTTTCAGCATTTTATTGCTTACGTCATATTTTCAAGATCGTACGTTTAGGGTACAAAGAAGTAGTAAGCTATCTGATATTAAGCCAATGAGTAAAGGCGTGCCTCAGGGTTCCGCCCTTAGTACATTACTTTTTAATTTATGCATATCGTCATTGGGTGAGAATTTCCAAAGAATAGGAGTGGCATATCGTCTTTAGGCTGATGACATCCAAATTTTCTTTATTTCTTTCATTTCTCTTTGCTCCATAGTCTATCTCTCTACCTTCTAGTGTCACTCCCTCCTGCATCTTCTCACACTTCTCACCTTCCCTCCATCATAATCTATCTTTCAGCTTTCTCTTAACCCCTCTTTTTCTGATCCCACCCAGATATATTCCATCTCTCTCCTCTCCCTCAAACTTAAAGCCTGTTTCATCTCATCTCCCAATTGCTGTCCTCATCACTCTTTTCTGTAGCACTGAAAGGCATACACAGCGCAGTACATTCAACATTCATTAGACAGTCCCTGCTCAGAAGAGTTTACAATCTAATTTGGACACACAGACAGGATATCTCAGGGTTGGGGAGCATTCATGACTTTCAGCTCTTCATACAACATTCTTTCCCAAACAATAACCCCTTCAATTCTCTTCACCCCTTTGTAGCCCCCTCTGTTTCTTCTCACAACTTCACTCCCAGCCTCTGTCCCTGTTATCCAGCCTCTTTCTCTTAAAATTACTTTCTTCCTATTCCAGCCCTTGACAACAGTAACCCCTTTCTAGCCCCCTCTATTCCTCTCCATACAGCTTCACTACCAGGGCACGTCCCAATCACCAAGCACCCCTCCCCCCCTTTACAGTTTCTTTTTGTTCTAAGCTTTACGTGCCAGCTCGTCATTGGGTTTGTTATTCACTTATCTCTTATAAAGAGCTTAAAGTTTTCACTATCTTGTGCTATATATTTATAATTCAGTAAGCTGATACTTAGCTTTTGCATAACTATCTCCGTTTAAGATGTCTATGCCGTTGAGGGTGTCAAAGCCGACATGTTTCGCATGAACCGCTTTATCAAGGCTCCACCCCTAAAAATAAACCAACAAAACCTCCAATTAATACCGATTAGACAGCAATAGAACAAAAGGCTCTTACCAAAAGCAAATAACCAAACTAAGTCCCAATGCCTTAAACTTACCTACTTTCTGCCGACTACCTCAATTTCTTTACAGAGATGGCGGCAGCGTTCTACTGTTTAAATAACAGAGGCCGACCTATCAGACAGGCCCACACAATGACGTGAGGGACCTCCCCCTAAAATTCTTATTCGCTGAATAGACTCCTCCCCCACTCAACAATTTAAGATCAAACTAGAGACATCCACTCTAACTCTGTATTTAGCCCATATGGAAATACAGTATTCAGGGAATAAATCCACCGTTGTTCCTTATAGTTTAACCGTTCTTCTGTATTAACCACTCCCTCCCTCCCACAATTTAACTGATCGATAACTCTCCATTTAAGATGACTGGCATCATGTTCCTAAGCTAGACAATGTTCAGCTATAGGAGCTTGTAACGCTTTAGTTTTAATACGTGACTTATGTTCATTTAATCTGACATGGATCGGTCGTGATGTACGACCTACATATACTAGATTACATGGACATACAAGGATGAATATTACTCCTTCTGTCTGACAATTAGTATTGGCAGAAGCTACTATCTTTCTCTTCGTTTGAGGATCAATCCAGGTCGTCCCCTCAATAGTGCTGGCGCACCATTGGCAATGTCCGCATTTTGTTTGCTTTGTCTTACTTTGTCTCAGACCTGTCTTTTGTTGGATCAAGACTTGGCCTATAGTCTTTGCTCTCTTAAAAGAGAACATCGGAACCTCAGTAAAAATTTCATGAAGCTGTAAAATGTGCCAGTACTTTTTTATCTGAAACCTCAGTACCTTAACTACTTCTGAATAGGGCAGTACACAGATAAGTCTATCTCCTCCTCTGATGCTAATTAGGTAGAGTAGGAAGAGGAATGCGCATCGATGAAAGTTTGGAAGGCCCATGGTGCAGAACTCTCAGGGAAGGCTAGGAGTTGAGGAGGGTTACCTAACAGTTTAGGAAAATGTGGTCAGTGGAGGTGTGCAATGGTGTAAGTAAAAATGGATGGTGTATGGGAGTTTATGAGAGGTTGGTTGGAAATATGGGTCAGAAAGGCAGGGCCTGAAATGTGGAGGCGGTGGAGAATGTTTAAGGTTCTCAGGACCTGGTTAGCGAGGGTAGGAAGAGATCACAATACTTATCAGACTTTACATTACTTCGCAGATTACTTATCAGGCTTTACAATACTTATCAGACTGCAGGTCTGGTCTGCTGGATCCAATTCCGCAGTGAAGGGTGAGCTACTGCTATAGGTGTTCAATCTGCATCAGGTCTGATCTGTGAGGTCTAATCCTGCAGTGGAAGCTGGCTACTGCCACCACAAAGGCGCACACTAAGGCGCAGGCGCCTTTGCCGCATGCCTCAGCCGGCACGCCGAACGGCTGTGCACCGTTGGTGCTGCGGTTTTTATAGGTGGAACCCCGCTGGATCAGAGGAGGGGCAGAGCGGTGCTCCCATGCCTGCTGCAGCGGGGCTCCCTCTGGTTTCCGTCGGCCCGCTGGTTTCGGTGCGGGAAAAGGAGGGACCCGATGGCGCTGCGGTTTTTATAGGTGGAACCCCGCTGGATTGGAGGAGGGGCGGAGCGAAGCTCCCACGCCTGCTGCAGCGGGGCTCCCTCTGGTTTCCATCATCCCGCTGGTTTCAGTGCAAGAAAAGGAGGGACCCAATGGTGCTGTGGTTTTTATAGGTGGAACCCCGCTGGATTGGAGGAAGGGTGGAGCGGTGCTCCCACGCCTGCTGTAGCGGGGCTCCCTCTGGTTCCCTCTGGTTTTCGTCGGCCCACTGGTTTTGGTGCGGGAAAAGGAGGGATATGAAAGTGGACAGAAGAAGGAAAAGGAGAACAGATGAAAAAGCCAGTAAGTGGAAAGCCTTAAAAAAAATGAGAAATAGAAAGGAGAAAAGCCATGAGACAAAGCAACTGCATTTTTAGTAGTAGGAAGGGATGAAGGAAAGATAAAAAAAGATAAGGATGAAGAAAGAGATATTGCTAGGCAAAAGAAATCAAAACGAAAGTAAGCGAGTATTAAAAAAAAACACATACCCAGAAATCGACAAAAGGCCTGCAAGAAAGGTAAATAGAAAAAGGAACAAATGGTAAAAACAAACCATGGGTTAGTGAACAAGTAGAAAAGGTTTGCGGTAAGACGGAACCAGCAACAGTAATAACACTGAGCAGTATGCTAAACACTCCATTATACTCATAAAGACAGAAATAGAACAGCTAAACCAGAACTTATAACTTAATCAGCCAAGATCTACCCATTGGAGCACAAGCCGTGCCCAGGAGTGCCCAGACCTCCAACCTGGAAAACAATGCTGGGTGGATATATAATAGGCAGGTCTTGTCGATGGTAGTCGGATGGACAGATTCGATGAAGTCTGCTAGTTCAGCCGGACTAGTATAGTCCTTTGTTGAGTTGTTAAAGGTGACATGCATACGGGACGGATAAAGCATGCCGTGTTTGGCGCCCATGGCTGATAGCTTAGGCTGGAAAGCCAGGAGTTGTTTTCTCTTTTTCGCGGACTCTTTGGATAAATCCGGAACCAGAAGAAGCTTGCTACCCTCGAAAACAATCGGTGAATGTGTTTTGGCCTTCTGCAGGAGGATTTGTACTTGTGATTGACGAAGCAGGGTAACCACGATCGGTCTTGGGTACCAACAGTGGCACGCCACATGTTGTGGCACACGGAAAGCTGTGTCGAAATCTATTTTCATCTCTGCAGGAATCTTCAATAGTTCAGGCAGGAGAGCTGCTAAGAAATCCGTAAGGTCAGAAGTTTCCCTACCCTCGGGTAAGCCATGTATGCGGAAACTGGTACGCTTAGCTCTGTTATTTGCATGTTCCAGCGCGGCTTCCAGTTGAGAAATACGGGATGTCTGTTTCATGAGAACCTTAATGGAGTCTTCAGAAGACTGCATTTTCAGCTCCAAGGTTTCCATGCGTTGCTTAACGTTACCGAATTCCTCTCGAAGGTTATTGAGATCATCCCTCATGTCGGATATGTCTTGTTTAGTGTCCAGAAGTAAGTCATAAATCGATCACAACTTTGCCATTATTGAGGCCTGTGAGGCGTCATCCAGTTTAGCATCAGTGGATTTTTGAGGCGAAGATGATTCGGCACTCTTTCTCTAACTAGGCTTTGCTGTGGCCATAATGATCTTTATCTCAGGGGGCTAAAAATAGCAGTAAGATATGGCCACTAAAGTGGAGTTATTTTCGATTTATGTAAAATTGTTGCCGGAGCTCTGCTCTCACGCATCCTTCTCCATTGCTGCTCACTAGCGCCCCCCACTAAACTGTTTTCTGATGGTTTAGCCTCCACTCATTTCAGCGGTGGATCAAAACGGCGTCTCTGTTTTTAGCAAGGTTTCTAGAAGTCTCTGACACTGCCATGTAAATGGGCTCTTCAACATTAAAATGAGCACTCCAGTGGATTCTTAAAAATCACCGAGCCATTTTCTAACAGCAGTTTCTGCTTTTGGCGACAAAAATCAGCGACTGGTCCGGGGTGCCGGTACAGTGACAGCACTGTTTTAAACCCTGGCATGGCAGTGTCGGAGACTGCTAGAAAAGCTGATTGTGACTCCCACTCCCCCAGCAGCGGGAGAGATGCCCATCCTCTCCCGCATACCTTTAATTAGATGGCAGACCGGAGGGATGCCTACTCCTTCTGGCCAGCTGGCTCGCCTCTTCCAAAATGGGCCTTCCCCTCCCCTGTGCATCCTGGGATGCACTAGAGGAGGGGCCTGGGGCTCTGATTGACCCAGGTTGTTTAAGGCCCCTCCCTTAGGAGGGGCCTTATACAATCTGGGTCAATCAGTGCCCCAGGCCCCTATCCGGATGCCCCGGGAAGGGGCCTAAGGTTCTGATTGGCCTGGATGCCTAAGGCCCCCTCCTATCAGAGCCTTGCTGCCCGCTTTGCTGGGCCCATACAATCTGGGTCAACCAGTGCCCCAGGCCTCTCCCTCTGACCTGGCCGTCCCTTTCTGACGCAACTTCCCGGGCAGGTCAAATCAGAGGGAGAGACCCAATACAGGCAGCAGCCTTTGAATACAGCTACTGCTGTTGCTGCAGGAGCCCAGCAGGGCCAAAGACATGATGCCAAGGTACACCGGGGACAAGAGAGCTACGGTCGGGTCCACGTTTGGTTGAATCCACAGATCCAAAACCCCTGGATACGGAGGGCTGATTATACATCATTTTTTTTCTCAACATTGATGTTTTTCATGTTCTACAGCCTAAAAACTGCAAGTGGGGTAGGTGATTTAAAGGATTAGATACTTTTTTAATTTGATAAATGTTTCTCATTTTTTGGAGACTGAAATTTTGCAGGATTATGTATTGATATCTCTCTGTCTTGTGGAATAAACAGGTCACCCTCCCCCCCCCCCCCCCCCCACACACACACACACTTTTGATACTTTTCACTCAGCAAGTCACATTTTTCATTCCGCTTGCTTAGTCTTATCAGTGCTGTGGCCCCTAAGATGCTAAGGAGAGGCTCTTGCCCACCTCAGTTCTGATTATTAGGCTGGTTGAAGATATATAGTGCCACTAAAAATCTCTTCTGACCACTGTGGCACTAGCTGGCTAGTACTTGGGCGGTCTATGGTGGGAGAGACAGTGTAGAGGCTGGAAGGTATGCAAGCCCGTTTTACAAAGCCATGGTAGCAATTCCTGTGGCAAATGCACATAAGAATTGAAGCCCATAGGAATTAAATGGCTTTGGTGCATTTATCATGGGAGAATTGTTACCGCGGCTTTGTAAATGGGGCCCTTAAAAAGAAGAAAGGATGAAGCATCTGATAGAAAAATGTGGCCTTTTGAAAACTAATTCGCCTTAGTGCAGGTAAATGGGACATTCCTGGGAATTGACAGAGTGTAAAAATATAAAAGGACATCTATTTATTTCCATATATAAACTGCCCAAATCAGTGTACAAAAACAGTGCTGCTACTACTACTATCCATTCAGTCGTGTCCGACCCTCGGATACTCTGTAGGCCAGTTCTCGCAATGCTTCCCTGTTTTCCACGGCTTCTTTCAATTGCTTGATGTTCATTCCCGTGTCATTCTTGATGGTATCCAGCCAACGGGCTTTTGGTCTTCCCTGCTTCCCTTTTACCACAGACCAAGTAGCACCTCCTTTTCTAGTTAATTCGCCTCATCACGTGTCCAAAATAGGTCAGTTTCTGCCTACAATCTTGCCTTCCAGGTACAACTCTGGGTTATACGATCAAAACATCTTTGTTGGTGATCCTAGCTGTCCATGGGATTCGTAGAAGTCTTTGCCAGCATCACAGCTCAAAAGCATCAATTTTTCTTCTATATGCTTTTGCGAGTGTCCATATCTCACAGCCATATGTCGCAATTTGGAAAACAATGACAGTGATCAGTGGCGTAGCGAGGGTGAGAGACTCCCGGGGTGGTGGGACTCCTCCCCTACCCCAACCCCTTCCAAGTCAGGCGTACGCCCCCCTTCCCTTCACTTCCTAGGCAAGGGTCCAGGAAGTGACATCATATGAAGAGCCGAAGCTGGCGTGAGCAACAGGTTAGGGTTGCTGCTCGCACCACAAATGTTAAAGAGGCACGGGGAAGGGAAGTGGCGCATGCATGCATTACTAGGAGGCAGGAAAGGAGTGGGTGGAGAGGAGGGGGCTGGCGCTCCCACCAAGGTGGTGCCTGGGGCAAACTGCCCCCTCTTATTATGCCACTGGCAGTGATCAGTCTTTGTTTGATGGTGACTGAGGCCTCCTTGCACTTCCATATTTGGTCCATGCTTACCATGGCTGCACGCCCCAGTGCTAATCGATGCTTGATCTCTGCTGTCGAACCGCCCACTGTGATCAATGAGGGACCCAAGGAAAACGAAGCTGTCAACCACAGAAACAGGAACAATCTAAAATGATTCATGTTCTCGAAGTACTGTTTATTATAGTTTGTAAATTTGTGTTATACTGCCACCCTGTGGCATGTGATTTTGTAGCTGCATGCAAAGGTTTTGGTGCACCTGGTGAAACGATATACAGTAAGTCTTTCCTTAAAGTCTAGAGCATATTATCCGTCAGGGACTCATTTTATGGACATGTGCTAATCGTCAGTAAAAGACCCACAGTATGTTTCACTGAACGGCTAAATTAATAGAATGACTTCTACGTGGTACAAAATAAATTTTCTGTGTTCTTTTACCTTATTTTCTTTTGGTGTGGTTTTTCTTCCCTCTTCCTCCCTTTCTTTTTTCTTTCTCTCTCTTTTTCCTTCTTTACTCTTGACCCTCTTTTCTTCTTTTTTTTTTTTCTCCTTACCTGTGGCTTTTCATATCTCTCTTTATACTCACCTTCCTCTTTCTTCAGTTCAGGTTTTACAATGCATGAAATGTTACACTCGAGATTTTCTGTATTAACATCTAGTATGGTTGCCAACTTGTTACAAAACTTGTTCTTTCAATCAAATAGCTTTTGAAGTTTGTTTACGCAGCTACATGTTTTACGCTCTTTTATTGTCTTATGTAAATATTATGCTATGTTGTAGTTTTTTAGTTTTTCTCCTGATGAAATATGGTATTTTGATGGTCCTATTTCAATATTTTTACTACACATCTTTGTTTTATCCCAGACCTGTCATCTGTGAACTTATACGCTACAGGTTTGGTTTCATTTTTAGGTATTTGCATAAACATTATCATATGTTTTGCTTGTCATATATATATATATATATATATATATATATATCTTTGACATATGTATCATTTGTTATATTTATATGTATTTATTTATTTATTTGATTGGCCTCTGGTATTGATTTATTTGTATAGCTTAAAAAAAAAATTCAATTTTTATATGATGTGATTTAATATGTTATGTTTTTATGTTTAGTGACCCCTGATGCAGGCGTTCCTCAGACGCCGAAACACAGTGCTGTGTCGGGTCCACAGCTTCTGCTTGTGTCCTTTTATGAAATAAACATCAGTGATCTTCAGTGGAGTGTTCATTGTCCGTTCCCACTTCCTTTTCTACTGTTTTATACCCTTGGGTTCTCTGTCCTGTTAGGCTTTTTGGGGTTTACAAAATTAAACATAAACATTTTGGATTCAGGTCGCTGCAGAATAATAATAATTTATTTATAACCCACTATACCTCAACAGTTCAGAGCAGTTTACAACAGAGAATCTGCCAGGCGGGCAGCAAGTCGGTGGCTACTTGTGCCAAAGTTAAAAAGGAATGGGAAATGGGTGAACGCGCACGGCAGGGGGAGCAGGGAAGAGGGTGGAAGTGGTGTGCCATCCCCCTAGGTGCTGCTCACCCTCGCTATGCCACTGAGCCTGTAGGTACTCGTATAAACCCCTACATTCTATAAAAAGCTAAAGGTTGTATATAAAAATTGGGGTGTATGCCTAATTTGCATGCACAATTTAATTGATTAACAAGTCAATTAGCGCTAATAATTGGGATTTTAATGAACAATTAATGGTGCTAATTAGTTTTCATGAAAATGTACGCATGTAAATTTAGGTGTGGGTTCCACGCCTAAATGTTACGCATGAATCCAAAAAGGGGCGCTGAAATGGGATGGTCATGGGAGAATTGGAGGGGGGACGTTCCTCCAAGTTACAAATGTCGTTATAGAATAAGGGGGAGCCGCGCCCAATTTGCACCACGTTTCAGTTCATGCAAATGGTGACACCTATGGCGTATGCCCTGTGCATAAGTACTATTCTAAAACCATGCTTAACTTTAAGCGCCATTTACAGAATAGCGATGAGCAAATTTTTAGGCTCCTTATATAGAATGTAGTCTAAAATGGGCATCTTGGTATTTAGCACAAGCCAATCGTTAGCATGCATTAAATCATTTAGCATATGGACGCAGCTTAGACGTAAAAAATTTCTGACATTTCGTCAGTCAGTTTTGGCCTTGGGAGCAACCTTTCAACTTAGGTTTCCTTGTAAATGCTGTATTACCTATCAAACAAATAAGTATATTTTTTATGATCCAGAACAATTGCAATTTTTCTTGGAAGGAAAGGCTGCCACTAAGGCTCCTGACCCCTCTACAATTTCAACCACTTAGGCCTTAATGTAATTAACCAAAGAACCCTGTATATTTGAGGCATATGTCAATATGACCGAGTATAGTTTTTCTTTAATTCAACTCCCCTTGATTGTGTATGGTTTCACTCTCCCCTAATGTGGACTATGATCATTGTACTGGAATTTATGACTTGATAATAATTTCTTGAGTATATTTAGTTGCCTGTATCAAAGTGTTCTTTTTTGATCTTTGATGTGAAAATGAATAAAATAGATTTAAACATAAATCATTTAGCATACCTTAGTAAAAGGATTCCTTAGTATGATTTCTGTTACCTTTCATGCAAAAATCCTAATACGTCCATTTTGGTGCAAAACAACTCATAAGAGAGAAAACTCAGGCTTATTGGGCAACGTTTTTGAGTTAATCTCAAACACATGCTTTTTAAAAAAAATTATTTATTTATACTTTTGTTACAATTTGAATAACAAACATAAAGGAATATCCATTTCATCATCAGCATAAAATGCTCATAAAATAAAGTACAAAGAAAATTATATCAATGATCTAGTCCATATCATTTAGCCCGCTAGTGCTGCCGCTAGGAAAGAAGTAACTAAACCAAATATATAACATGTGGCATACCAAAAAAAATGTGGCATACTTTTAATTGTCAACTAAACATCCTCCCAGACTTGTAAAAGTAAATTAAGAAATTGGTTTATCCTTAAGAAAAAGTCTTCCAACTGGACTGGGTCTAGAAACACATATCTACAAGTCTATGCGGATCCTAATCTAATTTAATGTAAACCGCCTAGAACTCGCTGGGTATGGCGGTATATAAGAATAAAATTATTTATTATTATTATTATTATATCTATCACTTGCATATGATATAAGGCATTTACAAGGAAATTTTTGAAAAATGTTGCACCCAACGCTGAAACCCTACGTTTAAGCAGTAGGAATTGCTTCTTCTTTAACTGAGTCTGCTTAGATACATCAGGAAAAATAGAAACTCGTTGGCCGCAAAACAGAACTTGCTTCTTCGTAAAGTACAACTTTAAAATAGCTTGCTTTTCTAGTTCTGATTTGAACACTACCAACAGAGTAGCACGTTTTGTTATTGGGTCTTCAGATGACTCAAGAAACTGAGATAAATCCAAACTGTCTGGTGAAACTAGTTTATCTATTTCCCCCTCATCGATATCTTACTTTTATTTAATCATTGTAGTTCTCCCCTTTTTTCCACTCGTACCCGTTTGGCTAATCGTGTATATCATTGTTTTGTCTAATCTTGTATGTTTATTTTATTACAGTTATGTATAACCACCTTGAAATAAATGATAAGGTGGTATATCAATCAAATTTTTAATAAACTTGAAACTTGATCTACCACCTCCTTAGAAGCCCTCAGAATGTAGTAGAGATAATTATCAGGATCAAAGGTATCCACTTTAGTATATTGCAAATTCTCCCGCAAATACTTTCTCAAGAGCTTTAATGGAGATAGGTAGTGTGTGATAGGGAAATTTAAAAAGTGAAGAATCTTAGCTCTCATATGATTCTCCATTTTTTCTAATTTAGCATGAAACAATATACTATCTTTAATATTAGACGTTGCAGTGCTCTGTAAACTACCCACAGATTTATCTAATTTCTCTACTTTATTTCCTAGCTCTGCTATATGAGTTTCATGCTCATTCATTTTTACAGTTGTATCTGAGGAAAATTGGCACAATTTCAAAAATGTAGTTTGTAACGAAGACTCAATTGTATTAACAATTAACCTTACATCATTTAAAGTGATAACTTTATCTTTAGGGAGAACATTGGGGATTGGGCTCCGTAACCATTTGTATCGGAGTCAAGCCTTTTGTTCCCACTACTCCAGTTTCCTCTAAGACATTAAGTCCAGTTGTATCAAGAAATGTCTTAGAGGATGTCTCTACTCTTCCAAGAAGACTTAATGGCTGAGGAGGTGGTGACGGTTCCCCAGAGGAGAGGGAAGCAGATTGTGTATCTAAAGTTACCTACTCTTTCACTGGTGGTAAAGTCAAAGCCATGAGATAACGATCCATAGGACCTGTGCCTGAAACTAGAGAGGTAATTTTCGCTTTCCTTTTATGCGTGGTAGAAGGAAAAGATAGTAGCCCACTCCCAACTCATCATGGGCTCCGAAGGGGCTCGTCCTGCCGCTTTGGCCACACCCTGAAGGACCCCACCTGGAAGCGCTGGGCGCCGGGTTTCTGCGGGGGCTGCCTGCCCCGATGTGAGAAATGGTGCTGCTGGCAGCACTGTCTGGGCTCCCTCTTGTGGCTCCCTGTTCTTCTTATGAGGCCCAGAAGGACCCCACCTGGAAAAGCCAGGTTGCTGCAGGGGCTGCCTGCCCCGATGTAAGGAATGGTGCTGCTGGCGGCACTGGCTGGACTCAAACATGTTATTGTTTATTTAAAACTTGATAGAAAAATAGAAATAATAAACAGTAGTTTCTTTCCTATTTTGATGATCTCTTTGAAAGATATCTTGTTTTGAACCATGCTCTTTTGAGTGACTCTCTGCCTTCCCCTATTAAAAGCTACTCTATCTCCTTTTTAAATGTTGATGCCAGCAGATTTATTTGATCAGCCAAAATGACAATGGAAGGGAATGGAAGCTCCTACTTTGGGAATGTGGAGGACAGCGGTGCAAGAGCAGCGGTTGCATGAAACAAGAACTACAAAAACGAAACGTACAATTGATAAAAATTAGAAAAAATGGGCTCATGTTGTGTACAGTTGTAATCCTTGATGGCAATTTGTGCTATTCCATTTCATTGTTAGTAATTATATATATATATATGAGCCCCGTGAGGCTAAGATTTAAGCTTTAAGTTTGTTTCTGTTCCAGGGTGGTTGCAACACAGTAGATCAGCAAGGACATAATCATAAAAATTAAGAAGCCATAAAAAACACCTAAGTGGACACTTGGACGTCATAATCGCCGGGACATCCAAGTGCTGATTTTCAAATCCGTTTTCCTGGACATCTAGCAAGACATTTCATCCGCTGAGACATGCTACGGGCATGCTTTGGGTGTGCTAGATTTCGACATCTTGCAGGGGAAATCAAGACGTCCTGGACGGAACGCAGATGTTTTGGGCTAGACCTCTTTTGGAAGCGTCTAGAGCAGTGGTTCCCAAACCTGTCCTGGAGGACCCCCAGGCCAGTCGGGTTTTCAAGATAGCCCTAATGAATATGCATGACAGAGATTTGCATATAATGGAGATGCCAGGAATGCAGATCTGCTCATAGGAATTTCATGAGCGTCAGAGCGTTTAGCGCTCCAGTTCACAGTAGAAACCTCTACCGTGGCTTAGCAAAAGGGGGTTAATTGGCAAAATACCCTTAATAATTGGTTTACAAAAAAACAATTTAATTGGGCTATAGGCACCTATCTGATTCTACAAAAGATAGGCACCTAAGTGGGCGTTTCTATAGGTGGAGCGTGACTTAGGCACTGCTAAGCGTGATTCTCCAAAAACTAAGGTGGCTGAAATGTAGGCCTTTGAAACCCTTGCCTACATTCCATGCGCCTGAGTTTTTACATAGGCGCCGCTAGCCGCGATTCTGTAAATGGTGCCTAAGTGTGATTGGCAGCCAATGCCATTTTTCTAGGTGCCGGCCGATTTAGTCCCAATTTATAGAATCAGCCCCATAGTGCCAATGAAAATCAGTGGCCAGTGGACTTATATATTTCTTTGCTGTAAGGAAACACATAAGACCCTTTGAATACCAGGACCAATAAACAAAATCAGGAATAGAGAATGGCATGGGGACAAATTTTTCTCCGTCCCCATGGGAACTTATTTTCCCGTCCCATCCCCATGAGTTCTTTGCCTGTCCCTGCCCCATTCCAGCGAGCTCCGTCCTCATCTGCACAAGCCTCAAACACTTTAAAATCCTAAGTAGCAACATTCTAGAGCTCAGATTGTGATGTCATAATGCCTCATTCCACCAATGCCTAAGCTCCGTCCTCATCTGCACAAGCCTCAAACACTTTAAAACATAAGTAGCAAGATTCTAGAGCTCAGATTGTGATGTCATAATGCCTCATTCCACCAATGCCTAAGCTCCGTCCTCATCTACACAAGCCTCAAACACTTTAAAACATAAGTAACAAGATTCTAGAGCTCAGATTGTGATGTCATAATGCCTCATTCCACCAATGCCTAAGCTCCGTCCTCATCTGCACAAGCCTCAAACACTTTAAAACATAAGTAGCAAGATTCTAGAGCTCAGATTGTGATGTCATAATGCCTCATCCCACCAATGCCTAAGCTCCGTCCTCATCTGCACAAGCCTCAAACACTTTAAAACATAAGTAGCAAGATTCTAGAGCTCAGATTGTGATGTCATAATGCCTCATTCCACCAATGCCTAAGCTCCGTCCTCATCTGCACAAGCCTCAAACACTTTAAAACATAAGTAGCAAGATTCTAGAGCTCAGATTGTGATGTCATAATGCCTCATCCCACCAATGCCTAAGCTCCATCTTCATCTGCACAAGCCTCAAACACTTTAAAATCATAAGTGCTCAAGACTTGTATGTTTAAGGCAGAGCTTACAGGAATAGGACAGCGACATAGCTCACGGGGAGGGGATGGGACGAGAAAATTGAGTTCCTGCAGGGAGAGGGACAAATGTATTCCCATGTCATTCTCTACACAGTACCACTCTAGAAATCAAAATGTAAAAGAAGTGGACTGAGTACAGTTACAGTTATTATGGTTATTTTATTTGATATACCACCATTTTAAACAAAAAGTCAAATCAAAGTGGTGTACAATTAATAAAAAACAATGGACAATATTTAAAATAAAAACATAACAAGGGGGAAAGTACAGGAACAAATGAACCAAACTAGACACAAAAGGACAAAAGGGAAGGAAAAGTTTACAATATTTAAGGGAATAAACCAAGCAGAATAGGAACAAGAGGGTAGGATACAGAAAGAATAAAGAGTATAGGATAACCAAGCCATTGTGACATCACTAATGAGGTTGGCTCTTAGGCATTGGTGGAATGAGGCATTATGATGTCACAATACCAGCTCTGGTTATCAGAGGCTGAAACTTTTCATACTATTTATTTATTCAATTTTCTATACTGTTCTTCCAAGTAGAGAATGACACGGGGGACAAATTTATTTTTCCCAATCCCTGCGGGAACTCATTTTCCCTTCTGGTCCCCATGAGTTCTTTTCCTGTCCCTGCCCCATTCCTGCAAGCTCCTTCCTCAGCTGCACAAGCCTCAGACGCTTTAAAAATCATGAGTGTTCGAGGCTTGTGCGGTTAAGGCAGAGCTTACAGGAATGGGGCGGGGACAGGGACAAATTTGTCCCTGTGTCATTCTCTAGTTACAGAAATATTGACTGCTCACTAGATTCCATCTTTCTTGTGCTCTTTTTTTTTTTCCGTCCAAGATATCTGCTAATTTATCTGCGAAAAGTCTATTAAAACAGGATGCCTATCATAGACTTCTAGAAAAAGAAGGATGAGCCAGATCTGGTGAGGTTTTGTGGTCTATCACCGGACCCCAGGCTGGATTTATTGTCCAGACAAATATACTCAAATCTTACTCATTTTTAAAAACCTTCAGAATAAGAGACATCTCGACCCTTAAGTTTTAATTGATGCAGTGATTGGGTAATCTGCCATTACATATGTTTTGTAACTTTACTCTTAAATTCCCTGTTCTCTTCCACTTTCAGATTTCAGGGTCTGCAAGTGACTCTTCTTTTGAGTCATTATGAGTGACAGTAAGCTTTAATTAATATGACTAATGAATTATCATTTTTTCCCCCAAAGAAGTGGCATATAATCGGCATACTCTGTCCCCCGGCCCTGAGTTCTGTCTTTGTGTTCTGAACTGTTCTTTGGACACGTGACATCTAACCATTTGCAAAGATCTCCAGAAGAACATCAAGAGACAGCAGAAACTTTCTTAATAGCAGTTTATTTTTCATGCATTTTTCTATTTTTTCAAATATCTTCCTAATCTAGGTTGAAGAAGAATTTGGGGGTGGCTTTTTGTCATTTTTTAATGATAATGTCTCAAGCAATTTTGGGGAGATTTTCTATAGTCCTGTTTCTTTGCTCACCTGTCCTTTCCTTGATTTGTAAAGGACTCCAGCCCCAGCAAAAGAATCTGAGTAGAAAGATCCTTCTTGCATTTCAAGCAATGGTAAGTTAATACTTATGTAATATAAATTATATTCACCTTGGTTTACATCTTTAATGCTAGACTACCAGAGATATTTATTAACTTTTTCCTATCGTAATAAATTTTACGTTCCAATCGTAATTAGTTTAGCAAAGTTTTGTATTATTCACCGTTATCATTTACGGCTATTGTAAACATAATGTAAATAAGCCATAAGTCTGTCAATTCAAATATTTTGTGTTCCTGGCTCTTTATTAGTCCATACAGACTGTTTATCCACTGTCTATGTCATTTTTGGAATGTCCCGTCATGCGGGACACACGCTCCCAGAGGTGATAGGGCAGAGTACATTATTGGGCTTCAAAAAGGGATTGGATGACTTCCTGAAGGATAAGGGGATTGAAGGGTATAGGTACAGGTATTAAATGAATAGGGGATGAAAGACTTAGGTAAGGTCCAATGACAGGTCACAGACCTGGGGGCCACCACAGGTGCGGACTGCTGGACACGATGGTGTCGCTTGACTTACCTTAAGATGCTGTGAACTTTTTAAAATGGCATATACTTAGAACCAAAAATTTAAAAACTTAAAAAAATGTATGTCTTTACTTTTTGTACTGTAGCAATGGCTTCATAGCTTCCAATGGCATCACAGTGAGCGTTTTGCCACAATAATACAGAATATATTTCCTTCTGATATCACAGGGGGGTAATACTAGTAAAAACTAGGGAAAGTCAGAAATTGCTTTAGTCAAAAATGTGAACTGACTTTGCTGTTACAATAGTAACCTATCTATGGTGTGATCAAGGTTTACACTCAGCTTCTTGGATCTGTATTTAAATCGGGAGGGTGACGCTGTGTTCTTTCTGGCAGTTTGAGAATAACTTTGTGAAGAGAGAGCAATTTCCAGCAGTGGTATGTACATTGTAAAGTTCCTCCCGTAGTTTTAGCCTTACAAATCACTATGAGTTTTGTCGTGGTGTGGGTTGTGGCATTTTCTCTCACACCCAATTTTATGTTATTTTTTGTCTTGTTGAAGCAATTATACATCACCAATTCTAATATTATTCAGAGTTTTAAAGGACTTTTATCAAATTTATGACTGGGTCTCCTGAGGAAGAAAGCGAAACGGGGCCACGTTGGGACCCCAAAGCCTTCATAAAGTTAAGTTATTATTTTACAACTTACCCAGTTTCAGTGAAGTTAACTTAATACTATTCATGAAGAAAAGAAAGCCATGACACATTGAAGCATTGAAAAATTGTGATACATTCTTTATTTATCTGTATCCTAGCTTGAAGTGTGATCTTTATTGAAACAGTTACAATGATTGGAAAGTGAACTCTGTTCCATTCTTGGGAGGGTATATCCCTTCCTTGTAGAGTTTCATGCCTCTGAGTAACCTGGAAAAAATCTTGATCACACCATAGATAGGTTACTATTGTAACAGCAAAGTCAGTTCACATTTTTGACAATAATACAGAAGCCAGATTTATTTTCTGCTCGTAAAGAATATCTGCAGAGGATCAGACTTTAAAGCAGATTCTATTTCCAGCAATCACACTCCAACAGCAAATGATAACAGTGTTTATTTCAATAATATTTGGGAAAAGAAAAAAAAAGAATCCAAGCTGGTTACCTTTTCAAGTTCATGTATCTCACTGTCTCAGCATCAGTTGTTGGAACAATGCATTCAGCGTTGTAATCACACTCTCGATTCACAAAGTCTTGTTCCTAGTTACATTTTAAAAAACTACTAAAATCGATATCATTTACTAAATTTCTAGAGCACTAATACGATCGTATGACAAGTTTTGTAGATCACCGGGAATGTCCAGTTTGTATCTTTTTGTGAACCGCATCGATCCGCACGGTTTCGCGGTCTACAAATGTAATGTAAGGCCAAAAAGAAATCAAGAGTGATAAAATGATAAAGGGTCAAGATATATGATGTATGAAAAAAGGCTGAAAAAGTTGAGTCTCTTCATTCTTGAGAAAGAAGACTGAAAAGTGACTTGTTAAAAAAATAGATCCATTTGTTTTCCATCGATCTTGAAGACAAGAAATAAGAATCCTAAATTAAAATTAGGAGGGTAAGGTTGACTCCCAGGTCTTTTGACTGTGAAGGTTAGTGAAACATTGAAACATATTACATCGCATTAGGGATTTCTATTCTGCCATTACCTTGCGGTTCAAGGCGGATTACAAATGGCTTATCCGGAGATTAGAAGTATTTAGGGAGTAGTTTGTACATTTCTTTGAGTTGCTAAGGATTACATCTGAGTTGTCATGATATTGGAAGTACATATGTAGGTGATACTTGGGACATTACCTAGGTCGAATGACGGAACGCTATCACTAGATCATTTTACAAACAACCTGAAGAGACATCTGTTTGGGATAGCTTAGGCAGCATGTATTCCGCCTTGTTGACCAGATGATATATCGGATCCATGACCCTCTGCCTTTTAAAATTCCTTCCAGCCCTATCTTTCTGAGTCTGAAATTACATAAGATGTAGATTAGTTGTTAGGGCAACAAGAGAACGCCAAGGATGCCAAGGCAAAATCCAAATTCTCCTTGTCAACTTGGGGATGTCACGTCACCCTCAATTACCTCAGCTACAATCTTAGAAAATACCCCTTGAAACAGGAATTCATAACTTACCTTGCACGTGGATTTGGAAAGGCAAATGATTAAGTCTTATGTCCTAATCCATTTGAACCTGTTGCCACTTGGAGTGTAAGGTAGCTTAAGGCGGTGTATCCCCTCTGTGGATTTCTATTATTATTTTAAAATTTTTACACTGCCCACCCCTTTGTTGCGTTTTGCAAAGACAGTACTGAAAATAAATTGAACTTTGAACCTACTGAATATGTCAAATTTGTAAAAATATTTAAAGAGATGACAAGTGCTAGATTTAATTTATTATTTGCTGGTGTTTTATCCAGTAAAAAAACATTAAAAGCATTCTAGATGGGTGCTTCCATAATATCTATATTTGAAGGTATTTGTTTTCTAGTGGTCATAGGGTAATAAAGGTACAGTACATCTGGTCAAAGAAACATAGAAACATAGAAATAGATGGCAGATAAGGGCCACGGCCCATCTAATCTGCCCACCCCAATGACCCTCCCCTACCTTTCTTTGTGAATAGATCCCACGTGTCGATCCCATTTGGCCTTAAAATCAGGCACGCTGCTGGCCTCAATCACCTGAAGTGGAAGACTATTCCAGCGATCAACCACCCTTTCGGTGAAAAAGAATTTCCTGGTGTCCCTATGCAGTTTCCCGCCCCTATTTTTCCACGGATGCCCCCTTGTTGCCGCGGGAGCCTTGAAAAAGAAGATATCTTCTTCCACTAGTGAGCTTGCTATCAGTTTTTACTAGGGCTGCATTTTGATAAAATGTTTAATCGCAATTAATCATGCAATTAAACAAACTTTAATCTCAATTAATTACACAGCTAAATGTATGTATTTATCAACTGCAGCTCCTTGTAACTCTGGGCAAATCACAAGGCACAAAATAAGTAGTTGAATACTATATGCCAGGGCTGCCCAAGTCCGGTCCTCAACCAGGCCAGGTTTTCAGGATATCCTCAATGAATATGCATGAGAAAGATTTGACTGCACTGCCTTCTTGGTATGCAAACCTCTCTCATGCATATTCGTTGTGGATATCCTGAAACCTGGCCTGCCAGTAGATCTTGAGGACCGGACTTGGGCAGCCCTGCTATATAATATGTAAACTGCTTTGATTGTAACTACAGAACAGCAGTATATCAAATCCCATTTTCCTTTCCTTCTCTAAAGAACTGATAATCTCCCTCCCAACCCCACATCCAGCATCTCTCCCTTTCTCTTCCCTCCACTCCTCCCCCCCCCATCCCCATGAGCAGTGGCACAAACTTGGTGATAAGCATCAAACTCTTCTGGTGGCTGCTGGAATAGGGTTGCCTAATAGCTCCAGAAAAAGAGGACAGATTGAGATATCTGGGTTTTACTTCTATTGCTGTCAATGAAAGTAAAACTCAGAAGTCTCTTTCTGTCCTCCTTACTTCTATTGCTTTCAGTGGAAGTAAAACCTGGATGTCTCAATTTGTCCTCCTTTTTCTGGAGCCATATGGTAACCCTATGCTGGAGTTCATTGCCTCAGCCACAACTTCTATCAGTGACCCCCCCCCCCCCCCTCTAGTTCTGCTCTTGAGTCTGCAGCTCACTTCCCTCCCCCACCTGTGGTTCAGTCTCTACCACCCCGCAATCTCCCCTGACCATCTACATTAAAGATGGTCTTCTGCTGGTCCCTGGAAGTGGCAGCATTGCCTGTGGCCTGCTCCGAAGCTTTTCCTCTGGCCTGTCCTACCTCCTCTGACATCACTTCCTGTTTCTTCATGGGCAGGATGGGTTGAAGACACAACCCACAGTACATACATCATTTTCCAATTTTTAGTTTATTTTTAACTCTTCGTGATCTTTTTATTATTTAGCTTATTCGTATGGTTGTGTTGTAGGCTTAATTCTATAAAGCGGGTGCTAACATTTAAACACCAATGCACACATACATAAGCAGAATACTGGCAGAATCAGGTATACTTCTGCACATTTATGCGTAAATGCCAATTTTCCAGCATTATGTCCAAAATTCAATGCCAGGCTATGTCCATGCTCTGGCATTGAATTTCCCAGTTTCTGGAGCCGGCTAATGCATAGCTTGTTCATTGTGATATTCAGCTCGAAACCAGTTATGGGTTGCTGCCTAAAAACAGGATTGAACTTTATGCGGTAGTGTTTATATAAGAACATAAGAATTGCCATCTCTGGATCAGACCCTGGGTCCATCAAGTCCGGTGATCCGCACATGCGGAGGCCCTGTCAGGTGTACCCTGGCATGGTTTTAGTCCCCATATCACTGTATGCTTCTCAAGGGAGATGTGCATCTAATTTAGCCTTAAATCCTAGAACGGTGGATTCTGCAATTACTTCCTCTGGGAGAGCATTCCAGGTGTCCACCACTTGCTGCGTAATATTGCTAATTTTACTAAGAAATGGGCTCCCCCCTGGATGGTTTTTGTAAAAATTTGAAGGAGAATCTTCCCTAACTCCCTCCCATCTGAATTGGATATATGCAGCTTATTTGTATTTTATTTTATTCTATGTTTAATTTTAGGTTGTTATTTTATAATAGACATAGGGCTGCTTTAATAAAGCCACGCTAGCGGTTTTTATCACATGCACCGGATTAGCGCACGCTATAGCGCTAGCTGGAAATCTACCGCCTGCTCAAAAGGAGGCGGTAACGGCTAGCATGTGCGGCAATTTAGCGCGCGTTATTCCACGCATTAAGACCCTAGCGCGGCTTTGTAAAAGGAGCCCATAGTCCTCATTAAGTTTTAATAAAGTGTATATAATTATTATTGTATTGGAAGTGTGTTTTATTGTTATTGTACGTATTGTTTAATCAGATTTTTGATTAAATGCTTTTTTGAAACTACAAAGCGTTGAACAAGGTTTAAAATAACATTTAAACAACTTTAACAATTAAGACATATATTTATATAAAAAATTACTAGACTGACGACAATTACATACTGGGTAAATACGGACCTGAAGGCCCCTAAACACAAATAGGAAGGGGGGGAGAAATACAATTGATATAGAAAATGTGAGAAACGTTTAAGATAAACACAAAAGGGACTGGGAAAATGAATATAAATATAAATATTAATAATTTTAAAAAAAGAAAATCACATGCTCTGTTTTCATTTCCTTCTGTTAAAGGCTGCAAAGGCAAGAAATGCCATGATCATCTGCTTTCATTTCAAGCAGCTTTTCATGACAATGACTTTCATTCACTGTTACTTACTTCTCACTCTTATGAACACTTTAGGAAACAACTGAACTCTTATCTTTTCCCTAAGTACTTGTCTGAGTAGTTATCTATGACCCTTTTGTGTAGATTATGTAATTTTTTGTAAACCACATTGAACTTATGGTTATGCGGTATAGAAATTTGATGTTGTGTTATCTGTGTTTTTTCAGAAGTGCCGCTCAATGAAAAAAAATTCCTCCATTGTTTTAAAGTTACCGAGCTCTTCTCGGCATGTACCCTGCTCCCTAGATCCCCCCTCCCTCCCCAAATCTGTGACTCCTGCCTGAGTTGAAATAGCTGGCTACCTGCCATTAAGATGTGCCTGTCACCTCTAGATCAATATGCCCGCGTATCTGAATTCTAACATGGGTAGGACAGTTTGAAATATTTGGCACAGCCCAGTTTCTGAGATCAGCGGCTCAAGTCACTTCTCGTGTTTTACGTGGCTGGAGAACCATCTGTCCCTGAGATATAGCATTACTGCTGCCAAGTCATGTTAATTCAAAGCACACACCACTTATTGACTAATTCTAACCAGCCTGAATATCCCACAGAATTATCTGCTTGGGTAAGAACACGATCGAAAAGTTTCCAGTAATAAATTAATCTCCAGACAGATTATTCTAAAGAGTCTATTGTTTCCCAGTTACGTAACAAAATATTTATCATTCAGTTGTACAAGAATGAATGAATTCCCAAAGATCCATTCTTTAAGGAACTTCAGGAATCTGACTTTTAAAGTATAATGTGTGGTTTAGTCATTTGCTAATAGGCAGTTGCCTAGTGTATGCCCAGAATGTGTTCCCTTATTAATTTTACAGTTGTAAACCACTTAGATGTTTTTAACTAAATGTGGTACAGCAAATAAGTGGACCTATGAACTATTAACCATGATCACCCCTGGTACATAAACAATATTGCTTTGGTTTGGACTGGGGCTAGGACCAGAATCCTCTAGGAGGCCATAAGCAGCTTTACTCTCTCTCCACACTCACCATTCTCTCAATAAGCCAGTCTACCACAAAGGGTGTTGTTCTGAATTGTTTCCTCAAGTCATTGCCTGTATGCAAAAAGGGTTGTACGTGCTGTTTGACGTGAAACAGAGAAAATGAATTGTGAAGTTTTATGTGCGTAAATCTCTAATGATAAATCAAAATTTAATTATTTAACAGTCAAGAAGATTTTACAGCAGTGTCCTGACATTTAGGGCCTGATTCTATAAAAGGTACTTGAATTGGGAAACGGCACCCAACGGATGTTAGCCAAAGTGGAGTGTCGTTTATAGAATCGAGGCTGGTTGAGCCCAACTTGAGATATGTTTATTCGTATTTATAGACCGCTCTTCGCTATAACATCGTAGCGGTTTACAAAAATAAAAACATAAAGGAAAAGAACTCCATTAATCAAAGAGAAAGATACAAAAGTAAACAAACTTAAAATATAGCATTAAAAAATTACGGAATATAAAATACAGAATTTAAAGGCTGTGACTGGAGAATGCTTCCCAAAGTTTCAATCCAGAATAATGCTAATTATCCCTTAGAATAAAATTCTATCTAAGGAAATGCTAAGCTGAAAAGAGAGGCTTTTAAATAGGCTTCTAAATTGAATATAAGAAAATTCACTATGTAGCTTTATTGGAAGAGAAGCCCACAGACAGGGCGCAGAAGCAAAAAAGGCAGCGGTAGGTATCTGTAATATAGGCAACGTTACATTAGGCCAGGGGTTTCTTGGCCTAAAATACCGGATTGTAAATATCGTTGTACAGGTACTAGAGACGAACCGTAAATCTCAAGTGCTCACTATCAAAAGCCCAAAATTTATAGTTGAGTCTGATGACTTACACAGTGAGCTATCATCGGTCTGGTTATTTACTCCATAACTGTACATATAATTTATTCAAAATACTTTTTTCTTATTCTTTCTTTCGTTTTTACTTTTTTTATTTTTTGCTTATTATCTACTTATTATCCACTCCCTTTAAAATATACGGAGTTACTTAGCTTTCAAAACCTTTAGTCGAAAATGTTCAGTTTCCGTTTTATTATTTCTGTCAGTGTTTAATCTATTTTCATTTTCATAATCTATTTAATCTATTAACATTTTCGACTAAAGGTTTTGAAAGCTAAGTAACTCCGTATATTTTAAAGGGAGTGGATAATAAGTAGATAATAAGCAAAAAATAAAAAAAGTAAAAAAGAAAGAAAGAATAAGAAAAAAGTATTTTGAATAAATTATATGTACAGTTATGGAGTAAATAACCGGACCGATGATAGCTCACTGTGTAAGTCATCAGACTCAACTATAAATTTTGGGCTTTTGATAGTGAGCACTTGAGATTTACGGTTCGTCTCTAGTACCTGTACAACGATATTTACAATCTTGTATGATTGCCTATCTTAAGGATATTAGTGAGTTCCACAATTTTTGAAGAACTAAAATACCGGAGCCTGACACAATCCATGCCCAAACTCTACTCCTAACCATACCTACATTTCATGTGGGCTCAGGTCGTTACCGGTAGGCACCTTAGTGTAGATGCATACTTGGTGTCTACCTGAAAAAAATTTTTTTTAAAAAAATCTGTATTCATTTTTAAAACTTTCAACAAGTGTAACATAAGATACAATCATTTTATCCTTTAACATCACTAAATATACAATCAAAATCTAACTCACATCAAATAACACCTTCCCTTATACCCGAGAATTGTTTTTAAGCATAAGAAATCATAAAATATTCCCTCCCTCCCGCCTCACCCTGGACGTGTATGAACAAAGGGAAAAAATAATATTCATTCTGTACAATATTTTGTTAATGGCTCCCAAACATCCCTAAATTTCTTAAAATGCCCCTGCTGTATAGCTATTACCCATTCCATTTTAAAGGTTTGGCACAACGAATTCCACCACAAATTATAATTCAGCCAATCCCAATTTTTCAGAATTTGCTGTATGGCAACCCCTGTAATGATAAGCAAAAGTTTATTATTATTAGAAGAGATTTGACTTTTGGCTCTCATGGAAATACCAAATAACACAGTGTCATATGATAATGCCTACCTGAAAATTAATTTTTAAAAAAATTGGCACCTAGGCACAGTTTAGAGAATTTCTCCCATTATGTCAAACACTCATACCTCATAACTCCTTCCTGGCTCCATCCAGTTGCATAAAAGTAAGTGCAATGTTTTCATTTTGCATTTTTTTATGCATGCATTCCCCATACAATTTTTAGAGTAGACATTTCCTGTGTGTAAATATGCGCTTTTTGCTTTTCCATCTGTCAAAGGATGCAAATTTTTTAAAATATCATCAACGTCTTTTGTCATCATATCAAGCAGCATTGTGGGATAGAGATTTGCAACCCCTAATAGTGACATCTAGTACCTATCAACATTTCAGGAGAAACTTAAAAACTTATCTGTTTGCTAGTTTTCTGGGTAATTGTAGCCAAAATTCTCATTAGATTGTAATTCAGATTTCTTTTAACTGCATAGAACTTTATGGTATTGCGGTATAGAAATAAGTTTTTATGTTATGTAAATGGCGCGCCATAGATTGGCTAAGTGCACCAAACTAGGTGTCTAACGGCAGGTGCTTTTTATAAAATCAGGGCCGTAATGACACTTTGGCTTTCAAGCGAAAAAGTCAAGTCTTCAGGCAAGCAAATACACTATTGCAGAGGCAGGTGCCATGTAAGAAACGGGCAGTACTTACAGGACAGGATTTTGAAGACATACTACAGAGCATGGTATTATCCAAATTGGACTACTGTAATGCTCTATACTTGGGGATGGCATGGGTTCGGGTGTTACAGGTAATACAGAATACTGCTGCACGCATGTTGATGGGAAGTTCACCTTTTGATCACATCTCACCTGTATTAAAGGAGCTTCATTGGCTCCTCCCTGCGCCCTTACTAAGCCACTGAATAGAAAAGTTTAAATATTTGACAAGCTTTAATAAATTATAGGAAAATGAAAGGCTGACTCAAGGGAGATTTGGCTTAGGTGAAATAGCACATAGCTGGCTGTCCACCGATACTCAGCAGGGGATAACCAGATATCTTCCGCTCAATATCCTGATCAGCAGCTAGCCCGGTGCCTTAGCTGCTCACTGTCAATATTTGTTGGCTGGCTAGCTATGTTCAGCAGCCAAATAGACCCACCTAAAATACAGGTCTGTCCTTGGCTTCTAGGACTTAGCTAGCCAGCCGATGAATATTGATGGTGAGCGGCTATGTCTTGGCTAGCAAAAAATCAAACAATCCAGAAATTCAATGCCAATCACTGGATATGGCTCTGGCATTGAATTTCTGGTTTTGCTGCTGACCATCTCCCATGGTCTGAATACTGGCTCCAGTCCAGCCCTGTATCTCTACAATGTAAGCATGCAAACACCAACTGTGTGACTAGCATAAGTACTCATGCCTTAATTATAGGCATGTATATTAATTTACTGCAAGGCCAGTTTACTATAAAGAAATATAAGCTCCAGTTATAGAATTACAGATTCAGTATAAGACACCCATAGTTAGACATCATTAAGCTCCTAGGATCCAATATTCAGCTGCTGGTGAGCAATGTTTTGACTGCCCACCATTGGCGATCATCCCAGATATTCAATGCTTGCAAGTGGCATTGAGTACTCAGTTTCAGTACTGACCACAGCAACTTACCCGATTAAGCGCTAACCTTAACATATAACTGCAAGATTGGCATCTCTCTAACTTACACACATGCCTTCTAGAATATTATAGGGGAATGTGTGGTTCAGTGGTTAGAGCTATAGCCCCAGCACCCTGGGGTTGTGGGTTCAAATCCCACACTGCTCCTTGTGACCCTGGGCAAGTCACTTAGTCCCCCAGTGCCCCAAGTACATTACATAGCGTGTGAACCCGCCAGAACAGATAAGGAAAAATGCTGAGTACCTGAATAATTTGTAATCCAGATAGAATTGTAGGATATGTGGAAAATAAATAATTAAATTAATCATACTGTTACACACGTTGCATGACACACTTAGATGTGCCCATTTCTGCCTGCCATTGACCTAGCGTAAATTATACTCCTTAGGCATGCCAATTCTGATGTATGTTAATATTCTATGATGGCATCTTGGTGGAATTGGTGGTCAGTGCATGGCATCAGTGCACCTCAGAAGTGCCAAGTTAGATTGCCCTCTTAGATTGCAAATCTTCTGGAAATCGGGAAATGCGGATCTTGAATGAAATTGAAGTTACTTCTGCAAAGGGGTGAGCTGCACCATTCTCTCCCTCCCCCCAAAAATAAATAAATAAATAACTGGAATTATAATTGAATTGGGCAGAGGGGCTATGTTGATGACCCAAGCCAAACCAGATTCAGTCATAGGTATAGTGAGCTGATGCAGAAAGACTCCTCAGGCCCATCTTTAGCCCGCTTCAGCTTAGACAGAACTTAGATTAATCCCTCCCTACTATAAATATCCTTTGAACTATTAATAATTTTTGTCAGAGCTATTTTTTGTTGTCATCGTATAAGTGTTTAATTTAGTTTAAAAACAATAATTTGAAATAACAAGTGACTCATAGATGTCTTTTTTCACAGGGCCACGAAGACAAGTTTATGCTACAGTGTCTACAGAGTGAAGCATTTCCTGGAGATATTGACTTTATCTACAAAACCTTAGAGGTACAAGAAGTTGGGGCTTTTTTCAGGTGGGAGGCACTGGTATAAAGTGCCACCATCTTTTTTTATTGCCTAAAAATATGCCCACAATCTTTCTGAGCCAATGTCGACACAAAGTGGGGAGGGGCTTCAGGAACCTGGGTCCCTCCAGTTTTGCCTCAGCATCCTTCCCCCTAGACAGACTACATGATCGTTGCGTAGTAGACAGTGAAAACTTACGGGAGTGTCAGATCGTTAGCTTAGAAAAAAGGAAGAGCTGGGCCTTTCACGTATGCACGCTCATAAAGGCAGCTACATCCCTGGTACAGGATGCAGCAGCCTGTTGGAGTATACATGTTCGGAAGACCCCATATGGCTCCAGAAAAAGGAGGATGGATTGAGACATCCGGATTTTACTTCCATTTGTTTCAATAGAAGTAAAGCCCAGACGTCTCAATCCGTCCTCCTTTTTCTGGAGCCATATGGTAACCCTACCCTTGCTTCCCTTATATCGTAGCTACTACTCATATGAGTTCCCATTCTTTGGCAAGCACCAGCACTGAGCCAATGTAGAGGGAAAGGAAAACTGAGATACTGGACCACTGGAGAAGGGATACTGGACTGTGTGAAGAGGGGTTGGAATGCTGAACTATGGGGGGAGGGGGAAGAGGGGTAGGATGACGATGGGTATATGGTAGAAGAGGAGGAGGAGAGAGAGGGGAGATGGGAAAGAAGATGCTGGACTACAGGAGGGAGATGCTGGATTCTGAGGGAAGGAAAGGGACAGGGAAATGTTGGATGGGGAGATAGTGGACTAGGAGGGGTAAGAGAGACAGGGGGGGATGCTGGACTAGAAGGGGAGAAAGGAAAGATGCTGGATGGGATGGAGATAAAGGGGACTTGCAGGGTAGGGTTGAACAAAGAGGGTAATTCCCTATGGAGAGAAGCACATATTTTCCAGTAAAGCAGATCTGAGTTTCCCAGGGGAGCTAGTAGGGCTGTACTGAATATTTGTATTTGATATGATTCGGACCAATACATTATTTGTACTTGGCCAAATAGTGATTTAAATTCAAATACAAATAACCTGGGGCTCTTTTGTGCTAAATCCTACTCAAAAACACTTGATCTCTAATTTCACGTTGCTTCTTTTATTATTTGTTGTGTTAAAGCTCAATTCCCATCACTGGCATAGTAAGGTGTGTGTGTATTGGGGGGGGGGGTCTGCCCTGGGCGCGGTCTTTGTAAAGAGCACAGGCACCTGTCCTCCTTTCCAACCCCTCACCCCCGTTGCATGCGTGCGCCCCCTTCCCCTCCCTTGCATCTCTTTAATTTTTCCTACATGAGCAGCAGTACGTACTTGCTGCCTGCATCGGTGTCGCCTCTCTCTGATGTCATTTCTGTGCCTCGTGCCTAGGAAGTGATGTCAGAGGGATAGCCGATATGACGCAGGCAGCAAGTTCGCAATGTTGCTTTCGCCTGGAAAATTAAATAGGTATGGGGAAGGGGGGTACGCGCATGGTGGGGGGGGTGTCAGGAAGGAGCGTGGGGGCAGAGAAGAGGGCGGGGGAGGTGTGCCACTGCTCCGGGCACCACTTACCCTCGCTACGCCACTGAAACCCATTATTCATATTCGGTATTTGTATTCGGCCAAATAATAGTTTTCATTATTTGTATTCAGCTGAATAGTAAAATATGCAATTTGGTACACCTCAAGGAGCCAGCACAGATTCTGCTGGAACCAAGCTCAGATTTCTTACTAGGACTGGCTCTGATTCCCATGGGAGCAGTTTCAAATTCCTATGGCTCAAAGTTTGGTTGTGGGATCATGTGGACTAGGGCTATGCTTAGAGCTAAATTTAGGCTAAGGCCAAGAGTAATCAGAGATAATAGTTCTAATGTAATCAGAATGAAGGAAAAAAAAAAATACCTGTGGTGGTGATGGGTGGCTTGGGAGAAAAGTCCAACCCCAGGAGGACGTTCCAGAGACCCAATCGCGGATCTTACACTGGATCTGGCGCAATCGCCGGATCTGAAGTTTTTCAAGGCCGCTAATGTAGCAGGCAGGGCTGGGAAGAGCAGACAGGAAAGACCCAGGTCTTTGCTGAGGCCTGGGCCGGACTGATGATCTGGTTACACAAGGTCTAAATATAATGGAAACCTGTTTACCAAGACCTATGGGGAGGCAATTTAGAAACCGAGATCTTCAGGTTGGGACATCACGAACTTTACAAAATTTAAGATTCTAAACCCTCTAAGGATAGAGAAAGTATCTGCATATAATACGTGTAAACCGCTTTGGCTGTACCATAGAAAAGTGCCATATCAAATTCTAGTATCCTTACCTTTACCTAGTGTGGAGCCAGTTTCAAATAGATGGACAAATGGATGGTTACTTGCAGCCATTTTAGACAAATAAGGGGACCTTTTTCTACACCACATTAAGCATTCATTGCTCAGTTTGCCCTCCATAGCCATGTTTAAGAGCTTCACAGCATTTTCACAGTTAGCATGAGATAGACCAGCTGTTGTGCTTTTTCTGTCAGGAGGCATGGTGCGGGTGAAGAGTGGATGTGGAAGACTTTTGGCAGATAACACAATGCATTTACCACAATCTACTGCCTAACAAAGAGTTTATGCAGGACCATGTACTACCTTCTAAATAGTGCTTTCAGTGCCCTCCCCCCCCACTATGTATTTTTGAACTGTTCACCTACTTGACCAGCATCTTCCATCTGCTGTTTGCGCCGGCCTCAGATCCCTTCTGATATCACATCCTGGTGCTGCAACCAGGAAGTGATGTCAAAAGGAATCTCAGATCAGTACGAGCAGCAGGTGGGAGATGTTGCCGGGCAACCCTCTCTTACTATGCTACTGAGTGCTTTCATGTTAATCAGGAGCAGGCACCACTCGTTAATGTGAATGTTAACACATGACCTGCCAAACAAATAATTGTAACACCCCCAATAGTGCTAAATGTTGGCACTTAAGTGCCATAAGCACTATTGGATTCTACCCTGGAAGTGCCCGCAAAACAGCCAGTTTCAGATTAGGCACTAACCCCCAATTCTATAAAGGGTGCCTAATGTAGCAAATGTAAGTGCACAACTTAATTAATTAATTGGCCTAATCAATGCTGATCATTGGCAATTACCACCTTGTAATTGACGCTAATTGGGACTATTTTAAAGTTACATGCACAACTCTGAAAGCATGATGCTCTAAAAAGTAGGTGCCAGTTGCAGTGTGCAAATCTCCACCCCACTGCCATGTGTGTACACCGCTTCCCTTCCCCCGTACCTCTAATGTTCCTGGCGCCAGCAGCAACCCCCAAGCGGCTGTCGCCCCAGCGTCAGTTCTTCCTCTGATCTCACGTCCTAGACCCGGGCCTAGGAAATGATGTCAGAGGAAGAGCTGACGCGACAGCAGCTTGGGGATTGCCGCTCATGCCAGGAACGTTACAGAGGGATGGGGGTAAGGGAAGCAGTGCGCGCACGATGGGAGGGGGCAGGAAAGGAGCGTGTGGAGGTGGGGGAGGGGCACCTCCACCCCGGACCCCTCTCACACTACACCACTGACCCAGTTCTTGTTCATGTGCTCCCTAACTCTAATTTATTTATTCATTTTTATGCCTTGGTTCAAGTTCTCTTTGTTTATTGGTTTATGGTTTGAATAAAATGAACAAAAACACCCATGGAAATACACTTATCAATGTAATTATCAGCCTTTGTGTGTAAAATGTTTCTGAAAAAGTAATATTTGGACAGCACTGCTGAAAATTATGAACTAAATCTTTTAGGTGGAAAGCGGCCTGGTTATTCTGCAAGAAGTTATAGAAAAAATTATCTGGTTTTATCAACACCATCACTTGGCTGGCGGTGATAATGAAAGCCTGGAATATTTTCTAACTCTGCTCCACCATCAGAGCCAAGACCTGAATGACTGTGTAAGTGAAGACTGGAAACCTATCCAGAGCTGCTTCTATAACAGCCGGGGGAGGGATTTATTGATGGAGTCCTGAAAACTCACGTATCGCTTCGTTCATAATACGAGGGGCCGCTGGAAAGTTCTCTGCCCAACCAGCAAAGTTGGGGCAGTCTCCCTCACTTAGGGCTCCTTTTACTAAGCTGCAAGAGTGGTTTTAGCGCACTAAATTGTCGTGCATGCTAGACGCTAACACCAGCATTGAGCTGGCGTTAGTTCTAGCTGCATAGCACGGGTTTAGCGCGCAAGGCAATTCTGCACGCCCTATAAACGCTATCGCGGCTTAGTAAAAGTGATTTTCCACCTTTTTCATTCTGTTGGAAAACTAGGGAATGAAAAAAGTGGAAAATCACTGGACTAAGTGTGTAGCCCTCGATGGAGACTGCCCCGACTTTGTCGGTTGGGCTGAGAACTTTTCAGTGGCCCCTTGTAGTTCTTCTATAGATTTGATGCAAGATATTGGAACTGGCACAGAATCTGATATCTTTCGGAACCAATAACAACAATAATGACTCTGCAACTAAATATTAACAAGAAATTTATCATTCTCTTTTCAGATTCGTAAGGGCTCAGGGAATTCTGACCTCCAGCAGGGCATGAAAGAAGCAGTGAGTGAACACTTCAGCAGTCTTGAAGCTGCTTCATTAGATAAGGTCATTAAAAGATCTTATTTACTTATGTATCAAAGATGAATATGTGGACAGCTACTTGAGAAGCCAGTGACACAATCAAGATAGAGTTTATTGCAGCTGATAGGACTAGAAACATAGAAACAAGATGGCAGATAAATCCCAAATGGCCCATCCAGTCTGCCCATCCGCAGCATCTGCAATCTCCTCCTCTCCCTGTTGGCTAAGGCTCTTAACATTTGCATCTCCTCTTCCTATTGGCTAAGGCTCTTTACGCCTGCATTGTGATGTCATAGAACTTTATGGTTATAGAAACATCTTGGTGGGGGCGCCAGCACCTCTCCATCCTCCCATGCCAAGCTTGGCACCACTCCTCCCTTCCCTGTCCTTGTATCTCTTTAAAATCTTCGCCAGCGTGAGCAACTATTCTAGCCTGTTGTTCACGCAGGCCTGGCTCCCTCTGAAATCATTTCCGGGTCGTGGGGCCAGAGGGAAAGCCAGCGTGAGCAGCAGGTGGAGAATCTGCTCATGCTGGCAAAGATTTAGAGGTTTGGAGTGGTAAGGGACAGTGCGAGTGTGGCTTGGGAGCACGGAAGGAGTGGGGAGGAGAGGAGGATTTGGGTGGTGCCTCCAACCCTCACTACGCCATTGCATCCACTATCTCCTCCTCGCCCTGTAGGCTAAGGCTCTTTACACCTGCATTGTGATGTCATAGAGCATTATGGTTATAGAAACATAGAAATATGATGGCAGTTAACGGCCAAATGGCCCATCCACAGCATTCACTATCTCCTCCTCTCCCTATTGGCTAAGACTCTTAACATTTGCATCTGCTCTTCCTATTGGCTAAGACTTTTTACACCTGCATTGTGATGTCATAGATCTTCATAGTTATAGAAACATAGTAGCATGATGGCAGATAAAGGCCAAATGGCCCATCCAGTCTGCCCATCTGCAGCATCCATTATCTCTTCCTCTCACTAAGAGATCCCACGTGCCTATCCCAGGCTTTCTTGAAATCAGACACAAAACTATAAAATCCCTAAATATTATCTCACATCAACTCCCTAAAAAAGGATTTTACTCATGCAGCTCACCCTCTTTGTTAGTTACATTGGGAATTCCCATTTAAGAGATCTTGTAGCATAGTAACATAGTGAGTGTCGGCAGATAAAGACCTGCACGGTCCACCCAGTCTACTCATTAAAGTGGCCAGAGTTGAATCTTGCACTCTGCACAGGTTCCACTTCATGATTAAGCATGGATAAATGTAATTTCTGTCTCTCCCTGCCAGTTTTGGAGCTCATTCCATAGAAGTCTGCCCGGCACCAGTCCTACTTCCCAACTACTGGAGTTACTACTGAAAAAACCCATTCCAGTCTTGATCCTGATCTGTTTTCTGCCATTTATGGGACCTAGACCATAGAAGTCTGCCCTGCATTAGTCATACTTCCCAACCCCTGAAGTTATTATCAAAGCTCACTCTAGTTTCAAGTTCATTTAACATGGAGCCTCCATAGTAGAGAATGGTATTATGAAAGTAGCCCTGAGAGCAGATTTAGAATGATTCATAACCAGCATCGCGATTTACATGCACAATTTATAAAATAGACTTGGAAATATTAATCCCTAAACTAACTGTGTCTGTCAAATCAGCAGGTGAGTTTCATTTGCAACTTTATCATGGACCCAATACCGTACGAGGGCCACTGAAAAGTTCTCAACCCAACCAAGAAAGTTGGGGCAGTCGCCATCAAGCGCTATACACTTTATTGAGGTTCATTGTGTGTCTAAGTGCTTTGAAAATGAGCCCCTGTTAGTCCAACAATTTTCCACTTTTTTTGTTCCGTATTTTTCCAATGGAATGAAAAAAGTGGAAAATCACTGGACTAAGTATATAGGGCCCCTCATTTTTCCCCTTCAACTGCTTCAATTTAATCTAACAGCTTTAAGAACAATCTTTCCAAATGGAGTTATGAAGTTATAAGAAGAGACACTTATCAAAGTATCCATCTGACACGTCAACGTCCCAGGCAACCTCATCTGCATCAGGGTATAGGATTCTGAAAAAATGTTCACTGATTCTATCTTAACAATGCTCCATATAACATAAACATAACATAACATAAAATTTTATTTCTATCCTGCAATACCTTACAGTTCAATGCGGGTAACAAACAATATAAGAAACTGTTCATATACTGTACAGGGAACTACAACTATAACTCACACAATTAATAAATCCACAATCATAAATGAATATTTAAATGCTAGGCATCTAAAAATCGAGAACTACTCCCCATTATAAGATCGTCTTCGTCCTATATGCATTTCAGGTGAAGATTAAAAATATACTTGTTCAACAAATTCCTAGTAGAGCATTAAACCTTGTGCGCTCTCTGCGTGTCTCACACGCTCCTAAAGACGGCAATAAAGCTCCATGAAAAGTTTAATACAACTCTTACCACCTCTCTCCCCTCCCTCTCTCACCATCCATTTTTGGGTCTCTATATCCTTATCTGTAGCGGTTATCAAAAGCTGTTCACTCACTTGAGTTGGTATGTGGTCTTCATCATAAAGTATTTGGGGACAGACTTAAAGATCTCAATCTGTATACTTTGGAGGAAAGGCGGGAGAGGGGGAGATACGATAGAGACGTTTAAATATCTACGTAATGTAAATGCGCCTGAGCCAAGTCTCTTTCATTTGAAAGGAAACTCTGCAATGAGAGAGCATAGGATGAAGCTAAGAGGTGATAGGCTCCGAAGTAATGAGGAAATACTTTTTTACGGAAAGGGTGGTAGATGCATAGAACAGTCTCCCGGAAGAGGTGATGTTAACAGAGACTTTGTCTGAATTCAAAAGGGCCTGAGAAAGGCATGTGGAATCTTTTAGAGAGAGGAAGAGATAACGGCTACTGTGGATGGGCAGACTAGATGGGCCATTTGGACTTTATCTGCCTTCATGTTTCTATAACCATAAAGCACTATGACCTCACAATGCAGGTGTAAAGAGCCTTAGCCTATAGGAAGAGGAGATGCAAATGTTAAGAGCCTTAGCCAATAGGGAGAGATGGAAATAATGGATGCTGCAGATAGGCAGACTGGATGGGCCATTTGGCCTTTATCTGCCATCATGTTTCTTCTTATTTTGTCGTATTACCTTACCATGATTGTATTTGACACTGACCTTCTCTTGCTCTTAAGTTATTTGTACTTGTATTCTCACCTCTCATGTACAGTCTTTTACATAATTCCTGTTAAACGCATCTAACTTCACGGAGTATTGCAGTATAGATATACAATTTTATGTTGTGTTTTAAGCAGTTTTCTAAACTAGAGATAAGATGTAGAATTTAGTAAAAAAGCATGCATTTCTGATTCCCAGCTTGCTGCCTGGTAAGAAAGCAGTCTACCCTGAAATTTCTTAAACATGCAACCTCTGGCCGTGGGAAAGACAACGAATGCCAGATTTTGTGAAGAGTGAAGAGAATTGTTAAATACAAAGTGATCCAGTAAATAACCAGACAGCAAACCGTGAAATGCTTTTAACAAAAACAGCCTAATCTAATATATGCCTTCACAATAACCAATGCAATTTACGAAAGTAGGGTGTAATATGATTTGATCTTTTTAAATTGAAAATCAGACGAACCGCTGTGTTTTTGTACCTTGCGGAACCTTTGAAGAAGCTTCTGGATATCAGACAACGTAACTGCATTACAATAATCTATAACTGATAAAACTAAAGAACATATTGGATGGATATTAAATTAAGTGCCGCCTCTAAGATAAGTCTTTTCTTTAAAAGTTTATAGTGGAATAAGAACAGTTTTTGACTGCTGTGGGCAATGAAGAGAAGCATACTTATACTAATGAAATATATGCTATGACTGGGGAGTGAGGCAATATTCTTGGGGCTTTGGCCCCTTGTTTTTGCCTCTGTGTCTCTGAGCATATTTTTTCACGTTTAAGAACTGACTGTGAAAAGTGTATAAGGAGAGAGTTTTAACAGTTCGAGTAAGTGACTTTTTGTTTTTCTTAATAGCCTCTTATAACATGACAACTCCATTTGAAAAAGATTGTTTTTAAGGCTGTTAGATATAATTGAAACAGCTGAGGGGAAAAGATAAAAAGAAGATAAATGGGGTCTATGAGGAAGTAGGTGATCGCTCCATGATAAAATTTCAAATCAAGCTCACCTGATGATTCGACAGACACGGCTGTTAGTTTGGGGATTTACCGTTCCAAGTTTTATTTCCTCATTCAAATATATTTTCACCATTGTTGGATTGCTGTATTTGTAAAATATGAACCAACATTTTCATCTGCTTCAAGATAGGACTTCATTTTAACCTCAGTTTGTGTCGCTTCTCTGGAGCAATTTCATAAAGATACATAAGCCACAACTAGGCCCTTTCATGGCCTCTCAGCTTAGGTGACCTATTAAAAAATTACCCTCATAGGCACTGGCATAGCAAGGCACCATCTTGTAATCTCTTTTCTGCTGTTTATTGCTTACAGGAAAATGGCCTCTGTGCTCGGATCATCAGCAGACGAGTGGTACAGAAACATCTCTTATATGTCGCCCATATTTTGGTCTGGATCCGATGGATGGTTCTCAAGAACATTTCTGTTCTCCAAATGATAAACTAATGATCAACATGGAGAATGTTTACTAAGATGGACTAATATTTATATTGAAATATTTTTCAATCCACAGTTGTCATGTTCATATTTTTTATACCATTTCTGGGATAAAGTGATCTTCATTTCTTGGAGATTTCAGATGCAGATTTTGGTTACAGCTGCAGTTAAACTGTTATTATTTAGGAAATGAAGATAGGATTTGTAAACCACATGCGAGTGTGTTAACCAGGAATATATTCTGGGGTAAGAAAAGGAACAAGTTTTCCTTTCAAGCTCCAGGAAGGATAATAATAATAATAATAATAACTTTATTTTTCTATACTGCCATAATCTTGCGACTTCTAGGCGGTTCACAGAGAAGATTAGCTGTACAATCAGCGAATTACATATACAGATAAAGAAGAGATTACAAAGGATCATGTTCAAAAGCTATTTCTGTGGCTCACACAGAACTTTCCATGGAGAAATAGAGTTTTATAAATTCTCCTAGCCATTTCACACAAGAAATATTCCTTCTTTTTTTTTTTTTTTTTAAATCTTTATTGATTTTCCAATCTTCAATAGTGAAATACATAAATATATCATATATAATAAGTCAATATAAGCACATTTAACTTTCAAATATACATAACCAACCAATTTCTCCCCCTACCCACCCACCTAATGAAAATTTAATAAAACACAAACATAGACTGGAGCTATATTCCACCCAACCTATTTCCGGGTTGTAATCTCTCTTTTGTTCTTTACTGAGTTCAGATTGTCATTAGGCTAATGGGTACAAAATGGGATCACAACAAGCATAACAAAGACACCGTCTTTCCTTCTACTGCCTCCATCCTCCGTCTGCCATGTTTCTAAGTTCACATCACAGCGGAGGATGGAGGCAGTAGAAAGAAAGGCGGTGTCTTTGTTATACCTGTTGTGATTCCATCTTGTGGCAAACTGTGTGTTATATGACATCCTACAATTCTAGGCCTAGAATTGTAGGATACGCTGGTTATAAATTTAAAAAAAAAAAATGGATGCAACACGTTACCAGACTCCTGAGGAAGGCACTTTAGGTGCCGAAACACTGGCCGTGTTGAGTCAGTTAGATGTTTTCAACCAATCAACAATAAAGATCTCAGTTGATACATCTCTACTGGCGTTTATTTCATTTGGAATTTCGTAGAGGTTTCTTTTCCAGTTCTACGTTTTTCGTTCCACATTGGGTACAGGCTTCAGGGTGAGGGGCTTTTCCCAAGGATAGCAGAGGAGTTAACACTTACTTGCATATATTTAGACCCAGTAACACTGAAGACTTAAGAGGGTGGGTAAATGGTGTGGGCATACTTGATGGGCTATATGGCCCTTATCTGCCGTCATCTTTCTATGTTTCTATGTTTCTATGTTTCTGATATTCAGTGCTATTTAACCAGCTGGGAACTGCTCCCAGCAGGCTAAATAGTACACACAGTAGCTGGCTATCCCGTGATATTCAACAGGAGATGATGGCTGCCTCCTTGATGAATATCCTGCTTAGCAAATTGACTAATGACTGGTTACGCTGCTTGACATAGCAGGTCAACGCCAATATTCAGCAGCTCACTAGCTAAGTTTTCTGACTAGATAGAGCCATCTAAAAAGGCAGTCTATCTTTGGCCATTGACATAGCTGTCAAGCCGCTGAATATTGCCCTAAGCACCTATGTCTTAGCAGGCCAAAACAGACCAGAAATTCAATGCCTGTAGCCGAATATGGTGCTGGTATTGAATTTCGGGTTCGCCACAGATCGTGGGACTTCCTGTGGTCTGAATATCAGGGGGGGACTGTGTGTCCGAAACAGCCAGGATAAATACATGTATCACCCCCCTCCTGATCTCTAAGCACTGGCTCTCAATGTCAGGACGCATCAAATTCAAAATCCTAACACTGGCACCTGTACTGGACCTGCTGCCAGTCGTAGAGCCGTAGGCAGAATTAGTGGTACATTGGCTGACACACACATGGATGCTGGGAATTTGGCAGAATATCTCTCCGAAGTAAGGACTGGAGTGGCACAAATGTGAAACTTGGGAGCACAATCACCACTTGTCAAGGTTTCCTTCTCCCTGGTTACTGTACCATAGGTGTGTGCATTTTTTTTTTTTTTTTACATTAAATATAATAGTGTATCTGAACAAAATGAAAGAAAACCGAAACCGAATGTACAAAACCAATGGAAACAAAAAGAAAGTGACCGGAAATGTTTTGCCTGGGTGTCCCTATTGTCTATGTGTTCACCTTTTTTATGCATTCATCGTTTAATTATCGTTACAAAGGAGAAAGTCTAGCTCACATTTCCCTATTTAAGTCTTATGTAATCACCTTGTTGTTCTCTGTTAGCTCATGACATGGGAAAAGGGTTAGTGGAAACAAACTATACGTATGGGCAATATATTTTTCGGCTATTTTGAGAATTTGCTTGGCTGCAGATTTTGCCTTGGGAAAAGAAAACAGCCACATGGAAAGTCTGGTTTTGATATTCACAAACCATATGGTTCAGTTACATTTAAAGAAAACATTTTATTGAAATAGCAAAAGTGTGTTTGACTTTCTCGCATGTGTGCATGTTTCTGCAAATTAGGCGAATAATAATTGCTATTATGCAAACTGGGTTTCAGCAAAGAGTTGTATCAATGATTGTTCTTATTAGGAGAAAATGGGCCAGATATTCAAATGGGTTTAACCAGGCAGAAGAGGCTACTGTCCGGTTAAAAATCTCATTGGGCTGGCCTTCCACCAGTACTCGGCGGCACATAACAGGATGCTGAATATTGCCTATGATCAGCCATGTGAAATCCAGGAAATGGAGGGGAAAAACCAGGGATGAGTCAGGAGTTATGTGGATATCAACAATATTCAAAGCTCTGAATATTGGGTGGTACCTGCATAACTTCTGGGTAATGGTCATAAGAATAGTCTTACTGGGTCAGACCAATGGTCCATCTAGCTCAGTATCCCGTCTTCACGAAGGCCAAGCCACAAGTACCTGGCAAAAACCCGGTTAGTAGAAGCATTCCATACCACTGATCCAGGGCAAGTAATGGCTTCTCCCATGTCTGCCTCAACAGCAATTTATGGACTTTTCCTCCCAGAACATGTCTAAACCTTTTTTAAAACCAGCTACTTTAACCACTCTTACCACATCCTCTGGGAATGCATTCCAGGTCTGATTATTCCTTTGTTTGCATCCTAAACACGAGCATATCCCCTCTTGATTCCCCTCCAAGAGCATTGATCCTTTCCCATTCCCTAACAAACCTATCCTAGACAGCCCTCCCTGTATGCACATCCCCCTATAAGCATTGCCCTCTTCTGTTCTCCTTAACCTCAAGAGCATCTTCCTATAAGCACTGCTGTCATCTGATTCCTCTCCTCACATGTGCTTCCCCCCAAGAGCACTGCCTCACTCCCAAACGCTCCCCCCTACCACCACCTGTAGACCCCTTAAGAATCTGGAGGTCTAACTTGGGAAGAGCAGAAGTAACATGGGTTGATTTTTATACCATTAGATTAATTACTACAACGCCACTCCCAGAAAAGTTCAGAGGACTGCTGCCAACACACCAAAGTGGAGAAAAAAGACCGCAGTACAGACTGTGCTCTGTTAATAACAGCGTATACTCCAAATCAATCAGGCACAGCTTAATCATAGGTCATAAATAAACACTCCACAAGACACTGTTCAGTTAGTGAAGACCGTCTCCAACCAACTTCTGGGAAAACTTTGCAAAATTTTTCTCTCATAAATTAATCTAACAGGGACATAACAAAGTACATAGCTTTCAGATAATTCTTCATCTGTCATCTCCATATCGCGAGTCTCTCACATCCATATTCAGCACACCAGTCCTAGAAACCCGATAGGAGTATACCCTGTTTCGCACAACATGTCTTCAAGGGAAATCAAAGAGAGAATCCAGACTTACGGCTGCTCCAAAATGGCGATTCGCTTGTAGAATGCTGAAATTTCAATTCTCAACATAATGACGTTGACGTCAAATGGAACACAACCAATTGAAAACCATGGCGGTAAATACTGAAAAAATACTTTCCACTCGATCGCTGAATTAAGTCCATTCGGCTGCAATGTTTGCAAAGAAAAAAATCCAGTGTTGTTCACACATTCTTAACTGTTTTTTGATGTCTCCGCGCTACTCATCAACTGGCAAATGTTCCAAATCAAAGCATTTAAATGAATAAATATTGTTATTTTAGCTCACAAGGTTCCACCAAAGACTTCATTTTGTTAGACGTTACATAGTGCCTATGCTCAATTATTCTCATTTTTAATTGCCTTGATGTTTGTCCAATATACAACAGTTGGCACGGGCAAATAAGTGCATATATTACATTGCAGGTGGCATAGGAAGTTACCAATTTTAGCTTTATTAATTTTTAATCTCCAACATTATGGAACACACAGAGCAACGGCCACATTTCATGTGCATCTCTTGATACCCTCATAGAAAAAAAAAAACATCCAATAAGGTTTTCAGCACTGCAAACTTCAGCAAAGTGACACCCAATCTATACCACAAAAAATGGAGAAAAGACCTCAGTGTCTAATAGGGGTACAATCAAAAGTGCCACACCCACATACACAATCCTGCTTCAATAAACAATTTTTGAAGCAGGGAGACACATCCTCAGTCTAAAAAAACTCCAATACTTGATGAAAATACTCAAAGTGCAAATTTTCACGCAGTTAAATAGCAGGTGCATAAATATCGATACAAAACCGATATCACACTTATCTGAAAAAAGTTGTCTTCATAGTGCTGGGCTGTAGAAGCAGGAAAAACCCGCAGAGTGGAGCATAAGCCGAGTGCAATGCATCTATTCAATGACAGCTGCTATCATCTCTTTGCCACAATTTCCAACAGGGCCCCTGTTTCTCCAAAGCTTTGTCAGGGAAATGAGTGTTAATTATCCAGTTTCACCGCCTATTGTATCTATACAGAGGCATCTCTTGATACCCCCATAATTAATTGTGCCACAGCATTCTGAATGATCTGCAGAGCCTGGAAATGAGTAGAAGTCATATCTAAAGGAAGGAAATTGCAATAATCAGTTTTGATTAATATCAGGTTCTGCACCACCATCAAAATATCTGATACTGACAGCATCATCTTCAACTTCCTTAACAATCAAAGTTGGAAAAGAGATGTAGATTTATCACTTGATCAATGTGCAAATGCATCAACAAATTAGAATCTAGAAGAATCCCTACATTTCAATAACACTTCACTGTAAAGTTCACATGCTTGTGAGCTCCCTTCCCCACCCTCTGCACCTCTTTAAAACCTTCGCCAGTGCGAACAGCTATAGCCTGCTGCTCGCGCTGGTCTGGCTTCCTCTGAAATCACTTCCGGGTCACAGGAAGTGACATCAGAGGGAAAGCCAGCATGAGAAGCAGGCTTTAGAAGTTGCTCACAAAGATTTAAAGAGATGCGGGGGTGGAGGGGAGGGCATGGGAGGCATCACCACCTCGTTGCACACCAGGAGATTTAATCACCCATTTTTATAGCATAGCAGAGAGGTAGATGTGCACAGAAATTCCAATTACTACCAATCAATTGTTAACATCGATTTATTGCAAGTTAATGGCTCATTAGCTAATGTCTGAGTGGTGTACAATTAAAAATAGGATTACCAGACGTCCGGGAAAACCCGGACAAGCCCTCTTTTTAGAGGACTGCCGGGTGCTCAAAGGGATTTTCAAAATCAGGCAGTTTGTCTAGGTTTAGGAAGTCCCCGAGCTCAGGGCCGCATCTGGAGGCCCTCTGCGCATGAATTGGTGAATTGCCTTGTCCCCGAACTTGTGGTGACCATTTTTTTTGGTCACCGTTTTGGCGGGTTACCCGCGGCTAAACGCGGCTAGCCGTGGGTAACCGCCATCGTGTCATTCTCTAATCAGTACAAAAGTGATATGTTAACCCCCTATTCAAACCTTGCATATTTCTTGAAGTTTGCTTGCCAGAATACCACCGGAGCCTGGCTAAATCAAGCCTCCTCCATGAAGAAGGATAGGCCAGCTTGTCCTAAAAAAACAAACGTTTTCTGTTTCAATCTTGATTGTCTGCAGGCCATGATGCTTTTTTATTTTTCTTCAACCAACAGAAGAATTCTCAAAGATGAGGGCTTATGCATGATTTCCCAAGACCACATGGGTTCTTTGCACTTATCGTGGGCCAAGAAGAAGCTTTGCAACTTGTAAGGAATCTATTTTCATCCGTCGTTTTTTTTCCAAAAAGTACAGCTCAGCAGCTACAGCTCAGGCACACGTTCTTTTCTTGTTAATCACTTTTGTTTTCATTCTGCAGACCCAGCATCACAGAAAAAGCTCTTTGACGTGATTCCCTGGAGTAAAACTGAAATGGGGAAAAAGCAGTGCTGACAAACATCTTCGAGACTAAAGGAAAGAGGGAGGAAAAGTGCCAAAAGTCATCTCGCCCTTACCCCAAGCTTTTATTTGACATCTTTATGACAACATTTAAATGTATTTGTAATAGGGGTATGAATGATGTACATAGCTGTCTGTGATGATATCTGAAAGTCAATACAAGGGTAAGAGCTTCTCTAAGCTGGAGTAGACAATCTTCCGCAATTCCTCATACAGCAGTGCTGTAAAACCCAGTTCCTACTTGACAGAGCTTTCATTTTATTCAAGACAGACAAACAGGACAAATAAGGGATTAGGGAATTACTTACGGTGGGAATGATTAAAACAGACACAGGTACTGAGCAAGTGAATAGACGTTAAGAGTTAAAAGCATCCTCGAATAGGCAGACAATGGAGCAAGAGAAAAGGAACAGAGGCTGGAGTTGGCAGTGGAGGAGAAGAGTAGAGATAAGGACTTACGGGATGGACAGCATTCCCGGGAAAGAGTGAAGGGAGAGATAAGAGGGCAGAGATACCGAGGAGCTGTAGAGTGAATGCAGGGGAGTTTGAACTGTATGTGGAAACTGATAGGCAGGGCCGGCTCAAAGGGTTATGGCATCTGAGCCAACTCTGATGGCGGTGCCCCTGGCCCAAAGCTTAAGTTTACTCCCCTTCATTCTCTAGCTCCTAATCCGGCATTGCTGCTTTCGGCCAGCCCTGGGTCTTCCTTCTGCTGCATCCCGCCAAAAGGAAATTGCAGGCAGAACGCGGCAGAGGGAAGACCCAGGGCTGGCCAAAAGCAGCCTGCTTCAGGTTACCAGATTTTCCCAGGCTCAACTAGTTCTGCCCCGTTCCGTCTGTCATACCCCATTCGGCCACCAGCCCTGCCCCCAGACGGCATCAGTACATGCATGGATATGACACAATGACGTCACTGTGTTGGGTCCACACATGCGCGGACACCCTTCCCGAGGCGATTTTGAGGGAAGCTTTTCAAAACCCGGACAAAATGCCGGGTTTTGAAAAGCCGTCTGGGGAAATCCGGATGTCTGGTAACCCTAGGTCAGGGGTGTCAAAGTCCCTCCTGGAGGGCCGCAATCCAGTCGGATTTTCAGGATTTCCCCAATGAATATGCATGAGATCTATTAGCATACAATGAAAGTAGAAACATAGAAATAGACGGCAGATAAGGGCCAAAGCCCATCCAGTCTGCCCACCCCAATGACCCTCCCCTACCTTTCTCTGTGAATAGATCCCACGTGTCTATCCCATTTGGCCTTAAAATCAGGCACGCTGCTGGCCTCAATCACCTGAAGTGGAAGACTATTCCAGCGATCAACCACCCTTTCAGTGAAAAAGAATTTCCTGGTGTCCCGTGCAGTTTCCCGCCCCTGATTTTCCATGGATACCCCCTTGTTGCCGCGGGACCCTTGAAAAAGAAGATATCTTCTTCCACCTCAATGCGGCCCGTGAAGTAGTGCATGCAAATAGATCTCATGCATATTCATTGAGGAAATCCTGAAAACCCGACTGGATTGCGGCCCTTGAGGAGGGACTTTGATATCCCTGACCTAGGTGATAAGAGTGTGGATAAGGGTTTTGGTATTATGTTTGGAAAAGAAGGGACACATTTTGGTGATATTATGGAGAAAAAAAATGACAGGTATTAGCAGTCTGTTGGATTTGTGCAGAGAGAGAGAGAGAGAGGAGTCAAAAATCACCCCAAGGTTATGAGCTACCAAGCAGGGAAGATGAGAGTGGGAGAAAGATAAGAAGCTCAGTTTTAGCCATGTTGAGTTTCAGATGGCAACTGAAGCCTGGTGTAAATCCTGGTGTTCAACTTGCACCCCCACCCCCCAAATTCTATGATGCTGCTTGCAATTCCTTGGAATGCCCCTGGCCTGCCCATACCCCACCCCCATAGCCATGATCCCCCCTTTTGCGTGCACGTGGATCCTTATAGAATTATGCACAGGGTCAGTGTTAGGGAAGGGCACACAGGGCAATTGCCCTGGGCCCCCATATCGCAGGGAACCCCAAACCTGCCTGAAGTTGAAAGCCTGTAAGCCAGCTTTGGGGCCCCAACCCTAGTATCTGCCTTGGGTCCCATCATGTCCAACACCGGCGCCCTGATTGTGTGTGGCCAGATCCATGCACAAATCCAAATTAGAGCATATTGATTGTTGATGGCTTCTTAACTAATTTATTTGCACATGGATGTAAGGATCACACACAATTTTAGGCACTATTTATAGAATCCGGGGGCTAGCGCTCAGGCTGGTCCTACTGTATCATATCATTTCTCTCCGCCCTCATTTCTTCTTCCAGCTATTCTGGAAAGGATAGTCCAAGTTTGTCTGTGTCTAATCAACAGCAGAGAATTCATCAAGAAGTCTGGTCTGGGCTCCCTTCAGAAACGTGGCAGCTCTAGAGCAGCTTTCTCAACTCGGCCCTGGCATACCCCCTTGCCAGGTAGGTTTTCAGGATATCTACAATGAATCTGCATAAACTTGATTTGCCTCCGTTCTATGCAAATTTTTTCATTGTGGATACCCTGAAAACCTGACTGGCAAGGGGGTCCTCCAGGACCAAGTGGAGAAACACTGCTCTAGACCGTCATTCATTTTGCCCCATTCTTCTCAATGTAATCCAAACTGACTTAGGCACTCTGCAGCTTGCGTATTTCATAAGTTTTTACCAAGTTCTTGCTTTTAATTATTATCCTTTAACCATCTTGTCCAAGTCTGCGAAGCTCAAAGACATTTTTCAGTACTTACATGTGATGAGAAGTCGCTTTTCTATGGCTTTACTTTGTGGTTTTGTGGGACTCACAGACAGTTTTTCTGAGTCTGAGGTCATTTCTCTTTTAAAAAAAATAGCAAAGACGCAGCTGGGTCACTGAGCAGAGTCTGAACCACACAGGGGATGACTCAAGTCAAGCTGAAATGTTTAGGTGTAAGTGCAAAATAGCATCAATTAGGACTGCAAATTATTATGCATTAAATTTGGTGGGTTTTTTTTTTAGTATATTGGAAATTTATGGATGAGTCACTGTGGAAAAGCAAAAAAAGAATCATATTATGAATAGCTATAATATGGCAGTCTATCCAAAGTTATGAAATTCTTTGACATCAATGTTGAATACTAGCACGTTACTCCCTGATATTCGCAGATGTGATGACAATGATCTCTCTGAGCAATAAAGAAGGGCAGGAATTTCATTATACCAGGAGGAAACGTCCATTTCCTAAAGCAGATTTGGGTAATCTACTGTTTAACTCTGGGGAAAGGCAGTGTAGAATCTGCTTGTTGGGAACCTACGAGGTACTTGCGATTTTGGATTGGAAAAAGAATACTGGGCCAAAATGCCTGTAAGGGGGCCTCTTTTGCCTGGTTAAATCATTTTGAATACTGGGTGGGCAGGTTCTTTATAAAGAAAGCACACGTGGATGGCTGGAATTTCCTTCCAAGAGAGGTGGCGGAAAGGAAAACGGTGATTGAATTTAAAAAAGCGTGGGATAAACACAGAGAATCTCTAATTAGAAAACAAATGGGATTGGACCGACCTGTACGGTTTGTGTCTCAAATATGGTGATTCAGTGTAGGATGGGCTGGGGAGGGCATCAATGGGAACTCCACTAACTTGGAACATGATGATGTTACAGGCCAGACTTTACGGTAGATATCCTGGTTGGATAGGCTGGAGTGAGCTTGGATGGCAACTTCAGATGTTGGAACCTAGGACAATACCAGGTGGACTTCAGTCTATGGCATCTCATATTTTAACTAATGGACAGACTGGATGGACCGTTCAGGTCTTTATCTGCCACCATTTACTGTTACTTTATGTAAATACTTTATGGGCCAGATTCTATAAAGTAAGCCTACGTTGGATGTTGCTACGCGCCTTAATCGTGGACGCCTGGCGAAGCCTAATTAAAATCCGCATGCAACCCAAATCAAGTTAATTGATAATTTTTTAAAATAAAAATTAAACAATTAAGAGTTCTGCGCAGAACGGGAGGGGGGGGGGACGCGGCCTGAGCAGGGTGTTATCAATCGCTGCTCGTTGCTGGCAAAGATCTGCTATTTAAAAGATACATGGAGGGAGAGTTGTTGGGAATTTCCAGCTGGTGGGGTTTGGGGATCCCCGCCAGCCACATCATATGTGTGGGGCATGAGCCCAAAGTAGGGGGACTGGCACAGAGCCCACCCACGGCTACACCCCTGGCACGGAGCATCCTTTAGAGAACACTAGCTCAACACTCATTCTGGGGCTGATTCTAGAAATGGCGCCTAGAAAAATGACACCGGCCGCGGGTCAATCATACTTAGGCGCTGTTTCCAGAATCGCGGCTAGCGGCGCCTAGGTTTATGGAGAATCGCACTTAGCAGCGCCTAAATCACGCTCCGCCCACAGAAACGCCCAATTAGGCGTTAGGTGCCGCTAACCACCATGTGATAGGCGCCTATCTTTTCTAGAATTGGATAGACACCTATTACCCTTTTATTATTATTTTTTTTTACCAGTTATTGAGGCTGTTCAGGGTATTTCGCCAATTCAGTTGGGTGCCCATTATAGAATAAGCCCCTTCGTGCCTACTTTTCGGTGTGACCACTTAAGCCTGCCACCCAAGTGATAGCAATTAGGCAGGATTTCAATTTTTTTTTTTTTAATTGAAATTATAATAAACGAGCCAATTTTCTTGTATATGGATTGGAAACAAAATTGTACAGTAATTTAAAGACTTGAGGGGTCCTTTTACTAAGGCACGCTAGCCGTTGTAGCGCACGCTAAGTATTAGCGCGCACTAACTTCGTAGACTATAATGGATGCGTTTGCATTTAGCACACACCTTAGTAAAAGGACCCCTAATAGAGTTAACAAAGGAAATAATTAATTAAATATTTAGTCCATATAATTGTGATCCGAGAACAAGGAAAATAAGCAAGGTATAAAAAAAAGAAAGTTACAATTATATCAATAGGACAGAATAGGAGACGTTGATTTAAATTCCAAACAGCCGGTTTGTTAGATTGTTGGTACAGCCATTGGACAAATAATTCCTCCTCCCCCTTCTTTGGCCACAATAAATTAAAGTAATTGTTTTGGCTCGAAACAAAGAAAATGTTTCCCCTCAAATGAGACACAGCATTTAGATTTAGATTTCGAAGTAAAAGTTGCACCTAAAGCTATGACCCTTGGTCTATAGACCAAGAAGTCTTTCCTTCTTTTCTGTCTCTCTTTAGAGATATCCGGAAACAATCTGATTGTTGAGCCATAAAAGGTATCATTCATGTGCCTGAAATAAGTTCGAAGAATTAAGTCTCTGTCAAACTCCAAGGCAAATGTCACTATGAAAGTAGTCTCTCTCCATTATTACTTCCACTGAGTTCTCAAGAAAATTCGTCAGATCCAATTTATTTTCCGGTGTTCCCACTCCTTCGCTAGGGGTGGAAACAGCTTGTTTTTTCGTGCCCAAAGAAATATCCCGAGCTCTTGTTATAGGTGGTACACTTTCCTCTGGTATTAACAAGAGTTTTAAAAAATATCTCCGCATCATTTCCAATGGAGAAACTATCGGAGATTTAGGAAAATTCAACAACCTTAAATGATTCCTTCTTTGCTGATTTTCCATACATTCCAATTTTCTTTGAATCAAAGATCTTTCTTTAATACTCTCCGATTCCGGGGACTTTATTTGAGGGATCTGTTTTTCATGTTTCCTAATAGACTCACTTTGTTCTTTTAACATTACCCCTTGTGTATTGACCTGAGAACTAATAGAGGCACAGTCAGAACGTACCGTGCTTACAGCTTTTTTTGAGGTTGGAGTCCATGGTGACAATAGCTTTAATAGGCTTAACTAACTCTCCAAACTGTTCATTTAGAGAGGGTAAGGTCTCACCAGCTCCTGCATTGGGCACCGTTGGTCAGCTGCTTCTCCAGCTGCTCGGCTCTCACCGCTCCTCTGGGGCGCACCAGTTGTGTTTCCATACTAACAAACTGGAATACCTCCTCCTCCGCATTGCACCTGCTCCCAGGCTGGCGAAGAGCCTGTCTCTGGATCGGGCTTAATGAAGCTCGCTCAAAACTGAGGTTCACCGATGAAATTGGTGTTCCTCCTGAGGTCTGGAACGTTCCCCGTGTCTGCCGCATCATCCCAGCGTCCAGCGTCGTTTGTATCAGGCTTCTGGTGCTTCCGACTGCCGAAGGTCCAAGTCGGGAAGCGCCCTTCCTCTTCCCCATATCCAGAGCCGTAATAGAAAGCGCGCAGATTCAAGAAAACTTCTTATTCGCTACCGAAACAAATATAGCAGGTAAATATCTTCCACTCAATCAGACCAAAACACAGCCGAATAACGGGGAGAGGGATGATTAAATGATGCTAACGCGGAGCTTAGCCGCACACATCTATCCTCACAGCTATCTTGGATCCACAGGAACTCAATTTCCCCGTCCCATCCCCGCGAGTTTTGTTGCTGTCCCTGTCCCTGTAAGCCTTAACCACACAAGCCTTTTATGATTTTAAAGTGTTTGAGGCTTGCGCAGATGAGGACGGAGCTTAGGCATTGGTGGAATGAGGCATTATGACATCACAATCTGAGCTCTAGAATGTTGCTACTTAGGATTTTAAAGTGTCTGAGGCTTATGCAGATGAGAACAGAGTTTGCAGGAATGGGGCAGGGGCGGGAAAAGAACTCGCGGGGACGGGACAGGAAAATGAGTTCCCATGTCATTCTCTATTGCATACTATAAAATTTAAGTGCACATGATAAAGGTCAAATCCACATATAACCCCTAATTACTGCTAATTAAGTGCTTGCTAACTTTTATAATTGATTGTGAGCACCTAGTTAACTAATTCGTTTATGCATAATCTGGGATCCACGCCCAAATTTATGTGACCTATACATAATCCAGGGGTAAATGAAAATGAATCACAGATTCACAGATTATCGCCTCATTATATTACAGCAAGTTACAGAAAGATATTCTATTCTGTGACTTCACTACAACGATCTGAGTTTGTCTGAGAATTCGTATAAGTATCTTGTCATTATCGAGTCTGTCATGCCATCCAGCGCACATGAGCTAGCAGGAGTCAGAAACTTTTCTAACTAACTGCAGACCTTGAACTATAACTGCTCTGGTGACTACACACAAGAAAGCTATTTAAACTGATACTCCCTGCAAGTCGGTGCCTTATCTCACCCAAGCTCCCTAAGTCTACATACTGAAATAAATTAGTGCGCTCTGGTTACTCCTTCCTTTTCCCTCCAAGGCCCCACAGTGAAATAAATCCAAGTGCCCTGGTCCAGATGTATGTTTATCACTGCTGTAGGTTCATGCCATTCTTGACCACTTTCCGATGCCTGAAGCTAAATGAAACAGGCTCTACAGTCATTTGATCTGATCCAAGCTGAGGTAGGTGATTCTGTGCTATGCTGTACCCCAAAATCCATCCATTGCCCTGTAGAAGAAAAGGCCCCAGCCTCTGCAGTTCTTGGAGTTCTTCTGCTATTTTAAAAAGGAGAGTAGTTGGGAATTTCCAGCTGGTGGGGTTTGGGGATCCCCGCCAGCCACATCATATGTGTGGGCATGAGCCCAAAGTAGGGGGGACTGGCACAGAGCATCTTTTAGAGCAGTGGTTCCTAACCCTGTCCTGGAGGACCACCAGGCCAATCGGGTTTTCAGGATCGCCCTAATGAATATGTGTGGAGCAGATTTGCATACCTGTCACTTCCATTAAATGCAAATCTCTCTCATGCATATTTATTAGGGCTAGCCTGACAACCCGATTGGCCTGGTGGTCCTCCAGGACAGGGTTGGGGACCACAGCTTTAGAGAATATTAGCTTAACACTCATTTTGGGGTTGGTTCTATAAACAGCGCCTAAATTGGCCAACGCCTAGAAAAATGGCACCGGCCACGTATCAATCATACTTAGACGCCGTTTGCAGAATCACAGCGCCTATGTAAAAACTTAGGGGCCTGAAATGTAGGTGAGGGTTCTAAAGGATTACATTTCAGGCGCCTAGGTTTATGAAGAATCACACTTAGCAACGCCTAAGTCACGCTCCGCCCACAGAAACGCCCAATTAGACGTTAGGTGCCGCTAACCACCATGTGATAGGCGGCTATCTTTTCTAGAATCAGGTAGGCACCTATTACCCAATTATTTATTTATTTTTTTACCAGTTATTGAGGCTGTTATGGGTATTTTGCCGTTATAGAATAAGCCCCTTTGTGCCTACTTTTGGTTGCGAGTCAGGTTGTTTATGGAGAGTGTATGTGTGGGGATGGGCCCTTTGTCATTCCATCTGTGATTACTTGAGAAAAAAATCTCTAAGGTACCAAAGATAAACAGAGAGTTCAGAGCTCTTAGGAATCCCGTGATTTCAGATGCATTAAAGACATTTCTGAAATGATCACAGGCTACTTTCATAAACACACCAATAAGATATAGTAACATAGTAGATGACGGCAGATAAAGACCCGCATGGTCCATCCAGTCTGCCCAACCTGATTCAATTTAAATTTTTTTAATTTAATGGAAGAACCTCTGATTTGCTCCAGTTTATTTTGTAACCAGAGAATTTTCCAAATCTATCAATCAGATCTAATAAATGTGGAATGGTGGTTTCAGGATTCCTCAAATGAAGCAATAGGTCATCTGCATAAGTAGAGACCTTGTATTCCCGATATGTATAAGGAATACCCTGAATCTCCTTTGCCTGCTGAATAACCAATAACAATAATACATTTTTAAAAAATTTTTTCTTAGCTATTTCTGGGCAAGAATCCAAAGCTCTACCAGGTACTGTGCTTGGGTTCCAACTGCCGAAATCGCCGCTAAAACCTACTCCAGGCCATCTACACCCTCCCAGCCATTGAAGCCCTCTCCAGCCAAATGGCCATATAAAGACCATGCAAGGCTGCCCAGTACTGGCCTTAGTTCAATATTTAATATTATTTTCTGATTCTAGATCCTCTGTGTTCATCCCACGCTTCTTTGAAATCAGTCACAATTTTACTCTCCACCACCTCTCTCGGGAGCAAATTCCAGGCATCCACCACCCTCTCCGTAAAGTAGAATTTCCTAACATTGCCTTTGAATGTACCACCCCTCAACCTCAAATTATGTCCTCTGGTTTTACCATTTTTCTTTCTCTGGAAAAGATTTTGTTCTATGTTAATACCCTTCAAGTATTTGAACATCTGAATCATATCCTCCCTGTCCCTCCTTTCCTCTAGGGCAGGGGTGTCCAATGTCGGTCCTCGAGGGCCGCAATCCAGTCGGGTTTTCAGGATTTCCCCAATGAATATGCATGAAATCTATTTGCATGCACTGCTTTCAATGCATATTCATTGGGGAAATCCTGAAAACCCGACTGGATTGCGGCCCTCGAGGACCGACATTGGACACCCCTGCTCTAGGGTATACATATTCAGGGCTTCCAGTCTCGCCTCACACGTCTTCTGGCGCAAGCCTCCTATCATTTTTGTCGCCCTCCTTTGGATCGCTTCAAGTCTTCTTAAGTCCTTCGCCAGATACGGTCTCCAAAACTGAACACAATATAATAAATATAATAAAGCCTAGCTGCTTTTAAGGTTCTTCAAAGAGTGTGAGGCTACTGGACTGTCTTACTAAGGTCAGATGTTGCAGAATAGAGATGTGGTTGGTTTCCAAGAGTTACCTTAGAAGTATGATTTGTCTCCTTTTGATTAATATTGGTATACGCAAGTTTTCTACTATTTTGGATGAAGGAAAGGAAAAAAAAAGCCTTCACTCTTTGAAGCTGTTGATAACAAGCACACCAGTAGTGGGGTAAAGGATGAAGAACTGGCCTACTGGTTTTGGCACTGAGCTGGGGACCTGGGGGAAGCAGGTTTGATTCCTGCTCCAGCTCTCCTTGAGGCAGGATGCGATGGGGCCATCATCCTATCTGGAGTTATGGTATCTGGAGCTGTTGCTCACTGTGGGAAGAGAGGAGATATGACAGAAAAGTTTAAATACCTTCTTGGCCTTTAATGCACAGGAGGCAATTCTCTTTCATTTGAAAGAAAACTCTGGAATGTGGAGGCATAGGATGCAGGTGAAAGGTGGCAGACTCAGAAGTAACCTGAGGAAACACTTTGCAAAAAGAGTGGCAAATTCATGGAACAGCTTCCTGGTGGAGGTGCTGGAGATGAAAATTGTATCTAAATTCAAGAAAGCTTGAGACAAGTACATAGGATCTCTAAGGGAGAGTAGATGGCATGGATGGACAGACTAAATAGGCTACATGGTCAAGTCACACCACTTCTTCTTGCAATATCACTGGCTACCGATCTCATATTGTATTCGATTAAAAATTTTAATGTTATCTAAACTCCATAATTATTCCATATGTTCTATCACGAGTGCTTTGGTCCTTACAAGACAATAGATTAGTTCTGCATTCACCCAAAAGAACAATTTGGGATTGTACCAGACGTAAAGCTTTTTTTAATCTGGTGCCGAGTTCTTAGAACCAACTTCCTAATAATATTCGCCTTGAACTAAATTTCAAAGCTTCCAAGACACTTTTAAGGACTTACTTTATCTAATCTGTCTTTGGGTCTGACATTCCTCAAAATGAGCATATTTATTAAGAAGATATTAATGTATGTTTTATGGAGTGGTTCTTTTTTTTTTTTCTTTAAGGTCACCACCATCTCGATTAAGTGGTCAAATGGGATGGTGGTGACCTTATAGGAGAATGGGCTTGAGAAAGCGACAGTGAAACCTGTCGACTATGACTCACTGATAAGAGACCATTAAGATAAGTGTATTTATGAAACTAAATTACGGTATAAAGTTTTGAAGCTATTTAAAAAATATTTGCAATAATTCATAATTAAAAATGACAAATAAGTGAGATAGGGGGTATTGAACCTATGACGAACTGACCCGTGAATCTCAAGGCAATGAAATGTTTGAGCCTTGAGTGCTGCGGCTGAGGTTCAGAAGACTTTCTAAAAAAGTTTGTGACTAGAAGTATTCTACTGTGAATCACTGACACCTGAAGTCGGCGCTTCTTCTCCGGGACGCAGGTCTGCATTGGGTCTTTTAAAAAAAAATAAAACCCTTGGCGGTCAGGGCTGGTTTCCCTTCATTCTACTTCAGGGGGGCAGGCCTTCTCATTGACGCTGCGCAGTGGCTACCTGAAGATTTAAAAGTACAGCGCGGGAAGGAAGTGGGTGGGTGAAGTTGGGAGCTGTGCCGCAGGATTCTGCTGGATAGGGCAGAGCTTTTGCCCACCCCCAACAAAACAGCAGTCCGCTGCCTGTGTATAAAACCTGGCTCTTGTTGGTAAAAATAAAAAAAAAAGAATCAAACATAAGCAGCCTCTAATGACTTTTTGTTAATGGCTCATTAACCAATTATGCTGCACTTGCCTCGCAAGACCACAGACAAATTTGGGCACCATTTATAGAATCCGGGGCTGTGTGCCTTAAAAAAAAGTACATATTTGCCCCCTCCTCTGCGATGGGTGTAATTACATCTGTTCCTGTAAAAATCAACATCTAAACACATATTTAAGAAGCTAAGCTGACAGTTGTTAGTCTGTCCGCTTCTACCTGTGCATTACCTCTGGGAACGGCTTTGTGCATTTCATTTAAAAGTATATATCAAGCAACTGAGCGCAAAAACCATCACTCTATATGATGAAGTTCCTTGTAAATTGTCCTCCTTGGAACTGGTCTAACTGGACAGCAAGTAGATCCTCAAAGGGAATTTCCACCTCGTGGGTTCCAGGTTCAGAAAACACGAAAGAATAAACCCGTTTTCATTCTACAATTCTAACCTTTCCTAACACTTTAATTATAGTGTCTGCTGTACACAAAAGACTTGTAGCATGAAATAAAGAAAGCACATATTCGTTATGGAAAAGTAGAGAATCATGATGCAATGCATTTCTACTTTCGCTTTGTAAGTTAAAGGGGGAGGGGGGATTTCTCCAGAAAGTGGTTATGTGCTTATGTCCTGAAAATGAAAACAAGAGAAGTGAACGAAGGGGAGGAACTATGGGGTATAAAAGAGTCTTCAGAAATGGCTGGAAAGAGGTTGGCATCAACTTTGCCATAAGGTTACGCGAGTGGCCAAGTGGAGAGAGGAGAAGAGAACTTTGGAGAGCTCTTGGTTATCAGGTAAGAGACATTATAGAGTGATTCGTTATTGGTTCAAGTTTCAAGTTTATTTCAATTTGATATACCGCGTATTACATGTGTCCAAGCGGTTTACAAGCAAGTTAACAACGTATAATTTAAGTATACAATAAAAAATAATATATTCAATAAAAGAAGAGAAGAGACAAAAACAGACGATCAATAGTGGGAAATGACACACAAGGAAAGGGGTTGAAAAGGTACATTATAATCGTTAACAACAACAAAAAAAAAAGCACCTGGAAAGAGAGGACCATATTTTCTTTTCCCTTTTTGTAGATATGGTGTCTCGGGAGATGCTCTGGAGAGTTTCTCTGGTCCTTTCTTTCTGCTCTTCTGTCCTCTCCTTAAGCTGCATAGGGCTTCAGCTCCACCAAGAGAAACTGAATAGAAGAATTCTTATGCTATATGAACAGGTGAGTTCGCAAATGGACATTTATTTGTCAGGTCAGCCGTCTTCATATCTGTGAAATTGCTTATTATTATTTTAAACTCATAGATGTCTCCTTTACAGATTCTGCCGAGAAAAATTCCTCTGGCGTGTATAGAGGGTGATCCGTTTCGTCTGTATGATAGCATTGACTTTGTCTATAATACTTCCCAGGTAGGGAACAAAGATAGAAAGTAACAAACATTTTATTTATTCCTTTTCTAGACTGTTCTCCCAGGGAAGCTCAGAACGATTTATATGAATTTATTCAAGTACCCAAGCATTTTTTCCCTGTCTGTCTTGGTGGGCTCACAATCTATTTAATGTGACTGGGGGAAAGGGGGGATTAAGTGACTTGTCCAAGGTCACAAGGAGCAGTGTGGGATTGAACCCACAATCTCAGGGTGCTGAGGCTGAAGCTTTAACCCTTGCCCACACTGCTGAGGATCCTGTATCTATTATATTCTTAAGGACTCACTCTAACAAAGAAGTTCACTTACAGTAAGTGAGAGAGATCAATCTAATCTTTCCTCTAGAAAACATCTCCAATTACACTGCTCAACAAAAAAAGTTTTTCTTTGCTACTGAGAACTTAAGAAGTGTTCTTAGTTAATTTAATGACGCTGATTTCAGGTCTGTAATTGAAATTCAACTAGCATGTCAAGTTTCTGAGATACACGTTACTGAATTTTTAGACAGTTTGCCATATCGGCACAATATTGCGAGTATGAACTGTGTCCCACCAAAACTGGTGTTAAGGAGTTTACTCTGAAAACAAACATGAAGACAATAAGGAGACATGTTACAGCATATATTTACGCCTGTCTTAACTCACACAAAAGTGATGTCAGCATGTTCAGAAATGTTTGACACACTTGCTTTTACACTTGTACTGTACATTTGTCTCTCTTTGCAAGAACCAACAATAGTCTCCCATCATACTGGGACTGAACTTTCCCTGAAATCTGCTTTCCATCACCCTGATATCTTGATGAAATCTTTCCCCATGCTCATCGCTAACATCACCAAAATTGGGTGGGAAGAAGTCGAGGTGCGAATGTAAGAAGTGCATTTTAAGTGACATTCTGGCACCCATTAGATGATATGCTGTCAGCACGTTCTCCACAAGTTCAGCATAATTCTCTGACCTGTGATTACCAAGAAAATTCTGAACAACTAGCATGAATGCTTCCCATGCTGCTGATTCTGTTTGAACGCATCATCAAGGATCAGTTCACAGATTTCAGGTACAACAAAAACACCTTCCTTGATTTTGGCTTCACTTTCCTCAAAACCAAACCTACTTCTTAGGTGCTGATTGTGCAGTAAATTGTCCACAGACATAACAGAAACTATCAGAATGGTTAACACAACCTCGTGAACTAATAATAATTATAATATCTTAGACAAAACCAAACAAAATATAAAAATTCACAGGTAGGAAAAGCAGCACAATCACTTTTTAGTATAAACTTTCTAATTACTGGTATATGTGATCGATAAGCTGTCCTAAAATGCAAAATTGTGTTACAGAAACAGTATAATACCGACGCTTCACGGTAGCGTTATTGACAAAAATGATATAAACACAAACTGATGCACAACTTAAAAACAGGATGTGATAGAGGCAAACTGGTTTCAGATTTAGAGTTAGCATGTGGTCCTTCTTAAGGTACAGGTGACAGAACTCTAGTAGCAAAATGCTTGTTGACCAGGGTTATTACCTTTTATGATAGAAAAAGTCAGTTGTTAATATGCTTTACTTTCTAAAATAAATTTCTAATGAAAACAAAGGGTCGACACTCAAAACAACTGAACTATCTAGAAACAGCTCTCAACTTCTTAAATCTCTTGTTCAGGGCTATTCTCTGATATTCAGCAGTACTTAATCAATTAGTACCGTTAAATATCACCACTGACCACTAAACCTGAAGCCGGCTATTTTGTGGGAAGCTTGAGGAAGGGAATCAGAAATTATGTGGTTAAGTGCCAATATTCAGCAATTAACCATCTAATTTAAACATCCAATTTGGACCACATAAAAGTCATATCTTAAATGATTAAGTGCTGAATATCGCACCTAACTACATGACAAATAGCTGGTTGCATAAACTCGGATATCCAGTTTGATGCCTGGATATAGCCTGGCACTAAATTTCTGGGAATAACGCCGGTGGCGGCTAAAAAAAATGCTCACTGCCACTGACTATCAACCCCCAAGATTACACACTATCAGGCTCATAATCAAAAAAACAGTATAGACATCCAAAAAGCAACCTAAATCGGAACTTGGACATCCAAGTGCCAATAATTGAAACCATATTTCTGTACGTCTAGTGAAGTATTCCAGCCTCTGTACGTTCAGAGGATGAGATGAGCATGGTGGAAGCGTGTTATGGGCTGGCTATGGGCGGACTCAAGGGTGGGTTAGACACGGATGTCTTGCAGTGATAATCAAACATTTTGCAAGACATCTTGGATGGAACTTATACGTTTGGAACTAGACCTGTTTTAGAAGGGTCTAAGTACCACAAAGGGCCCATACTGACCAAATAACCACTGCTTGTATCAAGGTAAGACACTCCCACAGTCCCCCAGTGCTCACTGACCCCCTTCCACCAAACAAAAATGAGAACAAAAAGATACATATCTGCATCTAAAACAGTAGCATCTGGTATGGAGAAGCCTAGAAGATCTGCACACAGGTGTCTTAGAAACACAGAAACATGATGGTAGATAAAGGCCAAATGGCCCATCTAGTCTGCCAATCCGCGGTAACCATTATCTCTTTCTCTCTCCGAGAGATCCCATGTGCCTATTCCAGGCCCTCTTGAATTCAGATACAGTCCCTGTTTCCACTACCTCTTTTGGGAGACTGTTCCACGCATCTACCACCCTTTCCGTAAAAAAGTATTTCCACAGATTACTCCGTAGTCTATCACCTCTTAACTTCAACCTATGTAGCCTGGTGGGTGGGCTAACGAACCATAGAGAGCAGGATCCAGGCCTATAAGCCACTCTAACCACTACATTTATGGTAGAACATGTGAGCTCTCCCAAACCCTACTATACTGCCATATAAGTGCCATCTGCAGCCATAAGTGCTATTGGGGTGGTATATAGGAGGGTATAGTAGGCTTTGGGGGGCTTGGAGGACTCACCCTAATTTATAAGAGGGTTATGGTGAGATATACAACTGGCACCCTTTATGTGAAGTTCACAGCAGTGCCCTCTAAGGTGTCCCATTGCATGTTGGGATGTTCTATGTGGCCAGTCCATTACTATGCTGGTCCCACACACATCCAAATGGCCAGGATTAGGATTAGAGAATGACACGGTGACGGTTTACCCGCGGCCACCACATTTAAGCCGCGGGTCACCGCCGAAAACGGGGAAGAAAACTAGCAGTCGCTGCGGTGACGGGGACAAGGCCATTCACCGACCGCGGAAACGGTGAACAGGTTTGTCCCCGCGGGCCAATGTACCCCCTTCTAGGAACCGCTATTTACCGCCCGACGCCCGATTCACCCCCCCAGCAGGACCGCTCGCACCCCCACCCCGAACGACCGCTCGCACGCGCTCCCACCCGCACCCGCGATCGGAGCAAGAGGGAGCCCAAGCCCTATTGCCCGGCCGACTCCCCGACGTCCGATACATCCCCCCCCGGCAGGACCACTCGTACCCCCACCCCGAAGGACCGCCGACTTCCCGACAATATCGGGCCAGAAGGGAGCCCAAACCCTCCTGGCCACGGCGACCCCCTAACCCCACCCCGCAATACATTACGGGCAGGAGGGATCCCAGGCCCTCCTGCCCTCGACGCAAACCCCCCCCCCCCCCAACGACCGCCCCCCCCAAGAACCTCCGACCGCCCCCCCAGCCGACCCGCGATCCCCCTGGCGACCCCCACGACCCCCCCACCCCCCTTCCCCGTACCTTTGGTAGTTGGCCGGACAGACGGGAGCCAAACCCGCCTGTCCGGCAGGCAGCCAACGAAGGAATGAGGCCGGATTGGCCCATCCATCCTAAAGCTCCGCCTACTGGTGGGGCCTAAGGCGCGTGGGCCAATCAGAATAGGCCCTGGAGCCTTAGGTCCCACCTGGGGGCGCGGCCTGAGGCACATGGGCCCAACCCGACCATGTGCCTCAGGCCGCGCCCCCAGGTGGGACCTAAGGCTCCAGGGCCTATTCTGATTGGCCCACGCGCCTTAGGCCCCACCAGTAGGCGGAGCTTTAGGATGGATGGGCCAATCCGGCCTCATTCCTTCGTTGGCTGCCTGCCGGACAGGCGGTTTTGGCTCCCGTCTGTCCGGCCAACTACCAAAGGTACGGGGAAGGGGGGTGGGGGGGGTCGTGGGGGTCGCCAGGGGGGTCGCGGGTCGGCTGGGGGGGGCGGGCGTTGGGGGGAGGAGGGTTTGCGTCGAGGGCAGGAGGGCCTGGGATCCCTCCTGCCCGTAATGTAGTGCGGGGTGGGGTTAGGGGGTCGCCGTGGCCAGGAGGATTTGGGCTCCCTCCTGGCCCGATATTGTTGGGGAGTCGGCGGTCCTTCGGGGGGAGGGATGTATCGGACGTCGGGGGGGGGGGCATCAGGCTTTCAGGATGGGGACAGACCTTCAAGGGGGGACAGTGCAGGGAAGTCAGGGAATTTATATTAATTAATTTTTTCTCTGCGTGTTTTGTTTTTGTATAGTTATTAACTAATATTTAACTAAGTTTTAAAGTTTTAAAGAATGTTTCCTTTATACGTAAATAAAGAAAAGTGAATGGGATTGCAGTGGCGGTGACGGGGCGGTGAATGGGGTGGCAGTGGCGGTGACGGGGCGGTGAAGAGGATGGTGAGACGGGGACGGGGCGGTGACGGGGATGGTGAGACGGGGACGGGGCGGTGACGGGGATGGTGAGACGGGGACGGGGCGGTGACGGGGACCAATTTTTTCACCGTGTCATTCTCTAATTAGGATGTTTTCAACCTGGATTTTTTTAGATTGAAAACGGGGTATAAAGTTAGACATTCTAGTGGCCTAGACATCCTGGTGGCCAAGACATCTAAGTAGAAGATTTAAAAAAAAAAAAAAATTAAATATGTACATTTAGCAGTTTGCCATTCAAAAATGGCCATTTTTGTACCTCCAATTTTGGACGTTCAGCTGGAAACATCCAAGTTGGACTTAGACATTTATTTTGAAAATGCCCCTCCATGTAACATGATTTTGTTCTTGAGCAGTAAGTGTAATTTCCTAATTGTTCATGCCTAAAATTTGCAATTTACCTATTTTTATTTTTTCATTCTTATAAAGTCATAAAAAACAACATATGAATCACAATTAATATATATTTATATTGAAGTTATGCAAAGATGACCATAGAAGATTTAGAAGAGAGTAGTTTTTCAAGATTTGCAACTATACTGTAAGTCACTTTCATGAATCAGCCCCCATTATATTCTCATTATATTGTTCTTGGTAGCAGCATTCGAAGTCCAGTATATCATAGAAACATGGCAGATAAAGGCCAAATGGTCCATCCAGTCTGCCCATCCACAGCATCCACTATCTCCTCTCCCTAAGAGATCCCATGTGCTTCTCTCATGCTTTCTAGAATTCAAACACATTCTTTATTTCCACCACCCTTTCTGTAAAAAAAAGTATTTCCTTAGATTACTCCTGCGTTTTTCACCTCTTAAATCATTCCTATGCCCTCTCGTTCCGGAGCTTCCTTTCCAATGAAAGAGGCTCACCTCATGCGCATTTATTCCATGAAAATATTTAAGCATCTCTATCATATCTCCCCCTCTCCTACCTTTCCTCCAAAGTATACGTATTGAGATTTTTAAATCAGTCCCCATACGCCTTATGACAAAGACCATCAACCATTTTAGTAGCCTTCCTCTGGACTGTCTCTATCCTGTTGATATCTTTCTGAAGGTGTGTTCTCCAGAATTGTACAAGAACAAAGGAGAAAGGACCTAAATGGTGGAAACAGTTATAAAAAAATAAAATTGCGGAACACGTAGACAAGCATGATTTAATGAAACAATGAAACAGAGTGAGCATGGGCTCAGCTGAGGGAGATCTTGCCTCACCAATTTGCTTGATTTCTTTGAAGGTTGAATAAACATGTGGAAAACGGTGAGCCAATTGTTATAGTGTATCTAGATTTTCAGAAAGCTTTTGATGAAGTTCCTCACGAGAGGATCAAGAGAAAATTAAAGAGTCATGGGATATATGTCAAAGTTCAGTTGAGGCTTAGGAATTGGTTATCAGATAGAAAACAAAGGGTGGGGTTAAATGGTCATTTTTCTTAATGGAGGAGAGTAAACAGTGGAGTGCCACAGGGATCTGTACTGGAACTGGTGCTATTAAACTTATTTATAAATGATCTATATGGAAATTGGAATGATGAGTGTGGTGATTAAATTTGCAGATGACACTAAACTGTTCAAAGTTGTTAAAATGCATGCGGATTTTGAAAAATTGCAGGTAGACCTTAGAAAATTAGAAGACTGGGCGTCCAAGTGGCAGATGAAATTTAATGTGGACAAATGCAAAGTGATGTACATTGGGAAGAATAACCCAAGTCACAGTTAGCAGATGCTACAGTTCTTCTTGGGGGATAGTGCCCAAGAAAAGGATCTGGGTGTCGTTGTAGACAATGCGATGAAACCTTCCGCCCAATGTGCGGCAGCAGTCAAAAAAAGCAAACAGGATGCTAGGAATTATTAAAAAAGGGATGGTTAACAAGACTAAGAATGTTATAATGCCTCTGTATCGCTCCATGGTGTGACCTCACCTGGAGTATTGTGTTTAATTCTGGTCTCCTTATCTCAACAAAGATATAGTGGCACTAGAAAAGGTTCAAAGAACAGCGATCAATATAAACAAATAACAGTGAACAGAAATAAGAGATATCACCGGAAAGAATTAGAATAGACATTAGGTCATGTGACAGTAGGGTTGACCATTTCTTGTTAAAAGAAATAAAAGAGTTGTTTTTGGGGGCAATATAAAGCTCATATCTGTGTAGAGCAAACAAATCTGGTTCCCACCATCTGGCATAGGTAACCTGTGAGAGGTCCTTCCAAGATCCACAAATGGTATTTAATGCAGCAATGAGTAAAGAATCAAACAATACAGCATCAAAATCATTTAAAGCAGAATTAAGAGAGGCACTTTTCAGGACAATGGTTGCATAAGAAAAATGTGCCCAAACTGAACTGGATACCCCAAAACAAACTCAAGTACTTCATTTTGTACTAAACACAGTTGATGGCATAACCAGGAGAGGGGCTGGGCCTCCCACTTTGAGCTTAGCCCCCCTCAGAAATGAACATTTCCCTTGCTGTAGCTGGTGGGACATTTTGTTTTTCCATTATTTTGGTCCCAGTTTCTGCTTTTGTCTTTCTTCTACTAATTCTCTTTCCAGGCCTTGGAAACCCAGATACATTCCCGTGGGAGTCCCGTGAGTCTGGGAGTAACCTCGTGGGAATCCCATAGACCCGGTGGGGGGGAGGAGGAAATCCCTGCGGGAGTCCTGTGGGACCCGCGGGATTCCTGCAATCCTCATTCCCATGCAGACCTCTACTGTGAATAAAGGTTGAGTCTAGAATCCTGGTCCTCTCCACATCCTACTTTTCTGCTTGTTCTGCTCGATTATCCATGGGACGTTTCTCTCTTCTTCTCCAGTGTTTTTGTGTTTATTACATGAGGCATGAACATCCATTTTGAAATAAAAATATGAAAAAGAAACAAAAAATGGGAATGAAGGTGTGAATACATAGATGTGTGTGACATACTGTACAAGAATTGGTGATTGCATATTAAAAGTGATGAAAAGTAGACAGTGCTTAAAACAATATAAAAATCTATTATTAAAAAACCAGTTTATTTTTGACCGCTATAAACTTAGATAGCTAAGTTGATATTCGGCACTGGTCGGCAAAGTTTGTAGCAGCCAAAGATAGACCAACAACTTACGCAACCTGATTTGGCCATTAAACATAGCTGGCTATTGCTTGAAATTTTGCAGATAGCTGACTGTCCGCTAGCCATCTTGCACTGAATATTACCGCTTAGCCGGATTAGCGCTATGTAACTGGCCAGGAGCTGTTTCTGGCTGATTAAATAGCACCGAATATTGGGCGGAAAAGAAGCCACCTCTGTTCTTTCCTTTGGTGTAAGCTTTTCAGATCTTCCAGTTCTCTATACTGGAAGAATAATCAGTTTCTCTTAACACCCTCAGCCACTTGACTGACAGCAAGAAGTACTTTTCCTTATGACTGTTTTTCTGCAGCAGGCGATGACGTTGTTTGACCAATCTAGTTCTTCCTCCCCCCCCCCCTATCTTGTATCTTCTCCATTTCTTATGTTTTAGACTTGCATTCTCCTCCATTTCCCCATAACATCCACCATTGTGTCTCATCTTCCCCCTTTCCCCCTCCACCTCTTAGCTTAACAGCCACACAAGTGAGAAATACATCTCTGTTTGTTCATCAGGTGGAAGACGGCCTGCTAACTCTACTTGAAGTCACAGAACAGATTCAACAGTTTTACAACGAACACCATCCCTTGGTTGGCACCAACAACTTAACGTCGGAATATTTTCAAATTCTGCTCCATCTTCTGACTAGGCAACTGAGGGACTGTGTAAGTACAGATTAGCAACTTTGGATGACTCTAAAGCTGTTTTGAGAAGAAATGAAAGATGATATCTTTGAGGAATCTGAAAAAAATATGACTGGAAAGAGGAGGATGGATTGAGACTTCTGGGTTTTAGAACAGAGTTTGGGACTGTGATCTGTATTTATGTAATGATTAATTCTGTAATGGAAAATTTTTAGCTGTAGGTATTAATTATAGTTCATTGCTTTATTGTTTTACTATTAGAATTGTTATTGTTGAGATGTTTGCTACGATATTTTATGAAAATTTTTTTTAACTTTTGCTCTTAATCTTTCCTTTTCTATTTTAATGGAGTTCTTTTCTTGATGAATATGAACTATGTATTGTAAACCGCTTGGATCCTGTTAGGCTGTTATACGGTATATAAAGTTCTTAATAAACATACACATACTTTCATTGAAAGCAATGGAAGTAAAACCTGGATGTCTCAATCCATCCTCCTTTTTCTGGAGTTATATGGCGACCCTATGCCAAGTAGACTGATCATTGGAACAATAGGGCAGTGCCCGAAGGGGCCCACTTTCTCCTAGCTTCCGTCTAGTTTAATCATTTCTCATAGGTGCTTAAGGGCCTATGATCCTTATTGCCCAGGACTGTCAATCCGCCCCTGAAATCATGCGTTGTATGATATGTACCTTGGCTACAGCACCTCCCTCTGGCTCATGCTGTAAATCACATGTGTCAGCCCTGATGCTTCTTACACTGATCTAATGAAAGACATCGAATCTGGCAATGAATTCTGGGGAGGTTATGGGGTCCAATACAACTATGAGGAGTTTGCACAACTAAGGTGAGTGCCTACTAATGGATGTTAAACCAATATGAGCCCTTAATACATGAGAATATACTTAAAGCAAATCAAGTTAAAGTGTTTTAACAGTATGTAACCCTGATGCATGTTCTAAGCACATATTATTTATAGTTTTTATTTTCTCTCTGGGAGGGTCGTGCCAGGAGCAGAGAATGGACCTGAATGCACTTATTCAGCTCACATGTCGACAGTTGCACACGTTAACTGGATAGCGCGGAGTCCTTACTGCCTCCAACGTGTTCCAGAGCTTAACTATTCTGCCAGAGGAGAATAGTTAAGCTCTGGAACGCATTGCTAGAGGACGTGGTAAGAGCGGATAGTGTAGCTGGTTTTAAGAAAGGTTCGGACATGTTCCTGAAGGAAAAGTCCATAGTCTGTTATTGAGAAAGACATGGGGGAAGCCACTGTTTGCCCTGGATCGGTAGCATGGAATGTTGCTACTCCTTGGGTTTCCGAAATCTTTGATTACTGTTTGGGGTTCCGGAATCTTGCTATTCTTTGGATTCTGTATGGAATATTGCTACTCTTTGGGGTTCCGGAATCTTGCTATTTTAGGATTCTGTATGGAATGTTGCTACTACTTGGGTTTTGGCCAGGTACTAGTGACCTGGATTGGCCACCATGAGAACGGGCTACTGGGCTTCATGGACCATTGGTCTGACCCAGTAAGGTTATTCTTATGTTCTTATGTGAGCAATCAAGCCATTGTGACATCACTGATGAGGTTGGCTCTGAGGCACTGTGGACTGAGGCATTATGACATCACAATCTCAGCTCTGGAATGTTGCTCTCATTGGAGTTCCGGAATCTTGCTGTTCTTTGAGATGCTGGAATGTTGCTACACCTTGGGTTTTGGCCAAGTACTGGTGACCTGGATTGGCCACCGTGAGAACGGGTTACTGGGCTTGATGGACCAGTAAGGCTATTCTTATGTTCCTACAGGTGATGGCAAGTGCTCCCACCTCAAATATTTTCAGGTTACACAAGCTGATGCGAACTTTAGTGCTTGACCTGAAAATGAAATACTGGGGGAATGCCCTATTTATGGATGGCGGAGAAAAAGGGTTTCTCGTTTGCTGCTAGACTACCTTGACCTAGGAGCTCACTTCCTCAGAATCCAGGACATACAAGTTTATTAAAAATCAGGCTTCAAGGCGGTTTACATATTTAAAACCAAAATGTATAAATAATCAAACGTACAAACCACAAATAAATATGAACTACAAAATAAAACAGAGACTGGGGAAGATGGGGAAGAACTACATTATTTGGATCGAAAAGAACAATTAGAGAAGAACATAAGGTAGGGAAAACTTAGAAACCGGCAGGACTAAAATGCTCCTTGGTTTCTAGCCCCTCTGCAAAACAGACATAAAGGTTTCCCATAAGAAAACCAAAATTCCATGCCATCAGTCTCCAGGTTACCAGAACTCTAACTTGGCTCCACTTCCCCACAAAAATGTTCTGTCCTCTCTAAGACCTCAGTTCATTTAACCTAAGATAGTGAAGCAGTCTGCATCCTTCCGATTTTGGCCGTGATTGTCCCTCATTTTGGAAGGGTGAGGATAGATAGAGTTACCAGACGTTCCTCCTTTCAGAGGACTGTCCAGTTTGTCCAGGTTTGGGAAGTCCCCGAGCTCGGGCCTGGGTCTGGAGGCCCTCCACGCATGCGCAGACATCAACACAATTGTGTCATAGGCGTCAACGCATGCGCAGAGGCCCTCCAGACCTCTGGGAAAGAGACAGGAGGTTCGGCTGGGGGTAGAACAGGAGGCCGAAGGGGGAGGGCCAGTTGTCCTCTTTTTTTTTTAAGAGGAAATTAGGCGACTCTAAGGATGGAGGCTGGATGCCTTGGAAATGGGCTTAGCACACAGGAAACTCTCATGTTTTGCATGTGCTAAGCTCATTTCCTAGCACACTTTAGTACACATTCCCTAAATGTTAAAGGATCTCACTTTCCTCTTTCCATTAGCTTCGTGAGGCTGAAGGGAGCTCAGAATTGAGCCAGGACAAGAAGGAAGCAGTGAAGGAATACTTCAAGGAACTGGAGACTGCTTTATTACAAGAGGTAAGAATCACCTTTTCTTTTGTCAGTTTTATGCTTTCTTCCTCTTTGCTTAAAGATCAATTAAGGATTAAAGGACTTAAAAGGAAATGTTGCAAGGCTGTTAGGAATGAGGCTGTAAACAGACTCTAGTTTCAAAGCCTTGGGGTTTCTATTGCTTCCTGATCTTTGTGGTTTATGTAGCATTATCTAAGAATGTCAGTGCTCCTACAATTTTTCCTTCCTTGCTCATGAAACTACGGTGTGCTTATTGTAGGTTAGAAAGTACTATTGCATGGCATGCTCAGACATCCCATGGTTGTTTTGAGATTAACATAAGCTAAAACTAAACTAAAACTTAGTTTTATAGATTGGGTAATCAGCCAATTTGGAGCTCGACTCGGTTGACATAAAAATAAAAATAATACAAAGGAACAAGATGAGAGAAAAAACCGATACAGGAGAGGTAAAAGTAATTAATTTCCAAAATGCTTAGAAAATAGAATTTATTTTTTTGCGCTGAGGGTGTGTCTGGGGGGGTGGAGACTGAGTGTGTTTTGTGCTGATTGGTCAGCGCTAACCAATTAGGTTGCAGTGACTGCATGAGCCCTTACTAGGGTTACCAGATTTTCCTTCGGGAAAATCTGGACCCACGGCCACGCTCCCAGGACTGCCCAGTTCTGCTGTCATGCCCTGTTCCGCCCCCAGGCAGCATCCGCGTCTGTGCGGATGCGACGCCATGATGTCATGTGCTCGTGCAATTTTGTCAGGAAGCTTGTCAAAACCTGGACGGGGCGGGGTCATGTGTCCGGGGTTTCCTGGAAAAAAATATGGCAGCCCTATGCTCACATGCGTTGCTATGTTTCCCCAGACCACTGACTCGCCTCTGTGTCAAAGAAGAGGAGGATAAGAGGAGAGCAATGGCTGTGGATAGCTCAGTGGTAGGGGTAAAGGGAAGAGAGGGGAGAGGAGGATAGTGGCTGTGGGCAGGTCTGGTGGAGGGAGGATAAATGATAAGTAGGAGGAGGAGGAGAGGGAAAAGAAAAGCAGTGGCTGTGGACAAGTCTATGGTGGAAGGAAAGGCAGGAGGGGGGAGAGGGGGAAGTTGCTGTGACACTGGCAGTCAGCAGAATTTTGGCACTCAATCTGCTGTTTAAGAGCACTGGTGGCTGCTGCTAAGCTGGACAGGACATTTGAAACTCTGCATGAAACACCAAAGGAAAGAAGGCAGTGCACGTTCGACGTTTTCTCCTGGTCTCTAATCCCAATTTCGCACGGGAGTTTCATGGAACAGAAGGTCACAGTGCCCGTTTAGGAGGGACGTCTAGAAGCTCTCCAGACAGAAAAGCCCGGATTTACATCGAGATCATCAGGCTGTCTGGACTTTGTATAAAGTCAGTTCAGTATGGGCAAAAATCTTGAATTGTGATTCATGCAGATCTCCGACAGCTGACCGGCTATTCCTATTTCATTGTTAAATATCTGCCCAGAGATCTTTTTGTCATGAGATCATCTATAGTCTAGATAGAATTCTGGCATTTACATCAAAGCAGTTTATTTCTATTAGAAGCAGGCTTTCAACTATGGACCTCATTCACTAGCTTGTATTAACCAGTTAATGCCCATTAACTCACAGTAATTTAAGCTAAGAATTAATAAATACGCCTCAGTGTGAATAGTTTGGCTTGCATTATTTAATATGTTAAATCTAAATGGGGAGTGTGTGGTGCAGTGATTAGAGCTACAGCCCCTGCACCCTGGGGTTGTGGGTTCAAATCCCACACTGCTCCTTGTGACCCTGGGCAAGTCACTTAGTGCACCAAGTAGAGTGTGAGCCTCCAGGACAGATAGGGAAAAAATGCTTGAGTACCTGAATAATTTTGTAACTTACCTGGAATTGTAGGAGATGCAGAATATAAATATACATTAACCAAGTAACATTCATTAGTAAATGAGACCATGCGGTCATTGTTCCCTCTAAGCCAGGGGTGTCCAATGTCGGTCCTCGAGGGCCGCAGTCCAGTCGGGTTTTCAGGATTTCCCCAATGAATATGCATTGAAAGCAGTGCATGCAAATAGATCTCATGCATATTCATTGGGGAAATCCTGAAAACCCGACTGGACTGCGGCCCTCGAGGACCGACATTGGACACCCCTGCTCTAAGCAAAGTGGGAGTCCTCCAACTACATTGCTACCAGTAGGGGGCAGTGCTTCAATGTTGTGTTTTCAATTGCTAGAGACAGGCAGGCTCCCTGGAGTCCTACAGAGCTTGCCTGTCCCTCACTATTGAAAATGTGATAGTGAAACTTAACATCCCATTGGCAGAACTGTAAGTAGAGGATTCCTGCTCAGTTTAGTTTAGCTTGTGGTCCTTATTTGAGAGCTCTATTTGTGTTTTGGATGTCTGTAAACCAGCATTTAAACATTCACTTCTATAGATGCCCGATTTATAAAGCCAGGATACGGATGACTAAAACTGAAGTACATTCTCCATGGTGCAACCTCACCTTGAGTATTGCTTCAGTTCTGGTCGACTTATCTCAAGAAAGATCTAGCGGAACTAGAAAAGGTTCAAAGAAGAGCGACCAAGATGATAAAGGGGATGGAACTCCTCTTGTATGAGGAAAGATTAAAAAGATTAGAACTCTTCAGCTTGGAAAAGAGACGGATGAGGGGAGATATGATTGAAGTCTACAAAATCCTGAGTGGAGTAGAACGGGTACAAGTGGAGCGATTTTTTTACTCTGTCAAAAAGTACAAAGAATAGGGGACACTTGAAATTACAGGGAAATACTTTTAAAACCAATAAGAGGAAATATTTTTTAACTCGGAGAATAGTTAAGCTCTGGAACGCATTGCCAGAGGATGTGGTAAGTGCGCATAGCGTAGCTGGTTTTAAGAATGGATTTTTCCTCCAGGAACTTGCCCAAACCGTAGTCTGTTATTACGAAAGACATGGGGGAAGCCACTGCTTGCTCTGGATTGGTAGCATGGAATATTGCTACTCCTTGGGTTTTCAGGTACTAGTGAACTGGATTGGCTACCATGTGGATGGTCTACTAGGCTAGATTAGGGTTACCGGTGACAGGTCAAAGGCGCGCAGACAACCCAGCGCAGACAACTGAGCACAAGGCGGAAATGCGCCGAAGAAAAACAGTATTTTAAGGGGATCCGACGGGGGGGGGAGGTGGGGTGGAACCACCCCACTTTACTTAACAGAGATCGCGCCGGCGATGTGGGGGATTTGAGGGGTTGTAACCCCCCCCCCATTATACTGAAAAAGTTAAGTTTCCAGTAAATGAGGGGGGTTACAACCCCCCAAACTCCCCACAATGCTGGCGCGATCTCTGTTAAGTAAGGTGAGGGGGTTCCCCCCCTGTCGAAGCCTCTTAAAATACTGTTTTTCTTCGGCGCGCTTCCGCCTTACGCTCAGTTGTCTGCGCTGGGTTGTCTGCGCGCCTTTGACCTGTCACCGGTAACCCTAATCTAGCCTAGTAGACCATCCACACGATAGCCAATCCAGTTCACTAGTACCTGAAAACCCAAGGAGTAGCAATATTCCATGCTACCAATCCAGAGCAAGCAGTGGCTTCCCCCTTGTCTTTTGTAATAACAGACTACGGTTTGGGCAAGTTCCTGGAGGAAAAATCCATTCTTAAAACCAGCTACGCTATGCGCACTTACCACATCCTCTGGCAATGCGTTCCAGAGCTTAACTATTCTCCGAGTTAAAAAATATTTCCTCTTATTGGTTTTAAAAGTATTTCCCTGTAATTTCAAGTGTCCCCTATTCTTTGTACTTTTTGACAGAGTAAAAAAATCGCTCCACTTGTACCCGTTCTACTCCACTCAGGATTTTGTAGACTTCAATCATATCTCCCCTCATCCGTCTCTTTTCCAAGCTGAAGAGTTCTAATCTTTTTAATCTTTCCTCATACGAGAGGAGTTCCATCCCCTTTATCATCTTGGTCGCTCTTCTATGAACCGGGTTACCAGATGTCTGGATTTCCCTAGACATTTCCTCCTTTTGAGGACATGGACGGGGGTCCGGACGGCTTTTCTAAACCTGGCACTTTGAAAAGAAATTGCATTGGGAGGGGGCATCCGAATATCCATAGATGGAACGTGGTGATGTCACACACACGCATGCGTATGACATCAATGCGTTGCATCTGCGCAAATGGCTTCTTGCCCGACAAACTGGCAGTGGGGGCGGGGCTGGGGGCAGAGCTGAGGGCAGATCTGGACGACAGGTCTAGAGGTCCAGATTTTACTGACATAAAATCTGGTAACCCTAGGCCAGGGGTAGGCAATTCCGGTCCTCGAGAGCCAGAGCCAGGCCAGGTTTTCAGGATATCCACAATGAATATGTATGAGATGGATTTCCATGCACGACCTCCTTGAGATGCAAATCTATCTCATGCATATTTATTGTGGATATCCTGAAAACCTGGCCTGGCTCTGGCTCTCGAGGACCGGAATTGTCTACCCCTGTCCTAGGCCATTCAGGTCACGTACACCTTCCACAACTCAAAAAAAATCCAACGCTGTAAGCTAACACGTCCCTCTCTATGCCAAGTCCAGAGTAAATTGTTCTTCAATTCCACCTTCAAGTTGCAAGGCCTCAAAACTTGGAACTGCCTCCTGACCTATCTACACCAGATCCCTTCCTACCTTCAATTTAGGAAGGCACTAGAATTGCATCTATTCTCACTATAACTCAGGACCTAAATGCAATTCTATATGAGACATGATGTTCCTGCTTTAAACCTTATTAATCTTATGTAGGCCGCAATGATTCCTAGTAGACATTGTGGAGTATAAGAAACAATATTTTTAGACTCAGAACCAAGGCTAGAAATTACTGTTAGGGCACTGTCTAGACAATCTTGTACAAACACTGCTTTTCCCTCCCTCACTTTTTATAAATGTCTTTTTTATGGCTTCCAGGACAGCAATAAGTGTAATCAGACGATAGTCTGGCGACAGATCCAGAGGCAACTGCTCTATATGACCATACTCTCTAGCCGCACCAGGCGACTTAATGCTTTGCAAAGTGTCAAGGAAAGGAGCTGAGCAACAGAATATTTCACAGAATCTTCACTTTATGTATTTATATTGTCAAAAACTTACTGGAAATACTGAAAGAAAATGTTATAATATTTATTTATATATTTTATATTTATAATTTTATAGATAAAAATTATAATTGTCTTTAGTAATAACAAAATAGCTTTATTTCATTATGTTTTTCTTAAATAAAAAGAACTTTACACCTCTAGCAGTTGAGTGTATTGTATTCTGTAATATTTGTTTGGAATGCATAATGAGAAATATTTTTCAAAGCCTGGAAGGTGACCTACTGATTGCACAGTTAGGTTAGAAGTAGAACCATACTCTAGCCCTATCTCCTTCTTTTTCCCCTCTGGAATGTACGCAGGTGAGGCTGGACTCATTTAGAGCACTGGTCTTTGACCTGGGGGCCGCCGCATGAGCGGACTGCTGGTCTGACTGGGTGTGCAATTGTATCAATGAACAGCAGAGAGTGCTAGTTCACTAAGGTGGCAAAGGGGCTATCCTCCAGCAGCTGGTGTTAAACTTCCAGAACAGATTCTGCTGAGTCATTGGGGAGGGACTCAGGCATGGAGGGGTTTATATGCCCTAGAGGGGAGTCATTCATAGAGGTCTCCAAGAGAGAGAGAGAGACTTCTGGCTTCCCTAGCCATGGGCTGAAGCAGAGCTCTGGGAAGGAATGGAGTGGTGAGTGTGATTGTCCAGATGAGACAATTGATCTCTGCTTGGCAAAGATAAGCCAGCCTGGAATACTGAAGAAACTGAAGATGCTTATCTTGAACCTTTGAAACCCATGTAGGGCAATATGAGACTGAGGCTTTTGAACTGAATAAGAATTTATTTTGTTTCCCTGAACGCATGCTGTAACAAGGCTCAGGGTTGTGAATAAATAATGAATTTTCATGTCACATGGATTTCTGGAAAACCCAGTCGGGATCCCTCACATATGGTGGTCCTTATGAGGTGTTTTTAACTTATGCCACAGAGAAGCTGGATCCATTTCCTTCAGGGACTGGGGACTTCACTAAAGTAGTGCAGGATTTTCTTTTCCTCTTCAAAAAAGGCTAAGGTAGGAAGCTCTGCCTTAGAGAGTGAGAGAAAACACAATAGCTAGTCAGAACTGGACAAGCAGAATTTCTCCACTCCCCTTTTGTTAGTATATAGAGTGAAAGTACCGTATTTTCGCGGATATAACGCGCACCATTGTAAAACGCGCACAGGGGTATAGCGCGCAGAAATCACGATGATATGTACAAAAACTTTTCTATACCGCGCTCAGGCATATAACGCGCATGCTGCCCGACTCTCCTCTGGCCACCCCGACTCTCCTTTCGCCCTCCCCGACTCTCATCTGGTTGCCCCGACTCACCCTGACTTTCGGTGCACTGCCCCGACTCTCCTCTGGTTGCCCCGACTCACCCTGACTTTCGGTGCACTGCCCCGACTCTCCTCTGGTTGCCCCGACTCACCGTTCACCCGCCCTGACTTTCGGTGCACTGCCCCGCCTCTCCGTGCCTGTCCCCCTTGAAGTCCTGTCCCCCCTTGAAGGTCTGCCTGTCCCCCTTGAAGATCTGCCTGTCCCCCCTTGAAGTCCTGTCCCCATCCTGAAAGCCTGATGCCCCCCCTCGACGTCCGATTCTTCTCCCCCCTCGGCAGGACCACTCGCACCCCCACCCCGAAGGACCGCCGACTCCCCGACAATATTGGGCCAGGAGGGAGCCCAAATCCTCCTGGCCACGGCGACCCCCTAACCCCACCCCGCACTACATTACGGGCAGGAGGGATCCCAGGCCCTCCTGCCCTCGACGCAAACCCCCTCCCCCCAACGACCGCCCCCCCCCCAAGAACCTCCGCCCGTCCCCCAGCCGACCCGCGACCCCCCTGGCCGACCCCCACGACACCCCCACCCGCCTTCCCCGTACTTTGTGTAGTTGGGCCAGAAGGGAGCCCAAACCCTCCTGGCCACGGCGACCCCCTAACCCCACCCCGCACTACATTACGGGCAGGAGGGATCCCAGGCCCTCCTGCCCTCGACGCAAACCCCCCTCCCTCCAACGACCGCCCCCCCCCAAGAACCTCCGACCGACCCGCGACCCCCCTGGCCGACCCCCCCACCCCCCTTCCCCGTACCTTTGGAAGTTGGCCGGACAGACGGGAGCCAAACCCGCCTGTCCGGCAGGCAGCCAACGAAGGAATGAGGCCGGATTGGCCCATCCGTCCTAAAGCTCCGCCTACTGGTGGGGCCTAAGGCGCGTGGGCCAATCAGAATAGGCCCTGGAGCCTTAGGTCCCACCTGGGGGCGCGGCCTGAGACACATGGTCGGGTTTGGCCCATGTGCCTCAGGCCGCGCCCCCAGGTGGGACCTAAGGCTCCAGGGCCTATTCTGATTGGCCCACGCGCCTTAGGCCCCACCAGTAGGCGGAGCTTTAGGACGGATGGGCCAATCCGGCCTCATTCCTTCGTTGGCTGCCTGCCGGACAGGCGGGTTTGGCTCCCGTCTGTCCGGCCAACTTCCAAAGGTACGGGGAAGGGGGGTGGGGGGGTCGGCCAGGGGGGTCGCGGGTCGGTCGGAGGTTCTTGGGGGGGGACGGTCGTTGGAGGGAGGGGGGTTTGCGTCGAGGGCAGGAGGGCCTGGGATCCCTCCTGCCCGTAATGTAGTGCGGGGTGGGGTTAGGGGGTCGCCGTGGCCAGGAGGGTTTGGGCTCCCTTCTGGCCCAACTACACAAAGTACGGGGAAGGCGGGTGGGGGTGTCGTGGGGGTCGGCCAGGGGGGTCGCGGGTCGGCTGAGGGACGGGCGGAGGTTCTTGGGGGGGGGCGGTCGTTGGGGGGAGGGGGGTTGCGTCGAGGGCAGGAGGGCCTGGGATCCCTCCTGCCCGTAATGTAGTGCGGGGTGGGGTTAGGGGGTCGCCGTGGCCAGGAGGGTTTGGGCTCCCTCCTGGCCCGATATTGTTGGGGAGTCGGCGGTCCTTCGGGGTGAGGGTGCGAGTGGTCCTGCCGGGGGGGGGATGTATCGGACGTCGGGGAGTCGGCCGGGCAAGAGGGCTTGGGCTCCCTCTTGCTCCGATCGTGGATGCGGGTGCGGGTGGGAGCGCGTGCGAGCGGTCGTTCGGGGTGGGGGTGCGAGCGGTCCTGCTGGGGGGGTGAATCGGGCGTCGGGCGGGGTGGGAACTATGTTTAAAAACTTTTGTATACCGCGCTCAGGCATATAACGCGCGAGGGGTATGCGCGGTACGTAAAATCACGTATAACGCGCGCGTTATATCCGCGAAAATACGGTACTGTAGAGTGCTGCCAAGCAGCAGAAATAAAAGAAAGGGTTTTAAACTACCTTGAAACTGTTCCTGTGAGAAAGGCTGTGGAACAAAAGCTACAAGCTGTAGTTTCAATTAACTCTGCAAGCACCTGAGTGTAAGTTGCAGAGAACCATTTTTAAACAGGCTGTTTCAGTGGGGAGGAGTAGTGAGAGGCATGGTGGCTGTAGATACGAAGCTAGAACCAGGATTCTGACAAACCTGAGCTTTATTGAGCCGCCGATTGCACCTGGGAGCAGCACACCAAAGGCATGCAGTAAGAGAGAGCAAAAAAAGGAGGGGAATAGAATATAAGAATTGCCGCTGTTGGGTCAGACCAGTGGTCATCGTGTCCAGCAGTCCGTTCACTTGGTGACCCTTTGGTCAAAGACCAGCACCTTAACTTTGAGCACGTATCTGAATCCCTGGTTTTCAAAATCTGCCTCAAACTGAAATCCTGCAACTGTTCCTTGGACCCATTCCCCTCCTACCTATAGGAGAAAATTCCCGCATTGGCCATCTCTGCTGTTACCAAACTCATAAACTCCACCCTACATTCGGGCCTTTTTTCCCCAGAAATGGGTCATATTGCCTTGACCCCTCTACTTAAAAAATCTGACCTAGACCCTTCCACGCCATCCAGCTATCGCCCAATAGCAAATATTCCTCTCTTAACCAAGATGCTAGAGTCTATCATATCTACCCAACTCTCATCATACTTAGAGAGATTCTCTATTCTTCCTTACCAATATGGCTTTCGTCCCAACTTCAGCACCGAATCCCTATTGACCTCCTTGATCTCAAAGGTTCAATAACTTCATTCTCGAAATAAGTTTGCCGTTCTCCTACAATTCGACCTTTCCGCCGCTTTCGATGTTGTCCATCATGACATTCTCGTTTATCAACTCTCTGAGATAGGTATTAACTCCACAGTCCTTGAATGGTTCTCAAAATTCCTATGTTCTCGTTCTTACGCTGTCAACATGAGTGGCACCTCATCCTTCCCCTGGAAACCGATATGTGGAGTTCCGCAAGGTTCACCTCTATCTCCCATCCTTTTCAACATTTATATGACCTCCCTAAAACTCCTCCACCTATCCCCCCTTGAAACAATTTACACTTATGCTGACGACATCCTCGTCCTCCTCGAGACTGATTCGAACCTCACCAACCTTTCTAAGAACATAGCCTCCTGTATAATGAACTTCCAATCCTGGGCCCGTATTGTTCAAATGAAACTAAACGAGTCCAAAACAAGACTCCTTTGGCTTGGTCCAAAACTTAACCAACTATCCTCCTCCTTCTCTCTGCCCTCTGGCTCCACTCTGCAGCTTGAGTTTTCAAGCAATGTTCTAGGCATCATTATTGATTCTACATTGTCCTTCAACGACCACCTCAATTCCTTGGTAAAAAAATGCTTTTTCAGCCTTCACATGCTGAGGAAAGTTAGATCCTGTTTCCATCAAAATCACTTTACCGTCCTTGTCCAATCCATAATCCTTTTCAGATTGGACTATTGCAACTCTATTTACTTAAGCCTAATTAAGAAAAACCTTCATAGACTCCAGCGGATTCAGAATACCGCGGCCAAGCTGATTTTCGCAAAAAGTAAATTTGACCATGTCTCTCCGCTTCTGTCCAAGCTTCACTGGCTACCGATAATCGCCAGGGTCCACTTCAAATGCGCCTGTCTAGCTTTCAAAATCCTATATGGGATCCTCCCTCCATGTATCCCTCTTTCTTGGAACTCCTCAAACCCTAATACCACCAGATTCACCCACAAATTAAAACTATCCTTCCCCTCATTAGGAGGTATCTCCCATAAAGGAAAACTAGGGACCTCCCTTCCCTTCAGAATCACCGAGCTCTGGAACAACCTTTCCTCCCCTCTTCGGAACCTGAGTTCCCTCCAACTTTTCCGCAAACATCTGAAGACCTGGCTATTCTCAAAAATCTCATACTTTTTCCATCTCTGGCATTCTAAGCCCTCAAAAACTCTTCATACTTGGTACTCTAACCCTTCACTGTAGTTCCTTTCTATCCCATCTCCTGTAAACCGTGCCGAGCTCTTCGAATGTAGAGATGATGTGGTATACAAAACTAAGGTTTAGTTTAGTTTAGTCTAACTGAGACTAGCCCTACCTGCATACGTTCTGATTCAGCAGGAACTTGTCTAACTTTGTCTTGAATCCCTGGAGGGTGTTTTCTCCTACAACAGACTCCATTAGAGTGTTCTAGTTTTCTACCACTCTCTAGGTGTAGAAGAACTTCCTTACATTCGTACAGAATCTATCCCCTTTCAATTTTAGAGAGTGTCCTCTCGTTCTCCCTACCTTGGAGAGGGTGAACAACCTGTCCTTATCTACTAAGTCTATTCTCTTCAGTACCTTGAATGTTTCGATCATGTCCCCTCTCAATCTCCTCTATATGAGGGAAGAAAAGGACCAGTTTCTCTTATCTTTCACTGTACGGCAACTCTTCCAGCCCCTTAACCATGTTAGTCGCTCTTCTCTGGACCCTTTTGAGTAGTACCGTGTCCTTCTTCATGTACGGCGACCAGTGCTGGACTCAGTACTCCAGGTGAGGGCGCACCATGGCCCGGTACAGTGGCATGGTAACCTTCTCTCATCTGTTTGTGATCTCCTTCTTTATCATTCCTAGCATTCTGTTCGCCGTTTTCGCCGCTGCCACACATTGCATGGACAGGTTCATCGACTTGTCGATCATAACTCCCAAGTCTCTTTCCTGGGAGGTTTCTCCAAGTACTGCCCCAGACATCCTGTATTCGTGCATGAGATTTTTGTTACCTACATGCATCACTTTACATTTATCCACGTTGAACCTCATCTGCCATGTTGATGCTGATGCCCATTCCTCGAGCCTGATTATATCACATTGCAGATCTTCGCAATCCTCCTGTGTCTTCACTACTCTGAATAACTTTGTATCGTCCGCAAATTTAATCACCTCACTCGTCGTACCAAATAGAAGCTGAAGACTTTCCTTAGCCTGCAGGAAAATAAAAGTGAAATGGCTGCTGAGTTTAGAGCAACAAAGGAAGCTGGTGCAGTGGAAGTTCTGGAGTGGAGCATTCTGGAAGACTAGCAGGAGACCAGTCTGCCGGTGAAGTGAAAGATGGGAGTGTAGGACCAGGAGTGTCAGGAAACCAGCAGAAGAATGTGATTCCTGAGCACAGGAGTGAGTGGAAATCCAAACCCAGAAGCGCCATGAAGGAAAAAGAGATTTGTTATGGACCGCAGGTAGAGGTTCAGGATCCACCTCACGTTTTGGCTAGCAAACTAGAGGACATTTTAAGTAAGGACCTTGTAAATCATAAACAAGATTTTATCATGAGTATAAGCCACTCAAAAGGGTACCAATGTAATTTCCAGGTTTAATTTCAAATTTGATTAAACGCTTATATAAAATTTTCAAACCGATGTACAACAATAAAAATACACAGATATAATAGACAGACTTTAAATATGACAAAACTGGATGGCAGGGTAAAAGGGAAGAACTACAATTTTTATAAGAAAAGAATGAGTAGTGGTGAAAACATTAGAGATGGGGGTCGCTGGTAACCAAGGTTTTATTCCTTAGTGTTAGTTACGAATGAGATGTTGGAAAAGATGTAAATCGAAGCTTTAAATTAATTTCCAAAGGCGTTATTCAAAAGGAAGCATTTCAGGGAAATCTTAAATTTCTCGAATACTGTTTCTCCTCTCAGATGGGTAGGTAAGTGGTTCCAATGTTGGGGGGCTGTTACCAAAAAGATTTCATTTCGCCTTGTATTTATAACCTTCAAAGAGGGGATTGTAAGAAGATGCTGATTAATGGATCTTAGAGTTCTAGAAGTAGTAAGGGGAATAAGGATCCTGTCCAAAAATGCCAAGTTTATTTAGGTCTTGATATACCGCTTTTTATGTGCAAAGCGGTTTACATTTTATACAAAGGATTAAAAACGTTAAAAATATAAAATAGAGGGGAACATAAGAATTTTCGCTGCTGGGTCAGACCAGCGGTCCATCGTGCCCAGCAGTCCGCTCACGTGGGGCCCTTAGGCCAAAGACCATTGCCCTATTTGACTATAGCCTTACCTGCGTATGTTCTGGTTCAGGAGGAACTTATCTAACCCTTTCTTGAATCCCAGGAGGGTTCTTTCCCCTATAACAGCCTCTGGAAGAGCGTTCTGGATTTCTACCACTCTCTGGGTAAAGAAGAACTTCCTTACGTTTGTACGGAATCTCTCCCCTTCTAACTTTAGCGAGTGCCCTCAGGTTCTCTTCTTCTTGGAGAGGGTGAACAATCTCTCTTTCTCTACTAAGTCAATTCCCTTCAATATCTGGAATGTTTCAATCATGTTCCCCTCTCAGTCTCCTCTTTTCAAGGGAGAAGAGGCCCAGTTTCTCTAGCCTCTCGTACGGCTTCTCTGGACCCTTTCGAGCAGTACTATGTCCTTTCTCATGTACGGCAACCAGTGTTGGACGCAGTATTCCAGGTGGGGGCGCACCATGGCCTGGTACAGCGGCATGATAACCTTCTCATATCTGCTTGTGATCCCCTTCTTAATCATTCCAAGCATTCTGTTCTCCCTTTTCACCGCTGCCACTGCACATTGCGTGGACAGTTTCATTGACTTGTCTGCAAACACTCCCAAGTCTCCTTCCTGGGGGCTCTCTCCAAGTACAGCACCGGACATCCTGACCTCGATTGTAATGAGCTTTGAGAAAATCCAGAACAGATTTCTTTTGAAGAAGATACGATAAAGTGATAGCCTCCTTGATCCAATGTGCAATGCCGGTAAGTTTGACTGATCTTAATGTTATCCGCAGGGACGGGAATGGTGATGAATTTTGTCACCGTGTCATTCTCTAATCCATACCTCTTGCTGTCTCTGTTCATAATTTGGATATTTCAGTTTGTAAATGGATGTCCATCTGACATGTACTTTAGAATAGGCTGTATCCTGTTCTAAACTACATGGGAGATGGACGTTCATTTGTGACCTACTTACTTGTTGTGAGTTGGACGTCTTTTCTAAAATGCTGCTCCACCTGTTTCAGAGACCTGAATGCTGTGGCCATGTACAGAAACAGCATAAGACACCCTGAACCCAGGGATGCCCCCTTATTGTCCAAAAGAGGGAGTGGGTATCCCCAGCTGTCAGAGAGGGAATTTCTTAGTGTGAGAAATGAAAATACGAATATATTTCTAATAGGGTTAATTATTACAGAGTGTCATATAAATATTAACAAATACTCCAGGAAGGAGGTAACATAATATATATATAACATGTGGCGGTAAATACTCATGCACTAATGACCATGCACTAATGGGGAAATTCACCTGTGGCCATTAATACTAAAAGCAGAAAAATTAACTATTTTGCCCTTGTAGCAAAAATGGCCTTAGCAGGTAGGAATGACCCTTGTAAGGATGCACTAAGGTCACCTTTTTTAACCACATTTTGGTAAAGAGAGAAAAAAAAATCCCCTATCAAAGTTTAGCTTTAGTTTATTTATTTATTTATATCACAATAAAGTATAAACAAAATCAAAATGTTGGAATAATCTGCTCGTACACAACACGTCTTCAACAGTTATCCCGAGGCTTTAGGTACCACATCAATTCTGTTCATCCATTTAGGACCCCTGATTAACCCTTTCAGGACCAAGGGACATATTTGTCCCATAACTTTAAAATCCTATAAATTTTGATTGGGATAGTCTACAGTTCTAAATTTGATATGTACGGATTCCATATGATACTGCCTTTATGTAAACAAACT